>NC_072477.1:48665905-49994238 GCF_027574615.1 Eptesicus fuscus | reverse complement strand
CCCTTGGTAGCAAAACTTGATCTGATTGGAGCTCATTTAATGGATAAACCTGACCTGAACTGACATGAGACTATTAAAGATTGTGTTTATCACATATACAGTAAACATTCATATTTTGATGCAGAAATAATTATGCCTTTTATTATGTTCCTGAGGAGTTTTTAAGTAATAAATACTATATGTACTGATTTATCATTCTAAGCTCTCAAAATTTTCAATTTCTAAACATAAAGGCCCCAGAGGTTTTAGAAAAGAGATTGTGAATCTTTATTTTAAGTTTCGCATGAAAAGATGCCTTCTAAAAAGTTTACTCTTAATTCTTAGCTTTCCAATATGTATAATCAAACTCAAGCTGATAAAAGAGGTCTACAAAATATCCTACTGCTATCACCATACTTAACAGTGACAGTCTGAAGTTTTTCCCCCCAAGATCAGATAGAACTCAAAGATGTCTATTCTCATCACTTCTACTCAATACTGTACTGGTAAATTCTGTTCCATTCAAGCCTTGAGATGATGGCAGCCCTGGCCAACACCTTGATTTCAGTTTTGTGAGAGACCTTGAGCCAGAGGATAGAGCTAAACCACATCCAGACTCCTGATCCACAATAACTATTAGATAAATGCATTTATTAAGGTTGGGGCTAATTTGTTATACAACATTAGACACATAATACTAAAACTACAATTTTTTTCATAGAACTAATCATTGAGTTTATCAAGGTCACAGGAAATAAGGTCAATATTAAACATTAATTATATTTTTTATACACTAGCTATAGACAATTAGAAATTGAAAAAAAATAAAAATACTATTTACTTTGGCTCCAAAAAAAACACAATGAACACTTAAGAGATAAATTTAACAAATAAGTGTAATACCAGTTTGTTAAAAACCAAAGAACATTACAGGCAGAAGTTAAAGAAAACCTAAATAAAAGGAGAGATATACCATGTTCATGGATGAAAAGGCTCAGTATTGTTAAGATATCAATTATCCCCAAATTCATCTACAGATTAAGCAGATCAATTTGGGGATAATTTTTTATCTAAATCTGAGCAGGTAATTTTTTTTTAGAAATTGACAAGCTTATTCTAAAATTTATATGGAAATTTAAAGAACCAAGAATAGCCAAAACAATTTTGGGAAATATCAAAGTTAAGTATTTACCTGATTTCAAAACTTACTATATTAGTAAAGATACATTAATCCAGATTAATCAAGTGGCACTGCCACAAGGGATACTTATGTAGCTCAGTAGACTAAATGGAGTTCAGAAATTGATCTAGATCCATAAGGTAAATTAATTTTCAACAAAGATGCCAAGATTATTCAAGGTGGGAAAGACAGGTTCATCAACAGATAATTCTGGAATAATTGGATAACTACATGCAAAAAACAAAACAAAAAACCCCACACTAAAACAAAACTGAACCTCAATTCTAACCTCAAAGTATAGTTGTATGGTAAGATTATGTTTAGTTTTTAAAGAAACTGCCAAACTGTCTTCCAAAATGACTGTACTATTTTGCATTCCCACCAGCAATGAATGATAGTTCTTATTGCTTCACATCCTCACCAGCCTTCGGTGTTCTCAGTGTTTTGAATTTTGGCCATTCTAACAGATGTGTATCTTCTATGGTGAAATGTCTTTAAGGTCTTTAGCTCATTTTTCAGTTGCGATATTTGTTCTCTTATTGATGAGTTTTAAGAGTTCTTTGTACATTTTGAATAATAGTCCTTTATCAAATATGTATTTGCAAATACTTTCTCCAACTTTATGGCTTATTTTTTTCATTCTCTTAATAGTACATTTCCTAGAATAAAATATTTTAATTTTAATAAAGTTCAATTTATCAATTGAACTTTCATGACTCATGCCTTTGGCATTATACCTAAAAAGTCCTTGCCAAACCCTAAGTCATCTGTATTTCCTCCTGTGTTATCTTCTAGGAGTTTTATAATTTTGAATTTTAGATTCATGTCTGGTCCATTTTGAGTTAATTTTTTGTGAATAGTATGGTCTACATCTAGATTTTTTTTTTTTTGCATGTAGACGTCCAATTGTTCCATAACTTTCTCTGAAAAGATTATCTTTTCTTAATTGTACTGCTTTTGCTCCTTTGTCAAAGATCAGTTGATTATATTTATATCAAGCTGTTTCTGGGCTCTCTACTCCATTCTATTGATCTATTTGTCTATTCTTTCACCAGCAACACACTGCCTTGATTACTGTAGCTTTATAGTAAACCTTGAAGTAGGGTGTGTCAGTCTTCCAACTTTGTTCTTCTCCAATATTATGTTGGCTATTCTGAGTCTTTTGCCTCTCCATATAAACTTTAGAACCCGTTTGTGGACATCCACAAAATAAGTTGCTTGGATTTTGATTGGGATTGCATTGAATCTATTGATCAAGTTGGGAAAAAATTACCTCTTAACAACATCAAGTTTTCCTAACTCTGAACAGGAACTATCTCTTTATTTATTTAGTTCAACTTAGATTTCATTCACCAGAGTTTTATAGTTTTCTTCATACAGATATTATGCATATTGTGTTATACATGTAATCATTTCTTTGGAGGGGGTGCTAATGTAAATGGTATTGTATTTATAACTTCAAATTCTACCACTGATTGCTGATAGATTGGAAATGATTTCTATATTTTAACCTTGTATCCTGTAACTCTGTTATAATTGCTTATTAGTTCCAGAAGTTTTTTGTTGATTATTTCAGATTGTCTACATAAACAATTATGTTATCTGTGAACAAAGATAGTTTTATTTTTTTCCTTCCTTATCAATATACCTTTTGTTTCCTTTTCTGGTCTGACTGCATTATCTAGGCTTCCCAGTATGATGTTGAAAAAAGATGGTAAAAGAGGACATCCAGGCTTTTAACCATTAAGTATGATATTAGCTGTAATTTTTTATAGATATTCTTTATCAAATTGAGAAAGTTCCCCTCTATTCCTAGTTTATTGAAAGTTTTCATCATGAATAGGTGTTGGAAGCTACCAAATACTTTTTCTGCATCTATTGATATGTTTGTGATTTTTCTTCTTTAACCAGTTGATGTAGTGAATTACATTAATTCGTTTTCAAATATTGATCCAACCCTGCCTACTGGGGACAAACCCACTTGGTTGTGATATACAATTCTTTTTATACAATGTTGGATTTGATTTGCTTAAATTTTTTGAGGATTTTTTGCCTTTACATTAATGAAAAATATTGATTTTTATTTTCCTTCTTATAATGTTCTGTTCTGGCTATTGCTGGCCTCTTAGAATGAGTTAGAAAGTATTCCTCTGCTTCTATCTTCTGAAAGAGGTTTTAGAAAACTGAGGAAATTTCTTCTTTAAATGTTTGCTAGAATTCACCAGTGCACCGATATGGGCCTGGTGCTTTCTGTATTGGAAGCTATTGGTGCAATTTTTAAAAATAGATGTAGGCCTATTCAGATTGTCATTTTCTCCTCGTTTGAGTTTTGGCAAATTGTCTTTCAAGAAATTGGTCCATATCATCTAGGTTATCAAATTTGTGGACATAGAATTATTCAGAGTTTTCCTTTATTATCTTTTTAAAGTCATGGGATCTGTCATCTCTTTCATTTCTGATGTAAATGATTTGTTCCTCGGTTTTCTCATATAGCCTGGGGCTAGCAGCTTATAAATTTTATTTATCTTTTTAAAGAACCAGCTTTTAGTTTTATAGATTTTTAAAATATTGTGATCTAATTTTCAATTTCATTGATTTCTGCTCTAGTATTTATCATTTATTTTCTGCTGTTTACTTTGGATTTAATTTGTCCCTCCCCCCCCCCCAAGGTGTAAGCTTTTTTATTTTATTTTATTTTATTTTATTTCCAAACAAATTTAATTCTTTTCCAGCCCCAAAGAAGGGGATAAATCTAAATTTTAAAAATAAAAATAAAAATTGCTCAAAAACCAAGCCATTAGAAATTTAAGCCCCCTCCCTTAGCAATAAATACTGAAATGATATGTACACATGATGCTCAGGAAGGAGGCAAGAACAGGAACTTTGGGGACTCTGTCCCATGGCAAGATCCCAACACTTCTACCAATTCCATGCTCTTTGCCTAAAACATAGAAGAGCAATGAAAGAGGCGGGAGAGATATACCAGGAGAATGTGTGGCCCCAGAGAGAGCTAGAACATGATAACAGGAGAGAAAGAAAAGACACAAAGAGTCTTACAGGGCAGAGGAAGGAAAAGTTATCTAAAATATGCTCCTCCCCCCCCCCCCCCCCCATTCCGGCTGAGTCACTGGATGCGGCTGGTCCAGCTGAGGAGTGCCCTTGAGCTTGTCTCCGTGCCTCCGCTCCCTCTTCAGCGTGCAGGGTAAGTGAGGTCATTCACACTGTGGCCGAGATGCCACTGTGGCAGCAGCTTGGCTGCTGGAGCCCTGAGGCTTCCCATTCACCACCAGCAGGAGGGGCGTCTCTACTCGGACACTGGAAAAGGAATAGTCCTTTCCCTTGTGCTGAATTCCGTGAAGCCGAAGGCTGGGCTCAGGGATGGCTACGGAGTCCCGGATGAGCACTCCCCAACTCTGCACCATGTTATACACCATCACTGCACAACAAGGGCCATCTGAATCCACCAGGCCAAATGTATGCTTGGGCATAGGCACTGAGGGCTTGCTGGGAGATCTTAGGGTTCTGGCCAGTATTGAAGTAAAGAGAAAGGTATGCATTCCCCAGAATATACCAGGAGCGGCCATCGTGGACATCCATCTGCACAGCCAATTTAGCCTGTCGGACACTGTCCATGACGTGGCGAGAATGCTCATCTCCAGAGTCAGTCCGCAGCTGGCGAAGCACCATTGACAGGTTTTGAAGGGAGACTTTGTTCTTGCAATGGGTGAGGGCTCCTGAGAAGCAGGTGTGGGCAGCTGCAACATCCCCTTTCTTCCAGTACACCTCCCCCAGCTGGTTCCAGGCTTCCACCAGCTTGGGCTCCAACTTCACAGCCTTTGACAAAAGCTCCTCAGCCTTAGGGCTGTAGTCAGGAGTCACATTCAGTGCCTTCCCAGTTAGCATCAGAACCTGTGCTTTGCCCTGGACAGAACCCACTACTTCCTTGATCTGCTGCAGGGTTTTCTCCATCTCCTCCCGCACATCCTGTTGCTTCCTCCCAGCATCCTCAACACTGTGTGTATCAAAATAGCAATCTCGAAATGAATAGAGTTGATTCACCAGTTCCTGCAATTTCTGCAAGATCTGTTTGCCTTCTTCCTCTTCATCAGCCATCGTTTCCTGGACCAAGCTTTTTGATTTTAGATCTTTCTTATTTCTAACATATGCATTTAATGCTATAAATTCCCCTCTATGCATTACTTTCATTGCATCCAACAAATTTTGATAAATTGTGTTTACATTTTAATTTAGTTCTAAATATTTTTTAAATTTCTCTTGAGATTTCTTCTTTGACCTATGTTACTCAGAAGTGTGTTGATTTCCATGTATTTTGAGATTTCTCAATTTTCTTTGTTATTGATTTCTAGTTTAATTTTATTGTGATCTGACATTGTGTGACTTATATTCTTTTTAAATTTGTTAACTTATGTTTTAAGACCCAGAATGTGGTCTATCTTGTGGAATGTTCCATATGAGCTTGAGAAGGATGTGTACTCTCCTGTTGTTGAATGAAGTCTATATTTCTCAATTATATCCAATTTGTTGATGGTGTTAATGAGTTCAACAATGTCATTATGCTTTTTTTTCCTGCTGGTTCATCTATTTCTGATAGAGGGATATTGAAGTCTCCAACTATAATAGTGGATTCATCTATTTCTCCTTGCAGTTCTGTCAGTTTTTGCCTCACAATATCTTGATGCTCTGTTGTTAGGTACATACATATTAAGGACTGTATGTCTTCCTGGAGACTTGACCTTCCCCTTTATCATTATGTAATGCCCTTCTTTATCTTGGATAACTTTTCTTGCTTTGAAGTCTGCTCTGTCTGAAATTAATATAGTTATTTCAGCTTTCTTTTCATTAGTGTTAGCATGGTATATTTTTCATTATCCATTTATTTTTAATCTATAAGTGTCTTATATTTAAGTGGGTTTCTACAGACAACATATAATGGGGTCTTGTTTTTTGATATATTCTAATCTGCCTTTTAATTGGTGCATTTAGATCACTGTCATTCAAAATGATTATTGGAATAGTTGGATTAATAGCTAACATATTTGTTACTATTTTCTATCTGTCACCCTTGTTCTTTGTTCCTATTTTTGTCTTCTGCTCTTTTTCTGCCTTTTGTAGTTTTAATTGAGCATTTTATACATGATTGCTTCTTTCTGCCCTCTTTTCCTCCCTGGCACTTCATTGCTTCCTGACAAAATCTTGTCCAATTTCCAAGGCCATTGCCAAAGTTACCTACCTTCTGAAGCAACATCAAGTAAATAATATTTCTCCCCACCCTGAACTTCCCATATGCATTGTTTTACTAATCCCGTGTTACTTGCTTGCTCCGTTTTATTACAGTTATTTATTACATACTAAATTCCCTACCAGGCTGAAGGTTCTTTGAAAGTAGGACTGTGAGTTTTTTTCATCTTTGTGTCACTTTTGGAACCTAGCTCAGAGCCAAGTACAGAGAAAATAAATATTTGTTCAATATAACTGAAGTACTAAATGGTGTGATACACATGAAAAGTCCCATAGTGCCTCAATATGGAGAGATCAATGTGGTTTGAAGTAGTCAGGGAAGGATGGATGGGCCAGAAGGAAGAGGTCCTTGTGAAAGAAGAAATGGCTCCCAAAAAGGCATGGAAACGTGAGGGGCATTAAAGCAGTCTGTCCCCTGCCTTATCTCTAGGAGAATGGCTAGGCAGAGAAAGTGCTCTTTACTGACTGTGGTCATTCTCAAGTGTCCAGGAGCCCTCTATAAATGTCCTCTGATTAAAATATTTTTACTTCAATCCAACTATATAAGGCTACAAACAATAAAGTATGAAATAAAATGTTCTTCCCAAAAAGCCCTCATTTTCTTTAGATTTTGCAATCAATATAAATCAAGTGATAATCTGTGCCAAACTTGGAATTCCATATTTTTGTCCATTCCTTTATTTAATAAATATTGATTGAGCAACAATCATGGGCCAGAACTGTGCCAAATGCTACAAATATAGCATTGGATAAAATGTGATCATCAGCTTTCAAAAGGCTCATAACCCAATGCAGATGATTGTCTCCGGGCCTCCGCTCCCTCTTCAGCATGCAGGGTAAGCTCTCCGTCAGAAAGTTGAAAATGGACTGTTTTAGTTCACTCTTTCTGTGAGCAATCTTAGAGTCATTATATTTTGTAGCATTTGGACAACTTCATTTATCTGAGGTCAAACATGTTTCTCCCAAGTTCTGAGGTTGGTGTAGTTAAGTGTGGAAGTCATGGAAAGGTTCTTATCATGTGGCTTTATAATAATAGTGCAGTAGGAACCCAATTTTTTCTGTATGACACTTCAATGAGTGGAAACAGATTAATGCAGAAAAAAGAAGAGAACTTCTAAAAGCATAGTTAAAATCGTCAGAGATTCAAGACATCAGAGCCATAAAACTGTAATAGGCTACTAATAAAAAAGAAGGATCCACCCTAGCCAGTTTGGCTCAGTGGATAGAGCATCTGCCTGCAGACTGAGGGGTCCCAGGTTCAATTCCGGTCAAGGGTACATGCCCAGGTTTCGGATTCGATCCTCAGTAGGGGGCATGCAGGAGGCAGCCAATCAATGATTCTCTTTCATCATTGATGTGTCTATCTCTCTCTCCTTCTCCCTTACTTTCTGAAATCAATAAAAATACATTTTTTAAAGGAAGAATCCAGAGTTCCCAGAAATTAAACATAAAATAGCAAATATAAAAAAGTTATTCAAACAGAAAAACTGGATATCAGAAATGACATGACTAAAATTCACTATACAAAGCTAGAGAATTGAGTGGAGGGATTTGCAAATTTAAAGGGAAGTTTCAAGGAAAATTAAGAGTCATGGATGGTAGTTTGAGGTCCAAAATCTATCTAATAAGAGTTCTAAAAAGATAACAGAGAAGATAGAGGAAAACAAATAAAAAAAATACCAAAGAGTATATTTCCATGAAATGAAGAAAGATTTAAGTGGTTAAATAGAAAGAACATGCTAAATGTTTTATAAATATACAGCAGAATTGGGGGGTGAGGTGAGGGTGGTGGCATAATAGATTAAGAAATTTGTAACATCTGAGAAACCAAGATGGCGGCAAAGGTAACAACTAAACTGCCGCCTCACACAACAATTTCAAAACTACAACTAAAAGACAAAATGTCTATCACCCAGAACCACGGGAAAGCTGGCTGAGTGGAAGTTTTACAACTAGAAAGAAAGAGAAAGGAGCACAAACGCTGAAAAGCTGAGGTACAGAGGCACGCGAATTGGGCTGGTGGCGGGCGACTGGGCGTGCGACTTTTTTTTCAACCTGAAGGGAGACAAGCTCCCGATCACTTTGAAATCCAGTTTCTGGGGATACGCGAGGGACCCAAGACGCCTATGGGGAGAAGCTGGACTGTTGGCCATCAGGTTGGAAAATAAGGGTGACTTTTTTGCAGAGGTGCGCCCAGCAATCATTGTTTATTGCGCTGGAGCGCAGGACGCGGGGACTTGGAAACGCAGAAAGGCAGAGAAGGCTGGCTGGTAGCCATCGCTGTTTGCCACGCCCTAGCCTAGTGACGCCATGAGACCCCGCCCCGCAAATTCTACAAACCCGCCCAGGCTCCACACAGCGGCTTTTGCATATAAATGGCCTTCCCTGTGGCAGCTTAACCAAATAAACTGCAGCTCCAGTCAGACTGCTCCAAAACTGCCAAATCCCAAGCAAAGAGGAGAAAACTGTAGTTCTTGCTGTAGATCCTGCTGGGTGGCCTCAGACAGTAGCTGACCTGCACCCCATTGGAGATCCAGAAACTAGTGTATCTAGTGGTCTGTGTGAGACGACACCAGATTTCAACTACTCTCATAAGGGACACATTCAAGAGGCAGACTCAGTGAGCACCAAAGCCCTACTGGAACAAGTCCTGCCCCATAAATGTGTCTCCAGCACAGCAATTCTTCTGTTATAGACACAGCGGGTCCTCACAACCAATTGGCCTGGAGGTCAATTCCTCCCAGTGATACCAACAACAATCAAGACTTAACTACAACAAGGCTGTACCCAGTCCACAAAGGGGTGCACCAAGAGTGTCCACCTCAGGTAACTGGGAGGCTGACCCATTGAACCATATAGGACACTGAGCACACAAAGCTACCCTACCAACTCAGGGAAGCAGCGAAAATGAGGAGACAAGGAAACAGATCACAAATGAAAGAAATGGAGGAGAACAAATGACTAGACATAGAGTTCAAAACCACGGTTATAAGGTTTTTCAAGAATTTCCTAGAAAAGGCCGATAAATTTAACAAGATCCTTGAGGATATGAAAAAGGACCAACTAGAAATTAAACATACACTGACTGAAATAAAAAATATTATACAGAGACCCAACAGCAGACTAGAGGAATGCAAGAATCAAGTCAAAGATTTGGAATACAAAGAGGCAAAGGACACCCCTCCGGAGAAGCAAGAAGAGAAGAGAATCCAAAAAGTTGAAGATAATGTAAGAAGCCTCTGGGACAACTTCAAGCATACCAACATCAGAATTATGGGGGTGCCAGAAGAAGAGAGAGCAAGATACTGAAAACCTATTTGAAGAAATAATGACAGAAAACTTCCCCCACCTGGTGAAAGAAATAGACTTACAAGTCCAGGAAGCACACAGAACCCCAAACAAAAGGAATCCAAAGAGGACCACACCAAGACACATCATAATTAAAATGCCAAGGGCAAAAGACAAAGAGAGAATCTTACAAGCAGCAAGAGAAAAACAGTTAGTTACCTACAAGGGAGCACCCATACGATTACCAGCTGATTTCTCAATAGAAACTATGCAGGCCAGACGGGAGTGGCAAGAAATATTCAAAGTGATGAATAGCAAGAACCTACAACCAAGATTACTCTACCCAGCAAAGTTATCATTCAGAATTGATGGGCAGATAAAGAGCTTCACAGATAAGAAAAAGCTAAAGGAGTTCATCACCACCAAACCAGTATTATATGAAATGCTGAAAGGTATTCTTTAAAAAGAGGAAAAAGAAGAAAAAAGTAAAGATAAAAATTATGAACAACAAATACATATCTATCAACAAGTGAATCTAAAACTCAAGTGAATTAAAAATCTGAGGAACAGAATAAACTGGTGAATATAATAGAATCAGGGGCATAGAATGGGAATGGATTGATAATTCTCAGGGGGAAGAGGTGTGGGGGGTACGGGAAGAGACTGGACAAAAATCATACACCTATGGATGAGGACAGTGGTGGGGAGGTAAGGGCAGAGGGTGGGGTGGGAACCGGGTGGAGGGGAGCTATGGGGGGGGGGGGAAGGAGAAACAATTGTAATAATCTGAACAATAAATATTTATTTTTAAAAAAAGAAGAAATTTGTAACATCTATATATATAAAAAACCAGTGGCCATAATGCCCCTAATGACCAGACAACCGGTTGCTATGGCGCCCACTGCGGCCAGCAAACCCAGCCCATTCCCTGGCCCCACCATATCAGCCTCTCCCACCCCGATTGAGGGTGGGGCAGCTATCCACCCTCCCACACCCCCTCGGCCCCTCGCCCAGGCTGGCCCAGTGCCCCAGAGGGGACTACCGCCATGATCAGGAGCACAGCCAGCCTGCAAACTGCTGGTGGCCCCTCGCCCAGGCCAGGGAGGCGCTGGGGGGCAGGTGTGTGCAGTTCAGTTTTTTAAAAATAAAGAAAGACCCGCTGGCATTCAGAGGCACCTCCCAGCACTGGCCACCCTGCCCCCACCCCCACCCCACACAGAGCCTCAGGCAGAGCAGCTCAGGTGGGTGTGGGCCGCGTGGCCCCAGGCCCCAGGCCCCGTGGGGGTGGAGAGGTTTGAGCCGCAGCTGGTGTAATGATGCTGGTTAACTCTGCTGGGGAGGACAGCAGGGCTCCCGCATGTTTGGGGGCAGCCTGTTTATGCTGGGACCTGGGTGCGTGGCCGCACACACACGGTGGGCATGTGCTGGGAGCCCAGCGCAGGCATCATATGGACATTTGTGCATGAAAAGGTGTGCACACACCTTTGTGTGCATAACTACATCTATTTCTCAGAAGCGTACCTGGAAAGGTGCTTTATCTGTAATAGGCAGTTTTCAAAATGTAATCCAGAGCAAGGGATCTGTAGTGAAAACATGCACACATGGAAAGGTTTTTGATAGTAAACACAAAGGTGTAATTGAGGTGTTTGTGCCCAAATGTACTGTGAATCAAACATATGGTGATATTTATCATCTGGTGGGTCTGTTTGAAAGGTTTGGTCGATGAGTTCTCATTTCACAAAAATGAAATAATGTAACTAAGTGATTACTAAACATATACTTCTAAGGCAAAGTAGTTTACCCACTTTGTGTACTTTTTGCACGTGTGTAGCACATCAAGGCTGTTTATAAAGTATAACTTGGATGATGTGACAATATGGTTGAGGAAGGGGGTGTGGCTGGTTGTTTTTAAAAATTAGGTACCTCACAGATTTTAAGACAAACGTGCTAACCTAAAATCTTCAGAAGGCAGGGGTTAGGGGTGTTTTAAGGCCTTTGTATAGGCCTAAGACATAAAAAAGCAGCTACTGTATTTTCCGGCGTATAAGACAACTGGGCGTATAAGATTTTCCTGGGTTAAAAAGTCATCTTATACGCCGGAAAATACGGTACTCTTCAACATTTCTTGTAATAATGGTTTGCTGATGAACTCCTTTAGCTTTTACCATATTTTCTGGCATATAAGACGACTTTTTAACCCAGGAAAATCTTATATGCCCAGTCGTCTTATACGCCAGAAAATACGGTACCTTTTTAGGATGTGGCCTAAAAGAAACCTGTTATTTTCAGTTATTACTGTCTTCACAGTAAAATAACATCTTTGCAGCCTTTTTATGTAAGGGTTGTTTTTTTTTTCATACTTTCATTACAGAATTTGAAATAAGTCTTATCATTATTTTAAAGCAATAGTTTTTTCCTCTCAATATCAGAGACCTAAATTTTCACACACACCCCAAAAATGTTTATTTGAAGTAACATGCATCTGGACTCCGGGTGGCCTAATAGGCTCAGTGATTAGACAGGTGCTTTTATAGCCAAGGTCAAAGGCTCTTTCCCCTGATTAGCCCTTGAAGGGGGAGCAGCCAGAGGCTCTCCTGACCAGCATAGGGAAAGGGGGGAGGGGCAGGAAAACCATTAGAGGAAAAGGAGTGGGATTGGAAACTCCCTCCCAACCATCCTTAAGAGAGTTCAAATGCTGCGAGCAATGGCAGGCAGGTGGGCAGGGCATGCACAGGTGGGTGGGGTTGCGAGCGCAGCAGGGCGGTGGACTACTACGTGATTTCGTGCACTGGGCCTCTAGTTTGGGAATAAAAGGAAAACCTTTTAACCTTCTGGTATGTCTATGCGTGTTTGAGGCAGGGAATACAAGATTACTTACTAAAGAATGGTATCAAACTGGCATTGGACTTCTTATAAGTAACATGGAATATTAGAAATAAGTAAATAAAGTCTTATAAGTACCGGGGAAAAAGGATTTTGAACTTAAGTGATGTATCAATTAATAAATAATTCAAGTGGACTGAATAATCACCCCTACCAAAAAAAATAAAAATATATCCACATTCTTATTCCTTAAACCTATGAATGTTTCCTTATAGGGCAAAAAGGATGTTGCTCATGTGATTAAATTAAAGGTCTTGAGATGAGGTGATCCTGGATTACACAGGTGGGCCCTAAACGACATTACATGTATCCTCAGAAGAGGGAAGCAGAGGAGAGTTGATGGACAAGAGGAGAAGGCAACGTGACAATGGAGGAGAGGAGTGGAGGGATGAGGCCATGAGCCAAGGAATCAGCAGCCATCAGAGGCTAGAAGAGGCAACATCAAGTCTCTGCTCTAGAGCCGCTGGAGGGGCACTGCCCGGCGGCCTGATTCCAGCCCAGGATACTGATTTCAGACTTCTGGCCTCCAGAACTGGGAGAACATAAATACCTGTTGTCTTAAGCCACCAAGTTTGTGGCAATTTGTTAGAGCAGCCACAAGAGACTGATACAGGGAGTTACTACCCAAGTAGTACACTGGAAACTCCAGGTGCAGTGCACACACATGAGCTCCTTGTCAAAGGTTGCCAGAAAGACTAAAACAGTACTTCAAAGCCAAGAAGCCATAAAAATCTCAAGATTCAAACAACATGAAGTGAATCCCTTAATAAATGAACATACATCCATAACCAGCAAAATTGGGGATAAATACAGATTTTAACCAACAGTAGTTTATTCTTTCTCTGAAAATTTCCTATTTGAATTGGCCCTCTCTGTCCTCAAAGTCATGTGATGTCCATGCCAGCATCTAGGACAAAATTATTCAAAAAAAATCCTCTTGGCAGAACTCGTCACTGTTAGTGAAGTTGTGGAGTAGCCAAATAGAACAGCAGGAGTTCAGATCATAAATGCATTGCCGGTAGGTTCAACCACCCACCCTCCTGATACATTTAGAATTTTCTTTCTTTATATATTTTCAACACAGCCATAACCTCTACTGTTGCTCTTTAAGGCACACACATATATTGGAACTCACAATAATTGCTTCTTTAGAAAAAGGCATCATGGATTACAGAGTAACGGAGACTTACTACAGGTGGCACCACTGTACTTCTTGCTATAAATCAACCAAGTCATTATTTCACAGCACTCCACTGTACTTGAAGTAGACTGTTCTCCATCTGTATAAATGTCTCTTTATTTTAATTAATCAATTCAATATATTAGGGGAGTCAGAAAACAAGTGAAATGTTTAAAGTGAATGTAAAGTATGTCCCCAACATTGTACTGTGTACTAGACTAGATACAAAAATAGTAGTAAAAATGGGTCTCACCAGAGGCAACTTACCACATGCTCGGGAAGAGAAAACACCATACAACCACTGGAAAGCTGTGCTAAAGGATATCCGACGAAGTGCTGAAACCACTCTGGTGCTTCATTTTTCCTCTTCCTGTACAAATGAATGTATCGAGAATGTAAGGACTATATCCAACCTGTTTATAAAGTGAAAGCTACTTAACTGAATTTATTCATTTTTTCAACTTGATTATGCTTTATTCATTCATATAATGAAAGATATGCCTTTCATGTATATTGACTAGGACATGACTGGAACAACCACTTTTGCTTTGTCTGCCCTATACTCTCCTTGGAGACAGGGCTACTTGGAAGGCCACGTTGTAAATGGAGGGTTGCTTGGGGAGCATGGACTCAGTGCCAGGGAAGTCATGTGGATGATCTAAAAGTTTAATAATGTCAACCATGACAGACCTTTCAGACAACTCTCTGTGGATAGCTCACTTGATGTTACACGATCAAAGAAAATCACCTTTTTTGATGTGGCACCCACCACCCTAGCCTGAGTGGGTGAATCTAAGTCAGTAGAGCATTGTTCTCTCAAGCTTTGCTCTAGCTCTGCTAGCCACAGATTAGCATTCTAGGTGATACAGGTGCTTTCAGGAGCTAGTCCAGGAATCAAGCATCTCGTACAAAGCAATCTTACAACACAGGCCTGGAAAGATGCATACCAGCCAGAAACCGATTTTTTCTAGAAGACTTTCCATTCCAGGTCTGAGCTACCTTCACACCTGCAGGACAATTTAGCCCACATGGTGGAGAGCAGTGCACATTCCTCTAGAACATGGCATTATTTATTGACTATCTGCCTCACTCACATCTGTGAGATGTGGAAAGTCACCAACGATTTACAAAACTATCAGTCTTAAATAACACCATCCATCACAAAATGGAAAGGAGTGATCAACATTTCTTCAAGTGCAATGCATTATACAAGGGTCAGCAAGTGGGAGTCACGGTTGGCGACACAATTGTTGGCCTCGGGTAGCAAATCTATCCTTCCAGCTGTTCTGATCCATATGGGTTCAATGAACCACAGACAGAGAGAGCAGCCTTCTTATTTGGAGTATCTGCTGCAACTCTTCCATCCAAACCCCATCATAAAACAACTATAAGGTAAGCTGACGACCATTTATCTAAACTTCATCTGGTAGCCAACTGCTGACAAAGGAAAACATGCACATTAATGAGCAGACAGATGCGATGAGGGAAATTAAGGTGTTCTTGTCTTGAAGAAATCAGAGATTTAAAATGTAGGGAAAATTAAAATAATTTAGTCATTAAGTCAAAGCCAGATGGAAAGCCACCAGTGCTATTTTCCCTGCTAAGCACATCCCAGGGCTGTCCCTCATCATCCCGGGCTACATTTCTTGCAACGTACAGCTCTTAGGGTAATGTTCCACAACCTCTCAGTTATCCAAATCAAGAGTCTTGTTTCAATTTCTAGGACCTAGATAAGAATTTCAAAATAGTAAGTTTTTCCTTCTTGTATTTTGGGTCCCAATTTTGACTTTGCCCCAGGCCAGCAAATTTTTCATCCCAAGAATTTCCTATTAATCTTTGACTTATAGCCTATGTAAAAACTTAAGGAATAAGAAGACCTGGTATGCCCTCTTAACATTGTTGACTTTTATTTTCTTTCCCTGTAAAATGGGATCATAATAACTGTATTCCCCTTCACACAGTGGTTCTCTACCAGGGGTGGTTTCCACCTCCCAGGGGACATGTGGCAAAGTCTAAAGTAAGTTTTAGTTGTCACAACTTGAGTGGGGAGGGAAGTGCTAATGGTGTCTAGTGGGAAAGAGGCAATGAGTGCTACTGAAAGTTCTACAATGCTCAGGACAGCCTCAGCAAATAACTGATGAGCCCAAAATGTCAATCGTGCTAAGGGTCAGAAACTTTGCCTTAATATCATGAAGTTATCACAAAGCAGATGCTTAGTGAACGATTTTATGAATAATGATCATATTTATTTTGCAGTTCGTCTTTATTTCATAACACAAATTAAACTCTCACTGATGAATCATAAAATAAGTGTAAAGGACCAATGATTGCCAATGGGAAAAAAATCCTCATTGAAAACTGTAAGCCTATATTATCAATAAGATAGATAATAACAAGTGTTGGAGAGGTTGTGGAGAAAAAGGAACCCTCATTCACTGCTGGTAGAAATGTAAACTTGTACAGTCACTACAGAAAACAGGATGGAGGTTCCTCAAAAAAAGTAAGAATACAGTTACCATATGATCCAGCAACCCCTCTTCTAGGTATTAACCCCAAAAAATTGAAAACATTTATTTACAAGAATATATGCACCCCTATGTTCATTGCAGCATTATTCATGGTGGCCAAGACATGGGAACAACAAAGTATCCTTTGACAGATGATTGGATAAAGAAGATATGGTGTGTATATATATATCCTATATAATAAAAGCCTAATATGCTAAGTGTCTGACCATTCATTCAACTGTTCGACCAGTCACTATGACATGCACTGACCACCAGGGGTCAGATGCTCTGACCGGTAGGTTAGCTTGCTGCTGGGGTCCAGCCAATTGGAACTGGGCAAGATGGGCCAGACAGGCCCTGGAGCCCTCCCATGGTCCTTCCCCAGCCCCGATCATGCACTGGTGGGGTCCCTCAGCCTGGCCTGCACCTTCTTGTAATCCGGGACCCCTCGGGGGATGTCAGAGAGCTGGTTTTGGCCTGATCGCTACAGGCCAGGCCAAGGGACCCCACCACTGCATGAATCCATGCACCAGGACTCTAGTCTATATATATAAAAGCCTAAGCAACCAAATGACTGAACGACCAGTCAACGAATTGCTATGACACACACTGACCACCAGGGCAGACACTCAATGCAGGAGCTGCCCCCTGGTGGTCAGTGCGCTCCCACAGCGGGAGCACCGCTCAGCTGACTGAGGGGTGCCAAACACCGAGCTCATGGCTGGCGAGCACAGCTACAGCAGTGAGAGCCTCTCCCGCCTCCACGGCAGCACTACTGAGTGGCAGCAGCGGCAGGTGCAGGAGGGTCAGGATGAGCGGGAGCAGCATGGTGCCTGGCCCAGCCCAGGCTCGGGCTCCTCCCCATCCTCCTGCCACTTCATGCACTACTACATCCCTCTAGGGATGTCGGACTGAAACCGGCAGTCCGACATCCCCTGAGGGATCCTAAATTGCGAGAGGGCATAGGCTAGGCAGAGGGACCCCACCAGTGCACAAATTTGTGTACTGGGCCTCTAGTGTGTGTGTGTGTGTGTGTGTGTGTGTGTGTGTGTGTGTGTCTGTATACACATACAGATATATATATATCTGTGTGTATATATATACAGATATATATACATATATATATGTGTATATCTATATATATATATATATCTATATAATGGAATACTACTCAGCCATAAGAAAGGATGAAATACACCATTTATGACAATATAGATGGATCTTGAGAATATCATGCTAAGTGAAATAAGTCAGACAGAAACAGTCAAGAACCATATGATTTTACTCATATCTATCACAATAAAAGCATAATATGCTAATTAGACTGGAAGGCTGAACAGTGGAACGAACATCTGGATGACCTTTAGGACAAAGCTGGGGCTGCAAGGGCTGAGGCTCTTGCATGAATTTTGTGCATCGGGCCTCTAGTTGGAATATAAAGCTGAAAGCAACACATGAACGAATAAGACAAACAAACAAAACTCATAGATTCAGGGAAAGGGGATGGGGGTTAGTAAATGGGGTCAAATATCTATATATATATAAAAGCCTAATATGCAGCGTGTCCCCTCGGGAGTTCGACCGACTGGGAATTCAATCACTCACTATGACATGCACTGACCACCAGTGGGCAGCACGGAATGAAGGAAGGCTTTGGCCGGCAGCTGGCAGCCAGGGAAGGGAAGCCCTGGCCAGCAGCCGGCAGCTGCTAGGGACCCTACCCATGTACGAATTTCATTTCTAGTATGGTATAAAAGGAGATCTGACTTTGGGTGGTAAACACAATACAATTATAGATGATGTATCATAGAACTGTACACTTGAATCCTATATAATGTTATTAACCAATGTCACAGCAATAAATAAAATAATTAAACAATTTAAAAAGACGAGTGTAAGCCTAGAATTGTGGTAAAGCATAGGCTGCCCTAATCATATCACTAATAGCTTGGGCACAGGCCTTGTTCACCAAGATCACAATGCTCTCTCCACCCCAAATTCAGTGGATCATCCCCCAGTTCTTGGCATGAAATCACATGGGAGATTGGTGGATGAGCTCTAAAGCTCTGATGGATTGGATTTATCTCTCTAAGGCTGGGCAAGCAGAGTGTGAAATGTAGGCCAGCTGCTTGATCTTGAGTTATCAGGTGCTTCAGGAAGGGGTCTCTTAGGAGGAAGGATGCTGGTGAAATCATCCTGGGGTAGGAGTTAACCAGGCAGAATAACTGGCAGAGAGGGACACGGAAGTGGGAGATAGAAAGCACAAAACTGGCATTATCCCTGATGCATCTTCCTTTGGCAGTGGAGCACACCACGGCCTGTTGTTCTCAGATTCATTCCTCCCCTTCCCTGCTCTGCTGCTGGAAGGGAGGGGAGCAAGTGCAGGCAACTCTCCTTATGCTCCCATGTCAGGGGCATTCTGCAGGGTTTTCCAATGAGAAATCGGAGGGCAGAGGACGGGAGAAGCCAGAGCACTTTTCGCTTCCTTCTCTGCCTCTGGCGCCTCCCTGACCATGGCTGCACCGCCTCCTTGGTGTCAGTGTCCATCAGACAGGTCCTCTGTGGTTTCAGGTTCTATCAGGTGCTCCCAGGCTCTGACCTCTGTTAACACCCCTTCCTCCTTTTGTCCTCCAGTCTAGGGGTGTGGCTTCCTGCTGCTGCTAACTTTTGGGTTGCCTTGCTATCCTCTTTTTTTTTAAAATATATTTTTATTGATTTCAGAAAGGAAAGAGAGGGAGAGAAAGATAGAAACATCAATGACGAGAGAGAATCATTGATTGGCTGCCTACTGCATGCCTCCTACTGGGGATCAAGCCCACAACCAGGACATATGCCCTTGACCAGAATCGAACCCGGGACCCTTCAGTTCGTAGGCCAATGCTCTATCCACTGAGCCAAACCAGCTAGCGCTTCCATCCTCTTTTTATCTTTTCCGCTCTTCTGGCACCTGTGCAACCCATTTCCTGTACTAAATTGCCCCTGATTTAAATAGAGTGGCTCCTTTTCTCCCATTGGACCTTAAATGATATTTGTCAGGGTGGAAAGTGGGGTACAGGAGTGTGACACTTGGAGCTCACATAGTTATGCAGATGCAGCAAGGGCCTGGCAACAAGAGCTGACCTCCACCTGCCCAACAAATATTTGTTGAGTCCCCACTGTGCATTGGAAACGGTGCTAGGTATAGGGATTTAGTGGGAACAAAAACGTACCATTTCTAACTCCCAACAAATAATAAAATAAATAACTGTAAAATTATTATGTAATAATGAATTGCTTTAATTGTGCCTTTTAAAAAAATCAATAATTCTAGTAACTCAAATACACACAAAAAGACAGCACAAGTTCTTCCATTAAAATAAGAGTTGAGCTGAGGTTCAGCTAATAATATATTGGAGAGAGAAGTTATAACTCTCTGGGTAAATAATTTCCAATATGAATATCATTAAGCTGCTTTTCCAAACCCCCAAATAATAGGCAATTCAGCTACCTTCTGCTCCTTAGAGTGATGCTTGGAGAGCAATATATTTTTTAAAAGATTCTTTTCCAGTTGAAAGTCATATATCAGAGGCAAGAAAAATTAATAGGTCTTAGATTAGAGGTTGCCTAGATAATGAAATTATATTGTTAGCCAATCAGGTACATATGGAAAGAAAGAGAAAGCAGTTTTAAAACTAGTTTAATGATTCAAGATATGAAATACATTCATTATGGGAGCTGTTTGAAGGATACAGTGAAACATAAATATAACTAAAAAACTAAACTGTTGAGCAACTGAAGAGACCCAGAATCAAATTCTACTCACATACATTTGCATGGCTCCCTTAAAATCAACAGGCACTACATGTACATCTAAGAGCATTATATTTACATGTTTTTCCCACTGCTCATTTGGAGTAATTTTTTCCTATAACAATAAAAAATAGAAGTTTATAGATTAGTCGCTGTTTTTAATCTAAGTTTGTTCCAATCTATTTAATTAAATCCACAGTGGTCCCATTAAGGTTTAATTGCTGCTTTAAAAGGGAAATTGAGGCACTCATAAAGTGAATTGTTTCCTACTTGTCTTATAAATCAGTGGCTGATTAAGAAATCAAAATTTAGTTCTACACAATGCTATGCTTTCTGAAACTGCAGGAATGATCAAATTGCCTCTGTGCAATATAACATTTTGGGCTTATGCAGCTTAAGCATTAAAAGGAGTATCCACTAAATACACACACACACACACACACACACACACACACACACACACACGGAAAATAAAATTCTTAGGGGGAAAAATAAAATCTTTGGTGTGGCATAGGTTTTTTAAAAAATGCGACTTCTTTAAACAGAAATAGATAACATCAGTAGCTAGCAGTAGCTAGTTAGCCATTGAATAATTATCTTAAATATATTCACCTCTGTGAAGACTGTAAACAAAGAGATATTAAGTAATTTTTTCACAAGTCCCCTGCTGTGATACCAGCTGATCGGGTTTAATAGCAACCAGCATTTCTACTAATTTTGCAAGAAAGATGGGTTGGGGATCATTTCATCTTCTAGAGTGAGTGTATATAATCTATTCAGCAGTGAGCTTACTTCATGTAGCATAACCACCAGCAATCAACTCAGAAATGCAATTTTTAGAACTGCATATTTGCAAATTAAAGGATTACTATTAACTTTAGTCAATGCAGAAAATAAACTTGATTAGCAGAATGCATTAATATCAAATCAGCTTTGCAGATAACATTGTCTCACTCTCTTTCTCAAGAAAACCCCAAAGGAAACCACTTTTCATTCTAATTGTATTATTTTAATATTCATTTTGTAAATAATGCAATATTTTTGCATGAAGGTAAAAATGCAGGTTGCTTTGTAAATAAATACCCCAGGGACTGGGAAATTAAAACCTCTAGTTTATTGTTTAATTGATAACAAAGAACACCAGAGGAACCACAGGCATCATGACGTCATGATTTTCCTTTTATTGTTAAAAATAGGATTATGTAAAGGGGGAAGATTCTGCAGTTATTCCTCTGAGTAATATACAAACCCTGAAATGCATTTTTACGCAGCACAAACACATTGTAAACAAAAATAAATGAAATAAATAATGAATGGAAATCTATAAATATTTAAAAGTTCAGACCTTTGTATAGATACTTAATTATTTTGATTATTTAGAAGCAAAAGTGGGGGTCAGAAAGGCAAGAGTATTTTAATAACTCAAAACATGGTGGCAACCAGCAAAATTCAAACATTTTTTTCACATGTAAGAATAAAGACCCAATACTGTATTATAAGGAATATAACCACCCCTTTCTGTCTGTGTTTTACAATTTCATAATCACAGTCATAATCACTTCTGATGATATGATGCTTAATTATCAGGAAATAAAATATGATATAACAGAGGAATTACCAAGTTATGAGATCTCCAAATGTATCTGTCTTTAAAGGTAAAGATAATCTGACCAAAATAAGATGGATAGTTTAGGAAACCTTATGTCTATTGAGGTATAGTAAAATATATAAGATATATTTCTCTCATTTCTCTCTGGCAAATGAGAATGAAAGTAATTACTTTGCAAAGTACTTAATACAGAAGAGGAAAGAAATATTTGAACACATTTAATTTAATATATTTCTCATTCCTCAAACTCCTGCCTCTTAAGTTAGTCTTCAAAAGCCCTGCTAAACACAGAAACTCAACCTATTACAAAGGATTAGACTAATTCAAGAAAAGAAAATCTCAAATGTTTACAACCTTTTCACAGAGCTCAAAAGAGTAGAATTTTATTCCTAAGAGGTGCTGAATGTTCTTTATTGAAGTGGGAAGTGTACATTCTGATACCAGCCATATATATTGTTTACCCTTATTTGGTACTAAATTTTGATGTTGATAATAGACTCAGCCACACTTTATATGAAGTCACTGATGGTTTATCATTTTAAAAAAAATTAAGTTCTCAGATACAGGGAATGCCATATTAATTATCATTTGTGAAATTCTTTTTTTAAAAAATACATTTTTATTGATTTCAGAGAGGAAGGAAGAGGGAGAGAGGGAGAGAGAGAGAGAAACATCAATGATGAGAGAGAATCATTGATCAGCTGCCTCCTGCACACCCCACACTGGGGATCAAACCCGAAACATGGGCATGTGCCCTGACTGGGAATTGAACTGTGACCGCCTGGTTCATAGGTTGACACTCAACCACTGAACCACTTGGGCTGGGCCATTTGAGCAATTCTTAAAGCCCAATTGGTAACTAAGAAGAAAAATAATAATTTAATAAGAGTTTAAATGAATGGAAAAGGCCCTAGCCAGGTGACTCAGATGGCTCAGTTGGTTGGGGCATCATCCCGTACACCAAAAGGTTGTGGTTTTGATTCCTTGTCAGGGCACATACCTAAATCCATCCCCAGTTGGGGAGTATATAGGAGACAGCTGATCTATGTTTTTGTCTCACAATATTTCTCCCTCTCTCTCTCTCCCCCCCCCCCTCTACAATCAATAAAAACATATCCCCAGGTAAGGATTTTTTTAATAAATGAGCAGAAAGGTAGTGCATTTTCTAGTAAAGATAATCTCAAGCATCCTAATACCATGTATTTCCTTACAATATCTGTGTGCATATAAAGTCTGATATTTTAAAAATGAGAACCTATAAAAAAATAAAGCACTGATATTCTCCCTGTTAGTCCAAGAATGTTGAAAATGAGAGATTTTCAGTTTGTCTTAAACTTAGAGATGTTGTGACATTTTAAAATGGAAAAATACAAAACCTTTACATTAACTTCCTAGAAAAGGGGATATTCTACTCAGTAAATAATATTTTTCACAATAAACTTTATTCTTAGTCAGACTTCTGTTTTGCCCATGAACCTTCCCATTCTAAAAAACTATATATAGGATGCAAAATACATTTACAAACCATTTCAGGCAGAGGAGGACTGTGGTCCCTGTGCAATGAAAAACACATGAGAGCTATCCCATGATCATCCCAGTTTACTGCCTAAAGGTAGTTTCTAGGCCACAGGACAAGGAGAACTAATCTAACCAAAGTCCTGTAGTAATCACTGGCTAAGGTAACACACACTGGAGTTTGGGAAAAAGTAGGTGTCTAGACTTTGCAGACTAGATCACAGAGATCTGCTGAGTTCTTGGGGTCTAGCTGAGTACAGGTCTATCCATGAGGCCAGGAAAAAACAAACAAACAAACAAACAAAAACACTGAAAAGCAGTAAGTAGAACAATTACTGGGGCTCACACAGAATTAGGAGTAAAATGAAGAGACCTTGTAAAGCATAGAGCATCAGAAGAGTTCTCCAAAGGGTCATACCTGAGAAGTAGGACTAAACTAGCCCTGGAGTAAAGGCTGCTCTAAACCTGCCACAATAAAGCTTAAAATCAAGACTCAGAAGGACCCAATTGATTCAAATAACATAATATTGTCCAACACTCTTTCAAATGCCTTCAGCACTCAACAACTTAAAGTTCACAATGACTGGCATTTATCAAAAATTATCTGGCATGCAAAAAAAAAAAAAAATGAACCATAATGAGGAGAAAAATCCTTCAATAAGAATACATCCAGGAAGGACAGCAATGATTAATTAGCACAGATGAGCCAAAGAAAAGACCCAAATGAAACTTCTAGACAAGAAAAACATATCAGAAATGAAAATGTACTGGATAGAAATAACAATAGATTTTACACTGTAGAAGAAACAATTAGGAATTGAAGACATAGGAAAAATCATATGAAGTCACTTGCCCAAGTTTACTCTGTTGGTAAGTAGCAGAGCTGGGAGTTTAAATCAGATCAATGAAACCAAACAGCTGGTTCTTAAAAAATATCAATAAAATTGATAAACCTCTAACCAGACTGATTAAGAGGGGGAAAAAACAAGAGAAGACTAAAATACTAATAAGGAAATATAACCAACTTGAACAACAAATTAATTAATTTGGATGGAGTTACTTCATTTTTTAAAAAATTATTTCCCTCCCCATTGACCTCTCCCTGGCCAACCCACCCCCAGCACATGCCCTCACCACCTTCCCGCTCCCAGTGTCTGTGTCCATTGGTTATGTTTATATGCACGCATACAAGTCCTTTGGTTGATCTCTTACCCCTCCTCCTCCACTGCCTTCCCTCTGAAGTTTAACGGTCTGTTCAATGCTTCTGTCTCTGGATCTATTTTTGTTCATCAGTTTATGTTGTTCATTATATTCCACAAATGAGTGAGATCATGTGATATTTATCTTTCTTTGACTGGCTTATTTCGCTTAGCATAATGCTCTCCATATCCATCCATGCTGTTGCTAATGGTAAGAGTTCTTTCTTTTTTACAGCAGCGTAGTATTACATTGTGTAGATGTACCATAAGTTTTCTAATCCACTCATCTGCTGATGGGTACTTAGGCTGTTTCCAAATCTTAGCTATTATAAATTGTGCTGCTATAAACATAGGGGTGCATATGTCCTTTCTGACTGGTGTTTTTGATTTCTTGGGATATAGTCCTAGAAGTGGGATTACTGGGTCAAATGGGAGTTTCATTTTTAATTTTTTGAGGAAACTAGGATGGAATTACTTTAGACAGGAAGATACAGATAACCTGAATAGCATGATATCTATTTTAAAATTTGAAGTTTAAGTAACAACTTTCCCGCTAAGAAAACTTCAGGCCCAGATGGCTTCACTGGTGAGTTCTACTAAAAATGAATGCTTTTCTCCATCAACAGCCAGCTTCCTAGCACACCACTGAATAGGGGTACAGTGGCCACGAGCTCTAGTGGGAAGAACCTGCTAAAGCTTTAGCTCAGTTACCAATTGCGTGAGCTTAGGCAAATCACATCATCTCTCTGGGTCGCAGTATTTTCAACCATGAATAGAAACACTTCAATTTCAACTATAAAATGAAGTCAAATATCAAATTTTGGAAGCAGAGAGCCTCAAGCTCCCAACCTACTGTCTGTGGAACCTTGGAGTTTCTCCAGCTCTCTCCCAATCTTTATTTCCTTATCTCTAAAACAAGGGTGATAGCAGAGCCTACCCCAAAAGCTTTATTTATTGGAGTCATAGCTATAGATATTTATGATAGTATTGGAAACTAAAACTGAGAAAAAATTAAATATTTATTTATTCATTAAAATAATAAATCCATTGCATGTCAACATGAATAACTGATTTATATGAAAAACTATATTCTCTAGAACAAAATTTATTAGAAGAGTACCAGTGTTTTATTTACATTTTTGCAAATCTGTTTAATGTCTAGCTTAATAGAAGACAACTGGATTCTCATTGCTGTTTCTGTATTCAATATGTGTTGTGTTTTCTTTTTCTTTTTTTTTTTTGATATTTTTTCCATGGATTTTTAGAGAGAGTGGAAGGAAGAGGGAAAGACAGAGAGAAACATCAATGTGAGAGGAACACATCGATTGGTTACCTCCTGCACGAGCCAGGAAAGCCTGCAACCAAGGAACTGGCCCTTGACCAGAATTGAACCCAGGACTCTTTGGTCCTCAGGCCGATGCTCTATCCAGGGAGCCAAACCAGCTAGGGCAAGTATTCAATGTGTTTAAAAAAGTCACAAATCATGTGATTATTATGAAGGTCATTTGAATCTCATGGAACCCATGTAAGGTTCTCAGATAACTCCAGAGCCCCAGAACTATACTTTCAGAACTGCTGGCCTAACAGAGAGCACTCAATGGCTGGTAGCCATTTTTATTCACAGATTCCATCCCCAATGGGTTGTTTTTGAGGGTCAAATGAGAGAATAGAGTTTTTTGTTTTGTTTTGCTTTGTTTTTTACAGAGAGGAGGGGAGAGGAATAGAGAGTTAGAAACATCAATGAGACAGAAACATCAATTAGCTGCCTCCTGCACACCCCCTACTGGGGATGTGCCTGCAACCAAGGTACATGCCCTTGACCAGAATCGAACCTGGGACCTTTCAGTCCACAGGCTGACGCTCTATCCACTGAGCCAAACTGGTTAGGGTGAGTTTTGTTTTTTTAAGACAAAATCACAAACAGCTTCCAATATAGAAGAACTCCACTCAGATTTTGGTGACTATTCTTGGGTATGTATTTTCTTTCACCAATTGATATTCAAACTCCTGAAATAAATGTATCAGAGCCCTGCTTTGCTATTTAATGGCCTAGGCCAGAATAGTCCTCAGAAATGCTGTGGAGGAAGAAAAGGAAGGAGGGAGAAAGAGAATGAAAGGAAGGAGGGAGGAAGAGAGAGAGGAAGGAAGAAAAGCAGGGAGGGAGGAAGGAGGGAGGGAGGGATAGAGGGAGGGAAGGAGGGAGGGAAGGAGGGAGGGAAGGAGGGAGGGGAGACTGGCTGCTTGACTTCTAAGATTTTTAAGAGCTTAGGGATATGATGATGGAGGTATTACTTTAGCTCCTCATCCTAAAACTGGCAGAATCTAGAAACCTTGGTAAGTATCCCCAAAAGTGTGCAATCACCAAACCAATATATAGTGCCCACTAGGAAAGAAAATTCCTTGGGACCCAATGCCCAAGAGCTACCCTGTAGAGGGCCACAATTCGCCCTTCATGAGTTCCTGGTCAATTTGAGTTGCTCCTCCTGGTGAAGAGATACAGAAGGGATAGGCAAAATTTTCAGCATGAAAGGGGCTCTGGGGCTCTTGAATATGACCCTTTCAGAACTTAGCTCAAACAAGTTCAAGGGAAAAGAAAAAGTATTGGTTCACATAAGTCTGTGACTCACTAGAAAAGAGGCTTCCATTTCTTTCTTCATCTCCTCCTCCTTCTCCTTTTCTCTTTTCCCCCTCTCTTTCCCTCTTCTTCTCCCTCCCTCTCTCTCTCCTTCCATTCCATAAATTCTGCTTTTGCTTTTATCTCAGAAGCTCCTAGAGATAGTTCTTAAGGGCAAGAAGTCTCAAAAGAAAGCTCTTTCCTAACAGCTCAAACCAAGTTCTAGTTTGCATCGTATTTGCCTGGCTTGTGTTTCTCTATCCATGGCTACAATTGGACAACAGTACTAATTTGATTGAATGTTAGTGATCCAAAATTATTTCTAACTGCCTTAAACTCACTTTTTTTTTTAAAATCTTCATTGGGCATTATATTACAATGCAAAGACTGTCTACCTATTATGGACTACTATAAATCCATCCATCCAAGTTATCCACCCAAGGGAATTGATATGTCTGCAGCACTACTCTGCACAGACATGATTATCGGAGTTTATTAGGGAGGTGTTGGCCTGGTCACCTCTGGTCTAGTAGGATAGAGGCCAAAAAACACACAAAAAACAAAACACAAAAACAAAACAAAACAAAACAAACAAAAACCCAAAAACATTGTGTATACAAGTCACACTCTACTTTGAAAGAAAGCCATTTTTCCTGTTTCATTAAAATTTATTGTGTTGGACGATCATAAGATGTTTACAAAAGTCTGGCCTCTGCAATTTATCAAAACCACAGGAAATAGAAATGCTCTCTTGAAAACTGCAGAATCACAGTGGCATTTAATGGCATCAGTTTGGGTTTGTTACATGTGGCTCATTTTGAAAATCATTTTACATTAAGTGAGTTTCACATTTTAAAGGTAGAATGAAAAGAGAGGGAGGAATAATATTTTAATAAGATAAATTTAAAACTCAGTTAATTAGGAGAAAATGTTTCTAATCCAACTCTGTAAATTTGGCCCCCCAATTTTTTTAAAGCAGATTAGCCAGTAAGCAATAAAGCATATCTACTTCCCATCCACACTGCTGCCAGCAGCTGCTCCAAGAATCTGGCAAAACTAGACCTTGTACAATAAGTCCACTTCTTGTATTCCTAGAGACATACAGCCTTTTTGAACTTGGATGGTGATTTTATAAAGTGCTGTTTTATTTACTCGCAATTAATCATGCTCAACTGTAAACAAAGTGTCTGTTTTAGTTCTGCTGACAATTATCCACTTGTCAACATCTCCCTCAAGTACCTTCAGCATCTGGCTCCCGCAGAAAACCTCTACATCAAAATGAATGTTTGTCTCAGTAACTTAGGAATTCATGGGTTTCTTCAGTCCATCAGCAGACAGGATTATATTCTAACAGATGTCACCGGGCACCTTGATGAAGATGTAGATAATCAGACGACAGAGGGTTCCTCGGGGTTTCCTTTCGTTCTTTGTGTTTGCTTTTGTAAAACAGAAGAAAATGATTACAACTTGGGAATCCTGGGGGTGGGGGCACAGGTCTGTTGACTTCAGATACTTTACAAACCGCCAGGCACGTGATGACAGCTCCAGAAGTTGCTGAGAAATCCGTCGCTCCATTAGTAACATTCCACTAGATCAGTGACTTTCAACCTTGTTCATCTCACAGCACACATAAACTAATTACTAAAATTCTCAATACTAGTAATTCTACACTAATTGCTATTATATCTTTTGCTGATCTGACAAAAATAGGTGTAATTTTGATTCATTCACACCAGATGGCTATTGTGTTGTCTTTTGTCATTTTTTTATTTGACAACCTAAGGAAACAGAGGTCAGTGGCCCTGACTAAATAGTCAGGTTTTGCATGTTTTTAAAATGGTTGCAGCACACCCGTGTGCCATGACACACGAGCTGAAAATCTCTACACTAGATCAATAGAACCAAACAGCGTGGCAGTCGGTGGTAATTTATGTAAGGAATGCATATGAGTTTTTGAGATTTCACTAGGGTTTGGAAGTGGCATGCCTTTGTCCACTGCCCAAACAACCCTTTAACTTTGGGACGCTTTTCTCTTTCACTTAAAATGTGTAGAGAACATAGGGGAAAGTCACTGCCAAGATCATTAACATTTTGCCGACAACAGACTGTTTTCAAGGCAAAACAAATGCTACATTTGGTGGTTTGCTGAGGGAGGATTAATAGTGTGGTCTGTGGAGAAGGGAGTTCCTCCACCCTCCCAAACACGTGCTATATCTATTCTGTTTGTTTGTTTTTTCATCCATAAGAGAGCAGGGAAACCATATATGGTGGGGGGGAGGGGAGGTAGCTGGGGGCTCTGACAAACCATCCTCTAGGAGAATGTGTGGGTTATTTACTAGATTTTACATCCCTGATGTTGATTTACACCCACTTCAAAACAAAAAAAAAAAACCTCAAATCACTTGGCCTCACTCCCTGGAAGTTGAATTCCTGGGTGAGTAGTGGCAAGCTCAGAGGATGTAGATCACCAAGAGATGCCAGACATCCAAAACCGCCGGGGCTGAGTCCAGGTCAATGGAAAGTGGTCCAGAGCTGTCGTCAATCTCCTCATGGAGGGAAACTGAGGACCGGAACAGCAGGACCTGCTCAGCGAGGGCCCCCAGGTGACTACAGAACCAGCTAAGGTGGATGAGGGGAGTGGGGGGTTAGCATTAGTAAAGGGGACTGTTTCTCTCCTTTCTGACAAAAGCTGATCAATCTAACTGCACATAATTGATTTTAATGAGTGGGGGAGTTTCCTTCGCAGTAACGATTGCCCCGGGTCATCAGCTTACTCAAGCGCGGACTCTCACTCAGGTCTCTGTCTCTCCCCGCCTGCCAGTTGGTCGAGCGCTGTGCCGCCTGGCTTTGGGGCTCTAAAAAAGAGCAGAGAGGTCTGAGAACCCAGATCCTGGCCGAACCACCGTCCCATTTCACCTGGTAATTTATGCACAATTAATTGAGATATCTTTTATACTTGATGTGTTGCAAAATTAATGCCTAATTTATGTAATTAGTCAATTAACTCTAATTCCAGCATATGTTCCCAATGCCCAGAAGGTGTTCTGTTTCCCAGGTACTTATTTTGGTGTCACGAAAAGCAACTAATTAATTTTGCATGCATATTAATTTGGGATCGCTTTAGCAGTTCCCTTTGTGCAAGTAATTTTAATATTTGTCTTTCTAACCTTTCGGGATAGGGTGGGGGAGGTGCAGGTGGTCGTGAGCCGCGCGTTCACAAACCTGGATGATGCCTGAGGGGGGGTGGCTCTGGTCTAGGACTGAGCGCTCCCGCAGAGTTCTCCAGTGGCCGGGGGCGTGGGTGCTGCGCTCAGCAGGCCGTTAGGGGGCGTTGCAGACCCTGACCCCCACCAAGTGCATTTTGCGCACGCCTTGGGGAGGGGTGGGGGGCGGGGGCGGGAATGAGCCTTAAGGTGTGGAGGCGAAGCGCGTTAAGCGCGCAGAAGGTAACCCCAGGGACAGACAAATCGCTCCACGCCCAGTAAATCGCATTGGCGAGAAAGAGTGAGAGGTTTTTATTTTTTGGAGTCCTGAAAGTCGACTCATTGCCAGGCCAGTCCCAGGAGGCAAAAAGCGAAAGGGTTGAGCTGCGGCCGCAGCCCCCTCCCTCACCCTCCCCCGCGACATTCCTGCGCTCCCGGCGTGCGGGGAGCTGGAGCGCGGGGCTCCGGAAGCTGCGGGTTGGAGGGAGCGGAGGACGCGCCTTCCGTCTCCGGCGGTGCAAGCCGCCTCTGTGCCACTCAGGCCGGGAGCGAAGACCGAGCGGGCGAAAGTTTACTTTCCAACTTATTGGGTGGCACATTAAAACTTTCATCCTTTTTGGACAGATTAATGAGCAATTTAATTAATAAAATCAGAGAGTAGTGTAAGTGCTATGATAATGAAGTTAAATGAGTGCACAGTAAAATATTCACTAATCCAGCGCATTGCCAAATACCCCCTTAATTCTGCTTAACTCTAACAGGGTTTTGAGCACCGTAATGAGATTCCTCTGTCTGCTAATTAATTGACACGCTCCTGAATATTCATATGAGCTAGCACCGATACGTTCCTAATTGCACCGTGGAATAGATCTCAGAGGAAAGTAAATCGCCATAGACTTCATTAAAATAATGTATTCCAGAGCCAGGACGGGGAAGAGGAGACATTCGCCTTCCAGCGCGCTGAGAGAGGGGCACCTGGCTGGTTGGAAGGGAGAGAGATCAAACCTCGGCGCCGGGCCTGAAGCACGCGGCGTGGGACTTGGAGGGAGGGCGTTCGGCTTCTGGAAACAGCAGCTCCGCTGGGTCCAAACCCCGCGGCGCGGGAGGCCGTTTCTGCCCAGAGCCTCCGTGTTTCTGCCGCCCTCCTCGCGGCGGCCCTCCCGGCGGAGGTGGCTGTCGGGTCCAAGTGTAGGACCCCGGCGTCCTCGCCCTCTCCTCCCGCCCCGCGGCCCCCCCCCCAGGCTGGGCCGCAATGCTGTCTACGGATGCGCGCGGGCTGACGTCGTCGGCGGAGAAACTCCCTCGGTAACTTTTCCCAGAGGTTGTCAAAGCCACCGCAGCCCCAACTGTCCCAACCCAAGCTGCGATCGGAGGGAAGTCGCTGGCGCTCGCTCTCTTTGGGGGAAGGCGATCGTTAGCTGGGGGAGGGGGGGGCACCCGGACCCTGTGGGTGCTCTCCCGTGTCTCCCCGCTCCCACTGCCCTCAAACCCCGCTTCTAAGTCCCCGGCGCCTTCTGCCTTTCCTGGCTTGGCCAGCGCGGGGGGCTGGTCCAGCCACGCTTTCCGGGGCGACTGGGAGGGACGATCCGCCTGCGCACCCTACACCTGGGCTCCGCGGCAGCGCCTTCTTCGCCAGATCCACGCACGTCAAATAAACTCGTTCTTTGGGAAGACGAGGTTCCCTCTCCACCCCCCGACCCCCCTTCCTTCTTTTGGAGAAAAAAACAAAATCACCACAGGTTAGAAACTAAAAAGAGTTTATTTGAAGACATACAAATGCATATTTATTATACACATGTAGGCATTAACAATGTAAATGACACCGCCAGCAGTTGCTGGTTGTTTATTCATTAGATCTTTAGAAAATCTACATTGCCTGCAGACAGCGCGAGGATAATGTGAGATACACAAGCAGTTTACACAGCCGGCTCCGGCGGGCGCGGCGCGGCTGGTTCATCAACAGGTCTCGCACCCGGCGCCGAGCAGAGCCCGCGCTGCTCCCAGTGACCACGGGTCCCCGCCACCGAGGAGGCCCGCGGCTCCTCTGTCTTACCGGAAAGGGGAAAAAGACGTGAAACCGGGAAGATGGGACTCTCTGGGTGTGTTTAATCCATTCTACCCTCTTTGTGTGCAGATGTCCTTTTCCATGCGAGAAAAGTAGGTGAAAAGAGGATGAAATGGACGGAACGCAAAAAGATCAATAGTCTCCCCAGCTCCGGGCTTTCGGGGCGCCAGTTAAAGACGAGGAATCCTAACTGCTGGGGGTGCGGGAGGGACGACGTGAAAGGGGAGAGGTTTTCCTTCCTGCGGTTGCAGCGGCGGGAAGACCGGGCAGCCGACCTTAGCTGGGGAAGCCACCAACTCCCCCAGTCAAACCGCCATGGCCACCCCAAGCAAAGGCCACCACTCCCAAGAAAATCGCCGGCTGGGCCTTCCTTTTCGGAATTCCTACCGGCTCCGTGGTTCTGGATTTACCCGAAAGATAGAGAGGAGGAGAGACCGTAAGGGGAAAACGGCAACGCAGAGTTAACATTTCTTTTAAACATATAGTTTGTACATATATCTTTCCCAGTCTTACCTAATAAAATATTAAATAAAGTAAGTGAGGGGGGGGAGTGAGGGGTTGCTTACTAGGGTCGCAGGTGTTGGGGCAGGGAAGGGGGACGGTGAGTGATGTCAACCACAGTGAGTGCCACCGTCTCCTAAAACTGCACGGGCGCTAGGAATGGCCAAGTGAGGAAGGATTTGGTCCCACACGCAGAGCCCGGCCTTATGGCGGGCTCCCACTGCGCCGCTGAGGTGTGCGGGTGATGGGGTGGAGATGTTTTAGTTTTCTGTTTCCCTCCCTCCCTCCTTCCTTCCTTCCTTCCTTCCTTCCTTCCTTCCTTCCTTCCTTCCTTCCTTCCTTCCTTCCTTCCTTCCTTCCTTCCTTCCTTCCTTCTTACTGGGCAGGCAGGGCCGATCAGGACATTCTGCACTGCTGGGAGGGCTGCTAAGTTTGTTCGCAAAAGGACCTACAATGTGATGTTCGTACATCAGACATGGAAGCAAGAATCTGAGAAAGAAGGGATGAGGGTAGAGAGGGAGAGAAAAGAGGGAAGAAGAGGGAAGTAGAGGAACGCGGAAGGCGGTGGATCTATTTCTGGGGCGTTGGGAGGCCCTGGGGCAACCTGGTTCCCCCCTAAAGCTTGTCCGTGGACAGTGACCCACCAAGAGTGAGCACACTGAGCGCCCAAGGCAGGGGTGGTGCTGAGAACGTGGGCGCGCGGCGGGGGGCTGGCACTCCGCGTGGGGTCGGCACCCGGCTTGGGGACCCACGAGGCGAAGCCCTGGTCACAGGTGAGACCCGCCTGAGCGGAAAGACCTCGCTTCCCGGGGGAGGGAGCCGGGGGCCGAGCCGCCAGCCCCGCCAGGCCCCGCCTCCCAGCCATTCTTAGCTGGGGGGAGGCCAGCGAGGATCAGCCGCTTTCTTTCTTTTCTTTCCTTCTTTTTCAAACCCGCTTTGTGGGTGGCAGCTCAGCGGGGGGCGCATGGAGACAAAAAACAAAAAGCAGAGAGAGAGAGAGAGAGAGAGAGAGAGAGAGAGAGAGAGAGAGAGAGAGAGAGAGAGAGAATCAAATAGTTTTTAACCTTCCCAGGAACACAGCGAATTAGGCTGTTGTGGTCTTCAGCGAAACCTGCTTCTGCCATTAAGAAAACACATAGTGTACCCGTCCGCCGGGTAAGCTCTCCTCCTTGTCAGCCTGAACAAACAAAGCAGAGGCTCCAGGTTTCAAGGCTGGAGACCTACAGGTTATTTGGCTTCGACACAAATTAAGCCGGCAGAATGCACCAACAAATACTATGGATGCACACTATTCTTCATTTCAGATATCTGCAGTTCAAACCCCGCCCCCCAATCGATTTTATTCAAGCTTACGAGCAAAGAACATTTAGACCTACCATGCAGGATTTACCTTAATATTCTATTGCAATCATCATTATTTTTTTTTTTCTGGATAAGACATTCAAAGGAGGTGAAAACATTTTCCCCATTTACTGGAAGCCTTCAAGCACTTGATAAAGCTAAAATTCACCTTCCTGTTTCTGCTTTCCCCAAATCCCTCCAAAACCACATTTTAAGAGTGGGTGCCTGATTCCCCCACCCCCAAGATCTGAGCAAACAAGTAATTCCTGACAAAGAAAATTAATATGAAAAGTACAGGGTGATTTTTCTCCCCCTTCCCCCCCCCCTAAAAAAAAAGAGACCCCCTTGCTCCACCCCGCTATTAAACAAAACACAATACCTTTTTCTGGGTGGTACTGCACAGAAGTTGATTCAGTTTTGACAATGTTGTTTAGCTATCATTTGCTATTTTGAATGAATGGGAGCAATCCCCCCTTTTACAACATTTGTTTCCTATTATGGAGAGGTGCAGCCGCTGAGGGCAGACATGTGAAAGTGGCTGTTTGATTCTCTTTTTCATCCCCTGACCCTGCTTTTGTCCCTCCTCACCCTGGGAATGTCACGCCTCGCTACTTCACTTTGAGATGCTCAAGAAAGTGGCTTTGTTATTCCCTTTTAGACATACACGAAATTGTTCTCATTCCCCCCGCTGTAAAAGATACTTCACATCGGGACTCGGTTCACAAGTGCAATGCAATTTGGCTTAGTCCAACCTTTGTTCTGCTTGTACAAATGAGCGAACAGTGCACACATTATACAGTTGATCTACTGCTGTCTTAACCCCAGAGTTAGGGGCTGGGAGAAAAGCAAGTTAATCCCTTCAATACCAAGGTGGCTTTAGCAATATTTCCTCCAATAATAATAATAGATTTGAATTGCTGCTTCTATTTCACAAAGTGCAGAGCGAAACTTATGGGGAGGGGGAGGGGGTTTAAGCAACAACAAAAATCCTTCCACCAACCTTTTGCAAATAACTTTTCAAATACATTTGTAGGTTTGCTAATGCTCCATTTAAAGCCATGCAATTGTCTGTGCAAAGGAGGGATAGGATTTGGAAACTAAGGCTTTAAAGCCTTGAAATCTCAGAGCAAACCACAGCAAGCAGAGACCAAATGGTATTTAGCAAACTGATTCTAAAGAGGGGGCATTATGGTGAGCGGGGCAAGAATTGTTTTCACAGGCAATGGAATTGCCTGCTCACTGTGGGTGGGGGTTTGCACTTCTTGGGGATGGAGGTCTATTGAGACCTGGCACTTAACACTGGCTACTGTTTGTTTTGTGCTTGATGTGGAGGGAAAACTGAGTCTTCCCTACTTTCCAAATTGTAGGGGCTGCTTCGGAAATACTTCTAAAAGGTGTGGGACATTGCTGCTCCCTCTCTCCCAACCTCAAGGAAAATACAGATTTTTAACTGCAGGTGCCACAGTCAGAGGCCTTACCAGGCGACAGGGGTTAAGGGGGGGTAGGAGGAGCACCTCTGAATCTGACCGACCCCCACCCCCACCACTTCCAGTATGGATGGGAGTGAAGAGGGGGCTGGGGTAGAGATTCTTGCCTTTCTTAGAACCCAGCAAGATTGACTGGGGAGGGTGAATGAGGAATACAGGCAATATACTCATCAAAAGTTTCTCTTCAACCCTCCTGTTAGGTGTTAAGGTCCAATCCTCCTGTAACCCAGTCACCAAACATGGCTCCCAAGTCCCCAGGCAGGCAGTCTGTTTCACTAGTTGGGAAAACAACTGTGCTCCTTTCCAAGAGTCCTGGTGTGTGTGTGTGGGGTGGGGGGGGGGGGCTGTTGGGGGCGCGGGCGAAGAGGTGGGAGGGAGGAGGGAGGTGGGAACAGAGTCCTTTCACCCACAGTTGGCTCTGGCCGCCAGAGCGCAAAGTGCGGCCCCTCCCCGGCCTCTCTTCCCGGGGCAGTTTGATTTCCCGCCAGAGTCGGTGGAAGGGGCCAGCGGCGGGGCTTCAACCTCGCGGGCCCGGCCGCGGTGGGGGGATCTTGGCCTATAGGTTTTCCCTGATGCGGTGCCCAACTGGGTGCGGGTCTCGGAGGCCCAGGAATCCGAAAGACCGTTGGGTCCGGTGGCCCCCCGAAACGGAGCAGGTCCCCTCTGGTCCCCAGATCCAGGGCGTTAGAGCCAAGCTGAGCCGTGCCCGGTGCTGGTGGCCGAGGTGCGCAGATTCCCGGGACAAACAGCCCCCAGAATACTCGGAACGGCCATTTTAAAAAACCGATCGCTTGACAGGTTGAGGGAGTTTGTGTTAGTGCCACATACCCGGGGAAGGAACGAAATCCTTTTGAAAGGAAAGCTAAGTCGTTTCACGCCACCCAAATGCAGATTTGGCCAAGAATGACGGCTGGGACAAAGCGGCGCGGGGCCTTAGCGCGGATTCCCAGCGAGAGGGGAGAACTCGGGCGAAGGTGGGAGGCGGCCTGGAAAGGTGGGGCGGGCTGGAGGAGACCCTAAAAACCTGACATCGATGCTGCGCCAGCCTCGACCGTCTCCCTCCCTCACCCTCCTCGCACATTGCACAGTCCATTTGGTAGAGAAGATGGAAAAAGTGGAGGGGAGGTCGGGGGGAGTGATGCGAAGAAAGTGAGGAACAAGGGTGCAGTAGGGAAGGGGACTCAGACTGGGGGTGGGGAGGCGCTTCAGCAGCGGGAGGGAAGGACTTGGGGGAGAAAGGAGGAGGAGAAGCGGGGAAAGGAGGGCTGAGCCCAAGCGCTCCCGGCCGCACGGAGTTCGCTTCCCAAGTGGGGAAGGCGGGGATTGCTTTTGGCGCCTAGGAAACCTTCGGAAGCTGCTGGCTACCTTCCCTCCACCCCGGGCCGCCGGTGTTTGGTAAATATTAACAAACCAGGGCGCGTTCCTTTCTGGAGTGTGGATGGAGGGGCCAGCCGGCTCGGGAAGGAAGGTTTCCTCTCCTAGAGCTCCCGCCCCCGGACGCCAGCCCCGCCGTTCACGCGCGCACACACACCTGCTTGACAACAGAAGGAATCAAAATCAATATTGTATTTGTCACCTCTCTGTCTCCTTTTTACTCCCTCGGCAGCCCGGGTGCCACTGAAGCGAATTGTGGATTTATGGAGGGAAATTAGCATAAATTATTACGAAATCTGTAGCCGTGTGTGGTCCAGCTTGTGGGAAAAGAGGCTATTGTAAACTCTCCAAGCAGAAAGGTGGTCGGCGGTGGGCACAGCGGAGGCGATGAATGGCTATTGCGCAAGAGAGATTTCCATTTGGTTTGCACATGGGTATAATTGACTTATGTGTATTTTATACAGTTTTCCCAACAACTCCCTAAGCCTCCGGGTCGGTGCCCCCTCCCCAAAGCTTCTGTTTGTTTTGGGTTCTGTACAATAGACTTTGATGCACTTTTCAAGATTTCTTAAAGTGCCCCTTCCCCCCTCTTCTTCAGAACAGCAGTCTTAAAAGGCCGTAAATAGCATGCAAGCCCTCCCCCCTCCCCCTGGGCTTGGCAGGTCTTCAGTAGGAACCAAGACACAAGGTTGTAGCGAAAGGGCCAGTTTTAAATGTGCAGCTCACAACTCCTCAAACTCGTGCTGTTAGGTTCGATTTCCTTCATTAACGCTGGGCATAGGCAATGGGCGTCACCTCCCATCCCCACCCTGGCCAAACTTTGAAGATTCCTCAGGCACGAATTCCTACTTGTAACCTTGCATGTCCCAAACTTGGTGGTGACAACTTTCCTGGGGAGATAGACAAAGATTTATTCCAACTTGGCTTTTTTTTTTTTTTAACCCAAAGGTTTCCCCTCAGAATTTAGTTAATCTTCTATTTACTCCAAGCAATGATTTCGACAGCCATACAAAGGCCCTTTGCAAGGCAACAAAATGCCAATTGTTAAAACAAGAAAACATTTCTCTCCCCATCCCCCACCCTCAATGTGTGTGTGTGTGTGTGTGTGTGTGTGTGCGCGCGCGCCCACGCTTACAGACGGACACACACCCACCCACTGGTAGAGAAAATCTTCCTGGCTGTCACTGGGGAACAGAGACCTTTCACTCCTAGCGTTCCATATCCCAAATCCATTCACTCAATATTTTTCTGTATTCTACATATCAGTATCCACATATTTACTAAGAGGACTCGATCCTGGCACCACTCCTTCCCAGGAGCGCTCCTGCCTCGGCCGCAGGAGCACCTTCTGTTTTGTAACTCTGAGACCAGCTGCCTTTGGAGAAGGAGAACTGTGCACCAACGCCTTTCCGTCTGGGAAACACAAGTCCTCACCACTGCTCCTTGCCAGAGGCCCCTCAGGCTCTTGAGGTCCCTCCGGCTCTGGCGCTCCCCAGCTCCTCCCATCCTGGGACCCTCAAGCCCAACTGGGCCGTACCAAGTAACCCCCCAAAGGCCGCACCTCCTAAGGAGCTGAAGCGCACAGCTCTGCCAGGCTCGGCTGCCTCCAGCCAAAGCTCGGCGGAGGTCCCCCCACCCCGTCCTGCGGGTTCAGCAGCAGAGGGTTGATCTGCCCTTCAGGAGCCCTGCCCCCAGAGACAGGTCAGCATCCCTCCCGCCCACCTCCTCCTCCTGGTTATTTTTTTCCGAATTAAGAAGGTGACATTATTCTTTCCTTCAAGCACTTCTGTTAATATTGAAAAACGTGCGCTTGCATCTCAAGCGAGGCAGCCCAGACACGAGCGCCATTTCAATATTAATGAAATTGTTTAATCTCCTAAATTCATCGTGTTTAAGTTACGTTTTGGTGAGTTATTGACCAACTCTGAAACTGTGGTTAATGTAGGTGTGTTTGTATGTGCCTGTGTGTGTGTGTGTGTGTGTGTGTGTGCACAAGCTGGAAGATTATATATAATAACCCCCATATAATAGCTCCACTGATCATGCTAATGTCACTAAAAGTATCAAAACTCCACACCCAGAACTCTCCCACCACCACCTCCTCCTCCTCCTCAAAAGAAAAAGAAACATTCTCACATTTCCGGACTGAAGATGATTCAGTGTGGGCTGCAGGTATTGAGTTTTTAACAACACGGTAAAATAAATCTCCTTTAAAAACCATAAAGGTGGAAGAATATGCAGACACCAGTGGGAACTCCTAGAATCTACTCTTAGACTTCCTGCAAGCAAGTGGAGTCGACTCACTATTTCATAGCAATCTGATGATGATGGCGACAACAACGGCAGTAATAATAATAATAATAATAACAACAACAGCTCATTGAACCTCCCAAGATGAATCTGAACAGTAGGGAGCCTGTCACCCTGCACCAGACAGGGTGACCCAAGGCATACCCCACCCTCTCCTCTCTCAAAAGAAAGTTAAACTCTCTGGTCTTTGCAAGTCTAGAAAGTACTGCTGTTTCAGTAGGGCCTCAGGCGGCTCTTGCTGGCCTCTTTTAACCCTAAATAAGTTCTCTTTATGCAAAAATCGGGGGGGGGGGAGGGGAGGAGAAAGTTCCAGCTGTAAAATGCAAACTTCCAGGCAACACCCAACTACCAAAATTTCAAACCACCTGGGAGAAGCGAGAGACTGCAGTTCACCTGGTGACAACGTGTGTCGAACAAACGCGGACCCTCCTCGAGCCTTCATCCTGTGTCTAATGCAATTCCCGGAGGACTTTTAGAGTGAAGACCTAGCCTATTCGCCCAGATACACTATTTTAATCTAAAAAAAAAAATTCTTTTTGGTCAATACAGTTAGGTTCAAAACGGGCTCTTAGGGAGCTGCCCACTCTGTTTTTCTAAGTGTTCTTTAAACCCACCACTTAAAGCTACACACACACTGTGCAGAGCTAGGGCAGCAGCCTAGGAAGGTCAAATCAAACTTTGACCTGCCTCTTGGAGGATTTGGGGGCGGGGGGGGGCGCGTATTTTCATTATCATAACCCATGCAACCAGCCCCGGGTAATGCCAAGCGCAGGAAAAGGGTCAGCTTCGGGAGGAAGCCGTGCCTGAAGTTAGCTAACAATACAAACCCGATACAATGCGGAGGAAACAGAATACCCCAGCCAAGCAATTTCCATGTCAAACATCATCCGCGCGGCAGCTCGCTCTGTGATCCGGAGTGGTCGCCTGAATCCCGGCTCCGCTGCCGCCGCCGCCTCCTCATACCTTCACACGGAGCACCTTGGCCAGCGCGTCCCGCTCCCCGCCGGCGGTCCAGGCTCTCCCCGGTCTGGAGCTGGAAGTGGTTACCATTGGCCCAGGTGTCCATGTAAATAGGTGTGAAAGAAACCGGAGCTGGCCGGGCTCTCCCCCTCGAGCTCAATCCCCTCCCTCCGCAGCCCCCGCTCCCCCTCCTCTTCCTCCTCCTCCCAAGGCGATTGTCATATGATAGCTAAGAAGTGGCACATTAATGAAGCGCCGCTACAGGGGTCTTTTCTGCTCCTGTCACCGCTTAAAACTATCAGATGGTTTGAGGGAGGACATGGAGGCAGCCACCTAGCTCAGCGGAGCCGCGCAGCCCACAGCAGCGCCCTCCGGAGCCCCGAGGCTGCCGCTGCCACGGTCCTCGCCGAGACTCCGCGGCCAAGCTCCGCCGCCAGCGGAGCCAACAGCCGGAAGACCCGCGGACCGGGCGGCGCCGGGCGCTGCCAGGCTAAGCGGAGGAGCTCAGAGATTTGCGGAGCCGGACCGAGACGGGACTCTGCGCCCGGGCTTCGGGCTGGGAGGGACGCGGCGAGCGGCAGCGCCATCCCGGATGCGCACGCTCAACTTGGAGCAACTTTAAGGTGAGCTGCTCTTTTGGTTGCATCCCTGCCCCGGTCCCCGCTCCAGGTCCGGCTTATTTCGGTGCTACTCTTGCGCCGCTCGCGCGCCCCCCCCCCCCCCCCACCGCCCCAGGCTGCGCGCCACTCTGCAAGCAAAGTTGCTGGCTCAGGGAGCGCGGGCGCGGGCTGGTCCAGCGCCGCGCCGCCCCGACCCTCCACACCCGAAGCCTGTACTCGGCCTGGCTGACCTCGGGGTGTCTGGGCATCCATGCCCCCTCCCCTGATCTCTCCCCCTTCCCAGGTCTGAGCAGCCGCAGACCCGCGCGGACCCAGAGTTAAGAAGGGGGCGAACGGGAAGATGCCTCGTCCCGGCCGCAACACGTACAGCGACCAGAAACCGCCCTACTCGTACATCTCGCTGACCGCCATGGCCATCCAGAGCTCGCCCGAGAAGATGCTGCCACTGAGCGAGATCTACAAGTTCATCATGGACCGCTTCCCCTACTACCGGGAGAACACGCAGCGCTGGCAGAACAGCCTGCGCCACAACCTCTCCTTCAACGACTGCTTCATCAAGATCCCGCGGCGGCCGGACCAGCCGGGGAAGGGCAGCTTCTGGGCGCTGCACCCCAGCTGCGGGGACATGTTCGAGAACGGCAGCTTCCTGCGGCGCCGCAAGCGCTTCAAGGTGCTGAAGTCGGACCACCTGACGCCCAGCAAGCCCGCCGACGCGGCGCAGTACCTGCAGCAGCAGGCCAAGCTGCGCCTGAGCGCGCTGGCGGCCTCCGGCACGCACCTGCCGCAGATGCCCGCCGCCGCCTACAACCTGGGCGGCGTGGCGCAGCCCTCGGGCTTCAAGCACCCGTTCGCCATCGAGAACATCATCGCGCGCGAGTACAAGATGCCCGGGGGGCTGGCCTTCTCCGCCATGCAGCCCGTGCCCGCCGCCTACCCGCTCCCCAACCAGTTGACTACCATGGGCAGCTCGCTGGGCACCGGCTGGCCACACGTGTACGGTTCCGCGGGCATGATCGACTCGGCCACCCCCATCTCCATGGCCAGCGGCGAGTACAGCGCCTACGGCGTGCCGCTCAAGCCGCTGTGCCACGCGGCGGGCCAGACGCTGCCCGCCATCCCCGTGCCCATCAAGCCCACGCCGGCCGCGGTGCCCGCGCTGCCCGCGCTGCCCGCGCCCATCCCCACCTTGCTCTCGAACTCGCCCCCCTCGCTCAGCCCCACGTCCTCGCAAACAGCCACCAGCCAAAGCAGCCCCGCCACTCCCAGCGAGACGCTCACCAGCCCCGCCTCGGCCTTGCACTCGGTGGCGGTGCACTGACCCGCGGCGGCCGGCGCCCCCTCTTGTTCTCCTCTCCGCTAGCTCGCTCGCCTCCCCTGGCTCCTAGTCCTGCCCTCCCAGCTCCGGGACCGCCACCCTACCGTGTCAGTTCACTTTCAGCCAAACCATCTCTCCCGCACGAGAACTTTGTTTTGGACGCGGAGACAAAACACAAACTTGCAGATGGGCCTGGAGGCGCGTGGGAGTTGTCCTCGCCCTCACACGAGGGGAAGGCAGGGGCACCTGAGCCAAGCTGTCCCATCCTCTGGGCCCTGAACTCACCCCCTCCCCACCCCCCATCTAAGAGGCATGGGAAATCCTGCCTCCCGCCTTCACCGAGAGGAGCGCATCTTCCCTCCGCCCGCCCTGGCGGGGCTCGAGCCTCCGCACAGTTTGTTCCAAGACCAGAGAAACCGGCTCAGAGGTGTCCTCCAACACACCTATCTCCCTGAGGGCTGCCGCCTCCCATCCGAGGGCCGGATCTCTCTGTGCAAGTCTTGGAAATCCGCTACGAAGAGAGACCGCTAATCTTCCTACCCCGCTCGCCTCCGCCCATCCGGCCGGGGCTGGGCGGACCGCAGCTTCCCGGAGCAGCGGGCCTGCCTCGTTGGCTTCCGCAGAATTTTTTTGCGTTGGGTTTTGGGTCCTGCCGGAGGCTCTGGGCGTTGGGAGTTAGGGGGAGAGGCTGCCAAGCGGGGGAGGGGACGCTTGTCTTGGACACAAGCAAAACAAAACTAAATGTAACCTTGTATTGTTTACAAAGCGCCCGGTAAAATGTAAACAGTGAACTTGAATCTGCATTGCTCGGCGGGCGAGGGGGCAAAGCCCACTTTACAAGTACCTGTTGTAATGTGAATGTTTACTCTTTATTTCTGGCTAGGTTTAGGGGAGGGGAGAGGGGGAGAGGAAAGTTAATTGGGATGTTAACTTTCCGATGACTTAGATACCTTTATAGCTATTTATTTTATTGTTGGGAAGGGGGGGGGGGGCGGGGGAGGAAAGAAAATGAAGTAAGCCCAAACTAAGAAAGCATCAAGGGCAAGCCTAGAAGAATTGAGATAAGCTGACTGGTAACTTGGAGGAAATGTCACCAGATAGGTCTCCCAGGGACAAGTCCTGTTTGCTACAAGGAGTTTTCCAAGAAGCTAAGGGCTGCAAGGAGGTGTAAATTCTTGTGAATAGGAATGATTATACACTGTGTAAAATGCACTTTTGTTTGCTATATTCCTTTAGAGTCTTAGGTAATTTGCTGAGAAAATGAACTGTTGTTCTGGTGTGATCTGCTTAAGTTAAAAAAAAAAGTTGTAGTGTCATGAGAGCTGTACAATTTTTATCTTTCATTTTTCTCCCTCCTTGTAGAGGATTAGCATGACATTTTAAATATTGATGTTCTTGTTCCCAGCATGCCTGTTTTGAGACAGAGGATTTTAAAAAAGAAGGTGTCTACATTAAATTATGAACCTAGTCCAAATAATATTTTCTCATTAAAATATGTGAACTCAAATTTTAGTTTTGTGTGGTTTGGAAGTTTCTGCAATCACTTTCAAAAGCTAGAGGTAGTGTTTCCCTAAGCATGCCTTCTGCAGCGCATTGTCTGAGTAGTTTGTCTTGTTCAGATCTTATTTTCAAAACAGGCGAAGTTCTCAGGCGTTCGCAGATTGGGAGAAAAGTTATTCGGACGGACTCTTGAAGATATGGCTGCAGAAGGAAAGAGGGAGCAGTCTATTTTCAGTGTAGAGTAGGTGCACAGGTGTAGTGCTGAGAGAAAGACTGCATTGAAGAAACAGTACTTTATATGTATTTTTGTCTCTCTTAAAATACACATTTTACACAACATAACCAGCACTTATATAAATGCAAGGCCTATGTAGAAATCAGGTAGAGGTGATCAGGTAGATGGAGACACAAAACCAGACTTGCCTACACAATGCTTACATCCTGACACAGCTTACTTTGGAGTGAGTAGTCATTGCCTTGCTCCTTTAAATTATGGCAGGTGTTGAAATTTTCTTTTTCAGAAGTTACCTAAAAGTCCACGTTGCGTGTTGAAAGCTGTTCACTTTGAATTGAACAGATTTCTTTTCACTCCTTCCTGTGAGAAAATAATGTTTGGTGCATTTATTTTAAAGAGGTAAATGAAGTTACTTAAAATGCTCCACTCTAAGTATTTGCTTTTCTTCAGATATTTGCAGAGAATTAAAATTTGCCAAGTATTTATGGCTCAAGGACCATTGAAACTTTATTGAAGGGCTCACAATATTTCCAGAGTGAGGGGTGTATTCAACTAATGAAGTTGCAAGACAAAGACAAACTTAAATGGTGATTAACACTTTACTATGTAAAATGATTAAACAAGAGACTGTGCAGCACAGGGAAGCCCACATAGAAATCATGCTCTATAAGGAGAATCCTTGGCACCTGCGACCCTTCGATATATAGAGGGCTATCTGAAAAAAAATTTAGGATTAATGCAAAGGGTAATTAATCCTGTTGTGACCATTTTTTTTTTAAAGGAAGGATCCCACACACAGCCAAGAAGAAAAAAAAAGAAAATAAATGAATCATTGGACTGATTAAAATGCATGAAGCTACTAAAGCTCGTCAGACAGGGGACAACCAAACTCATTCATCAAGCCCAAGTCACAATTATATCAACACGATCAGCTAGAGAAAGCCTGTAAAACTTGTCCGTCCTGGGCTAGGAAATTCTTGAAACTTTGTTCTCAACAATAAGTCATCTGCATTAGAAAAAAAATTAAATACAATTTCATCATTTCCTACAAAATAAAATTAAGGCCACCTCTGGAATATTATAATTTCATCGATTTTACTAACACTGAATTCAAAATGGGAATGAAGGAACCATATAGACATGGGCATCTAACATTTTACAAATTATCAACTTAGCTAGTTAGATAAAACATTCTTCCTGGACTAGCCAAGAGGGTTCAGAGTTAAATGGTATGTCCATCCATACATACATTCATTAAATGGAAGTAAAGAAGATGCAGATCTTATTTCTGAGTTTTAGCAAAGGAGTGGGTTTCAACTCAGTACTTGAAAATGTCCTTTTCAGCTGGTAAGTTCGTCATGGTGTATTGCAAAGAATGAAATAACTTGGGCATTGTGAGCTCTCTTTTCACAATCGCAAGCATCTCCTCTTAGATGAAGTTGAATGAGTAAAGTAAAAAAAAAAAAAAAAATCCATTGACGATATCTTGACCTTGATGAGAAATCCAAAGGCAGCCCCAAAACACATGCCTCCACCCCGCTCTATCCTCAGCTTTGGGACTTACACCCTGTTTAGCTGAAGTGCCCCACAAATAAGGAAGTTTATAACCATGATACCTTCAATGGCTCTCTTTGTCATGTTAAATCTTTTCACCTGGCTCAAGTCCAAAGTCAATACGCACAGCTTCAAAATAAAACTGGGAGAGACACCCCCGTACAGTGAGATGTATGCTCCGGGTCTCATCTTGAGAATCAAGTTCAGTTATACTATTTTCTATTTTGTAAATTTGGGCAGGATTTGTTTTTGTTTTTTTTTTAATGTAGGTGCTTGATTTTTGGAAACTTGGCTATTCTGTTACTTTTGCTTTTTAACACGACTCTGCACTCAGCTGAGTTTTTTAACGGTGTTCTCTGTGGTTTGGGGAAATGCCTACACAATGGATGAATTTTGTGCCCTTTCTCAAGAAAGAAGCTACAGAAGTTCTCACTAGTCCTATTGCCTGGGTTGGGGTTTGGAAAAGTGTAAGACCAGCAGAAGAGGTGCTAGTGAAGGATCCTCAGAATGGCTTAAATATTATAGCAGCGAGTGCAATGCCTTTGAAAGAGACAGGAACATGGAGTGTTTGGAAGCATAAATGTGGCCAGGTGCTGGAGAGGGGTGAAGCTGGGGGTGGGGAGGACGAGGAATCTAATGAAGTGCTGCAAACAGAAGGTTTTCCATTAGCTCATGCAAAGTGGGGAGGGGTAGGAAGGGTTTTACTTTCACAAATGGCAACTCCCTGTTACAAGATATCCATTTAAGAAACGGAAAGGATCTGGGTCTGCTCTCAAATTCTTAACATAAATGTCAATTAATATTTTTTTCTCCTAACGCCACATATGCACAGAGACACCCAAACAAAACAAAACAAAACAAAAAACAAAACAAAACACAAAAAACAACCCAACCCACCGGCTGTGAAGCCTCAAAGGGGATGCATTTGTTTCTTTTAAACTAACAACAAATTATCTAATTAATATGTTTCAATTACAGCATGAAAGGCACAGCCCGGGGACCGCCCGCCGCGGGGGCACAATAGCCCCAGAGCCCACTCTAGGAATTTACAATAACTTCACATCTGTTTCTTTATTTCCCACTTTTTGAGTCTAAAACTCCTCTCAAGATCACTTCAAACCACGGCCTGAGTTATGAAATATGTCCCCGTGTTAAAGGGGGACGAAACTTTGCCCACAGATGCTTCATTTGCAAGCAAAAAAAGTGAAAGCCCATTGAAGAGCATTAAACAAATATATTAGAATTCTGTCACTTTATGCAATTGAGTAGATCAAATGAAGGGTCCCGGCCACTTCATTCACTCTCATTCACTCGAATAGAAAATGCAAAGAATAGCAACCCGAGACTGGGCCACCGATGTAGATTTAGCTCCTTTTTACTGGGAGACAAAAAGGCTGAATTTTCACAAACACATTGCTGACTCGGGGACTAGGAAACCGGCACTGGAACCCCTTTGGAATTTAAATTCATTTTATCTTCCTCTCCCTTTGCGGGATCTGTTTGCACTACAGTGCAAGATGCAGAAGCATCCTCTGGCTTCTGAAAAGTGGGGGAGGGGAAGACAGTGAGTGGGGGTGGCAATGTGGGCCTCCGGATTCCCAAGGAGCTCTGGGTGATGGACTAACACTCAGGGCTGAGTTAATAACTTTGGTTTAAACAAATCTTTATCTATATCAATATAAACATCATTATATCACACACATCTCCAAGTCTCTCACCTCCTTGCTGGCATGGATTATATAAACAGCTTGTTTTCAAAGATCGAAATTGCATCTGGGTCATCCAGTTTTCTTCTTTCAAATAATATCTGGTCATTGGTGTCACAACAGACTTGAAAGCTGAGCTTTTAACCTCACCTACTTGATAGTCTCTCTCTCTCTCTCTCTCTCTCTCTCTCTCTCTCTCTCTCTCTTCACACACACACACACCACCACCACCACTTTCTGAGCTCACTGTGATGGTGAACTTTTTATGCAAAAATCAAGAGAGGAGATGCTCTGGTTAGAATTTCCAAGCTATTTCCCATTCTTGGGGGGAGGTGGCAGGGGGCGCAGGGTTGACAAGCCACATGTGTCAGTGGTGGTTAAGATAATTTTGTGAGAAGACCTCTATCCTTGTCTTCAATGGTTGACATTTTTGTTTTAGTGAACTTCATAGCCTTTTATGTGTCAACATCTTAGACAACTTACAGTGACTATTAGAGCCACTTCTAGGGACAGAGCGGGGAGAAATAAAAAGGTAGACTTCTCGGCTTTTGAGGTGTGATTGTAGAGGGATGAACCAGTTTTTCTCAAACTTGAAGCCTAAATGAGATCTGATCAGAAGGTGAAAATATGTAATGGGTTTTCTAGTTTATTTTAACATTTTGCCTAGTACTTTCTCCAGGTACATCAAAACTTTGAACACTTTTCATTTTAGCCTTAAGATTTATAAGTTCATATTTGACACTATTCTTCATTTAATTCATGGGATTGGTGTCTGGGCTAGTGGCTCAGACCTATGAAAATAACAAAGGTTATGAAAGGAAGAGTTGGTTGTTTTATGCCCACAAGCTGTCAAACTCACCTGAAGTAATAATGGGCTAATCAGAAATTATCCAAGAAAAACTGTGGTTGGCTAAATGAAAACTTCCTTGGAAGGTTTCCTTCCAGAACATTTTCAAGAACATATGGACATAGGGCTCTTCTTTGCAGGCAGCCTCCTTTGGCCTCTGTTGGCAAATAACCATTGTCAAATAGGCTGCGAGATTTTGAAGGAACAAACTCGGGAGTGTTCATTAAAACAGAGAAAATTCACAGATAAAAACCATTCTTTAAGCTTCTGTTGTCTGGAGACAGGGCGATTCTGATTCAGGTTGTGTTGCAGCCTGTATATTTTTAATTACTCAATTAATTTCTTCCCCAGAGTGTTCCCCGTTGACTGGGTTTACTCAGATATATAGTACAGAAAGAGTTGTTGGTTTGCAGAAATAATTATTTCCAAAGTCTGCTTTTGCTGTAGATTTCTCTCCCCCTCCTTCGTGAAATCCAGCGTATTGGTCTGATGATTCCAGCACATAGTAGCACATAGAGAAAATGTTCAATAAAGGATCTTAATGTGGTGCCACTTAGAGGAAGCTAAGTATTTATTAAGTAGTAACCAGAGTGTTTTGCATTAATTAGAGCAGCTCCTTGGAGAGACATTACAGCCATCGATGGTTTCACACAACAGGAAAACTCCCCCCTAGACCTGCTGCAGTGAAACAGCTGCAAATGTCTGGCTCACTTGGAAATACCAACACATCTTTTATTTATTTACATATGTTTGAAAGACTGAAGGTCTATTCATAACAATAAAATGAGTGCCATGATATTTAAAGTCTGCTACAAAACAAAACAAAAACAAATAAACAAACAAACAAAAACCCCCAAACAAAAACTGAAATAATGGTCTTTGTCAAGATTCTGGCCATGATTTCAAATCAGAAAAGCTGACAAATGACTGACTATCCCAAATTTCCATGTTCAACGGAGTAGTCGGACTGAATGAACTCTTTCTGTGACTGCCTGGGAGATGCTAACAAGTGTGTGTTGGTGGGTGGGTGGGTGGGGAGAAGGTAGGAGAACAGGCAGGGATGAAATTTTATGACTGTCAGATTAGTACAAATCATGTAAATACGTGGTCCTTTTCCTCAGCACAGAAGAGCAACTCACTGAATGAGGAGCGGTTCTGAAACCAGTGTGTTAATTTAGCTCAGGTAAAAGCTGCATGCCTTGTCCCCGCGTCAGCAAATGAGGCATTGACTGTAGGTTTCAGCTGTGATTCCAAGGTTTGTACAACTAAACACGTGAAATGCATTTAAATTTACTTGTGGATGCTACTGGTTTTAAGAAAAGGAGAACCCCTTCCATAAAAGAAGAAAATGAAATGATTAACTTTGACATAGAAAAAGCAACAGCAATTTGATTAATTATATTGCTCATTATCTTTTGCTGTGTAGCCAAACATTAACCAATTCTTAAAATAACAGATGCTGAATAGATCATATAAAATAATTACTTGAATTTTATGGCAGTGAGATATGGTGAAATTTATGGAGAGATTTCTATTGATTTCTAAATTTAAAATAGGGTTTCTTCTGTTTTATTTCATTTAGAAATTCAGTCTTTACTGTAAATATACAACTATATTATAGAATTTTTTCTCTATTTTTCTGTGTGTTTTAAAAGAATCCATTTCTCCTTTCAAGATTTTCCATAATTAGAATCATTATACATACAATTGTATATCTTGCTTTTCTCCAGCATTGTATAAGCAATTTCCATGCTTTCATAACATGGCAATACATAGTTTTCATTACCATCGATTTTAATAGTTGTAATAGTATGCCAACTGAGTGGGATACTAGATGCCTGCTTGGGGCACTTGAATGATTTTAGGTTTGTCTATTTGTTTTAGTTTTGTGTTTGCTAATACAAAGATTGTTGTAGTGAACATCTTTTATACCTAACTAAACACTGTTTCCAAGGATGTAAAATACATGAGCGCTGGCATGTGAAATCCCCTAACCGCTCCCTGCACATTCAGTAATGTGGTTTAATTTAGGATTTCAGCTTTGGTCCTCACATATCCACTGCTGTCTGTCCTCTACCTCGGGTCCCAGAGCAATAGTGCCTCAACTTAGAATTATAAAGACCCTGAATGTTAGAGTTGGGAAGGTCCTGAGAGATTCCAGGTAAACCAATTCCTTTATTTTACTCATTTGGTGAATCTTACTGATATAGTCCTTACTGATATATAATCTTACTGATGTATCCAAATAACAACACCAAAGTCAGGTTCTGAAAGTAAAACAGAAGTTCAGTCCCACCTCCAATGCCAGACAAATGACACTAAATGTCAGAAATCATAAATATATTGATGAAAGGTCATTAGAGCAGCTCCGTGGAGAGACATTACAGCCAAGAACGGTTGTACAACAGGCAAACTCTGAGCATCTGGGTATCCCCGTTGTCAAAATGAAGACTTTTATCTGACAATGTTGGCTCACATCACTTTCAGCCAGTTTACACAGCATGACAAGATGCACGTTTTTAAGTGGGGGTCTTGGGTAGTTTGTGTAACTATAGGGAATGGTCGCTGCTCAGCCCCAGGTCTAAAGAGAAAGGGATCCACCCTCCACCCGAACCATTTCTTAAGTCTCTAATACCTTCCCTGAAACGGAAAACAGTTTTCCAGACAGATAAGTCTAAAGGGTCCAGGTCCACAGGAGGTGCTGACTATGTCATTTCTTCAGCTACCCTTCGATGGCTAATTCTCAAGGTGGGAGATGAGTGGGTGGGGGGCGGGGGGGGGGCGGAGGGATGGCAAAGAACTGGAGCTTCCGATTTTGTCACCTTATTGTAGCATTTCATTTTGGCTTTCTTATGTGACACTTCCATGTCAGATTTCCCCACTCCTGAGATTTTATTTGTTTTTAATAAAGTAGCTTAACACTGTGTGAGGCAGGACACGGGGACACAGGTGCTGATTGAGGGCTTATTGGTCGGAGGACTCCCAGGAATGAGAACAAGCAGGAAAAGTGCCATCACTAGTGACTAAGGCTGAACTCATCCTTCTGATTTGGAATCAATGTCTTTGGTTGGGAAATGCAAAAAGGTCTAAAGGAATTTATTCACACTTACTTTTTCTATATTCTCCAAACTACCCCACTACCCTGGAGCTGATCATTCCTACCCTCAGCTTGGCTCCCAAAACAGAGGAGAGAGATACAGTAAGAGCAGAGGAAAGGGAAGGCTGCGAGGAAGAGGAGAAGCTGGATGAAGATGTGATGCTTCTGTTAGTTGTGGTCCTTTAAAAGGGTCCCCTATGATATCTGACCACATGTCCTTGTAATTCAGTGCAAGCCAGTTCAACCCAGTCTGATTCAACCCAATTTGACCTGCCCAAACAAGATTTTTCAAGAAAATGTTTTCGTCAGCAGACCTGAATTTGAGTTCTAGTTTTATCGCATTTTACCTAAGTGGTTCTGAGCAAGTCTCCTTAGCTCTCAGTTACCTGTCTCTCTCAGGAGAACAAGGGTCCCCTCAAAGGCTTGTCTCAGCGATCAAGTGCAGCAGAGTAGGTGGAAGTGCTTTGAAGGGTCTGGCAAGCTTCAGTTACTATTACCGGCTAGGACAGGGGTGTAGCAAAGTAAAAGCACCTGTGAGACAGCGTCCTGCCTGAAAAGAATTTAGTTTTAAGTTCTTCAGGACAGATCGCAGACCCGAAGAGGGAAGGTCTATTTTTCATGCTGTTTTCTAACCCTCCAATGGTCACTGTCTGAATAAGGGTTGCTACGGCAAGGGGAATTGTTGCTTCTTTCCCTGCATGTTCTCCCAAAGTGGGCCTTTCCACAGATCTGAAGATATGATGTTGACACAATGTTATTAAGATTGCCGAAAAGTCATGTGCACAGTGTGACAGTAGGTCACATAGGAGCAGTTAACAAAAAATTGGGGCACTTTTTTCTTTTTAAAAACATTTTTATTAAATTTATTGGGGTGACATTGGTTAATAAGATTATATGGGTTGCGAGTGTACAAACTTGAGGCACTTTTAGTCTTCTTTTCCCCACCAATCAATGGCACAAGCTACTTCCCTGTCACTTTTAAATATTCAGTAAATACCTACACAGCATTTACCAGGTACCAGGTACTGTTCTAAGTTCTTTACAAATATTAACTCATTTAATCCTAACAAGCTTATGAGTGGTGCTTATGCTCATTTTACAGATAGGAATATTGAGGCACAGGGCATTTAACTAATTTGCTCAAGGTAACTTGGCTAGTAAGTGGTATCAATGCCCAATGGACTCTAATACAAGTTGGTTTAATATAAAGACATGTCACTGAAGGCAGCAGCTCACATGATTTTCCAGACTCAGGGGCTATATAACAAGCGCATTCAGGTCTGTAGACAGAAAGGGTTTTAAGCCAACATCTGCTGGTTTTAAGCCAACTATCTCAGACACAAGATAATTTTCGCAGATAATTCTCTTTTTACTTCTCTTACCCTTCCCAGCTTTTGGGTGAATTATGATTCACTACATTACTAACTTGCATTTTATTCCCAAACTATCTTCTACTTAACTTAGGTGTATGGGAAGTAGGGAAAACCACTTCAATAGAACCCAACATATCCCTCTATGATCACAGGAATTTTTTTTATCTTTAATCTCATCAGATCAGATACCTAAAAAGTCACAATGGAACACTCCCTGCCCCCTCACCTTCGGAAAATAAAGATGGACCTCAAAGTATAGCCTACCAGCCTGGATCCATTTATGATTAACTCAAATCTTTTGGGAAGAGGGCAGCTGAGATGAAATCTAAGCAGGGATGTGTTCCTGTAGTTAAAAGAAAATTTCTGACCTATGTGTCTTTTTATTCCCTCGCAGTCAGATAATAAAATGAATGAGAAGTGGGGAAAGTACCATTTTTGTACTTTCAATGTGATTTGAGAAAGAAGAAAAAAAGAACAGAGGGAACAGAGAGAGGGAGGAAGGATAAGATTGATGTAACTTTCTATCTCGGTAAATAGAATTTTTGTTGTTGTTGATGGAACCAAATATTGAAGGAGTTGATATTTGGTGTTTTCTTTTAATGCTCAAATTTCGTTAGTGGTACTTTCTACAAGGATGCTTGGGTACTCTCATAGTATGCATTTTAAGAAGGTCTGGTATCTTTGCATTTTCTGTCCAGCTCTAGCCTCCTTTTTGACCACAGGCCTCAGTTGTGACTCCTGAGGAAACTGGATGTTTTCATACTTGGGTGGGCTCCCGGTTTGCTGTGTGTTTGGAGTCTCAGTCTTTTCCTAACATAGCTATGCTTGCTGAGAATGCCAGGGCAGTTCACCCAAGGTTCTTGTTCACCTCAGCCTGGTCTGGTGGTTGTGTGTGGCCTCTCTGCACTGCACATAAGCCCCCCTACAGGAGGTCCTGAGGCTGCTAATCAAATGACCATGCTCAGTCTTTGGAGTCACTGCAGCCCACCTCATCTTGATGGATCCAACTGCAAAGCTCAGGGTGCTTTTTTGCCCCTTCCTCCCTTATCCTCTTCTATTCAGTTTCAGAATGTCCATCCATGCATGGCAAAGCCAGTCAATTGCCAGTCCTCTGGGGCTGATGTCCATGAAAGTCCATGTTCCTTGGGGTTTGACAGATGGTACAGGAAAGGGGAGTCTTGGAGAAGATTCTTTTAGATACAAATAATATGGTTAGGAGATGTTCTTGTTTTACCTTCATTTACCAACCTTCTTACAGAAAAATAAAATAAAATAAAACCAGCTGCCACTTTGGAGTAGAAGTGTTCTCTGATGGTTTCTGCTATAGTTTGTTATGTTGGTTTTTCAGAGTGATGCTGAGGTGCCCTTGACCCCAACATCTTGGTGGTAACTGGAAATTCCCAATGGATTCTAATACAATATGTTGTGGAGGCTGATTCACATGCCCTCCCTGAACCTTATAAAAATATCCTGACTTAGAACCAATAAACGTGGCAAAGCAGTAAACTTTTTTCTAATTGTTCAAAACAACATATGTGGTCCTACATGGCATATACAGGCAGTCCTTGGGTTACGTCGGACTCGATGTACGTCGTTTCATGGTTACGTTGCCATCTCCCATTTACAGTATTTATTAAAAAAAAAGTTCTGTCATTTTGACGTATGTACATATGTGCTTTATGTTTTTATTATTTATTTACCACAAGTAAAGGTCAGGAATTGTTATCTTTCTTGTAATTTTATTTTTACTGTTTCACTTCATTACTGCTATGTGTGTGCTCCATGTGAGTGATGTAGGTGCTTATGTAGGTGGGTTCCGACTTACGGCGAAAATCGCATTACGTGCTAGAAGGAACGGATCTCCGACGTAACCCGAGGACCTACTGTACTACATGCCATTAATCAGCATAAAATGGCCAAAAGGAAAAGGAGAAGTAGACACATATTCCACAATTTATCAAGTTTGGGTACTATCTCCTCATAAAATAGAAATAACAGCACTATTCCTGAGGGGTAGATTAAGACCACGGACTCAACAATTTAAAGAGGAGGTGCAGAACAAATCACTGAAGCTCTCGGAGCCTTATTCTCTTCCTCTAAAATGTTAGTTATATTAGACATGTTGAGCTGGTTATTTACCTGTCCTTTCTCAGCTCCAAAATCAGTCCTCTATACTAGTTCCGAAATTTTTATGTCCTAAACTTTTTCGCCAGCTGGCTTCCTGTGAGTTCCTGCAAACCAGAAGTCCCAAAGGAATGCTGGAAGGAGAGAGGAGAGAAGGAACTTCCCTCCCGGTTTTGCTGTTTCTGTCAGCTTCCCTCCCACAGTGGCTTTGGCTCCAACCTCCACCTTCTTTCAGCACCTCCAGAGCGAGCCTCACCAGGCTGCCTGAGTGGTGCCGTCTGAGCACCAGTTCCTCAAGGTCCCTCTCTGGCCCTCCAGGGCACCAGCATCAGCAGGGCAGCACCCCCTCCTCAGGTCTGCATCTCGGCTCTCTGCGGCCCCTTCTCTACTCTCCGAGGTTCTGCCATCTGCAACCTCTCCTCTTCTGTTTTGTGGTCCCAGGAGTGGTAGCTGCTTCCTGAGTTACTATTTTGGTATTTTCTCAGTGTTTCTTTTTTGTGCTCTAAGCCTACAAACACCCATGTAACTGACTCCCTGTAGCAAATTTATTGTATTTTAAATATCTAGTCTGATTTATGTCTTCCAGACTGGATCCTGAGTAATAGTGTGTTTATGATCCTGGGTCACTTAATTCATTAGCTCTGAAAGTCTGTATGTCTTGCTTATGGAACACTCGGCATGGGCACAACACTAGGCATGTGCTAGGAGTTGAGCAACAGGGAAATGGTTAAACAAATATAACCAACAAGCCCTGATCTCCAGGAAGAGGAGGGGAGGGCACACATGGAGAACATACCTAGATGGCAGAACAGGTTCTATGAGAGATCTGAAAAGGGGAAGGGTGAAGAGGAGGAATAGCAGGCCTAGAGAGGATTTGGGGTTTAGGACTGGGTGAAGGCAAACAGCTCAAACTCAAGTTTATTAGCATAAGAACTTCAGCTGGTGTATCTGTCAGAGAGTGAAGAGGTAGCTGGGTAGAAAAGAGGCCTCATGGTGGAGAGAGAAGATGGAAGGTTTGGGGGACCAGAGTGAAGAGTCTGTGTGGCTAGTGAAGGTCTTAGGAAATTTATGAACAAAGAGGCTGCACAGTTTATAGGAAGTGATGAGCAAGGTGGGTGGAATGGGAGCAAGGTCCATGGAAAGGAGAAATGAATGCCAGACAGGTCTTTTATAGTTCCTTTCACCCAATAGGAACCCTTTTTACTAAGGCACTGACTGTGTATTTTACTCTCTGATTCACATACGTTATTCGCCTTTAATCCTCACATCAACCTATGAGGTAATTCTTATTATACAAACTGAGAAACTATTACCTAAAGAAGTTTCATTTTCTGATAAGGGGCTGAATAAGATTCAAACCCAGGCTCTACCTGACTCTACATCCAGTGTTCTTGCCAATCTATTCTCCTGCCATTGTAACATATAGCTTCAAAAAATATTTATTCGCCAGGCCAGTGTGGCTCAGTGGTTGAGCATTGACCTATGAACCAGGAGGTCACAGTTCGATTCCCGGTCAGGGCACATGCCTGGGTTGCAGGTTCAATCCCCAGTGTGAGGCATGCAGGAGGCAGCCGATCAATGATTCTCTCTCATCATTGATGTTTCTATCTCTCTCTCCCTCTCCCATCCTCTCTGAAATCAATAAATATATATTTTAAAAAATATTTATTGACTAGGATACTACTGAGGCTAATGTGAGAAATAGAAGGAGGTGATGGTGAAATAATTAAGAATAGAGAGAAAAGGATGGGTTCAAAAGACATAGCCAATAATTTAGAGGCCATAGTGACAAACTAGATAGTGCGAGTGGGAGGTGCTGGGAAGGAGAAGTAAGACTCAAAAGAATTAAATGGCAATTCAGTTAGTCAGGATTCTTTAGGTCACAAGTAACAGAAACCCAATTCAATCTGATAGTTCTAACAAAAGTTCTAGGAAGAAGTATGATTGTTTCTCTTTGGGTCACCAGCCCATTTCTCAATTAATCACTGTAGCTGTGGAGATATGGCCAGCTAACACCCATGTAACTGACTCCCTGGACCCCGGAGGCAGGTCCACAACATTCCTATAGCATCCTCACAATATAATGACTCTGAAGATTCAATCCTGGTCAACGAGCAATGAGGCTTTATTGATGGAAATAGGGCTAGTGGAGAGCAAGTGACCTTGAGAGGGAAATGTTGAGTTTGGGTAAGAACTCTAAGCCTGCACCAGCTCCAATAAAGATGCAGCCTAACCTTGAAGAGTCCCATAGCCTGAAGTCACTTCCATGTTTCTTCAAAAAGCTTAAATCTTTATAAGTTTAAAAGTAAAAGTGTGAATTCTAGAAACTTTGGATCATTCAATGGTATCCAAAGTTTAGTGAAAGGGACAAAAAAAATAATGATTAAACTTACATAACCTATATGCAAAGTAGAATCACATTTTATTGTGAATATGTAACCTATTGGTTCAGGTAATGCCATTTTCATCTTCTTTTCATTAATCTCATAGTTTTGCAGCACTGAGCTAAAATGGGGGTTGTCAAATTATAGTCCATGAGCCAAAACCAGCTTGCCACTTATTTCTGTACAGCCTATGAATTAAAATTTTTTTTTTTTTTATCATTTAATTACTTAAAAAAAGATTAGGAATGTTTCATGACACATGACAATTATATGAAATTTCAATTTTGGTATATATATATATATATATATATATATATATATAGTTTTATTGGAATACAGCCATATTCAGTCATTTATATATTGTCTGTGACTGCTTTTTTTTACTATAGCAGAATTAAGTTGCAACAGAGACCATATGGCTCACAAAGCCTGAAATATTTATTATCTGGCCCTTTAAGAAAAAGTTTGCCAACCCCAGAGCTAAAAACATGGAGTGCCAATTGATCTGTGAAATTTTTGCTATCATACCTATGTTTATTGGGTGGTAATGAACCATAAATTTGGCAAAAGGTCAAGATGAAGTCTAGATTTTCATCAAGTAATAATCCATTTGATTGTGAATTTGGGGGCTATTGAATGTATTTAAAGCTAGTTATAGAGCTTTGTATCAAACATTGAAAGTCTGTCACACTTTCAATATGTGTTTATATTTCTCCATTTGCTCACACAGATCAATATATATGTGATAGTAAACGACAGGCTCAGGCTGTATCATTTACAAAGTACCACCAAACACACCATTGGTTTGATCCAATATGTGATATACTACATAGTTAGTTTATGGTAAACTAACCGGACATCTCCTAAATAAAACATTTGCCAGAGATTAGCTGATTAAAATATTTTGTTGGGTGTAACTGAGTTCCCAGGAAAAGTGTGGTCCTTTAAAAGGGTCTTTGGATGGGAAATACAAAAAGGTCTTTTGTATTAAGGTAGTAAACATATGAACTATATTACTTGTTACGTCACATAAAGCAACATTTCAAATCTTAGAATGGAGATTAGCTAGTTCTATCCTTCCCTTTCTAAAACCTCTAGTTTCAGTTTGGGGGTGCATAAGTGATAAGAAAGCTGCTGCTACCAAATAACCTATACTAAGCCAATCAGGGCATCCCCCGGCACAGTGATTAGTCAGAAATGTGCAAATGTGCATGTGACTTTAGTTGGTCCAATCAGAGTGGTTTTCAGAATTTTGACAGGAATGCTTCCCCAAAGACAGTCTCTCCTGCCGGAATTGATGAGAAGTGGCTGGGAGTTGCTGATTGCCGTCTTGGGGACCCCAGGGAAACCACCATAAGATGCAGTGAGCCTGGCAGAAAGAAGCAGCCCATTGGACATTAATGAGCTACTCTATAGAGCACTGCTTAATGCCAGTCCTGCCCTGGATCTCTGAAATATAATGAACCAGTTAGCTCCCTTTACTATTGAAGTCAGTGTGAATCAGGTTTTCATTTATTGTGACTAAAATGCACTAGGTAACAAAGGTCCTTCCTTCCTTCCTTCCTTCCTTCCTTCCTTCCTTCCTTCCTTCCTTCCTTCCTTCTTTCCTTCCTTCCTCCCTTCCTAAAACATCATGTTTTCCTGATACCAAATGGTGTGTCTTTTCCAAAGAAACAACCAATTCTTTGATTCTCCAATACTAAATGGGTGTCCTACAAATCAATGTAATTCTGAGACTAGCTCCCCAGAGCTAGTGTAGACCCCATGCAGAGATAGAGGGTTCAGTCCCACAAAACTGCCCCCACTTCAGCACCAGCTGCAAATGGTGTCCACAGGCTACCTGCATTTTTGCTCGCTCAGCTGATTTGCAAATTCAGGGGTTCCCACAACAACCCCTTTTTGTTCAATAATTTGCTAGAACAACACTCTGGTTTAATATAAAGGACACAACTCAGGAACAGCTAAATGAAGAAATGCATAGGGCAAGGGGCAAGGTATTTGGAGGTGGGGAGTGGGCACAGAGTTTCTATGCCTTCTCTGGGCATACCACCTCCTCAGCACCAATCTGGAAGCTCCTTGAATCCCATCATTTAGAGGTTTTAATGGAAGTCTTATTACATAGGCCTGGTTAATTAAATCATTAAACATTGGTGACTGAATTCAATCTCCAGCCCCTCTCCCCTCTCCAGAGGTGGGACTGAAAGTTCTAATACCGTAACCACTTAGTTGGTTTTTCTGGTGACAAGCCTCCATCGAGAAGCTATCTAGGGGTTCCCCCCATGAGTCATCTCATTAGCACTTAAAAGACAATGAATTCCAAGGGTTTTAGGAGCTCTGTGCCAGGAAGCAGGGGCAAAAAACACATATTTATTTTTTATTATACCACATTTATATTTACCTTCTCTGGTCACATATTTTGCTCAGTCTTGGAAGATAGTACTCTATGCCTTCAAGAAACTCATTGGGTGAGGAGAGAAGAGTGGGGGTGGGGAGGTGCATACAGATACAATACATGGAGCTTAAAGCAATGAGCTATAAATAGTCTCTGTCAGAAAAACGGGTATCTCCAACGGTAACCAGACTAATACAGGAAAGACATTATTCCTGGTCTAGGTCACATTTTGTATCTTTTTCCTCAAATGATTCCCAAAGTGTCATTAATTAATAACAAATTAATTATAGCAAATCAATCTAACAAAAGATTCTTCCCTTGAGGTTGCAATGGTTTCCTTTCAATACCAAACTCATCACATTATATAATCTACAGATTTTTGAGACACGTCCAAATTATATGCATCTAGGCATTTCTTTACAGGTTTATTATCTTTTTTGTTTGTTTGTTTTAAAGAAAGTCCCAGTTTTCCCTTCATGCATTTTTTCTTTTAAGCAGAATATCCTTCTACAAGACTGTGTGCAGCCTCTAACTATCAGGAAAGTTCAGCTCCATCAGTCTAAGAAGGCTCTCTGGCTCAGCTTTGTGAATAGCCCCTTGGATATGTGGGATTTCTGAAGATGCCCATCCCCAATCCTCATAGCTGAGGTGGCTCCCTGTCAGGGAGCCTGTCAGCTCAGTTGCAGACCAGAAATCTGAGAGACAAAAGAGGATAGAGTAATGTAATTTAATCATGACAACGGGAAGAATGTGTGGCTTACGGAAAGGAATCTTAGAGTGGGATGGATGCAAGTTCACCTACTGACCATGTCACCTTGGCCCAACTAACAAGCATTTTAGAGCCTCAGTTTCTTTCCCTGTAAAATAGGAGCAAGAGTTTCCTCTTCATGAGATATACACAGTCAGTGAGTTAAAAATGTCTGTATGGTGCATGGCCCATGGCTGGTGCTTGATAAATGACTGCCATGTTTATTTGTAATAGATTCTACATTATTGTATGCTTGGTTATTGTTTAGAAAAATTTCAAAACATGACACATGTTTAGCAATCCTAGACTATCTGAGTGCTAGGCCTGTGTTCTGTTTGAGCACCTACTATGTGCAAATCCCCCATAGCTTATAAGTCATGCCAAGATGTAGCTCCTCACCTCATGGAGTTCATAGGCCAGGCCACAGAAAACTTAAATCAGAATAAAGGATGAAAATGCCAGTTCAACCCAGCAATAGGAAAAGTTTAAAAAATAAAATTCATGCCCTGGCCATTTTGGCTCAGTGGATAGAGCATCAGTCCGTGGAATGAGGGGGTCTCGGGTTTGACTTTGGTCAGGAGCTCCTGCCTTTGTTGTAGGCTCAATCCCTGGCTCCAGTCTGGGCACGTGTGTTCCTATGGGCCACATTCCCCTTCTCACAGAAACAAATCAATGTGTCTCTCACATAGATGTTTCTCTTTCTCTGTGTCTCCCCGTTCCTTTCACTCACTCTGGGAATCGGTAGAGAAAGTATCCTCAGGTGAGGATTAACAACAACAACAACAACAACAACAAAAATCCAGGATAAATTACTAAACGTTATACCAAGTGTTACATAAGCAAGAAGAAAGAGTAGTTGTGAGTCAGAGTACTTCAGGCAACTTTAGTTTCCACCCCAATTTAGAACTGATAGAATTCTTCCTTTTTTTTTTTTTTTTTAAGGTGGCAAAAGAAGTATTGGGATGTATTGACATCACATTCCCTAATGACAGGTCTTTCTGTTTCAGAAGTTCTATCAACATTCTGAAGTTATAGCTCAGGGGTGCAAAACCAAGGGGAAAATGTTCCACACAAAACAAACCTCGATGTCCTAGAATAACCCTTCTTTTCTAAATTCGGTTCTTCTTTTCACTTCCAAAAACAACACACAAGGCCTTAGAAGGTACAAAGTACCTCATGTTTATGCATATGGCCTTGGAGAAACGAGGATTTCAGATGCTTTTGGTTAGGATTTTTAAAAAATCCTCACCCAAGGATATGTTTTTTGATTTTAGAGAGAGAGGGAGAGAGAGCAACATTGATCAGTTGCCTCTGGTATGCACCCCGACGAGGAGAGGGGCGGGAGGCTGGATGGAACCCTCAACCCAGTTATGTGCCCTGACCAGGAATGGAACCCACAGCCTTTTGGTGTATGGGAAGATGCTCCAACCAGCTGAGCCACCTGGCCAGGGCATTGATTAGGATTTTGCTGAAGAAACATCCACCCAAAGTTACTTCCCGAAGAACTGGTTCTCCCTGCCCCCTCCTCACCACAGACCTGCAGAAATCTCCATCCTGCATCAATTTACAATGGAGCACTTGACATGACTTTATTGGTATATCTTTCTTATGTATTTGACCAATCAAAATGATAATTTAGACAAACTGGGGATGGCAGAGTGCATTATCCAGCAATATCTCATTATTATGCAAAAAATCAGATATTCACAGCAACTGTCTCATCTATTTATTGTTTGGTTACTCATCTGGAAATTTTAATACTTTCTTCAGGGGCAGGGACTGGCAATAAAAAAATAGACCTATATATCAAACCTTTAACTTCCAGCCATCATTGTGTGCCATAATACAGATGGAGTGGCTATCAGCAAGCTTTACTGTGTTGGTTTATTTCCTCCAGCAGAGAAGGTGGATTTAAACGGGATAAAGGAACAAAGTCTAAGGTTGGAAGGCCCCTGGGAACCTTCCAGGTACTTTGCAAGCAGAGATAACTGTAGTCTGCCTCCCAGGGAATTGATGCCTAGGGCTGCCAATAACTCTGCAAGATCCAAACAGAGGGTATGAGAGGAAGGAATGGGAGTTGTTGACAGCGAGGGAGGAGGCCACTGCATCTCAGAGAGGCTGTCCCCCACTGTCCTTGGCATGGCAGTGTTCCTATGGGCCACATTCCCCTTCTCACAGAAACAAAGCATGTTGTATGCCAGTACTGTTCTGCTTGCTTTACAATCAATAACTTATTTAATCTTCATCACAAGCCTGTGCGTATGCACTGGTATTACCCCCATTTCATAGGTGGGGAACTGAGGCACAGAGTGGAAACAGAATTTGTCCAGCTAGAAGCAGGATTTAAATGCAGGCAGCCTGGATCCACTGCTTGTGCTCAGAAACACTAGTACACCGTGCATGCCGGTGTACAGACGTGTGGTAGCCCTCTGCTTCTGCTACTCCTCCTCCCCCCCGCCCCTGTCTTTGCCAGAGAGTCAATGTGGGGACCCAACAGCAGTCTGCCTGCAAGAGAGTCACCTGAGCTGTTTGTTTAAAGATCAGACTCTTAGACCCAGGTCTACAGACGCAGTCACTTGCATCTCATCACATCAAGTTGAAGAACCATCCGAACAGATTTTCCAGACTAGGAGTCAGAAAGTAATCTAGATTTGAGCCCCAACTCCACTGTTTATGAGCTTTATAACTCTGGAGAAATCACCTGAGCTTTCTGGGGTTAGGTTTCCTCAGCTGTAAAATGAAAACAAAAATATCTGCCCTACACACAGTTGTTTGTAAGAATGAGATGAGAAAAAGCATGTGAAGAAAATCAGCAACTTGAAAAGCATTTCCAAATATGAGCTATTAATATAGGTCTCTTGTTATTTTATGTACAAGACTTTTCTCCCTGCTAAATTTACAATCTCTTTGAGGAGATAAGCACTGTATCTACACTTCTTTTCTACCCCACAGTAATTGTGCCATCCCAAGCCTGTTGTAGCTACCCAATAAACACTGTCCTTAGTTCAATACATTTAAAAATATGCAAGTAGGTCCATGGAATCAACATTGTCTATTGTTTGCAATTCTAGTGCCCAACATTTCTATACTGTGCCCCCACAGTCCTTAGATTTTTGTTATGTACACTGTCACACTAGATTCACACAAGTCTTGTGGTAAAGGGTGGTTAATGGTGATAGCTGCATTTTATTGGAAAAGATGAAGCTCTGCTTACGAGATTTGCCCAAAGTCACCCAGTTAGTAATCAAATGACAACTTTGACTTTCCTGCAACACCACGCAGCACTTTCAAATGACTTGTAGTTTGATCAGCTCTACCAACAAAGATGGAAACTGTCGGATTTTAGAAAAGGGAGAATCAATATCAATGAGCGATATTATCAGGGAAAAATGTTAATGGTGATATTGAGGGGATGTTGTTTTATTTGCATATGGAACACCTTCATTACACACAGATAGGAAACGCTGCCTGGTTAGCCGGAATGAAAGGCTCAAAGGGCAGGGGGATTATCTGGGAAGCTACAAAATTCTTCTGCTGCTGATTTATGAATTAGAATAGCATTTATTTTCCTGCCACTTAAAAACCAATACAACTCTGGAAAAACCAAGCTTCTATAAAAATAGCAAGAGAAATCCAAACAGTCTGATTTCAAACAGCTGCCAGGCAAGGAAAGAGGACGTGGGACCATATCCTGGTTTCTACATCTCCCACTTTTGGGAGGCATTTTTGGAGGGCTCAGTGAGACTCTCTTCAGGGTCAAATAATTTACCAAAGGCAATCATGAAGAAGTTTTATTTGCTGAACTTGGTCCAAATGCATTTAACATCCTAATACTTATTAATATGTTGATGCTTGTTTATTTTTTTACTTTGCCCAATGGATTTGAAATATCCTTGTAAAATGGGTAGTTCAGGCTTGGCTTTGATGTTGAGCAAGTCACAGCAACCAGAGTAATCCTTTTCAAATGCAAGTCAGATCATGTAAGTCTTTTATTCAAAACCCTCTAAAGCAGTGGTTCTCAACCTTTCTAATGCCGCGACCCTTTAATACAGTTCCTCATGTTGTGGTGACCCCCAACCATAAAATTATTTTCGTTGCTATTTCATAACTGTAATTTTGCTACTGTTATGAATCGTAATATAAATATCTGTGTTTTCTGATGGTCTTAGGCGACCGTGCTAGCAGTTCTCAACCTGTGGGTCGCGACACACAGGTTGAGAACTGCTGCTGTAGAGCCTAAGACCATCAGAAAACACAGATATTTAATTTACATTAAGACTTTGTGGTATTGGTATAAAGGTAGATATAGACCAGAAATAGATTCACAAATATATCTGGTCAATTGATTTTCAACACAGATGCCCAGGTAATTCAATAGGTAAAGACTAGTCTTTTCTACAAATCATGCTAGAACAAATGAACACTTCCATGGGGAAAAACTCAACCTTTATCGTACACCATTCAGGAAACTTGACTCAAATTGGATCATAGACCTAAATGTAAAGCCTGAAAGTATAAACCTTTTAGGAGAAAGTATTTGTGGCCTTGGATTAGATAAGGATTTCTTAAAGGGGACATACGAGCACAAACCATAAAAGAAAAAAAAAATACACTGGAATTGAAAAATGAAAAGACAAAACATATATTTGATAAAAAGAACTTGTATAAAACATATATAAAGAACTTTTTCAACTCAATAATAAAAAAAGACTAAAAATAACAAAGATTTGCACAGACATCAAATAAGAGATATGGCAAGCAAGCTTTTGTGAAGATAATGTGCGCAAAAACATCACTCATTAGGAAAATCCAAATTAAAAACCACCTATTAGAATAACTAACATTTTAAACCCAACAATACCAAGTGTTGATGAGGATGCAGGGTTCCCATCTCATATATTGTTGATGGGAATACAAAATGAACATTCACCTTGGAAAATAGTTTCGTTATTTTTTATAAAGTTATACTTCCCACATCATCCAGAAACTCCCACATGACCCAGAAATTCCACTGCTAGGGAATTTACCCAAGAAAAATAAAAACTCTGCATAGCCTTATACATGAGTGTTTACAGCAGCTTTCTTTATAAAACCCCAGAAATAATCCAAATATTTTTCAACTGTGAGATGGACAAACAAATGAGTACATCAATACAATGGAATACTCCACAATAAAAAGAATGAATTACTGATATATACAACAACTTGCATGAGTCTCAAAAGCATTGTTCTAAAAGAAGCCATATACGAAGGTTACATGCTGTATGATTCCACTTATATGAATTTCTGGAAAAAGCAAAAATACAGGAACGGAAATCAGATGAGTGGTTGCCAAGGACTGGGAGTAGAGACAGAGATTGACTCCAAAGGGATGTGAGGGAACTTGGGGATAATGAAGCTGTTCTATACCTTGATTATGGCTTTTTGTTGTTGTTGTTGTTGTTGTTTTTTACTCAACTATATGCATTTGACAAGTCATTAAAATGTACACTTAAAATCAGTGAATTTTACTCTAAGTCAGTGGTTCTCAACCTTTCTAATGCCGCGACCCTTTAATACAGTTCCTCATGTTGTGGTGACCCCCAACCATAAAATTATTTTTGTTGCTACTTCATAACTGTAATTTTGCTACTGTTATGAATTGTAATGTAAACATCTGTGTTTTCTGATGGTCTTAGGTGACCCTGTTAGCGGTTCTCAACCTGTGGGTCGCGACTCACAGGTTGAGAACCACTGCTGTAGAGCCTAAGACCATCAGAAAACACAGATATTTACATTATGATTCATTAACAGTAGCAAAATTACAGTTATGAAGTAGCAACGAAAATAATTTTATGGTTGGGGGTCACCACAACATGAGGAACTGTATTAAAGGGTCGCAGCATTAGAAAGGTTGAGAACCACTGCTCTAAGTAAATTATACTTCATTAAAGCTGACCAAAAAAGCAATAACACACAACATCAACACACACACACACACACACACACACACACAAAAAAAAAAAAAAAAAAAAAAACACAAAAAAAAACCACAGACAAAAAAAAAACAACCACACAAACTCTTCTAATGGCTACCATTTTCCTCAGAGTAAATGCCTATAAGCCAACATGCCCTCCAGGATTTGACCCAACCCCCACCACTGGAACATGTCTCCTTCTACTCTCTCTCTTGTTGCCTCCACTCCAGCTACAATAGCCTCCTGGCTCTGAGGCCTTCTGCCTACAAGCCAGGCATATGCCCTCCTGAGGCATTGCATCAACTCCCTCTACCTCCAATAAGTCTGTGGTTAAATGTCACCATCTCAGAGAGGCTTAATTTCTCAGTGAATATTATTTTAATGGGCTTCAATTTTCTCATCTGTAAATGGAAGAAGCCGAATCCAAAGATCTTTCTGAGAACTTTCTAGTCTAACATCCTACAGTTCTGACATTTGACTTTAGAATGCAAAACTCTCTATAGATAATAATGGAAATATATAAGAAAGCAGTACATGATAAGCAGCCGCAAAGTGGAGTAGAATCCTGGAGCGTTCTGAGGGGACCACCACTTCCAGCTGTCAGAACTGAAAGAGGCATCAGAGAGGAATTGACTCCTAAAGAAAATGGGTAGTATTTCTTTACACAAAACCAATTAACTGGACAATTGAAAATGTTGTCCCAGCTTCTTTTAGAATGAAATTCTGGCTTCTCCTTAGTTGTACCAAAGTTTAAACACATTCCCCTGCTTTGAAAACGTTCTAGAAAACTCATACCACCAATGATTCAGAATCTCTACTGCACGTCCATGGTGCTGTTTTCTTAGTCACTGGCCTGCTGGGGTTATTGGCAATTAATGGGCCAAGGTGTACATTATGTTGCTGCTGTGCCAGACATCAGGAAAACTGACAAGATGTTTCCTTGTTGTAATATGTCTCTTCACACATCGTTTGTACTGTATTCTGAGCTTCTGAAGGGCAGGGTTGGAGTCCCCGTCAGCTTTGGATCTACAACGATGGAGCATAGTAGGCTCAAAGAACGAATGTTCCTCAGAATTTCCAGCATACTGCTTGTGTTAATGTGCACACCAGGGAAGAACAATTAGCAAGGTCATTAATCATGACTCTATTTAATTGTAAAAACTAATTGCCTGTTAAGATAAGGCAAGCCTTATTTCCTTAATCAGAGGGGTTACAACCTGAACATGTTGGGAAAATTTGAGATGCTGATGTGAAAGACAAAATGGATGAAGTTCAAGCACAAAGCTGAAACCCCAAGGTCTTCTCATTTACTCTTGTTTACTCATTGTCTTTAATAAAAATAGAACCTTTTGCCTAGATAAGCTTTACAAGGAAAATACAGAATGCTAGGCTGTGGTTTGGATCACTCTCTATAGATGTTCACTCTTGTTAAGGACTGAAAGTGTGAGTCCTCCCTAAACACATATGTTGAAGTCCTAACCCCATTGTGGATGTATTAGGAGATAGAGCCTCTAAGGAAGTCAAGTTAAATGAGGCAGTTTAAGAGTGGGGACCTGACCCCATAGAATTAGTGTCTTTACAAAAAGAGACATCAGAGAGCATGCTCTCTCTTTCTCTATGTAGACACATGTCCCAAGGAAAGGTCAGGTGAGCACACAACCAGAAGTTGGCTGTCCACAGGCCAGGAGGAGAGCTCTCACCAGAAATGGAATTGGCTGGCACCTTGATCATGGATTTCTAGTCTCCAGAGCGGTGGGAAAAGAATTGTCTGTTGTTTAAGCCTATGGTATTTGCTATAGCAGCCCGAGCAGACTAAGACAATTTTCTCAACACTATAGTGAACTTGGTGACAAATTCTATTAAATTCTCTGCTGTGTTGATTCAGAATCTCCCGTGTCCCAAGATATGAACTAGCCCAGGGCTTTCCAGAAATCTCCCATCCCCAAGATGACCTGCTCTCTTTCCTAACTCTTTTCCTGCTACATTTCAACGAATACATGAAAGAGAGAATTTTTCTTTTTGCTCTATATTTTCTAGTTGGCAACGACTTTCATTTTCCATAGCCAATCTTAATTCTTTCCAGTGTCACCTTTCTTACTTGCAAAATGGAGACATCAATGCCTAGGTTTGCTGTGCTGTTAGCAATGGCAACACAAAGACATGTCTCTGGACATTTTGGAGTAATGCATTAGTCAGAGTACAATCAGAAAAGCAGAACCACTATAAGAGATATAGGATACAGCATTAATTATAGAATTTTAATTAATTCATTAATTATATTTTATGAAAATGTGAGAACAGGTGGAGAAATCTATGCAAGGCTGTGGCCTCTCTCTCTGGTGTTGGGTCTGAATTTGGCACACTCAGCTGGGTTGGCAATTGGGAAAGAAGACTTAACATTGAAGTGCAGGAGAACAAGGACAAACAGGAACCCAGGAAGTTGTACTTGAACCTGCAACAGTCTCTCCAGGCCTCCATCCTCACTGATGAGGATGATATGAGGGAAAAAGCTAGTACGGTTTGCCACAGAGCTGCACACACACCTACTCCAAGATCTGGAAAAGCTGAGGGAGGAAACATGGTGGGAGCCACAGGAGTGTGGGCCCAGATACAACCCACACCCAAAGGTGAGCTGGCAGATCAGTGATAGCATATAAAATTTGTACAGTGTCTGGTATCCTAAACCAACATTCACAGTCTATAGCTAAAGGTTGATACTACTTTACTTCTACCTTCCACATCTCATGCAGATTTCTATTGTGGTGAATCCTAACCTGGAACCTTATAGGAAAAAAATCCTGGGAAAATTAGTTTCAACGTAGCTAAGTTTACACAGTGTAAAGCCACTATAACAAGGATTTCCATAAGCCTTTAGAGAAGTGAAAACAAATTTATTGTAAGAAGCATTATGGTCAGATCTGTGTATTTTTGGGAGAAAGGACAATGAGGAACATAAATATCCTTGGCTTTACTAGTTTGTAAATAGTATATAGCTTATTCTAAGCAGGCATCTTGGTCCTCTTCTTAAAGCCCCCAAATCACCATTAGAAAATACAACATTTGAACCTGTAGGAACCAATTGATATTCTTTCTGGAAAAACCAGCTAAGTAAAGAATCTTCCAGAAAAGTCCCTGAACCAAACCTACTCCTGTTTGGATATAACATGAATTATACCACACAAATCCAGTTTCATGCAATGAGAATTATGGACTGTGTAGCAAATTATCAACCATGTGTTACATGTGGTCAACAAATATTAGCAAAACCACAGGAAAAAGGACAAAGGATTAATGCTTCTTCCTAGTTATTAACACATAACCATATTCAACCCCTGAATTAATTAATTAGTACAACTGACATTTATTTTTTTCCCCTTGATAGAAAAATGCTCAGTGTAAAATATGCACTGTATAAGTTATCCCATCATGGAAGATATTGTTGGAAATCAAATAGCTTTATTCTTGTGGATAGATGTGCATAAAAGCAAACTAATAAAAATCTATATATATAAAAGCCTAAGCAACTGAATGACCTGTCGACCAGTTGCTGTGACCTGCACTGACCACCAGGGGGAAGACGGTCAATGCAGGAGCTGCCCCCTGGTGGTCAGTGCACTCCCACAGCCAACCTCCAGCGGCTGGCCAATCTCCTGTGGTCCCTCCCTCAGGCCGGCCAGTCCCACCCCCCTCCCACCCCTTCCCCCACATCGTCCCTGATTGCTGGCTAGGCTGAGGGGCCCCACCCATGCACTAATTCGTGCACTGGGCCTCTAATGTATTTATAAATGTACCAGCATGCACTGGGTTGTCATATGTTTTATAATGTCACTTTCAAAACTTTCCAACACATTTGAATTTATTTAAATTTTTGAAGGAGTCATACATTTAACTGTTACATTAAATAAATGTATACAATACTTTCCAACACATTTGAATTTATTTAAATTTTTGAAGGAGTCATACATTTAACTGTTACATTAAATAAATGTATTCAATAGAATTTCTTCACATGCCACCCCCATCAGCTCAGGTTCTTCTTGCTACCCCAGAACAGATAACCATTGTTGTTAGTGCCTCGTATATCCCACCAGACACTCTTACACATATGCAAGCAGAGATGCACCAGCCTCACCCCCAAATGGTACAAGTCTATATACTGATATTTTCCACTTTACTTTTATTTTTTGCTTACTACATCCTGAAGTTCTTTCCATATCAGTACACAAAGACCATCCCCCATCCTTTCATTTAGTTGCTTAGTATTCCATTGTATGTAACCAAATAGTAATTCACACTTTCAAATTTTATCTTCTATTTTCATCTCTCTGGAGCTTGATTTTGGCCTCTCCCTTCATACCTTCTGGAAATAACTGTCATTCAACAACTGGCGATTCTTCCTCTGTTCCAAGAGAAGCAGCACAGATGATGCTGACCCCAGGATTTGAGCCATTCTGGTATTTTCGCCTTCCTGTAGAGCCCACAGACACAGGTGTTCTTGTCAGCAAGCTGCCTCCTTTCCCCTCAGCCAAGCTCTGGATATGTCGGGGAGCATGACCAACACGCCATGCTTCATTCACAGAGGTTGAGCTTTAGGCCCATGTGCCACTGTGCCCGCTACAAACTGGCGAGCCAGGGCCACTGACACACACACTCCATTTGCCCAGGAGCCTCAGGCTGGGCCTGTCCGGAGCAGCTCCTGTTCCAAGGGGACACTCCCCTCGTGGTCACAGGCAGCCCTGAATCCATGTGCTTGGGTTAGTTCTTCCCAATTACAGCTTTTGATGCTGAGAAAACACTCAGACTAAGAAAAAGACTAATGGGACTGTGGCACTGGTAGCTGCCAAACAGGCAGGTTTTTCTATCACAGCCCCTGGGGAGATGCAGAAGGGCCAGGTGGTATGTCACAGCTTATGTTCCCTAGAGGACAGCGGAAGGCACTGCACGTGGGAAGCCTGGGGCAGAGAACGCTGCCCAGGGAAGTCATGAGAAACACTAAGGGATCAAAGCTGAGTGGTGACGTCCCCCTAGGGCCGTGGTCGGCAAACTGCGGCTCGCGAGCCACAAGCGGCTCTTTGGCCCCTTGAGTGTGGCTCTTCCACAAAATGCCACGACCTGGGCGAGTCTATTTTGAAGAAGTGGCATTAGAAGAAGTTTAAGTTTAAAAAATTTGGCTCTCAAAAGAAATTTCAATCATTGTACTGTTGATATTTGGCTCTGTTGGCTAATGAGTTTGCCGATCACTGCCCTAGGGGATGGGTGGCCCAGGTGGCTGTGGCTGGTCACCTCTGAGCCATCCTGGGTTCAAGGGCCTTTCCCCCAGTGCTCTTGCTATCTGGGGTACACCCCCTTCTCCAGGATATAGGGGAGAGCAAGCATGCACTCACCTCTGTGTTTGACAAGTCGTCTCTGAGGCATCCACAGGGTCAGAAAGGACAAACACTCTGATCTTTTATTGACAATAAAAGTTGTATTCAGGTGACTAAGAATTCATCTCAGGCCTTTTGAATCAGTCATCAGTAACAGTAATTTGGTTTATAAATGGAAATAAACATGTGAATGTGTGTGTGTGTGCGTGTGTGTGTATTCTGCAGCTTCACATGCTCAGGTGATTATAACATTATGATAACTTACATTCTTATATTCTGCCAGCTTTGCAAGAGTCTTAGGTTCATTTTGATAATTTTGCAGTAATGTCTTCTTGCTTAGGGGTCCAAGATGCCCTCACCTTACTCATACTAATGATGATATAGCTAACACTTTTAAGTACTTTACATGTACTATCTCATTTAGTCACCATGAACAACCCTGTGATGTAGTTCCTATTATTATCCAAGTTTTAAGATGAGCAAGCTGAGTTAGAGTGGCTAAGTGACTTGCTCAAAGTCACACAGAACATCCAAGGGAAACTGGGTTGTCTGACTCCAGAGTCATCAATATCATCATAAAAAAATCACTCTGGCCCAGGCCGGTGTGGCTCAGTTGGTTAGGCATCGTCCCATGCACCAAAAGGTTGCTGGTTCGATTCCTGGTCAGGGCACATGCCCAGGTTGCATGTTCAATACCCGGTGAGGAGTGTGCAGGAGGCAGCGGATCCATGTTTTGCTCTCACGTCAATGCTTCTCTCTCTCTCTCCCTCTCCCTTTCTCTCTCTAAACATTAAAAAAATATCACTATGGACCCTAGTTTTTGTCACAGATTGTTTAACAAGCTGTGGGGCTTTCTAAATTTGCTGAGAGGGACAGGGAAGAGAAAAATCTCCTTTAGGGTTTAGCCATCTACCAATTACAGAACTCTCTGCTTTTAAATTATATTCTACCCATGCATTTCATCCATCCTCTCTTTCTTCTGCTTCTTTGGCCTAAGGTGGAAAATAGAAGTTAAGCATTTTGGACTTTCTCCCATTTCAAAGGTGTATTTGCACTATAGAGTCCTGCTTTCCTGCTCTGTGCTTAGCTCATCGGGCTGGAGAAGCACATGCTACTGTATTACAGTGGTTTGTCTGTGACTCCTTTTCCCTGTGAGCTATTGGAGAGCAGGAAAAGTGACATTCATCTTTGTATCCCCTACATCTGGCACATTGTTGTGGCTCAGTAAATAATTGAAAGGTATTGATCATACCAGCGTCAGGGTAGTGTTGAGATAAATCTGCTAGCCTCTTCCCCTGCCATTGCATATGCAAATGGAGTCCCTAAGAGGCTCTGAGCACCCTGCCAAGTTCTGCCAAATGCCTTTCTAGGATTTGTTGCTCTGGTTGGGAGGCAGGATTCCTTTGTGAGGCTTGGAACAGCCCAGTCTATACCAGGGCTCCTTAATTGGCTCAGAATAAGGGAACTGGGTGCTCCAAGGAACTCCACCAATGGTAAGATACGGAATTTGAGATCATTGTGGTCTTCATTTTCCAAATCTTTCCTCTAAGTTATAAGGTGAGGTCAGAAAAGAGGGGGAGTTCCATTTCTAAAAGTATGATATGCTACTAAGAGCTAGGCTTTGCTAATAAAAAACAATCCTATTCAAGCATGCCTTGGAGATTTTGTGGGTTCAGTTCCAGAGGGCCACAAGAAAGTGAGTTGTCATCTTTTGCTGGTGGAGGAGGGTCTTGCCTTCAGTTTGTAAAGAACGCAACACCTGTGCATCGCAATAAAGCCAAGCGCAATGCAAGGCCTGCCTGGTTCCTTCATCTTTCTCATCAACACGAAGACCAGTTGAATCCTACAGGTCAGTTGCTTTTGTACACATTTCCATTTAAATTGGGGCTTGGTGAAAAATTTACAGAGATGTTGGAGTAATTCTAATGTTAGAATTTCAGGCATATCCAATTGTTTCCCAGAGCGAGAAACTTTTCTTTGGGATCATTTAAAACGTATCACGCTCAATCATCTTGTCAGAAATGAGAATGATTCAAACACTGTATCCATATGTCATTAGGAAAGCCCTGTGAGAGCATGTCTACTAACAAGATTCCTATGAGAGCAATCTTAGGGTCAATGGAAGAATCACCTTAGGCCGCTATCCCTTTCCCATTACCGAGAGCTGATGTTTGAAGCCTGACACACTCTCACACGTGTGCCTCAGGACCCAACTTAATTTGCCACCTCCTCCTCTGAGCCTTCCCTGACTCCACAGACAGAGTTGGATGAGCCCTCCTTTGGGTTTCCAGAAGGGTCTGTATGCTCACCTAACACAGTACTTGCCAGATTGCATGGGATATGTTTGTCTTTCCCAGTTGACTATGAACTCTCTAGATAGTTTTATTGTTTTAAATTAAAAAATATCACATGCTCATGACAGGAGGAGGAGAAGAAGGAGAAAGAGATACAGGATAATAAGTACCATTCCCTCCCAATTCAGATTTCCAGTACTTCCCAGAAACAAACCCCTCAACAGTTTCTTGTGCATCTTCCCAGATCTGTGTGTGTGTATATGTATGTATATATATATATATATATATATATATATATATATATATGCAAAAGTAGGTTTACAGCTGTAATACAAGTAAATAATACCATAATTAAACCTACTTTGCCAACCCTGTACTTTAAAATCATCTATCTATCTATCTATCTATCTATCTATCTATCATCTATCTACCTACCTACCTACCTATATATCTATATGTATATATGCAAATGTTCCTTTTTCTTTAAAAACAAAACAAATAGAGCATTTTTCAGTCACCATGATATTCTGGCACCTGGCATAGTGCTAGGAATACAGTAGGTGCTCAGTATGCGTTGACTGAGTTGGGGAATATCAAGGTTCCTGGTATCTAGGCAGTCCTTTAGCTGTTTGATTTTCTCCTCCACTCCATTCATACTTCCTGTTCATATATTAGGGAGGTAAAACCCAGAGCTATCCATTTCACTACCTACAAGCAGGAACTCAGTGAAGACAAGAGAAGATTAATATTCATGATGAAAATAAACGTGGGTTTTAATTTTCTCTACTGCTCCATCCACAAATGGTTCCAGAGAATAGTAAACTGACTGTATCTCTGAAAACTAGACTCCTGATATAGATTACTTACTATAACTATGCAATAAAAAGACAACAAAGCAAAGAGTGCCCCATGCTTAGCAGCACATATGCTAAGAACATTGTTAATATCTATTATTTTCATTTTAAAGACTGCTCTCAATTTTTTGCTTTGTTTTGCCTTTTCCCCCCACCTTAGTATCCCCAGCAGAATCATAACTTTTCACTGAGACATCTAATTTCTTAACCGCAAAGCAGAAGAGAAACATTTTTCAAATTTTCCTATGATAGTCCAGTGTTGGGGGGTTGCTGAATGTGTATACTTAGATGAATTAAACTCAGACCTTCTTCAGTGGACATGTGAGCAGCCCAGACAAAGATGAAGGTTAACGTAATTTAAGGATGAAATATAGACCATCCTGTGCAAAACCACTGTGTTGCAGTTTAATTAAAAGAATTCATTAAGGTGGTGCCCCATCCAGGGTAATTAGTATGCGTAATTTATGCATTGCCTAATACACAAGGGCAGTAGCCTGAATAATAAACTCAAGTTAACCTTAAGTGGAAGAGATTGAATGGTCAGATGTTTATTTAGCTCAGGTTTGCTCACTAGTTAAGGTTAAAGGGGTGAAATTCAGTTAATTAATTAATTTCTCAGATTTCCTTCATGAAAATCCCACCTGCTCAATTGGGTAAAAGTTTTGTCAAAGGCAGGCAACACTATTTTTATTCATCAGCTATTTTCTGACATGTCCTCTAGCAAGTCAATAACCATTTGAAGGACCAAATTTAAGGGAACTGTAGAGAGTCAGAAAATAAGACCAAAAGCAAACAAACAAAACAAAACCCCCCAAATATTGTATGAGCTGATCAGTGTCTACAGAAAAGAACAAAACCGGGACAGAGTTAAAGAGGGTGTCACCGCCCTAGCCGGTTTGGCTCTGTGGATAGAGCGTCGGACTGCGGACTGAAAGGACCCAGGTTTGATTCTGGCCAAGGGCACATGCCTGGGTTTCGGGCTTGATCCCAAGTGGGGGGCCTGCAGGAGGCAGCCAATCAATGGTTCTCTCTCATCATTGATGTTTCTATCTCCCTCTCTCTTCCTCTCTGAAATAAATAAAAAATGTATTTAAAAGAAAAAGAAGGTGTCACTAATATTATCTAAACATTAGGCTTGACTAGGATAAGGGTGTCTGTTTTATTTTCAATAACGGGCCATGAGTTTACAAATTCATATGTGTATTTGAGCTTTGTGAATTTTTATTGGCAGGAATGGCAAGCGTCTATGCCTGGTATGTGCATAACATGTCACAAATATGAACCAGTGCTTATACAAGTTTTGTTTATTCCTTTGTTAGAAATATTTTCAACATGTCCCAATTCTGTGATGTAATTTTTGTGAAATTAAACTTGAAGAGTTGAAAATGATGCAATTAATTGTATTCAGCTTCAATTATAATGATGTATTAATCAAGTCCTTTGGCAAGACACCTGACCCAGTAGTTGTGATGGGAAGTGGCTAGGCCTGAGGAATCTATTGGTTCATGTGAGCAAGCTAATTAGGTGAATTGTTATTAAGCGATTGCTTCATTGGTGGCTGCATGTAGGTAGGGGTTTTGAGGTTTAGGAGTTGGGATAAGTCAGGAAAGAGATAAATTAAATTTTTTTTTGGACTGGAAAGACTGTAATAATAATTAATAAATAATCAATAAAATCTATCAGTCACCTGATATTTATTGAACACCAATATGTGCAAGGCACCAAGCCAGTCTGTGAGCTTCCATATTGAGTCTGAGTATAAGACAGAGGTGTTTCCCCACCCCTACCCCGGTACCCCTCAGCTCTAGCCCCGACCCCCCAGGACTAATGGTCTATTTGAATGTTACAATGAAGGATAGTGAATATAACCCATCACACACAACAATTGGTTTCAGAGTTACTTGAGGACTACATAATGGACTTCCTCTACTGGCGAGCATTCCTCCTTGTGGAACCGCCTTTCCTCCATTCCCTATCTTATCAGGGTTGCCAACCACCCTGCCCACATGGTGGACACCTGTGTGACCCCAGATAAATGAATAAGATCTTCTCTTCTGTAAATTCAGACCTGAGTGGAGAGACACACATGGGGAAGGAGGAGAGTTGGCACTGAATTCTCCCATGACCCACCCCGAGGGGTTGCTGAGATCCCTGGGGCTGTCATGTTCTTTCCCAGGAAGTCCTTTTTCAGCTCTTCTATTTTGTGACCTGAGTGAAATCCTATTTGCTATTTGCCAGCCAGAGTTAGTTTCTGAGAAAGACAATGAATGCTCCCACAGTTGAGAGATGGAAGAGCTTATTGTTGGAGCAGTGTTGAGCAACAGTGTAGACAGAGAGTGAGGTCCACTGGATTCTGGTCTTGCTTGTTGAATACTTCCTGTCTGTACTAAGTATTGCATATACAAAATAGGCAATCAACTCCATTTTACAGAGGGGGAAACTGAGGCTCAGAAAAACTCCATAACTTATCTGAGGCCACACCACTAAGGAGTGGGAAAGCTGAGACTGGAACCTAGGACTTCCTGACCCCAAAACCTGTGTTCCTTCTTACAGACCAAGTGGTTCTCAGGTTTGTGGCCTTGGGCAAATTACTTAGCCTCTATGCACATTGGGTTACTTTGTGGTAAAACTTGGATGATAACAGCCCTGTGTCCCCTGCAGGGCTGTTGTGAGGATCAAAGGCGAGAATGTCAGTAAAAGCACTTTGAAGCCTGTCACACTATCCAAATACTTGAAAAGGCTTCCTATTGTTAGGTGGAACTCCAACTAGGATGGGCCAGATACTGAGAGGTGACAGGGAAGAGGCTAGAGCAGGGGGCTCTCGGGGAGAACTGGGAAAGTCTTGGGAGACAAAGAGTCCCAGGGGAAGCTGGGGCCAGCAGGTGGAGGGTAGCAGAGTTTGACCCACTAATCCAGAACACTTATGACTGGGACCTGGGGAGCCAGATGTTTGAAATAGATGGTTTAGAGACCAATAAAAGGAAATGGTGTTTGAGATATGAGTAAAGGAAAGGTCTTATTTTTGAGAGGTTGAGGCGTTTTCACATGCATCATCTTACAAATCTTCACATGAACCCTAGGAGTATGTGTCATCCCATTTCACAACCGAGTTTCTGAAGCTCAGCAAAGTTAAGAAACCTGCCTAATGTCAGAGTAGAAAGAACAGAAGCAGGTTTTTAAGTCCTAGCCTTACTTTACACACAGTCTTTAACTTCCTCAGAATCTTCTTTCCTCCTCCACACTTCTTCCTCTCCTTATCCACAACTCAATAGGTGGAAAGAAAATATAAAGGTTCTAGTCTCACCAAATGCTGTGTGACCTTGAATTAATCACTTAACTTTTCTGAATTTTAGGTTTCATTTGTACAATGATCTGGTTGGACTCTACTCTCTAAGAGTTATTTTTCCCTATGGCAGTGTTTAAAAGAGAAATCCTTTCATTTGCATAAATCTTTACCCTTGAAGACCCAGCCCCAGTGCTCCTCAGCTGCATCCTACACCACAGGTAGAATGGTGTTATAAAGTTGACTGCACCATTCAAAGAAAATTGTGCTTCTCGTAGCTTTTGCAGTAGTCTAAAAATAAGCCATACTTAGGATACATTGTAAGATCATGATTTTACTGATCAAATCTGTACCTTAGAGGGTGATCTGATTATGCTTCCCTAGAAGGAACAAAAAATGTGCCCTAATCGGTCTGATGTTCTGGCTCTGAAATGCCTTTTAGTTTTTCCATGTGCCTCTTGGTCCTGTTGCCCACATTTGCTGAGAGATTGGACCATGTTAGCTCCAAGAACAACAATGCACAGAGATGAACATCCTTACCCAGAACCGAAGGGAATGACTTCACATTCAATAACAAAAGCTCCTACTAAGCAACTATTTGCATGACCACCCTTGGCAAAATTACTGTAGGCAGAGATACTTTATCCCCTTCTAAGTTCCACAAACTACAATTGCCTTGAGAACTTCACTGTAAGCCCTTTCTCAAGGTTTAACTTTAATAGGTCTGAGATGATATCTCATTGTGGATTTAGTGTGCATTTCTCTGACAATTAGTGCCATTGAGTATCTTTTCATATGCCTATTGGCCATCTGTATGTCCTCTGTCCATTTTTAATTGGATTGGGGTTTTTTAGGTGTTGAGTTCTTTATAAATTTTGGATATTAACCCCTTATCAGATGTATCATTGGCAAATATAGTCTCCCATTTAGTAGGTTGTCTTTTTGTTTTGTGGATGGTTTCCTTTGCTGTGCAAAAACTTTTTAGTTTGATGTAGTCCCATTTGCTTATTTTTTCTTTCATTTGCCTTGCCCAAGGAGATATATCAGAAAAAAAATATTGCTAAGAGAAATGTTGGAGATTTTACTGCCTAAGTTTTCTTGTAGGAGTTTTATGGTTTCCAGTCTTCAATTTAAGTCTTTAATCCATTTTGAATATATGATTGATCAACTACTATGCTATACACCTGAAACCAATACAAAATAATTTTGAAAGTAAACTGTAATTGAAAAAAAGTTTAACTTTGCAAAAAACTATCTCACTGAAGGTGGGTTATTTGTTGCTGTTGTTTAATTTTCTGCTCCTTTTGCATAAGATTGTAAACTCCATGAAGGCAGCGACTTCGTGTTTTATTTACTAAACTAGTGCCTGGCCCATAGGACACTATAAATACTTCTTGAATAAGTGAATGTTCCAACTTTCACTCATACAAAGTCATTAAAACAATTAGAGGCTATAAACTTTAAAAGGCGGTAGGGAAATATATTACTACACGGAACAATGGCCATGTCATCGTAACACACACGTGCACTTTGGGTTCAGACTAACATTTGTTCTTCCAGCTCCCTCCCTGAACCGTGTCCAGCAAGGCCAGTGATGAACCTGAGGAGGGGCGGTGAAGGATTAAAGAAAACAGACAAGAGAATATAGTTGGGGCCAGGTGGATCACTGTGCCTGATGAGGATACAGTAACACAGCCTGTAAACTGAATCTTTATTTTATAGTCAGATCACACAAAGCAAAACAAGGGAGTGGTCAAGATGTTTACAATGTTCTTGCGAGTTTCAAATCTACTTCTTTCCTGTTGTTGCAATTCTCTGAACTCTATCAAGCTTTGTTTTGGCAGCACTTGCTGCACCTCCCACAGCCCACATCCCTCAGCTACCTAGGACTACAAGGTCGGACTATAAGGTCAAGCTTACATACAACCATAGTCTTTGGCTATAATAGTGCAGAGAGGGCTTTGCCACAAGAGGACCGTGTCCTCTCATCAGCCTGAGGCTTGAACCTGTCCAAACGCTGTAGCCACTCTCCACACTCATTGATTAACTGTCTAACTTTGGACAAATTGTTGAATCTCAAGGAGCCTATTTCTTTTTAAAAAAATATATTTTATTTATTTTTTACAGAGCAGAAGGGAGAGGGATAGAGAGTCAGAAATATCGATGAGAGAGGAACATCGACCAGCCGCCTCCTGCACACACCCTACTGGGGTTGTGCCCACAACCAAGGTACATGCCCTTGACCGGAATCGAACCCGGGAACCTCCAGTCCACAGGCCGACGCTCTATCCACTGAGCCAAACCAGTCAGGGCAAGGAGCCTATTTCTTTATGTAAAATGTAAATAACAACACACAGGACTGTTTTGAGAAATAATTGAGGTCATGGCTTTGAAAGTTCCTAACAAAAATACCAGGCACTCTAGTTGGTTCTCATTCTCTTACTGTCCATAGCTGTGCTGTCCAATAGGGTGGCCATTTGACACATGAAGTGAGGCTACTGAGCACTTAAAGTGTGGCTACCCTGACTGGTCCCTTGTATTAGAGCCAGAGGCTGGTAAAGACCATGGCGGATTAGAGGGAATTCCACTGGGAGTTTTATTTCGGACTTACCAGCCTCTAACTGCAATTCCTTTCTGACCAGTAAATAACAAAGTGGCCAGTATTCAGGGCCCTTTCCACTTAGTTATCAACACATTTCTCCCCATCCCCACTGTCCCCCAAATATGGCAGCCTGTATTTATACATCAGGGTCTCTTGTCTCACTGATGCAGTGTGAACTGTGTGACAGCCTACTCTTCCTCCCTTAGATATCCCGTCTTCATCCTCCCTACTCCAACTCCCCAAGAGCCCCAGATGCCCAGGCCACTAACCTTCTCAAGGCACTGAAACCTGGAAGTGAGAGTAACAGACCATGGGCCCAGAGCTCTGTTTGTTCCCAGAGACATGCTTGGGTGGCTCATTTTCCAAATGAAATTTGGTTCCACTTTAAAAGTCAAGGGTGTCATAAAGATGACACAGAAACTGAAGATTTCGCTTATATCATGGAAACCCTTCTTCAGAATTAGGAATTGGGCATGTATAGCTTAAAAAGTAAAATAGGCTAAGGCACACCAAAGAGGTTACCCATGATTATCTTCCTCTTCAATAAGTGGTTTTAACTCAGACTACATCCTGCATCAGTGAAGTCCACAGAAGAGGTGGCTTGTGTGTCACTCTATTATGTGCAGCATTTCCAATGTGTCCTTCATCTTGGTGTTACTTCAGTGGGAGTCTTCAATCACACAGTACACTCTCTCAGTCCCAGTTCTGTGGGAAGTTTGATCGCAACAAACAATAAAGCATTGTCTCAGTCCCCTCAGAATGCACCTCACAAACCATGGCTCCCAGGAAACCGCCCTGTACATTTTCTGAATCTTTTGATAAATGAGTCTATACCAATGTGGCAACAGATGCTGAAGGGCTTACTAGTCCCCTTTCTAGAGGATGAATGTTGCACCTTTTGCTCGGGCTTATTAGAGATTTGATGCCTCAAATGGGGAAAGGATTTTTATCAGGCAAGCCTTCTTGTGACCTCTCATGTCTCATGGCCATCTTCTCAACCCAAGCAATTCCAGCTGGTCCTTTGCCTCTTTTGTTTAACAGAGAAACATGGTTTCTCCTTCAGAGATACTAGGGTGATCTCTTGGGGTTTTATGATGGCCTTTAGGGTTTCTCATGAGGTTGCAGTCAAAATGCAGTCATCTGAAGGCTTGACTGGGGCCAGAGGATCTGCTTCCAAGATGATGCACTCACACTCCTGGCTTGGTGCTGGTTGTTGGTGGGAGGCCTCTATTCTCTGTGACATGGGCCTTTTATATAGTTTCTAGAGTGTTTTCAATGACATGGCAGTTGGCTTCCCCAGAGAGAGAGTGATCTAAGAAGCAATTCAGAAGCTGAAATGTTGTGCATACTTTGACACTTTACCAATTCTTCATGTCCTATTGGTACTCTGATCAGCCCTATCCAATGTGGGGATGGAAGAGTTATATAAGATCATGACTACACAGCAGGGGAGGATCACTGGGGGCCATCTTAGAGACTGCCAGCCACAAACTATATATGTATATTAGAGGCTCAATGCACGAAATTTGTGCAAGAGTAGGCCTTCCTTCCTCTGGCTGCCTGTACCGGCTTCCCTCTGGCACCGGGACCCGGGCTTCCCTCTGGCCCCGGCTACATCAAGAAGGATGTCCAGAATGACGTCCGGTCTAATTAGCATATTACTCTTTTATTATTTTATCCTATATAATAAAGAGGTAATATGCAAATTGACCCTCACACCCTCACACCCTCACAAAGATGGCTGCCTATGATCAGGCTGGCAGGGGGGTTAGTTAGGGATGACCAAATGACTGAACAGCAGGCTGCATGGGGCAACCAGGCCAGCAGGGGGGCTGTGAGGGGTGACCAGGCTGGCAGGGGGGCCAGTTGGGGGCGGCCAGGCCAGCGGGGGGGCAGTTAGGGGCAATCAGGACAGCAGAGGGGACAGTTGGGGGTGACCAGGCTGGTGGGGGGGCAGTAAGGGGTGACCAGGCAGGCAGGCAGGTGAGTGATTAGGAACCAGTGGTCCAGGATTGTGAGAGGGATGTCCGACTGCCGGTTTAGGCCTGATCCCCGGGATTGGGCCTAAACCGGCAGTCAGACATCCCCCAAGGGGTCCTGGGTTGGAGAGGGTGCAGGTGGGGTGGAGGGGACCGCCCCCCCTCCATGCAATAATTTTGTGCACCAGGCCTCTCATGATATAATATTATGCATGCTATTGGTAACCATTTTTTTCATCATTATTGTTCCTTATCAGTATTGTTTTACAGCATTATTTTTAGTGGTGGCATACTATACTATCATATGATAAGAATGTATTTAATTCCATAACTTTGAACATTTAATTATTTCTAATATTTTGTTTATCATATAATCAGTGCTGTGATGAGCATTTCATACTTATTCACATACTACCTTCAAAATAAATTTAAAGGAAGGAAACACTGATATCCAAGGTAATTTATTCTACTTGTAAATTAGCCCATGAAAATGATTGTATATAATTCCTGGACACTTGGCCTTTGTAATTACCATTTTATAAGAACTCAAAGTGAATTTAAAAAAACAAAAAACATCAGCTTCTGTTAGAGGTTTCAAATTAATTTTGGAATGTTAACAAGAGCTTAAGGCAGACTAACCTAAACATGTAAAGGCCCTTGTTTTCTGTGTTGGGGTGACAATTAATGAGCAACTTTTTATTAAGTATTTATTTGGAGATGTTGTTATGTCTAATTTGATCCTTTTTTTTTTTATTACAAATGTACATCTAAGAGGTAGATTTTTTTCAATGTTCTCACTGTTTGCTGTGATATTCTAGTTCCTTATGTCTTTATGTACTGATTGAACATACCCAGAGATAGCAATCAGTGTTCAAAGAAGTACTCCTGAGGGCTCTTGTCAGCTAAGTCTCACTGATCAGATGGTAAAGCAGTAAGAACTTTAGAATTAGATAAACTTTGAATTTATTATAGACCTGATGAACTTATTTTCTATCAATTAAAAAAAGTGCACATAAGATCTCAAAACTTGAATCATCAAATACATTCTCAAAGAGGCGTTCATCACATGAGCTCAGAAGAGAACTCGAGCCTCCATCTCTCTGCTGCCATATTTACCCATGTATTTAACACTTGCCAAGTGGATTTGGGTCAATTTAAGAAACTGTAAATAAATATTGATACATCATAACAGGAGCTATTACTCACATTCTAAGTAAACCACTAATTCTAATTTACTCACAATTTTGCAGTGGCATCATTCCATGGAGAAAATTAGATTTTTACATATCAAAGCAAATCACAAAGCCAAAATGTCAACCTCATACATCAGGCAATTACTTGTAGTGTTTATTTTGGGGGGATTTTCTACATATATTTACTCAGAAAGCTGCACGGGTCCTCCAAAATAAATAGGGGCTATAATTCTTGCCAAAAAATCCACAGTTTCAGATAGCTACTCATCAATTTCTAGCAGCATTAATGAGGAAAGGCGCTGAGACAGTCATTCATACTGTCTTTATGATAAGAGTAACCTACAGGGCATATCAAGATTAAAGACAAAGGCGAGATAAATGGTTTGGAAGACTCTCTATTTTTTTTAATCAATCATTTAAAATTTGCATTTACTACCTGAAGTCCCCATGGAGCTCTAGAACCTTCAGGGAAGAGAGAGAATTGGTACTGAAGACATCACTGAACTATTTTTAGGGTGAGAAGGCCTCTTTATGGTTACTGAAGTTCTTATGTTCCCACAAACTGGAAGATTCTCTTTGGGCTGGACAGTTCTTTGTTGTGCATTATAGAATGTTTAGCAGTATCCATGGCTCTCTTCCTAGTTGTGATAACCAAAAACGTCTCCAGGTATTGCTGAATGTCCCCTGGGAGGCAGTAAAGTTGCCTCTAGTTGAGAAATTCTGCCATGGTAACATATTGTCTTTCTCCAAAAATATGTGGTTTTTTTTTAATTGACTTTAAAGAGAGAGGGGGAGAGAGAGAGAAACATCAATGTGAGAGAAAAGAATCCATCAGCTACCTCCTGCACACCCCCTACTGGCGAATGAGCCTGCAATCCTGGCCTGTGCCCTGACAGGGGATCTAACCAGAGACCTTTTGGTGCACAGGATGATGTCCAACCAACTGAGCCATGCCGGCCAGGGCATAATTTTCTGTCTTAAAGATACATTTCAGCCTTAATGGCAGGGGACAGCCCCAAATTGGAAAACATGCCAGGGACTTACACAAGGCGTCTGGAACACCTTGGTGGGATTTTCCCAGGACGTGTGTTTTTTAGTTTGCTGCTACAAGTTCCATAGAGAGTGGTTGGTTTTAAAGAACAGGCGGCCAGGATTCTACAGAGGTTCATTTGGATGAGTCCCTCGTAATTAGCCACATGCTATGTGACTATAAGCCTTTGCCAACTTTTCTTATGATCTGAGACTTCATTTCCAAAAAAAAATGCATTTCTATATGGTAAGTTAAGGGGGACAAAATAACTTTAAGTAAAAAGAACCTCTACCTTTTCTGGGGTGTAAGAAATGGTACTTAGATAGTTAGAATCTTCCAGGGTGGCCATTGGACATGACTTTGGGCAAGAGAAGTTAAAAGAATTTTATCAGGACCAAGGATCTGTTTTCTTCCCAGATAACTGAAAAGAACAGAAGAGGGACTGAGAGGCTCATTACATTTCCCTCCTTGCAACGTCTGCTCAGATTGTTCTCTCCCCCTTTCCTACTTGCAGGCACAGAAGATTTTTAATGAAATAGAAACAGAATTAAAAATCAACACTAAATAAGGACACATATGTATTACCTTGATCAATAAAGAAATTTTTAAAAATCAACACTACGTTGTTTAAATGTGGCATTAAGCCTTTTGGTTTCTGTTGATCTAGTAATTTATAACATTTCATAATCTACTTACTGTGTATTTGACCCAATTGAGATAAAAAATTATTTTAAAAGAGGAAAGGGAATGGAACTGGATTTAATTTGGAATCCTCCCATCCCCTTGCCTCATGTCATGGCCTGTTCTTGCCTTTTCTTCACTCCTGATGCTCACGGAGTCCCATTGGCAGCCTGGGAGCCTGAGAAGACCCCTTTGTGCACTCTGGCAGGGTATATGCGATACCACCTTCCCACAAACCAGTCGGCAGAGAGGCAGGCAGCCCCACCATCCAACTGTAGACCTTTGTACCTCCTGGTAACTCTGCAGGTTGCCTTTGGGTGGCCCAGCTGCCGCATCAGGGAGGGCTGATTTCCTTCCACCTGATCCATCTGTCATTCAGCCCCTGGTGTCGTCTACTCCTCTGCCAGACTCTCATTAGTCAAAAGAAGAAGAATACTTCCTTCTAGATCTCCTCTTCAGGTCTAGCCAGATGGTGGATGAATAAATAACAGAGCAAAGAGGAAAAACATACTTGCTTTTGCTTAATAAAATACTGATTGTACATGCTGTTGTCATAGGAAATATTTAAATGTCACCAGCGGACAAGTACTCACAGTGTGGTGGAAGGAAGGCCTGGAGGGAGACAGAAGACTGGGGGCAGTTCTGAGGGCTTTGGGAGCTCGGAGAAGTCAAGGAGGCTCAAGGCATTTAACCCCAGCCAAGGTGTCCCATCCTCTCGGGATGGCATTAGTTTAGTATTCTCTAGAGAAGTGACTGCCTAGGAACAAAATTCAAAATTCAAAGTGGGGACAAGTTTTGCTTGAATGTAATGGCATCCTAACACCTGCTGGACAGACCTTCCTTAGAGAGAAGAAACTGTGAGCCACCCTCTCAGAAACTTCTGCTGGAGTTTGGTGCCTGGAAACTAGATAGGGTGCCCCCCCAAAATGTATACACACTTTGAATAATTATTAATTCCAATGTTTCTTCTTTTCAGATTTAACCCAATGGAATGAATAATTATTCAAAGTGTGTATACATTTTTGGGACACCCTGTATGTCTACTGATCTGTGTGTCCCCTTTTGCCTGAGCTGCCAGGAAACACGGAAGCCCAAATCAGTACCCAACTGTTTAAGGTCATTTGCCCAGGTGCCCAGGGTAGAAACCTGCTGTGTGTGCTTCCTTTCGATAATCTCGGTTTTGATACTATTCTTACTTGTAAGAACAAATAAGGTTGGTAAAAGCCTGAAATGATTTTGGAAGAATCCATGGCTAGAAATTCAACCCAAATAAGAATAGGCAATTTGCCCTAGCTGGTTTGACTCAATGGATAGAGCGTCAGCCTGTGGACTGAAGGGTCCCAGGTTCGATTCTGGCAAAGGGCACATGCCTGGGTTTCGGGCTTGATCCCCCAGTAGGGGGCATGCAGGAGGCAGCCAATCAATGATTCTCATCATTTATGTTTCTATCTCTCTCTCCTCTTCCTTCCTCTCTAAAATCAATAAAATATATTAAAAAAAAGAATAGACAATTTTGTATTTTCAGATTCCTTTGCATATAGAGAAGCTTCATGATAGTCACATATTGTTTTCATTGATTCATCTAGGCAAGCCCTCTGAATTCCGCTAGGCGATATCTTGCACTGTAGTTCAGGGTATTGAAAATATTTATATTTTTATTCTTCTTTCATCATTCTCCTGCTTCCTTCAATAAATATAGCATGGGTTGAGTGACCACAAAGAGGCAGGCACTGTGCTGCACACTAGGGATACAGGAGTGAGCAAAATGAGATAGTGGCCTTCTCTGATGGAGTTTAGAGCCTAGTTGGGTGAGAGACAGTAATCAAATAATCTAACAAACAGAACAGGAAAAGTACAATGCTATATTACATTTTATAATAGGGGTGAGGAACCTTTTTTCTGCCAAAGGCCATTTGGATATCTATAACATCATTCTAGGGCCATACAAAATTATCAACTTAAAAATTAGCCTGCTATATTTAGTCTAACATTTAATTAACTCACCCCTCCTGTCTTGGCAGGGCCAGATCAAATGATGTCACAGGACTTGTATGGCCTGCAGGCTGGATGTTTCCCACCCCTATTCTACAACTAGTAAATATATGGTGGCTTCAGCATGCATAGCTGGAAATATTTGATAGGATGAACAATCAAGGAAGGCTTCCCTGAGGAAGTGATGGCTGAGCTGTGTAGGAAAAAAAAGAATGAGAAGTTTGCTGATAATGAAAAAATTAGGTAGCATTTATAGACCACAAAATAGTCTACATGTATTACTGTATTTAACCTTCACTTGTAATTTGGCACATATTTATTGAGATTCCATTACATGCCAGAGGAGGGCTAGCCTTTGGATCTCCCTTTGAAAGAGCGAGACTGGTACACCAAAGGGTAAGGTACCTGGCAGAGAATCCTAGTAATGAGTAAGGACCTGAATTTTTATATTTCTATAAATGTCTCAGTGGCATTGTAACCAACACTAATGTCACATAAATATGAGGAAAACAATCTTCTGACATTCGACAACTTCTCCACTTCCTTAGCTACTTTGGAGCAATGTTCATTCATGTTATACTCTCAGGGTCATTGAGGATTAGCGCTAAAATCCTCCAACCTCTTCATCCTACACAAGGGGGAACCGAATCACGGCATTGCTTTTAAACACTCTATAAGACAGGCATTTCGTCCAATTTGTCCAAGTTTGACTTCTTACTGCACACACCATGGATCAAAGTTCACAGATCACCCTCAGCAAATTGTTAGGGTAAAACTCAACAATATGGTTGGCTTTTTAGGCAAGTAAACGTCTCTTCACCAAACCAGAATCTCAGAGAAAGTTGGCTATACCACTTGGTGACATGAGCAGAAGGCTCCATAGCAGAGCAATGGGTCCCATGGTGCCTCCTGCGGATGGAGGGGAACCAGTACTTCAAGGGCAGGTGGAGCCAGGTTCTCTCTCTCTCTCTCTCTCTCTCTCTCTCTCTCTCCCCCAGGTTCTCTTTTTAATACAGCCCAACACCTCTCTCTCAAGGGAGAAATAATGTTGGGGTCAAAGCATTCAGAGATAAGGTGGATTTTCTGACAGCTAATGCTGGCTTCATTGATCACGCCACCTACTAGGCTACATTCGATCCCCAGGTTAGATGCTGTCTTCCTCTCAGCTTCTTCTGGAAGCACCTGCTTTCCTGCAGCTCACTCACCTGAGTGTGAACTTAAACCCTATCAAGGATGAATCATTTACATTTGAGGCTGGGCCCCCAAAGCACTCATGTAAAAAGATAAAAGATAAGGTGCAAAGATAATCTAATCATTGACAAGTGAGATTAGCAACGTCAGTCTCAGAATCAATGCTTGGATTTGTTTTGTTATTAGTTTAATGTGACCACCTGCGATCTGAAGTTTAAAATACAAATGGATTCAAATTCATGGCTAATTTTACAACAAAATGGACCTACAACAGAGTTATTTAAAAAAGAAAAAAATAGAATCATGAAGGAATCAATTTCTCAACTTAAGCCCTTAATAAATAAGAGAAAACTAATTATTGAAGTAACTACAATAATCCAGTGGAATAGTTTCTATTCTCATTTTCAGTTTAATAAATTGAAGCTCAGAGACATTAAGTAATACAGTGAACCCTGTATTACTGTGTGCAAGGACTATATCCTATTTATCTATTTATCCACCATCTGACCCCAGCTCTCCCACATAGTAGTTACTCAATAAATGTTTGGTGATTGACAAAGTAAATGATCAGAGCTGGAATTTGGACACAGATCTATCTAATTCTAAATTCCAGGTTTCTGCTGGTCACCATGCCTCTTCCACAGCTACTGTAAAGAGAAAACACTGTTGAAATTCAGCGAGGCTACAAATTTAAAAAACTATTTTCAGATTTTCTCAATATAATCTTATAAACACTCATTGAGCGTCACTGTGCACTTAGCCACACGTCATGGGAAGCATAGACAACATGGAAGGCATGGGGTTTATGTTGGATACCTCTCATGCCAGCTGACAGAAACCATCCAGATGACTCATAGACAAGTCAGAGCAGCACTCAAGGAAATGTGTAAGCATGTGAGGCAGCTAAATTACAGAAAGGAATGTTGGACTGAATGGAAAAGAAGAAGCGACTTCTTGAACACTAGAGGACAAGTGTTCAAGGAGTTGGAGTCTTGAACCTGGTCCTTCTGGGAACTGTAGGGAGGAGAGGAGGCATTGAAGCTGCAGGAAGCTTTGAGTGATGGTATGTGAGGGGGATTGGAAGGCCCTGGTCTGATGAGGTCAGGTACTTGGTTGGGTTTAGGGGTCAACAATTCTAAATCAGAAAGGGAAAACACAAAGCTTGTTGCCTTAAGTCATGGCTGGACTCCTGGGTTCAGCCTGATAAGCCCTTGTACGATGTTCTCAAAAGAGCACACAGGCATACTCTACAAAGATGACTAGGGCAGCACCATGCCAACAGGAAATATGGAAAATAGTTTTAAAGAACTGAGCCTGAGGAACAAGAAGTTTGGGTAGGTAGTGAGGGGAGAATCCATCAGTGACAAATTCCTTCAGAATACTTTAGTTATTGCCACTCGCATAGATTATCTGGAATATTTTTACTGACTCACAAATGTCTTGGTAACAGTAAGGCAATATCACACCTTGTTATGTTAGAAGCATGAGGGAAAATGCTTTCTTAGCAATTCAGTCAATTTCTTCTACTTTTGGGGTTTCTTGGGAGTATTATTTGTTTAGCTAGTTCATTGTCCTATAATTATATAATGTCAGAGACCTTAGAATGCAGAGTCCAATCCCCATGTTAAAAAGAGAAGGTAGCCTTGACCCAGAAAGATTACATGCTCCTCCAGGGTCACATAGTTAATTAGTAGCCATTAAGTTTTATTTCCATGGGCAGGGGTAACAATCGCTCTATTCCTCTATAAACTGAGTTCAGTTTAGTAAATAACATTTGCCCTTATAGCGACATACAAGCCACTACATAATAATTCTGTTGTCACAGACTTTCTCTCCCATCCACCCCTGCCCTCTGAAGTTTGAGCAGAGATATTAAGTCTTGTTCTACAAGTGAAGACACTGAAGCCCAAGGAAGGTAAACGATGGATCCAAAAGACAGCACTCAAGCTGGGTCCCAAACCTTCTTTAGGTTACATGATTTACTCTTTGGTGAAAAGTATTATAGTTTTCAATACTTCTATGGGTCTCAGATTCCAGAGCATCAGCTCTTCAAGGGGCACAAAAATCTTTGGAGGATTTTTGTGCTTTCACACACAACTCATGACTAGCAAGTAGGATGATAAAAGTCTTTGATGGCCACGTGATTAATTGACAAGTAATTTCTGGGAAGAATTTCCCACTGAGCATGGGCTTTGGCTCATTTTGGAAACATCCCATTAGTAGGAAAAAAAAATGGACCCTGAAAAAGCAATGAAATAAAAGCTGGATAAAGGCAAGACAACTGGGCCACAGACGGAGACGGGGGTGCATCCTTTACAAGTCAGCTGCTCTCCTCTGTGCCTCAGCCGACAGTAACACCCCTCTATTCCTGACCCCTGCCACTCCCTGCTAATTCCTGACCTAGAAGAACCAAGTGTGAGCATGGGATTGGCTTAGGCCAACCTGTCACTGTAACTGAGAAACAACACTCACCCATGTCCAGCTGAAGGTGGTCAGAGCATCCTCTCCTAACATGAAGGGCTGGCCACTAATCCTTCCCCAGTGAAGGTCAAACAGGAGCTGCTCTGCAATGATCTGCTGGTTTCATTCAAGTCCTTGATGGCTGTAGCCCTAAAAGCTCTCTTCAGCCTGACAATGTCTAGTGGAGGAGCCAGGGGCTCCGGGGGCTCTAGAAGCCACCTGGTAAACAGCAGAGCACTCACAGGAAGTTTGGCCCTTAACTGGGAGATTGTATTAGTTTGCTTGGGCTGTCATTAAATATCATAGACTGTGAGGCTTAAATGACAGGCATTTATTTTCTCACTGTTCTAGAGGCTAGAGGTACAAAATCAAGGGGTTGGCAGGTTTGGTTTCTCCTGAGGCCTTGCTTCTTGGCCTGCAGATGGTTGCCTCCTTTCTCCACCCTCCAAAGGGAAACACCAGTCCTATTGGATTAGGGCCCCACCCATATGACCTCACTTAAACCTAATTGCCTCTTTAAAGGCCTTATTTCATATTCAGTCATACTGGGGGTTAGGGCTTCAACATAGGAATCTGGGAGACCATAGTCCAGCCATTACAGAGAGAAACCAGCATACTTCTTTCCGGCTCTCAGTGTGTTTCTTCCCATTCCTACTTATGCTCCTTGGTGCCTTCTCAGAGACATTTGTGATTGATTTAGCAAACAATGAGGAAAATTATCTGCTAATTGAGATCTTACAGAAAGTTCTCAAAATTTAAATTAAAAAAGGAAAATTTAAAAAATAAAATAAAAAGGGAAAAAATGAAAATAAAACCACATTGCCAACAAGCAGTAAAAGAGCATTTGGGACACTCTGCAAGGTGGGAGACAAAAACAAACTCACACTGAGGGGAGGAAGCCGGGCTCAGAAGTTCTTCTCTCACAGAGAAGAGCAAGTGGCTGGCAGGCTGGGAGAGGCCGGTGGCCTGATTTCCATTTACCAGGTGCAGAGAGTGGTCCGCAGGCTGCGGGCCTGCTCCGCCAAACGCCCATGTGTGCATGAAATTAGAATGTCAACATTTGATTCATGCTGCCAAGCTGTGACTGTGAAACAAATTATGTCAGTGGGTGGCAATTGCAATATTAGCCTAAGCAGATAACATTTAACTCTAGAGAGGGGCCTGGTTCCAGCGTTTCCCCTCGTATTATCTTAATATCAACATTGTTAGACTTAGAGAGGATACAATTTTGAGAAAAAGGGAGATGTTTTCTGTGGAGGAGAGGTTCTTTAGGAAAGGACTCGTTTCCATTCAAGGGATATTTGCTCCTCACCCTCTTGTTGAAATTTAGGAGTCAGATGACGCAATGATTTTTACAAACCACCACCGCCACCCACTCCACTGAGTTCAAAGCGGCTGTGCCATTTGTGGGGTAATCTAAACCACAATTAAATAATCCGCCTCTTATAAAGGAAGCCTTTGATTCCTGGGCAGAAGCTAGGAACTTGGTCCTTAAATGCATTTCAATGTGAAGGAAGTGGCGAGTACCATGAAAGGGACCGTGAGCAAATTCTTCCAACTTATTTCCTGGGCTCCACACTAACTAATTTCGCTCAAGTGAGGTCTGTGCAGATGTTTGAGTTGAAACCTGTTATTTTCTACTCAATTGATTGAAGCCTGTGCAAATTTAAAATCCATTTTAAATTAATATGCAGTTGGAAATTTGCTGAGGAATTTCATATAAAAGGAGGGATTTTGTGGGTGTGTATTTTTTCTTTAAGACGTTCTTGGTGAAGCTGCCGCCTCCTCCAACTTAAACTTGGCCTCCACGATAACAATTTTCCCATGAAATGAGGCGCACATCTATCTCCATTTGAGGCCCACTTCTTTAACTAGCAATATGGCAAAACATCAATTTGAAGTTTTATTCCATTACAAACACCCATGTAGTTAAAGTTAATGCTGTGAAAAATCCAACTTGTAGCAGTGAAATGTTTATAGAAGCAGTATGCACTTAGCCGTTGAACCAGGCCAAGGTGACTAGCCACAGAATTAGTGTGCAGGGAGAATATGGAGAGTTTTCTTGGGGGGTTAAAGGGTGCGGGAGGAGATGGGTATCATTTAAAAACATGTACATCAGTTTACAATATTTTCACTTGAGGGTCTTCACACATCTCCTCAGGATTAACATCAATAACCATGAAGGTCCCCATCTTTTTCTGCTATAGTGTCCATCTCCCCAGTCATACATATCTATGTCCAAAGGTTTGGAATTGCATTTTTCTTTCTATCAAAGCATAGAGTAAAGGCCTGGGGCCTTCCCCAAAGGGGAGGCATTCATACAATTTTATTCTTTTAAATAGATTTCCTATTTAATGAAGAGGGTTGTGGGGAGAGAAAAAAATACTTTAAAATTTACCAGTGAACATTTGGGCACTATCATTGTATACCAGACAGAAAGTAATGCCAAAGCAATATAATTAGTGGGTTGATTTTGAAATTGTTTGCCTTGTTGGCATATTTCTCAAGACATATTGATCGATCTTCATTCTCCTTTTTTTTAGCTGAATGCAGTGTGATACAAACTCTCAAAGGAGCAAAACAGATTTCTCAAAACTAGAAGCTGCAGGGCAGGTAGCCACAACATTGCTCCCTTGTCTCTGCTACATAGTTTGAGGAAGCTGGGCACCGATCTGGTTTTGGCTATACATGTAAACTCCCCTGGCTGAAACGCACTCATTGTCTGAGACGGTCGCAAAAAGATGGCCTCCGTGGAAGGTCTCTGAAATAGATCATTGAAAAGGGAGAGGTCTGCCGTAACTGCCTGTTTGACCCACCAGCCCAGGCTATTGCTTCGACCAGGGCTATTGATGCAGAAATGCGTGCGACCCTCTCCTCCCGTGCAGGAATTTCTACTTTGAAATTTCATTCATTCTGAACACAGCCCTTGGGTAGGCCGTATTTCCTTTCCATTCAGATGATGTCAGAGCCCGCCATCCATTTTAAAGTCTTACCATCTTCACAGCCGTATAACATATCCTGTCATTTATTTCAAAACTATTCACAGACCAAAGGGAATATTTTCTCTTTATGGGGCAATTGCAGGCTCGTAACCTCTCCATCCTCTGAGAACTATGGAAGAAAGCTGGCACCGTCATCTGCAGTTAGCTGTCAAATGCATTTAATGCTTTATCAGGAGAACTAGAGACAAAACTGCTCTCATCACTCCGTGTCAGGCAAGTGGATCTGGGTCCCCCACCATGGAGGAAGTGCACTGTATTCCTTCAGCCAGAGATGTAAAAAAATCAGGCGATCGGAGACTGGAATAAACAATATTTTGGTGTAAACAGATTATCAACATGAGAGGAATGACCGTCTGGTCACCCGGGGTTGGGCGGGGGGGAGGGGGGGGAGGGGGGGGGAGGATTTATTCAGTTAACACTTCCACCCCTTAAAGACAATGGTGTGCAATCAATGCATATAGGGCCTTTCAGGCCCGTTGCTAAGTGATACGCAGTGTCAACAGAAAAATGCCGGATGTACAGAGGACAGCTCCAGGCCCGAGAGAGAGCAACACCCTCTGATGATATTTTAAACTTAAATTCAGTTCCTGATGAAGATTGTGACAGGTTCCGTGGCCAGAGCAGAAAAGATGTTTGCACTTCAAAATCCGACTTCGGAAAGTTCCTCTGCTGTGTGCAGAGTGTTTAATTTGGTAACAAATGAATCATGGCCCAAACAGTAGTTGGTTCAAATAGGAAAAGGCACCCAGCAGGGGCATCCTGAATATTCATTTCTTGCAAGGCCCAGCGGTCCTCTTACAATCTCAGTGTCAGTATCAGAGTTGATCATTTGTCTCAGATTGTCTATGCATTCTCTCATTTTTTCATCTCTAAAATCTATTTTAGGAACAGCCCCCAAAGCCATTTGCAACAGCTTCTTCAGAAATTCTAAAGAAAGGAAAGAAACTTGAATAGGATCACATCACCCCCATACAACCATGAAAACCTGTTTTGTGGGGCATTCTTGAAACCAGCCCAGAGGCTCTTAAGAGTTTTTGTATTTATTTACCCATTTCTTTCTCTCCCTTCTCCTTTCCTCAATAGATTTTTATATTCAAATGCAAAAGATTTCCATGTGCACTAAAGATCCATTTATGTATTGGTTTAGGACAGTGGTCAGCAAACTCATTAGTCAACAGAGCCAAATATCAACAGTACCACGATTGAAATTTCTTTTGAGAGCCACATTTTTTAAACTTAAACTTCTTCTAACGCCACTTCTTCAAAATAGACTCGCCCAGGCCGTGGTATTTTGTGGAAGAGCCACACTCAAGGGGCCAAAGAGCCGCATGTGGCTCGAGAGCCGCAGTTTGCCGATCACGGGTTTAGGAGATCAGGTCATAATGTTGAGAATTGTGACTTTTTCATAAACAGATGTTTACAATTTCAGTTTTTGCACCAGAAAAAAATACACTTACCACAAAGGGCCTATTTTCCATAGTTGAAGGCAAAAACCTTTTGAAAAAAAACCCCGAAAACATCATGTCCCTAAACTCCAGGAAGTATTAACCTTGGCTATATTGTTGCTCAAAACTAACAAACCTATAAAATGTTTTCTTAACCAGACACTGGTGGATCCTGCATGGTCTGGGCTGCAGCCCACAATAAACACTAGTTGCACAGGCCCTGAGAGTTGTGTAGACGGGGCACCATCAATTTATTCAACTCAGGGTGCTCCATTCCCCTAGTCGAGCACAAGCTTTTTAAGAGTCCAAGTCACACAATTTTTAGTGAGCAGATTTGGCCTCAAGAGTTTGGTCCATGTACTAAACGAATACGATCCACAAAGCATTCTGTCTAGTGGGCTAAAAACTCCTAAAGCAGAAGTATATTAACACTTCTGAATGAGAAGAGGGTGGCGGGAGGGGCTGACTTCTTGACATTTTCTTCCTGTCTCATCCCACACACCTAATTTTATAGGGTTGCTCCTGTCATGTTTAAGCTCCAGGTAGTAAGAGGGAGATTGAAGGCAGATGAAATCGGACAATAGCATTCCCAGCCCGTTGTCTTGCCTCACTGAGGGTGGTTCTCTCTCACAGGGGCATTCAAGCATTGTGAGGTGATGAAGAAGCAGTGCGTAGAAACAAGTTACAATAATTGCATAACTGCGTTGAGACCACCTGCCACCATCTTCCTACAATCGGTGTCTCTCACTACCAGGATTCTGCAATAAGACCCATGCAAACTTTTCCATAGTCATCAAAGCTGGAAAGATAGAAAGATTTTGAACCCTGGGTGAGCCGAGTGAAGGGGCATATTTCAAAAGAGCTAAGTAGAATCCACAGACATTTTTAGATTAATGAATAGGCCTAAACTCCTGGCTGAGGCTCTTTCTTGTCATTGGAGCAAGTAAATGCTGAGTGGGAGGCCCAAAACTGCACTTATAACAACTAGCTGTGGCGCTACAGATATTTATTTATTTATTTATCAAAAGGCACAAAATGTTTGGATATTGATGAACTAAAGTTGTTCTCTGAAAACTACCACAGTTTCTTTACAAATATGAAAAAGGATGAAGGGGCCATAAAGTTTTCCTTAAATTCCTAATAAAATTAGTTAGAGCCTAACTAACTCTTTCGATTAATCCCAGTAAGCAAATTGCTTTTGATATCTCTCCTGAACCGACCCAAATGTTCACACAGGACTCAGGACAGCGCTTCCTGCCTAGCCCCATTGCTGAGCCCTGCAGGCGACTAAATTGAGCAGGAATCTTACAGTTTGGTTAATGCTCTAGCTCAGGCACACCCAGGCTTCCACATTTCTTTGTAGTTAAAAATATTTTCTGAATAATCGTTGGTGACAAAGATCCTAGTTACTGTGGTTTGTTGGTCTGTATAGGATGACTCTGCTCTCCCACCTTGGAGGGCGGTGTCCGTTAAGCCATTAACACTTTCTCCTCGTCCCTCTTGTGGCCAACAGGCCACACTGATAAACAGGCCGCGAAAGCAAAGACATCTGCAGCCACAGCCACAGAAAGAAGGAACCAGGCCACGCTCACAGGAGCCTATCGTTTCAAAGCTTCGCGGGCATGACCAGCAAACACACTGGTTTAAGTCCAGCATTTCAGCAGGTGAAACACTAGAGCACACATTGCAACAACAGAACCCGGAAGAAAACAGCCATGAAACAAGCCCCACATGGGACTGTTCGATGTGGTCTATGTAAATGTAGAGCCATGAGCACATATTAGTTTATTAAACCATGAACCTAAGCCAGATGATCTATTTCTAAAAGTTCCCACTAATATGCTTCTTATACATTTGCTCTTCATTGATCTGTTTTTGTTTTTTTTCTTTTAATATGTTTTATTGATTTTTTACAGAGAGGAAGGGAGAGGGATAGAGAGTTAGAAACATCGATGAGAGAGACACTGATCAGCTGCCTCCTGCACACTCCCTACTGGGGATGTGCCCACAACCAAGGTAACATGCCCTTGACTGGAATTGAACCTGGGACCCTTGAGTCCGGAGGCTCTATCCACTGAGCCAAACCGGTTAGGGCCATTGATCTGTTTTTTTAGACAAGATCACGGTGGACCTGTGGTTCTCAGCCCGGGCTGTACATAAGGATCACCCAGGGAACTTTGAAAACTCCATGGATGCCCAGGCCCCACTCCCAGAATTTCTCTTTTAATTGGTCAGGGGTGGAGCCTGAGCAATGATGATGGTTGTTAATGTTCTGAGGTGAGTCCCACGGTGAATGACCCCCCCTGGTGAGCTGGGGTGAGCGACACAGTCCAAGATAATTAAGTGGAGGTCAGTGCTGATGAAACAAGCAGAGTTTGTGGGTGGAAAACCTAAAATTGAGGAAACACCAACCATTAATTTTCTCTTTCTATGAATGGAGAAACAAAGTACATTCTTCACCCTTAGCAGCAGAACATGTTTGTTTAGCTCTAGGATGGACATGCTCTGTGGGAACCCCGTGGAGACACATGACTTAAGGGATTGGAAAGAGACCTGCACAAACTGGAAGGCAGGTGTAGGCCATATTTAGAAGTGCCTATGACAGGTGTCAAAACACTGCAGAAATGTGGAGGAGGAGAGAGGAGGTGGGGCACTAGAAAGGCTTCCTGGAAGAGGTGGTTCTTGAAATGGACCTGGAATGGAAGGATTCCTAGGGAGCAACTGTGGGTGAAGGGGGGCTGTGAGGTCCAACATGGGATCCCTTCTCCAAAGTTCAAGGCCCTTTTCATGAAAAGGAGAGAGAATATTTCACCTTTTTTTTCTTTTTCCCATTATTTTTTTCTGCTTCCAGACTAGGGAAAGTAATAATAACAAAGACTTACTATTCACTATGTACTAGACATTATTCCAAAAGCCTTTCACTTAAAGCCTTTGCACTAAATCACTTGTCAAAACACTTCTATGAAGTAGGTATTGCAATTACCTCCATTTTACAGAGGGGGAAACTGAGGCACAGTAGGTGAAAGAACTCATTCCAGATTACATAGCAACTAGAGGGTCATTGTCTTTTTAAATATATATATTTACTAGAGGCCGGTGCACGAAATTGGTGCACGGGAGGTGTGGGGGGTGTCCCTCAGCCCAGCCTGCACCCTCTCCAATCTGGGACCCCTCAGGAGATGTCTAAATGGGCAGTCGGACATCCCTCTCACAATCCAGGACTGCTGGCTCCCAACTGCTCGTCTGCCTGCCTTCCTGATTGCCCCTAACTGCTTCTGCCTGCCAGCCTGATCACCCCCTAACCACTCCCCTGCCAGCCTGATTGCCCCTAACTGCCCTCCCCTGCAGGCCTGGTCACCCATAACTGCCTTCTCCTGCAGGCCTGGTACCCCTCAACTGCCCTCTCCTGCAGGCCTGGGTCCCCCCCCAACTGCCCTCCCTTGCAGGCCTGATCGCCCACAAGTGCCCTCCCTTGCAGACCCAGTCCCTCCCAACTGCCCTCCCCTGCTGGCCATCTTGTGGCGGCCATCTTGTGTCCACATGGGGGCAGCCATCTTGTGTGTTGGAGTGGTGGTCAATTTGCATATTACTCTTTTATTAGATAGGATTGATTTCAGAGAGGGAGAGAGAGATAGAAACATCAATGATGAGAGAATTATCAATCGGCTACCTCCTGCACGCCCCCTACTGGGGAGCAAGTCCTGCAACGGGGGCACGTGCCCTGACCAGGAATTGAGACATGACTTATAGGTTGATGCTCAACCACTGAGTCACGCTGGCCGGGCAAGGTTCATTGTCTTAATCTCTCTGCTCTTCTGCCTCTTTCAGGCACTGTCATCAGCTGAAGCCACCTCTTCCACCACCACAGCTCACTGGTGACAGATGCCGCAGAGTGGGAGGCAGCTCATGTACCATCTAAAACCAGCAGCTCTCGGAGCTGAAAAAGGCTGGTAGGCCCACAATTGCAGTTCAGATGACAAGCTGGGAGGCACCCGGTCCATCACAGTTCTGCTGAGCACAGGAGTAGCTCAGCTGCAGCCTCTGCCCCAAGAGCAAGAGAATCCTGGCCCGGCCCTGTCTCTGCTCACCCTTCTCACCCTGAATAAGATTAAGTGGAGGCCCCCTCTCCCTTTTTTTAAAAAAAAAATAGGATTATGTCATCATTTAAAAAAAAACTCTCTAAAGCAGCAAGTTATTACAAGTTTTAAATAGTGGGTGGCTTTGCCTAAGAAATCCAGACAAGAGTCATTTAATACTTTTTAAGAAAGCCCTAGGCAGTGGTCGGCAAACTCATTAGTCAACAGAGCCAAATATCAACAGTACAACGATTGAAATTTCTTTTGAGAGTCAAATTTTTTAAACTTAAACTTCTTCTAGCGCCACTTCTCCAAAATAGACTCGCCCAGGCCGTGGTATTTTGTGGAAGAGCCACACTCAAGGGGCCAAAGAGCGGAATGCAGTTTGCCAACCACTGCTCTAGAGAAATGGCATAGCAGGGGCCAGTGAAATCTTTTTTTTTTTTTTTTTTTTGCTGTTATTCAAATCAGTTAATGCAATTTCATAGGCACATATTGAGCACTGGCCGAGCATAGGGTTTCTAATCTGAGAAAGGAGAAAGCTGCAGCAATCACTATAACATAAGGCAAGGCGAGAAGGATTGTAAGAAAAGTCCTTAAAAATGCTGTGGCCTTTTGGAGGCAGATTCTAGGAAAGCAGGGCTCCTATAGGGCTTCCTGGAGGAGGTGGTGCTTAAAATGAGCCCTGAATTTGAAGAACTTCAATAGGGAGAGGCTGTGGGCGGGGAGAAAGGGCAGTTAACTCTGTTGAGAGGAGCCACCGGAAGTGGGTCCTGGTTGCCTGTCTAGGAGTAGAGGGCCACAGGCTGCACACGAAGCCTGGGAAGAACAAAGAAAATGTGAGCTGCCAACTTCCAAAACTGCACAGGCGGCAGAGTGGGGGGGGGGGGGGGGACGGGGGGCGGAGAAGCTCTAAGGTCTTTCATACAATGTAGCCAATTTACAGTTATGGTTACACTTGAGTCAATTAAAGTGTTTTATTAGCAAGAATTTGAATCTCTTACCTTCATTAACATTTAACAGTAAATGGGAGAAAAAAGGTAAATAAAATATTATCTGGCTTTTTAAAGGTCATTTCAGACTGAGCGTTATAAAATGTGATCTGGGGAGGGCGGGGAGGGCCCTTTGTGCGGATGTAGTACCTGGAGCCCGGGCTGGAGGAATCTGGAGGCACCGGGGGCAGCACTCCTCCTGGCAGGTGAGGTGCTTGAGGTGCATTCATTACAGGCGGCGCATTTGGGGCAGGCGGAGGGAAGGAGGAGACCTGACATGTGAGAATGGATTTTTTGCTTTAGATCTCAGATTGTAAATCATTTGGGGTATGCAGCACTTCGTAATTACTCCCACGATCAACACCTGCTTTTGAACAACCTTAGGCTAGTGGCCCGAATTGATTAAATGACAGGCCTAATCATTCCCCCAGAGGAGAGAAGCGCAAAGGGAGCCCTGGGCCCAGGTCTCCGAGAGTCCACAGAGGGCCTCGGGGAAGCCCGGCCACAGGAGGCAGGCCGTACTCGCGCCGAAGGCGCTCTGTGGACATTTCACATCAAGGTCTGCTGGTACTGGAAGCCAGAAGGAGAAATGTGATAATTTGGCAAGGATATAAATGTTCACCCTGAAAAGGAACTGCTATTTTTAATTTCCCAAAGTATAGCAAGTCCTTGAATAACATTGTTTTGTTCAACATTGTTTCATGAAAACATTGATGAGGGGGAAAAGTTCTCGGCCAGGGCCACTGTCTGTGTGGGTTTCTCTCTGGCTACCCCGGTTCCCCACCACATCCCAGGGATCTGCCTGTGAGGTGAATGGGTGTGTCCACACTGTCCCAGTCTGAGTGTGGGTGGGTGTGAGTGGCCCTGCAGTGGAAGGGTGTCCTCTCAGGGTGGGTCCCATCTTGCACCCTGAGTTTCGGGGATGAGCTCTGGCCAACTGTGACCCTGAACTGGAATCAGGGGGTTGGGTTGGAATAGAGTGATCTTATGTATTTGAATTACTTCCTTTTTTCCTTCCTTCCTTCCTTCCTTTCCTTCCTTCCTTCCTTCTTTCTTTTTTTCTTTCTTTCTTCTCCCCCCTCTCTCTTTCGTTCTTTCTTTTTTCTTTACTTTTTTTTTGAATCTTTCTTAAATGTATGTATAGCTCACTTTCATTTCAAAGTTTAATATTAGAAGGATTTGGAGTTATATTTAGAGGTTTGGTGATGTTTTTGTGATCAGAAATATGCCATAGGAACTTAACTCTTGATTATATCAATTAGCCTAAGGTAAAACTGGTTTTGTTATATGTTGTTTTACCTAATGTCCCCATTCCCAAAAGTGTATGGATGACATTAAGTGATGAGAAAGCCACCCAAAAGCTGCCCAGTGACTATTTCATCCCAACAAGTCATCCTTGGAGATGACAAAGACCTAACACGCGATGCTCAAACATCATCCAACCCTGGGAAGGAAGCAAACGTCAAGGTGTTCCCACCGCAGGGGAGTGACCTTTCTTGAAATTCTGCATCAGCAGGGGTGGCCTAGAAGGAGAAGACCCGCCCTTCCCACCGCGAGGTTTCTGAAGAGCTCCAGGGTCAGTGATGGCTGCCCTCGTGCCCTGGGTGGAGGGATGGCAGGGAGAAAGGGAACTCTAGATCTGGGGCTATACACCCTAGCAAATGGGAAGCGCCCTTTGGAGGAAGTAGTAGAAAGCACAGACATATTCAAATGAGTATGAGCTATGGGGTGAAATCCCCTTCATCACTAGAGCTTTTGACTTCACTGCATCTGAACATAGGGGGGAGATGAAATCAGCAAAATAAATATGTCCTCGTTGTAAATAAATACTGCTAATCACAGTGATTGTGTTCAGAGCACAATGCAACTACATAAATACGAAGAACAAAATTAGAAGAAAGAAAGGCTATTTACATATGTAAATATAAATTTAAAAATCTGATTTGAATGCACTAAAAGCATCTGGTATGGTTTTCTAAATGTCAAAGGCTGTTGCTCACTGTCCCTCCTGGTCTGGCCCAGTTAGCAGCTGAGGAGACGGCCTTCTGCTTATCCAAACCTGAAGGTAAATATCATGGGTTTCAGCACAGAAACGATGGAACCTTTGCCCACTGCATTTAATAACTTTGCATTGGATCCAGCAGAGAAATACAGAACGGTTTCTAGGAGGTGGTACACCACGTTCCAAACAGCTTCCCCCTGGGCTCTCCCAACATCATTCCACACCCTTTCCTTGCTGCAGAGTAGGCACAAGCAGCTTCTCACCCACCCTGAGAAGCCCGGGACGTCATCGATCCTGAAAGACCTTCGGCACCTGTGTGTCCAAGACCACAGTAAGAGGCAGGGACTGAGGCTGTGACCGTTTTGAGTCTTGTTCAGAGAAGCCCAGGTTCTCTATGATGCACGCAGCTGTATGCGCTATTACCTAAAAAGGCTGTCACACTGGGCACGATGACCACAGAAACAAACACCCTTCAAACATAGATTGAGCACATAGTAAAAGCCAGGCCCTGTGTTTTTACTTTAGTGAACATCATCACAGCCCAGACCTTCAAGAATGGTGGGCGATGGGTAGTTTCATCTAAAACACAGAGGATGAAGTTGGGTGGAGAGAAAAAATGCAGTCTGCCCTGGTCGCTGTTATTCCAAGCCCATGTCTTCTCTCCATCAAGCTGCCCTCTCTCATGACGGTAATGTGGAATTAAATAAACCACATTACTTGACCCTGGCCATCTTAGGCATTTATTGCAAGGGAATCCGAGTGGAATAAAGGAATAAAGAAAACAAGAGAAGCACAATTAACTTAACAATCTACGTGTGAGGTTAAAAATTTTAAATGTTTACAGCAGTTTAAAAATAAAGATTTCCAATAAAAATGATAAAATTACCAAACCCGATGAGATATTTCTGTAGGTATGAGAATTGGCAAGAGGAGGGAGAAAGGATGAACTCTACTTGCTAAATGGGAGTCCTCCTTAGAAATTTCATAATTATGTGCCCTTGCTATTTATTAGTTATGCGCACATTAATTATGTGCCCTTGCTGACCATTTATTCTGACCAAAATGACAATGCTCTCTGACCCTCATTGGATTGAGTACCATCGACTCACTGAGAGCAGCAGGAGAGACCTCAGGGAGCTGGATGCTTCCCCCAGGGGCATGTGGAATGGGGAGAGAGGCTGGTAACAATGATGGGGTGCTATTGTTCTTGTTCCCCAGCCCCAGGCCTGTCCCGTGCAGTGAAGAGATGATGCCCACTGAGAAACCTGACTGTCCCAATCCCCGCCTTCTGACAGATGAGGACACCAAGGCCCACAGTTAGGATTTGGATTCGAGCTCCCAACTCCCATTTTAGAGATAGTCACTTGTCCATGGTTGAACGAAAGAGAAGGAATACATTTCAAAATATATAAATATAGTTATCCTAATGTGGTTTCTGCTTTCCTGAGCAGCCCACCTCTCTTAACGAGCCCTGTGAAGGCCCACGGCTGGTCCCTCGCCTCTGGAGGCAAATAGGACAAACCCCTTGCAGCAACTCATGCTTGTCTTTTGCTGCCCTCCCAGGTAAGGAGCTTTTTCCTTGTACCTGAATTGAGCAGGAAATTTCATTCACGCTAAAGAAAGATGTTCTGCTTCAACCAACACCTATTGGGTCCCTTGTATATACCAGGCATGGAGCATCATTTAACTGCAACTCAACACTATAATGCAGGTACTAAGTCCATTTTACAGATTAAAAAACAGAGGCTTTAAGTGGTTTATAGAAATTTCTCAAGGATTCATGCCTAGGACTGACCTAGTGTCAGCACTAGGTGTCTCTTCCACCGTCCACTGGCCTCCTCTACCGTCACTGGGTTCCCTCCACGTCTCAGTCCCCTCACATCCTGGCATCACATCCTCCTCAATGAATGGAGAGTCACAGGAAGTACAGTTCAAAGCTTAAGATCCTATCAGGTGGGTGAGTTTTCAGGAGAAGTGAGTAACAGAAAGACTCATTGCGGCAGAATTTCTGAAAACTCTGGCCACATTTCCGATGAAAAGGGCAGACTTGTGTGTATACATATGTGATTCACTTGCCACAAAACAAAACCACCTCCAAGGTGAACTGAATGCTCCTGAGAGTTGGTGTAAAGGAAAATCAATGATGAAAGCTCACGGCCATTTCCAAGAACACAATCTCTCATACACACACGTGCGCGTGTGCACACAACCACACACACACACACACACACACACACACGATATAAACACATACCTGTGACGGCATGCAAGGGAATCTGAGTGGAATAAAGGAATAAAGAAAACAAGAGAAGTGCAATTAACTTAACAATCTACGTGTGAGGTTAAAAATTCAAAATGTTTATAGCAGTTTAAAAATAAAGATTTCCAATAAAAATGATAAAATTCCCAAACCCGACGTGATAGTTCTGTAGGTATGAGAATTGGCAAGAGGAGGCAGAAAGGATGAACTCTACTTGTTACAATGGGGTCCTCCTTAGAAATTTCATAATTATGTGCCCTTGCTGTTCATTAATTGCAAGGGAACCAGCCTGGCTTCAGCCCCCTTGCCTGCTGGGAGGGCGACAGAATTACAGACTCACATGAAGGATGGGCGCTGGTGGATGGCACCCATCAGCGTGCGGGATAGCGGGTCTGAGGCTCCAGGTCAGAGACGGCTGCCCTGATTCAGGCTGCATGTAATTAGCAGGTCTGCATGGCGCAGCTACTGACCCTGGCCATCTTAGGCATGCTAGAAGCTGCTCATTTGAGGCAACATTCTTAATTGTGTTACCTTTGCTCTCTTGCTTTTAAAACAATGTATAGAAATAACGTAGCTTGGCAAAGTAAAAAATAAATATCCTATCATCTGACTAGTGGTTAAAGTACAAAGGTTTTCTGTGACACACACACAGGCGCAGAGCAAATACTCAGATGAATAAGCATGTGAATTTGAGGGCAAATGAGGCATGAAACATATTGGCCAATAAACAACACAAACGAAGATCATACTAAAAAATTTTTTTTTATCTAACAGACCGGGAAGCATTGGAGCCAAAAATACGCTCCAAGAGAAGACTTTCCAGGAAGCTGCCCTTCCTATCCACTACAGAGTGTCGGTGCTCAGTTATTGGTTATAACTCAGACATAAAGGAGCCTAGGGTCTCCCCGGCCTGTGTTTTGGAAGGTGAGACTCTGTGAAGGCTCACCGTATTTCAGAACACATCAGTGACCTACCAGGAGAGACTAAAATATGTCTACAGTTCTCCTGTAATCACAGCTCTTCTTTGAAAATGTCTCGTTCAGGAGGCCCTCTGTCCCTAAAGAACTTTTCAGTCCACAAAGCTCCTCCAAAACCACCTCGCAAGGTGGGAAGGGCAGGTATTAGTATATCAGCTCCATCTCCCACATGAAGAAATCAACTCAGAAAGTTCAGGGGATTTTCCCGAGCTCTGAACTGTCGACCAACAGGACAATGCTTCCTTCGCCACTCTGGGTGAGTGCCACAGTCACTGAGAGGTGGCACTGGGCGGGACCTCAGAGAGTCTGGCCCGGAGGGGCAGAACTCTAACTCTTCTGGGCGGGGAGCTGCACAGTCCCACCGGGACCTGCCACAGTGACTCCTGTCCTAGTACCTTGTCAAGCTGTTGGTCCTGAGGTTTCCAAGAGCCACTGCCAAGTGCACACTGTTGGGCCCTGGTAGTTTCTATCTCTTAAGGCAAAGCTGATTTCAGGAGGCTGCTCTGTACCAACACATCCCATGCATCGAGCATCCCTGTCTCGAGGGAGGCAGGATGATGCTGCCATTGAGAACCAGACAGTCCTGAGTGCAAATCCTGCCTACGAGTGACCTGCCTTGGGCCTTGGAATGTTTCTAGTCTCTGTGAATCCCAGCTTTCTCTGCTGTAATACTGAGATGATGACCCCTGTCTCTCTCGCCCTGGGTGTAATCAAGGCCTAGCCCACAATAAGCATGAATACAATTTCTTCCTGATAGAATAGAAAGGTAATGGCGGAGAAATATAAACTTCCAGGGCATGAATAGAAAAGGTTGTGCAGGGGGCAGCCCGCAGCCTCCCAGTAGAGTCTCAGACAGAAGAACTGAGAAACTGCGACTTTTCTGCACATGAAATACATCAGAACCAAAGGAACAATGAGAATGAAGGTCTCAGGGAATCTGCCATCCCCCACCCACCCACCCCATGGACACCCAGAAGCACTGTGGGCGGAAAGAAATGGATTCTTTCAAGACTCCCAGACCGGTCTGAGTGCAAAGCGAACAGGTTTGCAGCCCCTTTCGATTCTGAGGAATACCTGGGCCTCACAAGGCTGAGGTCACCTGCAGCTCCTCGGGGGGCTCTGTGTCTGCACTAATTAGAGAGAGAAATCGTGTTTGAAAGCATCTCCCCTTCATCTGTCTTCCAACCTCGTTTTCCTCCAGGATTTGGGTGTCCGCAGGCCCAGGCCCAGTTCACACAGCCTGCCCGCCCTTCAAAGGCGAGGCATAACCCTCAGCTGGCCAAGCCGGTGGTGAGGAGAGATGTGCCCGGACTGTCGGGGCCGGTCCGCTCTGCACCTTCACTTTCATTGTGTTCGTCATCTGTCGAGCAAAGGCGGCTAGTGCGCCAGGGCGTCCACACCTTCAAAAGGAAACACTGGCTAACCAGCGAAGCTGCTGCTCCCACCGCCTCCTCTTGATCGGGGAGATACCCACAGGGACTCGCAGCGTCAAAGGAGGAGTCAGTCACAGGAGGGGTGATGAGCTACACTATGAACCTGGGAAATTCCAAATTCACTTTCAAGGGTAAGAACATACAGATGGGACCGATTCCCTCAGAACCTGAGAAAAATAGGCTCCTTGTCATGATGGAGTCCTACTTCCCCAATACCCTGGCCACTGACTCTATCGCTCAATAACCTCGCCTCGTTGGGGAGCTCAGGCTTTCCCTATGTACCCACAAAACTCGCCCTGGAATGCAGGGGAAGGGCCCCTACGTTGGGACAGGGACACTATGAAGTTCTCATGGTGGTGACCCAAGGAGTACATTCCCTGCCCGAGAAGGAGGGTGTGGCTCTGTCTGCCTGCATGCTCAGCCGCTGGGTGTTGTGAACCAGAAAGATGTTCCCAGTGGAGCAGGGAAGGGGGAGGAAAGAAGCAGGTTGAGGTTGGAAGCGGGGTGCTGGCTTTCTTTTGTGGGCAGAGGGCTGGCCAGAGGCTGGAAGGTGTGTGTTCCAGGGCCTGGGGGGCAGAGCTCTGCTGCCCTGGGGTTCCTGAAGAATGTCCACACGCTTGATCCCGCATCTTGAAGTGGACCACAGGCCGAGAGACTAAGATGGGAACAGAGGCTAGGCCTCCTGCCCCGCCCACTCTTCTCCTTGGTGGTTTCCGACTCTTCCGGAAGCTGCCTGGGGAATCTCTCCCAGCCGTCCTCTTACCACACCCGTCCCATCCCCACGTCACTGCAACACACACCCCTCCTCAGGAGACAGAGCTCTGGCTCTGCTTCCCAAAGGGGTTCTGTCCTCGGATAAGACACGAGTAGAGGCAGCAGAATAATGACTTCCCACAGGCGAGAAGGACATTCCAGCACAGTGGTTGTTGCTGGCCAGTTATAGGTAGGGTCTTCGTCCCAATAGTAAATGTGTCATCTTATATTCAAAGGTGACCTTGACGGGTCTACTCGAGTCAATGAATGCTTCCCTCCTGGCAAAGGCATTTCCCAAAAACAACGTGTTTATGGGGAAGCCAGGGCTGAGCTGAGAGACCACCTCCTCTGAAAATATACAGGGTAGCATGACTTTGATCCTAAACAGCACTGAGACACTCCAGGGTTTTTTGGGGGGTGCGGGCTGGGGGACTGTGTATGGCATAACAGCTTGTTCCTTACAGACTGGCCTCCAGCCTGAAGGAGGAGCGTGGGAGAGCAGAGGCGTGCCAGTGTGGCATGGCTGGCACGACGGGGCTGCTTCTGTTCAGCTGGAGCTCAGAGAGGGGCCTGGGGGCGCGGGAGATGGGCTCAGAGAGGCAGGCTGCGTTCATACCAGGAGGGCCTCATACTTTTTCCTTCCCGCAACCGGAAGTCATTTAAGATATTTAAGTAGCTAATGCATGAGACTGGTATTTCAGTTCTGGTGACAGTGTGTGGAGGCTCTGGAAAAAGGAGGAACTAGACAGAGACGGACGGCACAATGGTGACAGATGTCAACACAATGACGGTCCGGGAGCTTACAGTCCAGCGGGAGTGGGGATGGCAGCGGAGGGCACTGGCGGTCCAGCGGGATTTATGATGTCAGTGGGCAATGTTTTCGACATGGAAAATTTGGTCGGAAACAGCCCCGTGGAACATTACAAGGAGGCCCAGAGTCAACATGCATTTCCACAAGTTTAAATATAAAAGGTAAGATTTCTAAAACTCATGTGATCTGAAGAAAGTCTGCTTTCCTAATCATTATCTGTGATGATGCAGAGAACATTTCCCTTGAAATTTTCCTGGTGAAGCTGAGAGATGAGCAACTTGCCCAGGTAACACTGCAATTAAGGGGCAGAGCCCCCGGTTAAACCCTGATCTGTGCAGCCAGGGTCTGCCCCCCAAGCAGCTGGGTGCAGAGTAAGGGTTTGGAGTCCAAGCCCCAGGCCTGCACTCCAGTTCTCAGATTCATTCGCAGTAACCTCCCTATTTCTACATAGAAGTCTATCACTATTGCCTAATATGGCACAAAAGTCAGGGGAGAGCTGACATAGAACCACCTGAAATGAACCTTCATTGGGAATCTCTCTTCGATAAAGGAAACCTTGACCATCAAACCACTGGCCAGCTCTTTCCCATCCCTTCTGAAGGCCAAAAGCCGCCCCCCTCCAACTCCCCAGAAACCAGCTCCACTTCATTAACATTTCTTTCAGTGACATTTACATATTTTATATCATCCTCTGTAATTCAGCAAACCCACCCTCTCATCCCATTCCACTCTCAAAGAGTTTACTAGTCCTTAGCAAAATTAACAGATTTACTGCTTCAGTTCCCACAATGCACATGTATTTATTAGGTCCTGCCTTAGAGTAAATTCAAATATTTTCTATGACCATTTTTGTAAGCGTCAAAAATCTGGTAATCTAACTTCAGGATGACTCTTAACATACATCCCATCCAGAGCCAGCTGCCCATTAGCTGTAATATTTCCAGGTCCTCTATATGACCTGCTAATCATCTGTCAAAATGTAAGCATCAGACACAAGTCAAATAGGTGAAAAGAACTTTATCTGATGTCTGCTTTTTCCAGTTTCAGAGCCTCTGAATACCACATACACCAAACCTATGCCTTGCTCTCAGACAGCACATACTTGAATACATTGCTGCAAAGCCCACAATTCTCTGCAAAGAGTGGTTTCCTTTGCTGCCTGGATTAATAAGCCAATTCTCTCTCCTCACCTGCGAATGCCTGAACATACAGAGCTGCCCCAGCCCCTACCTTTCCAGTGCTGGGATGTGAATGTCCCTTTAACTTGAGCACTGCACTCTCTGCCCACAAGGCCTGGAGGGGACTCCGGACAAGGCTGATTCCACCGCCCTCTCCTACATGGACAAATGTCGAAAGAGAGATGAGCTACCATGGCATTTAGCTTTATTTCTCTTCCTGAATTCCAGGAAGAAGTCCTAACTTTTGCTAAGCAAACCAACTTCAATTATGTTCGACACACCAACTCATGCATTGCTCATTTAACTAATATTTATTGAGCACTTACTATGTAATAGTCCCTGTGCTAGATGGAATGTAAACCAAAAAACAGTACTTTATAGAAACTAACATTAATTCCTGAGGATTTCATATAACATAAATGACCTTTATTTGATAGGAAATTGCTGTATATAGCCAATATTCTCAGTTTTAAAAAGACAGTTTACTGATTTTTTTTGAAAAGTTCACTCCCATGGAGTTCTATAAGGGCAGGGATTTTTGTCCTATTCAGGCTGTATCCCTAGCATCATGAACAGTGTCTGACACATAGTAGGTGCTCAATAAATACTTGGTGAACAAATGAATGAAGCTCTTGACCCACTAAGAGAAAGGCAATTATCTTCTACATCCCTTAGTTAACTAAGTAAGTACCTGAGAAGTACTAACACTTTCTTCTAAACAACAAACTTAAGGGTATGTCTACTTTGCACTCATTGAAAAAGATGTTGTAAATGAACTTCAATGACATGAGCCAATGTCTGTGATATCTAGCAGCATGGAAAAGCAAGTTACAAAGCAATATGTCTAGTATAAGCCCATTTTTAAGCCAAAATGTAAACAGTGACTCTTTCTGGTTGATGGGATTTGGGGTAGTTTTTATTTGCCTTTTATGTATTTTTTGTGTTATCTAAATCCCCTATAATGAGCATATATTACTCCTCTCATCACATTTTAAAATATTACTCTAAAACAGAGATTACAATGCAGATTTTGGCCTGATTGTTCTTTTCAGTTTGCATTTTGAGTCTATCCAAGGCTCTCTATCTAGCTAGATTTGGCGAAACTATTGAAGGCGAGAAGAGAAGAGACAAGGTTTCTAACAGAGGCTATTCCATAGCAGAGAGGTGGCCCCAAGTATCAGATAATGACCAATCAGTGACAGTGTCAAAGGCTAATTGTGCCAGGTATAGCTCTGGGAAGGTCAGATAGGAAAGGTGTGAGCACAAGAAAGATGATGAACCAAGAATGAAAGGGAATCTCCCTGTAACCCAGGAGAACAGGGCCACCCAAATCCATTTTAATAGTAATTTGCTATATTTCACTGGATTCCCCAAACAGACTTCTAAACAAGATCAGGAACGGGAAGCCACTTTTTAAAAACTTGCTGCTCTCTCTTTTTCTTTCTCTTTCTCACCTCGGAAAAGGGTTAACTAGGATTTCAAAGCCTCGCCTAGCTGCAGCGTCTCTAGAGTTTGGAAGCAGTTGGGGTTTGGTGTCTGTGTACCAGTTATTTGCTCTGCCAGCAATGTGTTAGGATAATCACCCACTGAAGGATTTCAACACATTACATTTCCCCAGAAGCCTTTGTCTAACAAGGTAATTTATGACCTGCTCAGGAATCTGGCCTTTACAAAACAATAAATTCACACTTGCGCTGGACTTCAAAGCTGCTGTGATGGGCCTCGGTAGCAGAAGGCATCCTGCAGCTCAGAGCCAGATCAACAGATAAGCGAGTTTTTCATGATCTCTTTTGGGCAGGCTGCAAATGGGACAAAGCCGAGAGCCACTGCGGCAGCATTTGGCTCTTCTTGAAAACTCTGACCCTTAAATCGGGTCCCCCTTGACAATGTTAAAACCATTTCACCCACCCTCTGCCTAATGTGGGATCGATGGGTTTTTTAGGGCTTGGGAAGGAACCAGGTGCTCCCCTGGGACGGTCAGCTGCTCCTGCCCTGGTAAGATCTTGCTGGGATGCCAACAGAAGCCTAGTCCTCCAACCCTGCAACCAGCCTAAACCCCCAAATCTCTCATTGGAAAGTGGGGCGGGGGGGTAAGCTTTTATTGTCTCCAACTATTTCAACAGGAGAGGTTTTTCAGTGTAGTCTGTGTCCTGCTTGCATGAGAATTACCTGGGGTGCTTGTTTATAAAAAAACAAACACAGGTGCCTGGGCCCCACTCTGGACTTGCTGCATCAACTCTCAACAGCTAGGCCTAAGAATTGGCATCCTTTCCCTAGCCAGTTTGGCTCAGTGGATAGAGTGTCGGCCCGAGGACTGACAGGTCCCCAGCTCAATTCCAGTCAAGGGCATGTACCTCAGTTGCAGGCTCAATCCCTGGCCCCAGTCAGGGCACATTCGGGAGGCAACCAATTGATGTGTCTCTCTCCCTGTCCCTTTCTATCTCTCTTAAAAAAAGCAATGGAGCCGAAACCGGTTTGGCTCAGTGGATAGAGCATCGGTCTGTGGACTGAAAGGTCCCAGGTTCGATTCTGGTCAAGGGCATGTACATTGGTTGCGGGCACATCCCCGGTAGGGGGCGTGCAGGAGGCAGCTGGCCGATGTTTCTCTCTCATCGATGTTTCTGGCTCTCTGTCCCTCTCCTTTCCTCTCTGTGGAAAGTCAATAAAATATATTTTAAAAAAATAAATGGAAAATATCCTCAGGTGAGGATTAACAAAAGAAGAATTGGTATCCTTAACAAACAGTCCAGTGATTCTTACACACACCAAGGTTTGAAAAACAAAGGGCAGGATGAGAATAGAATGGTTAAACTAGGAGTTTAAGCTTGGGATGAGCAAGATCTAGATTCAAATCTAGAAGCCACCGATTACTAGATGTGTGACTTTGGACACGTGTCTTAACCTTCCTGGAATTTGGTTTACTCATATGTGAAAAGGAAGGGATATCTCCTAATTTTACAATGAGAAGTAGTTGCTGGCTTGCAGATATGGCCTGCTCTCCTTTCAGACTTCCTACAGATATGCTTTTGTGTCTGGGCCTCTATCTATAGTTTTCCCGCTACCCTCAGGCCAGGCACAGCAAGCCTTCAGGTTTTCCATTCCAAGCAGCTTCCCATATTCCAGCTCCCATGAAAATGTGTCTTCTGTTTGAGGCACTGGGTGTGTAAAAGCAGCCATACTGTTTTCATTCTTTTTCTCCCTTTTTTAAGCAGTGGAACTCATCTTTCAAATGACATCTTTCATAGGACTTTAATTTATTAATGAGGTATTTCCAACAAGCAGTAGCTTTGTGTGACAGTGGGGAAGGCTTCAACTTTGAGTCCACTCGCTCCCCCCCCCCCCCATCCACTTCCCCCAAACACACTCAGGACCTAGACGGGAGGAGTGTCTGTGCCTGGGGATGGGGGCAGAGTGGGAAGCAGAGTGAGGAGCCCCATGGTGCCGAGGTAACGGAGAAGCTGGTGGTGCTAGTACCCACACTGGATGCACAGGACGGGAAGCAAGTTTGCAGAGACAGGGGCTTGAGCACCGTTTCTGCTTCATTTGGTTTAAGGTGTATGGCAATCAGGCAGAGACAGATGGGAATTCACACCCAGAATTACAGGCAGAGATCCAAGCACAAACAGAGATGTTTCCGCCTTCCAAGTCCGTGGTTCCCAAACATGGCTAAGCTTTGGGATCATCTGGAAGCTTTAAAGAGCACTGATTCCTGGGTCTCACCTCCAGAGACTCTGATGCAACTGATATGGGTTGTGGCTGCGCATTGGGGAATTTTAATCTCCCCAGGTAACCCCAGTGTTCAGCTAAATTTGGGAACCACTGCTCTCTGTGTCAAAGAAAAGATTTGTCTCTCATTTAGGCACAACTGTGCAGATGGGGGAACCTTTATTCCATATCCACACCCTTGGAATTATATAAAAAAGCAGAGATCCAAATGTCAATTACCATTTATATTAGTTTCCTGGGGCCATGGAACACATTATCACAAACTTGATGGCTTACAGGGGTCCTCAAACTTTTTAAACAGGGGGCCAGTTCACTGTCCCTCAGACCGTTGGAGGGCTGGACTATAGTTTAAAAAAAAACTATGAACAAATTCCTATGCACACTGCACATATCTTATTTTGAAGTAAAAAAACAAAATGGCAAAAACACCCGCATGTGGCCCGCGGGCCGTAGTTTGAAGACGCCTGGCTTAGAAGAACAGAAACTTACTCTCACGCTTCTAGAGGCCAGAAGTCTGGAATCAGTATCACAGGGAAGAAGTCAAGGTCATTGCAGGGTCACACTCTCTCAAGAGGCTCTAGAGGAGAATCTGCTCCTTGCCCCTTCCAGCCTCTGCTGGCTGCTGACATTTTTGGCTTCTGGGGATCACATCCCCCAATCTGTGGACACACTGCCTTCTCCTCTTTTTCTGTGTGCAAATCTACCTCCCTCTGTAAGGATACATGCGATTGCATTTAGTGCCCAGGTGGATAATCCAGGCTAATCTTCTGATCTCAAGAGCCTTCATTTAATCACAGCTGCAATTACATCCCCCCCCCCCGCCCCCATACACACACACACACACACACACACACACACACACACACACAAAGCAACATTCACAGGTTCCAGTGATTAACCTTTTGCACTCAGATGTCGAGTGTGACTTGACACAGTTAGCATTAGAATAAAGGAATCGAGAAAAAAGCAAGTGAGTGCAAAGGGTTAAGACCTAATATTTAGGGGACTATTATTCAATCTACCACAGTCAGGCATCAGATTCACATTCATCCCATGTGCAAAATAAATTCACTCCATCTTAATATCCTCTAAGGATATTAACCCATTATGACAACAACTCATATCCAAAAATCACACCTGGGCATGAGTCCCAGAGCTCTGTCATTTACTGAGCTGGTGAACTGGGGTATCACAGTTAGCTCAGAAAACTGGCTGAGCATCAGCTTCCTCCTCGGTAGAATGGAGATAATGACAGCACAAAGTTCATTGGGTTTCATAAAGTTTAAATGAGACAATATGTGTAAAATGTTTTTTATAACATAGTAAGTACACCAAAAATATTGGCAACTATCGTAGTCTGTTTGGGCTGCTATAAGAAAAGTATCAAAGACTGATAAACAAGAGAAATGTATAACTCACAGTTCTAGAGGCCAGGAGTTCAAGATCAAGGTGCCAGCATGGTGCGATTCAGGTGAAAAGCCTATTCTGAGTTGCAGACTGCTGACTTCTCCTGTGGACCATCACATGACAGGGAGTGGACTGAGTTCTCTGGAGTTCCTTTTATAAGGTCATCAATCCCACTCATGAGGGCTCCACCCTCATGACCTAATCATATCCCAAAGGCCCCACCTCCTAATGCCATCACAGTGGGGTTTAGGATTTCAACATATCGGTTTTGGGGCATCACAAACATTCAGCCCATTGCAGCAACAATGATCAATAATGGCAAACCTTGCAAATATGCCAAGAACTGAGGCCCATATCAGGTTATTTGATGGGCCACTAGGTTTGTAACTAATAATACTAGTATCAGCTAAGGCTCATGTAGCTTTTACTTTTGTCAGGCACTATTTCAAGAGCTTTACAGATATTGAGTCATTTGGTCTTCAAACACAACCCTCTAACGTAGGTACTATTATCATCCCTATTTTACACATAGAAAAACTGAGGCACAGAGAGATGTCTAAGGTCACAGCTAATAAAGGGGGAAAGCCTAGTCCCGTGGTCGGCAAACTGCGGCTCGAGAGCCACATGCGGCTCTTTGACCCCTTGAGTGTGGCTCTTCCACAAAATACCATGGCCTGGGCGAGTCTATTTTGAAGAAGTGGCGTCAGAAGAAATTTAAGTTTAAAAAATTTGGCTCTCAAAAGAAATTTCAGTCGTTGTACTGTTGATATTTGGCTCTGTTGACTAATGAGTTTGCCGACCACTGGCCTAGTCCATTAGAAGACTAGTCCACTTTCCCTGCTTATAGCCACTATACCATCACAATTCGTATTTGGGTAATTTGTGGCAAAGCAATAGAGCACTAGTGTAATCTGTTATTCTGGCTAGCTGATTTTAAAGGTCCATCTCAGCTTTAGCATTTTAAGAAGAAGGCAAGGAGAAATTTCTGACTTCCCAATTCATAGCTGGATGGGAGAAATTCAGATTTCAGTAGTTCCAGCTGCCAACCTCCTGCAGGCTTTGGGCGAAGGAACACCCTGGTGAGTCTATGCAGTTAACACTGGCACTAACCACCTTGTTACCAGATTAGAGAGAGCTCGTGAACAGAAATCAGAAGAGTCGGGGGTTCCCACCCAGCCCACCTCTTTGAACAGGCTGCAGCTGCCTCTGAGGTTGTTCTTTGACCAGGACATGGTTGCAAAGTTCACACTTAAAAGTCCATTTAAGAGGATTTAAAAGAAACAACAACAGAAGCAGGTGGAGTAGAAGTGACCTAGTCACCTTTTGCCCCTAAAGCTGCTTCAACAGCTGGGAGGAACAGGGCAAGCCAGCAATGCGGGACCATAAACCTCTGTGACGCCCAGCTGGAGGCAACTTTGAATGGAGTGCCTACAAGGTACTCACTCTCAGAGCAAACATGGATTGGGACAAGAGTCTTCACTTGCAGAGCTGGAATTCAGCAGCAGAGGGGATTTGACCACTCTGCTGCCAAACTGGGGAGGTCTCTTTAGGGCCCGAAATAAGCTTGTTGCTTTAGGGGTCTCAGGTTTGATGAGGGGCATTCGGCGAGTATCACAAAGAATGAAAGACTCCAACGGTCTGTGGTGTTGGTTTTCTCATTCATGAACAAATCATTTCAAGAATCTCCCCATGTCAGTTGCTTTGTTAAGTTTATATCCTGGACTACACTTCATGGGAAAATGAGATCATAAAACAATCGGGATGGCAAGGGAGAAAGAGTTGTAGGGGTAGGTCATATAGTGATGCCCCTGATTCAAAATCAGGAATGTTTAGATTTGAGAAGAAAAATATTATGTCATCTATTTTTATATAAACTGCTAAATTCAAATGACAAATATATCAGTAACCTCACCTGCCTAAAATAAAAATAAAACATTACTTGTCATCCTCTCTCTCTTCCCTCGACCCCCCCACCAATTTGGATAATATTCTAACTGCTTTTTAAGAGGCATTGATACTTTACAGCTAGGGTTATAAATAGGGTGACTAATCATTTCTATTTGCCTGGGACTGAGGGAAACTTTTAGTGTAAAACCACAAAATCCCAGGCCAGTAGGTCAACCTAATAATGAAGTAAATGATAGTAATATATAAGAAGTGAGGGCTTACTATTATATAGAGATGTTTCTATTCACTCCAAACCTGTTCAACTACTTAATATCACAAATAAAGTCAAATTATATTAGCCATTTCCGATACATCTTCTAAAATTGCCATAATAAGATGACCAGCTTTGGTTTTAGAAAATCTCTCACCAGAACACATCTGTTCTCCTATGTCAGGATCATGTCAGTTCATAAACAGCAACCACAATATTTTGTTACTACTAACCAGAGTGAGAAACTTAAGCCTTTTATCCCCTTTCAAACCAAGAATGTCTTTTTCATAGAAATTATAGGTTTAGATTTATTTTTAACTTAATTTAACCTTTTGAAAAACACTATTCATTTTCCTCAGTTACTGAATTTAATCTGTTTATAAAAAGGGCTGCTTGGATACCTTGGCTTGCTGCTCCATCACAGACACTCATGCACGCACACACACGCATGCACACACACGCACACACACACATGCATACACACACAGAATTTTGAACCCTTTTTTGAAGAGAACCTGTTTAAACAGGTTCTACCTCTGATGGATTAGAAAGAGCACAGGCTCTGGAATCAGACTATTTTGATAGAAGACCTTATACCTGTTTGAACTCAGATATCCAGGTACCTCACTTGGTTGCCTTACATACTTCTTTAGCACATCCCAGACCCAGCTTCTGATCTACTCTCCCAAACCCTACTCCTGTGCTCCCACGTCTAATAATATCAATTTTATTTTTCTAATTGTTCAAGTCAAAAAGTTGGGGAGTAATCTTTGATCTCACACTTTATCTCACATCCCTCACCTGACCCATCAACAAATCCTGTCCTCTCTGTCTTCAAAACATATATCTAGACTCTGACTCTATCTGCAACAGCCTTCTCACTGCTTTCCCTACTTCTGTTCTTGCCTTCTTTGGGTCTACTCTCAACACAATAACTAGAGTAATACTTTTAGACCGTAAGTCATATCATGTCACGAGTCTGTTCATAACCTCCCATGGCTTCCCATTTTCCTCACACTAAAAGCCTTAGCATGACCTACAGGGATGCATGACCTGGCATGTGCATGTGTTCCCTCTGCTTGGAATTTTCTCTGTCCTAGAATCCCTATAACCACATGCTCCTCCTTCATTCCCCTTAAGTCTTTACTTGAATGTCACTTTCCCAGTGAGTTCTTCCCTGGTTAAACTTAACATCTAAATTGCAAACTTCCCTCAGCCAAATTTTCCACTTCCTGGCACCCCTTACCCTCTTGACCTAATTTATGTTTCTCTATAGCATTCACCACCATCTGACATTCATATTTTGTCTGTCTTGGTATTGTCTGCCTACTCCCACTAGATCTGTAAACTACGTAAGGACTAACATTTTTCTCTATCATGTTTTATCCTCATCCCTTGGACAATGCTTGGACAGGAAATAGTAGGCACTTAATAAGTGTTTGTAGGAGAAAGGAAGAAGAAGGAAGAGGAACCAAGGACTTATAAATGCACTCCATTGGTGTCGGTGGAGTGCTAAATATAAGAGCAATTGTTGGAGGTGAATTCAAAAATTCTTGATAAATAAATTCAGAAGAGCACTCGACATTAAGAGAAGAACAAGACCCCAGCAAAAAGACTGCTTAGGCCCTACCTGGTTAGGCTCAGTGGATAGAGCTTCAGCCTGTGGACTGAAGAGTCCCAGGTTCGATTCCAGTCGATCCTGAATAGGGGGAAATGCAGGAGGCAGCTGGTCAATGATTCACTCTCCTCATTGATGTTTCTATCTATTTCTCTCCTTCTCCCTTCCTCTCTTAAATCAATAAAGATATATATTTTTAAAAAAGACTGCTTAAGATGCATACCTACTAGCACACACACACAAATACACACACACACACACACACACACACACACACACGTGCACACGTACAGGTGTTACAGAAGTTACCAGGCAGCAGGAAGACAAAATAGCCTGGCACTCAGAAGATTCAGAAAATGCACTTTTATTGTAAGAGCACTGGTGCTGTGACTCAGGAGAATTAGTTTCCCAAAGCTGAGTGCCAAATATGGCAGGGCTTTTCCTTTTATACTCCCCATTTCTTTGTCCCCCAAATATGGACTAGGATTCCGGACTTTTCACAGGCTTTTGCAGCCCCTGTGATGGTTGTAAGCAGGGGGGTGAGATTTTGACCAAGACTCCATCTGCGCCAGGAGCTTCTACATTCCTTTCTAAGCCTTAAAAATAAATGATAACTGAATTGATTCTCATTTATCATGAAAATAAATATCTGAATGGTCATCCCTAATGTTGGAGCTCATGATATTACATTTGTATAGCTTCTAATGAGAGTTCATGCTAAGCAAGATTTCAACTCTCCTCAACCCCATGAGATAGCGGATGATGTCACTATTATTTCCTTTTACCAAGTGAGCATTAAATTATGTAAAACAAATGTAAGGGAATTGCAAAATAAATTAAAATAACAGGAAGGAGTTAACCAAGATAAGGGACAATTAACAAAATAGGAAATATATAATAATAAAAGGGTAATATGCTAATTAGACTGGACGTCTTCTGGACATTAGTCCAGATGTCCTTCCTGACAAAGCCAGGGCTGGAGGGAAGCCAGCCCAGGTCCCAAGTGTTTGTGGGCAGCCTGGGGTAAGCCAGCCCAGTCCTGGGTGCTGGAGGGAAGCTGGTGCCGGCAGGCGAGGAAAGGAAGGCCTACTCTTGAACGAATTTTTGTGCATTGGGCCTCTAGTAAATATATGATAGAAAAGATCAACAAAGAAGAGTTGGTTGTTTGAAAAAGTTAATAAAAGTGACAAGTCATAATTGAGACTGATCAATAAAAATAAAAGGCACAAATAAGCAATATGAGAAATGAAAAAGGGGACCTCACTGTAAATTCTTCAGATAATTAAGAGAGAATGGGGATATAATGAACTACTCTCTGCCTATATATTTGAAGATTTATATTAAATGGACACATCCCCAACTCATATGAAACTAGTGTAACTTTTATTCTAAAACTTTACAAACACCAGAGATGACAAAGGTAAATCAGAGCCAATATCACTTATAAACACTGATGCAAAAATCATTAAGTAATTTTTGGTAAGCAAGAATCCAACAGTGTTTGAAGAGGATAATAATGAATTATGATCAAGTAGCGTTTATACCAGTATGCAAACTTAGCATGTAATAAAGTAATTCTTAGTAAACCAGAATTCAGAGGGAAATTCCTTAATCTGATGAGGGATATCTATAAAAATCCTAGAGCAAACATCATATTTCATGGTAAAATGTTAAAAGTTTTCTCTCTAATATTGAGAAATAGATGAGGGAGCTTTCTATGATCACTTCCACTGAACCTTGTACTGGAAACCCTAGACCAGTGATGGGCAACCTTTTGAGCTTGGTGTGTCAAACTTCGCCAAAAAACTGAGCATAACTCGGGTAGTGTGTCACTTTGAGGAAAAAACATTATTTCGCAAATATTTCATCCTCAGGAGCAGCAAATGTTTCATCCTCGGCATGCGGCCGCCTCAGCTGCCACGTGTCATCAGAAATGGCTACATGTGTCAGTGCTGACACACGTGTCATAGGTTCGCCATCACTGCCCTAGACAATACAAACAAGAAAAAGAAATAAAAGTTGCAAGAATTGCAAAGAAAGAAATAACACTCATTATTTGTTGGTAATATGTGTAAGTAGAAAAAATTAATCAAATTATTAGAATTAACATGACTTTGTGAAGTTTCTAGATGAAAAATCAATATACAAAGTCAATTGAGAGACATTAATAAAGATCTAAATACTTGGAGGGATATGCCATATTCTTGGGTTGGAGGGCTCAATAATGTTGTCAATTCTTCATAAATATATTTACACATTTAATGATATGTAATTATTTTGGAATAATTCAAGTTAATCATAAAATTCATATGGAAATGGAAAGAGCTTCAAAAATGAAACACATTTTTGAGAAAAAAATTCTTAGGATGTCTTGCTATAACAGCCACTAAGACATTATAAAGCTACTAGAGGCCTTATGCACAGAAATTCATGCAAGAGTAGGCCTTCCTTCCCCTGGCTGCTGGCACTGGCTTCCCTCTGGCACCCGGGACTCAGGCTGCCTTCCCCCGGGTTGTATTCCCCTGGGCTACCCACAGGCATCCAGGACCCAGGCTGGCTTCCCCCAGTCTGCCTGCAGGCACCCGCGATCCAGGCTGGCTTCCTTCTGGCGCTGGCTTCATCAGGAAGGACGTCCAGAATGATGTCCAGTCTAATTAGCATATTACCCTTTTATTATTATAGACTAGAGGCCTGGTGAATGAAATTCGTGCACTGGGTTGTCCCTCAGCCCAGCCTGCATCCTCTCCAATCTGGGACGCCTCAGGGGATGTCTGACTGCCAGCAGTCAGACATCCTTCTCACAATCCAGGACTGCTGGCTCCCAACTGCTCGCCTGCCTGCCTGCCTGCCTGATTACCCCTAACTGCTTCTGTCTGCCAGCCTGATCACCCAACCACTCTCCTGCCAGCCAGATCAATGCCTAACTGCTCCCCTGCCAACCTGATTGCCCCCAACTGCCCTCCCCTGCAGGCCTGGTCCTCCCCCAACTGCCCTCCCCTGCAAGCCTGGTCGCCCCCAACTGCCTTCCCCTGCAGGCCTGGTCCCCCCCAACTGCCCTCCCCTGCAGACCTGGTCCCCCTCAACTGCCCTCCCCTGCCGGTCATCTTGTGATGGCCATCTTGTGACCACATGGGGACGGCCATCTTGTGTGAGGGCATGATGGTCAATTTGCATATTACCTCTTTATTATATCGGCTAGAATATTAATCAAGATATTGTGGAATTGGTGCAGAGGTAAATAGACCTTTGGAAAAAGAGAGCACCAAAACAAACCCTCACATGTATGAACACCTGATAGGTGACAGACATAGCAAAGCAGAACAGTGGAAAAAATTGAAAATATTTCAATTAATGATTTTGGAACAATTGGATATCCATATGGGAAAACTGAAACTGGTTTCCTATCTTACACAATATACAAGTAATTATTATGGATGGATTAAAAAGCTAAATGTAAAAGACAAACCTATAAAGATTTTATAAGATAATATGAGAATATATTTAGAATCTCAGAGAAGAGAAGAATTTCTTAATGAAGACACTTAACAAATACTAACCATAAAGGAAATGTTAATAAATTCCACTACATTAAAACTATATTTACCAAAGACAGCATTTAAAAAACCTGCAAAGACAGTTTTTGCCATTGAATGGGTGAAGATAATTGCCAATACATAAAATTAATACAAATCTAGCATCTAGAATATATAAAGAAATCCTATATGCCACAGGAAAAAGACACCCCAAGGTAAATTTGGACAAACACTTTGTCAGGGACCTCATATAAGAGGAAATCCAAATAGCCAATAAACACATGAAAATATGAGCAATCTCATTTGTTAAGGAAATGCAAATTTGATACCACAGTGAGAAATGACTATACACCTTTCTGTTTGGCAGAAGGTTAAAAGTTCTGACCATACTGAGTACTGACAAGGATATAGAGCACAGGAAGTCGGACACACTGCTGATGAGAATGTAAACTGGCCAACCATTTGGGAAGTAGTTGGAAATTTACATAGTCCTTGACCTAGGAGCTGCCCTCCCAAGCATATACCCTGCAGAAATGCAGACTATGTACAGCAAGTTATGTATTCAAGACTGTTCATAGCAGCATTGCTCATAATTGCCAAACATGAAAACAACTCTGTTAGTTAAGGTGAAGCTGGCTGCTGCTACAACAACCTGTGAAATCTCAGGGGCTTGACACAATGAAGGTTTATTTCTTACTCCCATAGTAGCACAGTGTGGATGTTCCTGGTCAGGGGTCTCTATTGAGCAGCTCTCATTCTGCTGGTGGTTTAGGAACCCAGCATTTCTCTCCTTTGTGGCTCTCCCATCTTCCACACATGGCTTCCAAGGTCACTCAGAGGTCGTCTCCAGTCTAGTGGAATTGGAAAGATCATGGAGGACCATACATGGGAGGTTCGTATAGGCCAAGCCAGAACCCATGTCCATACCTCACTGGAAGGGAAGTTGGGAACTGTAGTCCAGATGGTCCCAGGAAGAAGAGGTACCCAGGAGAAAACAGGGAAGGGGATTTGCTATTCACCTCTGGCATGAACCAAAATGTCCATAAACAATGGAACAGATAAATTGTGACAGTGTCATACAGCGAAGAATGATCTGGCAATGGAAGTGAACAAACTATTCCTGCACACAACAATGCGAATGAATCCAACAAAAGTAATGTTGAACAAAAGAATCCAGACCCAAAGGATACTTAGAATGTGGTTTCATTTCTATCTATATCAGGAATGAGAAATGTCTGGCCTGTGGGCCATATAATGTCCGAAAAATTATTTGGTCTGGCCCTGCCAACAAGGCTTTAGGGTTGAGTTAATTGAATGTTTGACCAAATATCGTAGACTAATTTTTTTTTTCTTCCTCACCTTGCTGGAGTCTTTTATTTATTTATTATTTTTTTATTGTTTAAAGTATTACATGTCTCCTTTTTTCCCCAATTAACCTTCCCTCCCTACCCCCGCCCCCCGCAGACTAATTTTTAAGTTGATAATTTTGTATAGCCCATGAATGATGTTATAAATATCCAAATGGCCTTTGGCCTCTGACCTATATTTATAAAAATATATATAGTTAAAAAAAAACTAAACTATATAGTTTAGGGAGTATACATAGGTAATAAAATTATAAAGAAAAGCAAGAGAATTGTTCCAACAAAAGTTGGGATAGGCCCTGGCTGGTTTTGCTCAGTGGTTAGAGAGTTGGCCCATGGACCAAAGGGTCTTGGGTTCGATTCCCAGTCAAAGGCATGTACCTCAGTTGCTGGGTGGGAGCAGGAGGCAACCAATTGATGTGTCTCTCTCACGTTGATGTTTCTCTCTCTCTCTCTCTCTCTCTCTCTCTCCCATCTCACTCCCTTCTACTCTCTCTAAAAAAATCAATGGAAAAAATATCTTCAGATGAGGATTAAAAAATCATAATGAAAACAAAAAGTTGGGATAGTACTTCTGTGGGAAGGAGGGATTTAGGGCTGAACGGATAGACTGTCATAGTTATGCAGGTGTTTATGTACTTTTTCTCACATGTACTACATTTTATAACTACATACTAACATTCAAAGAGCCAGATGTGTTTTCTACCTTAACATAAGAGATCATGCTGTTTGGTACAGAGAAAGGCTGCTTCCCTGTGTCTGGAACAGCATTGCCCTGCAGCAAACCAAGCGTCACTGTCTCCCCTCCTGGAAATGGAACACTCTCTAGACCTAATTTCCTCCGATTTACCAGTTTGAGGGAGAAGAAAAATCTGTGCTACCATTTGACGTAATTGCCAAACACCCAATCGTGTCCCTGTAGGTCACTCGGTAAATGTTATGATCTGCTGTTGTCTTATAATTACCACCCCTTTCCTGAGTTGATGAACAGTTTCTGCCATCGTCTAGTTTTGCAGTTAACAAATGCCATTTTGCTGGGAGCGTTACTACTCCTCTCATGATCTCTTTATCTTTGTTTCCTATAGTAACTTGTAAATTCCAGTGACTCATCTCTCTCTTGTTCCAGACACTTAACTTTCAAATCTGTATTTTCCACCCTCTAGTGCACAATTTGTTTTATATTCTGTTGCATCTCCCTTTCATCATCCTTGAATTCTACAGCTGGGAAAAGTCTTGGTCCCGTTACCCGGCCCTGAACACCTTTGTCTTTCCATTTCACAGACTCGGGAATCCGTTCTCGGGGAGGGGAACGACTCAAACACTCGGCTTTTGAAGGTAGATAATTTGAAGTATTCCCATGTCCCCTTGCATAAAAGGCGTTTGTGCTGGTGTCCTTCAGCAGAACCTACTCTCTGCCTCCTACTGAGATAGCCAAAGGGCTGGTTGGCTTCCAGCCTGGGTTCCAGAGATGGTGGCATTTTAGTGGCAAGATTCCCACTACCTCTTGATCGTGAAACGGATTGGAATAAAACGTCCAGCGTAAGTGGGTGTAATATGGGGGCGAGGGGAGAGTGGAATCCTGTCCCCTATCTTCCTCCTGAAAAGCCGCAGCGGTGTTCCCAGCTTCACGCAAGTTCCAGAAAAGCAGGAGTCGGAAGGTCTTTTCTCTCTTTCTTTCTTATTTATAGTAGCAACTGCTTTTTCTTCTACTCACCCTCAGGAAAGTAGCCTGAGAGAGAAATATTTTGTGGGGTATTTCTTTTCTCCCCCTACGCCCACTCAAATGAATAAGGAGGCCTGAAAAGCTGGTTTTCAGACTGTTCTAACTACGGCTGTGTTGGTACAATGTATAGGCACACGCTCTGATGGAATTACCTCTTTAGAGAAAAAGAGCCAGCTGTCGGCCTAACATCAGAAACCTAATGAGTAAGTAAGTGAGCAGGCCAAAAAAGTTGTGCAGCAACATAGAAATCGTCAAATCTGATATAATTTATTATTTGTCACGTTGCAATAGTCTAACATGTGACCTGGCTATTGCTTATGTCAGTAGGTTTCACCTTCAGATTCAACTTTCCCACTTGAGCAGCTGCTGTTAAGGGCCTCGTGGGAGAGGAATCTTGTGGCGTCTCAGTGTGATGTTATGCAGCGCTTCCCCACAGCTGCACCCCACCCCACCCCTTTCTATTGTAAATGACCTGACACAAGCTTATGGTAAAGAATCTGCAGCTTTTAAATTTTTAAAATAAAAGTCTCTCTCCCTCTTTTGACACTTACTACTTTCAAAAACAGATTGCCAAAAATACAATCAATCTAAAGTAATTCAGTTTATCACCTGGGCATGTCAAAAGATACTTTAAATGTCAGAGCCTGTTTTCAAAAAAAAAGCCAGAGATTCGAAATGATGCCCACTAAAAAAAGAAAAAGAAAGAAAGCAATTATTTTGTTGTACCTACAGATCAAAAATATTTAAGTAACATGATTTTAATACGAATCATGTCAGCATCCTTAGTTATGCATCACCTAACTGAAAAATCAACTTTTTTTTTTTACATAGGCCTACATCATAGAAATATTTCCCATGGAAAATCATAAAAATTTCCCCACTAATAAAATGTATTGATCCTATGAAGGCATTTTAACAGTGCTCTGAATCCTCAATGATTGCTTGGAGGCAAAGTAACTTAAAAAGAATTGCATATGCAATATTCCAAGTATCCAGGTAGAGAGTGGGGATATTTTGTAAGGGTTTTCCCCTACCCAAACCAAGCAACGTTCTTAAAAAGTGTTTTCATTATAAAGGAGAATAGATAGGATTATTTAAATGATGTTTCATAAATCAACTACAGACAGGAAATGATAAATTAAGGCTACTAGCCACTAGGCTCTCAAATTAGGCATGCACGCGCGCGCGTGCGCGCGCACACACACACACACACATTTAACTGGTACGTTGGCAATTTTTACCTTAAATTGTCTGGGTTTTCCTGGTTAATCTCACATATTGAATACTAATATAAAGTATTTTGGGTTGCAATCACTTACTCTGTACTAATTGTGGATTCCTTGCACAAATAATGCCTTTTAGGAAGTCTTAATATTTAGAGGGGGGAAAAAAAAGGTCGAAGGATGAACATTCTTTTTCCCTTATGCTGGAAATATCCTCCTTACCTATCAGTGAGCATTCTGACAAAAAAATTTTAAAGACGTCCTAGATTACATTAAATCATAAAATAAAATGTAAGTGTCAGTAGGGTGTTTGTGGGTTGGGGAAGGGAGTGTGTGAATGCGTGAAGGTGGGGGAGGGGGAGGGGCTCAGCAGCTGGTCTTCCTTCAAAGAAATAAGGCAGGTTAGAGCATTTTTCACGCTTCCGCAGAGCTCCAGCTTCTGCTCACCGGTCACCCCGGAACACACAGGCACTCTCCTCCCGATCCCAGCACGGCGCAGTGACCCTCCCTCCCATCCCGTGTGTCAGTGCTACCAGCACGGGGCTGTGCCCTAAATACTGGAAAGTCACAAATCACTGGTTCAAATAGACCCGCTCCTTCAAAGGACAGAGTGGGGAGTGGGGAGGCCAGAGGGAGGAGAGATGCTTAAAGTGATTTACGACCCCCTTAGGAGAAGGGTTTGGGCACCTGGGCCATTATTCTGGAACAAGGATCTGGCTAGTAACAAGAGACATTGAAATGTACGAGGGATCGATTTGGATGGTTCAGTCTTCCCTGGATTAGTCAAGCATTTGATATAAATAAGTAAACACCCAAATCACCTCCACCACAACCCCAAATGCCTTTCCCCTTTCTCTCTCTCTCTCTCTTTTTTTTTCAAAGAGTGAAAGGGACTAGAGATTAGAAAAAGAGGTCTTGTGTATTCAAAGTGCTAATTCAGAACTTCTTTCTCTAATGCACTCATGAAACATTTTAATTGTCTGACTTTGCATTCAAAAGCCTTGTTTGCAACTCCTAATTGCAGGCTGCTTTGAACAAATAATTGAAATGCATGACTTGTGGGGCCTGCTTAAACAATTATAATGTGCTTTGCCGCTAGGTGCCGGTCCCCTCCGCCCACCCGGCCCTTTTTGCATAATGACAAGCAGCCAGCTTGATATTTGCAGCCAAGTTAAAACCTTGCTAATTTGCCGCGCGGCAATCTGGGGCCGTGGCGGTGTCCGTACCTGCATTAGTGCTTGCAACAGCAAAAAGTGGCTCTAATAGTTCAACGGAATGTTAAGAAGACCTTTTCATTTTCTGCTGAGAGAATCCCACAGGGGTTTTGTTTTCAAAATACAAATCTTTCATGTGCCTGTTAGTTTTGCATCTACACAAAATTTATGAAGCCATTTCCCTGAAAATTCTCCCCAACCCGATTTTAGCACAGTCCTCAACAAATAGGTCCCTTCCTTTCCGCGGACTCGGGTTTAGAAATAAGACAAAAAAATGTCCAGATCCCAGGATTGCCCCAATACTGGCCACAGCCGGTGGCCGCAGACCACACACAGGGACGCTGCTGCTGAAAAGGGGCTGTGACTCCCGCTGTGAGAATCTAGAACACGGGCCAGGGGTGCCTCTTTCCAGCCTCCTTGTTGGACTCAGAGGCTCATGGGAACTAAGACTGTGCTCACTCGTGTTTTGAACATCTTTTTTTTTTTTTTTAAATTATGGCCCAATACATATAACATAAAATGTACCATTTTTACTATTTTTAAGTGTCCAGTTCCATGGCATGAAGGACATGCACATTGTTGTGTGACGGTCACCGCCATCCAGCTACAGAATTCTTTTCATGGTACAAAACTGAAACCCTGTACCCATGAAACAATAACTCCCCTTTCCTCTTGGCCCCAGCCCCCTGACAACCATCTTTCTACTGTCTGTCTCTATGAATTTGACTACTCTAATTTTTTTAAAAAGATCAAAGGTTTAAGATGAAAAGGATAAACATATTGCTTTTTAAGAATAAACTATTCCTTGGTTTGAATCATCTGGTCCAGTAATTAGCAATTCTTACATTATCTTACTTATTTCAGTTCAGTGTGTTGGATGGGGGAAATGCTTAGCAGACTGAATTTTTTAAAATTCACTATTTTAAGATCTCAACTCTGCCTGCTAAAAAGAGCAGTAAATGCGACGTCCTTGTTCCCGGGCACCTCCCTGCCGCTCTCCGCGGCCTTGGCAGGGGGTCACAGTAGGAAGGAGGAGCCCCCGAAGGGAGGCCCAGGCACTGTTTGATTCATTATGAAGAGTTCACAATGGCCCCTGAGGCAGGTATTGTCTGTCTTTCACAGATGGGGAGATGAAGCTCAGAAAAGCTGGGTAAGTTGCCCAGAGTCACACAGCGACTCTGTAGGGAGACTTGAGATTCAGGCCGGTCAGTGGGACTCAAAGGTCTTTTCAAGTCACTGAGCGGCACAGCGGGAAGGATCCACGGGAAGTGGAGCTTCAAAGGCACTGCCTGGCTGGCACAGGGGAGTGCGGATTAACACCAGCTTGTCCCAGGACGCAGGGGTAACCCCTGTGCGTGTGCAGGGACGGACGAGGGAGGGGAATTCCTCATCATTGTTACAAAGAGCCCGCATCCCGGCCTGAAGGAGGTTGCACCCAGCAGGTGGTTTTAGAACCCTGTTCAGAATCCCTGGCCTAGTGTGTCTTGGTCTTAATCTCCAAAGAAGAACCCAAAGATACTCTTCAAAACCCACTTTGGAGCTAAGAGAGCCGTTCGTTCCAGTAACAATAGCTGGCCTTTATTGAGTGACTACCATGCACCAAGCTTTGTGTGTGTCTTGAAAACAAAGGCAGCCCTGCTCTCAAGTTCACACACTGAACACAACCTAGGCAGGTTCTCCTAACCTAAAACACAAGGGAAGCATCCGAGAGAGCCCCGTCCACCCCCGAAGCTTCCGTGGAGAGCCTGTGCACGCAACCACGGGACATTCTGCCCCAAGTGAGCGGCTCTTCACGGTGGTGGGCCAACCAAGCTGTCTGAAGTATGAATGTAGGTGTTCAACTTAGAGCCCACAAATGACAGGAAGTATCAGCTTTGCTTTTCTAGGCAGGTAGTCACTAGAGAAGGTACCCACTAGAGAAGGTGACCACAGGACAAAAAAAAAGAGGTGATGAAAACATGTGTTTTAGTCATCTTGTTGCCTGAAGCACCATCTTCAATGATCTTATGCTACCCAGAAGCCCAGATTAAAAACTCAAATCTCTGAAGTGGAACTCAAATGATGCAGACACCTCTTACAGATTTCTCTAGAAAGTATTCACTTAACAGCAGAGTGGTTACGAGCCCCAACTTCGGAGCCTGAAAACTCGGGTTTCAATCCTGTGTCTGTCATTCATTAGCTGTGATCTTGAGCAAGTGACTTAACCCTTCTGAGCCTCAGTTTCCTCAGCCGTAAAATGGGAATAACAACAGCACCTATATCAAAGAGATGGTTGAAAGGGTTACATAAGTTAAGCACTGAATGAATGGTACCTCCTGTTACTATTTTTTAAAATATATTTTATTGATTTTTTACAGAGAGGAAGGGAGAGGGATAGAGAGCCAGAAACATCGATGAGAGAGAAACATCGATCAGCCGCCTCCTGCACACCCGCCACAGGGGATGCGCCTGCAACCAAGGTACATGCCCTTGACCGGAATCGAACCTGGGACCCTTCAGTCCGCAGGCGGACGCTCTATCCACTGAGCCAAACCGGTTTCGGCTCCTGTTACTATTTTAAGTTGAGAGGAAATTAGGCCTCCTAAGTATTCTTATCAAAACAATTCACCAGAATTTAACCAAGCCTTTGCTCCTACTTGCAGGCTTAGAACATACACAGGGTAGAAGAACACAATAAAACATCAGACACTTCCAGAATCATGGTACCGTCTCTAGGACAACTAGCCAGGATCCTCCCCCTGATTATTATTGACAAGAAGAAAACTGTGAGAAGTTCTGAGTTAAATTCACAGTGCAGGAAAGTGAGAGAGAGACAGCAGAGTCAGTCTGTTTATGGCTGTGGGCCAACTGACAAAAGACTGCTCACATTCCTTCTATGTCTCCTGGAATTTCGGATTAATTTCCAGATGGCTATTTGCACAGATTATTTTGGCCGGTCACCCTCGAACTCCAGGAGCCTCCGCTTCTTGTTTGCACATGGGCTTTGCGGACTGCTGCCCACAGCCCTTCCACAGGAGCGGATATTCCTTTTGGCAAACTCTGTGCCTATCTCAGAGCTGGCCCCACGTCACCTTCTCCCACCTCTTACTCTATAACTAATGCAAATTCTTTCAGACAGCTTCCTTCTTTCTTCTTCCTTCCTCCTACTCAATGTTTAAAAACGCTTGCAAACTCCCAGATGATGTACACGTATGTCTTTTCCACCCAGCCATGCTGCTGGTGGGTGGTTTGGCTAGCATTTTTGGCTCAATAAAACCTTTCCTTGAAAGAAAATTAAAATTATTGTTTAACATTATCCAACAATAATGAGTCTTCCAATTAGTCTCATGCTCCCACACCTCCTATTAGCCTTTGGTCCTCACCAGAAGCCTTGGTGGTGGAGGGTGGGGGCGGGCTGGGCAGGGCTCGGGCCCAGTTTGTGGATGGGGAACTGGTGCATGAAGAGAGCTAGCTGCCTGGCCTCCACCACACAGCTAGTAGGTACTGAGGGAAGAACACAGCATCCTTTCCCCTCCACACCTGCTTTTCTCAACTCCCCTTCACCTCCACCCACCCCACCCCAACTACTATGCCTCAAACGCTGAGATCACTTTGATTTGGCTTTTGTGACTGCAGTTAGGAGAACAGCTGAAACAGAACAAACAGAGAAAAACTGAAACCCACCTCACATCTCAGTTCTGATTTACCTTTTTGTAGATTTGCGTCATTGCCAGCAACTAGCTATCTGACAGCATCCCCAGGGGGCCACAGCTGACTCAACTTGCCCATTTGCTTGGTGACAAGAGGGCACATTCAAAGGCAAACCTGCTCACTCCGCAGTTTGCGCTTGCTTACTCACTCAGACTTTCAGGACTTATCTCTTAAGTGTAAAGGTGTGAATGTGCTCAGTACCAGGCACACCCAAGTTCTTTTTTAAAAATATATTTTATTGATTTTTTACAGAGAGGAAGGGAGAGGGATAGAGAGTTAGAAACATTGATGAGAGAGAAACATCGATCAGCTGCCTCCTGCACACCCCCTACTGGGGATGTGCCCGCAAACCAAGGTACATGCCCTTGACCGGAATTGAACTTGGGACCTTTCAGTCCGAAGGCCGATGCTCTATCCACTGAGCCAAACCGGTTAGGGCCACACCCAAGTTCTTAGATGTGTTTTCTGCTGAGCGTGTCTTTCCATCATTTATCATCTTCAAATATTGACCCCACTTGAAGGGAAACCCACAAAGACAGGATAAATTAAGTATCAAAATGAATAACTGACTGTAATAGATTGAAGCACAGTGAACATCTAAAAATCCATGAGTCTATAAAGATACTACAAAAGAGAAAGCAAGCATATAAATCCCATTTATCGTTGGAGGTGGCTATCATACCGACTCCTTACTCTGAAAATTGGTAAATAGTTTACATTTTATGGTAGCCAATAAGCCCAGGTGATGAGATAAGAATTCTTTATAGTTGAGTACTGGTTAGTAAATGTAGAAGAAATGATAAAATTAGAAAAATCACCATTTTGCAATCCCCAAGAAACAATAGATTTAACAAAGGATTATCTATGGGAAATAGGGAAAGGTTGATAGGGAATTAGATTTACCTGGTATCAAAGTACTACCTCCCCCACCCCAACAGATGGGGAAAAGATGGGGAATCAGGTGATGTGACATAAACCCTGGATCAGTCCTAGCACTATACAGGTAGAACAGCCAGACATTATATACCTCTTGATGAAATGCAATATAAAGTACACAACACCACCTCCATAATATTCTCATCAAAAGTATTTCACCCAAATCTAGTCAAGCCGTTAGATACTACTTCCACCTTACAGGAAATATAGGAGGTAGAAAAACAAAATAAATGACATCACAAGAGGGGGAAAAATCAAACAATTCAACATTCTATGGGACAACTGGTCTTGTACCCTCAATAAAGTAATGTCATGAAAATGGAGAGGAAAGAAAGAGATGGATCCTAGCATAGATAACCCACAAGAATTAGAATTATGCAATTCTATCATTTTCTGGAAGCTGACTTTCTTTCTAGAACAGTGCCCAATGCAAGAACCAGGCCACAGTGGGCACTCAATACATATTTGTTAAACGAAAGAATGAATAGTAAGTGAATGAATTCTATAGATGAGATCAAAGAGGCACAGAGGCCTAAGTGCTGTGTTCTATGGCAGGCAGCTGGTTGGGGGCAGAGCTAGGACTAAAAATAGATCTGTCAATTCCTAACCTGGTGCTCATTCATAATTCTCTATTTTTGTGATTCTTGTTAAGAGGCATAACAAGCAAATGTAATGTGTGGTTCCTGGCTGGATCCTGGTTTGGATAAACCAGCTGTAAAAGATATTTTGAGGACAACTGAGAAACTGAACAGGGTCTGGCTATTAGATGACATTGAGGCATCTCTGACAATTATGTCAGGTGAGATATGGTATTGGTTATATAGGAGGCAGTCTGTCCTTATTTTCAAAGGATATATACACTAAAAATTTTAGGGGTAAAAGTCATGACATTGGTAATTTAAAAAGATACTCAGTGCGAAGAATTTGGTGGAGCATATATGGAAACATGTTGATAAGTATTAATCAAGAAAATGGATACATAGGTATTTATTAGGCTATCATTTTGTTTAAAAGTGCTAATATTAGATAGGTAGATAGACATACCAATAGATGGACAGACAGACAGAGAGCCACCCAGTAAAAGTCTAGAATTCTTTTATTTCTCAATGTTCCTGGTGAAGTGGTCAATTTTACCTCATTAAGACATGAATGATGTAAAAGAAAAAAATTCTCAAACAGCTTTTTTTTTACAGATATACCAACTATAGCAAGTTTTTTTTTAAAATATAGTTTATTGATTTTTACAGAGAGGAAGGGAAAGAGACAGAGAGTTAGAAACATTGATGAGAGAAACATCGATCAGCTGCCTCCTGCACACCCCCTACTGGGGATCAGGCCCGCAACCAAGGTCCATGCCCTTGACCAGAATCGAACCCAGGACCCTTCAGTCCTCAGGCTGACCCTCTATCCACTGAGCCAAACCAGCTAGGTCTCAAACAGCTTTTTAAAAGAGCATTGACATTGACTTAATTCTTAGTAGGAATAACTGTATTTTTTAATATTTTCAAATTACATGAATTTGCACAACACATTGTGTTGAATAAATAGCTTAGAAGCCACTCAAGTGTCCAAAAACATTTAGAATGTGTTTCTCAAACATCATGCAGGAAATGTTATTCCTGGTGATTTCCCATCAAGAAAACCAAGGCAGGAGGATGCCAAGGACAAGTGAGCGTTGTAAGTCCCAGGCTAGAGCGGCCTTCAGCTTTCTGCTGACGGTAAAGCTGAGGAGAAGCACAGGCCCTCAGTTAGAGTATTCTGCCTCACATTTGAATAGCAATTCTAAAAGGGCTAGCAACGTGGCTTCTGCTTCACTTTGCTAACCCTGAAGAATTCAGCTACTTGACGACTTGGTTAGCTGGGGGTGGACACAGAACTCTTCCTTCCTTCCTACCTAGTCTACCCTGAGTCCACCTCCAGGTTTACCAGAGAAGGGGCAGCAGTCACATCCCACCTGTTTAGTGTTGGGACACTTTCCCAAACTGTGAGAAGAGATCATACATTTGAGCATGAGGAAGCATCCAGGAGACCACTGGTTTAGTTGCATGAGATTAAGGAACTAAATTGTAGATGAGAAAACTAAAGCAGGCAGAAGACTGAGGAAAGAGCCCTGTGTTTGGAATTGGCAGATCTGGGTGTTAGCCCCAGTTTTGCTTCTAACTGTCTACCTGTCATCAACACAGGACTGTCTCTCTACCTCTGTATCTATGTATCTCTCCATTTAGCTACCTATTCTCTCATTCCACAGATGTTTTTTGAGTGGCCAGTATATGCCAGGTACTACACTAGGAAGGCGTGTCTCCTTCCAGAAACACAGACTTCCAAAAGCTGAGTAAACTACTCATGAATGATCTTTGCTGGGATCCACTTCCCTCCTTCCCCTCCTTGTGCACAGGTAGGCACTTTTGAGAAGGCCAGATTTCTGCTAAACCATAAGAAAACTTGTGGGTGAATAGAAATGATCAGCATAAAAACAATACAAGAGTTCTCTTGATATTCTAAAACCGACATTGTGTCCACTTGCTGACCTAGGAGCACACCTGCAGAGCACAGAGAGCAAGCCCCAGCCAGCAGGCCCTCACCACTGTGCTCCGTGTGGCTTGCATAGTGCGCCTGCTCAGTTGTTTTTCATATAATAGGAACATTTCCCTCTATATCAGTGGGAAAATCAGAAAGAAGACAGCAATAGATGTTTTTGGGAAAATGGTATTGAGCATACATTGGTCCCTGCCCTCTGTTTTGGTTTTTGGATTTGGGGGTTTTTAATAGACACATAGACACACACACACACACACACACACACACACACACACACACACACTATCTGACATCCACAGCTCTTGGGTTTGTGACTCCTCACTCTAGACCAGTGGTTCTCAACCTTTCTAATGCCGTGACCCTTTAATAAGTTCCTCATGTTGTGGTGACCCCCAACCATAAAATTATTTTCGTTGCTACTTCATAACTGTAATTTTGCTACTGTTATGAATCGTAATGTAAATATCTGTGTTTTCCGATGGTCTTAGGCTCTACAGCAGCGGTTCTCAACCTGTGGGTTCTGAAAACACAGATATTTACATTACGATTTATTAACAGTAGCAAAATTGGAGTTATGAAGTAGCAACGAAAAATAATTTTATGGTTGGGGGTCACCACAACATGAGGAGCTGTATTAAAGGGTCGCGGCCTTAGAAAGGTTGAGAACCACTGCTCTAGACTGAAGGACAAGTTTGCTTGTCTGTACCCTGACTCTCCAAAGGGATGCTGTTCCCCAATACGAGGGTTCCGGGTAAAGCAGAAATGGAAGGCAAGCAGAGATGGCCCTCTTTCTGTAACTTCCCAGCCACAGCAGAGACAGACCCCTCTCCCACTCAGACCTGGGACACAGTGGGGAGGTCTGGCCCAGTCCTCTTACTTAGTGTATGAAGAAAGCCAGCCTCAGAGAAGACAAGACGTTGACTCGAGCCAGGCAGTGGCACCAGAACAGGCTGAACACCAGCACGATTCCCCCTTTCCTTTAAGATGCCTCAGGCTCAAGTGAAAGCGAAACTGCAGCTTCTATTAAACCATGTTTCTCATCATTTCTGAGCATCACAACTTTTTACGCACTGTTTCCACTCTAAATTGATTGCCTAAGTGAAATCTCTCATTCTGTCCTGGCTTTAGGAACCCAGAAAAATGAGCCCCCAGGAGCAGGCCCGTTAGCAGGATGCTTTGCAAAGCTTCTCCAGTTTGCTAAGAAGCACTTGAGAGCCTCAAGTTCATCTCTCCCATGTGGCAAGAGAGCGCCCGCTCTCGCAGGAATGTCACAAGTGCAAAACCAAGGAACGTGGGGTGGGCAGGAGAGCTCAGTGTTAAGAACATGGATTTAGGAGTCAACCTAGATCTGGGGAAACTTTTTCTTGACTCAGTTTCCTCTTCTGAAACACTGAGCGTTTACTTCATACTGTCATTGGAATTTGTTTTAGAAACATATGAAAGAAGGAAGGCTTTTTTAATTTTAATTGATTTCAGAGAGGAATGGAGAGGGGGAGAGAGATAGAAACATCAATGATGAGAGAGAATCATTGATTGGCTGCCTCCTGCACGCCCCCTACTGGGGATCGAGGCCGCAACCCAGGCATGTGCCCTGGATCAGAATCGAACCTAGGACCCTCAGTCCACAGGCTGACACTCTATCCACTGAGCCAAACTGACTAGGGCCTGTCATTGGAATTTAATAAGCTAATAAACAAGATAATGGCAGACATAGTAAGTACTGAAGCGATGTCAGTTACCATCATTATAACTAAGCAAACTAACATTCTGTGCTTGGTCTTCTTTTCATTGTTTTTGTTTTGGAGAGACTAAATAATCATTGTTACCTTTCAAGAGTCATTTAGAAATTGAAGTTCCAACAGAAGTTTTGGACAATGATTATAATGAAAGCATTGAATTTCCCAACATAAATTTATTTTTTAAACTCTTTAAAAATTGTTTTTTATTGATTTCAGAGAGGAAGGGAAAAATACAGAAACATCAATGATGAGAGAGAATCATTCATCGGCTGCCTTCTGCATGCCTCCTATGGGGGATCGAGCCCATGACCTGGGCATATGCCCTGGCTGGAATCGAACTGTGACCACCTGGTTCATAGGCAGATCCTCAACCACTGAGCCATACTGGCTGGGCTCTTCTTTTTAAAATCTTATGGGCCCTCAAGCCAAGTTTATCTTGGGCACCTCGGCAGGGCTGTTACTCCTCTCTCGCCTGGTATACCACACCGGATGTGCTTATCAATGTTGCATTCCTTCTCCTCCATCATCAGCCCACTCAGGCCCTGGGAGAACAATGTAGCAATCTCTCCTTCCCCAACTGGTACACTAACTGCATCGTTTCATAACAAACTCGCCTTCACCAGCGTGAACCCCCGTTTGCCCATGGTCCCTTCTATCGCCAGCTCTCCCCCTGATGGTCTGTGTCTGGAAGTTTGAGGCAAAATGGTCCCAGAATGTGGGGAAGCGGGTGCAAACTAGGTAACAGGGATTTGCGGGAGTTTGGAAGCATTTGGTGATGGAACAGGAAAGCACAGGGGTCCGATCTGAGCACATTTACGGCGTGGCCACGTGAGCCGCCTCAAGAACATGAAACAGGAGAAACAACCCAACGGCAGCTGGGCGTGAACCCCACGCGTGAACTCCGGTATACCGTCACCCTGCCAGGAAGAGTTTGAATGCATCTTTATTAACCTAAAATTCTTGCAGAATGACTTTTCCTTGCCATCCTCCAAAACGTTCAGCTCCTATCAACTGCAGCCGAAGTCACTCTTCTGCCCGAGGCTATTGCTAGCTCTGCCTTTGAAAACTGAAGAGACACGAAGGGGAGAAAGCCTAAGTGACACTTCCCTGTGCAAATCTGCAAAAACGCTTCCCCACCCCAGCAGTCCCCAGGCCCCCACAGAAGCAGCAACTGGCAGGCATTGCGAGCAGCCTGTTGTTAATCCCTAAGGTTAACAAACTCTCCTGAGAGGGATTGTGAATTGTGGATTATTAGGATGAGTAATCTTCTCAAATGATTTTGTTAGGAGACTTGGCTCCAGAGAAAGCCTAAGGTTTATTCTAAAATCACTCGTTGTGGAAAGTTTTAAAAAAAAAGTGTAAAAGGCTAATAACCAACAGTGTGATATCACTATGAACTCAAGTTAATTATATACATGGATATAGCACAAAATGCTTACGGTTGTTAATATGTCCTGGGCAGCGCAATAATGGCTAATTTTTATTTCACTATAGTTTACCAATAGGCATTCGTTGCTTTTGTTTATAATGAATATGTATTCCTTGTTTAAAGAAAAGAATAAAATCGACTAAAGGAAAACAAATTGAAGCATTCTGGGAGCATAAGCAGGAGGAGGCTGGGCTACTGTAAGCAGAATAACTCTTGTTTTCATTGCTGCCTGGGAATGGCCCCTTCTCTCGGCCCACCTGCCGAGGAAAACCCCACTAGGACCCCACAGGGGCCTAACATGCTTGGTAGTGATATTTATATGTAGGACAGAATGAGAGATTTCACTTAGGCCCTTATCCACGTTCTAGTATAGATTTTCCATTCTAATCTCCCTACATTTACAATGTGCCTACCACATTTGTTCCTTTCTTTGGTAAAGGGAATTCCCACAAGAAGAGGAAACACTGACTTTTTAACAGTTAATTCTTTATGATTAGGAATGGAGACAGATTCTCATTGGTGCTTTGCTGTGTGACATTCTCTCGGGTCTGTGATCTTTTCTCAGGTCACACTTCCAGATGTGCCCTTTAAAAGGCAGTGGCGGCCAATGTGCTCCACCAACTGGCAAGAGAGTGAGAAGAGAAACCCACCAGAATGTCAAGGGCTAGTTGGTTGGTGAGAAACAGATTAAGCAGTAAGGAGAGGGGTCACCCAGCCTCATAACAATTTGCAAAGTAGGTTTCCAGTGCTCCCTTATACGTTTGCTTAACCCGTACGGATGTTGTAGGCCGTGGCTTCCATGTCTCTTCGGGAAGCACGCCCTCCTGGACTCCTCAGATTAGCTGGTTCCCTGCTGGACACCACTGCTGCACTTCGGATTTTTCACTGTGGCATCTATCACTGCTGCATCCAAATAACTGTAAGTGTGATTGTTGGTGTAACTGTCTCTCCCACCAGACTATGTCTGTCTTTTTGCTGTAATATTCTTAGCACCTCATTCTGGGGCAAGATATAGTTAAACATTTATCAAACAACTGCATGAAGGAATAAGTGAATGAGCAAATGAATAAATAAGTAAATGAAATATTTTTCTAGCCTTTTTCTTAACTTCTTTCTGCTTTCTGGCATTCAACTTCATATTAATTGCTTACTGACTTTGTGATAATATAAATTTAAAAATATTTATTGTGCATCTGCCATATAGTTATTATTGGATATAAATGATCTTTCACACTTTTTCAGTGCTTTCCAAACCCTGAGGTGATGTGGTTATTGTTTTCATGCTAGATTTGAGGAATGAGAGGCTCAGCAAACTTAGGGTGTCCCCTGAAAATGTATATACATACTTTGAATAATTATAAAGGCACTGTTTATTAAAATCTATTTCATTTTCAAAAGTGAGCTATCAGCTGCTGAAGTGTATATATATTTCTGGGGACACCCTGTATTTACCCAAGCAAAGTCACAAAGAGCTAGAACACTATGTGAGATGCTTCCCACAGTACTCACTGACACTTGGGATATGGGGTCCATCTGCAACCTTGAGCACCGACCCCCACTAGGAAGTCTTTCCTCTGCAGAACTGCTATTCCTGGGCCCCCTTTCTTTAGAGGTTCAATGTGTAGTAGAGGTGATCAATGCGTTTTAAACTCATTCTAGATAGATTGGTATTTCAATAGAGGTCGTTTAGATGATTTTAGGTGACACAAGATTTTTATTTTATTTTAATAGTTACAAATTCACTTTAATAGGCATTAGAAAAAAAATCGTAAATAGATACCAAATCTATAATTTCATGAATATTATTGCTTTGGATGATGCTAAGTGTAAAGAAAAGTCCATTCAAAGAAAAATGTCAAGTAAATAGAAAAAAGTGGTTCAGAGATCTGGCAAATATCCCAAAGGAAGTATGTAAATAGCTGAGTTTGGAAAACACAATTTTAACCCTAAGAATTGAAGAACTAGGGACATGAAAGGTACTCAGTAAGGGTCCATTCATATTTAGCAAAACCTGATTGAGCTTCTACTGTATGTGCTAAGTGCTAGAGAAAGAGTGGTGAGCAAGATAGCTAGGACCCCTACCCTCACCCAGCTACAGTCATTCACATGAAGGAAAGGAGGGAAGGAAGAAGAAAGGTACATTAAAGACAGGAATTTAAATGAATATATTAGGGCTACGGAAGAAAGATTTTCCGTACTGGGTAATCTCTAACAGGTGCTGAAATCACACCACCTGATTACATTTCCAATGGAGAGAAGCATATAGATCATAAGGATTTGCTTATTTTTCTTTGAAGGTTCAAAAGAGATAGAACTTTCTCCATCAATATGTATTGTCTTCTAGCAGTAATGGATCCATTTGGTAGATATTTATTTTTATTTTTTTTAATTTATTTTTAATTTATCTTTATTATATTACAGATGTCCCCCTTTTCCCCATTGACCTCTCTAGCCTGCACACTCCCCCCTCTCCCATATGCCCTCCCCTCGGCCTTCACCACACTATTGTCTGTCTCCATGGGTTATGCATATACGTATACAAGTTATTCCCACTCCTTTGCCCCCCTTCCCCCCCGCTCTCTGAGATTCATTTGGTAGGTGTTTTGACTGTCATATCTGGATGTGTTAGCCACACAAATGTAAGTCAGCGATGCCACGAACGACCACAAATGACATTGATAGCCTAGATTCTAGGCCCATGAAACTTCAAGGGATGTGGTGAGAGGGGTCCCAAGAAAGTTTGGATGTTTTCCTTCACATGAAGGGAGGAAAACCACATAAGCAAGAATATACTCTAGAGACACCTTAGGGAGATTTCTAACAAAGACACTTGACTGACTATTAAAAGGAAAGCAAGTGCCTAGACATGCATATTGGAAAAGAAAGCCCAACAAAGCCCTGAATGTCAGCTCAAGTTTTTAAGTCTGAATCTCCACCACTCCACAGAAAATCCACCCTTCCTTTGCAGTAAGCATTTCCCCCAGTTTACCATTGCTTCTCGATGAAGACGGATGGGTCCGCATCTGGCATTCTAATTACATTAGAGAGTAATGACCAGGAAGATCTTGGGGAAGAGAGGATAATTTATTACTCACATTACTTCCACCCTACATAAGAAGTGTTCAGAAGTAAACTGTCTAATTCCCCCAGAATTCACTTATTTCTTGGAAAGCAAAACACAGTTTGGAAACAGGAAGAGCCTCCTGGCTTTGGCCCTGTTACAGTGGGGTCATGGCAGGAGCCCCTAGATAGTTCCAACCATTTCCATCAACTTTCTACCTGGAGAAGGATGCTATCTACAGGAGAAGGGGGTGGTTGCAGTAGCTATCATATGTTACAAGTTGACATGTGCTTGGCCTATTTAATTCTCTACATAAGCCTTGGGAGGTAAATGGAATTATTCTTATTATACAGAAGGAGCAAATAGAATATTTAGAAAATAACCTGCCCAATGTCACACTGTTGGTACATGATGGAATGAGTTTAAACTCAAGTCTGACTCTGAATCACATGCTCTCTGATGCCCTGATGCCCTCTTAAGTGACCACCTCTAAATTAGCTCCCATGATGCCCAGCAATTATGGCTGGGGCATCACAGTGCCCAGTAGCAATTTGCTAGAGTTACTTGGTATGCAATAATCGTGACAAGTGATAACAACTTGCCCATCACTTTAATTCATTTCAGAGTCAATGCTGGAATTAACTAAAGCAGGGATGTGGTGCTCTAAAGGCAGAGGGACTGGGGCCCTAGCATGAGAGGTTGGCACATCCTCCTTTGCACATGTTTGCTCATCTCTTTTGCACAGGCCCTCCAGCTCTAGTCAACTGTGCTTCCTGGGGGTGAAGCAGATGCCCTCTGCCATTCTGAGAATTAAATTGGCCAATAGATTTATATCCTTCCATTTTATCAACCTGCTGGCTCTTTGGTGTTGGGGGCAGAGGAAGGAGGCAGCTTTGGTGGGATGAAAACTTGACAACAGTGACTGCACCATTGTTTAGAAGGGGCACTTTGGCCAAATCACTTAACAGCTTTACCCTCAGTTTTCTCATCTGTAAAACAGGACTGATGCACAGTACCTATCTCATGGGAAGAATTACATGTGAATGTGTGTGTAATGCACAGTACCGGACAAAGTAGCAGAGTGAACAGAAAAAGAAGAAAAATAACATTTATCTGACCCCCTTTAACATGCTAACCTTTCTAGACCATCTATACTAATAAAAGGATAACATGCTAATTAGACTGGGCATCTTCTGAGCATCCTTCTGGGACAAAGCCAGGGTGGCAGGGCTGAGGCAGAGGCAGTTAGGGGCAATGAGGTCAGCAGGGGAGAGAGCAGTTAGGGGGTTCAGGCCGGCAGGGGAGAGCATTTAGGGGCATTAGGCAGGCAGGCAAAGGCAATCAGGGGTGATCAGGCAGACAAAGATGGTTAGGGGCAATCAGGCAGGCAGGGGAGCAGTTAGGGGCGGTCAGGCAGGCAGGCAGGTGAGTGGTTGGGAGCCAGCGGTCCTGGATTGGAGAGGGTGCAGGCTGTGCTGAGGGACCCCCCCCCCCCATGCACTACTTTTGTGCACTGGGCCTCTAGTCCATATATATAAAAAGCCAGTGACCAGAACACCAGAATGACTGGAATGACCGGTCGCTATGATGCCCATTGTGGCCAGCGAACTGGCCTGATCAGGGGGTGGGGCCAGCTGGCCAACCTCCTACAGCCCCTCCCCCTGCCTGGCCCCACCCCAGATCAGCCCCCCCATCCTGATCAGGGGCAGGGACAGCCAGCCAACTGCCTGCAGCCCCTCGCCATGGGCCCCCACCACCTCGATCAGCCTGTGCCCCCCCCCAGCCAGCTTCACCCCCAATCGATCCCCCCCACACCAATCATGGGTGGGGCTGGCTGGACAACCTCCTGGGGCCCCTCCCCCAGTTGCTGACCCCTGATCAGTCCCCCTACCCCATTTGGGGGCAGGGCCAGCTGGCCCACCACCCAGAGCCCCTCCCCATGGCCGACCCCACCCTCAATCGGCCCCCCCACCTCAATCAGGGGCGGGGCCCTCTGGCCAATCACCCACAGCTCCTCCCCCCAGCCGGCCCAGCCCTGATCGGGCCGATCACCTGGCCAAACTCCCACTGTCTCCTCCTTCCAATAGGCCCGGCCCCGATCCGCCCTGATTAGGGCTGGGCCAGCTGGACCCCCACCTGTGCATGAATTCATGCACTGGGACTCTAGTGTGTTTATAAATATGTACCAGTATGACTCTGTCTACATGGCTTTGTTTATTTCTGACAACAGTTTGCCCAGGTAGGTATTGTTACTCCCTTTTCAGATGAAACAGGACACAGCGAAGTTAACTGACCTTACCAAGATTCACAGCTAGTATATAACAGATTTAGATTTGAATTAAGGTGAGTTTGACTTGTTTTTCATAGTCCAACACTGCCTCTCAATATAAAAATTGGAGACTCTATTATGTAAATGAATTGAGCTTTCTCTCACTGGAAATAATCAAATACAGATACTGGGTATAAAGTTGGGATTGATTAGCTAGCAAGTGCCTTCAAATGCTAGAATGTGTAATTCTTTGAGTCTAATTTCCATTCATTCATGGATTTATGCATTCATTTATTCAACACATTTATCAAGTACCTATTATGTATCAGAGCTGCTCTAGATGCCAAAGTGAAAACAAAATAGTATAAAAATAAAGAACATTTCAGAAAGCAAACGTGCTCTGAAGTTGAGTGAACAGGGTCTTAGGATAATGAGTCCCTGCTGGGTTATGGGTGATCATGGGGAGAGGCCCCTGTAGATGTGGCTCGGCAGGGAAGGCTCCCTGTGGAGGAGGTATCTGAACTGAAGCCCAAAGATGAGGTAAAAAAAAATCAGCCACCTGGAGGTAGCAGGCAAGATCACCCCAAGTAGGAGGAACAATAAATGCAAAGGTTTTTGTTTTTAATACATTTTTATTGATTTCAGAGAGGAAGGGAGAGGGAGAGAGAGAGAGAGAAATATCAATGATGAAAGAGAACCATTGATCGGCTGCCTCTTGCACACACACACCCCACCAGGGATCGAGCCCGCAACCTGGGAATGTGCCCTTGGCCTGAATCGAACCTGGGACCCTTCAGTCCACAAGCGGACACTCTATCCACTGAGCCAAACTAGCTAGGGCTAAATGCAAAGGTTTTGAGGCAAGAACAAACTTGCAAGTTGGAGGAACAGAAAGGTGACTAGTGTGGTCGGAGGGGGCTGAGCATGGAAAAGGAATGGAAGGGGACACATGAGGAGCTGGGAGAAGCAGGCAGTAGCTGGGCCTCTTGGGGCCTGTAGTACATGGTCAGAAATCAGAATTTTATTCTAGTCCTGGGCCTCTTTCAAAAGAATCTAAAACAGAGGCTCTTGTCTCTGCTCCCTACCCCAAATGAATCATACAAACTCCCAGTATGTCAGTTTCCCTTTTTTTTTTTTTTTTCATAGAATTGAGAAATTACAGCACTATAAGTCTTTGTGGATTTTGACCACATCCTACATAGATCCATACATTTGCATTTGGGCAAGACTGTGAATTCTCTCTGGCAGGCACTAGCCAGTATCACTGAGAAACCGCTGGGCTGTAGATCTGGTGTCCTTGCTGACTGATCACAGACAGGCCCAGAAAGTATTTGCTTGCAAGGCCAATGATGCTGGGCTGTCCCTCACCCCCAGCAGTGGTTGGCACTCACAAGCACCCAAGCCCATGACAACACCCTGGAGAATTTTTGTTTGCACACAAGCATACCATCACCTCCTCCAAACCTTCCCCGCCTCAGCAACTTGGAAGAACAAGTTCAGAATCTTGTCGTTGTGGTGTAAACTGGATTTAGACTCAGGTTCATGGGTAATTTAGAATTTTATACTTTGCACAAAAGGAGTTAACCTTTTTGAGCTCAGTTTCCTCATCTATAAAATAGCAGTAGAAAAACAAATCCATGGTATGGTTGCAGAATAAAACATGATGACATGTGTGAAAGTACCCTGCTCAGTGCTGACATGTATTATGTATTAAAATGTATATCTAAAAAAATTGGAAGCGCTAAACCTTGCCCCATGAACCAAGGATCAGATAAGAAACACCACCTGGGAATAGCCATAAGCCATTTGCATCCTGTATCTGTGGAACAAGAGAAGGGGAGGACAAGAGCAAACTCAAAACATTACTTCAAAATACAAATATCTCCAGTATCGAAGAAAATGTAAAATTTAAATATTAGACTCAGCTAAGCTTGGGAGATGGGAAAATGAATAATAAATGCAGGTAAAAATTTAAAGTTCTGTTTTATGCATACAAGGGGAATAATTAACTAATCTCAAACATGTAAATGAGGGCTTAGAAGCATTTTCAAATTACCACATCCAATTCCAGTTACATATGCGGAATTTGCTACATTATAATAATTAGGTTTTTTTTTCACAAAAGATTTATTTATTTTGAATAGAAGTATTAAATATTATACTAATTACTGGTTATTTTACTTTGCACCCAGGGAAAAGAAATGAATATTCATTAGCTCCTTAAGCTACTGATCCTCCACCGACTAGACAGATTCCAACATCACCGCGAAGCTGTGGGTGGGTGGAAAATGCTCCCTGTAAAAGCAGGCTTGTGCTACAAATCACAGTCCAATCTATTCTGCTAATGTGCACATGCTAGCATCCCCAAGTGAATTCTGCTAACACTGTACCCCTAGAGTCCCCAGATGAGTGGCCAATAAGTGAGAATAACTGTTAAATTGATTGTAAGACAACAGAATTTTTCTGTCTACACAATTCAGTCATCTTGAACAAGACAGTTCTTAAAATATTAAACATGGTCTCACACAATAAAACTAACATCTCCATCTGTCCAAAACATACCTAGTTCATTCCAAAAGAATATTTCCACATACACATTCGGATCATTTTCCAGCTCAGCTTTTGATCCTACTCTAAGGAAAATAACTCCAAAAAGAACCAGGCTTGAGATTCTAATTTATGAGGCCTTTTCACCATAGCTCAATAGGCAAACACTGTTTTATCTCCAGTGAAAGGAAAATCTAAGTAGGCAATACATTTATCAAGATACCAGTCTAGTTAACTTTTTTTTTTTAAGTCCCCACCAGAAGATACATATTTTTTATTTTTATTTTTAGAGAGAGAGGAAGAGTGGGAGAAAGAGAGAAATATCAATGTGAGAAACATCGACCTGTTGCCTCCCATACATGCCCCACCTGAGGATCAAACCCACAACCTAGTTATGTGACTCAATTGGGAATCAAACCCGCAACCTTCTTTGGTGTACAGGACAACACTCCAACCAACTGAGCCACCCAGCCAGGACCAGTCTAGTTAACTTTTAATCCTTGCTCTGTTTAGAGCACCTCTGTATCAGAGTCCATGTGATGCTAGATTTTTACTTTTTGGTTTGTTAAGTTTTGTGAACCAACTTAGTGCTCCTGCAAAGCACTACCCCAGAGTAGGAAAGGGACTGTGGCTCTGGAGGAAACCTGATTTTACACAAAGGGCCTTCTGTTTCCCTCTTGGCTTTGCCTGTGATGTGACGTGCAGCTCCAATGGGGCATCTTACGGGTGCAGAGACAGGTAATTATGCTACATTGGGCTGGGAGAGGGTGACCAGGTCAGGCTGCGCAGAATGATGTTGGCTATATGAAACTGCGTGAGTAGAACTTTGGGGTGAGGGTGGAAGTATGTGAAACACAATAGCTTGATAGACTTAGCTTTCCAGTAAAAATTCCTCATTGTCTAACATAGACACGAAAGAGGAAGTGTGTGCCTCTACAGGAGGTTCCACATTTCTGGAGGTTAGGACAGAAAAGGACTCATTCAACAAATATTTATTGAGTACCAAGCATATGCCATTCACTGCTGATACTTTAAGTGTGGTTGCTCAAACCAGCCACATCCACAGACCAAGGAGCTTCTTAGAAATGCAAATTCAAGTGTCTACCGCAGACCCTATTGGCATGCTGACACGATTCCTACATTAAACTTTGAAAACCACTGCTAGACACTGTGTTAGGTGTTCATCATTGATCTCCACTTAATGTGTATAAAACAAAAGTCCAGGTTACACATCTGCCAAAACTTGCTTATGGCACAACTTAAGATGTAACTCTAATTCATTGCAAGGGATACAGCACAAACATCTACGGTGATGTGAGACAGTCAGGCACCTTTCATAAAGACCTCACATACCAAGCCCAGGGATAGCCTTCCTTCAGGGCAAACAAGTGTGCCTCAAGCTACCTGATGCAGGTAAACTAACAGGTATCCCCTTCCTAACTTCAGGTTGAAAGAATTTCCCATGCAGAAACTCGAGACACTAGAAAGACCTAGGAAATAAAGGCTGGTCTCATCTTGTTTCCAGCTGACAAGGAGAGAGGGCTAGAAGGAAAATTATCCAATTCATTTAGCCAGCTAATTTATTTAGGTCTTTCACTAGTCCATGGCCCTAGCATGGGAGACATCACATGAGGTAGATAAACACAGGGGAGGGGATGTCTCCACTGATTTCATTGGACAATTGTGTTACATTTTATCTTCATTTTCTGCTCTAATAGATCTGGTAATACTTCTTGACAGGTTGTGTAGAGCCACAGATTTCCAAAGCCAAATGGAAGTGACTTTAAAGATATTGTAGAAATTAATGACCCGTGAGGGTTTTCTATGGACTTATATCTACCCTCCCCGGAGCTTCCTCCATGTCAATCTTTATCAACTTGTCTATTCCCAGCATCTGCTTTTTTCACCTTTAAAATCTTTTTCAAATTACAAAAGCATTATTAAATTCACATTTTAGAAAAATTTTAAATACAAAAAATATATATCGAAAAAAATAAAAAATCTTTTTTATTCCCCAATCTAAGGGTAACCACAGTTAACATTGGGATGCATTTTCCAGACCTTATTCTATGCTTTTATAGGGTTTATGTATATATCCACCTGTAGTCGTTTACATCTTTAAGCCACACTATGCTATTATTCTTTTTTTCTTACTTGTTTTTAACCCACTTTATTTTTAAAAATATGTTTTTATTGATTTTTTAGGGAGAGAGAAACATCGATGTGAAAGAGAAATATTGATTGACTGCCTCCTGCACGCACCCCAACTGATGATCAAGCCCATAACCTGGGCATGTGCTCTGGCCAGGAATAGAACCAGTGACTTTTCAGTGCATGGGATGACATTCAACCAAATGAGCCACATCGGCTAGGGTCTCACTTTATCTTGGAGATGATTCTCTCTCTCTCTCTCTCTCTCTCTCTCTCTCTCTCTCTCTCTCTCTCTCACTATAAGCATACATTTTTTTCTAAAGAGCTGTATCATGTCCTATTAACTAGATTTGCCTTAATTTAATCATTCCTCTATTGATAAAGATTTAGATGATTTCCAATCAATTTTTTTTAACAATTATGACAATTTTCTCAGATTCCAGATATAAAAGCAATGTATGAAAAGCAAGAACTTCTCATACACTACTAATACTTAATTAGAAATGCCATCTTTAAAAAGCCCATTCACAGTGATAGAAAAGAAGAAACATGCAAGAACAATGTGAAAAAAATCTGTAAAATCTATTGGCAGATTTAAAAGAAGACCAGAATAGTAGAGGCATATATACCTTGCTCCTAGGTAAGACCATACAAAATTGTTAATATATCAATTATCTCAGTTATCCTTACAAAAATCAGTGCAATTCTAAACAAAATGGTATCGGGATAGTTTATACAACTTCACAAACTGGGTGTGTAGTTATTCTAGAATAGTAAGTGTGAGAAACAACCAAACAAACTTAGGGAAGAGAAAGAAGACAGCTATGATACCCTCAATGTTGGGGAGTGAATTTGTTTTATCTTTAATATCACTACAACTTAGGAACCCACAGCTAGCAAAAGTATGTTTTGGACTGGAGAAGGAGAGGGAGGGAGAGGGAGGAAGGGAAGGAGAAGGAGAGAGAGAGAGAGAGAGAGAGAGAGAGAGAGAGAGAGAGAGAGAGAGAGAGAGAGAGAGAGAGATAAAAATCCAATAAGATAAATTTGATAATCAAAATTCCACAACACTATCATTAAAAAAAATCAATAGTTCTCTGTAACTGTCAATTAGAGTAAAAGTTTAGGAATTATTTGGAAGGAATAATGATGAGTCTGGCTAAAGGCTATTAATTTTGTTTATCTTTTCAAGAAACCTACTGGTAGTTTCACTACGGTTTTCTTTTGTTTTTTAGTCTCTATTTCATTTATTTCCACTCTAATGTTCATTATTTCCTTTATTCTACTAACTTTTTTTGTTCTTCTTCTTCTAGTTCCTTTATGTGTAAGATTAGATTGTTTATTTGAATTTTTTGTTTGTTTCTTAAGGTTGGCCTGCATTGCTATAAACTTCTGCTTTAGAGCTGCTTTTGCTGCATCCCATAGATTTTGGAATACCATGTTTCTATTTTTCTTTCTCTCAATGTATTTTTAAAATATATTTTATTGATTTTTTACAAAGAGGAAGGAAAGGGATAGAGAGCTAGAAACATCGATGAGAGAGAAACATCAACCAGCTGCCTCCTGCACACCCCCTACCAGGGATGTGCCCGCAACCAAGGTACATGCCCTTGACCGGAATCGAACCTAGGACCTTTCAGTCCACAGACCGACACTCTATCTACTGAGCCAAACCGGTTTCGGCTCAATGTATTTTTTAATTTCCTCTTTGATTTCTTCATTGACCCATTGATTGTTTAGTAGCATGTTTTTTAGTCTCCATATGTTTGTGCTCCATATAATTAATTTCTAGTTTCATACTGTTGTGGTTGGAAAAGTTGCTTAATATTATTTTAATTATCTTAAGTTTATTGAAATTTGTTTTGTGAACTAACATATGACCTATCCTGGAGAATGTGCCATGTACACTTGAAAAGAATGCATTTCTGCTATTTTGGAATGGAATACTCCATTTATATCTACCAAGTCTAATGTATCAGTTAAGGCCAATGTTTCCTTATTGATTTTCTGTTTAGATGATCTATCCATTGATGTAAGTAGGGTGCCAAAGTCCCCTACTATTACTGTAATACTGTCAATTTCTCCTTTAGTATCTGTTAATTTTTTATTTATGTCTTTAGGTGTTCCTACATAGGGTACATAGATATTTGTAAGTGTTATATCCTCTTACTAGATTGATCCCTTTATCATTATGTAATGGTCTTCTGTGTCTCGTTACAGTCTTTGTTTTAAGGTCTTTTTTCTCTGGTAGACAAAAGCTATCCCAGCTTTCTTTTCATTTCCATTTGCATAAAATATCTTTCTCCATCCATTCACTTTCATTGTGTGTATATCTTTAGACTTGAAGTGAGTCGTACGTCTCTTGTAGGCAGTATATATATATATATATATATATATATATATATATATGATATTTTTATCCATTCAGCCACCCTATGCATTTAGTCCATTTACATTTAAAATAATTATTGATACATATGTACTTATTGCTATTTTGTTAATTGTTTTCTGGTTGTTTTTGTAGTTATCTGTTCCTTTCTTCTTCTCTGCTCTCTTCACTTATGATGACTTTATTTAGTGTTATGTTTGGATTTCTTTCTCTTCATTTTTTGGTGTATCTAGTATAGGTACTTGGCTTGTGGTTACCATCAGGTTTCACAATAACAACCTATGTATATAGCAATTGGTTGATGGTCACTTAAGTTCTAACACATTCTAAAAACACTACATTTTAACATCCCTGCCACCACATTTTATGTTTTTGCCATCATATTTTATAACTTTTTATTTAAATAATTATTGTAGATATAGATTATTTTACTATTTTTACCTTCATTCTAGTTTTATAAGTAGTTGATCTATTACCTTTATTATGTTTGCTTTTATCAGTGAGATTTTTTTCTTTCATATATTTTCTTATTTCTAGTAATGGTCTTTTCTTTTCCACTTAAAGAAGTCCCTTTTGTCTGCCAAGAGCAACTTCTCCTGCTGAAAAATGCTCCCCGCCCCCCAGCATTTAAGCAATCCTATCTATAATAATAAAAGGGTGATATGCTAATTAGACCGATGTCTTCCAGATGTCATTCCAGACGTGAAGCTGGGGCTGGAGGGAGCCAGCCCAGGTCCTGGTGCCTGTGGGTGGCCCAAGGGAAGCCAGCCCAGGTCCCGGGTGCCTGCGGGCAAGCCGAGGAGGGAAGCCCGGGTCCCGGGTGCCAGAGGGAAGCCAGTGCCAGCAGCCAGGGGAAGGAAGGCCTACTCTTGCACAAATTTTCGTGCATCGGGCCTCTAGTTAACTATAATGAAACACAATAATACATACTAATGGAGATAGGCATACATTATTCTGGGGAGAGAGATCAAGGAAGATTAAATCCATTCTGGGGAGTCAGGGAATGCTATCTTAAATTATCCTTATTCAAATGTAACCTCTGTTTCTTACTACCCTTGATGGTTTCTGGCAGGATTAATTTACTCTTTATCAGTATTTTTATACATTTTTCGTATTAATCAACAATATCAATAATAACACTTTACTATAATTACTTCCTTATAATTGTATCACTTACCAAAAAGATGTCAGTTTCTTGACAGCATGGTACAGACCTTATTTATCTTTGTATTTCTAGTACCTGATATCTGCAGTACAATGAACTCAGTAAATATTTTTATCTATAAGTATGTGCACATGTGGAAAAATGAATAAGGTAGTATGACATTATTATGATCGGTGTATTCATAAAGAAAGCTGTATTACTTAACAACACAATAATCTGTGCAGATATTAGAACTATGATGTGCTGAATATGAAAAAAGAGAGCCTTAGTTGAACACATGGGTGAATATCAATATGATACTAAAATTCATAATTATTTGTTATTTAAAAAACAATTATAGATACTCATTTCTCTGTATGTCTTATAGAAACTTATCCCTATTTGATTAAACATTTCTATCCTGTTCAAAAATGCTCTTTCATACTAAAATTAATGTATAATTACTTTTGTCTCTTGCCTAAATCTTGGGGATCACTTGGTTATCTTGAGGCTAACACAGCCATTCAAGGCGCCCATTGTAACTCCAAGGAGATGAGTTCAGATGCATTTGGAATGACTGCCTTTAAAAACTATCCCAGCGTTGTGCTTAACTATAAGGTGGAGGGGATCTTAGCAAATCTCAGAGGGTAACAACACCAAACTCTGAGATTTTAATATTCTACTATACAAAGTATACCTCTAAGAGTCCTAACACATGCCATTTTTATGCTTCTCCTTGGAAATGGAATTAACATTCCTGTACTAACTGGAAATGGTAAATTCTTAAATTGTTAATAGCTTCCTCGGGCTTCTGCTCCTTTGCTGTGCTATCATCTTGGCTCCGAATTACAAAAATATTGCTATGTGTGCTCATCAGTCTACTATCCTAAGGCTGTTTCTACTACCGAAAACAACTTTTGGACAAGGGAATAAACTGCAAGGGCCCACTCCTGGGAAGGAAGTATTTTAACATAGAAATCCATTGCACATTTTGTACCTATCTTCCTGGATATTAACAGAAAATGCATCTGGATTTTAGGCTTATCAAATTTATTTTGCTAAATAATGTCCTGCTTAGCATATAGTAAATCCTGCCTATTGTCATGGGTTCAGTGCTCAAGGGGGAGACGGGATGGGTGTTAGTGCCTGTTGGTAACTAGTATATAACTGGAGGAGGCATTGAATGGGAGAGGAAGTGGAGCTCAAAAATGTAAGAAAAAAAGAGATCTTGATAACAAAACATAAATGCAACAAGCTTCAAGAAATTAATGAATAAATGTAGGCAGAGGGAAAATAAGGTAAGGAACTATTCAGAAGAAGTAAACAGACAAGACGACAGTGGACAAATGAGAGTTCAGATTCCCAACTGGCCCTGTACAGAGTTCCACGTACATGTTCCATGGTGTCCCTGAGTAAAACATGCTCAGCATCACACCCAACACAAGTTTCTCACAAATCTCCTCACGAAGAGCCCACTGTATGCAAATGTAGATGTGCTATATGACACTTAATGGAACTTTAGAAAACCTCCCAAGCAAGATTACATATTATTTGTAGATTCTTGGTCATGCATTAATAGCACACAAAATGTGGACGGGAAAGATGCATACAAACTCTGGGACAGTGGTTATTTCTAGGGAGTCAGGAAGGGAAAGGAGTTGGGGGGGATGGTAAACTGTAATTTAAAAAATTCTATTTCTTTTTCAAAATGAAACAGGGCAAAAAGTATATGTTTCATGACTACTTTGGGCCTATTACTTTCTGTAAGTTTGAAACATTTTATAAATATAAAGAAAAAGGTTGAATGCTTACATGTGTAAAGTAATGGGCAATGTGTTTCAACAACCCAAAAGTAAATGTAATAAGTATAAGGTCTTCCAGCCCTTTCTTTTTAATGCTGCCTGGTGAAAGCCAATGGCAAATGGCTGAAAGAAATGCAATTTAGTGTAAGCAACTCGGTGAGAAGGGGACGTGGCCAAAATGATGCCAACTAAAGACCTATTTTTTTGGGTGGTCTGGTCAACCCCAGGGATACAAAATACTACATTGTGTGAGACTGATGTTCTCTCCTCCAGAAAATCCTCCCTAAATGAGATTATTCCTAACTGAGATCTTGATATGCAATAGACAGTCCTGGGTTCAAAGTTTTAGTCCCTGCCAAGTACTTAGTTCTGTTAAACTCAGTGCCTTGGATACTCGGCCAAGCTGGCAGAGGACAGATGTCCCTCTCAGAGCTTTGTGGAACCTGACAAAGACACGTGCCTCGATGTAAGGCCCCCGGGACAAGCAGTGCTGAGGGTACCAGTGGGCAGAGATCGCTGGAGTCCAGGCCGGGTGGCAGCAAGATACCAGCTCTCCATGCAGAGTCAGATCACTACCATTTCAGACTTAATTTCTGTTTCAAATGAACAATGCGATCAATCATAACTGTTAGTGTAGTATGTTTCTGTTTGAAGTGGAATAAATGCATAAAACAGGGAGAAGTTTGGATAACTACATTCAATATTAACAGAGCGTAATAGCTCAAAGTCCTTATTATATTCTTTAAAAAAATATTGAATATTTTACTCAAGATTTTGAAAGCACAAGTGTGTCTTAACTAGAGTAAAATTACAATGTGGCTATTTTTTTCAAAAGAACACTTAAAAAGCTATGCATGTTTCCTTGCAAGCAAAACAGAGAAAAGGGTATTATTATTGGTACTATGATTATTAAGCCACAGACACGTAAAATCCACAAAATGGATTGGTGGCTTGGGAAATGCAATATCACATCACAGGTGCAGACTGTTTCGAACCGAAGCAAACCTCAACCCCTCCAGCAATGAACTGCCCTGAGATCTTGGTAAAGACAGCAAGGCCTGCTCTGAGGCAGGGGGATCAGGCATCGTGGCTGGCACTACGTGGATCATCCCGCCAAGTCCACAGGGAAGGCTGCGGGGTTCGGACTGCACCCAGTGTGAGGCACGTGCATCAGTGGATCAATTTCTGAATAGGTTTCTATAAATATGTGTAAATCAGTTACAGGCACTTGAAATGTCTTTGGCTGGAATAACCCAACATTGCAAGAGAATATATTCACAGAGTGTCCAGGCCCAGGCTGGCGTCAGCAGGCAGTGCTTACGGTTTACTCAGTCTCTCTCAGAAAACGGGCAGCTGTGGGATTAGGCATCAGCCAAAGCAACCTTCTCAGGACAAAATCCAGTGCTCTGACGCAATTTGCTAGGTTTGCCCTTGATAACCGCAGAGCAAAACCTTGTTATCACCATCACGAAGAGGAAGTAACTGGTGTGCATGAGGTGCAAATTAATTAATGAACGGTCATCATCTGGAACAATAACTGTAAGCTTGGGATTCAAGTGTGATAGACTTTTCCAATGGCCCCCTTCTAACACCAGAAAGGATTGTACTCTTGGGCATATTTTGTGTTGGCAGCTCTAGCAGTCATGAAGATCTGGGACCAGAGCGTGGCATTGCTGTGGGCGTCCGGAACGCAGTGCGGTGGCCGTACTGTGACAGGGAACACACCAGGGTTGGCTGTGAGCGTCATGCAGGCTGTGAACGCCATCTGCTCACAGTGACTGAAGGGCATAGTCATCGCGCGCCAAGCAGCTGGCAGGGTAAAGCTAATGTTTATCTCTTCGTGGGCTTCCCTGCCTGAGAGTCCAACCTGATGCCCTAAGATGGTCGAGTACAGATGGGTGACATTGCGAGAGTACCCTCCAAAGCAGTGGTTCTCAACCTTTCTAATGCCGCGACCCTTTAATACAGTTCCTCATGTTGTGGTGACCCCCAACCATGAAATTATTTTCGTTGCTACTTCATAACTGTAATTTTGCTGCTGTTATGAATCGTAATGTAAATATCTGTGTTTTCCGATGGTCTTAGGCTCTACAGCAGACCCACAGGTTGAGAACCGCTAGCAGGGTTCTGAAAACACAGATATTTACATTACGATTCATAGCCGTAGCAAAATTAGAGTTATGAAGTAGCAACGAAAATAATTTTATGGTTGGGGGTCACCACAACATGAGGAACTGTGTTAAAGGGTCACGGCATTAGGAAGGTTGAGAACCACTGCTCCAAAGGGTGTGAGTGGGTCCAGGGTGAGGGTGATTGCAACTGAGATGTTAACCTGAATCCTCCAGTGCCTGGGGAAACTGGGTGGATACTCTGCCTGCCCACTGGTCACTGTGCTTTCTGGAGTCACGGTGTCATTTGTGAGATGCTTTAATGTTTCATTCTCTGATACACACAAGTCCAAGTCATTAAACTGCAGCAGGAAAGTATTCCAGTCCTCTGCCATTCCCGGTGACTTAATCTCCTTGATTTTGAAGAAATAGGCCAAGGTCAGGAAAGCTATTGCCAGGGTGCTTACACTGATCATAAAGACCACCAGGGGAGGCCTACTGCTGATGGCAGTGTCAGGTTCTCCAGGAGTTTGATGTCTGATCATCCACCCCACGCCCGGGGGCAGCAGTGTGCCCTGGGCCAAGCCTGTGGCTGCTCCGACCTCACTCGTGGTAGGTCTGGGGCCACTCAGCACCATCCTCTCCACTGCTCTGGGTGCTAGCAGCACAGACACAAGGCCCAGAGGCCCAGCTGGGTGCATGCAACCGCTTCATGGGTTGGTCGGGGTCTCACAGCCATGGTTTCCCCTTATATTCTTTATTACCATGTTATTTTAATTGCAACACCTCAGTTAATGAATAAACAAGTTCACGTCTAGGTATTTCTAAGCAACGTAACCAGTCTGCCACCTTGATCATCCTATCTAATAAAAGAGTAATATGCAAATTGACCGTACCTCCGCTACACCCACAAGCCATGCCCACCAGCCAATCAGGAGCGAATATGCAAATAAACTCAACCAAGATGGCTGCAGCCACAGAGAGCAGGAGGGAGGCTTGGGTTTCCCCAGCAATGGAGGAAGCCAAGCTTTCCGCCTGCCCTTGCCGGCCTAGGCCTCCACTCAAGGCTACAAAGTTTCAATGATAGAAGATAAATAAATCCAAACAGAAATGGCGGCAGCCATGGAGCTGGAAAGAGCAGGGGGCTAGGGTTGTCCCCAGCGATGGAAGAAGCCGAGCTTCTGCAGCCCTGGCCTGCTTTGACCTCCACTTAAGGCTGCAAAGTTTCAATTATAGAAGATACATAAATCCCAACAGAAATGGCTGCCACCACGGAGCAAGCAGAAGGCTTGGGTCCACTCAAGGCTACAAAGTTTCAATTGTAGAAGATAAATAAATCCCAGATACCAGGGCCTCCACTTGGGTTGCTGGGGGGTGTGGCTGGCCTGCAAACAACTACAGGCCCCTTGCCCAGGCTGCCCCACACCCTAAGGGAACCCCCACCCTGATCTGGGACACCCTTCAGGGCAAACCAGCCGGCCCCCACCCATGCACCAGGCCTCTATCCTCTCTAATAAAAGAGTAATATGCAGATTGACCATTACTCCAACACACAAGATGGCTGCCCCCATGTGGTCAAAGATCCTGCCCCCATGTGGACACAAGATGGCCACCACAAGATGGCCAGCAGGGGAGGGCAGTTGGGAGGGACCAGGCCTGCAAGGGAGAGAAGTTGGGGGTGATCAAGCTTGCAGGGGAGGGCAGTTAGGGGTGACCAGGCCGACAGAGGAGGGAAGTTGGGGGTGACCAGGCCTGCAGGGGAGGGCAGTTAGGGTGACCAGGCTTGGCAGGGGAGCAGTTAGGCATCAATCAGGCTATCAGGTGAGTGGTTAGGGGGTGATCAGGCAGGCAGGCAGAAGCAGTTAGGGGCAATCAGGAAGGCAGGCAGGCGAGCAGCTGGGAGCCAGTAGTCCTGGATTGTGAGAGGGATTTCTGACTGCCCGTTTAGGCCCGATCCTACTGAACCTGGGACCAGTAGGATCGGGCCTAAACGGGCAGTCAGACATCCCTCGAGGGGCCCCAGATTGGAGAGGGTGCAGGCTGGGCTGAGGGACACCCCGCCCCTCCGTGCACAAATTTCGTGCACCGGGCCTCTAGTCTATATAATAAAAGCCTAAGCTTCTGTTACAGCGGAACAATCAGAACGACCGGTCTCTATGATATGCACTGACCACCAGGGGGTAGATGCTCAATGCAGGAGCTGCCCCCTGGTGGTCAGTGTGTTCCCACAGGGGGAGTGCCGCTCAGCCAGAAGCCGGGCTCATGGCTGGCAAGTGCAGCGGTGGTGGCAGAAGCCTCTCCTGACTCTGTGGCAGCGCTAAGGAGCAGTGAGCTGAGTGGTAAGGAGCAGCAAGCAGGTGGATGGTAAGGAGCGAGGGGTCCTAGACTGTGAGAGGGATGTTCGACTGCTGGCTTAAGTGGACATCCCCCGTGGGGTCCTGGACTGCGAGGACTGTGAGGACTGTGAGGAGAAAGAAAATTAATACCTGGGTGCATTAGAGGGAAACTACAAAAAAAAAAAAAAAAAAAAAGGCAGAGAACATCTTAAAAGTCGTCAGAAGAAAACCAGCAGGCAGACATTCCCCGAGTCGTCCCAGACTGAAAGAGGGCACAGGCTGGGCTGAGGGAACCCCCCTGTCCCACCCCCCCCGCCCCCCTCCCCCGCAGTGCACGAATTTCATGCACTAGGCCTCAAGTTAAAATAATAATATTGCTAAAAATCTCAGGAATGCAGCCATAGTTCTGGAGATGTGAATACATACAACTCTCCTACAATACTGGTGGACCCTTGCTATGGAAGGAAAGGAATGATGTTCCCATTCTTCCATCTGCTCTTTTCTTGTTCATTCCCAGACTTCCTGGTGAAAATGACTCCCACTAATTGCACATATATAAAAATCACAAGGGATCCATGTGCTTTTCCTTGCTCCCCATTCTCAGACTATCTCAAGAATGACCATAACTGCACAAATTGGCTTTTCTAGGGGGGCCTTTATAAACATTCAAACAAGTGTCTTCACCTTGGTATTTTGTGGGTGTTAAAAATCCTTGTGATATGAGCCTCCTGGGAGCACCAGGTGTAGTCCCTTTCCCCCAAGTCAGATATTTACCAACACTCTTTCATAAGCCAAAGAACCCTGCAGTATATACCGTGTGTCTGCACCATCAAAAGTTTGTTTCTCTAGTCTAGACCAGTGGTTCTCAAAGTATGGTCTCCAGACCACCAGCATTGGCATCTCATGGGAAACTTTTAGAAATGCAAATTCCAGCCCTGGCCAGAGCATCATCCCTATATGCCAAGGCTGCAGGTTCAATGCCCAGACAGGGCACATATAAGAATCAACCAATGAATGCATAAGTAAGTGGAACAACAAATCTCTCTCTCCCTCTCTTTCTCTCTCTCCTCCCATCCTTCCTTTCTCTCTAAAATCAATCAATCAATATTTAAAAAAAAAAAAAGCCTTGGCTGGTTTGCTCAGTAGTTAGACCGCTGGCCCATCAACGGAAGGGTTGCAGTTTTTAAAAATATATATATTTTTATTGATTTCAGAGAGGAAGGAAGAGGGAGAGAGAGACAGAAACATCAATGATGAGAGAGAATCATTGATTGGCTGCCTCCTGCATGCCCCCTACTGGGGACCGAGCCCGCAACTCAGGCATGTGCCCTTGACCAGAATCGAACCTGGGACCTTTCAGTCCTCAGGCCGATGCTCTTTCCACTGAGCCACACCAGCTAGGGCTGGGGTTGCAGTTTTGATTCTGGTCGAGGGCACATACCTCAGTTGCAGGCTCGATCCCTGGCCCCGGTCAGGGAGCATCGGGGAGGCAACCAATTGATGTGTTCCTCTCACATGAATGTTTCTCTCTGTCTCACCCCCTCCCTTCCACTCTCTCTAAAAATCAATGGAAAAAAATATCCTCGGGTGAGAATTAACAAAAGAAAAGAAATGCAAATGATAGAGCTGATGAATCCGAATTCGGGATGTGAGTACCAGCAATGCTTTTTGTTTGTTTGTTTTTTGTTTTTTTTTGTGTGTGTGTTTTTTATTTTGTTAATCCTCACCTGAGGAAACCATCCAGGTGATTCTGATACTTGCTAACGTTTGAGAACCAAATATAATTATGGTTCTGGTCACAGGAGAGAGTAGTATAAAAAGTGTAGATAGCCAGACTTTCTTCAAATTCCTGGTCTCCCACTAACTACATTTTAATGTACACATTGCTTCACTTTCCCGTGCCTCTGTTTCACTATCTGTAAAATGAGGTTAGTGGTCATATACCGATGCATAGGATGGTTGTAAGAATGAAATACATTGTTTTTGTTCATTGTCAGATACTTTGTGAGGTTTAACAACTCACTGAGGCGGCTCCTTCTGAGGAAGGGTGATCTGGCGCAAGCTCTGCCCTGGGCAAACCCCTTTCCTTCCCAGAGACACAGCGACTTCCTCTGTACACGGGACAGTTACATCTGAGCCACTTACCTCACTGGCCTGGTGTGAAGACAGAGTGAGAAAATGTGTAAATTCTTTGTAAACTGAAAGAGCTATTTAAGGCAAACATATGCCACACTCACCCTCGTGACTACGATTTCCCGTCATCAGTGGAGTGCGAACCCCAGGAACTATCTCTAGGTTTCTTTCCATCAGCTGACCACCGTGCCGCCTTGTTCAGAGCACTCGATTCATTCTGAGAGCAGCTGCCATAGTCTACAAGCTATTTCTCTAGTGTCTTGAGTAGTACTCATTTCCATACTTCTTTTCTTTTCTTTCTTTTTTTTTTCTAGTACTTCTTTAGATGCCAGCCATTATCGCTCCTCTTCGGTGACATCATTCTCACTAAATAAATATTTGTTACTTCCCCAGTAGTTTCCATTTGAGTTTAAAACATGCCATATTTAGCAGAATGACTTACTTGTTGATACCCTTTCAAACTTAATAGAGGAAGGATAGTGAAGTTGCATTACAATAATAACTATTTATTGAGCAACTATTAGGAACAAGGTACTATACTAGAGCTCCACATATCTTATTTCATTTGTTTCTCAAAACAATCCTGATGCAAGTGCTCCAACTATCCCTGTTTTACACGTAAGACAACCATGGCCAAGAGAGGTTAAAGAACTTGACCAAAGCTTTCCAGCAAGGATTATTATTATTTTTTTTTATTCCAAGAGTTCTTTCAATGGGCTCACCCCTGTAAAACAAAATCCTAAAATCATCTTGTCCTGAATTTCTCTGGCACTTTGAAAACTGAACACAGTCAAAGGTGAATGAACCAGCTCATGTCCCACGCCTTTCAATAAGAAAACCTGTGTTTGGGTCAGTTTTGAGTGACATTTAAAAAGGAGTACTCAAGAAGTATTTCATCCTTCACTCCCTCTTTGTCACCATAAAGATCAAGGCTGTGCTTCAGATGGGTACCTAACTTTCCCTAAATAAACTGAAACTAAATGACCAGTTCCATCACATTAAACAAATAGTTTTGTTAACACATTGCTTTATTTGTTCTCCAACCCCACCCCTAAGGCACATAATTTTTAACTAATTGAAATGACATCACTTGTCCATTCAAAAACATCTCTTATTAACTTTTATATGCCTTTCATCATTTATTTTTGTCTTTGTTGTTTTGTTTCTGTTGTTGCTAATCCTCACCCGAGGATATTATTTTTCATTGATTTTTAGGGAGGGAAGGGGAAGAGAGAGAGAAAGAGAAACATCAGTGTGAGAAAGACACATTGATTGGTTGCCTCCTGCACGAGCCCTGACCAGGACCAGGGATCGAACCTGCAACTGAGGTATTTGCTCTTGACCGGGAATAGAACCTGCAATCCTTCGGTGTGTGGGCTGACACTCTAACCACTGAGCAAAACAGGTCAGGGCTTGGCAAATTATTTTTAAAGAAACTCTAGACATCATGTCATTTCAGCTCTACATACTTGATGAGAGAGAGAGACAAAAGAAGAAGAAGAAGGAGGAGGAAGAAGAGGAGAAGGAGGAGGAGGAAGAGGAGGAGAAGGAGGAGGGGAAGAAGGAGAGAAGAGAGAGAGGGAGAGAAGAGAGAGAGGAAGAGGGGGGACATAGATGTATGAGAGAAACGTAGATCTGTGAGAAAAACATCCATCGGTTGCCTCCCATATGCACCCCTACTAGGGATTGAACCCAAAACCTTTTGGTGCATGTGGCAATGCTCCAACCAACTGAGCCACACCAAACAGGACTGCTTTCAACTCTTGCAGTAGATTTTGTAAAGGTCCTTAGCTGGAGAGTATGCATTTATGGAGTGCTAGTCTGGATGAAAATAGCATTATAACATAAAATGCACCATTAATACTTTAAAACCCAGTATGATTTATATTTATATAAATAACATAAAAGAAGCCAATTAAACCAAAGTCACTGGAGTGTAAATAACATAAAAACTTATTGTTCTGTGAGCTATGAAGATAAACTAATAATGAAAGTATTTATCATATGTCTAACAACCAAGCAGGTACGAGTGGGTTAAGCAGACTGCAGGGGGAAAACATTTTTATTTTTCTGACATCTCCTAAACGCAGCACAGCATTTTGGCCCAATTCAGATCCATTTGAAATGTGACTTTATATCTGAAAGTTGCCTTTTGTCCATTTGAGTAATTAATAATTTTAAGTGTAACAAGGACATCTTGATTCAAACACTTTGTAATCTGACTGGGAGGATATTTAAAATTCATTACAGTACATTAAACTCGCAGTGAACAGTTAGCTTCATTGCAAAATAAATAAATAGCCACTTTGCTTTGATCAGCAGAAATTCTGATAAAATCAGCAAAACACCAATTAAAATGTGAAAAATGTCACCTACCATAGTTATTCTAATGGAACATGGACTTAGAGGAAGGAACTGATTCAATGTTGATTTTCATGCCAGCTGTGGCTTCCAGATGTAAATCATTTTGCTTTTTGCTGGTGTAGCTGGCTAACTCCTCCACAGGCCCTGGATTGGTCCTATGATTGAACCATTACATAACAAGGCAGCTCTATTGGGGCTGCAATTGCATTCTCTTCATTTTCTGGCAAATCATTGTTTTCTTTAGATGTTTTCCCATGACCAAAGGATCCACAGTTGTTCCTGTCACATGTGGACACTGTCTGGGGTTGAGGCCATCTCTCTTGGAAGAATCATGACATGACCTTTTGACCTTACTTCTTGTCCTGTCAGTCATTTTAGTCCTTCAGCACAATGCTGCTATCTGTCCACAATAATTCAGACTTCTGTCACAGCATGGCAAGCTCAAGTTCAGTACGTCTTTGTTCATTTCTAGTACTTAGCCTAGTGCTGGGTGCCAGGTGGGTGCTCAATAAATGAGTCCTGGGAGTGATACTGTTGCAATGAACTAGTTATTAACAACAGGAAAGGAGCAAAGGGAAGGCCAAATATTATGGGCATGTCATTTGAGCAGCTCTGCTAGAGAGCTGCAGCTTTAACTCCCCAGGGGTCCAACAGAGGGGAGATAGACACGCGCTCAATGAAGTTGGGGTGGCTTCGAAAAGGTACTTGTCTGTCAGTCAGACTTGGGAACAGATCATTGGCCAGAATGGGTGTGGTTCCTGCCAGGGCATGGAATTTGAGATATTTAATCACCTAAACCAGGGGTGGGGAACCTTTTTTTCTGCCAAGGGCCATTTGGATATTTATAACATCATTCATGGGCCATACAAATTACTACCTTAAAAATTAGCCTGCTATATTTGGTCAGACACTTAATTAACTCACCCCTAATGCCTTGGCAGGGCCAGACCAAATGATTTTGTGGACCTTATATGGCCCGTGGGCTAGATGTTCCCCACCCTGACCTACACAAAGGAGTTAGCTCTCTTGGTCTCTCTGGGTTCCTCTTGTGTTCTTGGTGTGTTGTGCTCTCCTGCATTCACGGCCATGTGGACCCCACACACAATGGACTGTAACTAGCCTGATGCTGAGCTGGACCTGACTGCAATACGGAACGGAAACCCTGGACACTGGCTCTGATTTTAGCTCTACTGAAACCCAATCACACTTCTTCTATAACTGGATTAAGGGAAACGGGGCTTTGGAAACGCAAACATGTAATTCCACTTAAATAAAAATCATTTGTGCCCTGACTGGTTTGGCTCAGTGGATAGAGCATTGACCTGCAGACTGAAGGTTCCCAGGTTCGATTCCGGTCAAGGGCATGTACCTTGGTTGCGGGCACATCCTCAGTAGGAGGTGTGCAGGAGACAGCTGATCGATGTTTCTCTCTCCTCGATGTTTCTAGCTCTCTATCCCTCTCCCTTCCTCTCTGTAAAAAAATCAATAAAATATATATATTTTTAAATCATTCGTTCTCCCAGGCAAGTCTCAGAAAATTCTTTTTCTTGAGATATTGTAAGGACTCCACCCCCAGCACTCATTGGGGAAAGGGATATATGAACTTTCCCGATAACAGAAGGACGGAGGAGGCCCACCTGAACTTCAGTTTCTTTCAGTGAATTCTATGGCAGGTGCTTGGACCTCCTGCTCTCAGATTCCAGAAATCAATTCTCAGGTCCTCGGACCTCCATAATAAAGGGGGTAATTATGGTGAAAGAGGAAAAAACTGTTAATTGCACGACCTCTTCATGGAATTAAAAGAAAAAATAGAATTGCTTTGAACTGCAAGATGTGTTTTCTTTCCTGTCTGTAGGCAGATTCTTCCTGACAGAAACCATGAATTCATTTCAAACAATTATTGTGGAATCTGTCAGTTCCAGCTACTTCAGAAATCAGTAATAGAAAAACAAATGTGCAAAAATGAAAACAATTGTGCTGTGTCGTGAGCACTGTTTTCTCCTTTTGATTGTTTCCCCAAAATGTTGTTTCATCCTCCTTTCAATAATTACACACAATAGATATTTAAGAAGAAACGTTATGGTAAGACCCTCAGCATGGAACCTGGCCCATTTGCAAATGAACTTGCTCATTTTGCAATTAGGAGATGGAGGCTATGTTCAAGTAAATTCACAAACACCAAAATTAAATTTAAACACCTCAGGCAACCATAATGCATTTAAATTTAGATGAAATAACAGTAATTTTACTGAGTTTAAAACAACTAATTGTTTTGGATCTGCTTACACTCATTTGAAGTTTTGTCCAATTGTTACCACTGCATTTCACACCTTGAATTTATATTTTTGCCATAGTTAGGATGTTCTTTTTAATAACACGGGGGTGACAAAATTGGATCTCTCACCCTCTATGTTACAGGTTAATTACATAACCACACTCTTCCGAGGTTGCCTAGGAAGAATCATAGCCTTTATTCTCGGTGACCAGTTACCAATATGAATTGAGGGTTCTAGTTCCAGGGGAAAAGGCAGAAAAAAGTGACAAGGGGATGAACTTATCATAATAAGACAAGTTCTGCATGTTAGCCTTAATATACACATTGCAAAACTCAACCTTGAATATGTCTGTATGAATTTAAGACTGTTATTTGTACCTTTAAAGAAAAGTTAGACACATGATCTTATCGGCAACTGGTCATTTGGTTTCATTTCATGAGAAAGCGTGATGGTGTAGTGAAATCAGAAAGGTCTTTGTACAGACTCCAACCACCCCGATCCACCGCATGTTTGCTGTGATCTCAGGGAAGTACCTTCACCTCTAAGCCCCATTTTTCTGTAAAATGGGATAATAATATTCCTAATTGAAAGAATTGTGAGGACTGGATGATCATAAATATAAAGCACGTAGGATAACGCTCAGCACATAGTAATCACTCAATAAATTCCAGCCACTAGAATTATGCATTCTTATGCCATATTTAAAAAGCAACACCAGCCCCGCCGGTGTGCTCAGTGGTTGAGCATTGAGTATGAACCAGGAGGTCACAGTGGGTTCCACCCCTGGAGGTGGCGTACAGGAGGCAGCCGATCAATGAGTCTCTCTCATCATTGATGTTTCCATCTCTCTCTCTCTCCCTCTTCCTTACTCTCCAAAATCCATAAAAATATATATATTTTTAAAAAGCAACACCAGGCAAGTGAGTAAGATGCAAGTCTTGGTCCTCCAAAGCATTGCCAGATGTAGCAGAGAAAAATACAGGATGCAATATTTGGGAGATACTTGTACTAAAGAGTTATTCAGTGTCTGTCTGAAATGCAAATTTTATGGGGCATCCTGTATTTTACCTGGCAATTTAGTGCTTAAGTTCTGATACTTAAAGACATTACGATTTCATATTTTCCTTTAAATACTTGGGGATCGAGTAAAGGGCAGGTTAGAAATGAAATGTTTAGATTATTGCCTTAATTCTTTGCTTCAGTTTGGGCATAGAGAAAGCAGGCTGCCACCGTCACTCTGGATGTCCTTGGGTACCATGACAAGCAATCAACATCACCTGTGCTGGCTGATCATTCAGAGGATATGATGCCCTTGTTTATAGCACCTTCAATTCCAAAGACATTTTTACTTGACTAATTCACTGTTTCATACCAGGCAGGGGGCGGGGAGGAAATCATTCAAACTAAATGCAACTCTGAAGTTCAGTTACTTGGCTTGGAAAACAGCAGATAAATTGACAACTGCAAATGGTCTGAAATGTGAATGATTCTTTTTCCACTTCAACTAAATCTATTGAGCACACCCAAATAATTTAAAAGTGCTGAAAATAAGCAGTATTGGGGATTAATGAAAGCAATATATTCACTTTGTTGCATTTATTATTTTTAAATTATAGTACTCCCTCTTGAAGGAATGCAATGAGGTTGAAATGAAGCAATTTTGTTGTTAAATATTGTCATTTAGAATAAAATGCATGAGACTCTGGAAATGAAACAGTACAGCTGTTGCTGTTTTCCATTTATCCTTAGTTGTTTTTTTTCAAGTGAATAAAAAAATTAAAAAATGGTAATCGCAAGGAAGTTCGGCGTCTCAGTGGTCGCGTGAGGGATCCATCAGATTTGGCACAAAAGTTGCTCAGGACGTGAGGACCAAGGAGGCAGAGATGGGTGTTCAGATCCCTGTCACTCCTTCTGGGGCTCGGCTAGCAATGGCCCTTCCTGCTTGTGGACTGGCTCTGACTTAGTCCCCCCAAGAACAGTGTGGGTCACGGAAAATAGAGAGATCTGGGCATCAGGATGTTCTTTGGGGTCACAGACCTTATCCTCACAGACTTAGATCTAGTAGAGGAGACAGAAACAAAGTATTTTTCTTCAGGTGATTAGTGTTGTGAAAGGAAAATGAACTTTCTGACTGTGTGACTTAAGGCACATTACTCATCTTCTCTGAGCTTCATTTGCTTTATCTAAAGAATGGAAAATAGACTCTACCTGCAGGGTCCTTGTGAGGACTGGAAATGATGCATGCGAAGGGCACAGTTCCTGGCGAACAGAAATGGTAACTGTAATTGTTTTTATTGCTATTATTTCCATTATAGTTTCTGCCTCTGTCTTGTTAGAAATGGAAACCAGTAAAGGTAGGGTTGGTAAAACTTATGTCTGAAATTCAGCGCCAAATTGCCAGATGAAGTTCAGGATGCCCAGTTAAACGTGAATTTCAGATAAACAATGTATAATTTTTTAGCATACGTATGTCCCACACAATATATGGAACATGCTCATAACTTTAACAGAATCATTTATTGCTTGTCTGAAATTCAAATTTACCTAGGCATCCTGCATTCTCTGTCCCCAAACATGGCAACTTCAAGCAACTGGTCCCTTCCAAGAAGCCTGTTGAAATTAAAATCCTTCTGAGTCAAGTTCTCCTTTCCTACTAATTTTTGTGTGATGTTGATGCTTTCTTGATTTCCTTTTCTTTTTAAATTTGTGTGTGATAGCAAATTCTTTATTGGGGAAAAGATACGGCATGCTAATATTCTCAGGGTAGTTTGGTATTCCTTGGAGCAAAGTTGGTGCACATGGGATCACTAGGAGAGTCTCCTCATCTGTAAAATGGGTGCAAAGTACAGTGACTCAGCTTACAGCACATTGTGGATGGCAGGCTCTAAAGTATGTGGGGAACTAGAGGTGGAGCTTAGCACAGGTAAGGTATTACTATTATTCCCTTGGAAAGGAAAGCTATTATTGTTATTACTCAGTCATTCATTCAACAAACATTCATTGAGTTCTTATGATATGGCAGACATAAGCTGAGGCACAGGGAATAAAACCATAAGGAACTCCACACTTGTTGGGAAGTTCTATATGGCACAGACCCTACCCCTCACAGAATTTTCTTTTTAATGGGGAAGAAAAACAAATACTTTACATCAGATGATGATGAGTGCTAAGAAGGGGGAGGATGGGAGGGTGTGGTTAGAGAGTGACCAGAAGTCGCTATTCTCAATAGGGTGGCTGGGGAAGGAAGGCAGCGCTGCTGAGTGACATTTGAGCAGAGTCAGGGAGCAAGCCTGGGGAAAGAACATTCTAGGAGGAGGGAACACTCAGTGCAGACACTCTGACGATGCACATGAGTGCTTGACATGTCAGTGGAAAACCACGAGGGATAAGACTGATCAGGAAAACATATTTTGGTTTCCTCGAGCCAGTTTACCTAAAAATGCTGGCCTCACAGAGACCTCAGGTTCTCAATTTCAGCCCAATGGGAATCACTGCTTACAAAGCTTACGTTGACAATCCCCTGTGTGTCTCAAGGTCAGAGAAAGTTCCACTTTGGGAGCCTATTTTTAAGGGGAGCAAATACTCTCTCAGCTTTGGCCACTGCCATTCTCTAGCCCCATGGAAATTAACAGGCGGTGTTCCCACAGCCACTGGAATATCACACCAAACGTAGGACCTTACAGTGGGACGAGAGCTTCTGGCTTACCTCATCCAATTCTACCTGTTTTCTCTTTCAGCCATTTTTCTTTCTTAACTTTTAATTTCTACCCTTTGCCATATTAAATGACTAGAGACCCAGTGCATGATTGAATCATGCACGTGTAGGATCCCCTACACGCTTTCGCTTTCGATGGTGGGGGAGGTGGGTGCCTGTCTGCTCCAGCACCAGGCCTTTCAGAAGCCTCCGCCGAGCCAGAGGCTTCTGAAAGGCCTGGTGCACCAGCGGACAGGCACCCAGCTCCCCCACTTTTGATGGCCCGCGGCGGGACGTGAGCTCGCTGCCCCAGAGGTCCCTTATGTTCCGCAGCACAGCCATGGCGCAGACACTGGCCCAATCGGCTACCCTGGCCACCCCGAGTCCCGCCCCCTGCGCCTCCTGCTGGCCCAATTGTGGGCGTAGCAGAGTGATGGTAATTTACATATTACCATTTTATTAGGTAGGATTATTACAAGATTCTGTCCCTTCCAGTGGCTGGTCTACAACCTGACCTCTGGCACTTGTCCATTATGTCTCCTTCTTAGTCATCCTGCAATGGTGTGAGTTGGTAAGATGACCTTCAGGAGAAGTCTAAATTCTTCTTCTTCCCCTAGAGCTCTTGAAAGTGCTTTCAAGACTAGGGCAGAATTATTTAAAATAATCTAATTCATTTGTAATATGCCAGCACTGTTAGGTCTGATCAAATAATTGAATTGATACCCCTCCCCCAGGAACTGGCTTTTCAGGTCATTTCACTATGGACATTCCCTTTGCCGAGACCACATTTCACTTGTGGTGACCACATTCCATTATCTCCTCTCCGTGTATGCATAAAGAAGTCTCCGCCCAGAAAAAAAGCCCACCAACAGTCCTTTAAAAGCCACTGGCTCCCGTCACTGGGTACTGGAGCCATCCAGGCCTTCAGCCACCTGGTGTGCAGATGATCAAATAAATTCGTAATACCTCACCACTCCGGCCTCGTGTGTTCCTCCTTCGGCAACCTAACAAGCACTATATTAAAGTGGGTCTTGGATTCAGTAATTGTATCTCATCCTTAAATAGTGTAAACATTTCTTTCATTTACATTACTTTCTTCTATATAAAGTATAAAGATCAGCTTCAGTAAATTAACATGTTAGGATCATGTTCAGTGCTATAAAGGGCTTCTTATTTTTAAAGTTCTTTTTGTTCTTTCAGTAAATATTTGATCACTGTCGTGGTCAGTAGATTAGATACTAGCACATTTTCCATGCTGCTGCTCCTATCAAAATCAACCCTGATGCCTCCATTTTATTGGGGCATAAAAGAGTCCCTTTGATAGAGTTTCTGAAAGTTTAGCAGGAGCAATTGAAGACATGGGGGTAATGGTTCCTTGAACCCTGCACAAGGACGTGTTTATGACTTTTTGACTGTTTTTAGCAAGACTTTTGAGTAATTTCCTGTGTTATTGACAACAACAAGAACAACAACAACAAAAAACACCACTAATGGGAAAGAGTAATTCAGGCTAGAAATTCCCTACACTGAATCCTTTAACCTGCTGAGGGATATGCAAAGGTGACATTATGGGAAGTAGCTAGGTCATCCTTTGGGGCGGTGAAACCTCCTCTACTTTTTGCTGGCAGCCTTTTCCCCACTCTAGTGCTTACCAAGGCTTTCCATTTCTATGTGCAATGGCCAACATCTCACATTCCTTTGCATTGAGATGCTTGGCTACAGTTTCTATCATCCTCAGATCTTGTTTAAACTCTCAAAATGAGAGTCATAAAACACACACACACACACACACACACACACACACACACACACACACACACCCCTAATCCACCAGGCTGGTTGTATCCAGGAAACTTGCCTAACAAAAGCAGTGCCATACTGCATGTCCACCCTATGGAAGCACCAACTTCTCATTGTAATTATCCACCTTTTAAAAAATTCTACCTGGAGGTGGAAGTGCTCCTGAACACTTCATTTTGTGACATTGAAGATGAATCTCAGCCTCCCAGAAGTTCTTTCCATTTCACAACAAAAATACAACAACATCCCCTCCCACCCACCAAAATAACCTGGAGAAGAGAATGGTTGCTATTCTAGACAAACACTATGAAAATGTAGTGTATTGATTAGTGAAGAAAAATAAAGTTTCCTCTCCATGCTGTTCAGTTACCCTGCTCATTTCTTAATAGTCCTACATCCATAAAAGGCCAAAGGACTCTGACCTTGACAAGCTAACTGAGCAGGAAAAGGCAATCATGTGTACAAGGCTGTCACCCACCCTACAAATTATGATAAAATATACCTCAGGGTCGGAAAAAAGAGTTGCATATCTCCAGTGACACCCACAGTAGTACGCTTAAGGATTTGAATAGAACAGCAATTTATTTTGCACGACCATGTTTTATGGTTATCATCAAGCATTATGTCTTCAGAGACAGAAAGGTGGTGTTTTTTATGGACTCTGGCTCCTGGTTGCATTATCCTCACAGCTCAGAAATTACCTCTTGCTCCTTTTTTAATTCCCCCTTCTCACCCCCAACCCTTACCCCTCAGTTAACAAAGCAGCTGTTTTTGTAAAGAAAAAGGAAAAAATAACTTGAATCCAAATTACATAAAGGGCACAAAGTGAACAGATTTCCAACCCTGAATAGTTTCAAAATGAATGATTATCTGGCTAATTAGTGAAATAAATAATAATAATTGCCTGTCCCTCCTCATTAGAGCCCTTAATAGTAAATGGAACTCCAGTGCAGAGTTCCAGTGAGCTGGCTTCACGGCACAGGACTCAGGTCTGCGTTGGAAAAAGGAGACACGACTCTATCTTGCAGGTGCCCACGTGTCAATCCCGAAAACCAGAAGAGCAAGGAAAATGAGGGAGGCTTCAGGATCTGCAAGGGAGATGGTTTGGGACATAGAGGGAATATTTCTGGCTTCCTTCCATGCTTAGGATTATATTCCATACATCCAAGAAATGAGAGCTATAAACATAGAACACTAGGGCCAGAGCATAGCTTATCTAACCAGCAGCATCTATGTTCTTCAGTTCTGACCTAATCCATCTGCAACATTATCTACCCAGGTTTCTTGTTAAAACTGTGAGCCCTGGGCTCCCTCCCAGACCCCTGACTCAGAAGCTCTGGAGTGGGCCCAGGGTCTGCATGCTCAACAAGATTCTGGGGCGCTGTGCATGCACCTGAAATTGGAGCAGCTCCGATAGCCAGTGGCTGGAGAGACTGGGCCATGCTGTGAGATAAAGCATGTCTCTTCCTGTAGAGAAGGTTACTCTGTGGTTCAGCCACAACATCCTCCTGCCAGGGCTCCTCTCTGCACCAGCCTCGCCACAACCTCTGAAATGAGCAGAGAACCTCGCTGCTGCTTTGCTCCTGGAGTCTGTTCAGCCAAACCCATTACTCAACACGGAAAGCATTTGGCTGGCTTCTAATGAGGCAGCAGACCAGCTTTTAGGAGTCTGTTCTCAGTGTGATGTATGAATGGAGAGCCCTGGTAATGTTCATCAGTGGAGAGTTCCCACTACTCCAGCAACTGTCCTGTAAAGCTTGACGCTCAAATCATCTTCTTTCTGTTTGGAAATCCACCCCTGTTCAGGTGCTAGCAGGAAATGGGAATACAATGATGGTCTTTAACTTTCTCCTGTTTTATAACTAAACCTTTCAAGACTCCCTGGGTCTCTAATCCATGCTGCTCTCTCCACTATGACACATTTGACCCAACCATGTGAAATAATTAATTAAATTAACTATAATGTGCTTAGTACTGGGGAGGCAGAGGTGTTTCTTTTTAAATATATATATATTTTATTGATTTTTTTACAGAGAGGAAGGGAGAGATAGAGAGTTAGAAACATCGATGAGAGAGAAACATCAATCAGCTGTCTCCTGCACACTCCCTACTGGGTATGTGCTCGCAACCAAGGTACATGCCCTTGACTGGAATCGAACCTGGGACCCTTAAGTCCGCAGGCCGACGCTCTATCCACTGAGCCAAACCGGTTAGGGCAGAGGTGTTTCTTGAGTTTGAAGAACGTATAGTCTAGCCTGGGAGACAGACTGGTAAACAGACAATTATAATACTACAGTAACCCTGGAATAAGCTGAGGAGGAAACTCGGGCAGAGTCTCCAATGATGAAGGGATGCTCAACAGGAGAAGGAACATGCTCAAGAGAAGAAGATGCTTAGAGAAGAGCTTTCAAGTGAGAGAAGAGAGGGCTTATGTAGGGACCAATTTAGCCAAAAGACTCCAACTTGTCCGAGCTGCCCACAGAGGCACAGTGCTCAGGGCCCAAGATACTTTTAGGGGACTGCAGAAATGTTTTAGCTCTAATTTATTCTAAAATCAGAAGGAAAAAATGAATACAATGATAAGGAATACTGAATCTAGCCTGTGTTATACTTATCTTTGTTTAATGGAAGAAGAGGCCCATAGAGGTAAAAGTGTCCAGGGTCCTCAAAAGCCATAATGCATTAGTCATAAGCCCTGACTTATGCGAAGATACAGGTGAGCCATCAGGTCTGGAAGTGCAGGTGACAACACCTAAAACACACCAAGCCCTCACTCTGTGTGAGGCTCTTTTCTGAGAGCCTTGAGAGTATTACCCTCTTTACCCCTCACAACCCCGTGAGGTAGGTAGTATTACCACTGCTCCCATTTCACAAATACTGAAATCAGAGCAGGAGAGAATAAGTTCCTGAAGTCATACAGATAAAGATACACTCATTTGAGGTAACCCAGAGAACCAGGCCACTATCAAGGTGCTATTACTCCAGAGTCCACACACTCAAACTCTCTGCTGGCGCTCCCCAGTTATTTAATTACTAGAGGCCCAGTGCACGAAAATTTGTGCACTGGGGGGGGGGGGGGGAGGGGATGGGTCCCTCAGCCCAGCCTGCGCCTTCTCGCAGTCCAGGACCCCTTGGGGGATGTTAGGCCCACTCTCCAGGGGATCGGGCCTAAGCTGTCAGTCAGACATCCCTCTGGCAGCCCAGGAGCCCTTGGGGAATGTCTGACTAAAGGCTTAGGCCCGCTCCCCACGGGGACATCCTTAGCGCTGCCACAGATCCCGTCACCACTGTGCTGGCCAGCCATTAGCTGGTTTCTGGCTGAGCAGCACTCCCCCTGTGGAAGTGCACTGACCACCAGGGGGCAGCTCCTGCATTGAGTGTCTGCCCCCTGGTGGTCAGTGCACTTCATAGTGACTGTCATTAGGGTCAATTTGCATATTACCCTTTTATTATATAGGATCAGTGATGAAAAGCTTATTTTCTTTCTTTCTAATCAGTCATAGACCAATACCTTTGTAAAAACACACACACACAAAGCCACCAAAACAATAAAAATGAATTGCTAGAAAAGTGAAAAATGAAACAAAAACATACAAATGGTAAGCCCAAGTTTTAAAAAATTAAATTCCACAGACATAAAATCACATTTCAATAGGTATACTTACATGTAGCAGCCATGGCAAATTTATTTATTATTTATTTATTTATATTACTTATTGTTGACAATATTACAGATGTCTCCCATTTTCCCCACTTTACCCCCTTTCCACCCAGCCCCTAACCCCACCCCCAGGTCTTCACCACCCTATTGTCCATGTCTATGGGCTATGCATATAAGCATATAAGTTCTTTGGTTTATCTCTCCTCATCCTCCCCACCCCCACATCGAGGTATGTCAGTCTGTTCCATGCCTCTCTGCTTCAGGTCTTATTTTGTTGGTCAATTCATTTTGTTCATTAGATTCCACAAGTAAGTGAGATCATGTGATATTATCTTCCTCTGACTGGCTTATTTCACTTAGCATAATAGTCTCCATAGAAGTTTCTCAGGGCTGACCCTCAACATCTCTGCTCACCTCCTCTCAGGCTGGTAACAAAGAGCTTGCAGAGCCGAAGGCCTGTGCACCACACGCAAGGAGCATGCTGGGTGCTGTCCTGCCAGCCCCACTGGTGACAGTTTGCTTCCTTTCACAGCAGTGGAGTGGAAAGGAGGCACACAAAGGAGGATGCCACTCCCCAAATGCTGGTGAAAGGGCCTGAGAAGGGGAGGACTGGGAGCTGAGAGTGAATTGGGGTGCATACCTTTTCTAACCAACTTGAGGGTGTCAAGCTGGGGCCATGTAGCCTGAGCCTCCCGTCTATGGTCACCTGGGACTTGTGGACTTAGAATTTCTTGTTAATGGCAAAGTCTGGAACATTGTTGGACACTGTTCTGAAGGAAGAAGAGCAGCCTAGGGTAGAGACACTGCCCATAGGAATCCACGCCACATAAGCATCCTCCCAGAAATGGATCAACAGAACCACTCTGACGATGCCCATGGACACCTCCGAGAAGGGGGTGGGCCCGCCTCTGGGAGGCAGAGTAGTCGCACCTCCTAAGAAGTGATGCAACGATGTGTTCTCATCCTATCGCCCTGGGAGGCGTGGAGCTGCCCAGGAGTCTGGTGACCTGTTATGATGAGACTCTCTTCTAAGTGCTTTACAGATAGTTACCTTATTTGATTCTCATGACAACCTTGAGAAATGGGAACCGTTCATTTGCAGAGAGAGAAGTGAAGGCATGAAAATGGTGCATAGCTTTCGCAGGGTCGCACAGCTAGCGAATGGCGGTGCTGGGTTTAGAATCTGGCGGCACAGATAGGTGCTTAATATAACTTATTATATTAATTTGACCCATATGCTTCCACGTAGATGCTTTACACAGCCCATTGGAGGGCCCTCTTTTTCAAGGTTATGAGCAGAACTTCAGATACAAGAGAGAGGCAAGCTGACATTAGCAGTACACAAAAGAATAGCTGTAAGAACCATTTATAAAGGAAGAAATTTTCATTATTTTATTTAGTCCTCTGCATTGCCTGAAATCAGTTTTTCACCATACCCATATTATAGATGAGCAAAGGATGCCTTCAGTTGCCACAGTCACATGATTGATTTGGGCTCCATCAGAGATAGGAACCTGCTATTTCCAATTCTTTGCTAGTTCCCAATCACCATTCTACGGAGTTTGGGAGCAAACTATTGCTATCTGGAGCCCACCCCTCTCCTCCACTTCCTCCTGAACAAATACAGTTATGCCGGGTCCTCTCTACCCACTCATCTTGTCTAGATCATGCCTGAAGCCAAAGATGGAAAACATTTAGACAGTTTAAAGCTTAGTTGTAAATTTTAGGGCTGAGAAAGGTTGCCCTGCCCCATACAGCCTCCCTCGCTGTAACCAGATGGTCAGAAGAGCCTCCCAACAGGCACAGACAGTTTGTAGAAGCTGAGCTGAAACCAAGCAACCCAACTCCGAGCTCTGATAATTACTGAAATTTGTCGAGAATAACAATAGCTCAGTAAAGCCCAGTGTTTCCCTAAAGGGCAAGGATAATAGGCTTATAACCTCAAATGTGTAAGAATCATTTGTTATTCATGTCAATTCCCTCACCATTGCCAGCCACATCAATCTTTTTCAAAGGGGGACACTGGAATGAAACATTGAAGTGTAAAGGGGAAAAAATAGGCCTATAAGGTGAGCAACAGCAGACAGCAAAGCCACTTTGTGATTCTGCTTGTTGCTGCCCAGGACTTGTAACGATTCATTAGGGTTCACCCTTCACACCATGCCCATGTGGCTCCAACTCCCTAGTAAGGCAGGGAGGTGGGCCAGAAGGAAGACAACACCACTGAGCCATTTCTGGCTATTTTTAGAAGAATAACATTTTTTTTCCCAAGAATTTTTAACCATGGAGGTCCAGGCATTCTTTGCTGATTCAGTTTCAACTCAGAAACAGCGCCCACTTTAAAAAATGTACACACACCCAGGCAGCCACACCGGTCCCAGGACTTAGCTTTCAAAGTTACAGAAGTATCTCCAGCAGAAAGGATGCTTAGGAACAGGCAGCAGCCAATGACAGAAGGACAATGCAACACGGATGGAGGTGACTCTGGATGGAAGGCTCAGCCTGTGGGTAAACCTCTTCCCAGAGAAGAAATACATGGTGCTGGTAGTCTTAATGGCATCCCCTCTGCCCTTTTACTTAAATCATGAATGATGATTTATAGGAGGCATTTTTCCATCGCAGTCACAGATGGGCCACCACATACCTTCGTTTCCTTGTTCTATGCACATGAAAGAGAAGGGAAAGTAAAGACCTCTTCCCCTGGCCCTCCCACCCCCACCACACACATTCACTCTGGCTTGCTTGGACATGGCCTCAGAAAACAGGGGCCCTGGTGAGGTCCATGTTTCCCGGCTCTTGGCCTTTGTGGGGAAATAAGGCTCCTGTCTGGGTGGATACTGACCAAAGGTCCTAATGCATGGGAGACTAACTTCATGTTTGCTTTCATTAACCAGGGTATTTATCCTCCCCTCTGCCATCAGTGTGGAGCAAGCCACACACCCTTCCAGGCTCAGAGGAAGGAAACCCCAGCCATGGTCCCTCCTGGTCTTTCCTGAGCGGGTGGCCTCTGCAGCCTAGAGCAAAGCTTCCTCTTTCAAACATTGCCTGGGAATAACTCAAGGCGGAGGCTGGGTCCCACTGCCAGAGGGGAAGAAGGTCTGAGCCAACACATGGTCAGGGCAGGCCCAAGAGACAGTGGCACTGGTCATGCAGAAGCAGAGCAGGTGCCAACAGTTGCCTAAATAAATTATTTGGGTTTGTCAGGCTCATACCTCAGCAGCTAAAAACTGGTTTTAGTTCTAGGGTATATTTTCTTCTCTTTAATAATTTTTATAATTTCTCAATAAAAAAACTTACATGCCAATTATAAGATATATTAGTGGCCCGGTGCACGAAATTCGTGCACATTAAAAGGGAATTAATTAGAGGAAATATTTTAATGTTGCTATTTGCCCTTTCTCTATAATAGAAGTGTCAGAGATGAAAGAAAATTAGTAAAATGTATATGAAAATTTTCCTCCTGTCAGAGTCTGGGGCATGCTATGGGACCCAGAGTCAAGTCCCCGCCCACCCACGCATGCCTCGAAATCGCACAAGACCCAGACCCGGCCGGCCCCACCCCCATTGGGTGAGATCCAGACCCGGCCAGCCCTACACGCATCAAGCCCTGCTGGGCGGGGGGCACAGCCTCAAGTCCCCTGTCAAGCCCTGCTGGGCGGCGGGTGCAGCCTCAGGTCCCCCGGCACACCCTCAGGTCCCCTGGCCCAGCGCCGGGGCAGGGGCACGGCCTGAGGTCAACCGTCAAGCCCCACTGGGCGGGGGATGCGGCCTGAGGTCTCCCATCTAAGACCTGCTGGGTGGGGGCAGTGGCCTGAGGTCAACTGTCAAGACCTGCCAGGCGGGGGGTGAGGGGGGCGCAGCCTCAGGTCCCCTGCCCTGGCCCAGCGCCATGCAGCCTCAGGTCCCTGCTGATTGCTCATTACAGGAACCCCGCCTCCACTGTGGGCACAGCCATCTTGTGACAGCATGAGGGTTAATTTGCACATTACCTCTTTATTATATAGGATTATCAATAGACATGTACAAATGAAAAATAAGAATGCTTAAGTCTCTCCCCACCCCATCCATCCTAACCAACACTGTTAATATTTTGGGGCATTTCCTTCCAAAATGTTTTCTAAGCACATTTCCCAGCATACATTACTGTAGATATATGCTCCCATTTCTCTACTGATTCTGCCTCTGAACCCTGTACTGCTCTGAATCTGCTTAGTCTCTTGTGGTACCCTGGTCTCTAATGTTGGATACACCCTCAACCTCATGTCTGCCACGGGTTCAGGCTAGGTTCTCACCCACAGCAGCTTTGCCTTGGCTGCTTGGCCTAGCTCTCAGTCAGTTTAGCCATTTACTGCGTCTGAGCTGTGATTTCAGCGACTTGAGGGCCTCTTGTTGTTAAAGAGTTGCCTGGCCTTCCTCTCATCAGCAATAGAAGAGAGTTGGCCCTGGTGTCTTTATAAGCCAAAATGCAAACAAGAAGTTGTGAAGAAGACCTTCTAGCCTAGAGGAAACAAGTAATATTTCCTGCATTATAAGAAAACCTTGCCTACAAGATTTAATAACAGGTATTTGGGGCAGAAATTACAAAATACTATATTAAGAGTATTTACAAACTGTAAGATGCTTTTATGAACTACAAAACATTGAAATGTTTTTCTTAATGTGCATTTTTGAATGAAGAAAATATGGTACTTTCACCAACTTTTCATGATGTGAACTAACTCACGTACCCCACTCCCATCTTTTGGCCCCATCTACCCCAATATGTTATCTTAGATATCTGTGATCTTACAAGATGAATAGTCTCAAAGACTGGATGTCTGATGTGAACACGAGTTGGGACCTGAATGAATCTAAATCATCTTGATGTTTTGCATTGGCAAACCCATTTTTGCTATGAGAAGGCTGACTGGAATGATTTCCCCATTAGGAACCTTGCCCACAGCCCTTTAAAAATAAATCATACCTGTAGATGATCCGTCTCTTCATCGTTGGCAGAAATCATGGGTCTTAGTCACAAGTCTAGAAGTTGACGACATGGATAGAATCTGGAAATATAAAGTTAGGGAAGAATTTGAAACTAAGTGTGATCTCTCATGTTTCAGGATGGGGTTCCCAAATGAGGTATGTGATGAGGTAGTAACTGGTCATATAGCAACAGGCACCACACCCCACTTCTTACCAGTCAGCATGTAATTCCTCTTACAAATAGTTTTAAGTGCCAATATATAGGGGATAATCAGGCAACAAGAGACATACAAAATATCACGACCCCACCCAACCTGTTATGACATCTATAACTCTATCCTGAGAAATTCATTTATTTGCACTTATGAGTCCCTGAGGAGAGCAATATCTTAAGATATTTTCATTTAACTAATTCATGATTAGAAAGCTACCAGAACCCAAGGGTGAGGAACAAGATATAAAGCAAACATCAGGAAGGTGAAGATGGACATTTAAAAGGAAGTTAATGTGTCAAAAACAAATAGCAGTGCCTTCCTCATCTTGCTTATGGCTTGCCCTTTAAAAAAAAATTCTTCTTAGCAGAGGAAAACCCTTAGAATGAAAAGTGATTCACAATAAGGCATCTGGAAGAGGACTGATCCTAAGCAGATAGATACTCATATATTTTGGAACCAAGAGGAGAAGTGCTTATGGATTCTCGCCATCCTGAACCTCTTTTCCACACAGCCTTGAATATCCCTGACAATGTTAACACTCATGAAGAGAGATTATGTCAGGGAACAAGAGCCGGGATTGAATCCAACCAAAAGACAACCTCATTTGGTTTCTGGACCCTCCCTGCTGTGGGGCTAATTCCTAACAGAAACAAAAAAAGTATTAAAAAATTTAATAAAGTAACCAATTAGATATTTCAGCGAGCCTCGTTAAAGCATTTTACTATTTGCATTGATTATCATGTGGCTACTTATCGGGATGCCCGTAAATCTGACTGCATTAGGTTCTCAGGCCTGTATTTCAGATCATTTCTTCTCCCTATGTGGACTTGCCCAGGAAATGAGATTTAATGAGTCACCACCCTCCCTGGTAATCACAGGAGAGCTCATTAGCTTTTTGTCAGATTTGTACCTACTATCTGCCCTCAATATGCCTATGACTTCTTTTGAGTTAAATATGATATTGTCGAAAGGGAGAGCTCAAAAGAGCATGCCTGTGCTGAATCCTGTGGACTTGAAACACTCTATAAATATTTTTACATAGATTAAAAGGCAACTGAGAGTAGAAGGGGAAAAATAACAGAAACACAACATCTCCATTGATGGCATTGCTATTTAGATGACGCATACCATTTTTTAAAAGTTTTGCAAATCTGTTTCAATGCCTAAGCTGAGTCAAAGCAAGAGAGGGTTCGAAGTATAGAAGAAAACAGTCTAATTCATCAAGTCTGAGGAGTCCTCTGTCACACATCTTAGGATACTTCACCAAGGTCTCCTACTCTCATGACCTTTGGTATTGACTGGAAGTGACCAGAAGGCTCTCGAGGCATTTCATGGGAAGGGATAAAACCCTGATTACGCTTAACCAAAAGCTTGAAGTGAATCTTCAGTCCTCCCACAGACAATCTGAATAATGTTTGATTCATCAGGCACTGATATTGCCCATAAAGGAAGTCATGACATGGATGGCCTTCAGCAGAAATCATCCGAGTGATTTCTCATCTGAAGTTTTCCTAAGTACAGGGTTCTCATTTGGGGCTTCCCTCGGTACAGAGAGTAACCTGGGTGAGAGTGTTGCTCTGCATGGCTGAATGACAGCCAAGGACCAGTGCCAAGCTCCCAATTAATGCTCATCAAGCTAAACAAGGGCCATAACACCTATGTGAAATGTATAAGAGTATTTAGCTTTAATGCCCTTAGAGTCAAACAAAAGTGGTTCTTAACCTTTTTTGGGTTACATATCTTTTAAAGAATCTGATGGAAAATATAGACTGGTTCCCAAGAAAAATGCACAAATGTGTGTGTGTGTGTGTGTGTGTGTGTGTGTGTGTGTGTGTGCTGTGGTACAATTGTGTGGGGTACAATTCCAGAGAGCTCTCAAACACTCTGATATTATTCCTAGTCCTGCTTGAGGCCTCTGGACCTAATATTAGGACTTATAGAGATTATGATATCAAGGGATGTAATATAAAGTAACATTCATTGAGAGCTTACTATATGTCAGGTACTATTACATCTCATTTAACCCCTACAGCAACTTTAAGATGTATGTCTATTACTCTCCCCATTTTACAGATAAGGAAACTGAGGAACAGATAATTTAACAAAGAGGTAGTTAGTGGAAGATTTAGGGCTTCAATCTGTCATGGCTCTGGATTCCGTGCACTGAACCACTAGATTATCCTGCCTCTCTTCTATAACACATTAAAAAATTTAAGGCATGCTCACTTCTGCTTTCTCATTTCATTTTTGCAATCTCCTCCAGGAGTTACATTAGATAGATATCTCCATTTGAGTGGGTGTTGAGTGCATTTCCAAAGTGGACCACGAGATTTACTTTATATTTTTGTAGACAACGAAGTGGCAGTTGCTAAGATTAAAACTTAAAAACCAAATTTCTGATTTGAGCCTCCTTCCTCCATTAACTACAGGTTATATTCCAACACCCCAGGAACATTCTTAATTCCTCTCTTCACACTGTCCACTGCCGTGAGGACTAAGTCAGCATGGTGAGGTTTTGAAGCCACGTGGTGCTCCCTGCAAAAAACCTAGCTTCCTGCAGTTCCCAGAGCATAGCTTTGCTTCTACCAAGGAAAAGGCATAAAGAAGAGCAAGAGGAGGGAAGTTGTCAATCTGCAGAAAATAGCAACACTGTGTGCATTAGATTGTGCTGGATGCAGATGCACCCCATCTTTGTCCTTATGCATACCTCCAAGTCTAACTGACATGCAGACATATTTTAAAATATTTAACACTCCCTTAAAACCTCTACCAGCATGTACTGCCCCGTAATTCACAATCATTCAGTGGCAGAGGTTGGTCCCAGCTTCATGTTCTAGTGAAATGGCAGACTGCACTGGCATGCCCCAGTCTCCTTCCTCTAAAATGGCTTAGAAATGCTGGAGGAATTGTAGCAAAAATATTTTGAAACAGAATGGAACTTGAAAAAATTAGAAGGAGAGTGCAGAGAAGAAAGGCATTCCCAGGCACTAGAAATGAAGAGAAACAGAGCCAGAGCTGCTGCCTTACCCCTGGTGAAGTGACACTCTGGTGCCCAGGAGGTGTGGATCCAGATGGAAGGCCAAATGGCAAGAGGCTGGGCTTAGATGCCCACTTAACAACAGAAAAGGTAGAACAGGGAAGGGCCAAGGAACTTGGTCCTTTATCAGCTCCAAGCAGGAAACCAAAACCCCTCTCCTGTTCAGGTGTGCAGGGTGCAGAGTCCAAACTCCTGTCATCCGCCCATATGGAAACCTCAGTGAAGAAATTGAAATAGAAATAGGTTGCAGACCAATAGAACCATCAAGAGAAAATACAGCCCTGGCTGGTTTAGCTCAGTGGATAGAATGTCAGCCTGTGGACTGAAGAGTCCCAGGTTCGATTCCGGTCAAGGGCACATGCCTGGGTTTGTGGCTTGATCCCCAGTGTGGGGTGTGCAAGAGGCAGCCGATCAGTGATTCTCTCTTATCATTGATGTTTCTCTCTCTCTCTCCCTCTCTCTCCTCTCTGAAATCAATAATTTAAAAAAAAAGAAAATACAAAAGTACTCTGTACAAACATTTTCACAACCCAAGGAGCAGGGAACATCCCCAAGATGGCGACTACCCTTTGCTGAGAGTAAGCTCACAATTGAAAAAAAAAAAAAAAAAAGAATTACAGCTCACAAGAAGAAATGATGCCCCGAAAGAGAGAGTAAGCAAACAAAACCAACGGGAAGATTATACTCTAAGAATTTAAGATAATAGAGCAATCTGAAACAGGCAAGAAAACCAAGTACATTCAAAACAACTAAAGACATAAAAGATTAGAAACCATGATACAAGCACAGGAGCCACAGAATACAAAGAAATAGATTTGAAAACGTCACATTGTACTTCTGGAAATTAAGAAAAACACAGAGTCACTGACATTTAAACTTAACAAATGGCATGTTAGTTTCCTAGCTCTGCTGTATCATAACAAAATAACCACATGCTGAGTGGCTTAGAACTACAGCAATGAAGTTCTAAGGCTACTGGTCTGAAATAGAGGTGTGGGCGGGCCGGGCCATGCTCCCCCTGAAGCCTGGGGGGAAGGATGACCCTTCCTCGCCTCTCCCAGCCTCTGGTATCCCAAATGGCAGCATAACTCCAGGCTCCCCTGGCATTCTCCTCATGTCTCGTCAAGCAGTCCTCACGCGGGGCATGCCTCCGTGTCCAAATGCCATCCCCATCCCCGCTTTTTAGGAAAACCAGTCAGCTTGGGTTAGAACCCACCCTAATGACATCATTTTAACATTATTTCTATCAAGACCTTATTTCCAAATAAGGGAATATTCTAAAGGACTAGGGGTTAGGACTTTCATGTATCTTTTTTGGAGGACACAACTCAACCCATAATGAATAGGTTTACTATTAGATCAGATACAATAGAAGAGAATCAGTGAAAGAAAAGATAAATCAGAAAATTACTCAGAATGCAACAGGGAAAAATTAGGAGATAGAAAATATTTTTTAAAAGTTCAAATTTATACAGGGCAAAATAAGATCAGATATATATGCTATACATATATACACATGCACATATATACATATATACATCTATACTAATGAAAGGGTAACATACTAATTAGGGCGGACATCTTCCGGACGACCCTCCCTTCCCGACAAAGCCGCAGCAGCTGTGAAGGGCCGAGGTGTGGCTGCGAAGAGCCCAGGCTCAGGCCAGCAGTGGCAGCAGCAGCAGGGTAATAGGGTCAGTGCCTTCCCCTGATCTGCCAGGTTGCCTCCCACAGAGGGAGGCCAGACTGCGGCTTAGGCTGGAGGCAGAGGCAGAGGTGGTTAGGGGCAATCAGGCCAGCAGGGGAACGAGGTAAAGGTGATCAGGCCAGCAGGGGGGTAAGTTAGGGGTGATCAGGCAGGCAGGCGAGCAGTTAGGAGCCAGCGGTCCCAGATTGCAAGAGGGATGTCTGACTGCCAGTTTAGGCCCGACCCCACAGGGGTCCCAGATTGGAGAGGGAGCAGGCCGGGCTGAGGGGACCCCCCCCCCCATGCACAATTTCATGCACCGGGCCTCTAGTATATACATATATACATATATCTATATCTTAGCAGTTTTATAAAGATAGAGTAAAAAGGATGAGGAGAAGCAATATTCAATGAGATAATAGATGAGATTTTTCCAGAATTTATGAAAAATGTATTTTTATTTTAGGATACATACCAAGAGCAGAGCAGGGCAAATAGAATCCATAGGCATATATATCACATAATGAAAGTGCAGATAGTTAAAAATGAAATCTTAAAAGAAATGAGGGGAAAAGATTAACTATAGATAAAGATTAGATTGATGGCAGAGTTCTCATCAGCAAAAACAGAAACCAAAACAACACTAATCTATGCTGGTAGAAGTCAAAATAGTGTTTAACTGTTGGGGGGCTAGTAGCTGGCAGGGGACATAAGAGGGGCTTCTGAGGTGCTATCTATGTCCTACTTCTTTGTCTAGGTTTTGATTGCATGGACTCATTGACCTGTATACTCATGATATGTGAGCTTTTCTATATATGGATTTTAGTTCAATAAGCTTTTTTACAAAGAGACCAGAAGACAAAGGAATAATATCTTCAAAGTACTGAGGAGAAAAAGTCAGCAAAGTGATCTCTCAAAGAGCATGATAAAATACAGACATTTTTCAATCAAACAAAGAGTGTGAGATTTACTATGCATCGACTATCCTGAAAAGTACATACACAGCAGCAAGAAATTGAACCCATAATGAAGGAACAGCATTGCAAGGAACAATGGTGAGAAAGAAATTGATAAACATGTGAGGTAAATATAAATGAACACTTGCTAAAACACCAACAATAAAGATTTCTAGTTTTGAACCAATGAAGAATTAATATCCTGAAATATCATGGGTGATAAGAAGGATCTTGGGGCACAAAGATTCTTGTATAATTTGGGAAAATGGAAGAAATGTTAAATTTTGGCTTCAAGTTTGCATATTAAAAATTGAATGATAACCACTAAAAGATAAAAAATAGGATATATAAATTTCAAACCAGCAGAGAGGGGAAAAGAAATAAAGAAAATTCAGTCTATCCAAGGGAAGCCAGTGAAAGATAAAAACTAAGCCAGTAGTATAAAAAAGTCAACAAATAAGTGTTGATTTATGAAAAGGGAGCCCTTTTGCCCTGTTGGTGGGAATGTAAATTGGTACAGCCATTACAAAAAAATAGTATGGAGGTCCCCCAAAAACTTAAAGATAGAACTATCTTACAATCTTGTAATTTCACTCAGGTGTTTATCCAAAGGAAAAAACCCCCACTAATTTTAAAAGATATATGCACCTTTATATTCATTGCAGCATTATTCACAATAGCCAAAATATGAAAGCAACCTAGATGTCCATTGGTAGATGAATGGATAAAGAAGATGTGGCAAATACACACAATGGAATATTACTCAGCAATAAAAAGGAATGAAATCTTGCCATTGGCAACAACATGGATGGACCTAGAGGGTATTATGCTAAGTGAAATAAGTCAGCCAGATAAAGACAACTACCATATGACTTCACTTATACTATGTGGAATCTAAAAAAAAGAAAATACAAACAAAACAAAACCAGAATCACAGAAACAGAGAATAAACTGATGGCTGCTACTTGGGAGAAGGTTCAGGGGATGGGAGAAAAAGTTGAAGAGACATCAGAGGCACAAACTTCCAGTTATAAAATAAATAAGGGCCAGCACAAGAAATATAGTCAATAATATTGCAGTAACTTTGCACGGTGACATATGGTTACTAGACTTAGTGTGGTGATCACAACTGAAGGTATATAAATGCCAAATCGCTATGCCGTACACCTGAAACTACTATAATATTTATGCCAAGTATACTTTAATAAAAAAATTAGACAAAAAAGAGAAAATACTAAGCCAAGAAAAGGCAAGGCATACTGAAACAACAAACAAAATTGTGAAAAAAAAATCCAAGTAAATCGTGATTTAAATCATGAAATTTAAATGAATTAAATTGACCAAATAAGAGAGATGCCCTTCGATTTTTAATAATTCAGTTATAAGCTGTTTTAAAGGAGAAATGCATTAAATTTAATGACATAAAAGTTGAAAAGGAATGGAAATAGATATGCCAGTCAAATACTAACCAAAAGAAAATTTTAAAGTGCTAATATCAAAGAAAAATAATTTAAGGGGGGAAAAACACCTTACTAGGAGCCAGCAAGGGTCATTAGTTTATGAGAAATGAAGTGATAATTCTCAAGAAGATATAATGATCATGAAATAGAATGAATTAAACAGTATTGGCTCAAACTATATGAAGAAAAAAATTAACCAAATTACAAGAATAAATTGATAAATTCTCCACCATGCTGGGAGATTTTTTAAACACCCCTGTTTTAGATTTGATACGTCTAGTTGATGTGCATACATCTCATCTTCACAACAAAACTGTCAGAGCCTTGAGGTCAGGGTGTGTGTCTTCTGCCAAGTTCCCCAGCATATGAGTTGCATTTTCCCTCCCCGCAAGAGTAACAGTATTTAACCCCTTCTCATATAACGGATGGAAGACTAAGTGCTGTAAGCAAATGCATGGCGCAAAAAGCATGTGATAATAATTTATTACTGATAGTAGACACTTTTTTAACAAGCAAAATTATGACAGCATAATTAACGAAGACATAAAATAATGGATTAAAAACAGAAAAGAATGTGTTATCCCACTGTACTTCTTTTGCAGCATTTATGAGACACCAGGCTTATTAAATGATTAAATTATAAAATTACTGTACTAACCAGAGGATCACTTATATTCATTCTAAATGGGGAAAAAATACAGTTCTTCTAAAAATTAGGAAGCTGCAAACAGAATTCACATTTGATGAACACAAGACAATAGCAATGATGCTACCCTCTAGTGGCACAGCTCAGCAACCCAACAAGTTGTATGTCTTAGAGGTCATTTTCCTAACAAAAATATTCAGCTGCCATGGATGGTGGTGTTACATTCATGTCTGCTGTTATTGCCATCAATATCACCATTTTCATCATGATCAGCCTATAACTAAGTGTTTGGTGACAGGTAGCCATTTCCAGACCATCAGCTGTGGCCAGGGCTGCCAGGTCACATCACACAAAGAGGCAGTTTATATTCAGGGAACAGCCTTTGGCCACTTCTCTCAGAAGGGGGCAGTGTGACCATCGGACACTTGGCTTCCTGGCCTTTCTAGTACTTCATGCAAAAGCAGCTCTTTGCAGATCAGTAATGTGAAGTTCTAGCCTAGAGAACACTGAGGTTATTCATATGGAACAGAATGCCATTTTCAGATGGCCCTCAATTTTAAAAAATGAAGGAAGGTAGACATTTCAGTTATAACTCAATAGGCCCATCCCATGGGTAAGTATGTCCCACATGGTTGATTGAAAGTATATAAACGAATGTTAAAAAGGAGTTAAAGTCCCTATTTTACTTGCTAAGAGAGACTCTTACAGTAAATACGATAACCCGTAGGTAGCAGGCAGCAATTGCACCACATTTTATTTTAACGAGGATCCAGAATGGAATTTGTTGAGAAGGTGTGGCATGTGGTTTCCATTAGGGTAGGTTTTCCTCTGAACTCAGTGCACTAGAGCAGGCTTTGCACAATCTACTGCTTTAACAGAAAACTGCATATCTCATCCTACACAGAAAGTAATACTCTTTGCAACTTGAGTAATTTCACCTTGGCTTTAGGACATTTTAGTTGTATGTTTTAGACCAGTCCAGTGGAATGCTTAACCAACAATATTAACTCTTTTTTATGAGTTATACCTAATCGGTGGGAAAGGGAGCTGGAGTTGGTGACAAACATGGAAGGGATGTGATCAAAGGCAATTTGAAGATGCCCTGGCAGTCTAAAATGCAGTGATCAAAATATCCTGCTTTAAATGTTTAATGTGTGGACTTCACACAAAAGGAAATGGAGCAAATTGTGATTCCAAGCCAAACACAAATCCAATTAGTTGCCAATCTACCTATTATGTTCTTTTTTAAAAAGTTTAAAAACATTGTTGATTGTTAAAATCACAGTTAGCTGTCATTTCAAACCCACTAGAATGGCAAAAATAAAAACAAATGTATAGCCCTGGCCAGGGAGCTCAGTTGCTTAGAACATCATCCCAATGTGCCAAGGCTGTGGCTTCAATCCTGGGTCAGGGCACTTACAAGAATCAACCAACGAATGCATAAATATGTGGGGGGAAAATCAATGTTTCTCTCTCTCTCTCTCTCTCTCTCTCTCTCTCTCTCTCTCAACCAACAAAAAGGTGTTTAAAAAGACATATAATACTGAGTGTTGACAAGGCCATGAAGCATCTAGAACTCCACCCACACTGTTGGTGGGAGTGTAAAATGGAACACGTTGGAGAACCATTTGGCATTTTCTTATATAATAAAACCTACATATAACCTATGACCTAGTAAGTCCCCTCCCAGTTACTTAACGTAAAATAAATGAAAATGTAGGTCCATAAAAAGATTTGTACATGATGAGAAAAAGGTTAAATTTTGAAGAAGTCCTACTTATTGGTTGTTCACTTTACAGTTATTGCCTTGTATCTTATCTAGGAAAAGTTTTGCCTATCCCCAGGGTTGAGAAGATTTTATTGATTTTCTCCTAGAAGTTTTATTGTTTTCACTTTCATATCTACATCATGATCCATTTTGAGTTAACAAAAGAACTGGTACATAAATGTTCATAGAAGTTTTACTCATAACAGTCCAAAACTAGGAACTATCATACCAAGTGTCCATCACCAAGAGAATGGATAAATACAGTGTGGTACATCCATACAGCAACAAAAAGGAATGAACAATTGATACACACAACATAAACTAATCTCAAAAACATTATATTGAGTGAAAAATGGCAGACACAAAAGGGTACTCTGTATGTTTCCATTTATATGAAGTTCAACAACAAGCAAATCTAACTCGTAGATAGAAGTCAGAGCAATGGCCGCCAGGGCTTAAGCATGGGAGGATGCCGACTGGAACGGAGCACAAGGGAATTTTCTGTGGGAGATGAAAATGTTCTATACCTTGTTTTGAGTGATAGTTACACAGGAATTCATTTGTCAAAACTCTTCAAACTGTACACACTTAGGAATTGTGCATTTTACTGGTATACATTATAACTCAATAAGAAAAGGAACATTGCTGATCTCAACACTGACATTTGCTCTGATGAATTTAATCCACCAGAGAACACCTTCCAAGGCACAAGGCTACTTACCTGGAAATGAAGTACAAGTGTTTGCAGCTTTTGGGGCCTTGTCCTTGCAGTGTTGTCACAGAGAAAAACTGTGAAGCAGAAAAGTGAAACCAGGGCAGTGTGGAGTTACATCTCCCTTTTCCAGTGGCTGCTATTCAAAAATTCACTAATGATGGGATCTTAAATCTCTGCCACTTTTCTTCCATAGGAATAGTTGCGTTACAATGGACGGAATCCATTTTTTTTATTAACTTAATACTAAATAGTTTTATTTTCAAAATAGAAACATGCAGAATCCCAGATTCATTTTGAATTCAGTGTTCCTGTTTCATCCATTATTCATCTACACTGCACTTTCTTGGTTTATGATTTTACTAAATTTCTTCATTTGAATTATGGCCTTGTGGTCAACAGCAGGCGATATATTATTCTTATATAATTTTTAAATACAAAGGCAAATGGCACAGAACAATTAGAATCGATGGCTTGGGAGTCTAGCTCTCAGATGTCACCGGCAAGCACTGTGCTCTTGACTTTAACCTATGGGTTCCACTTCACGTGGGTTGTATTCTTCATACATCAGGGGTTTTTATAAATTTACTATTCAATCCAGCAGCCCCACTTTGTTCGCAAAATAGAAGCAAAACAAATATGTCAGGGTAATGATGCCAGGACTCTCCCTTATTGAAAAAAGCAGTTTATTAATACCTTATTGCTACAAGCTAGATCTTATTATCATCTTGGGTCATTTAGAATCTTATTAGGTATTCTGCTGGTGGATGAATAATCCTGTGATAAATTCTTTGCCATGTCCTTCACAGTTGTCATAGCAGGATCATAAACAGCATTTATAACAATCTAGCCTAGAGGAAGGGCTGACAATGGTCTGCTTAGCATGCAGGAAATATTCAGATTGGCTGTGTCTGGTTAGACACAGGCCCACAAGAGAGACCCCCAAGTTAAATGTAGCATGGGTTTCTCTGAAGATTCCCCTTCAAAAAATGCATGAGGTCAGGGACATGGGGACCAAACACATTCTGGAAGCCACAGATAGTTTCTTCCCATCAGATCTGCCAGGTAATAGGGAGAGGCCCCGGCACAAGCCATTTTATTCCTGCCAGGCTGTTCAGGTCTTTATTTGAAAACTCCAGATCAAGGTACAAGTTATTTTATACTGACTGATTTTTGTTCTCTTTTTTAAGTTCACATGCAAAACTGTGATTCCCCTCTGTTATTGCTGTGTGTTTAATTAGTGCACTTGAAGGAAAGATGAGTTGAAAGAGAACAAGATTATGATATGGGTGTAATTCCCAGCAGAAGCCAAGTACTTTTTTAAAATTATTGATTTCAGAGAGAGAAGAAGGGAGAGAGAGAGAAACATCAATGTGAGAAACACCAATCGGTTGCCTCCCCGACCAGTAAACTAACCCGGAACGTGGGTATGTGCCAGGACCAGAAATTGAACCCACTGCTTTTTGGTGTACGGGATGACGCTCCAACCAACTGAGCCACATGGGCCAGGGGCATAAGCCAGGAACTTTTGCTGTAAAAATGCATGTTAAATATGTGTGTATAAATGTTGCATACATAAAAATGCATGTTAAATATGTGTGTATAAATGTTGCATACATAAAAATGCATGTTAAATATGTGTGTATAAATGTTGCATATATATAATTTTTCCTGTTCAAATAAGGAGAACTATGGGTAGATTAGTACAAATCTGCCACCACTATTCTTAGAAAAAATCCATACAAGAGGCAAACAAGCTGGTCCAATATTTCTCCAGCCTCAACTCCTATTACTCCTGTCCACACACCTCATAATTAATCCACAATTAATTTTTCATTATTCTCTAAATATGTCAGGCCCTTCGCCTAGTCTGGGCTTTAATAAAAGCTTTTGTGTTTGTCCAAAATGCCCTTTGCTCTTTGTTGTTTGCCAGATGTCCCAAGTTGGATTCTCCCAGAATCAGAACCTGAAACAAGCATTTGAGGGAAAGTAATTTATTCTGGAGAAGACCCCGGGAAGCACAGGTGGGGGGGTTGAGGGTGTGGGACAGGGAAGACCCATAATCATATAGTGAGTGCAAATTGTGAGCAATGGAGGCTCAATCCCCTGGGGATCTCTGACAGTGTAGAATGCACCTCAAACAGCCCACCTCCGCAAAGCAAGGAAGCTGGGGTATTTATCAGCTACTCCATTGGCCACTGTGGGCTTCTCCTGGTGGGAACTTCCAGGCTGCTCCCTGCACTAGCTGAGCTTTATCTCAGACAGGTTAGAAGTAGTGGGGTCAAGGAGCATCCACATGGTGAATGCCAAGGAGATGTAAGACACTGACAGCATCTACTCCCCAGGCTAAGTCTTCTGTAATCTTCAAGTCTTAGTCTAGGTGCTATTTTCTCTGGGAAAGCTTCTTTGATTCTGCCAGTCTGAGTTAGATGGTCCTTCACTTGATTCTCATAGTGTGATGCTTAATCATGGCACATATTAGATCATACTATAAATGTAACTGTCTTCCCCTCTAAGCTCCTTTAGGAAAGGGTTGTGCCTGACATATTTGTATCACCATATAGTCCCTGACCCATTAAAGAACCCAGTAGACCCATACATTGCACAAATCTTTATTGAGGATCTACCATAGGCCTGGCACTATTCTAGGAGCTGGGGGATATAGCAATGAACAGTATATTCTACTCTTAGAATGGAGGGGGGGGTCTTATAATGGACAGAAGTAGAAAAAAACAGCCAAATTGATATAAGTTCAGGTATTAGTAAATGCTATAATGAAAATAAAAGAAAATTGTAAGGGGTAGAAAATGACTAAGATGAGAAGAGGTTGCTATTTTGCTAGGCTGCAGAGGAAAGTCTTCTCTGAGTAGGTAATATATGAACCAAGATTTTAAAAATGAGGAGGGGTTAGAAGGGAAGGAGGGATGAATAGGCAGAGTAAAAAGGCTTTTTAGAGCAGTGGAGCTATTCTGTATAATGTCATAATGGAGGACACACCACCGTGTATTTGTCCAAATCCGAAGGATGTACAACACCAAAAATGAACCCTCATTTAAACTATGGACTCCGGGTGATTATGATGTCACTGTAGGTTGATTAGTTGTAACAAATGTACTATACTGGTGGGAATGTTGATAACGGGGAGGCTGTGTGTCTAGGGAGGTGTGTGAGTTTTTGGAAAAACCGCGGTACTTTCCATTTAGTTTTGCTGGGAACCTAAACCTGCACTAAGAAATAAAAATTTTATTTAAAATAAATCCTATATAATAAAGAGGTAATATGTAAGATGGCTGCGCCCACAGCAGAGGTGGGGTTCCATAACACAAGATGGCTGCACCCACAGTGGAGGCGGGGTTCCTATAATGAGCCATCAGCAGGGACCTGAGGCTGTGTGGCGCTGGGCTGAGGTGGGGGACCTGAGGCTGAGCCCCGCCCCCACCCAACGGGGCTTGACTGGGGACCTCAGGCCGCACCCCCCACCCGGTGGGGCTTGTTGGGGGACTTCAGGCTGTGCCCCCGGCCCCGGCGCTGGACCATGGGACCTCAGGCCGTGACCCCCGCCCAGCAGGGCTTAACGGGGGACCTCAGGCCATACCTTTCACCCCAGGCCGGGGGACCTCAGGCTGTGCCCCCCACCTGGTGGGGCTTGATGGGGAACCTCAAGGTGCAACCCCTACCCCGGCCCTGGCCAGGGGACCACAGGCCACACCGCCCACCCGGCGGGGCTTGACGGGGGACCTCAAGGCGCACTCCCCACCCTGGCACCAGGCCGGGGGACCTCAGGCTGTGCCCCTGCCTGGCAGGGCTTGACGTGGTACCTCAGGCCATGCCCCCTACCCCCCACACCGGGCCAGGGGATCTGAGGGTGCACCAAGGGACCTGAGGCTGCACCCCTTGCCCAATGGGGCTTGACGGGGGACCTGAGGCTGCGCCCCCTGCACCAGGCCAGGGGACCTGAGGTTGTGCCCCCGACCCAGTGGGGCTTGATGGGTGTGGGGCGGGCCGGGTCTGGGTCTCGTGCGATTTTGAGGCGCATGCGGGTGGGCAGGGACTTGACTCTTGGTCTCGTGGCGTGCCCCAAACTCTGACAGGAGGAAGATTTTCATGTACATTTTACTAATTTTCTTTCATCTCTGACACTTCTATTATAGAGAAAGGGCAAATAGCAATATTAAAATATTTCCTCTAATTAATTCCCTTTTAATGTGCACAAATTTCATGCACCAGGCCACTAGTATAATGATAAAGACCAATACTTGTGAAGATACAGAAGAGAGTTCCAGGAAAAGGAAACAAGTTAAAAGGCGTGGAGGTTGGAGTAATCATGGCACCCTGGAGGGTCAGGAAAGCCAGAAGGCTTTTCACTGTAGTGAATGAGGGAGAAAATGTCAGAAGAGCTCAGAGAGGCTGGCAGGGCCAGATCAGGCAGGAGATTTTTAGTATTATAAATGAAACCTGGCACCCCCAAAATCAACTAGAAGAAAACTCAAGACTACACTTAAGAGCATTTTCCTCAACTGTCTGGATAGGTAGGGTAAGGTTGACTTCTGGATTTGTTTATCATGATACCTGCCTCAGACTGTCTGGTACAACCACAGGCTGCAACATTGGTTAGAACGGTTTCTCAACCACCAATTTACACACACATTCGAGGTCACACCGAAGAGCCCATATGTGAAATAGCCAGAGCAAAAGTAAAAAAGTAAGTACCTTATGGCGCCTGTCTTCTTGCACTGGCTCCCTTACAACTGACCTTTGGGAGCCCTTCGCCATCATATACTCCGTTTCTTCTTGAGCAAAGTAAAGGGTAGGGACTAGATGGCCTTCAGAGTATCTGGCAGCCCTACAAGTCTACATCAAATTGTTTAAGGTGAGAATAGAAGTTATGTGGTGGATTTTTTTTATTTAGCTTTTTTAATATAAAAATGTTAAACATTCACAGAGTAGAGGGACTACATAGTGAACCTGCCTGAAGCCATTATCAATCTTCACAACTTATGACCACTGTGTCATGACTGGCTTTTTTCATGCACATCAGAATTTATGCAACCAGATATCCGCAACCCCTTCAAGGTGGACACCCTGAGATGCAATCCCTAATATGGAGTGATACAGTGTTGTGCGTATTCTCAGCAGGGAAGGTTGACTTGAGGACGTGGCTGAGAACCAAAGCCAGAGAATAAGGTAGATGACCATTCAGATGATAAATATTAAATAATACATATTGAACTTATACATTGAAAACAAATAATTTAAGAAAGGAAGTCGCCTCTTTTTTATGGGGTAAAACTGGCTTTGAAAATAAATACTATATGTTATCCACTATTGGAATGTGTTTATCCAGTAACTACTGCCCAAGAGGCCCAGCAGTAGCCACTGTGAGGGATACAAACATGCATGAGACAGTTTTTCCTCCAGGAATTCATCACCCAACAGATCAGAATTTGAGGCTATGCTGGTTCTGGCACCTACTTCCCAGCATGCTTGGCCACACAGCTGTCTTATCAGCACATCTGGGTATTCTGACGTGTCCTTGCTTCCCTTTCAAAGGCAGCTTTTGTTACAGTTGACAGTCACCTCTGTCTCCACGTTGGTGTGCAAACACATGTAATTCTAACATGTTTTCCTTCCCCAGCATGAGGGGCAGGATGACCTGCTTTTCCTCAAACCTGCACATGGAGGTGGAGATGCATGCTGCACTTGACCAGGCGTCATGGACCCCGCTGCCAGGGCCTCTGCAACGCCCTGAATAAGCGATTCCTCCTGAAGTGTCTGGCACCAACTAGATCAATTACTCCCATGATTCCCAGTGTGTGAATGTGCAACCCTCTCCCTGATTGATTGACTTAACACCAGCCAATTAGAGCTTAAACTGTCCAATTAAGCCAGAGATGGAGCCATCAGCTCGCTGAAGTCTGAGGCCCGTTAACTTTACCTAAACAATAGAATGATGCCAGGTGTGTAGTAGCACTGGGAATAACTCGTAAAACCAGAGAAAAACAATTTGCAAATATAAAATACTCTGAGAATGTTAACAAGGATAAGCAAAAGATATGTCTATACTAAAAAAAAACAAAAGCCAAAACCTGTACAAAATTCATACACTACACTAATATCCCTAATATCCTCTTTCAACATATGCACCTTTGAATTCACTATTTGTTTTTTATTTTAAATTCTGCATTATTTAAAGTATTATATTTCACTTTCTATTTAAATAACACAGAGCTACATGTGCATCATTACATAGGACTCCACCATAAATGGTTCCCATTTTTATTTCTTTGTGTGTGTGTGTGTATGTGATTATCATTGACCAGTATTGTTTACTACACTGCAACTATCAAGATAGCTCTATTACACTTGTTTGACCACAATTCACCATTAATATGCGCTTTTCTCAACTCCTACATCAATAACATAATTACTCCCCAATTTTCCCTTCTCTAAGAACAATAAAAGTGCTCACTTCAGAGGCATAATGATTGCCATCCTCTTCAAGAGCAAATGATAAATATTTACTGATTTGCTTTAAAATCAGACCATTCATCTATAAAAGATTTAAATTGTCCACCCAAAACATTCTTTTTTTCACTGTAAAACTGGCAACTGCAACAAAAAGAAATATACATAGGTGTTGCAACTGACTTGTTCAGCCAGGCACAGATGTTTATAAACACCACAGCACACAGAGACCCCACTCTGGCCTGTCCTCAAAGCTATAGCTGTGCCGCCCTGTGAGATAATACTTAGCAAAGAGACATTTTAAGAAAGTCAGCAAGAGAGAGAGAAAAAAATCTTCTCAGGTATATGTATGTTATTAATCATAATTAAGGCATATTTGACAGCTTCTTGGCAACAGAGACGATGAGTTCCTTTCTCTGACATCAAAATCCTAAAGGAATACTTGCTATTTCATTATCAACTTCAATGGTCTTAACACCTATAATACTCGCTCTGAGAATATGAGGTTTTAGAGAAACTGAACTCTGACAATGACTGTTTGCCCACCCCAGACACTGTGCAAGGTATAACATAAGCTGGGATCTTACGGAGATAAAGTATAGGGAACCATGAACGCTGGGGTTAAAATGTGAGTTCCAGGAAAACACATGGTCTGCCCATAATGCATTTCCACTGAAGGGTCATCCAGATCTGTTGTTTTTTGTCTGTGCAGGTAGCTCTGCACTTTTGATTTCCCATTAAATTGGAAAGGGAGCACTTGGTTCCCACTGCAATGACATCCTCTGATAAGATGGTGAGAAATGGAAAATGGATCTGTTTCAAGAGAGACTCATTTTAATAAAACCAAACAAGAGACTCACTTCCATGTAATCATGCCCAATTTCATTAACATGCTTTCTAAAGGGAGGCCTCTTTGGAAAGGTTCTTATGATGGCTATGTCCTGGAGGAAACAATCCCCAGGATTTCGAGTTGGTGCCTTTGCAGATGATTTCAAGGAATTTATTCTGATCATCTATTGATCACAAATTTCAGCCAAGTTTCTCTCAGACCCAGCACGGAGATTTGGCCTGTTACATGCAAATTCCCAACTCACTTTTTGCTGCCTTCTTTCCCAGAAAACATGGGCCTAAAAGACCTTTGCTTATTGTGGCATCTGTTTAACAGCATGGGTTGAGATCAGGATGGTTCTCCACATAGTATGTTTCTCCTTGGAAAATGATCACTGATTGCTATTCTAGAATCTCTTGATCACTCTCCTTCTCCTCCTTTTTTAACATTCTACTTCTTAAACTGTCTCTTACTTTCTCCTTCTCCCCACTTCTCTCTTTACCTTCTGCTTGACTCCATGGCCCTCTACCTCCCTCCGTCTCTTCCTTTTAGTCATCTCCTCTCTCACTGCCTCTCTTCCTCAGTCCAGGCTGAGAAGAATTGGAGTCGAGTGAAGACCAATGGTTTTGTCTCCATTATGTAGGTGAATTGAAAGAAAGCAAATTTTAAAATCTTAACTACCCAGTTTTCAGCTTAAATTTTCCCATAGACATCTAGAAGTCAAATCTGTGATGCTCTGGGGTTGGAAGGGACATCTCAGGGACGGAAACAAGTTAACTTCCTTCATCATGACAAGGCTGTCCCTCCTCCAACAGTTGTTCATTAATTAATGGTTTCTGCCTCTACTACCACAATATCATGACTATAATGTACTTCTTTAAGATATTAAAGTCACCACCTCAGCTGATTTTGGGTTTTATTGTCTATTCTCGGCTATATCTCATCTTAGTGAGATCTCACGGGATTTAGCAATTAGCATGAATGTGGCAGTTTGATAACCAAAAGTAATTAATGGCATCAAAACATAATCTTGCCTGCTTCTGAGGACTTGTTACACACATCTGGACCTTTCTTTTTAAACAGTACTTTCTTCCTGTTAGGAAAGTATCTACCACAAAATTCTATGTTGATAGAAAACAATTAGCTTACTATGTTGACATGTTTAAAATAACATTGGAAAAGCGACTCAATATGCCAATTAGCAGTAAGTTCTTAATCTACTAATAATTAATAATTCTAACAACAAAAGAAACAGCAGAGGTGTTCTTTGCAACTATACATACAACATATACTACAGGCACTACGGTTTCTTTTTTAAAAAAGTGAATATGCAAAATAGGGATTCTGTCAACTGTCAAATGAAAATTTAAGAAAAATTATGGTTATTTATTTTTTCTTTCAGAATGCTCATTTAAATATTGCTGAGAAAAGGGAAAGTAGAATAAGATACTTTATTGTAAGTATTCAATTTACCATAAAGTTTTGGGAAAGAAAAAGTTTTCCTCGACCCTCTAAGGGTCCCTGGCTGGGTCCGAAATTTAAACTGATAAAGACAGATTAATAAGAGCAAATCACACAAGTTTATTTAATATGGATTTTACATGACACTGGAGTCTTCACAGGGAAATGAAGACCCAAGGAAATAGTTATACCTGAGTATTTTTATGCTCAATTTGATGAAGAGTGGACAGTCGTATAGAAATATTCTAGATCAAAGAGTCTAAGGTAATTGTAGTAAACTAGGGGAAACTTAGCTAGGACTGTTGCTTTAATTCTTCTCAGCATCTCTTTGTCTTCAGGAATAAGGATATTCTTTCCTTCCAGGTATAGGGAGGGCATGAGAGTTTATGACCCTGTTTCAGGGGAAAAGGGTAAGGTCAACAAGGGACCTTCCTACTTCTGTTTTTGCAAACTCTTGCAGCTTAAAATATTCAGTATGCAAAGAGGCCACATTTGAAGCAGCATGTCCTGAATCCCAACAGAGGTAAATGTGGTTTCAGTTTAAAGAGATAAATGCAATTCTGTCTGAGAACTTCAGATTCCCTTAAACAAGTCACTGCTCATTGTGTCATTGGTGAAGGTGATCCTGTCTTCATATCGACAGAGTATAGGGGATGGGGGATGTAGGCTAGGAAAGGGGAGCATGTATCCAAAAGTCAAGCTTTCCTATCCCCAAAAGAACTTTTTTCTTAAACTGATTTTCATTTAAAATGTCCCCAATTTCAGATAGATTAAAGCCCAGCACACATGAGCTCTTGGAGTCCTCCACATCTGTAACTCACTTGCATTTCTTAAAAAATTGATGTTTGCTTTAATGCCCAAATCCCCCCTGACCACAAGGGATATTAGCTTTGGGCAGCTTGGTATCATTACTTATAAAGCAAACACTTGGACTTTTATAGTAAAACCAAAAGTGAGAGGACTGAGACTATGAGCTGATGTCAAAGTAAGAACCTCTCTGGAAATTTCTGTTTGACATTTCTATCTCTAGTGTCACTAATATTAAGAAAAACATCAAGTTTGGGCAATGAAGAAACCTCTGATACCACCTGTTAATCTTCAAGACGAGATCAAATAAATGTAAAGTTTTCCTATTAAGGATTTAAAGTCTCTTCTGTATAGAATTATAAAAATATGTTAACCTGAAACAAAACTTATTTTTAAGTGTACTTTATTTTAATCATATTTGCAATCTGTTCTGTGCTCAAGAAATGAATGAGAATAATTTCTGAAGCTTAGAACAATTAAAAGAGATTAACATTGAAAGACAAAGGGATTTGGGTGCCCTTTCTCCAATCTACAGAACTGGAAACATGAAAGTAGCTTGCTGATTTCTCATAGGCATCTAGGTAAATGTGCAACTTATAGCTCACCCACGTTACTATCTACCAGCAATAACAGGTTATATTTCATCCAGATTGAAGATAACATGTAAAACATAAAAACAGCCCTAGCCGGCTTGGCTCAGTGGATAGATCATCAGCCTTCAGACTGATGGGTCTCAGGTTCGATTCCGGCCAAGGGCACATGCCTGTGTTTCGGGCTCTTTCCCCAGTGGGGGCCATGGAGGAGGCAGCCAATCAATGATTCTCTCTCATCATTGATGTTTCTATCTCTCTCTCCTTCTCCCTTCTTCTCTGAAATCAATAAAGAAATGTATTTAAAAAATAAATAAAATAAATAAAAAATGAAAACAGACTCAAGCCCTGGCCAGGTGGCTTGGTTGGTTGGAGCATCAACCTATACACTAAAAAGATTGAGGATTCAATTCCTGGTCAGGGCACATACTTAGGTTGTGGTTTGAACCCCTGTGGGGGCACTTGCAGGAGTCAACCAATAGATGTTTCTCTCTTCTCTCTCTCTCTCTCTCTCTCTCTCTCTCTCTCTCTCTCTCAATCAATGAAAGGGTGTCCTCAGGTGAGAATTAAAAACAGACCTAAAAAGTTAATATTAAAACCAATATTTTTAAATTGGGGGCCTTAGATGGCATTTGTAGGCATTCGTATTCATACCTCCTTTATAGCTGCAGTCATATAAATGAGCAGCCCTTATTAAGTTTCCTTCTAAGTAATCTCAAAGGTTATTTTTATTATGAAATATTTAATGGAAACAAGGATAGAAAATCACTTACCAATGTCATTACTTAACATTTTGCCATATTTGCATCAGATCTTTTTTTTTAAGGAAATGAAATATGACAGATACAGCTGAGGCCCCTCGAGTATCCCAAACTAATTCATTGCCCGTCCCCTACCCCAAAAAACAAATTAAGAAGCAACTCTAGTCAGGGCAGCTGTGCTACCTAATGCACGTTAGCCCTGGAGCTGCTCCTGGCAGCACCCTAGATACTGGAATTGTTCATACCATGTTTGCAAAACAGCTATTTGGTTTATGAGGTTGACCATTTTTGCTTATTAAAGTCATCTTAAACTCATGGAGGTATTCTTCTGGTATCTTTAAAAGAGATTCTTCTAAAATAAATATTCCATTGCATAGATGCCATGTAATAGTGACAATTTATTCTGCAATACTTAGTAGAAATAGAAGATATATCATCAACATAAGGCATACTTTTTATTATCAACCCTTATCTCTAAGTGGGGGGAAAGATGCAAATGTGTGATCATCTCCATTAGATCAACTCCGTTAGAAGAGGGAGAGAGGAAACAATTGCGTATTTAATACATCTAAACTCACCCCAAATGAAATTATATTCCCAACACAGATGGTCAATGCTTGATAAAACCAGAATTTAGCCTTTGAAGGCAGGAAGACCTTAGGTAAAACTGTTCAGCAAGAGGCCCCTTCCTTTTCTTTCTCCCACTCCTTCCCTCCCTCGCTCTATTCCTTTTCTGTTACAAAAAAAAAAAAAAAGGATTTTATTTTTTTAATTCAAAATGTTTCCATACTTCCAACTTACATAAATAATATAATAATTCCCCCTGTACCACAACACATTTAACAAATGTTATTATTTTGCCATATTTGCTTTAGATTCTTATCTTAAAGAAGTCATTATTGATTTAGCTAAAGCTATAATAGATCCTTTTAAAAAGTGGTTACACCCATATGCTCTGCCAGCAGCAGCTTGAAAGAGGACCTATTTCTTCTTATTAGGGTGTATAATAATGGTTTGTCGCCGCACCTCATAACACATTGGGGGCCTTTAATATCTCAACCCACAGGCAATAATTTTAGATATCAGTGATAGATATAGAAGATTTAGACAGGGGGCTTTTCAGCATCTCATTTAGTTGTTATTTTTAAAGTGTTTCCATCATCTTCCCTGAACTCCTTATCCATTCCCCATACTTTGGTCAGAGTGATCTTAAAAAACTCAAATCTGGTCATGCCACTCCCAACTTTGAACTTGGGTACCTTCCCAACACATTGAGACACCCCAAGCCCTTCATCCCAAACTGCCAATAAGGACCTCTCATCTTTCTCGTTGTCCTCTGCACTAACCACACTAATCTTTCAGTTTCTTAAAGGCGTTACGCTCTTTGCATGTCTCTTTCACCTGAAATGCTCTTTCTCCTCTGAAGTCATCCAGCTCTGACTCATCTTTGAGGTCTCAGCTTAAAAATTCTTTAATAGAAAAGTTTTCCTTGGCCTCTTCCCACATCTAAATCAGGTCTCCCTAATATAATCTTATTAAATCTTCTGGGTTAAGTCATAATTTGCAAGTATATATTTATTAGTATTAGTATTTGTTTAATGCCAGTTCCTCTCTCTCTCTCTCTCTCTCTCTCTCTCTCTCTATATATATATATATATATATATATATATATATATATATATATATTCCCTTTGTTAAATTTAAAATTTACATTTCCCTCTCTTCCACATCTGAATTACTGATTTTGACATGGCATGCAGATTTCTCTCATGGCTATTGAGGTAGGTAATGTGTTGGCTCTTTATCATGTGCCACATGTAGCACACATGAATTACCCCTTTCAATTGTCCCATCTCCTACTCCCTTGGCTGCTAAATAGAGCTATTCCTTTCTTTAACTTTACTTTTATTGTTAACACTGTTACACATGTCCCCATTCCCTCCCCCTTTGACCACCTCCACTCAGCCTCCGCCCCCCTTCCTTCTGGCTATCACCACATTGTTGTCTGTCTGTGGGTTATGCATATACGTTCTTTGGCTGTTTCTCTTTATTAGACTTCAAATGTCATGAAGACAGGGACCTTCATCATTTATTTTTTCATTTCTAAATTTACCAGCATAATGCCTATCTCTTATGTAATCGAGAATTATTTCTTGAACAAATGAGTGGAGATTTCCAGTTCCAGACCTCAGGATTTAAGACAATTAAAATTGCATAACTGCCTTAATCCTTTTGTCTTTTTCTCTACTAACTCACATGTATCTACTCTACCCCTTCACTTCCTTTCCCCACACATTTGCATCTTTCCGCCATTTAGAGATGTGAACTAAAAGTTTGTAACAAAAGGTATGTCTTATGTTGATGATATATATTCTAGTCTATTTCTAAGTATTACAAAATAAATTGTCACTATTACCTGGCACATATGCAATAAAAGATTTATTTCAAGTTTTAGAAGGATCTCTTTTAAAGATACCATAACAATACCTCCATGGGTTCAAGATGACTATAATAAGCAAAACTGGTCACATTCATAAACCAAATAGCTATTTTGCAAACATGGCATGAACAAAGAATTTTCAACTCTAAGCTTGAAGACGGTGTCAGTCCATGACCCAACCATGAGGAAAAAAAAAAAAAAAAAGTAGGCTTGAACAGAATTGCAAGGATCATTAACTGCAACTGAACAGTCATGTTCCCTTAGGCAGTTCTCACAAATGCTATACACCATCTTGTCATCTAATATTCAAAGACCCATTTGGAGGTTTAAAATTGGATTTTGATCTGGATATAAACGTTTCTCAAGTCACTTTAAAAAAAAGAAGCAGCAGCAGTAGAAGAAGCAAAAGGTAGTGCATCACCAAATTAAAACTCCAGGCTTAAAATTAAATAAGTCAATACCCTGAAAAACACTGTTTTTCAAAGCCCAGTAAATGTTTTTACATACATTTTTCAACCTCTTCATTCACTTTTACACATTCCACCAAACTACTCCATGTTTCCTTTCCTGCAAGAACTCTGGATATGGTTTAGATGCAATTTTAGAGCTAATGCCTCTATCCCTTCAAAACTGAGATGTTCTCAAGATTGGAATAATTGCACTGAGAAGGAGAAAAAGCAGAGGAAAATCGTTCTCATCCCCCCAAAATGCTACAAACAGAAAACAGAGTGTTGAATCCAAAATCCAAAATTTTGACTTAGAGGATGTTGCTTACTGTGTTCTTCTGGGACTTTCCTTTTGTTTCCCAGAAACCTGCAATCCCCACTCTCCTCAGAGAAATGCTCTGGCCAAGGAATGACCAGGCTCCCAATTTTCTTCTTGACCTTCCAAACTAGTCATTAAAGGTAGAGTGGGGGAGGAGTCCATGAAGACCCTCCAGTGAAACTTTTAAGATACTCATTCATTCATTCATTTATTCATTCATCAAGCATTTATTGAGTTTCTATCATGTGCTTGAGCACTGTGGCCACAAGGAATAAGAGGATAAGCAAAAGATTTCCCACCCTCATGAAATTTGCCTAGGGATGAGACACCAACACAAATAAAACAATTATACAAACAAATACAAATCTACAAACTATAGTAAGTTCTTGGAAGGAAAAATATATGGTCCTATAGGAAATTATAAAAGGGGGAACAGACTTTGTCTGAATTTTTTAGTTGAATTATAAATAAAAGAAAGATGAACAGGTATAAAGGGATAAGAGAGGGGAGGGTGCCTCCTTGGCACAGGGAATGGCGAATGCAAGTGGCCTGAAATGAGAAGGTATGCAGGGCAGCACATCCACTGTGTCAAGGAGGGTCAAGGGGAGAGAGGTAGAAATGAATCTGAAAGGTAGGCCAGGGCCAATCACCAAGTGCCTTGAAGGCTGTTGTAAAGATTTTGGTCTTTGAAGAAGAATTTAAAGTCATTAAAACGTTGTAAATAATGACATTCACGATCTAATTAAGTTTTCAGAGCACTCTGACTGCCATGTTGAAATGTATTAAAGAGGATCAAAGAACAGAAGTAGAAAGACTAGTGACAACATGATTTGATGTGTAATTTCTAAGATCACTGGCTACCACGTTGAGAATGAGTTGGAGGGAAGCCAGAGTGCACATGGGGAAATTAGTTCATTGGCAGGTGCAGCCACCCAGGTGAGAGATGCTGATGGTCTGGGCCAGGATGGAGGCAGCACAGCTGAAGAATTGCCCTGGTGACACATGAGTTGGCTCATTCCCATTCTCCCCTTACTGAGACACTGCTTGGGTCTAAGAGAACCATCCTCCAAAATGTCTACATGGACATAGAGAAGGTCCTTTTTAGGAAAACTCCTAAAAGACAGTAGTCTTTGGCATCAGAGCCAAAAGCCTTCTTGCTTCTCCTGAGCAATTGACTTATTTTAGCCTTCTGTGAGACCATCACCAATTATGGCACCTTTAATGTGTTCATAGAGGTAAGACTCAACAAATTTGAGGCCCATTTTCACCAAGGCTACTACACTTCCCAGCCTGCCTCTTTGTAGCCAAATTCCATTTTCTTTCAGCTTACTTTCCCTATTCTTATTTTCTTCTTTAAAAGGTTTTTTGTTCCATTGAATTATATGTTAATTTTAACACATTGCTATGTATCATTTAGCAAGATTCTATAAAAATTATTTTTAACTAGTAACGTTAATTAAAACATACTTAAAATATATAAGATCAGCACCTATTTCCTCTACTCAGAACAATTCTGTCACCAAATGTGTCAGGTTTTCCATACCAAGCAATTGCTATGGTGACATATGCAGATACCAACTGAGTGCTGTACAATTTAATTCAATTCTGACACTAACTACCCAGAATTAACTCAGACCCTATAGGCTAAGGACTCAGTCCCACAAGACTGCCCCACTTCAAACTCCAGTTACAAGTATTAGATATCAAGATATTTATATTTCTTGTCCATCCAAACTAAAAACTAGAGATTTCTACAACCTCCTCCCCAGGTTTGACAATTTGCTATAATGGCTCATAGAACTTGGTGAAACACTTTACTTACATTTGTTGGTTTATTAGAAAAGATATTATAAAGGATACAAATGAAGTACCAGATGAAGAGGTACATCGGATGAGGTCCAGGAGGGTCCCAAGCACAGAAGGTTCTGTCCCAGTGGAGTTGGGGTGCACTACCCTCCCAGCACATAGATGCATTCACCACAGTTTAACAGATTTTCATGGAGGATTCATCTTGTAGGCATAATTGATTATTAACTCAATCTCTAGTCCCTCTCCCCTCCCCAGAGAATAAGGGGTGGGTCTAAAAGTTCAAAGCTTCCAGTCATGCTTAGTATTCCTGGTGACCATTCAGTCCCCATCCTGAAGCTATCCAGGAGTTTCCAGCCATCATTCTTCCCAGAGACACTCTTATCACCCCAGATTCCAAAGGTCTTAGAAGCTCTTGTGTTTGGAACCAGGGACTAAAAACAAATATTATAACAAAAAATGCTTCTATTACCCATATCACTCAGGAAATTATAAAGGTTTTAGGAGATTTATGCAAGGAACAAAAGATGAATGTTAAATATATGTTTCTTATTATATGACTAGTAGCCCTGCACACAAATCCGTGCGCCAGTAGGTCACTGCCGCCCTCCTGTAGCTCTCCACCCACTGCTCCCCCTCCTGTAGCTCTCCGCGACGCCCCACCCCCCATAGCTTGCTGCCCTGCCCAGTCCTGTAGCTCTCTGCCGCTGCCTGCTTGTAGTTCACTGCCCCACCCTCCTGCAGATCCGTGATCTGGTCATTATGCGATCAGTTGTTACGCCTCAGGGCATAACAGATAATTAACATATTCCTCTCTTATTATATAGGATATTATCACAAAATGATACATTTTTACTTGCAGAAATATTGTGAAATATAGACAAACTCAAGAAGAAAATAAAAATGATCTGTAATCCCACCATTCACAGATAATATTAGTTAACATTTTGGAGCATAATCTTTCAATGTTATTTCTAGATCTATCTATATACTTATTATCTTCCAATCTTTTCCATAGAAAAGAATGTGTGTGTGTGTGTGTGTGTGTGTGTGTGTGTGTGTGTGTGTGTGTGTGACAGAGAGGGATGGAAGGAGACAAGGAAGGGATAGGGAAAGAGGGGGGGGGGGGGAGAATGTCTGTGTATATACACTGAGTGGCCAGATTATTATGATCTCTGAATGCATAATAATCTGGCCACTCAGTGTGTGTTTGTGTGTGTGTGTGTGTATTAGAGGCCCGGTGCATGAATTCGTGCATGGGTGGGGTCCAGCCAGCCTGGCCAGGGGGAGGGGACATAGGCGGTTGGCCAGCCTGCCTACTTGTCGAACTCCTGGTTAAGGGGACAATTTGCATATTAGCCTTTTATTATATAGGATATACACTGAGTGGCCAGATTATTATGCGTTCAGAGATCATAATAATCTGGCCACTCAGTGTATATTTTTGTGTGTGTGTGTATTTGTATACGTCTCTTAAATCCATGTTGAAATGAGAGAAATAGAAAGATAAAAAGATGGATAGATGATTAGATAGATAGAGAGATGAGATAGACAGATGGATAGATAGATGAAAGATAGGTAATAGACATTACCCACCACCCCCACATTTTTAGTACTAGATGATTTAAATCCTCAGTTGCTTCTTTGACAATGTCAAAATTGTTTCTTTCCAACCACTTCTACCAATAAATAATACTCCTGCTGGCTCAATCAGAAGCAATTGTTGATCAAGTGATGAATGATGACTTAGAAGTTATGTGATTCCAGTCTTTCCATCTTGAGTCCTAAGAGTATTCAGGTTGATGGAAGACTGACCACAGGTAAAAAATAATCTCTCCCCGTGGTCATGTCACTTGCTACCAGACCACACAGCACATTATATTTTAAATTGTTTATATAGCAAAACTAGATTGCCAGTGGAAATGACAAATCTCTTAGCTTTCTAGTTTCTAGTAGCAATCTGTGAAAAAGCACAAAATTGCTCCTAAGTTATATCAAGACTACTTTTATAATTCTTTGTTATGAATTACAAACCAACCTGAATTCAGTTCCCAAAGGGAAGATATAATTAAGAACTACAATTTTCTGTACTATCTGCCTTAGGCAAGCTGTAGCAAAAAACACCTACAACAGACATCACTTGGAAGTCATACAGTAAAGACCCATGACCAAATTGCTCTTTAACAGACATCCAACCTTGCCCAACTCTTCTGCTGATAACCAGTTGAAACAGTTTAAAAATTCAAATATCTTCTAGTATATCTAGTCCACATGGTTTCTCATTTGGGCCACATCTATGTGGCCATAAAAATTTGTGGCCACTGGGCCAGAGCCCAACCCCAAACCAGAAGAGTATGTCTGAAATATATTAACTAGAAGGGACAGAGTGCCTGCTTCCAGGGCTCCACCACCTGAATTCCTCCTTCCCTTCCCCTTTTCCTTTCTTCCTTCCTTTAATTATTATTAAATACCTCAATGCTTTGAAGGTGTACTGTTGAGGTGGATAGTGTTTTTAATTAAATAATTCAGAATATTGGTTATATGGGAAAATTTTTACATCCTAGACATATCAACAAGTCATCTTCTAATTCAAGCATGTCAAACTCAAAGGCTAACATGGGCCAAATAAACGAGGCATGTGGCCCATGGGCCATGAGTTTGACATGCTTGTTCAAATCCCTTATCCCTAATTAGTTCAGGAAAGGTAACTTTATTGCAATATTAATGTAGCTCAGTTTGAAAACTTTTATTGAGCATCTAACTTATTATGACACCATTCTAGATACTGGAGACTCCAAAATAAGGAGATATAGCCCATCTTCATGAATCTTGTAGTTAACTAACTATATCATGTGTCCCCTGACAAAGAAGATACCTACTAAGAAGGGATCCTGGTGGCTCATTGGGCTCACATTAAAACAAAAGAAAACAAAACGGATCCTAGCAATCATTTCTATACAGGGGCCTCTCATGCAAATCACCCTTTAGGAAAAAGCCTGCACTAAGCTACCTGCCTCTTGCACTGAACTGACTACCTGAAATTTGAGCCAGCTCATATAAAGGAGCTCCTGGAATCCTATTTCAACCAATAGGACTGAGATTTTCCCCAGCCAATTGGAGCTGCACAGTTATATCCCCATCAGCATCTTCACTGATCAATCAGAATAGCTCCATTATGAAAAATCAGGACAGTGCTTTTTGATCCATCAAACTGTGAGGATTTGGAGTCCTCATTAGCATGAAGACAGACCAATCAGGGACCAGGGGTGGAGACTTCTGTTTATATAAGTCAGCTGTCCTCTGGCTCAGGGAGTGCATTTTCCCTTTCCATTATAGAGTGAAGCCTGCATTTCCTGAGAGCAGACCACAAGAGTGGAGAGGACTGAACTGGAGCAGGTGGAGCAGATCAGAGCAGAACTGTGTAGCCAGAGAGAGGCCTCACCCCAGGACCACCTCACAGCAGTGCTGTTCCAAGATCAGGTTACAAAGAAACTATCCTGTCTTACCCTCCCTCTCTGTCTCTCACACTTGCTCTGAGGATAGCCAGATACCATAGTGAGCTGATGTAGAAAGGAGGTCTATATTTAAGGAATCAATATCTCTATCAAATAGCCAATGAAGATCTAAGGCCTACCAATAGTCATGTGAGTAAATTTGAAAGCAGGTTTTCCCCCAGTGGAGCCTTCAGATGAGATCACAACCCTTGACAATTCTTTAATTTCAAATTTGTGAGAGCCTTAGAGACCGTGACCCAACTAAGCCACACCTGGATTCCTGATACACAGAGACACTAAGATAATAAATGTTTTTTGTCTGAAGCTACTGAATTCTGGGATAATTTTTTACTCAGTAAAAGAAAACTAATTTAGCCTCTCTCTTAAGGCATTCCAAAGTAAAAATCAATCATCTCTCGAGGACTGTAAAATTATCCAGAGTTTCATATTCGCTCTAAAATTTTATACATATTATCTGAGATTTAAAAAATAACCAAATGTGCATAAATATAAAAAGAACCTGACAAGAGAAAAAAATGTTTCAGACTCACTAGATATACAGACAAAAGAACTTTAAAAAGACTGACTAATATATTTAAGAAAGAAGATGGTATAATAGAGAATTTCAGCAAAGAACTGGAAAGTATTGCTTAAAAAGAGTCAAATAGAAAGTATAAAACCAAAAATATAATAACTGAAATTAAAAATTCAATGAATTGGTTTAACAGCAAATTAGACTGGCTAAAGGGGAGAATTGGAAACTGAAAAATTGTTCACACATAAAAATAGCCAGACTACAGTACACATTAAAAAATAAAAATGAAGGGGAGGGTGGGGGTAAGGGGGAGAGATCAACCAAAAGACTTGTATGCATGCATATAAGCATAACCAATGGACAGAGACAGCAGGGGGATGAGGGCATGTATGGGAGTAAGGTAGGGAGGAAATGAGGGATATGGACACATATGTAATACCTTAATCAATAAAAAAATCAATTAAAATAAAATAAAAATGAAAAGTAAAAAATACTATCTGCAATAATTTTATGGATAAAATTATAAAACTATTAAAAGACAGGAAAGAATATCTAAATGAGTGAAAATATGTACAATGATTATTAGGCAATAATAAATGTGTCACTTCTCACTCAAATTGATCTCTAAATATAATGCAATTTCAATCAAAATCCCAACATGGCTGTGTGTGTGTGTGCATGTAACTTGACAAGCAGACTCTCAAATCCATATGGAAGTAAAGAACTATAAAATAGCTGATACAATTTTAAAGACTAAGGACAATGGGAACTCACCAGATTTAAAGACTTATTATAAATCCATAACAACTTAAAAAGTGTGTGGTGGCTCATGGATGGATAAATAGATCAATGAAACAGAAGAAAGAACCAGAAAAGTGAGTCCCCCATGCAAACTTGAAGGTAACAGTATTACCAAGCATCAGGAAAAGGAAGAACTCATTACCAAATAGTGCTAGGTCAACCAACTATCCACATGAGAAAAAAATTATATCATAATCTGATATTGTACATAAAAATACATTTTAAATGCATTGCAGAATAAACATGGAAAACAACACACATCTAAATCGTTTAGAAAAAGTATATAGGAGATAATATGTGTAGGACCTAAAGATATAGGAGTAATTTTTCAAAAACACAAAAGACCTAATTATATTGGAAAAGATTGACAAATTTGGGTACAATATAAAATTAAAATTTTCAACAACAGAAAAATCCCCACAAAGTTAAAAGACCAAAGCACTGATTAGAAGAAATCTTGCTATTCATACATAGAACCAATAAGAAATTAGTAGCCAGAATATATATAAAACTCCTACAAGACTATAAGAAAAAGACAAACAATACAAAAGAAAAATGAACAAAGGAGGATATATAAAGAAGTAATTCACAAAAAAGAAACTATAAATGACCAAAAACATAGGAAAGGTGCTCAACCTCAGTAAAAATCAGAGAAATGAAAATTAAAACAACAAAGAGATATCATTTCATACCACCCGATTGTCAAAACCTTTAAAAACATAATAATACCAAATGTAGAATATGATGTAAGATAACAGAAAAATAAATATGTACAATTATGAAGTACAATTTGGCAACATCTAATAACATTGAATCCTATATAATAAAAGCCTAATATGCTAAGTGTCCGGTTGTCCAGTCAGCCATTCAACCAATCAAAGTGTAATATGCTAATGATATGCTAAGGCCACTCAACCACTCACTATGATGTGCACTGACCACCAGGGGGCAGACACTCCAACCGGTAGGTTAGCTTGCTGCTGGGATCAGGTCGATCAGGACTGAGCAAGATGGGCCAGACATGCCCTGGAGCCCTCCCGGGTTCCCTCTCTGGCTGGCCAACCTCCCGCGTCTCTCCCTGCCCTGATCATGCACTGGTGGGTCCCTTGGCCTGGCCTGTGCCCTTTCACAATCTGGGACCCCTTGGGGGATGTCAGAGAGCTGGTTTTGGCCTGATCCTGCAGGCCAGGCTGAGGGACACCACTGGTGCACGTATTTGTGCACTGGGCCTCTGGTGTATACATATTTTACAAACTAATAATGCCATTCCTTGGTAAATAAGAATAATAATACAAACCTTCTTACAGGTTTATTATGTGCCAATGTTTTAAATGATTTATATATTAACTCATTTAATCCTTACAACAACCCCATGAGGGAGGTACTCATTGCACAGACAGGTTGAGTGACTTGTCCAAAGCCACATAACTAGGAAACAACACAGCAATCGGATGCCAGAGTTCATGCTCTTGGTCATTATGCTATGCAACCTCTCTTTTTGCATATGCGCATAAGGACTAGGCTATTGACTCAGTATTATTTGTATCATAAAGTTAAACGAACTGCTTTAACAGCAGATTAGACATAGGGAAAGAGAACAATGGACAATTGTTCACAAAAGAAATAAAAACATCCAGACTAAAATACAGATGAAAAATCAAGATAGAAAATATAAAAAAGTACTATGTGCAAGAATTTATGGATAAAATTTAAAAAACTATTAACAGACAAAAAAGGACTAGTGGTAAAAAAAAAAATAGAATTAATCTAAATGCCATTAAGAGGAAAATGGAAACAAAATGTGGTATCTTCATTAAATGGAATATGGCATAGAAGTTAAAATGAATAAAATAGACTTATGTGCATAAATAACAATAAATCTGAAAACCTTAATATTGAGTGATGAAAAAAGTTACTAAAAGATAAGTATCAGATCATTGAGCTACAATTTGTCATTACACATAACTAACCTACTAGGCAAAATTACTCCAATGCTAATGAGACAAGCTTCAGGGCTCCTTGCTTGTCTGGGCCCCTTCCAAAGCTCTCAGAGGGGCTCTGGCAATGTGTTCACATGGTCATGTGTTTGTAAAATTTGTATAAGCAAAATACGTTAACAAATTTGGTTAATGAAATTACTTTTTAAGAAAATGGGTGAGATAAGATTTGCCTCGTTCTGTAAAATGCAATCTCTTACCTTTATTTTATTAAATAGTTAAATTAAGTGATATCACAGGTAAGAGGGCTTTGCACAGAAAATACTGTCAAATGTTACAGTTTGTAAAATGACAAGCTATGTGCAAGTATTAATAAGAAAGTCAATAATATATCTGAAATTTACTGAATATTCACTATATGTCAGATACTCTTATATGTGTCTGACATGTATTTGTCTCATTTAATATTCCCCAAAAGTCTAGGAGGGAGATACTATTATTATTTTCATTTTACATATCAGACCAAATATGTAACTTTTTTGTTCTTTATTGATTAAGGTATTACAAATGTGTCCTTATTCCCCCATTGTTCCTGCACCCACCCCCCCACACCCAGACCTACCCTCCAAATATGTAACTTTTTATGGTCCTATAAAATATTTACCTATAGTCCTGGCCAATGTGGCTCAGTTGATTGGCATGTCATCCAATATGCCAAAAGGTGGCAGGTGATGGTTGGGGCACATGCCCATATTGTGGGTTCAATTCCTGGTCAGGGTATGTGGAGGAGGCAGCCAATCGATGCTTCTCTCTCACATCGATGTTTCTCTCTCTCCCTCCCTTCCTTTCTCTAAAATCAATTAAAAGCAAGTTTTAAAACATTTACCTATAGTATTTATTTAATGCCTATAAAATACTTAGGTAAGTCAGTGCTTTACTAATTTCACTTAAAAACCATCAGTCCAGAGTTGGAAACTAAGATGGCGGCATAGGTAAACACCTAAACTGCTGCATCACACAACAATTTCAAAACTACAACTAAAAGACAAAACGTCTATCACCCAGAACCACGGGTGAGCTGGCTGAGTGGAAGTTCTACAACTAGAAGGAAAGAGAAAAGAACATTGAGACATGCACAAGCGCTGAAAAGCTGAGGTACAGAGGCGCGCACGAATCGGGCTGGCAGCGGGCAACTTGGTGTGCTGCTTTTTTCAACCCGAAGGAAGACAAGCTCCTGATTACTCTGAACTCCAGTTTCTGGGGAGACGCTGAGGACCCAAACTCCTATGGGGAGAAGCTGGACTGTCTGCCATTGGGTCGGAAAGTGAGCGTGGCTTTATTGCATAGGTGCACCTAGCAATCATTGTTTACTGCACTGGGGCGCGAGACGCGGGGACAGGGAAACTCGGAGACACAGAGACGGCTGACTGGCAGCCATTGCTGTTTGCCATGCCCTAGCCTAGTGACTCCCTGAGACCCTGACCCCACAATCTACAAATCCACCCAAGCTCCACGCAGCGGCTTTTGCATATGAATGGCCTGCCCTATCGCAGCTTAACCTAACAAACTGCAGCTCTGGTCAAACAGCTCCAAAACCTCCAAACCCCAAGCAAAGAGGAGAAAACTGTAGTTCTCGCTGTAGCTCCTGCTGGGTGGCCTCAGACAGTAGCTGATCTGCACCCCATTGGAGATCCAGAAGCTAGTGTATTTAGTGGTGAATGTGAGATGACACCAGATTTCAACTACTCACATTCATAAGTGGCACATTCAAGAGGCAGACTCAGTGAACACCAAAGCCCCACTGAAATAAGTCCTGCCCCATAAGCATGTCTCCAGCACAGCAGTTCTTCCATTATAGACATAGCGGGTCCTCAGAGCCAATTGGCCTGGAGGTCAATTCCTCCCAGTGTACCAACAGCAATCAAGGCTTAACTACACCAAGACTTTGCACTCAGCCCACAAAGGGGTGCACGAAGAGTGTCCACCCCAGGTTATAGGGGAGGCTGAACCACTGGGCCCTGTAGGTCACCTACCACAGAAAACCACTCCATCAACACAGGGAAGCAGCAAAATGCAGAGACAAAGAAACATGTCATGAATGAAAGATATGGAGGAAAGCAAACTACTGGACATAGAGTTCAAAACCACATTTATAAGGTTACTCAAGAATCTTCTAAAAACCACCAAGAAACTTGATGAGATCTCCGAGAAGCTTAGTGGGACCTTCAAGGACATTAATGAGATTGCCAAAAAAATGGAAAAGGACCAGTCAGAAATTAAGCATACACTGTCTGAAATAAAGAATATACAGAAATTCAACTGTAGATCAAAGGACCCCAAGAATCAAACCAAAGATCTGAAATATGAGGAAACAAAAAACACCCAACCAGAAAACCAAAAAGAAAAAAGAATCCAAAAATATGAAGATAGTGTAAGGAGCCTCTGGGACAACTTTAAGCGTACCAACATCCGAATTATTGGGGTGCTAGAAGAAGAGAGAGAACAAAATATTGAAAACCTATTAGAAGAAATAATGACAGAAAACTTTCCCTACCTGGTGAAAGAAATAGACTTACAAATCCAGGAAGCACACAGAACCCCAAACAAGAGGAATCCAAAGAGGACCACACCAAGACACATCATAATTAAAATGCCAAGGGCAAAAGGCAAAGAGAGAATCTTGAAAGCAGCAAGAGAAAAACAGTTAGTTACCTACAAGGGAGTACCCATATGACTGTCAGCTGATTTATCAACAGAAACTATGCAGGCCAGAAAGGAGTGGCAAGAAATATTCAAAGTGATGAACAGCAAGAACCTACAACCAAGATTACTCTACCCAGCAAAGCTATCATTCAGAATTGAAGGACAGATAAAGAGCTTCACAGACAAGAAAATGCTAAAGGAGTTCATCACCACCAAACCAGGATTATATGAAATGCTGAAGGTATTCTTTAAGAAGAGGAAGAAGAAGAAAAAGGTAAAGATAAAAATTATGAACAATAAGATGACAACAAATACCAACAAGTGAATCTGAAAATCAAGTGAATAAAAAAATCTGATGAACAGAATGGACTGATGAATATAATAGAATCAGGGACATATAAAGGGAGTGGACTGACAATTCTCAGGGGGATAGGGTTGTGAGAGGTGCGGGAAGAGATTGGACAAAAATCTTACACCTATGGATGAAGATAGTGGTGGGGGGTAACGGCATGGGGTGGAGTGGGAAATCAGGTGGAGGGGAGCTATGGGGGGGGGGGAAAGGGGAACACCTGTAATAATCTGAACAATAAAGATTTATTTAAAAAAAAAAATAAAAACCATTAGTCCATCCCAGCCAGCATGGCCCAATGGTTGAGCGTCGATCTATGAACCAGGAGGTCACCGTTTAATTCCTGATCAGAGCACATGCCTGGGTTTCAGACTCGATCCCCAGTAGGAGGCGTGAAGGAGTAGCCAATCAATGATTCTCTCTCATCATTGATGTTTGTATCTCTTTCTCCCTCTCTTTTCCTTTCTGAAAGAAATCAATAAAAATATATTTTAAAACAAACAAACAAACAAACAAAACCCCATCAGTCTAAGTATATGATATTATATTAAGGGTAGTGTAGGCAGTGGGCAAAAATGCTGCAAATAATTATTAAATAAATTTTCATTTTTTAAGTAGTCACTATCATATATTTTATTCCTACTTAAATAGTAATCCAGATTACACACTATTTCTTCTAAAATAAAAACTCAGCAAATTCAGAATATTTTTCTATTAAATTCAAAAGTTCCATTTTGGTATTTATCTGTGGACTCCCTAATTTACCTAAAGCTACAACATTCCACAACTTAAATGAGAAAATTTCAGCATTATGAATCCCTAGTTCCATTAAGTATTATGAATTCAACAGCTACACTTATATAAACTAGGAATTATGTGCCACAAACTGGAGATTCAAAGACAAAAATATTTGCTGACCTCACAGAGCTTCCAGATCCACTCTGAACCAGCCAATAAAAAAAAAATAAGTCATAAAGAGAGAAACAGGAAGGCAGATATCGAAGTGGGGTGCCTGAGGACATAAAAACTGGAAGTTAAAAAATCACCAGAGCAGATTCTTGGTAGACCTCCATAGTGTGTCACTCTTACAGAGACCCCAGTAAAACAGCTTCATTACCAATCCCTTGTCAGGAGTTTTGAAAAATCACATCATGGATCTCAAATGGAGTGGGGGTAAGAGAGGGGGTGAGAGGGATCTTTGGCAAAGCGAATGGGGGTGGGGGAAGTTGGACAGAAAATTTCCTGCTGGAACAGGTTGGGACTGTGTGGTGTTTCAGCCACAGGCTCCTGATGATGGAACTTTAGCTGCTGAACATGAAGATAATTTCAGCACCCTACAATTATGTGCCTAATTAAAATTAAGAAATTAGAACACAGTTAAAAGGAATAATATTTTGCTCACAGCTAATTTCATTAAAGTATTAATGAACAGGACTCTTTTTATGGCCAGAGGGCAACCACTTTCTACAGAGTACTTCCATGCCAGCTAATTTATTCATGCATGAAAAACAATCCAATGAGAAATGAGGGAGCAGAGAACTGCTGGTCCTAATTAAAATATTTAAAACACCACGTCTATTTTCTTCCATCTAGCCAAATACCTAAGCTTGAGCCAGCATGGTGCCAATTAACATGGAAAAAGCAAACACAAACACCCACAGTTTCTGATTAAAGTGCACATTATTGTACCATGCAATATATTGTTCAGCACATATATGTAAATGTTTAATTAACCCGCCTCTAAATCTCAGCAACATTCGAAAATCGATACTTTAATCCCCAAACAAGTGGCAATCTGTGTAGGGGAGACACTTACTTATTTATCACAGTGTTTTATTCAAACCTAATTTGAAGCAGTTGTGCGCTCGACATGCTAAAGTGTTTCTTAAGGGAAAGAGCAGGGAGGAGATTCTTTGCTTGGCAGACTTCTCTTCAGATGGCAGCGAGATTGTTAGTCGCCAAAGACTTGTGAGAGGAACTAGGTTAGCCTCAGGTGATCTGCAATTTTTCATTAATAATGTAGGGGGGAAGTCTGGATGTAAACCCATTTGTCAGCCTGGACAGCAATGACAATGATAACACACACACACATACACACACACACACACACACACACACACACACACACTCGCACACCCTCTTCTCTTTGTTAACTAAAGACCTGTCTGTCGGAACAGACTCCAGAGACATCCCTGACATGGGAGCATGTTGGAGAAATGACTGCAACACTGAGAAACTGAAGATTTGAAAACCTTACAAATATTAGCTGGAGCTTTATCACTATGGTAAAAGCAATCATAAAAGGAGAATTAATATTTTCATAGCTGCTACATTCAGTCTTACTCCTGCGAGGCAGGCTGAGCACGGGAAACCAGAGCCGAGAGCAGTCAAGTCACTTGGGGAAGGTCACACACAGCCCATGCTAGAGCCAGAACTTGAATCCATGTTCTCTAACTCCAAAATTGCTCCACTACATACCACGCTGACTTTAAACAGCTACCCATTTTCTGTTTACATAGAGAGATGTGGTCTTAATTAAGAAACCTAATTACTACTCATTTAGCTATTAAAAATCACTTGTAGTTTGCTTTTAAGCATTTCTTCGAAGGGGTTGGGAGAGTGAGGATATATTAAACAACTTTTCCTCCTTCTAGGGGTTCTCACTGCTTTTCAACAACTAAAATCATGACATTTTAGACTAAGATCTTCAAAGTCATTCTGTCAATAGAGTTTTTAAAGCTGCAGAATCCTTTTATCAAACACAGTCTCTCATGAAACACCCGCATATTGACACGGGCAAAAGCAGGACACTCTAATGGAGGGGGTGGATGTCACTCCCCACGATGGCAGCTGAGGCACCACCCAAGAACCCACCTCTGAAAACCACTGTGCTCATGAAACAGCTGGAGGAATGGGGATCCAGAGAGGTGAGCACACAGGTAGGTATTCATGCAGCATAACAGACCTGGAATGCGCCTGCAGGAACCCTGAGCCCTTGCCCAGTGCTCTTTCGATAGCACTGGGTACCTAATGGAATCAATGGAGGCCATAATGCATGGGAAGTTATAGAGCCAAATCAAGGCAGGATTGTTTGTGCACAACTGTAGGAATGTGTGGCCATGAGGCAGGTTGGCCTGGTGCACAAAGCAAGAGGAGAGATGGGAGGCATAAGAGAGAGATTTATCTCTGCTCCATGACGGCAGGCTCTTCATTTCACTTCCCTGGGCTCCAGAATCCTCATTGTCAAATGGGGTTAATATTTCACAGTATTGTTTTAAAAAACAAATAAGAATCAATGAACACGTGATTACAAAAGTAATTTATCATACTGCATTGCAATCGCTCCCGTGTCTATTTCTACTACTAGACGCTGCACTTATTCCAAGATAATGTCTATATTTTACTATCTCTTTATCCTCAGTGACTGTCCAGAAAAGGTGTTCAATTAGCGTTGCGTGATGGTGTAGAATCCATAATGATAATAATAATGACTAACATAGATTAAGCATTTACTCTGTGCTAAGCACTGATGCTAAGCACTTGATGTTAATTATTTATTTAATCCTCATAACAACCTTATAAAACTAATATTATCATTGCCCTTGCTGCACAACTGAAAAACTGAGAAAAAAAATGACAGGTTTGCCCAGGATTCCAGAACTATTATGTCATGGAAAAACGATCCACACTGTGATGTCAAAGCTCAGAGCCCAAGCTCTTATCCACTACATTCTTCAAAAGCAGTAACATGGGGTAACAAACTGAGAGTTATCAGCTGGGGAGTGAGGCAGTTGTCACAGACGGAAAAGCATGTGGAACGCATCCACATCCACATCCACTGAGAAACAGGAAATGCAAATTCCAGAAAGTTTTGTTCTAAGAATCAGAGGTTAGGGATGATAACAGAACATCTCCAGTCTCTACGGATAACACTGTGAGGCCATGTTTCCACCACTCAACTCTCAGGATTATGGGTCTGATTAAAATGTCTAAAAGAGAAAGGCATTCAAATCTGCAACATCCAAAGGAAAAGAGGAGTCGGAAGAAGTGGGGAGGAAGGAGGAGACCCCAGAACATGGTTCACAGTGCACCAGGAATTACCCCTGTGATCAGCAGCCTCATTGTTTCATCTATAATAATAAAAGCGTAATATGCTAATTGGACCAGACGTCCTTGCGGATGAAGCCGGGGCTGCGAGGACTGAGGTGGCCTCTAGGGCGGGCAGGGGCCAAGGCAGAGGCAGCCACCACAGCAGCAGCAGGGGCTGAGCCCCTTGCATGAATTTCATGCATTGGGCCTCTAATATATAAATATCACATCTGAAAACCTGTGCTAAATGGTGAAGTAGATGTGTCTGGTCACATGCAGACTGATGGGAGTCAACAGAAAGATGGCACTGATCCTCTCTCCTACTGAAACACTGAATCACTGGCATCAGCAAGGTTCATAGAACCTTATTAATGACTAGAGGCCCAGTGCACGAAATTCATTGCCAACTAAAGACCTGTCTGTCGGAACAGACTCCAGAGACATCCCTGCCATGGGAGCATGTTGGAGAAATGATTTCCAGCCCAGCCTGCACCCTCTCCAATCTGGGACCCCTCAGGGGATTTCCGACTGCCGGTTTAAGCCCGATCCCCAACGGTGCGACTCACCCAGAGTGCACTGGGGACAGTCCGCCTCACCCCCCTGTGCGCCCCATTGCCGGGGGCGGGAGGGGTTGGGGAGCAGTCGCACCATGGGAGGGGCAGCCCGCCCCCCCCCCTCGGAACACCAGAGCACCCCAGTGGGGTTGGAACCCCCCCTCACAGGAAGGAAGCCCCTGTGGGGGTGAGCGCCAGGAGGGGGGGAGTGCAGCGATGGGTCTGGCTCCCTCGGCCCCGGGATTCAGTGGGCGCTGCTGCTGGGGGGCTATAACACTCGGAGGGGTAGGCCCCTGCCAACCCAGCAGTCGGACACCCCTCTCACAATCCTGGACCGCTGGCTCCTACTCGCTCACCTGCCTGCCTGCCTGGTCGCCCCTAACTATCCCCCCTGCTGGCCTTATCGCCCCCTCACTGCACCCTCCCCCACCGACCTGGTCACCCCTAACTGCCCCCCCTGCCAGCCTGGTTGCCCCCAACTGCCCCCCTGCCAGCATAGTCACCCCTCATGGCCCCCCCCCCACTGGCCTGGTTGCCCCACGCAGCCTGCTTGTTCAGTCATTTGGTCGTTCCTCACTAACCCCCCTGCCAGCCTGGTCATAGGCAGCCATCTTGTGAGGGTGTGAGGGTCAATTTGCATATTACCTCTTTATTATATAGAATGTAGCCATACCTGATGATAAAGGAAAGTTGTGCACACCTGGGGTACATCCCAGACATTTTCAGGGACTTATTTTTGGGCAATTATAATCAATATTATGGTCAGAAACTGAATAATGGGCTGGTTGGACCACTGGTCTAACCCTATGGAATATGTAACCCTATGTAATATTCTTAACAACTATTCATATATACAAAGTCTCTCTTTGAAGACATATTCCTGGGTTCCTAATTTGCAGCTGGCATTGGCTGAGCCCTTAGTGATTATACTTTTTCAATTATTGAAAAGATTTCAGAGACACAGCTAATCCTACATCATTTTATCCGCTACAATTTACCTACATCCTACCAAATTTCTCAGTTGCTTAGAATCCCAAGTAATTTAATTAAAAATATTTTCATATAATGTACAATCATGTAAGTTAGTATTTCATAATCTGTCATTTCCTCCAAAATAGCCAGGATTAGATAACTAAATTTTCAAAAGATTTGTTTGTAATTCTCTCTCCATAAGCAAGTTTGGTTTTTGAAATTTTCACTTTCAAGGGAAAAAAAAAAAAAAGCAGATCTCCAAGACAGAGGCTGCATTTTTATGCATCTTTAGCCAGATAAACATTCGTCCTTCCCCAGAACTGGAGCAGCTATTCTGAAGAATGTAAACTTGCTGTTTCTCAATATGCAGATAGGCTGTTGTCACAGATCCACAGGGTAATGAACAACTTCTCAATATTTAATAAGCCTGGCACTCCTGTCCCCAGGCAGAGAGCACAGACGGTTGGTAGCCGGCTACTCACTGACCATTAACATACAGAATCTCCCTTTAAAATGTGCTTCACACTCAGGCTCTATCCCCTGCAGTGGGCAGTGAGCACCGTCCTCTGCCAGGAGGTGGCCGGTCCTCCCACCTGAAGGGATCTGGCAGGAGCCAGAAAGTTAGCCTGCTCAGTATCCCAACAGGGGCCACAGCACAACCCGGCTTGCGACCTCGTTTCTAAAAAGGGGAAGGGGAAGCCCATGAATAACCCCTTCTCTTTGCAGCTGTTAGCCAAGCAAGTGGAAATTAGAAAATCAGTTGTGAATTTTTGTTTCATTTTTAATGTAAGAGAATGAAACTGTTCTGGACCTCTGTTTTTTTCATTCTTTTCATGCTTGCTTGTACACAGGAGTGTCTTAGGCTGTCTCTGGTGTGCTGTGTGAGTATAAATATATTGCAGCAGTAATGCTCACAAATTGGACAGGGAAGCCATTAATTCAGAACAATAATATTGGAGCATTTTAGCAGTGGCTTTTTTTTTTTTAATTCAAGGAGTAAAATCCAATGTTAATATGATTGTAGGAAAATTCAGAAAATCATTAATGCAATTAGATCATTTTCTGAATAATGGAAAAGCTAACATAATGAGTTCTCCTTACTCCTATAGACCATTAAAAGAAGATATTTGTAACTATAATTCCAGGGGAACACAAACATTCCCACAATCACATTAAGCATAGAGAGTTTTTAAATTCTTGAGTGGGCCTACCACAACTCTTGTTACCATCACTTCATCTATATATATAAAAGGCTAATATGCAAAGTGTCCCCTCAGGAGTTCGACCGGGAGAATGGGAGTTCAATTGTTCATTATGACGCGCACTGACCACCAGGGGGCGGTGTGGAACATGGTGGGCAATCAGTGGCTGTGGCGCGGTGCTGAGGGAGCGAGGGAAGGAGGAGGCAGGGAGGTGGGGGAACCTGATGGGCCCTGATTGCCAGCCAGGCCTAGGGACTCTACCCGTGCATGAATTTTGTGCACCAGGCCTCTAGTAAGATATAATTGCCTTTTCTTTCATCAACAGCAATAGGAATTGGTGTGTTTTTCAGGACAATTTTTCATGAAGAAAGAAGAAAATTTTGTTCATAACCATTTTAGAATTGTTGCATGCATAATGATGAGGGGGAAGTGATGAGGATGTGCATGTGGGTGATGGGCAGTTGGCTTCCTGGCAGATGATTGGCTCTCATCACCATTCTCCAGTGACCCCAATCCAGGTTCCAGGAAAACTAAAAATGACAACTTAACCACCCTTTGGGCTACTTTCCAGGAATATTAATTCTAAAAGTATTTATGGTCACATGCCGCCAAGCCGTAAAAGGAGCTAACTGACCTGTATCGTGTCAGGAGACAAAACTAGGACTAGGGGGTGAAAAAATACAGTGATGCAGAGTCAGGGCCTCCACGACAACCTCCTAGTGACTGCACAGTAAGGAATGACTAGGGTAACTTACAGGTAGAGGCCCTTATAGAGAGACAGAAAGACTTGTGGATCTTATTAACAGTGTTTTAAAGAAAATTAGTGTATTTTTCTCAAAATCTCATGTAAAATCCCAAAACATGACAAATAAAAATAGCACTGCTCTGGTTGAAGTAGAAGATGGAGGACCTAGAACTTTATTCATTCACCTTGCTTCAATCCCCAACGTTCTCAGCCAACCTCATAGAGCTCCAAGGAACATCGTTTAAAAACCACTGCTATAAAAAACATTCCTAAACTATGTGGGAGATCATTCTAATCCAGCAATTCTCGAGTTTTTCTTTACTGGGAAACACATGACAGTGATAATTAACATAAAACGTGAACTCACTTGTATGCCCAGATTCAAATATCCCATAGATTTGTGGGAAAGTCATGCACCACAAAAATTCCCAGGCTCCCCAAGGGTTAAGAGTACTCATGGGTCTCAGGGAATAACTATAACTCGGCCTGCCTCACCCACTCAAGAAACCTCCCAGAATGCGAGAGAATTAGAAATATCACTGAGGTAGCCTTAATCTACTCTAATTTGTAAAAGTAATTTAAAAAATTTAAATATTCACAACCTTGAGTATTTTATCAATAATGATCAATTATTTGGGTCACACCACACAGCTGATCACAATACATCAAGGTGTTATAACCTTGGGCTTATGACTGGACGAGGTGATGGCCACACCCGAACCAAAGCCCCAGGGTTGAGACCGAAATAAGGTAAACATTTGTATTAAACTATACAACCATTTTGAAATATCCAAATGCTTAGGATTTTATGTATAAAAGCCAACAGTGGTCAATTTCTGTGTTCAGCCAGAGGTTTAGGCATCATATAAAAATTAGCCTAATGAAATTTTACAGCTCTTGCTCTTTTGAAATTCTTTCAAAGTACTCAATATCATGGTCAGCAGTTTAGACCTATCCATGTAGTAGAATTTAAAACAATGGTGTATCTTTTGAACAAATAACATTTTAAAAATATTTGTGGTGCATCAGGCATGGTTCTAAGTGTTTTACATGCATTGGCTCATTTAGGTTTCACAAGAACCCCAAGATAAGACTACTATTATCACTCCCTTTTTATAGATGTGGAAACTGAGGCTTGGAGGAGCTAAGTAGTGTATCAGGCTCTACACAATAGCTAAAGTTGCAGAGCTGGGATTTGAACCCAGGCAAATCTGACCCCCATGCTCACAAGCTTAACCTTTATACTATGCAAGGAATCAGAAAAATCCCACTGCCCAGAAGGAAACTGAAGAGATAATTCACAAAAGATCTGATTCTCAAATTGTTATATGAGCTTCCCATCTCTGCTCTATGTTGTCAGCGATCAACAAAAAGAAAATAAAAAGTAAAGAATAGAGTTGGGGAATTGGAGCAAAGGGTATGGTTAAGCAACTTTTCCTGCAAAAGGCAAAAATGTCAAGAATTCAGATTAGTTCACTCAAAGGTCAAAAGAGGATTTTTTTTTTCCTTTTGAGAATATAAAGATGAAATGTGTTGGCTGGCCCCAAGGCTAAAGAATAATTAGAAATACCCCACCAGAGTTAATTGATGGGTCTGGGGGGGGGGGGGGGCACTGGCTCTCAGCTGTACTCACCACAGTGCTAGTAAACCTCCTGGAGGGTCAGCCCTGAGCAGGACACACAAGAGACCTGTGGCTCACCAGCAGGGACTGTCATCAGGTTGGTAACAACTACAGCAATAACATCACTAACAAAATATCTAGAAAGTTCTTTAGAATTGCAAAGCCTCCAGCCATCATAGAGTGTGAGCCTCATACCCAAACTGTGAAACAAGCTTATCACCTGTTTTAACAGATGAGGAAACTGAGATGCAGAGAAGCTCCCATGGTTAAAGGGAAGAGTTGAGACTCAGGTCTTCTGATATCAAAGCTGCTCCTTCTTATCATGCCCCTTGGGACAGATATTACTCATTTGCTAGACATAGTAGAGCCTCAGCGTAGGTGTGCAGGCTATGACCTGGGCTTGCATCGTGGCTTCACCATTTATGTTTGCTGGATGACCCTTGGCAAGTTACTTAACCTATCTAAGCCTCTGTTTGCCAAGCTGTAAGATGGGAATCATAATAGTACATGCCTCATAGGGCTTTGTAGTGACTGACTAAAATTGAATGAGTTAATGTATATAAAAAGTAAAGCACAGTGGTTAGTAATAGTAGGTATTCATCAGATGTTACTTTTTATTATTCATCACTTGCCCATTTAATAAACTTTGATTTCACAGTTATTCTGTCCCAGTGAGAATATACTTAGGCCTGATAATATATGACAAATCAGGCACGATATGTGACAACCCCTGCCCTGAGGTTGCTCATAGTCTTTGAGAGACCAACACAAAGAGATTTATAAGGTAAGGGCCAAGTATAATGACACTGGCAAATTATGATACAGGATATCATACAAGCACATAAAATGGCTTTTTTTATCCAGTGCAGCCAAAGCAAATTGTGCAAAGAGATTGTATAAAACAAGATCTTCTAATACTAATAAAGGTGCTACAAATTAAAACATCGTTCCAAGTTAAATATCAATCTCACAATACTTTATAAAACAGATAAACAACAAAACCCCAAGATTCAGAGTTGAATACCCTTCGTTTAAATCCCAATTTCATAACCTACCAACTATGTGATTTTAAACAAATAATTTAACTTTTCTAGACCTCAATTTACTCATTTCTAAAACTGAGATATAAAAGTAACACACATCTCAGGGTTGTTACGTAGATGAAATGGTGTATGTGAAAGTGCTTCATAAATTTTAAAATGGCATAATTATTACCAATTTCAGGGGAGGGAAGAGGCTACAGTGAAGGGAAAGGAAGAGAGAGGAAGAGGAGAAATGCACAGGCACACGGGGCTGGGGGAGTGAAGGGGGTGCCTGGGCAGCCACCCTCAGCAAAAGTCCTGTCATGCTCCCACAGTCGCAGGCATGTACACAGAGGGTGTTTCTATTTAAATATGGCAGAAGGGATTTTACCAAAATTTAAATCCACACAACTAATTCCCTCCTATGTGATCAGCTTCTTTCTTATTCTCAGGCCTGTACACTCCTCTGAGATTTGAACATCTTTACCTGGGGAAACCACGTCTGCCTATGAGTATTTGCAACTAGAGGCTGCCACCTGCCTCCATCTGGGAGGCCTTTTGTTCCCTGGGGTCACTCCCTTGTTGCAAAGAATGTCACTACCAGACCTGGGTACATGGGTGAGCAACTCATCCCAAGGCACCTGCAGAAATGTTTCTCTTCACCACAATTCCTCCAGAGGCCCAGACAAACAACACTGAATTGACTCACAAGAGGGGAGTCTGAGTTTCCCAAGTGAACAAAAACAGCAAATGGCATTTGAGGGGCATAGCCTGGGGAATATCGCAGTATCATAAATGGGCCTGAGGGATTGATGGAATCAAGAGTGTACAAAGGAGATGGAGTGGGTGGGAACTGAAGGGCCACATGAATCAAATTAAGGCGTTCAAACCTTACTGTGGAGGGTGTGGGAGACATGGGGACATAGAACATGATCTATCTGAAGAGGTCACCCAGCCATAGAGTCATAGAGAAAAGACTAGAAGGTAGGGGACTAGGGCAGCAAGGCCAATTCCCTAGAATGTTCATGAGGAGGACATATATTCTGTTCCAGTGTGCCTGAGAAGAAAGGGAAAGGATTCAAGTGCTACTGAAAAGGAAAAATCAACAGGATGTGGAGACTTGATTGGATATAGGGGAGTAAAGCAAAGAGTGAAACTAATGATGATTCTACTTTGGGTGACTGGATTAATGGGCTATGGTTTCGTCAAAACAACAGTCAGCTTCAGTAAAAATATCTCTTTGAAAATGAGTCTTATTTTTATTTATTATAAATCTAATTTGCTCTTCCTATGAGTTTGGTCTAGCTCGTGGGTCAGGTAATGCCTCCTCTCTACAGATAATGGTGAGGCTCAGAGAGATAAATGCTCACCTCAATCCACGCAGGCAGCTAGAACAGAGAGGAATTAGCCCCATTAACCCAGGGTTGACAAGTAGGTCTCAAGTTGTCTACCAACTCTGATGAATTGGTAATCATTACTTGAAGCACTATGTTGAGATTGTGACATTGAATCTGGCTTGGAAAGCTACTGTGACAAACTGATGATGTCTGCCATGATAGCAGGAAAAGAGGGTGGCAGCATATCAGATTTTTGCCAGCCCTGCACCAGACGATGCTAACTCATGAGAAATGAATAGAATAAGACAGTAGATTTGACTGGATCTGGCAAATGGCTCTTACCAAAAAAAGTCACTGAGCACAAATCAAACTTTGCACCAACTGACAAAACTGATACCAGCAAGGTTGTGAGGTGACCAAAACATTCCTAAGTCCTCCCACTCTTATCCTCATTTCCTTACTTCCAAATGGGAGGGCACATTTTCCAGATGACAAGAGCCATGTTTCAATTTTTTAATTATAAAAGTGTACCTTATCCCTTCCCACTGTACCTCTTCTGAATTTTCAGACAATGCAACATTTCATTTATGCCCCACAAGAAGCAGAAATAACAAAAGAAAGTATAGAGACTGGAATTGAGAACCTCTGTTCTTTATCTTTAAAAAAAGAGATAACACTCCAATCCCAAAGCGTTAAAAGGATAAAATAATGTGTGAATATGCATGGCATGTAGTAATCATCCTACACATGCTTTAAAATTCTTATTTACACAATAAACTAATAAGATGAAGGGAGACAAAATTGTGATCAGACAGGATTTTGGCTCCCTCAAAGTCCTATCTCTAGTTAAGGATAGTCCTCCTGCCTCAAGTGACAAATGTTTCCACAATCTGATGTTGGTACAATTTATTTCAGACTAAATGAATCCAAATTCTTTTCACTGGTGCTTAATGTTCAAAGTCAAAGATCAAAATAAGTATTGTTCTTAAGTTCAAGGGTCATACCCTATGGCTACTCAACAACATCAGTGGTAAAAGTTTCTTCTTATTTAACATTCCATGAGTCTATCAGTTGACAAAAAGTTTTTCTCAAACAAGTAAAACATTCTCTTGAGCGACGTGCAGAAGTAGGTGACTGAGCCTAACAGAGTTAAAAGTGCAGGCTTAGTAATCAAAGAAACATTATTGAATTCTAGCTCTTTCATTTATTTGCTATATGGAAAGTCACTCAATTGCTCACAGTCTCAGTTTTCTCATCTGTAAAATAAATAATATATTTTCCAGAGTGTTTGATCAAACCAAAAAGGAAGTAATATATGTAAAACACTTAACAAGGTAAGTCACATAGTAGGGGCTAGGAATTGCAATTATTATTAGGCAGATGGCTTAAAGTGATATTAAAAAATGATGAAGTTTACTAACACATTATTAGTATCAGTTGACATGACCTTATCTCCCCAACAGTTTCCTGATTATAATATTCTCTGTCTTTTCAAAGTAGAAAGTGTAAACTATAGACTTCTAGGGAATAAATTCTATCTAATCAATCCACATATTTGACAATATATAATAAACATCAAAGTGATGAGCAGAAAGTTGGACTGAGTTGGTCCAAACATCTTGGTATTGTGTAAACTTCATAAGTATGTTTAAATTATTTCATAGAGTCATCATTTTCTGTGTGTAACACAGAAAATTCAAGTTTTCATTTTATACTGAAAAATCCACTCAAGCAGAGGAGTTAAGAAACTAATGAAACCACTATTTTTCAAGCCCTTACTACGTACTTAGCATGGTTCTAGGCATGACATGGAAAGAAAGAAAGTATAAAGTATGGTTCTTAAGTAAAATTTATAATCTCCTTGAGGAGACACGATTGGGCAAAGGGATTTCTCTCAAAAGCCATAATAAACAGAATGTAATTCTGCCAGCAACCAGAGATCACCCACAACCAGGCCATGAGAACCAGGCCAAGCTAGTATTGGAAAGAAATGAATTTGCCAGTCATTACCAGGAATGCGCTTAGCTAAGGAGTCCTTTCCCCAAGAAGTCATTTTCTTGACAGCCTCAGGCAGTTGACTATAGCTGAAGAGAACATTACCAGTGTCCTCTGAGCTATATAGATCTTTATTGGTACCATTTTTATAGGCAAATGAAAGGAAATATTTTCCCATATAGAATCCCATTATTAAAACTTTCAGAAATCCCTCCCCTGCCACTATTACAATCAAAACACACACACACACACACACACACACACACACACACACACACTTTGCAGCTCTGGGATTCTCCTTAATTAGTGTGACTCTTTACGGCTCAGCAATACCATAGGTGGGGCTCTTGTTACAACTTGGATGAACTTTTTCTTGAGAACCTATTGCTACATTCTAAGCAGGAAGCCTTTCCCCCTGCCCCACAATCCTTTCTGCTATCAAAAGATCCGTTAGACATCCTTCTCCCTCTGAACAAAAGGGCTTCCAGGATGTTTCCCAGGCTCTTCTCTGTGAGTTTGAAATTAAACACAGCAGTGCCAAAGGTAAGACATTTCTAGAGGTTTTTTCCTTTTCTTCTTCTTCTTTTTTTTTATATATAACAGTTCTGGGTGTTATTTTATTTTTTTTCTTCACTCACTCTCCCTCTTGTGGTATACATTTGTGGCCTACAGCAATCACTTTAGACTTTTTAGACACGTCTGGATAGAGATAGATGACACAAGTGATCTACTTATCTTCCTTTCCCATCACCAATAAAAGTGACAGCCCGCCTAATTAGGCCTAATAAAGCAGCCGCAGAAAGAGTGGCGCAGCAGCGATCTAAAGAGAGACGGCACTGACCCAGAGATACAGGTGCTGCCTTAAGGCGTTGCTGCTATTACTTTATCTCCAGTACATTACAGTACTGCTCATGCCATATTCAAATGCAAGTAGCATGTTTTTCTCCTCAATTCTTAGATCAAGAACAAAAAAAGTCCCATCTAATCAAAAAAGGCACTGACAATTTTTTAGCCCCACATTAAAAGCAAAGAGTCATTCAGAACAGTGCACTCCATATTCTATTTTATAATATCACTTTAAGCTATTGCTTTGAATCTCAGACATTTCTTTGTTAAGAAGGAAAATCAAAAATTCATCAGAAGAAGTTCTTTCTTCCCCCACTCTTCTTTTCTTCTTTCAGGGCTAGCATGGGGTTGGGAGCTGGAACCAACATTTGTAGAAGTTAGGGGTCCTTAAGCAATTATTGGCGATGAGAGTTTGACACGCTTGAGAGTTGTCAACAACTGGCTTTAAACAAAGTGGAGGGAGAGAGAAATAAATGGTTCTCAGCAAAATTATTATACAGGTCTGCAAATTAATGATGTCGTGTATTTTTTAAACAAGGGGAAACAACCTGAACTTTGCATGAAACAGCATCGTAAGTACAATTGCAAAAATTATCAGATTGTCAAAGGGCATCAAAGCAAATTGAGCCTGCAACTATTCATAATATTTCCATATATGCTAAATGCAAAATTTATCTTGCTTTATTCACCAGATCTGTGGCAATTATTCAAAGCTATTAGAAAGGGGAAAATGTCCTTGATCTGATTTACCAGTGCTTGTTCCAATGCATTTATTATAAAAAACATAGAACCCACCTCATGCAACTTGAGTACTGCCAGAGGCTTTTTCTGTGACTGAGGCAGGCTGAGGCTGATCTGAGGATGCCTTGGGACTTTTGCTGACCTTCCTCGGGCCAGATGGTGGTAAAAGCCAGCCTTGGTGTGCAGCTTGGTCCTTCCCACACATACCTAGGCTGAGCAGAGGCAGCCACAAACTGTGAACCGCTTTGTAGCTCTAAACAGGTTGCCCAGGGCCAGTCACAAGAAGCATCTGAATTGGCCTACACCAGAATCCCTCCTAAGAGGCCCCACAACCAACACACTCAGTGGCAAGCTTCAAACAACATCAGAGCAGGATCCAATGAGCTTCAAGAATGACATATCCAAAGGGAGATCTCAGCAGGCACCAGACCCTGCTGAGGCAAATTTCACTTTGTGTATTGAGCAACTGCACAGTATCTTGTACACTGTGCTTGGTATTGACCCTCCCAGCCAGCCTGAGCTTAATCCCACAAACAAATGGGTCAATAGCAATCAAGACTCAATTACAACAGGAGGGCCCACATAACCCACACAAGAGACATTAATGGAGCACCCAGCTCAGGTGATCAACTGTCCTGAATCCCAAAGGACACCTATTACATTGGGCCACCCCACCAAGACGGGCATACATAGCAGATCTACCTAATAAATAGAAACAAATACAAAGAGGCAGCCAAAATGGGGAGACAAAGAAACATGCCCCATATGAAATAGGAAAAATCTGCAGAAAAAAAAGAGTTAAATGAAATGTAGGCAAGCAATTTATCAGATATAGAATTCAAAAAAAATATTATAAGGATGCTCAAGAAACTTAGAACTATAAGAGCATGAAAGAGAACATAGAAACCATAAAAAAAGAACCAGTAAAGATGAAGAATACAATATTGGAAATGGAGGATACACTATAAGGAATAAAGAGTATGTTGGATGAAGCAGAGAATCAAATCAGCAATTTGGAAGACAAGGTAGCAGAAAACAATGAGAGCAGCAAAAAGAAAAAATAATTTTAAAAAATTAGGATAGTTTAGGGTATCTTTGGGACAATATGAAGCACAACAACACCACATCATAGGGGTATCAGAAGAAGAAGAGAAAGAGCAAGGGATCCAGAACTTATTTGAAGTAATAATGACTGAAAACTTCCCTATTCTGGTGAAAGAAAATGACACACAAGTCCAGGAAGCAGAGAGAGTCCCAAACAAGAAGAACCCAGAGAGGCCCACACCAAGACATATCATACTTAAAATGGCAAAGGTTAAAGACAAAACAAGAATATTAAAAGCAGCAAGAGAAAGACAGTTACCTACAAGGGAGCTCCCATAAGACTGTCAGATGATTTCTCAACAGAAACATTTCAGGGCAGAAGGAATTGGCAAGAAATACTCAAAGTGATGAAAAGTAAGAACCTAAAAGACTACCCAGAAAGGAGATCATTTAAAAGTAATGGGGCCCTAGCTGGTTTGGCTCAGTGGATAGAGCATTGACCTGTGGACTGAAGGGTTCTGAGTTTGATTCCAGTCAGGAGCACATATCTTGGTTGCAGGCTCCTCCCCAGCCCAGGCCCTGGTAAGGGCTTGTGCAGGAGGCAACCGATTGGTGTGTTTCTCTCACATCAGTGTTTCTCTCTGACTTTCCCTTTCTCTTCTACTCTCACTAAAAATCAATGGAAAAATACCCTCGGATGAGGATTAACAAATAAATAAATAAACAAATAAATAAATAAATAAGTAAATCCTATATAATAAAGAGGTAATATGCAAATTGACCATCACTTCAACACACAATATGGCAGCCCCCATGTGGTCAAAGATGGCCACCCCCATGTGGACATAAGATGGCCACCACAAGATGGCCACCACAAGATGGCAGGCAGGGGAGGGCAGTTGTGGGCGACCAGGCCTGCAGGGGAGGGCAGTTGGGGGCGACCAGACTGGCAGGGGAGGGCAGTTAGGCTGGCAGGGAGGGCAGTTAGGGGCAATCAGGCCAGCAGGGGAGCAGTTAGGTGTCGATCAGGCTGACAGGGGCATGGTTAGGGGGTGATCAGGCTGGCAGGCAGAAGCAATTAGGGGCAATCAGGCAGGCAGGCAGGCGAGCAGTTGGGAGCCAGCAGTTTTGGATTGTGAGAGGGATGTCTGACTGCCCGTTGGATCGGGCCTAAATGGGCAGTCAGACATCCCTTGAGGAGTCCCTGATTGGAGAGGGTGCAGGCTGGGCTGAGGGACACACACACCCCCCACCCCCATGCACGAATTTCGTGCACTGGGCCTCTAGTAAATAAATAAAAGTAATGGGAAAATAAAGAGCTAAAGGACTTTGTTACGACCAATCTAGTATTATAAGAAATGTTAAATGGCTTAAATGCTCTGATCAAAATACATAGGGGTAGCTGAATGGATAAGAAAACAAGACCCAAATATATCTACAAAAGATCCACCTCAGAACAAAAGATACACACAAACTAAAAGAATGGAAACAGATATTTCATGCAAATGTAAGTAAAAGAAAAAGCTGGGGTAGAAATAATTATACCTGACAAAATAGAATTTAAAACAATCCAACAAGAGGATATAATCATTATAAGCATTTATGTACCAACTTAGGAGCACCTAAATATGTAAGGCAAATTTTTAATAGACATAAAGAGACAAAACAACAGTAATATAGTTATAACAGAGGATTTAACACCTCATTAACACCAATGGATAAATCTTCCAGACAGAAAATCAGCAAGGAAACAGTTGCTTTAAATGACACACTAGATCAGATGGATTTCATTGATATCTTCAGAGCATTTCACCCCAAAGCAGCAGAAAATACATTCTTTTTAAGTGCTCATGGAACATTTTATAGACTAGACCACATGTTAGGACACAAAACAAGTTTCAATAAATTAAGAAGATCAAAATCATATTAAACATCATCTCTGGCCATAATGGTATGAAACTAGAAATCAATTACAAGGAAAATAATAAACAACACACAAAGACATGGAGGCTATATAACATGTTACTAAACAGTGAGTGGGTTAACAATGAGATCAAGGAAAAAATAAAAGATACCTTGAAACAAATGAAAATAGAATACAACAACCCCAAATCTATGGGATACAGCAAAAGTAGTCCTAAGATGGAAATTCATAGCCTCCCTCAAAAAACAAGAAAAATCTCAAATAAACAATCAAATAAAACTTTATACTTCATGGAATCAGAAAAACAACAACAAAAAAACTCTAAGTGAGTAGTAAAAAGGAAGTAATAAAGATCAGAACAGAAATAACAAAATAGAAACAAAAACAATTCAAAAGGCCTGCCCAGTGTGGCTCAATTCATTGAGCATTGTCCCATGTACTGAAAGGTGGCTGGTTTGATTCTTGGTCAAGGTACACACCTGAGTTATGGTCTTGATCCCCAGTGGGGGGAAAGCAGAGGCAGCAGATTGATTGATGTTTCTCTCTCAACAATGTTTCTCTCTCCCCCTCTCCCTTCCTCTCTCTCCCTCTAAAATCAATTATATATATTTTTACAAAAATAATACACAGGATCAATGAAACCAACAGCTGGTTCTCTGAAAAGATAAAAAAGATTGACAAACTTATAACTAGGGTCATTAAGCAAAAAAAGAGAGAGGACCCCCAAAAATAAAATCAGAAATGAAAGAGGAGAAGTAACAACACCAAAGAAATATAAGGGATTGTAAGAAAATATTATGAACAACTATATGCCAACAAATTGGAAAATCTGGACAAAATGGATAAATTTCTAGAAACATACAATCTTCCAAAACTGAATCAGGAAGAATCAGAAAATCTGGACAGACAGATTACAACTAGTGAAATTGAAGCCATAATAAAAAGACTCCCAACAAACAAAAGCCCTGGACCAGATAGCTTCACAGGTGAATTTAACCAAACATTCAGAGAAGAACTAATACCTATCCTTCTCAAACTACTACTCCAAAAATTCAAGAGGAAGGAACACTCCCAAGCTTATTTTATGAGGCCAGCATTACCCTAGTCCCCAAACCAGATAAAGACACTACAAAGAAAGAAAATTACACACTAATATCTCTAATGAACATAGATGCTAAAATCTTTAACAAAATATTAGCAAGCAAGATCCATGCACTGATCCATGCACATTTAAAAGATCATACACCATAATTGAGTGGGATTTATTCCAGGGATGTTAAGTTCATATGATATCTGCAAATCAAAAAATGTGATAGATCACATAAACAAAATGAAGTATAAAAACTACACAATCACATTAATAGATACAGAAAAAGCATTTGATAAAAATCCAGCACCCATTTAACTCTCAACAAAGTGGAAACAGAGGGAGCATACTTCAATGTAATAAAGGCCATATATGACAAACCCACAGCCAACTTCATACTCAATGGGCAAAAATTAAAAATGTTTCCCTTAAGATCAGGAACAAGACAGCGATGTCTGTTTTCACCACTCTTATTCATAGCAATCACACAAGAAGAAGAAATAAAAGGCATCTAAATTGGAAAGGAAGAAATAAACCTCTCATTATTTGCAGATGACATGATACTGTATATAGATAATCCTAAAGATTCCACCAATAAACTACTAGCCCTAATAAATAAATTCAGTAAAGTAGCAGGATACATCCAGAAATCAGTTGCATTCTTATATACCAATAATGAACTATCAGAAAGGGAAACTAAGAAAACAATCCCACTTATAATTGTATAAAAAAAATACCAAGGAATAAATTTAACCAAGGATGTAAAAGACCTGTACTCAGAAAATTATAAGCTCTAACCGGTTTGGCTCAATGGATAGAGCATTGGCCTGCAGACTGAAAGGTCCCAGGTTTGATTCCAGTCAAGGGCATGTACCTTAGTTGTGGGCACATCCCCAGTAGGGGGTGTGCAGGAGGCAGCTGATGGATGTTTCTCTCTCATCGATGATTCTAACTCTCTATCCCTCTTCCTTCCTCTCTGTAAAAAATCAATAAAATCTATTTAAAAAAAGAAAATTATAAGCTACTGAAGAAATTGAAGAATATACAAATAAGTAGAAGCATATACCAGGTTCATGGATAGGAAGAATTAACATCACTTAATGTCCATACTACCCAAAGCAATCTATAGACTCAATGCAATTCATATTAAGATATCAATAAAGTATTTTACAGAACTAGAACAAATATTCCAGGAATTTATATGGAACCACAAAAGATCCCAAATAGCCTCAGTAATCTTGAGAGAAGAACAAAGTTGGAGAAGTCATGCTACCTGATTATCAAACTATACTACAAGGTCACAGTAATCAAAACAGTATGGTACTGGCATAGAAACAGACATATAGATCAATGGTATGAACATACCAAGTAATCATATATATTTTTTTCTTATCTTTTTTTAATCCTCACCTGAAGACATGGTTAGAGAGAGAGAGAGAGAGAGAGAGAGAGAGAGAGAGAGAGAAACATTGATGTGAGAGAGAAACATTGATCAGTATGCACCCTGACCTGACCAGGGATTAAACCTGAAACCCAGGCACGTGCCCTTACCTGGAATCAAACCAGCAACCTTTTGGTGCACAGGACAATGCTCAACTGAGACATTCTGGCCAGGTGAGACCACAGTAATCAAAATAGCATGATACTGGCATAAAAGCAGACATATAGATCTATGGAAGAGAAAATAAACCCACACCTTTATGGTCAATTAATATTTTACAAAGGAAGCAAAACATACAATGGGGTAAAAATAGTCTATTCAATAAATGGTGCTGGGAAAATTGGACAGATATGTGCAAAAAATAGTGAAACAAGACCACCTTCTTACACCATACAAAAGAATAAACTCAAATTTGATTAAAGACTTAAATGTTAGACTCTAAACAATAAAATCTTGGAAGAAAACATAGGCAGTAAAAATTCAGATAGTTCTCATAGCAGTGTCTTTTCTGATGTATTGTCTCAGGCAAGGGAAACAAAAGAAAAAATAAACAAATGGGACTACATTGAACTAAAAAAGGAAATCATTAACAAAATAAAAAGACAACCCACTCAATGGAGAACATATTTGCCAATACATCTGATAAGGGGCTAATATAAAACATTTATAAAAAACTTATAAAACTCAACACCAAAAACCCCCAAAATAATCCAATTAAGAAATGGGCAGAGGACCTAAACAGACACTTCTCCAAAGAGGACATACAGATGGCCAAGAGATGTAAAGATGCTCAACATCACTAATCACCTGAAAAAATGCAAATTAAAACCACAATAAGATATCACATCACACCTATCAGAATGGCTATCATCAACAAATCAAAAAACAACAAGTGCTAGCAAGGATGTAGAGAAAAGGGAACCTGTGTGCACTATTGGTGGAAATGCAGACTGGTGTAGCCACTGTGGAAAGCAGTACAGTGATACCTCAAAAAATTGAAAATGGAACTGCCTTATAACCCAGAAATTCCACTTCTGGGAATATATCCAAAGAAACCCAAAATACTAATCCAAAAGAATATACACACCTCCATGTCTATTACAGTGTTTTTTACTAGTACAATAGCCAAGATTTGGAAACAACCCAAGTGCCCATCAATAGATGAATAGATTAAAAAGCTATGGTATATTTATACAATGGAATACTACTCATCTGTAAAAAAGAAGGAAATTTTACCCTTTGTGACAGCATGAATAGACCTGAAGAGTATTATACTAAGTGAAATAAGCCAGAGAAAGACATGTACCACATGATTTCACTTATATGTGGAATTTAATGAACAAAATAAACTAACAAGCAAAATAGAAACATACTCATAGATACAGAGAACAGACTGACAGCTGTCAGAGGGGAGGGGAAGGTTGGGGGGCTGGTTGAAAAGGTAAATGGATTAAGCAAAAACAAAACAAAAACTTCATAGACACAGACAACAATATGGTGATTACCAGAGAGAAAGGAGGGTAGGGGACAAGGAAGAAGGTAAAGGTGGGGAGGGGATAAATGGTGATGGAAGGAGACTTGTGGTGGTGAACACACAATGCAATATACAGATCGTGTATTATAGAATTGTATACTTGAAACCTACATAATTTATTTATTTTTAAAAAATATATTTTATTGATTTTTTACAGAGAAGAAGGGAGAGGGACAGACAGTTAGAAACATCGATGAGAAAGAAACATCCATCAGCTGCCTCCTGCACATCCCCTATTGGTACATGCCCCTGACCGGAATCGAACCTGGGACCCTTGAGTCCGCAGGCCGCTCTATCCACTGAGCGAAACCGGTTAGGGAAAACCTACATAATTTATTAACCAATGTCACCCCAATCTTATATAATAAAAGGGTAATATGCAAATAGACCAACGGCAGAACAACCGAACAACCAATCAAAGCATAATATGCTAATGATATGCTAATGCTGCTCAACAGCTCGCTATGACATGCACTGACCATCAGGGGGCAGACAGTCAACTGGTCAACTAGTCGCTATGACATGCACTGACCACCAGGGGGCAGATGCTCTAACCAGTAGGTTAGCTTGCTGCTGGGGTCCAGCCAATCGGACTGAGCGAGATGGGCCGGACACACCCTTGAGCCCTCCTGTGGTCCCTCCCTGGCCTGATTGTGCACTGGTGGGGTTTCTCAGCCTGGCCTGCACCCTCTTACAATCTGGGACCCCTCGGGATATGTCAGAGAGCCAGTTTCAGCCCCATCCTGCAGGCCACTCCCCTTGGGAGGGTGCCAGACGCAGGGCTCATGGATGGATAGTGCTGCTGCAGCAGCACGAGCCTCTCCTGATCCGGACTGATTGGGCGGGACTGAATGGGCATGAGCCCGCGACAGGCACAGTGGGGCCAGGATGAGTGGGAGTGGCAGGTAGGAGCTGCAGGTGGCAGTGTTGGACTGCGAGTTTTGCCCAATCCCAGCAGGCCACCCAGAGAGACCCCACCCATGCACAAATTCATGCACCGGGCCTCTAGTAAATTCAATAAAACAAGAAAAAGGAAGAAAACAACCTCCACCTTGCCCTCATGTGTGCATACACACACACACACACACACGCACACACACACACACACATTCTGCACTACTAACTACTGGCCAAGTGCTACTCAGCCCTGTGCTTCTATCTCTCTATAACTTACTAGAGGCCTGGTGCATGGATTCATGCACCGGTGGGGTACCTCAGCCTGGCCTGTGGGGATTGGGCCAAAACCGGCTCTCTGACATCCCCCAAGGGGTCCCAGAATGCGAGAGGGTGGTTCTTGGGTGACACACCCTGGAATCGGGCTCCCTCCTCTCTGGTTCCGGGTGCATCACCCGAGAACTGCAGCTGCCAAGTCACCGCAGCTAGGCAGCTCCTGCATTGAGCGTCTTCCTCCTGGTGGTCAGTGTGCATCATAGCTACCGGTTGGACAGTTGCTTAGGCTTTTATAAATATAGATTACAGCAAATAACCCATTGACTCACATGGTTCTGATTGCTTCACACATGTAAGTTTTCCCAATCTTCACCTTCAACTTACTTCTAAGTCACCTGCATCCCAAATGAAGCCCATGATCTTCCTACCCTTGCCCATTCTGAACCCTCTTAAAACATTCCTCCTCCTCCACATTCCCTCCTTACTAACAGTAGTTATAGCTCCACTGTTAATAGCCTATAATCCATCCCAACCTTTCTCTCTCCACTGGCCTTTCCAACATGAGAATGATGTGTGTAATACTTGTAGCCATCATCTATGGAGGGTCTGCCAGGTGTTTTGCAGGAAAATATATGTTGTATACAGCAGTTAATTAGCATAACAATTCCGTGAAACAGGCATTTTTCTTGTCTACATGTTTAACTATGGAGGGTCTTTGAAAAGTTATGTAATTTATACAAGGCTGCACAGTAAGTAAGCAGCAGACTGGAATTTGTACTATTATGAAAAATTTTTTAAAAAAACAGGAAAGGGGAAGCTCTGGAATTAGTGACCAGATGGTCTCATTTTGTCATGTGCATCTTCATAAGTATGTGCCCCAACCACTTCTCCTGAAGCCTGCATTAGGCCCTTAACTGAGTTTTTCATCTCTAATGTCCCTCCAAATCTATCATATTATAAGAGCAAATCCCATTTCCTCACAACATTCCTGCCTCTGCCCCCTAACAGCTGATTATCACTGGGAGACTTACCCTCACTGAGTCCCAGTTTCTCGTTCTTCAAAATGGTGTTTAGAGGCTTCTGGTCAGGATCAGAGAGCATGCCTGGAAAGGGCCTGGCACAATACCTGCCATCTGGCAAGTTTAATTAATAGCAATTGCTATTATCATTCCTAGTCCTTCCTGTTAGATCATGTCTTTAAACACCTTGGAATCACAGCTTCCAAGTGTCAAAGTCAGGAAGGAAAGATTGGGCTTAGAATTTCAAACCTAACTTGGATGCCTGAGTTTGCCATTTATTGCATTGTGACATTGGGTAAATCACCTCTCTAGCCCTCAGCTGTATCAGTAAAAAATGGAGATAACACTGACTGACTGCTCGGTGTTGGTGGAAGCTCTAAATGGGAGAATATAGAGAAAGCTCCTAGGACTCTATCTGACACGTAAATCATCTCATTTAACCAGGAGGAGGAGGAGGAGCTGTTGTCACATTTACTGAATGCCAGGCACGTGCTAAGTCTTCAATACATCCTCTGGTCTAACCCCCCAAAACAATTTTATGAGATCACTGCCAGAATCTCTATATTTTAGATGAGAAAATTGAGGCTTAGAGAGATAATGTACCTTCCCCAAATTATAGCTAGTAAACAGCATTTTTTTTTCAGAATCTGTACTCTAAATCTTATTAGGTCACTGTAGTTCCCTTTCCTCCCTCTATGGAGACTTCATTGACTAACAATCCCCACCCACCAGAAGACACAGACATGTACACTCTAAACTTAGTCATAGCAGGAGGCCCTGCAAGTACACACCTACTGCTGAAGCACATACATGTGTCTATGTTTCTATTACTTGCATTTTTGTACATTCCCCTCTTGTCATCTACCTGCTCCATTAAAATGCAAATTCCTCAAGGACCATGATCATGACTTTTACTTCCCTTGCCTCTCACTGGAGCTCACACCCAACCAGAAAGCATTTAGTAAAGGTGGTCTACGGAGCAAGTGTGGACTCAGGACTGGAGCCATCACAAGGGGGATGATTCATATATACCAAGGGCCCTTCCTCATTTTAGACAAACAGGACACCCAGCTGCTAAGTGCCACCACTTTTACACGAACTCCTCACTGGGTTGTGCAACCTTTCGGGAGAGTCCACCCTCAGGAAAGGTCCTGTGGTCCGGCATGCTTGTGTAGAAGGGAGAACAAGCTTTCAGACGGTTTTTGCCATGGAATTTTAGTTGGATGCCTAATCTCGGACCTAAGCCAGGGCTTCCTCAGAATGCTGTTCTGCTGTTTGCTCCATGTTTCAAGTGGCAGCTCCTTGGCTTTGGAATCAACGCTGGATTCAGATCCCAATGAGGTCACCTACTAGTTGTAGCCTTGTGCGAGCTACTTCACATCCTGACACAATTTCTCCTCCATAAAACGGGTACTACAATATACATCTTGCAAAACTGCTTTAAGGATTAATACGAAATGAAAAAAATTAAAACACGATGTTTAATGAAAAAAGCCAACCACAAAAGAGAGTATGGCTCCATTCACATGAAGTTCAACAACAGGCAAAACTGAACTACGCCTAAAGAGGTCAGAACTGCAGTTGCTTCTGGGCAGAGTTCAGGGATTGACTAGGAAGGACACAGGAGAACTTTTTGGGGTGACAGAAATGTTCTATATCTTAGAGTACTGGTTACACAGGTGTTAACTTCATCAAATTGCACAATTAGGATTTGTGTTTTCATATATATAGACTACACTTCAATTAAGGAGGAACTAAAATAAAATGAGATAATTTATATAAAACTCTAACAATTGTCAAACAACAAATGCCATATTTTAACCATTTAGTAACTATTTAATAAGCACCCACTAAGGGCCAGACATTGTGCTTGGTGATGGAGTCAGCACAATGGTAAATCATTACTATCGCTTCTGTGCCATCTGTAACTCTTACTTACTGTTTAATAGTGTGGCTGGGCACAGAAGGGACAGAATAGACCCTAAAAGAGCTGAGACCAAAAGCTGGCTGTGCCCATGGGCATGTGCCAGGCAGTAAAAGACACACCATGGGATTGGGTGCCATCAGAATGACAGAAGCTAGGATGGAAGCATGGTTAAAGGAAACAGTGCGGAGTCCAGGTAAGCACTAGCAACAGAAAGGAGGAATGAGTGTGCCCTGGCAGGCAGGCAGAGCACACCAAGGTGTGCCCCTGATGGCTTACAGAAAGTCCCTGAGCAGGTGGCAGGGCCCCATCACAGAGCAGGCACTCACTCCCCCAAGCTAAGGCAGGCAAGCCTTGGCAGTGAGACTAGTCCAGGCACCAGGCTGGGACAGACTAACCTTGTGCTGGCTGATACCGAGTTGAACTAGGATTCCACTGTCCCTGGGGACAGGAGATAACAAAGGACTTCAGGTATGGGGAGAAGGAGATATGGGGCTAGGGCACCAAGCAGATCCTGACATGTACACTTCCTAGGCTTTGAGGGTCAACAGCCGAGCTGTGAAAGGAGTCATTGATTAACAACATGTATTCTCAGACTGACCATGGATTCCCATGGTCATCTTGGGACTTGCACAGGGTTCCTGGCGTATGTGTTCTGTGTTCAAATATAAAAACAGTCACTTTGAACTCAAGATGGACCTCGCTTTAAATCAGCTCCACCACTTACTGCATGACTTGACATGATGGGTCTCAGAGTTTTCCTCAGTAAAATGGAGATGGACGTGGTATGTCTTTTAGGGCTCTAAAGAAGATTCAATGAGATAATGTTTGTAAAATTCATAACAGTGCCTGACCGATAGTAAGTGCCCAACAGTATAAAGCACAATGAGGATGAGCTTTAGTTTCTCATAAAAAAACATAAATGGCAAAAACATTGGGGTTGTCACTCACATTGTTTTATTCATGCTATCTATACATATAGTCAACTGAAGAATTTGCTTTTGGTAGGAGTAAAATATGGTTTACCTCACATTCTAACAGTAGGAATCTCTAACCAACAAAATTTCAAAAGTTACCAGAATCAATGTCCATAATAATATCATCATGCCCTAGAAAATTCTGATATACCTGGTCTGGAATTTCCTACAGTTTACCTTGATGCAATCTCATTATTCTTTGTGAATAATCAGCATTGCATTTTGGTAACAAAATAATAAGAACCCCATTCCCTGACCATTCAAGATAACTGAGTTCACCATCCCATGGAGAAGACACGATCACAGATGGCTCAAGTTTTCAGCATCCGTCAATACTATTTTAACATGACCCAGTTGTTTATGTTGGAAAATTCTAGAGACGATTGGGAACCAAGCTTGGGTACAAAGAATATAGCTGTGTTTAATTGGGGTAATGATGCCGTTTCAGGTGGCCCATTCCCAAAATATAGGATGTACCCAAAGATGTATACACATACTTGGAATAATTATAAAGGCAGTGTTTATTAAAATACATTTCATTTTCAAAATTGAGCTATCAGCTATTACAATATGTATACATTTGGGGGGGGGCATCCTATATACCCTTGAGCCTCAGATTTAGCAGTTGGTGGCCCAACCATCCTTTCTTAAGAGCAGTCAATGGAAATGGGTTTTACCAAGAGATTTCAAAATTTTCTTGCTTCCCCATAAAGCTTTTGACTTGTCTTCTATCATTTCACAATTAGATTAAAATATAGCAAGTAAGGGATCTATTGCCCTTCCCAAGTCTGTCCCACTTAAGAAACAATACAAAAAAAATAAATATTGGCCTGCACAGCAGAGGGGTCACCTTACACATGGCACACAAGCCGTGCACACTGCCTTCTCTTACATACGGCTGTTAGTGCTCTGAATTTGAATGACAAAAATAGTGGGTTGTCTGAGCAAAAGCAGCAAGCACTAAAATGATCTAACATTGAATAAAAACAGAGGCAGGGCTTCCTTTGTGGCTGTTGGAAGTTCTGTATAGATGAATACTAGGTCAGAATATTAGAATGAATGATTTTCCCTTTTTTTTTTTTTTTGCCACCCTGCCTCTTTTAGCATCTTTTCAATAAACCTCAGTAACTCAAGGTTCAAGTGATCCCTTTCTAGATATATTTCCAGCCTCCAGAGTAAGATTTTTAAACTCACACATCACACAAGAAGTCCAATAAATTCACTGTTTTGTTTAGTCTGATGATGTTGACCGGGAGCAATTTGAGAGCTGCATTAGTATTTGGTTCATTTCAAAATGTGTGGGCATGTTTAGAATTTTGAAAATTCCTATGTGAGGCCTAGCCGGTTTGGTTCAGTGGATGGAGCATTGGCCTGAGGACTAAAGGGTCCCAGATTCAATTCCAGGCAAGGGCACATGCCCAGGTTGTGGGCTTGATCCCCCCAATAGGGGGTGTGCAGGAGGAGGCAGCCAATCAATGATTATCTCATTATTGATGTTTTTATCTCTCTATCTCTCTCTCCCTTCCTCTCTGAAATCAATAAGAAAAATATTTTTTTAAAAAAGAAAATCCCTATGTGATAATGCTTGGGAAGAATCCTGCTGGCCACTCAGAGGCCTACTTGCAAATGAATGGGTGTCCTCCTATACCCTCAGCTGCCAGAGCCACAGCCTATTCCACAAGGACACTAAGTACATGACGATGTTAATTAAGTACAATCTCATTGCAGGACTAAGAACAGTAAGTAGTACCGCTTTTTTCTCCATCACTGGTTGGAATCTACTGAAACTGGCTTTTGCATTTCCCACCCTTGGCCTTCTGCTCCCTCTTTTGAATAAACCTCTTTAATTAACTAATCAGCAAAGAAATTCAAAGAAATACCCTTCCTACCAAGCACCTGTGGCCATTGCGGGCTCAGCATTACTCTGTCAGGGCCAGTTGATCATAAATAGAACTGAAGCCTTTGCCCCTTGATGAAATGTAATGATGTACCCTCCTGGTCGGCCCATACCTCTCCCTCCAAAGAAGGTACACATCCCCCCACATGCAGAAGTGACATTTATCACCATCCTTTTAAGGAGAAATAATGAAAGCTGTGTCAAAAACACAAAAACGAAGCCACCTCACCTGTAAAGAGGCAAAGGACTGTGTCTCTCCTATGTTGAAGGCCTGTGCTCAGACGTCCACGCTCCAGAGCTGTTTAGTGAACTCCAAAGCAACATGGGAAACAGGCCGTCCCGGAGTTGAATTCACTGAGCGATTTTACCTTGAGAACATCTTCCTTATCACAAAGAGCAGGCTTCACAGGTTTCACCCAGCCTAGCATGCCTCACACTGACATCACTTCTTGCCAGAGGAAAAAAAATTGCTTTTTAAATATTGACTTTCTCAATCACTGCCAAGGCCAAGCGGTCAGCCATGAACTACATTTGTTGCTGCCGTCTTCCACAGATCTGAACTCTGCTGCTTGCCAAGAAGCATCGCCAGGGCAGTAGCAGAGCTGCAGTAACTATCCCGAGCTGAGATTCTAGGCATCTGAGCCAGAATCTTCAGGTTAGGAGTCACCACTCAATCTCCTAGTGACATGTCTCAATGGCACCTCAAATCTCTGCATTCTGAGTCCTTACCCTTTACTGCAAGGGTCCCAAGCCAACCTTTCCCTGTGGTGTCAATCCTCCCACCATCACCACCACTACCACCACCACCACCACCACTACTACCACTACCACTACCACTACCACTACCACTACCACCACCACCACCACCATAACCACCACCACCACCACCACCTCTACCACTACCACCACCACCACCACTACCTCTACCACTACCACCACCACCACTACCACTACCTCTACCACTACCACCACCACCACCACCACTACCACTACCACCACCACTACCACTACCACCACCACAACTACCACCACCACCACTACCACCACCACCACCACTACCTCTACCACCACCACTACCTCTACCACCACCACCACCACCACCACTACCACCACCACCACCACCACCTCTACCACTAACATCACCACCACCACCACTACCACCACCACCACCACCACCACCATCACCACCACCACCACCACCACCATTATCATCATCGTTAGCAATGATTTAACAGTTACTATGTGCCAGGCACTGTTCTAGATTATTTTATATCCATTACTATCACTACCATCACTAATAGTAATAGCTACTACTTACATATCATGTGTTATTTTTCAGGCACTGTTTCAACAATTTTACACATGTAATCCTCACAACACCCCTAGGAGATGAGTACCATTATTATCCTTGTCTCATAAATAAGAAACTGCAGCACAGAGTGGTTAAGCAACTCACCTGAAGACACATCGAGAAAGTGGAGGAGCTGAACGTCTGCCCAGGTGCCTGGCTGGAGAGCCTGCTGTCTACACATGCCCTGTGATTCCATGAGAAAGACGGACCTATAGTAACCGATCACAATTCCAGGTTCCTTTAGGGAGGGACCCAGGAGGTGATTCTGAGACCTAGTTCATCTTCTTGGAGAACGTGACTACGGGGGATGAATCTTGAAAGACCAGGAAGAAAAGAAAAGGGAGCCGTTTCTTGAAGCGGGGAATAGTGCAGACACAGACCTGGGGATGGGAGTAGAGATGGTTTTTCAGGAACTCCAGGCAGTTCCATAGAGTTAGAGCAAACAATGTGGAGGAGGAGGATTGAGAACAGTGACGAGCACAGAACCCAGTCCACAGCAGCCTGCAGCTCAGCCAAGGCTGGACTGATCCCGAGAACAGCAGCCTCTACAGGATACGACGCCAAAGCACTTCACGGCGTGTCACACCTGGGTTTCCTTTTCAGAACTATCCCTTGGTCACATTACACAAGAGAGAGAACTAGTTAGGAAGCTATGAGCATAATCCAGGCGAGAAATGATAAGAGTCTGACCTAATATATTAGTAATTATAAGCAAAGGAGAAAATACCCAGTCTTGATCATTTTGATATTGCTTTAATAAAAACATACCTGTCTAGACATGGGATCCCCAAAGTTCTTGTCCCTTAGAGGACTTGACTATAGTCAACCCATCCACTATAGACCTCATTGGTATAATGTCATATTTTGAAATTAAATATAAATGAACTCATTTCAAGTTTCATTATACTAGAACTCAACTGCTTAGCTGTCTTCAATACATAATAAAAGATTTAATTAGCCAAAATACTAACAGCTCATGTCTCTCTAATAAAAAAAAAAATCATCATCATCATCATCCTTCTTCATATGAAGCAACTTTTACCACAGAAATTTTAAAAAACATCTCTACCATGCCTCACCTTGAACTATGGTTCTTAAAATAATGTCCATAGCCTATAACTTACCAGGAAGCCACAGGCTGGATGATCTCTTACAACATCTGTGCAAAAACGTGATACCACACCTGGCTAGATGTTCAAAGGGTTTATTGGGGGAGAGGGGGGATCAATCAGTGAGTGGGTGGAACCTATAATAGGACTTACGCATAAAATATTTTCGTTTAATATTTCACAAACCCACATGTTATCCCATCACATTCTCACAAAGTCTACGCCATTTTACCTCTGGTCTCTGGCAAGGTCTCTTATAGGGTGCCTTAATTGTAAACACAGTGGTTTGGGTGACTCAGGTGACGGCAGCCCTTTGACCAAAAGAGTTTGAGAATTGCTGTGAAGGGACTTAGGGGGTTTCAAAGAAGCCACTCCTCATTAGTTTTGTAATCACAAGGAGCTCAACTGGGGGTCATTTGAAAAAGTAGATAACTCAAAAATATTCCACAGGTCACTAGGATTTTACAGCTGGAAAAGATTGGCCCAGAAAGGTGAAGGGGTTTACCTAAAGTCACTCAGCCAATCAATGGCAAAGTTGAGACCAGGACACATGATTCTTAATTCCTAGACCTGTATTCTTTTCACTATCCCATGCTGCCAGTTCATTTTGTGTGAAAATATTATTAAAATCTAACTTGAAACTTGATAATGTACAAGCCAAAGATGTGCAAATCCTGCTGAGATGGTAAACAAACCTCAGAAATCCTAGTGTTTCGTTCTGTTTTGCCTCTTCTAATTGAGTGGTCACTTAATTTGTTAATCTCAGCTTTCCTGTTTGTTAAAGGCAGGAAATTCACCAGCCCTGCTTCCCACTGTCTGTGAGGCTGGGCACTTCCTTCCCCACAGTTGCTTCCCCTGTTTAGAAATCTGTTCATAGCATGCTGGTCTCAAAACCCTGTCCTCAGCTCAACATACAACCTGGTTTTCCCTCTTTCCTTTCATAAGCAGATTGCTGAGAGGAATCTACACTCACAGCCACATGCTCTGGGCCAGAATTAGCCTCTCCAAGCCTTAGCTGAGAGACCTGGAGCAAATCAACCTCTCCAAACCCTGATTCCTCAGGTGTAACACAGAGTTATCAATAGTTCCCATGGATTGTCAGGAGGTTTAGATGAGATAACCGGGGTGCAGCACATAAACACTCACTCAACAAATACTGATTTGGCACCTGCTCTGCACCGGGTAGTATTCTTGGCACTGGGGATACAGTAATAAACCAAAACAAACGTGAGCTCTCATTTCCACAAGGCCTGAGTATTCCACTTCTGAGACTTTCCCCGACCTCCTCACTGCCCTTTGGATGCTGACAATAAGGTTAAGTAGAGCGTGCCTCTTTGCCTTAGAACTTGCAGGAGCTGAGCACAATATCATAGGTGAAAACTGTAAAAGAAAACAATAACAACACCACAAAAACAACACACAAATGGTAGGGATTTTTTATTAGCACTCCTCAAGCATAAGCAAAGATTTGGCAATCCAATCCCAATATTGCCTTTCCCTCCTTGGGATGCTGGAATCTATGATGAATTGAAACCTTCCTCAGGCATCTGGGTAAGAAGCCAAAGTGCTACCCCAGTAAATCACTGTGTTTTCTATTCGAGTCTCCAGGCCACAGAATTTGCAAATCTGTTTAAAGTGAAGTCTCCTTCAGCGGAATTTTCTTAACAGTCTTCAGATCTGCCTTCTCACAATGACCTCCTCCCACTCGGTGCTGTTTTCATCTGTCTCATCACTCCCACAAGGCCCTAAGGTCCTGGAGGGCAAGGTGTGTGTCTAGTTCACACTGTCACCAACTCCCTCTCCTAGTCAGGTGCCTTGACACAGAGCGGGCTCACACAAAGGCTCCCCGGTGAATAGCCACACGGATCGAGGCCCTCCAGAGGGCAGTGCATTTTGGTGGCCACCCCTCCTGCCACACGCACTACATTTTGCGTGTAAGCCCACTAGTGTGCTTTATAAGTAAACAGAAAATGCTAACCTTAGCATGTTCAAAAGAACGTTTTAACGTGCAGCAATTAGGTTATCTCTTGGTTATTTATTTCTTCGGCTTGTTATTAGCTCTGTGCAGAATATTATTCTAATTATGTCAGCCCAATCAGCAGTATTGCATGTCCAGGCTCATTTCCATTACTTTGAGCTTTGTCTTTCACACTGTGATACTAATTCAATGAGACATCAAACATTTAAATCGACCCGGGATGCCGAGGTCAGGCAGTTTTGCCCTTCCACTCTATTAGCACTCGGGTGTAATTGTGTTTGTCACTCCCCACATGACGAATAGTATCAGGGTGACTATTGGAGCACAAATGAGCAATGTGCTAATATATTATTTTTGTTCTATAATATCAATATGTGTTTATTCAGTGCTCGTGCTAGCCTACTTGAAACGGTCACTTTAATACAACCGCATAAACTGCTTCTACTCCCAGACAAGCATTTATTTGGAACATTTGCTAGACTTTCACTAACATCTGTCCAAACGGGAGAAAATAAAAACGGTTGCTGGGAAAAGCACCATGAAGATCTCAAAATTCAGAGCCTCTAGGGGCACCAGTGAGAACTTGGAAACCACAAAAACAAAAGGTATAAAGTAACTTGCTTACCTCGTCAGTGTGCGCTGCAAAATTCTTTCATATTGTGGTAAATAGTTATACCATCAAGGCACAGCCAGGTTTGAGCTAATATAAACTTGACCTGGAGTTAGCTGGAGATGTTGATCTCCATGGCTCTGGTTTTGAGAGGGAGGAAATCGGCAAGCGAAAATAAAAGGTTTTGGAAATTTGGTAGTTTTTGTTTCCATGACAGGGTAGTCACCTGACCATGAATCTTATCCCTGAGACCCCAACAGACCCCATCTTTGCTGCTGCCATATGATTTATCCTTATCATTATGAGGCTTAAATTTGAATATTAGTATAGCATATAACACAGTATAGCATATAATACATATAACCTGTAGTCTTTTAGTTTCTTACTTCACATTTTAACATCTAAAAAATAGCAAGGGAAGCTGGTTTGGCAGGAAGTCTGAGCCAATGAGGTGCACTGTGGCCAGGAGGCACTGCTGATTCTAACAGGAATCCTCCTGCTGGGTCTCACTGGCCCTTCATCATCACCACAGGGCAAACTTTACTATTCCCGAGGTGTAAATGAAAAACTTGGGCCTGGAGGTGTTGGTGCCCAAGCCCAAGATCTCTCCGCTTGTCAATGACAAAGAGCCAGAACCAAGTCTGCATGGTCATGACTTGCTGGTCTAAAAACCCACACTGCCTGCCCACATCACTGGGCTATCGGCCAGAATCTGGGTCACCCAGCTCTGGCACCAGCCCTTATCAAGGCTCTTTGTACATTGCTTCCATATAGCCCGTGCTTGGTGCTCTGCCCAAGTTGACTTAACTATCTTCTCCAACATATAAACTACTTTAAAAAAAAATCCTCACCAGAGAATATGCTTCCATTAATTTTAGAGAGAAAGAGAGAGAGGAGGGGGAAGAAAGAGAGAGAGAGAGAGAGAGAGGAGAGAGAGAGAGAGAGAGAAAGGGAGGGGAGAGAGAGAGAGAGAGAGAGAGAGAGGTAAGAGAGAAACATCAATGTGTGAAAGAGAAACATTGATCAGTTGCCTCCCATATGCACCCCAACTGGGGATCAAACACACAACCTAGGTATGTGCCCTGACCAGGAATCAAATCTGCAGACTTTTGGTGTAGAGGAGGATACTCCAATGATGATACTCCAACTGACTGCGCCACCCGGCCAGGGTTCCAAATCATAAACTTCTTAAATATCGGAACTATGCTCAGCTTTGACACTGAGACTGAAATTTTCAGGTAGGAAATTTAAAATTGTTGTATTTATCCCTGACAAATATAGATAAAAAATTCTCAACAAAATATTAGCAAATCAAATTCAACAATACATTAAAAAAATCATATACCACATTCAAGTGAGATTTATTCCAAGTTTACAAAGATAGTTCAACATCCATAAATCGATGTATTACACCACATTAATAAAATGAAGGATAAAAATCATATGATCATCTCAATAGATGCAGAAAAAGCATTTGACAAAATTAAACATCCATTTATGACAAAAACTCTCAACAAACTATGTATAAAGGAAACATACTTCAACACAATAAAGGCCACAGCTAACATCATACTCAATGGGGAAAGCTGAAAACTTTTCCTCTAAGGCCAGTAACAAGACAAGGATGTCTATTCTCACTTTTATTCAACACTAGAGGCCCGGTGCACGAAATTCGTGCATGGAGGGGGGTTGTCCCTCAGCCCAGCCTGTACCCTCTCCAATCTGGGATCCAGTGGGATCGGGCCTAAACGGGCAGTCGGACATCCCTCTCACAATCCAGGACTGCTGGCTCCCAACTGCTTGCCTGCCTGCCTTCCTGATTGCCCCTAACCGCTTCTACCTGCCAACCTGATCACCCCCTAACCATTCTGCTGCCAGCCTGTTTGCCCCCAACTTCCCTCCTCTGCCAGCCTGGTCACTCGTAACTGCCCTCTCCTGCAGGGTTGATCACCTCCAACTGCCCTCCCTTGAAGGTATGGTCCCTCTCAACTGCCCTCCCTTGCAGGCAGGGTGCCTCCCAATTGCCCTCTCCTGCTGGCCATCTTGTGGTGGCCATCTTATGTCCACATGGGGGCAGGATCTTTGACCACATGGGGGCAGCTATATTGTGTGTTGCAGTGATGATCAATCTGCATATTACTCTTTTATTAGATAGGATAGAGGCCTGGTACAGGGGTGGAGGCCAGCTGGTTTGCCCTGAAGGGTGTCCCTGATCAGGGTGGGGTTCCCTTGGGGCATGGGGCAGCCTGAGCGAGGGGCCTGTGGTGGTTTGCAGACTGGCCATGCCCCCTGGCAACCCAAGCGGAGGCCCTGGTATCTGGAATTTATTTTCCTCCTACAATTGAAACTTTGTAGCCTGGAGCAGAGCCAAGCCTGGGGCTCCCTCCGCGGCCGGCAGCCATTTCCGTTGGGGTTATAATTGAAACTTTGTAGCCTTAAGCAGGTGGGCCCAGCCAGGGTGTGCGGAAAGCTTTGCTTCCCCTGTTGCCGGGAGCAACCCTGGCCTGCTCTCTCAAGCTCCATTCTGCCGCCATTTCTGTTTGAATTTGTTTACCTTCTATAACTGAAACTTTGTAGCTTGATTGAAGGCTTAGGCCTGGCAAGGGCAGGCGGAAAGCTTGGCTTCCTCTGTTACCTAGGAAACCTTACTCTCTGTGGCTATAGCCATCTTGGTTGGGTTAATTTGCATACTCGCTCTGATTGGATGGTGGGCATGGCTTGTGGGTGTGTTGGAGGTATGGTCAATTTGCATATTTGTCTATTATTAGGTAGGATAGTATTGGAAGTCCTCACCAGAGCAATTAGGCAAGAAAAAGAAATAAAATGCACCAAAATCAGAAATGAAGAAATAAAACTGTCTCTATTTGCAGATGATCTTATATATATAAAGGCACCACTAAAAAATTGTTAGAATTAGTAAGTGAACACAGTAAATTTGTAGGATACAAAATCAATATGCAAAAATCAGTTGAATTTCTATACACTAAAAATGAACCATTAAAAATAGAAACAATCTCATTTATAACTAGAGGCCCGGTGCATGAAATTCACGCACTGGGGTGGGGAGGTGTCTCTCAGCCCAGCCTGCACGCTCTCCAATCTGGGACCCCTCGGGGGATGTCCGACTGCTGGTTTAGCAGGGATCGGGCCTAAGCCGGCAGTCAGACATCCCTCTCACAATCCGGGACTGCTGGCTCCCAACTGCTCGCCTGCCTGCCTGCCTGATTGCCCCTAACCGCTTCTGCCTGCCAGCCTGATCACCCCTTAACCACTCCCCTGACAGCCTAATCAATGCCTAACTACTCCCCTGCTGGCCCGGTTGCCTCCAACTGCCCTCCCCTGCTGGCCTGGTCACCCCTAACTGCCCTCCCCTGCTGGCCTGGTCACCCCTAACTGCCCTCCCCTGCATGCCTGGTCACCCCCAACTGCCCTCCCCTGCTGGCCTGGTCACCCCTAACTACCCTCCTTTGCCAGCCTGGTTGCCCCTAACTGCCCTCTCCTGCTGGCCTGATCGCCCACAACTGCCCTCCCCTGCTGGCCATCTTGTGGTGGCCATCTTATGACCACTTGGGGGCGGCTATCTTGTGCAAGGGTGTGGTGGTCAATTTGCATATTACCTCTTTATTATATAGGATTATATCAAAAAGAACAAAATACCTAGAACTAAATTTAGAGCAAGAAAGTAGATCAGTGGTTGCCTGGGTCTGAAGGTGGGAGGGGCACAATTGGGGGCTGACTATAAAAGGGGCACAGAGCACTGAATGGGGTAATGGAAATGCTTTAAATATGGATTTTGGTGATGACTGCACAGCTCTTTAAGTTCACTAAAATCATTGATTATACACTTGAAGCAGGTATTATAAATTATACCTCAATCAAGCTGTTAAGAAATATTTGAAGAGTTTTCTGGTGGAAAAGAGAATAATATTCCATATTGTTCAAACAGAATGACATTCACAGATGGTAATTCTAAGGAGTTAAAATTTTAGTCAATATGAGGAAATACATACATGGAAGCAAACATGCTGTGAGTGTTCACCAACCCAGGAGATATTCCTGACCCCTTCCCTTCATCAGTGGAACCTAGAGTTTGCAGTGTGACTAGCTGGATGTTCTATTACTTGCAGTGGATGAATTTGAATGGATAAACTGAAAGAGCTGAGTAACTTTCTGCCAGGAAAGGTGTGGTAAAATATTCCTATAGGAGAGGATGTCATAATTAGTTGCTTAAAAAGAAACACCTTTTAATCATACTTTTAAAAAACATTTGCATTATACCAGTGTTCCTTGAATTATAAAAAGCAATAATCACTGTGGAATGTGTGTATACACACACACACACACACACACGCACGCACGCACGCACGCACGCGCGCACACCTTTTGTTGCTTGAGGAACTTTGAAAATCAAAATAAAAGATGACTTTTACTAGGAGATGCAAAGCACACAAAACTATTAAGACTTGGCCTCTACCCACAAGGTGCTGGAAAGACAATCTATGTAGAGGCAGTTGAACACACATGAAGCAATTAGCAGATATCAGATACTGTACAATTAAGCTATAAATTGTAGGATATGAATACAATTAAATTCTGTAAAAATCAAACTACAGATTCACCAGGATTAAATATACTACCTGATGGTGAAACCACGCAATTGACTGCACTGTTCACACGCAAAACACAGTTATTCTGAACCAGACGTTAAGTAACCCTCTGAAGGCTTCTGACACCAACATGCTTTTAGATAATATCCATCAAGTAGTTTCATAGGAGCAAGAGAGATTAGTGTTTTAGAAAGAAGTCATTTAAAACAGACTCCCTGAGGTCACTCCTGGCTGTGCAAATTCCACAGTGGATTATTTCTTGAATTTCATTCATCTCTACTGTCTATACACGAGATCTGCAGGTGAAAGTTTTGATAGATCAATGCCATTTAAGTACTGCTATAATGACAGTATCACAATTGGATTTTTTTTCTTTACATTTCTCCATCCGCATTCTTGCCTTATGTTACTCTGGGACTTTACAGGATGGCATAATCATAAAGGCCTGCATAAATTTAACAATGTATGGAAAATCTCCAAGAGAAGGCATTTTTAATAGTACTGTTATCAGGATGAAAGCCTTTGAGCATATGTATTGGTCAGGTTAACACGTGATCTACTATAAATATTTTTCATCTGAAACTGACTCTAGTAATAGTAAATGTAATTTGAGTTGCTTTCCTAGTAGTTCTGAGTAACCCACTCTCTCCTCCTCCCTCTACCCATTAATGAATTTGTTTTCAAGGGCTTTGAAGAAATGATAGGTACATGGACTCCAGGAGATAATTTGTTCCCTTGCAAAAACTGATTAGCTCTTTGGGGACTGAATGCTCAAGCTTTGCTCCTTTACCACCACGTTCACACAACTGAGAGATGAGTGGACCCAGCTTCCCAACAAGTAATAAATGAGCTGCTGAGATTCCATCAGCCTCAGCCTTTACCAGGACAGATTTGGTAAGACAACTTTCATCTGCTGATAAGAGTTTTTGAGATGGAAACACTCCGAAGAATGGCATGAAAACAGCTTGAGTAAAATGCTTCTCTTGGTTCCTGAGTAAGGATCTACATAACAACTTATCTGCCATGAAAACCTAAAAAAAAATTCATCTCCATTGCCTTCTTTGTTCAACTTCTAATTAGCACACATTATCTGACCTCATTATTCCATATTATTTCTCAAATCTCACTTTTTAGCAAACAAATCAACTTTTGGTGCCCTTTGCAAAGGAACACTTCCTGAGTGCCTTGAGGTGCTTAAAGAACTAAAGCTATTCACTGTCAATAGATTTTTTTTTTTTTACTCTAGAGCAAATACACTGCATGCATTTAAAAATGGTGTGCTTTAAATCCGATATGTTCCCTGATTCCCTTCTAAAAGTTGTTCCATTTTTAGATTTTCTCAACATAATTTTCAACTTAATGACATAAGTACCTGATAGATTCTGTTTTGCCTTTGCCTTTTATAGTATTTATCCAGAAGCTATCTATTACCATTCTTACTTCTAAACTAGATGTATAATTATTTCATACATTTCTTCCACAATGTATCTTCTTGCCTTAAGAATGTGTATATCAGAATCTAAACATTGGTCACCACAGCATTTGTGGATTTGCTTGCATCTTCTACTGACTATCAGCTCAGATAATATTTTTCTCACACAGAGAAATAGCATAACAGAGTTAGTGAATAGCACTAATATCCTAGGATTGAAACAACCCCAGAAGTGAGGGAAGTTCATTGTTGTTGTTGTTGTTGTTGTTTTGTTTTGATTTTTGGCTTTACATTAAAACCACAAATTTAACTTACAAGGATTTGGAAGTGGAGAGAAAATGTAACTTCTTTATTCCACCTAAGTTTTCCTTCACATACTCCCATCCACTACTTATTGAGGGGAAAAATAGAAAACTATTTAATTGAGTTCAAAGTGAAGTCTGATCTGATTAAGTCTTTTAGGAAATGGTCAGTTGGTCAGCCTTTCCTTCTTGCTGTTGCTCTAAAAGTATCTGTGTTCCTGGAGAGGGGGCTGACCTGCATGTGCTGGTGAACTAGAGAGAGAGGGACCCTTGGGCATGTGCTGGCTGCTGCTTCTAGGTCCAGGACACTGTCCGGCTGTTGGGTGTCCTGACAGCCTGAGCGCTGGAATTAGCAGCTAGTGAATCTGTGGTTCACTCTGTTGGCTTGGCCAATACTCCCTGTGATGGTCCCAGCCCGGCTGGCTGCTCTGTAGCCCCAGAGACAAAGGTACTGTGCCCTCCTAGGGTGACCCTCTCAGCAAACCCTTATGGGCTACACCCCAGGTTGGTGTGGAAAAGCCTGAGAAATGACCTCATCCCAGAGTTCTCAAGGGGAGCTAGGTGGGAGAGGGGAAGTAGGAAGAGTCCCTTTGGCTTCAATGTTACACTCACATAGCATGGAGGAGGGGAGGGCAAATGCTCTGGCTCTGGCATTCTGGGTGCCTCAGCAGCACTCCTCTGGCTCCAGAATTTGACTTCGGTTATTTCCCCATTTGATGTTCTAGCTTGTTCATGGCTTGCCCCTAGCAAGCACTCCAAGATACACCTTAAAACCTCCCTCCCCGCCCCTACCAGAAAAGTCTTAGGTAAGAGGACTTGGAAACACATATAAGGACAGGCGGATATAACATAGAATCTCACTGGTCTGTAATTAGCAAAGACTTTACCACAGAATATTTAAAAGGAATCTCCACTATTATAATTTTTCGCATAATATATACAGTAACTATCAGGAAGCTAATTATATCATCCAATAAGCCTTAGAAGACAATGTAAGAAACAGAAAATAATTATTTAGAAGTAATATATTATTCTTTTATAAGTGAAAAGTTATGTAATGTGCTTGGGAATCCTTAAAAACTGTCCATTCACTAATAGAGTGAATCTGTTTGCAATCTTTGTATTCATTATCAGGAAAGAAAAGTTTGTTCACTTTTAAAGAAACTAGAGACAGGCCATGACTTGTCTAGTTTTAGTCACATTACAATGACTAAAGTAAAATTAAAGAAGTCCTCCATATTACAAATCCAATGCACATTTTCCAAACTGAAGTCACAGTAGAAATTTATGCAATATACTAGAGGCTTGGTGCACGAAATTTGTGCACTGGGGAGGGGGGTGTCCCTCAGCCCAACCTGCACCCTCTCCAATCTGGCACCCCTCGGGGGACATCCCTTTCACAATCCAGGACTGCTGGCTCTCAACTGCTCGCCTGTCTGCCTGATTGCCCCTAACTACTTCTGCCTGCCAGCCTGATCACCCCCTAACCACTCCCCTGAAAGCCTGATTGACACCTAACTGCTCCCCTGCCGGCCCGATCATCCCCAACTGCTCTCCCCTGACAGCCCGGTCACCCCCAAATGTCCTCCCCTGCATATTCCCTCTTTATTAGATAGGGTTTTTTCTTTAACATATATTGGACAGCCCTAACTGGTTTGGCTCAGTGGATGGAGCATCAACCTGCAGACTCAAGGGTTCCAGGTTCGATTCCAGTCAAGGGCATGTACCTTGGTTGGGGGCACATACCCAGTGGAGAGTGTGCAGGAGGTAGCTAATCGATGTTTCTCTCTCATAGATGTTTCTAACTCTCTATCCCTCTCCCTTCCTCTCTGTAAAAACTCAATAAAATATATTATAAAAAAACATATTGGAAAGTGTACTTGCCATGGCCTTGACAAACCAGTAAAAATGTAAACCCAAACTAAAAGTGTCATAAAATAAAACTCCTTAAACAGGAATTTCATGAGACCTTGGAAAGGTGATATCATGTGGTTGTTTCTTCTTTTTTTCCTTCTCTTTCTTTTTCTTGATATTTCATCTTTTGTCCTTTCTTTCTTTTCTCCTTTTATTCCTTTTCTGTCCTCTCTTTCTCTTAACTTTTCCATTGGTAGAATCAAAAGTACTTGAATTGCTCCATGGGGGTGTGAGCGCCTCCCAGCTGGACACCCGGGGCTGCTGCTGGGAGGGGATCACGGCGTGGGGGCACGGGCGCCTCCCAGCTGGACACCCGGGGCTGCCTCTGGGAGGGGATGACAGTGTGGGGGTGCGGGTGCCTCCCAGCCGGACACCCAGGGCTGCCCAGCTCTCAGTGGCAGCCCTCCCTGGGACTGGGGGACTCTAGCGGGGCTGAGAGGACTGGGCGCCACCATCTTGTGGCTATGGGTGCCGCCATTTTGTTGCAGAGTGAAAGTTAATTTGCATATTACTCTTTTATTAGATTGGATTGTTTGATAAAAAATGCTGAAAATATAACGAAAGGGGTAGTTTTCCAAAAATCAAATTTTGTAAAACTGAGACATAGCTCTGATTCAAAATGCTTGGGCCAGATTAGTAGTTTTTATTCTGTCAAATCCCTGCCTAGCTTTCCAAAAATGATGGCCTCACCACAGTTAGTTTTTAATGTGCTGCTATAACATTTTAAAACATCTTAGCAACAGTCTAATCTAAACAAGCATCAGCCAGCAAAACCATTGTTTCAAGTGGTTTTGGGAGATACATCCAATGGTGACTAGTCTTACCACTCCAGAGGCAAATGAGGCAGGCACAGTTAAAGTCTGCCTTTGGGACTGGAGCCACCATAGGACAAGACCAAGAATCACATCTTTATCAGGCAGCTAGTGTGAGAATTCTACAGGGAACTTTTAAAAATGCTAACTAAATTCATCCTTCATCTTAAGCAAAATATGGGAAATTTTTTTAAAATATATTTTTTTTGATTTCAGAGAGGAAGGGAGAGGGAGAGAGAGATAGAAACATCAATGATGAGAGAGAATCACTGATCAGCTGCCTCCTGCATGCCCCCTACTGGGGACCGAGCCCACAACCCAGGCATGTGCCCTTGACTGGAATCAAAACTGGGACTCTTCAGTCCACAAGCCAATGCTCTATCCACTGAGCCAAACTGGCTAGGGCAATACGGGAAATTTTTAATTAAACAAAGTGCTTTGGAATATATCCTTAGATGTCTAAGACTACAAAATTAGTCATATAAATTATGGTGCATCCACACAATGCAATACACAGGAGTCATTAAAAATCATGCTCTGGATGCTGACTGACATTGGAAATGCTGTTATGTAAAATGTTATTATATGAAAAGCAAGTCATAAAAAAGTAGGATCCATTTTTGTGGTTTTATATATATAACTGATGGCCTGCCTGCCTGCCTGATTGCCCCAAACTGCTTCTGCCTGCCAACCTGATCACCCCCTAGCCACTCCCCTACCAGCCTGATCGATGCCTAACTGCTCCCCTGCCAGCCCAATTGCCCCTAACTGCCCTCCCCTGTTGACCTGGTCACCCCAAACTGTCCTCCCTTGCAGGCCTGGTTGCCCCCAACTGCCCTCCCCTACAGGCCTGGTCTCCCCTAACTGTCCTCCCCTGGAAGTCTGGTCACCCCCAACTGCCCTCTCCTGCTGGCCCAGTCACCCCTAACTTCCCTCCCCTGCCAGCCTGGTCACCCCTAACTGCCCTCCCCTGCCAGCCTGGTCACCCCTAACTACCCTCCCCTGCAGGCATGATTGCCCCCAACTGCCCACCCCTGCAGGCCTGGTCCCCCCCAAATTCCCTCCTCTGCTGGCCTGGTCACCCCTAACTGCCCTCCCCTGCTGGCCATCTTGTGGTGGCCATCTTGTGTCCACATGGGGGCAGCCAGCTTTGACCACATGGGGGCAGCCATCTTGTGTGTTGGAGTGACAGTCAATTTGCATATTACCCTTTTATTATATAGGATTATTATGGATAATGGGATATATAATATGTTTTTTCTGTTATTCTAACTCCCACATTAGTCTCCGTCTTGATTATACTGTTAAATATATTCAGTGTTTCCTTCCAATCCTTTTGTGACTATCACCTAGTCATTATCCTGGTTAGCTAAAATTTGTCTTTTAGTAGTTTTCTCAGGAAAAGCTCATGACAGTCTTGTGCCAAGCCATACTGGAGCCTGGACAAAAAATAAAAATAAAAATAAAAATTAGTAATAGTGATCCTTTTTTATTTAAAATTTTGATATTTTATTTATCATAGGTTTTCCATTAATTTTTATTTATTTTAATATTGCATTAAATATTATTCTTAATTACAGAGATTTTTGGCACCCTCTTATACCTTGTGCCCAAAGCACCTAATATTCCTTGGATTCCTACACGCTTAGCCTTTATATGAGAACAGTGTGTCTGGCTCACTCTTTCCTTGAGGGAATTCTAAGTAATGCTCTACAACCTGCTGGTGTTGAAAAATGCTGTGGAAAAGTTTGATCCCAGCTAAATTTTTTTCATCTAAGTGAAATCTCTGCCCCTTCTATCCCCCAGTCTTCCCAATGATTCTTGCCTTATCTTTAAAGTCTAATAACTTTCCTAGGATCCGTCTTCATGTTGATCATTCTGGGTCGATTTTCCTTGGCACACAGTATGACTTTTCAATGTACAGATTCAAGTCTTTTTCTTTCTTGAATTATAATTTTAAATATTTGTTCTGTACCATTTTTTTTTTTTTTGTTTGTTTTCTCTTTTGGATATTCATGTGCTTGTTGGATCCTCCTTATATATTTTCTGTGTCTTCTATTTTCTTGTAATTAAAAAAAATTTTAACTTCTATTTCATTTTCTTGTAATTAATTTTTTTAATTTCTATTTTTATCTTTTACATCCTTAGCAGTGTTTTCCACATTGTTTGTTATTTCTTCAACTTGTCTTAATTTCTGCATCTATTTTTTCCCTCTACTTCTTCCCTGAGTTCTACTAGTTTATATTTCTTCTCCTCATACTGTCTCATTATCTCTTCTTTCAAATATTACATTTCCACCTGGTAGTACTTCTTAATAGGAGTAGTTGTTTCATTGATTTTTTTTAACTTATGTCAAAATATCCATTCACAGTTTTCATCTGCTAATGACAACATCTTTGTTCATCGTTTGTTACACCTTTTCTTCCTTGTGGTTTTTTTTTTAACAGACATTGTTCTAGTTCCTTTAACATTACTTATTATTAAATGAGTTGGTTTTTAATGAGCCATCCATTTGTACATGGTTTTTATAGTGGGGAACCAGGGTAGCATTTCAAACTAGCGGTTTTTCCACTATTCAAAGGCTGTCTTCTCAGCTGTTTCTAATTTCTTGCATCATTATTTATGTAGTCCCATATCCACTGTGTGTGGGACCTGACAGTTATCTATATATATATATAAAAGTCTAAGTGACTGTCTAACCATTCGACTGTCCGGCCAGTAGCTATGATGTGCAATGGGCAGACGCTCAATGCAGGAACTGCTGAGCTGTGGTGACTTGGCAGCTGTGGTTCTCGGGTAACACACCCAGAACCAGAGAGGAGGGAGTCCAATTCTGGGGTACACCACCCGAGAACCACCCTCTTGCAATCCAGGACCCGTTGGGGGATGTCGGAGAGCCAATTTCAGCCTGATCCCCGCAGGCCAGGCCGAGGGACCCCACCGGTGCACGAATCCATGCACCGAGCCTCTAGTGAGATATATGCTCTGATACTTCAAGAACATTGCACCCTCAAGAATCACAGAAATTTCAAAAAGCTCATGATGTTGAAGCATCTGGAGGTGGGAATAAAGAGGGAAATTAAATAAGGAGTATTTGTTTAAAGGCTATTTAAAAATAGTTAGACTCTAAGATCCAGGCCATGGAATAAGTTCCCACCCCAACCAATAGAGGAATGAAAGGTGTGTTTTTCTGATGAAGGTAAATCAAAGGATATTTGGACTAAAAACTGCTAGGAACAGTTGGTGGTGGATGTACCATTCACAAAATAGGGAGAAAATGTGAAACAGATCCTCCTCCTAACCATGCTTCCCTTAACTTAGAGGACACTGGTGCCAGACAGTCACCCACAGGAGGAGCGTGGAAAAATCTATGTGGTCTCACAGCCCAAGAGCAAAGACTTACACATGTTGGCATCACAGTTCCTCACCAAGGGCTCAGTGTAACCCTTCTAAAACAAAGCTCACACCAACAAAGTCCGCCTATGTGCTCCAATATTCCAATCAGAATTTAGTCGACTCGGACGGCCATAACAACGTGCCACAGACTGGCTTAAACAATAGACATTTGTAAAACTGTTTTCTCACACTTGTGGAGGCTAGAATTCCATGATCAAGGTACCAGAAAATTCAGTTTCTGGTAAAGGTTCTCTTCCTAGCTTTTAGATAGTCACCATCTCACTGTGTGCTCACGTTGCTTTTCTATGCATGTGCTTGGAGAGAGAGAGTGAGTGAGCACACTGGTGTCTCTTTTCATGAGGACATTAACCTTTTGCACTCGGATGTCGAGTGTGACTCGACACGGTTAGCATTAGAATAAAGGAATCGAGAAAAAAGCAAGCGAGTGCAAAGGGTTAATCCTATTGGGTCAGGGCCCACCCTTATAACTTTATTTAACCTTAATTACTTTCTCTAAATATGGTCATGTTGGGGATTAGGGTTTTCACATATGAATTGGGAAAGGGGAACACAAGCACTTAGTCCATAATAGTCCCCCAATTATTGTCAAACAAAGCTATACCTATGGGATTTCATTATATGGATAGTGACTACCAACTGTCACCTCTTCCTTTATTTGATTATTTTACCTCTGGGTGTGCTCAGTGAATTTCCACACCAGAGTGTAGCTCAGTGGGAAACACTTTGTTTCTAGATTAGATAGGATCTGGTGTTGCCTTCTTTGAACACTACTGAACCTTCTTTCTGAGTTTTAAGTCTGTTGAAGTCTTATAAAACTGGTACATACAGAGAACTGAGGAGTACCAATTAACTTTTTCTTTTCATTGAATATAAATGCGCTCAATTATAAGGCATTGTTCAAAAATATTGATTGATTGGTATATGGAAATATGTAGCTATCCACACCCTTTGTAATAAACCATGTCTGTTTTATTCATGTCCACTCCCATTACCCCTTAACAACCCTTAAGCACAGGTGGATCCCCCATCAGCAACAGAGGCTATTGATGGCTTCATAGTGGAATGGGTGAGCATTGCAAAACAGCCCAGGTGGGGACATCCACATGCCACTCCACCAACCAAGTCATCCCTTCAGGGCACCCTCACCCCAGCTTATGTGGGTTCTTTGCCCCCCTCCCATCTGTCTGTAGGTTCTGGAAGGAAACTCTGATCTTTCAGCAAACCCAGCTCTGAACAGTGAGTTTATGTGAGATATGTTGTCCCTTTGTTTGCCGCTGACAAGCGTAAAGAACCACTTTCACTGCTCATAATAATGGTTAATTTATCACATCCAGCCAAGGCTGACCTCTGGGTGTCCCAGCCCCTCCATCACCTTCACACCTGCTCAAGCTAATTGTTCGAGCCAGTGTAAATGAAAATCAACTGGGCTAATAATGAATGGAGCCCATTACTCGCAACAGCACATTGCTTTACGAAGGTTTATCAAGAAACATGATAACCAGTCCCCTTGTCACAGTTCCCTGTTCCGGAGATGAGAAAAAGCAAGCAAACAAGGGGAGACCCACACAGGAAAAATGACACAGAGACTGGAAACAGAACATTTGGCCTGAGCTTCCAGAACTCTGGAATAACCACTCCTATATTTTACCAAAATTCACTCATATATCAAAAAAGGGTGTTAGGATATTTCTCTCATCTGTTTACATAAGCAAATGAGATCATTACTGGATAGGAAGGCCTTAATTAATATGCTAATCTCATTTGTCCATAAAAACCATTTTTTTTCTTTTTTTTAAAAAAATAAATCTTTATTGTTCAGATTATTACAGATGTTCCTCTTTTTTCTCCCCATAGCTCCCCTCCACCTGATCCCCCACCCCACCCCATGCCCTTACCCCCCACCACTGTCTTCATCCATAGGTGTAGGATTTTTGTCCAGTCTCTTCCTGCACCCCCCCACACCCCTTTCTCCCCGAGAATTGTCAGTCCATTCCCTTTCTATGCCCCTGATTCTATTATATTCACCAGTTTATTCTGTTCATCAGATTTTTTATTCACTTGATTTTTAGTTTCACTTGTTGATAGGTATGTATTTGTTGTCACTTTGTTGTTCATAATTTTTATCTTTACCTTTTTCTTCTTCTTCCTCTTCTTAAAGAGTACCCTTCAGCATTTCATATAATCCTGGTTTGGTGGTGATGAAAAAAAACAACAAACAAACAAACAAACAAAAATATGAAGATAGTGTAAGGAGCCTCTGGGACAACTTTAAGCATACCAACATACAAATTATGGGGGTGCCAGAAGAAGAGAGAGAGCAAAATATTGAAAACCTATTAGAAGAAATAATGACAGAAAACTTTCCCTATCTGGTGAAAGAAATAGACTTACAAGTCCAGGAAGCGCAGAGAACCCCAAACAAAAGGAATCCATAGAGGACCACACCAAGACACATCATAATTAAAATGCCAAGGGCAAAAGACGAAGAGAGAATCTTGAAAGCAGCAAGAGAAAAACAGTTAGTTACCTACAAGGGAGCACCCATACGACTGTCAGGGGATTTCTCAACAGAAACTATGCAGGCCAGAAGGGAGTGGCAAGAAATATTCAAATTGATGAACAGCAAGAACCTACAACCAAGATTACTCTACCCAGCAAAGCTATAATTCAGAATTGAAGGTCAGATAAAGAGCTTCACAGACAAGAAAAAACGTTTTTTAAGGCAGTCATCTCCATGGCTTCTCTAGTCACTGCCACATGGCCTAGAACTGCCTTGCCAGTGCCCTCTTTCAACTGCTTAAAATGAAATAACCAGAACGCCCATTAAAGGAAGCTGTCAAAAGAAAAACTCAGAAAGCTTTACTTGATATGAATATTTTACTGAGAGAGACACAAAACTGTTCAGTAACAGAAAGTGGTTAAGAAGTTCTTCGCTCTCAGTAGTTACAGCTCAGTTTATAAAGCATGAGCGAGTAAGTACGTTGTTTTCCATTGTGATTTGTTACTAGAAACTTACATTCCTTTTCATCACATAAGCTTCCTTGTTTGCAGCTGATTGGCTAGGAAGCTGCATGGTCCTGCTGACATGTCGAAAGCTTGAGTTTTGTTAAAAGGCCAAGTCAACATTTTGGGGAAATTAGGGCGGTTTTACGTTTTGGTTGTGTGACTGTGAGTGTTCAGTCTAGGAATATATTCAAAATGTAGACTCCATTTTAATTTCTCTTTAATCCTGAATATCTCCAAGAGGCAAATATTAGACTATCAAAAATTGTTGACTAAAGTTTGAAGACACAGCCCTGAGGGAGTACGAAAATTCACTTCCCATTGCCAAATCAGGGGTTTCATGTATTTGGGGAATGTTTTAAAAGTTTTTCATGTTGTAATATATTTGTTCATTTTAAATGTGCTTATTAGCAGTCAAGATTCCCCCCTGCAAGCCATAAATCAAAAGAATCATTCATCCCCCAGCAAATTCAGTGACAGCAAGAAATGCTGTTAACCCCATGTGTCTAAGCTCACACTTTATATGGTCTCTATCCAGTGATCCTCTGGACTTATAAACAAGTCAGACCTCTAAAGCAGCAGTTTCAGACCAGTTTTTGGACCAAATATCAAGTTATTCTGCACTAGACTTGAATCAAGCACTAGATGTAAATAACACAGTTACAACTTTAACAACAAATGGGACTAAGTCCCCATGATCTTGATTTCTTGCCCAATTTCCCAGAAGACTACTCTTTTTAAATAATATATTTTTTATTGATTTCAGAGAGGAAGGGAGAGGGAGAGAGAGATAGAAACATCAATGATGAGACAGAATCATTGATCAGCTGCCTCCTGCATACCCCGTACTGGGGATTGAGCCCACAACCTGGGCAGGTGCCCTGACCAGGAATCAAACAGTGACCTTCTAGTTCATAGGTCAATGCTCAAGCACCAGAAGACTACTTTTAAACTTGGCTGAAGATCTAGGACTTTACAATGACAAGGCTTTTCTTTATTATATGCCTTAATGTGGGCATCTCCCTTACCCAGGTTTTGTGATATCTCTTGGAGAGATACACTAGTCCGTGATTTCTGTGGTCTCTGCCTAATCACCTTAAGTTTTGAGGACACCATTCCAGATTTATACTGCATACCATCTGCTTGTAATATGGCAAGACCAGGTAGGTGAGCACATGCTTTCTAAACAGTAGTATCTACTGGTTCCAGAGGAACAAGATATAAATTGTTGTTCTGGGGGAGGGTGGTGTGGAGGGGATGTTCCTTGATTTATTAAGATTAGACAATATTGGGTTAGATTATATTGAGTAGGAGTCTTTTTTCTTTTTCAATGTAGAATTTCTTCGAGCTAATAAACATTATCAGCCTCCTTTTAGCTCCCATGAACACAGAATCCCTGTTTCACAGAACACCATAAACATCTAAAGTAACACCAGGATGAAATAGAACATGAGTAGGAAACACTACTCTAAAAGATGGAAATAAAGGCCAGTGGACTGCTGCAGGAGGGAACAATCACTCTCCACCATGTTCTACAATTGCATTCACACTTAGATGAACCTACATTCACTGGCCAATTCTATTTTACACTGTATTTTAAGATCTTTTCAGGGTAGACAACTTCTTTAGGCAGCTGGCAAGTGCTGTGAATGCTGTTCAATCATTGGGTATTCAGTGTTATTAAAGCCGGAATGGTCAAGAAATCATTCCAGCCAGAAAAAGCCCAAGTACTGTCATGATTTATGTGTGTGCCTGATGTGACCAACATAAGTCAAGTGGTTATGCAAGGAAATACAACCATTGAGTGACAAGAACTGCAGCATATGACTCATGCTGTGTCTACCCTGAGCCAAAGCAGTCAGTCAATTCTAAAAGTATAAACATCAATCAAATAAATGATTTGGCAGCCTAAATATTTAACAACTGGATGATGACTGGAATTTTTGCCTTTCAATCAGTCATGCAGATATGGTCTCAGTAAAAAAAAAAATAACTAAAATTTAGAGTAGTTTTCATTTTCCTAAGTCATTCATCCCCAAACATTTGTTGAATGCCTACTGTGCTCTAGCTACTCTGATTAATTTTGGGAATATAAATATGGAAGACAGTGTTAAGAGTGAAAATTATTCTTCAAACTCTTTCTCTACTAGCATTACATTATCTAACCTGCTAAGCAATTTTCACAGTGGCCACTGGCCATTAGCTATCAGAATCCAGTGATCTTCCCCATTGCTCCTTTATCAAATATTTCTTATCAGGAAGAAAACCCAAATATTTAACCAAAATTTGCTTTGCTATGGCAAAACCTTAATACATATACATCTCATGGATTTAAAAATGTAATTTGGAATAAGATTACTGCTTCCTACGAGATTGATAGAAAAATCCATATGATAAAAATGTATTACTTTGATGTCCATTATAAGATCGGCAGTTAATAATACGCTTTGTATTCTACAAACACCTGAAAGCCAAAGGTAACTTAACACTAGCACAGCAGGTCTGTTACAAATGCTCCAAGTTACATACAAACAGGAAATCCCACACAGAGAAAGTTAACCTCAGACAACTTGGCCCTTTCTTTCCCTATACTCTTTCTAGATATATATGTATACATTTCCATGGCATTTATATACCAAGTCCTTAGACAGCAAATAAATGACTAACACACTTCAATAATCATTTATCATAAGCTTAGTATTGGGGGAAAATAAATTCTTGACAAGTACCAAGGACTCCTCTATTCTTAAGTCCCCTGTATTCTCAAGGACTCTTTATTCTATGCAATGGCTCCTGAAAAACTTCCCTTTTCAAGGATACTTTTTTCAAACACAATCAATAATCTATAACCAACTTCGTAATTTCTTTAGAAGCCAGGACCTTTTCAACTTTGGAATTTTTAAGATAAAATATATTGCTGGTCCTAGCTGATTTGGCGCAGTGGATAGAGTGTCATGTCAGCCCAAGGACTGAAGGGTCCCGTAATCGATTCCGGTCAAGGGCACCTACCTCGGTTGCAGGCTTGATCCCCAGCCCTGGTTAGGGCATGTGTGGGAGGCAACTAATCAATGTCTCTCTCTCTCTCTCTCATTGATGTTTCTCTCTCTTTATCTCTCCCCCTCCCTTTCACTCTCTCTAAAAATCAATGGAAAAATATCCTCCAGTGAGGATTAACAACAACAAAAAAATATTTTTAAATGCATGGCTGGATTCCTATAGGACAACAATGTAAATTTTTGATTTTTTGATTATTAATCAGATTATTGAAACTCTTATTTGATACATACTGGGAAGTCAATAAACAATTTTAAAAATCATTAGTTTTAAAATTTGAGTTGAAGTGTGCTTTAAAGCACATTTGGTCCAGCCCCTGTCTAGAGCTTGAGTGTCTTTTGCAATGTCTGTAACAAATGTTGTCCAGCCCTTGCCCCAACACCCCAGCAATGGGGAGCTCACTACCTAATGAGGGAGATTATCCTGTCTTCTCACATTACCTCAGACATGTTTTCCTTACTCTGAGTTAGGTTTTTTGTCCATGATGCTAGTTATATCCCTTAGGCTCTCCTGGGATGTGTGTAAGCCCTTTACATGACAGCCCTCTAGATATTTGAAATCCTCTACAATGTTCTGAACACACTCTTCCAAAGGTGCCCAGTTCCTCGAATCATTCCTCATAGAACATGATTTTGGTTCCATGACCATCCTGGTTTCTGATCTCTAAATTAGTGAATTTCAACCATGATTTTGAAACACAATCATTCTTGTGATCAATAAGAAAAGAAAGGGTAAATTAGACACAGCAACTACACTGAGAATTAAGGATAATTTCCTTTCTCCATCATTTTATGCCACAGCCAGGAAAGAAATGAAAAATACCCAGGTGAATGTTTGCTCCTGCAAAAGTGATTGACTGTGTTACCAATGGTAGATTCAAGTCTGGAACCATTGCTTTAAATATAGCCCAGCTTGTCTATATTCTCTGAAAAGTGTTGTAGCCAGACTGAATATAAAAACTAAGTGGTGGGTTAGCCAGGACAATGCAGACTTGTTCATTAAATGAAACATTTCTTTCTACTCCTACCTGCCCTTCAGGACTCAGCTAGTCTCACCTCCTGTATGAAACCCTTCAACTGCAAAAGATAAATTTTGAATTCCAAAAGTGTGTCCTCTGGATGCAAGCGTAAGCTGGACTCCAGGGTCCTCCACTTCTGGCCATGTGTCCTGAGACGGTTCCTGACCCTTCCTCAGACCAGCTTCCTCAACGGTACCTCACCGAGCACCTCCGGATATCTAGCATAGTACTTGGCAATGTTTCTTTTATTGTGCTCAAAACATTGAACTGCTAAGCTTCAAATACGGGGTACACCCTGCATTTATGAGACCAGGAGAAAATACACTGCTCTAAGGAACTGAAATGAATAAAAGTCAGCGTAAAGTTATGCACTGGCCATTTGTGGATCATCCTAGAATGTTTTCCACAGTTAGAGATGACTTATAAGACAAAGGTGCCTCCCAAAATGCTCTCTGCAATGCTTCCATCCAAATAATAACTATTATCAGGTGGTTTATAGACGAACCACAACTCAGGTAATCTAAGAGAGTAGATCTTAACAGCTTTCATCACAAGAAAAAATATTTGTAACTGTGTGTGGTGATGGATGTTAAGTAGACTTATAGCGATCATTTCACAATATATACAAATATCAACTCACTGTTGTACACCTGAAACTAATATAATGTAATATGTCAATTATATTGCAATAAGAAAATATAATAAAAAAAAGCTTCTAATTTACAGTAAAATTATTGTCCATGAGACTGTTGCTCTCAAGCTAATCAGACATATCCTTAGATTGGAAAAGGGCAATTCATAAAGTTATCGCTTGAGAATATTCAATTCCTCTACTTAAGCCTGGGATGCATCTAGTAACCTTCTAACCTATAATATAATCTCCTGAGTGTACAAACATGAAGGAGAGTATGTCTGGTGTGGGGAGCTGATGTCAGTCACATGCGCCCTCTGCCAATTAATACATCATCACCCCAGCCTAAGCATCAGTCTCCTGTGGGATCTGTGCGTGTGAATTGATTTCTCAGCCTAATCCCCTCTAGGAAAATGAGTTTTGTTCTTGAAAAGCTGAGCAATACAATCTGCACTATGAAGACTCCCACACTGGTGCTGGCTCCAACATGCCCTGGACCACTAATGACAACACATACATGTCGGTGCCTCATCAGACGTGTAGGAGATGGGGACTCTGCAGCCCCTTTCCCCCACCAGACCCTCCACTGCTCAACTCCAAAGGAGGTCAAATTGCTACTCTTGTCCTACTCAGAGACATCTGTCAGGCCACTGACAGGATAGGACAGGGTGGCTGTCCTCAGTGTCCCCATTGATGCTCTCCTTACTCTCTTCTCCCACCTCCTCTGAGATGGGAAATAGCTGGGACTACAGACCCAATCACCTCCCACTCTATTCCCACAGGCTCACCTGAAGGCAAGGTTTCCTTTATTTTTATTTAAAAAAAATTTTCAATTACAGTTGACATCCAATATTATATTAGTTTCAGGTATACAGCATTGTGGCCAGGCATTTATATACCTTACAAAATGATTCCCCCTATAAGTCTAGTACCCATCTGGCACACCATACACAGCCATGACAATATTATTGACTATATTCCTTATGCTGTAACTTACATCCCCGTGACGATGAACACATGGGTTTCAATATTCAATTTGGTGATCAGGTAAGTAAGGCGTTTTGAATGGAATAGGATGTATCATTTGTCCTCAAGCCAAAGCCATATCTTTTTCCTTCTAAATAAAATTCTTTCTAAACCTCTGTTGGTGGTAAAAGGTGTCTTTCTGGCTGCCCTTTGCATCCTGTTAGATAATTCAGTTCACTTTCGCTTTGCTTCCTTGCGTCCTCCAGCACTGGTCACAATCATGGGAAAGGAAGGTGTCCGTGGGGCACACTCAGCAAGAGAGCGTAGGAACGCCTCTCGGGTTTTACATTCAGAACAGTTAGAGCTTTAGCGGATATTTAGAAACCACTCCTCAGCTGGAGACAATTCCCCATCTATTTTCAAGGGGTTCAAAGGCAGCAGCATTGGCCACCCCACTGGATACTGAGGGACAGATGTCAACAGGGAAGGAAGGGGTGTAGTGCCTTGACTTTCCAGCCCTGGAGCAAGGTAAGGAATCAGGATGCTGTTATGTGCGATCCTGGGCCATTTGTGCTGTGGCAGGATTGTCAGCACGGGGCCTATGTCTAAGTCTGAAAAGAAGTTTTCTTTGTTTCCCTTCACATTTTTGCCAAAGAGCCCTAGCAAAATCTTAGCCACTTAAGCCCTACAAACATGCCAACTGGTTTTATTCATGGTAGTCTAGTTTTCCCAAATAAACTGTAATTGCTCTGAAAGCATGACAGATATTCCAGGTTCTTCCTGTATCTTTTGTTTTTCCTATAGCACCCAGTACTAAATATTTGCTGAGTTCATTTGCTCTTCATCTAGTATGGAAATATTCTTTACATCTCAAGCCTCTGGCCTTTGTTCACTAGCCCAAATCAATAAACATAGTTGGGTTCTTGGTGCCAACACAATTATAAATACAAATGCTACATGGGGCCTGGAGTTGTGGAACAAGGGCTAATTACAAGGTGATCTCTTAGTGACCTAAAGTATAGCACATTAAGATTTTCTAAGGCTTCCCTAAAATATTTACCAAAAAAAAAAGTAAATTATTATAGAGAAGACATACTTTAAAATATATTTGAAAACTCTAATTTGAAAAACATTGACTACCACGCAAAATAACTCTGAGATGAACAGTACAGATCATGGAAGAAGAGGTGTTAAATATTCGCACCCTCAAAATACACATATTACTTGGCTCCCAAGGATCAAAGTGAATTAATTTTCATAAAGTAGGAAGAAATAGCCAGCTTGGGGAAGGGGTAAACCAGGGTAATGAAGAGGCCCGAGTCAGACCTCTTGCCCGCACTCCTGAAGCCCCCTGGCTCTTGCCTGAGTCGCCAGCCTTGCCTCCTCCTGCAGGAGAGCATGTGGTCAGGGAGCAGGCCCTGCCCCTAGCCTGCCTGAGCTCCAGTCCCAGCTCTGCACACGAGCTGTGGCCTTGGAAAACTTACTGCACTTCTTTGAGCCTCCCTCTCCCTACCTCTAAAATGGTGATTAAAACGATTTGTTTATGTGTGTGAATGGCACAATACCTGACACACAGCATGTAGAAAATTATCATGGAGTCTCGATTGCTACCGCCCATCTGATCATAAACCATTCTGCAATCCTCCCTATCAAAAGGGAAGAGGAATCCTTCCATCTCTGCCCTGGACTCCCCCTCCCTTCCCCCACCTTGGAGACTTGCTCTTCGAACTGCCTCCTCCATTTCTGTTAGCCTCCCCTAATCTGCATCCTAATACCTTGACATCCCTCCTCCACCTTGACATCCCCTCCCTCAACACTGCATCCTTCTTCAGCGACTTCCCTACATCTCTCTTCTTCTTCAGAGAAACTGATGGAAAAAGTGGTCTATCATTGTTCAAAGGCCAACTTCTAAAAGGCGATCTCCAACTCCCACCCCTCATTCAGTGGAGAGCCTGACCCACGCCCCACATAAATTCCTCTCAGAAAGGCTGACAATGCTTCCTTGATGCCAGATCCAATGGACATGTCTCATCAAATACCATCTGCTTGACTATTTCACTATTGAGCTCTCTTCTTGAAATGTTCCCTTGGGTTTCACGATACTACACACCCTATTTTCCTCCAACCTCTTCAGTGAGTCCTTCCTTTGAGGGCATCTTTTGCTTGTCTCCTATTCAGGACTCAAGCTTTGGCCTTCTCATCTGTCTGTTTGCATACTGATTTTACTGCTTTCCTGGATGGTAATGATTCCTGAATTATCACCCCAGCCCTCGTTTCTCTCTTGAACTCAGGACCACCATCTTTAGCCAAATGTCAGTGAAACTTCACTTGAACTTCTTACAAACATCTCGAAGTCAACACACTCAAAAATAAGCTCACAAATTTCCTCCCTAAACCTGCTACTCCTCCAGTCTTCAGTATGCCCACATCTGGCAAAACAAAATGCATTTTTTTGTATTTGGAAATGTAGTTTTAGAACCCCAAGCACACACTTGTACATACATACATTAAGATCTTTGGGAGGTTTACTCAACAGTGTTTTAAAAGGGCCTAGAAAAGGGTGGAATCTATTCCCCCTTCCCGCTACTTAAAAGCAGGCTTACAGCTCCTTTTTCTGTTTTGTTTTATTTTGTTGAGGATATGTTTTTATTTATTTCAGAGAGAGAAGAAGAGAGAAACATTGATGTAAGAGAGAAACATTATCAGTTGCCTCCTATATGCTCCCTGACCAGGGATTCAACCCACAACCTTTTGGTGTATGGGATAATGCTCCAACCAACTGAGCCATTTAGCCAGGGTTCAGCTCCTTTTTAATGAGACCTACCTTTTCATCTCAAGAGTCAACCCCACATATCATTTCTTTCAAGGAGGCTTCCCTGCACCCCTGAGAACAAATTAAATGGCTCTCCTCTTTCAACCACTGCATTGTTGAGTATCTTAGTAACAAAGTCATCAACACCAGTTAATAGGGCTTTCTCCCTCGCTATGAGTTGAGTTCCTGAGAACACTGCTTTAGGTATCTTTGTATTCCCGGTGCCTGACATAAACAAATGCTCAACAATGTTGGCAAAATGAATGAGTGGCAAATATTAGTAACAAACGTAGAATAGACAGGAGAGTAGAGGGTTTGAATTAGAGGCCCAGCATTTTATCCCTGATTCTAACCATGACTCATCGTGTGACCTTGGGCAAGTACCTTCCCAGCCTAAGGCTAGATTGCTGTATCTTTCAAGGAAATCAGAACTGCAATATCACCTTCTTCATAGAGCTATTGGGACAACTAACTGAAGTTAAGTCCATAACATTTCTTAGTACGTAATAGGTTCTAGAACACTCTTCATTGAATTTATTGGGGGTGAATAAGGCTGGGGAGTGTTGGGGAGGTGGGGGAAAGAGATCAACCAAAGGACTTCTATGCATGCATATAAGCACAACCAATGGACACAAGACCCGGGGTGGGGGGGGGGGGGGGAGGGGGATGAGGGCATGCGACAGTGGGTAGAGGAGACTGGGGGAAGGTCAATGGGGAGAAAAAAAGGAGATATATGTACTATATGTAATACTTTAAACAATAAAAAAAAAAGAATAAAATAAAAAAAAGCAATGAATCTGGGGGGAGCCAGAGAAAATTTATAAAGTTTTACTTATGAACTTTAAGTTCACATGTCTCCTCCATTTTGAAAACAGGAAAAAAAAAACAGTGTCCAGAGAACATAAGTAATCTAAATAATGGTTCACTAATAATACGACCAGGGGTTAGTAGGGAACAGGCAGGAGGGGGCACCTTAGTAGACATATAGATACAATACTGGTGTCTTTTCAGACATTTGTGGGACCTGAGCTTTCTCAAGAGGTGGGGAAAGAGCCAATGACCTTGGGCACAATAATTTGTTTTCACCCTGAAAAAAGATCATGTTGCAAATGGAATAAAATACAAATGGAACAAAAATAGTTAAAGTCACAGAGCAGCTCAGTATTCATTAGGGAATCGGGATAAGGCAACACACAGCACTAATATTAACTATGGTTCTTAGCCTTCAGAGTAAGGCGAGATGATCCCAGCTTCCTGCAGACCAAACACTTATGCTAATTGAAGAGAAACTTTCTGAAAAAAAAAAAAAAAGGCAGCCAAATCTAAGAGACTTGTCAACTCCAGGGTCATCAGTGAAGTGCTAAGCAGGAAAGAGCTGAAATCAAAGGCTGTCTCTGCCTCCCCCTGCACACGGGGAGCCCATGGTGGTCACAGCTCCTTTAACAATATTTATAATGAAGGAACGACGCTGGAGATGTCAACCTTGATTATTCATAAAGCTTCCCCCTGCTCAGATCCACCCTGGGGCTAACAGTAAAAGTACCTGATTCCCAATTCTCAAACACAAAAGCACACAGAGCTTGAAAGAGGAGCTGACTAATAAAGTTTGCATATCCCTAAGAAAAAGAGCATACAAGGAAGAAGAAAAGGAATGGCAAGATTAAACAAAAACAGTAAGCTTGGATGGGATATGATAAAAATTTTAAAAGGCAAGAACTTAAATCTATTTTCCTTTTTTCCAACGTCCTTGTCCATTTACATTTCAGGGTAAGCCTTTTGGAGGGAACAGCTGTTTTATTTCCCGACTAGAACACAGAGGTGCTTTGAACCCTTACTGTGGGAGCATAATATTGTTAAACTCTGTTCTGGAGTTTAAAGTCTAGTGGCTTTAAACTGTGAGGAGAGGCAGAGAGAGGAATTCGTCACTGATTCTGTTAAACAGGAGGCCTCAAAGCGGAGGCTGTGAGGGCTCAGTTAGGCCATCTGTGCAGGGGGAAGAGTCCCAGGCAAGCACGGGCATTTACACCTGGCCCTCCTGCCCCCAGCTCTATGATCTAGTTATTCATTTGAGCATCTTCCTCAGTATTCTCCTTTGTAAAATGGGAATAATAATAATACCACCTTCCTCCTAGGGTCACTGAGAACATTTAATTAAATAAGGAAAATTGCCCAGTCGGCATGGCTCAGTAGTTAAGCGTCGACCTATGAAACAGGAGGTCACTGCTCAATTCCCAGTCAGGGCATATGCCAAGGTTGGGGGCTCAATCCCCAGTGGGGGCAGGAGGCAGCCAATCAATGAGTTTCTCTCATCATTGATGTTTCTCTCTCTCTCTCCCTCTCCCTTCCTCTCTGAAATCAACAAAAATATATTAAAAAGAAAAATAGAGCCCATAGCTAGGACTATAGTGAGCACTTAATAAATGTCACTTATTTGCTATTTGCTTCCTCTCTGAAATCAATAAAATTATATATTTTTAAATTCTATTAAAAAAAAGAGGTATGCATGGTTTGAGTTTATGGTAGTGACTATTGTTGATTACCAAATATCCTAACTCTTCTCTCCTTCTGGGCACATGCTAGACTAGAATTATCGCTTTCTGGCCTCTTGTAGTTGGGCGGGGTTCATGCGACTAGTTCTGGCCAATAGTTGTGAGAGGAAGTGCCCTGTGTCACTTTAAGCCAGAGCACTTAATTGTCAGTGCAAACCTTCCAGGACTCTCTTTCCATCACCATGATACCTGCAAATGTTCCATCAATCTGAGCACTAAGGCTCATAAACCTTTTGCCTTTTAGTTGATTTAGTATCTTTTCTCATTTTGGGAAATCCTAGGTTAGTAGCTCTTCAAATATTGGTTCTGCCCCATTATCTCCCTTGCATATATCCACAAAAGACAGTAATACGAATATTCTTGTATCAATTGTTCATCATAGGTATAAATTAGAAACAACCTCAACATTATCACTAAAATGGTCACTAAATTGAAATATTACATAGTAGTTAAAATACTGAAACAACCATGGAGAGACTAACAAAGCACAAAAGCCAAACACTGACTAGGAAAAAGTGTGTTTTTTATAAATGTTTAAAAAACACTATGTATGTTTAGAAGCACATAAACATGTACTTAAAAGTATAAATATATGCATGATATTGATATATATAAAGTAAAAATAGATGTTGTTTCTGAGAGAAAAAGAATTGGGATTGGAAGTGAGAATGAATTCTAAATATAACACTTTATTACTTTAATAAAACCAAAAAGAAAAATATAAAGCACATATTACAAAATATTATAATTGTGCATGTTATAAATTTTTCATAATTTTTTAACAAATGTAATAAAACATGCATATAAAGGTACGCACCAATGTATGTTTCTGCTAAATAACAAAGAGCAGTTCATGGACACTTCCTTAAAAATATATTTATTATTTATGTCCAATCTCTACAGAGATCCAAACTACAATGGGTAACTCAAGACAGAAATGGCTCTTCTGTGGTCACAGTCAGGAGCTGGTGGTCTGGGGCTAGTGGCACAGCTCTGCCATCCTCACCTCGGGTTTCCATCTCCAGGTCCAAGACGGATGCTCTCCCCTCTCCATCACATCTGCTGCACAGCCAATAGGAGATCAAGGACACGTGGAAGACTGTGTGCTTCATTCTTTTTAATGAAACCGCCGCACAATATTTCTTTTCACACCTAACTGGCCAGAATTTGCTGCATGACCCCACCTTGTAAGGGAATTTGAGAAATGGAGCCTCTGGCTGGGAAGCCATGTGCCCAGCTGAACTCTGCAGTTCTATTATTAAAGGAAGAAGAGAAAGCACGGACACAGCTGGCCACTAGCTGCCTCTGCCACAGGACGGACTGGGCGGAGCCCTGACAGAGGGGCAGCCGGAGCTTTTATAAACAGGAAACGTGTCCTTCCGTCTTTATTTCAGGACCCAGACCCACAAATGGTCCCTGCTCATCTTTCTTTCCGTAGCTTCCTAGCTCTAAGCTCTAGTCTCCCTCAGCTGCCCTTCACTCCAAAGCTCCTTCCATGCGCTGGACACTGTAAGGTGCTGGAGGTTCAAAGATGGAATGACAGGGACCCAGCCTTCAAGGGAGAAACACAATTGCGATACCCAGGATCAGCACTAAAACAGCAGTGTCATCTGTTAATCAGAGCCTTGGGGAGGGCCCGTGAGCCAGCCAGGGGGTCCGTGATAACTTCTCTACAGTCTCTCCCGGCTCCCCAGAGAAGCGGCCCTGCAATGAAGGCATGGAGGTTGAATAGGAGGCTGCCAGGGACACAGTGGGGTACTGACCAGAGGGAAGAAAAAAGGCAAAGGTAAGAGAATGAGAACTATAACGTGTTCAGGAAAACAAACATCACTGTGAATGTACATTAACAAGGCAGTGAGCAGAAGCAGGCAGGATAGGCGGGATGGGATCAGAGAGTCTTTCACCCACACAGAGGGCTCCGGCTTTATCCTGCAGAGGGAGCCACGAACAAATTTTGAAGAAGGAAGGCACAATATTAGATGTGTTACAAAGTTCACCCTGAAAGCAACGTGGAGGGTGGATCATAAAGGAGAAAATAAAGGTAGAGGAGACAGCTCTGGGGAAAGGAAGGATGAATTCAATTTGTGACTTGGTTTGAGGTCCCTATAGACACCCAGTGGATACGGCGTTGGATACACAGGCCTGGAGCTCAGGAGAGGAGTTCTGGCTCCACGGCGTGCCACCTCCTCAGCAGTTTCTTGGGTAGAACACTAACCCCCAGCACTCACTTCTGCTCCTCAGGTCATGGAGACCAGCTGCCACTCCAGGACAGCAGAGAATCCAGTGCCTCGGGCTGTGCTCTCTTCCTAGCCCCGTCCACTGGCCCCACAGTAGACAGCATTGATGACGGCATGATGCCGGGAACTGGGATCTAGTGAACAGCCTTCTAGTGGAACATCAGCCTGAAGGGAAACACTGGAGCGTGCCCCCAGCCCGCAGTTGGGCCCTGTCGTGTTTGGCAGTTTTATCAGACAAGATGAGGCCAGCAGGCATCTCTAACATCTCCCGATGACAGGAGAGGCAGGTTTGCGCATGTCCAGATGAGAAGTCAGAGAGAATAAATATGCTCAAACCAACACAACAATATACAGGGTTGGGCAAAAGTAGGCTTACAGTTGTGAGTACGTAAAATGGAGTTTATTCTTGTATTAGAGGCCCAGTGCATGCATTTGTGCGCTGGGGGAAGGGGGGTGGGTTCCTCAGCCTGGCCTGTGCCCTTTCACAGTCTGGGAGCCCTTGGGGGATGTCCGACTGACATCCTTAGCGCTGCCACGGAGGCAGAAGAGGCTCCTGCCACCACCGCTGCGCTCGCCAGCCATGAGCCTGGCTCAGGGCTTCTTGCTGAGTGGCGCTCCCCCTGTGGGAGTGCACTGACTACCAGGGGGCAGCTCCTGCACTGAGTGTCTGCTCCCTGGTGGTCAGTGCACGTTGTAGCAACTGGTCATTCCACCATTTGGTCGATTTGCATATTAGCCTTTGATTATATAGGATTATTATTCATTAATGACTGTATTATTTTCCATATGAACAACTGTGAACCAACTTTTGCCCCACCCTGTATGATGGGGAAAGGTGCTAATGGTGTTTGCTACCCAGGACACGTACCTCGCTGACACCTGGAACACTTCATCCAGAGCAGTAGGACCATCATTTCCTGGTGCTCAGCCAGCAAAACAAACCAGAATCCATTTCCCAGGAAGATGGCTACCGCTTTACATAAAACGGTCCCAATAATCTTCCCTCTTAGCTACTGTTTTGTTCTGCAGGCACTTCCACACAGTCACTGGGCAGGCAGCTACGTTTCTCTATAAATGCTTTTCTAGAAATGCTATGTCATAGTGCCTGTCAATCTATGTATTTTTATAAGTACTAACCAAGACTAAATGCAGCTTCCAGACTGCAATTGCGTCATCCTTATCCGTAATTGCACCCCTGAGTAGTGTTCACACAGCTCTCTGTACTTCTCCTTCAAGCTTGCGTTGCCATTGTCATTCATTCTTTCAGTAAATGTCACTGTTTGTAAGCCCCATGTCTGACTGAGTCACTACTGTGTCTCCCGGGCCTCACACAGAGCTGCCCCTCGTCGGGGCAAAATGAATATTTACAGAAGGAGTGAATAAATGAATGAAAAAATAAAGGCTAGGCACACAGCAAGAATAGATAACCTGTTTTAGTCACATAAAACAATGTTAAAGATTTTTTTCATCCAACTATGTCATGGTGGGAAAATAAAATTGTTAACCATGTTTCACTAACGCTCATCATAATCACCTGTCCATGTTGACAGCTGTTTCTAGTCAAATAACCTACATACCTCTAGTCACCTGCAGAAATGGGACACCTGGTGGAGAAAAGAAGCCAACAACATGTGAAAGTGTTGCATTGGGTTTTACACAGTAAACTCTCCTTGTATAAAGTAGATATTCCAGGGCAGAAAGATATCCCGTCTTCACCCTCTTTCTCCTTTTCTCACATCCATGTCTACCTATAGCTAGAAAAAAATAAAATACATTATTTAAATGCCAAGCAAAAGTCCTTATGCATCAGGCATGAATAAATGACTATTTGTTATATGAGGGCGGCTTTGGCAATGAAGAGGAGGAAGGTGGAGAGAGGGAGGGTCAGGAGGTATTTCAGAGGATGCACGGGGAGCGCAGGTGAAGCGGCGGATTGTCTGTGAGGCAGCTCCTGCTGGTTTCATTACAGATGCCACAGGCTGGTGGCGATTTGGCGCTGCTGTGAAACTCAACTACAGCCATCAACTATCCTCTCTCCTGAACTTTGCTTGAGGCCTCCACATCCTGGAAGTGTGGGCCATTTCATTTTCGAAGTGGCCTAATTAAAGTGTTTCCGTTCACATCTGTTCTGTAAATTGTACTCACAAAAAGCTACCATTTAAGAATTTTGCAAGCCGTCAATGCCACTGCCCTAATAGGAGCGAAATGTCACTTAGAAGTTACTGTCATGCAGGACTATTGACCAAGCTGTCAGCAACCCATTGGAAAATCCATTTTGTGGAGACCATTCCAGGCTCTTGCCCAGCTAGATACTGGAAGGGAGAACTTCTCTGCCAATTAGCTACATTTCTTCATTTTTAAAAGGCCAAAGTTTTAGCTACCCCCAACCCCTATTCAACAGAGCAAACAACTGGTTTCGGAAGATGATCAATTCCTCCCTTACCAGCAGATTCAGGCAGCCAGACAGAACCCGTTCTACCCTCAGGAGGACTAACCCACAACTGAGCACCCAAAGCTGCCTGCACCATCCAACCTCAAGTGAGTAACCCAAGCTGCTGCCAACGTGGACAACCTAAGGGGGTGATGGCAGGGGCACTGTGTTACTTTCGCTGCACGGTGAGTTAGCATACCTTTAAAGTTTTGTTCCTTTACACTTCCGGAAGTGAGATCACTCTGGCACAGTTTGTGTTGTGTGTGTTTTTAATGCACTTCACATTTGGATTACTTTAATTCTTAATTTATAGAAAACCAAAACTTTCAATATAGATACAATAAGCAATTGATTTTGGGCTTCAAAAACTCCCCCTCCTTCTTTTCTCTTCCTTGTCCAAAAAAGGGATTGCAAACAAACGTTTCTGATGGTATCCAGTTGAAATAAGTTCCTAAGCAGGAGGCAGCAGGTGAGCACTGTGTGGGTCTGCAGAGCAGGGCTGCCAACTGTGTCACTGTCAGGGCAGAGTCGAATATCCACAGCCACTCAAGACAGAAAAAGATTTTGAGTCTGGTTTTCCTATAAGAAGACTTAGGGAGTAATCTAAAATTAGCAAACTGTGCAAAGGTCCCAGGTACCTCTCAAAAAAAAAAAAAAAAAAAAGCACCACTCACAATCCAGAAAGGTAGACTTTGTTTTTTCTTAAAGAAGCACATTATGTAAACACTAGAGGCCTGGTGCATGAAAATTCATGCACTGGAGGGCAGGTCCCTCAGCCCACCCTGCCCCCTCTCACAGTCCGGGAGCCCTCAGGGGCAGGAGGCGACCTGGCAATCAGGGGAAGGCAACACCCCCATCACACCTCTGCTGCTGCCACTACCAGCAGCTCAAGTCTTGGCCAGCCCTGGTTACCTGAGCCTCAGGAAGCCCTGGGTGGCTGGGCAGTTGCCATCCGAGGCTTGCCTACACCTTGGGCCAGCCCTGAGTGGCTGGGGGGCTGAGGGTGGGTCCAGCTGCACCGTGCGCCTGCCTCCTCCCCTCCCCCCACTCCACCACCCCCCCAGCGGGGCTGAAAGGACTGGGGGACTCTGGCGGGGCTGAGGGGACTGGGCAGCGCCATCTTGTGACTATGGGTGCCGCCATCTTTGTGACAGTGTGATGGTCAATTTGCATATTCTCTCTTTATTAGATAGGATTTTAAACACCCAAACAAATGCTCCAGGTGGGTTTTCAGAACTTTGACCTGCTTGTTAAAAGGTGTGCACAGTCATATTTAAGTTTCCTGCCCACTCTTGTGGAAATGGCTATTTGGAAGGCAAGGAAATACTTGCCAAATTATTCAGTCGCCAGCTTTAAAAATGGGTTTTTCCTTCTTGAGAACGGCATACATACATTGAAGGGACTCTCTCCACTGTCTCCCACCTCTTCCTCTTCCTTCAACAGTGACAACCGAGGAAATAAAATGTCTAAGGCATCACATGTTAAGGTCCTTCTAAATTCATGTCTCAACCACTTATTGATCATACAGTGCTTACTACTACTGAAGATTCCATACTCTTCATAGTTATTGTTTCCAATCTGTAACTATATCAAAATGGAAGGTAAACTCTATTGGGATTGAGGAGGAAAGTCAAAATCTAGATTCCTTTTTACATCCCCAATGGCCAACACACCTGAAGGTCGCCCTTTGACATTTTAAATCCCAGTCCCCTAGAAGCAAAATGTGTATTCATAGCAGAAAACAATGAAAGGGAATATAAAGAATAATTTCATGCCACAATTATGATCATAAGCGATAAAATGGTTAGTCAGAAGGCAATCCACACTTTAACCACTTTTGGAAACAGATGGTTCTAAATGACTAATTTTCCTCAACATTTAACAGCAACATCAGAAATCAAACATGTTACAGAAACCATTAGGCTCAGTCCCACCCCTGCTACTATCAGTGTTGTCTATTAGGGAAATCATATCCCATTAATGTATTTACACTGAAGGAGGAAACTTGAAGGAAGGAGAAGAATCAGCTGTCACTGAGCACTCCAAAGCAGAGGCAGAGCTCTTCCTTTCCCCGCTCAAACCACTACCCGCTCGCTGGTTCCATCTGCCTTTGGAACAGGAAAGGTGGTGGATCAAGTCGAGGTTGTAAAAATAAATAAAATGTTCTTAGCTAGAATCTTGACCCATTCTCAGAAGCTGTGATATATTTCCACTCAGATGAATAAAATATCCTACTTTTAAATGTCCTGATATATCAGATAATAAGGTTTTGAAGCAGCAATCCCTACTCTAATCCTGGTTTTGTCTGAACGTACAACAAATAGTCAAGGAAGAATACAGATTTACACACACAAAGAACTCCTCTTGGTGGCTCATTCAGCAGTGGTTCAAAGTACAATCCTAGACAGGTACTGACTGTACCAACCTTGCTCCACTGCACAGCTTGGGTGAAAATCATTTGCCCAAAGCCCTTTGTGCTGATGTATGACTTAGATGCCACTCCAATCTGAATAGTCTTTTTCTGAAAACCTTTGTTCCAAAGATGTGATCATCATTAATATCTCCTGTCCTTCCTTCTTGAAGGATGCATTAAAGATGCTTTGTGAGCCCTGGTTGATGTTGCTTAGTGGTTAAAGCCATGGTCGGCAAACTGCGGCTCGCGAGCCACATGCAGCTCTTTGGCCCCTTGAGTGTGGCTCTTCCACAAAATACCACGGCCTGGGCAAGTCTATTTTGAAGAAGTGGCGTTAGAAGAAGTTTAAGTTTAAAAAATTTGGCTCTCAAAAGAAATTTCAATCGTTGTACTGTTGATATTTGGCTCTGTTGACTAATGAGTTTGCCGACCACTGGGTTAAAGCATTGGCCGAAGGACTGAAGGGTCTCAGGTTCAATTCCCAGTCATGGTCAGGTACCTGGGTCTCAGGTTGGATCAGGGTGTTGGACCTGTTTGGGGCACTTGTGGGAGACAACCAGTTGGTGTGTCTCTTTCCCATTGATATTTCTTTCTCCCTCTCCCTCTTCCTCTCCTACTTCCTTTTCCTCTCCCTCCCTTTCTTCCACTCTCTCTAAAAAACAAATGGAAAAATATCCTCAGGTGAGGTTTTTTAAAGAGATGCATTATGAATAAATAAAGATATGGATGCCATGTCTGTACCTCAAAACAAGCAGGGGGACTACAGGGTCACATCTCAACAAGAAATCTTCCAAGAAAGGCAGAGGGCCAGGGAAGGTCCTAGAAGGGCAACTGAAGTGAGGGGGAGGACAGGAGCCTGGTGAGCTAAAGATCTTAAGACTCTTTATTCTAAGAAGATGGAGGATGAAAGGAGAAAGGCCAAAGGCGTTAAAGTCATCAAGAACAGAGAGAGCACAAACCTGAGCTTGTTCACAAAATGCCGGAATATAACTGGGAAGGTGTGGGGATCTGGAGAGAGGGGTAGTTTGAGCACTGTAAACAGATAATATTAGAATAAAATACTGTTTCCCATAGTAAATTGATGCAACTATTTCCTCAAACCTTTCCCCTTTCTGTAACAATTACGTGGGCTGATACCTGTAAGGCTCTAACAGAGTATAGGAAGTGATCATCATCATTAACTCCTTGACTAAATTACAAGATCCCTAAAGACTGGGATGTATCACACTCACATTTTAATGCCCCTACCGTGCCCTGCACATGGGATGTGTGTATGGTGGTAAACTTTTAACAACCAGCTCCCCAGGCATGCGGAAAACTGATTTGTAGTGATTGCCAGTTTCCATGGTGTAAATATCCCCACCATGGCAAAGTTCAAGGAACCAAGACGATGTCACTGAAAGCAATGTTGGGAGAGATGCGCATAATCAGTTCTTGGGGGTGTAAAAGCCGCTCCAGCCCATCGCTGGATGCACTCAGTACATAACCATGGAATTGCAAATGGGGCCAAACCGTAATTTCACACCATGGCCAGAGAACAGCCATGTGCCTGAGTACTACGAGTAGGAGCATCCATTTGGTAAAATCCTCTGCACTGTCAATAAAATGATCATATCAGGTTTTTCTCCCAGCTAACACTTTTACCTCGTCATCTCTCAGATTTCACTAGTACTAAGGACTTCTAAGTATAGTTTCAGCAGAAAACTTGGTCACTACAAGATATATATGAACTGTATGTACTAGTAAAAAAAATTGAGTCATGGTATTGACTGTTACCAGTCAAAGTTATACTGTGAGTTAATAAACCAGTAACACTAAGTAACTAGTAAGTGAAACGAATATGAATTCACTCCTAAGGAGAAACCACAAAGCATCAGAACACTTATCGGATTCTCAACTAATATAATCAGTTATCTCGAAGGTGTCTTCCTTTTATACAGGGTTTGGCCTTGTTGGCCTTGACTGGTCCAGCATCTACTCCCTCTCAATCTTTCCTGCTTTAGGCCCCTCCCAAGGCAAGCCGCCTCAGCCACTTGGGGCTCCTAAGGGAGCAGGTCGACCTGGGGTTCTGTCCCCTTCCCTCTGTCTCACTGAGCTCTTCCTAGCCCTTTCTGATGGTGTTCAGAAACAGAACTACACCCCTAACTGCTTTCCAGCTTAGTAATATTAGTCTTTAACCAACTGAAATCTTTGTTTTATTTTCCTTTTCTTTCAAAATCAGCCTCAGCTTTAGTTGCTTTCATCTAAGAGGAGGCACTATAATTTTTTTCTCATCTCAGTTTGAAGCTGCTCGGTCTTTCCTGATCTATCTCTCTCAGCCTCGACTCACTCAATCTGAGTGTGGATGTGTAAGTCTCCTTAATCCGAATGCCTCCTTCAGTATGAGCAATACTTACAATAAAAAGCTTCTCTCTCTTAATGCCCCATCAAGTGAATTCTTTCCTCCCTGTAAGAAAAGTCTTGGTACTCTGGGAAGAAATAGTTGTGCTCTGCCTGCAGGCCAGGCATTTCTCATCATTCTACCTATGACCTCTGGACACCTCTGGGAGAATGTCTTCCCTCTTAGTCCCATAACTCTCTTTTCCTTAAAGGAGCCATAGATTTTCTAGGTCTGATCAACAGACAACCAAGATTGCAAAACATAAACTCACCATTTAACCAAATACAATGAAATATTCATATAACTGGGGTTCTGATCAGAGGCATTCTAAAAGGACTATATATTTTATTTCATTGGATTTACTGTTCACACCAGGTGACATTCATCAGTCTATCAGTCTATAAGTGATTAAATCTCATCAAGAAAGCTCTTGCTTTGTGGGGCAGAAATAAGTCCATTGTTTAATATATGTGGGACAAATGAAGTTTTCTCCCTCTAGTTAATTCCTACCTATCATAACATATATCATGCAGATGCTTTAAAAATAGCATCTTCTAGCCCTAGCCGATGTTGCTCAGTGGATTGAGTGTCAGCCTATGCACCAAAGGGTCATGGGTTCAATTCCCTGTCAAGGGCTCATACCTGGATTGCAGGTTCCATCCCCATCCCCAGAGTGGGTGTGCATGTGGGAAGCAACCAATCTATGCAAGACACATTGATGTTTCTCTCTCTCTCTCTCTCTCTCTCTCCCTTTCCCTCCCTCATACTTCTCTGAAAATCAATGGGAAAAATATCCTGGTGTGAAGATCAACAAACAACAAAAATAGAGTCCTCTTCTTAGCAGTCGTTAAAAGCTTTTTTAAAATTGACAAATTCTGGAGTCTGCACCCAAATAGGAGGAATAATGGAACAAACTTATCAAGAGCTTGACATGGAGAATTCAGGTTTTAAGGAACCCTACAATTTGAAAGGCCCTGTATAAGAAAATACAACAATCACAAATACAAAACCATGTATCAAAGAAAATATTTATTTAAAAAGGGTATGTGGACATGAGGATTCCTGAAATTTAAGTTTCATAAGCTTGATAGTGCTTCACCTCCCACCTAGAACATTTTCCTAAGAGCAGGCCCCTATGAGAGCTTTTTGCATTCCATAGGAAAGAAGTCTACTTAATCATCTACCAGCCTTCTGAGAAAGGCACTATTTCCAGCTTCAGCATATAATTGAGAAGACTAAGGGCAAGAAAGATTGAGCAACTTGCCCAAGGTCACATCGTCATGGAGGACAGAGCCAGGACCCAACTCCAGCACCCTATGTTTGGCCAATTCACAAGATAGCTTACTAAGACCAAAAGGATATTTACATGTCTTACTTTTACCATTTCTCAACATTAATTCATTTTCATTCCATCCTAAATTTCCTAAGAAAAAGAAGCACAAAAGTAAGTGTTTATTTTAGAGTGAACACAAATTTGGACCTTGAAGTTGCACGGCAGACACTCCATCATTAGGACTTAAGTTTTCATCCCCAATTGCTCCAATTCAATCCTCCCAAACAAAATGAGCTCCTTCATCAGTCATGGCCACATGGGTTTCGAGTGGATGAACATTACAGCTGCTGGTTGTGGGGTTCTCCAAATCACTAAGTTCAGATCATTTCGAATGTCAAACTGGCACTTAACAGGCAACAGCTGAGAATCTGACTTGATTTTATTTTGGAGTAAAATCCTCTTCAAGCTAAGGTTTTATTCTATAATTCCTCACATTACCTACAAGTGTCATCAAACAGAAAATAAAGATATTTTTCACATCCTTAAGTAATTCAGAAATGTTGAGGATGATCCTGTTAATGTGGGAGGCTCAGGAATAAAGTTGTCCACTTTCAGTGGGGCATTAACTTCCTTAGGACCAGAGGTAATTTCACAAATGGACCCTAAGAGGCAGAAAGAGTCAATGTACCTAATGTACTCACCACCAAATGTCATTTAAAACTGAATTTAAAGCTACAAAGAACAGACAGCTCAAGACTGGTCACCATGACATCCCTATTTTCAAAGCAACCTAATAACAACTCATTTGTTGAACAATTAAGACCCATTTGTTAAAAGTCAGTAATTGGGGAATAAAGAAACCTAGGCCAGTGGTAGGCAAACTCATTAGTCAACAGAGCCAAATATCAACAGTACAACGGTTGAAATTTCTTTTGCGAGCCAAATTTTTTAAACTTAAACTTCTTCTTACGCCACTTCTTCAAAATAGACTCGCCCAAGCCGTGGTATTTTGTGGAAGAGCCACACTCAAGAGGCCAAAGAGCCGCATGTGGCTTGCGAGCCGCAGTTTGCCGACCACGGACCTAGGCAGAAAAGCATCATCTTTCTAAGTTAGACTTAGAATATTTATCCAGATGAATTAAGCACCCGATGGCCTTAGCTATCTCTTTTCTATAACACACTTTGCCAGCTTTAGTCTAAAGATGTGCTCCATGGAACAGTGCGGGGCACCATGGAGACGTTTGAAGGGACTGAGGAGAAAGGAACCCCAAGTCAGCCTCATGTAAGTTTGTTTGAACTGCCTAGGCCCCAAATTCAATAGAATCTGTCACATCACTCTCCAAAGAACTGAATTTAGTATGGAGTGCATACATTTTGAGCCTCATAAAAAGGTTTTGCTTTTTTTTTTTTTTTTTTCAAGAATCCAAAAGACCTCATTGGAGAGCACTTAAAATCTCTGAGTATTGCCAAAACCAGTTTGGCTTAGTGGATAGAGCGTCGGCCTGCGGACTGAAAGGTCCCAGGTTCGATTCCGGTCAAGGGCATGTACCTTGGTTGTGGGCACGTCCCCAGTGGGGGGTGTGCAGGAGGCAGCTGATCGATGTTTCTAACTCTCTATCTCTCTCTCTTCCTCTCTGTAAAAAATCAATAAAATATATTTTAAAAAAAATCTCTGAGTATTACTGATTTTTTCCCTTCAAACATTTATTAAACACCTACCATGTGCCAGGCACTGGGGTAGGAGTTCTAGGTAGACTGTCTCTAATCTATAACTGTCATGTTCATCCTTTTGACTCCAGGGCCGAATACAGTACCTGGCAATATATAGTAGAGGTGGCTCAAAAATGGAAGTTATCGTTATCACCATCATCACTCTTATTAATGGTACAGAGGTCACAGGTGGCATAGAGGTCAACATTTTTCAGGGGTGTGCTCCTATAATGCTCATGGAATCCATAAGTACTGTTCGTGACAGCTGTCACCCACCAAAGTGACAGGTTAGAGGGCAGCAGGGCACAGTAGATGACTTCATTAGGGCTTTCTCATCGTTCTCCACACAAATGACAAAAGCATTGTTACCATGAGGCTAAAATGAGTTAACCTGTTAACAGAAAAATCATTCTTGTGTTCCTCATTGTAAATCTACAGTGTGAATTTTTAAGTAAGGCCTGCATACTTCACACTAATTGCCTCTAAGTTAAATTACAGAAGAAGATTTAATTAAGAACATGATGGTTTCAACCATGACATCTCTGAATGGCTCCTTGATGCCACACTCTGCTTTAGGCAATTTATATTCCTCAACTCACTTAAATTTCATCACCTCCTTCTATGGTATCATTGGCTTCATGTCCCACTTTGCAGATAAAGAAACTAAATCTCCGCCTACCAGGAGGCCAGGGAAGACTAGGGAGACTTCTGCCAAGCCCAACAAGAAGTCCTCCATCAAGTAAGGCAGAGAGCCAGGGGAAGCCCTAAGAGGAGCAGCTGGAGTGAGGGAGGTGGTGGGGAATTGGCTGAGCTACAAATTTTAGGGCTCTTTAGCCTAAAAAGATGGGGAAAAGAGGGAGGGGTGGTCAAAGGCTATGAAATCATGAACAAATCCAGCATAAACCTCGGTTTGTTCACAAAATGACAGATGAGAGAAGAGAACCGTGAAGAGAAGTATGAAGAGCTAATGTGTTAAATGCAATCACCTAAGGAAAAATCACGAAAGAGAAAGAGATGAAGGCTAAAGTCAAGATTTAGAAGGACCCAAGGAAGGCACATGTTGACTAGACACATTTTTTTATTGTTGAGAGTATTATAGATGTCCCTCCTTTATTTTCTCCCTCTTGCCTCCCCCTCACCCACGACCTGGTTCCCACCCCACCGCAGGCCTTCACCACCCTATTGTCTGTTTATGAGCAATGCATATATGCACATAAGTTCTCTTGTTAATTTCTTCCTACCCCTCCCTGCCGCTTCCCTCTGAGATTTGTCAGTCTGTTCCATGTTTCCATGCCTCTGGTTCTATTTTATTTATCCGTTTATTGTGATCATTAGATTCCACATGTAAGTGAGATCATGTGATATTAGTCTTTCTTGGACTGGCTTATTTCGTTTAACATAATCATCTCCAGGTCCCTCCATGCTGTTTCAAAGAGTGGTAGATCCTTTTTTACAGCTGCATAGTATTCTATTGTGTAAATGTACCCATTTTTTAATCCATTTATCTACTGATGGGAACTTGGGCTGTTTCTAGATCTAGCTATTCTATATAATAAAAGGCTATTATGCAAATAGACCGAATGGCAGAACAACCAGAATAACCGAACAACCGGTCGCTATGATGTGCACTGACCACCAGGGGGCGTGCACGGAACATGGTGGGCGTTGGCCATGGAGGGATGGTGGAGCAGGTGAGTGGGGGCACCAGACCAAAGTGGGGCACTGGTTGCTGCCATTGGGGCAAGCCTCTGGTGGTTACTGAAAATTCTATGCTACCACGCACCATGGTCCTGCCTGGCACTTGCACCTGCTGCTGGCCCGGTCCTACTCACACCTGCTGCCGGCACCGGAGTTGCCGCTTGCACCCACTGCCAGCGCCTGGTGCTGGCCCCGATCGCTCAGTGCCATCAGTGGGTGCGAGCAGTGGCTGCTGGCCCTGATTGCCCCTGAGGACTTCTCCACCTCCCCCTGCTCCTGAGGGGTGATCAGGGCAGCAGCTGCCACTTACAGTCACTGATGGCACTGGCCCTGCTCGCATCCACTGCTGGGGCTGGCCCCAATCGTTCTGCGCCTTCAGCAGGCGCAAGCAGGGCAGGCGCCGTCAGTGCATGGGAGCGGCAGTGGAGGGAGCACGGCTGCCAGCAGACAGGGGACCGAGGGCTGCAGTGGGAGGGGCCAGGAAGGGGCACGGAGGATGGGCTGAGACCTGCCCCTGTGCCTACCATAGCCTCGCGGCCCACAGTTCCTTTCAAGGTGCACGAATTCGTGCATTGGGCCCCTAGTCTATAATAATAAAAATGTAATATGCTAATTGGACTGGAAGTCCTTCCAGACGACCTTCCAGATGAAGCCCTGGTGGGGACTGAGGCTTAGGCAGCTGCCTCTGTGGCAGGGGCCGAGCCCCTTGCACGAATTTTGTGCATCGGGCCTCTGGTATAAATAATGCTGCTATGAACATAAGGGAGCATATATTCTTTCTAATTGGTGTTTCAGGATTCTTAAGATATATTCCTAGAAGTGGGATCACTGGGTCAAAAGGCAGTTCCATTTTTAATAGTTCCACTGTTTTCCACAGTGGCTACACCAGTCTACATTCCCACCAGCAGTGTACTAGAGTTCTTTTTACTCCACATCCTCGCCAGCACTTGTTGTTTGTTGACGGTAGCCATTCTGGCAGGTGTGAGGTAGACACATTTTTATTGATTCCCTATTAGGTTTCTAGCTCTTTCAATATGATGTCATTTGATCCTAATCAAAAGCCTCTCCAGGGAGGGTGCTGAGTTTTTTCATAGCTGCTCTAAATGCTTGGCCATTTAAATGCAGTGCTTGTGACTGCATCCCACCAGAATAGCCAGGTTATTTTCAAGTGTTCATGATGTCTCCAAATTCATGCTCATGGTCACTTAATCCTTTATGTTTACTTGTTTCTCTGTCCCCATTTCACTTTAATTGAATTTGGAAAAACTCTGCCACTTTGAACAATTGTGCTTACCTAGACTCTTCTTTCTAGTGAACCCTCCTCATCAGTCTCCTCATCTGTTATGAACCAAATGTTTGTGTCCCAAAATTCCTATGTTTAAACTGCACCCTCCCACATGATGGTCTTAGCAGGTGGGGCCATTTGGGGGTAATCAGGATTGAATTAGGTCATGAGGGTGAAACCCTCATGATGGGACTAGTGCCCTTATAAGAATCATGAGAGAGATTGCATCCCTTCTCTGCTCTCTGCCATTTGAAGATACAATGAAAAGTGGGCCTTCTGCAACCCAGAACAGGGCTTCACCAGAACCCAACCATGCTGGCACCTTGGTCTTGGACTTCCAGCCTCCAGAACTGTGAAAAAAATTTGTTGTTTATAAGCCACCCAGTCTACAGTCTTTTTGTTATTGTAGCCCATGCTGAGACATCATCTAACAGAAATACAGGATTAACCCTGAAAAAAACAAACAAACAAACAAAACCTCAAACTATAACACAAAGAAACAATTTCTGTGAGTCCAATAGCAAAGTGCAATGTAGATGGAGCCAAAAGAGGTCTTTGAGAGCTAGAATAATAAGTAACGAGCTGCAGGTATTTAATAAGATGGTATTTAGCACTGGTAAATATATGTATTTTCCTTTTAAAAATGTCAATGTATAGGTTTATCCTGCTAAATCAGAGAAGCTTAGAGATTTGGTCTCAATTGATCCAATATGAATCACCCATGTAATGCAGCTGCCAGGAAAGACAACGTGACTTGGGCCTCATTAACAGCTGCTACATTCTGTACGAATCAGAACCTACTCCTACATGAATGCTACTTCAAGTGACTACAGCTGTAAAGAAACTCAACCCCTGCCATGTGAGGAATGATTCAAGTTAATGGAAATATTTAGCTTAAAATATTGGGAGGGGGGTTAGGGGTCAAGAAGAGACAATAGTTGTTTTCAATTATGCAAAGGGCTCCCATGTGGAAGAATTAATTGATGTGTGTTATACAACTCCAAGGAGCAGAACAAGAACCAATAACAACAAGAATAAAAACAGTTATTGTGTTCTTTCTCTGTGCCAGACACTAAGCTAAGTATATTCTATTCATTACCCCACTTAAGTCACAATAATCTAGACATAAGTGAGGGGTAGTTACTAAGAAATAGATTTAAAGCCAACACACAAAAGAATATTCTAACAATTAAAGTCACCCAGAGGTGAAATAGGCTGCATTGGAAGGTGTCGCGTGTCCTGTCCCTGGATCTGACCAGTTGTGTGCTGGAACACCCTTGGTGAGAAGATGCTGAGAGAATTCAAATATCAGATGGGTAGTTGAGTGAGAACCTACTTTAAGTCCCTTCTCCGGCTCGCTAGAATAAAAAATATGTAAACAAGGAAGAGCTTTTGAGCAGATGCTTTTGAATGAGTACAACAGAAGGAGAAATTAAAATATATTTCAAGGAAAATGAGATGGCATTAATAGACAGCTTTACTAGCAGAACACATTCTCTTCTATGGGATGATTTCTTTCAGGTCCCTTATAATGACAGTGGTGACAGGGCCAATGAGCCCTGTGACACATGTATTCTCCCTGTTTGGCGGGGAAGCTTCAGGTGAGATGCTGACTTTTCTGGATCCTGTCAAGACTTGACAGCTCCAAGAGTCTAGAATCCAACAGAAGAGAAGCCCCTAAACCTGGATGGCTTCAAGTCACTTCGAGCTGCTATTCCTTTCTTTGTTGTAATGACTAAAAATGTATACACGTCAAAATGGCCTTGGTTACTTTGCCAGGAGAGAGCCTTGTGGATTCTTAAAGGACTTGGAAGGTCCAGAAACCTGCCAGCAGCAAAGAAAACTTTGGGAAACTCGTAAAAAGAATAGTGGGAGCACTCTGGATATTTCAGACAAGACACAAGATGCATTCAATTTTAGAGAAACATTTCCAATGCCCATCTTCGTGCTTCTTCCTATTTTCTGTGCGCTCTTTGGCCTAAAGTAACAATTCAAGATAAGATCTAAGAAGTGTTTCCAACAAGAAAAGGGGAAAGAAGAACCATGAGGAAGTGGAGTGGGAGATGTAGGGACAGGAGGAAGAAGGGAGGAGAGGAAAGAAAAATATATTCACAGACAGATGCAAAGGGTGTGGGTTGTGCCCCCTTAAAGAAAATTAGTGGCTACTCGTATGATTATACATAGTAGTAGGAATGTGGCAGCCAGTTCCACATACAGGAAGAAGTTCGGAAGACAAGTGGAGGACAAAACTGTCAACAGTCACCAAACAGCGCTTCCTGGCTTAGACCTCAGACACAGTAGAAAGAGGAAGAGGAGTTAATATCAAAAAGCCTCTGGGACCAAATTTGTTCCAACTACCACTCCCGCACATCAGCTACCACCTCTTCCCCAGGAAACCAGCTGTCCTGGCCGGTAGCTTTGTCCTAGGACAGCACACCCGTCTACTAAGCGATGTTTCCAGAAGGAACTCTTGTTCTTGAGCAGCCATCGGTGTGTGGAAATTCAGCACAAGCAAGAAACCTCTCCAAGCGATTTTCCCGAGTTCCCTCACATAAAGCAGGTTTCCCCCTCCACTTAAACCACAACAATTTGTTTTACTTTGATAGGTCCTCCTAAATAATGGCTTCATCATTAAACATCTGGCTTCTTCCTAGCAGATTAGGCCTCCAATGAGGAAAGTGTGTTTATAATTCTAATTTGAAACACAGCACATTAATATGCTGATTCTCATAATGTTTGCCTTAACCTGTTTGGAGAAATTATGACTACAAATATCTTGTACACAACACCTCTAACTACCAGCTTGTACAAACAACATAAGAGCCGGAGCGCCTCATCCAGACGATTGGAACCACTTCAGAGGCGATCATGATTAGTGCTTTGGCTGGAAGCCATATTTTACACATCAACTCAGCATCTGTCTGCGAGCTGCTGTCCCAGCCGAACAGACCCACCTCCACTGTTACTAATAAGCACATTGGCGCGAGCCAGATGGTCTGACGGGAAGCACTCTGCCTCTTCCCGAGCTAGGCACACTGGAGGGAGGGAGCCCACGCAGGCCCCAAGTCAGAGTTCCTCGGGCTCCAGGTTCCTGCAATGCTGTGTGCAAACAGGCACCACTAAAAAAGAATGTAAATGAGGGCGCTATTCATTATTTAGGGCTGGCACATCGCCATCCCCTCCTCCTCTGGGCGAGGCCTGCCTTAGGAACAGGGAAAGCATCTGATGAGAGCAGGGCAACCCTGGAGGCGTGGAGCCATGGCAAAGCAGATTCTTCCCTTCTGCTGAGGATCCTGCAGGCTCAGCACTTCTTGGCCCACAGAACAGCTGAGCTTTTCACTTCCTTCCTAACAAAGCGCTGGAGTTCTTACTCTGTTTATACCAAGGGTGCTTATACACAACCTACACCTCCCGCCCCCCGCCCCAAAAAAAGCAGACTTGCTGCTCTATTCTCAGGCATAGCCAAGGTCCTTTGCCTCAGGCCAAGTTTAAGGAAGGAGGGGTGGGGGAGGAGGTGGAGGAGATGATCAGTTTATTAGGGCAGAGACTTACAAGCAAGTTCTAGACCACAGTGGCCAGAAGTTGCATCAAGAGAATGTCTCCTTTCTTTTGGGAGGGTGTCTGTAGATCTTATACTGTGATGCTGAAATATTTCACAGCATCCGATCTACAGTCTGCATCATCTTTTGCTGACTGATTCTAAGAGACATGAGAGCATGGGCTGCACATTATACTTATTCTGAATTTCTCCAAATTGCCAACCTAACACAGTATCTAAAAGGTCATTATTAAAACCTTAAACTTGGTTTTTAACTCTTTAAGTAAACTTTTTTATTTCATATGAAATGAATAGCTTGGCATTGAATTGAATCAACCTCATCTCAGCAAAACGAGCAAACACTAAGCATTCTTGTTGCAGAGGTTGACACAGAGCAGCTCTGCCATTGTCAAAACATTAGATTCCTTTTCAAACCCATCTGAGAGTCTTTTCCTGTCAATGACATAATCCCAATTGTTAAAAATAAAAATAAAAAGTTAAACAGGGGCTAATGGACATGTTTGTACGCTCTCCGTTTTGAATCTGAAAAACTTTTTCTTGCCTAATGATATAAAACATGCTGACTCCTGGTATTAGCCTGGACCCATTGGCTCTAAGTGACAGAACTCCAGCTCTAAATAGTTGGACCAAAAAGGGGAAAGCGGGGAGGGATTTGTTGGCTTCTGCATTCAAACTATGTAAAAGGCAGGAATGGAGCCAGATAGAGGGTCAGCTGGATCCAGGGACTCAGAGGCCTTCCTTTCCCCCTCCCCCAAACTGTTTCTCTTCTCCCACCCCTCTCCCTTCTTCTGTTTCGGTGAACATGGCCAATGATTAGTCAGGTTGATAGCATGTACCTCTCACATGATGTGATAAGTACACTTTCATCTCTATGCTGTTCTTCCCCCAAATCCATACCCCAGTCTAATCATGGGGAAACATCAGACAAACCCACACTGAGGGACAGTCTACAAAATACCTAAACAGCACTCTTCAAAAGGGCCGAGGTCGTGAAAAACAAGAACAGCCTGAGAAACTGTCACAGATTGTAAGGGCTATGACAACTATATGCATTTGGCATCCTGGATTGGAGCCTAGAAATAAAAAGGACATTAGCTGAAAAATTGGTGACTTTAGAAAAAAAGTCTGTAATTTAGTTACTGGTACTGTACTAAGCTTATTTCCTTAGTTTTGACAAGTGGACCATGGTTATATGAGACTAGAGGCCCGTTGCACAAAGATTCGTGCAATAGGCCTTCCTTCCCTGGCTGCCGGCACCAGTTTTCCTCTGGCACCCGGGACCCAGGCCTTCGCTCTGGCTGCCACCTTCTGTCTTCGCTCCAGCCGGAGTCTTTGTTCCTGTAGCTCCCTCCACCCCCTGCCCTCCCCCTTATAGCAGGTGTCCCGCCTGGCCGATCCGCGCCTGCATGCATGCTGCCCAGAGGCCCAGAGAGGCTGGGGGGCAGGGCCACCTCCATCTTTGTTGGGTTAATATGAATACTCACTCCTGATTGGCTGGTGGGCATCGTGAAGTGATGGTCAATTTGAATGTTTCTCTTTTATTAGTGTAGATGCTGTTAACATCCCCAGAAACTGAATGAATGGTACACAGAACTCCCTGTTTTATGTCTGCAATTCTTCTGTAAATCTAAAATTATTTTAAAATAAAAAGATTCTTTTTAAAATAATCAATTTATTAAATAAGGCTTGGATAAAAGAAGAGGTCCCAGAAATATTGCTTTATGGAGAGATAGTTTAGGAGCATGATTAAATTAATGCTTTATTCAAATTTATGAGCTGTGTTGTAACAGGGCTGCACAGTGTTTTCCTCCCCAGAAAGCCCATCTATGTTTTTCTCTGTAAAGTTGTGGTCTTTCATACCGATTCTAGAAGCATTAAACTCTCCTCTGTCAAAGATCTCTATACTCCAAGCCCCAAAAGATGCATTTAAGAAAGACCCACATTCCAAAGCATGTTAGTTCCCAAGACCTAGCCCCTCAGCAATCTGTGATAAGACTATTCATTTGAAAGCATAGTTGGGATCCATTTTCCTCTGAAGGTTCTGTCTACTACAGTCATAATAGCCACTGGGTCTCCTAAGAATCCTCTTTAAAGTGCTAGCAGAAACAAATGGGCAGTGACAAAATAGTCACAGGGATGTAAAGTATAATATATGGAATATACTCAATTAATCCTATCTAATAAAGAGGGAATATGCAAATTAACCATCATGCCATCACAAGATGGCAGCACCCACAGCGGAGGCAGGTTTCTGTAACACAAGATGGCTGTGCCCACAGCGAAGGCAGGGTTTCCATAACACAAGATGGCTGCACCCACAGCAGAGGACGAGTTCCCATAAAGAGCCTTAACAAGCAATCAGCAGGGACCTGAGGCTGCGTGGCACTGGGCCGGGGCAAGGAACCTGAGGCTGCGCCCCCCCACCCAGTGGGGCTTGACAGGGGACCTCAGGCCACACCCCCTGCCCCAGCACCAGACCAGGGGACCTCAGGCCACACCCCCTGCCCCAGCACCAGACCAGGGGACCTCAGGCCACACCCCTGGCCTGGTGCAGGCACCTCAGGCTGTGCCTCCCGCCCAGCAGGGCTTGACGGGGGACCTCAGGCCACATCCCGCGCCCCAGCGCTGGGCCGGGGGACCTCAGGCTGTGCCCTCCACCCCGGTGGGGCTTGACAAGGGTGGGCCCCCCGGGTCTGGATCTCGCCCAATGGGGGTGGGGCTGGCTGGGTCTGGGTCTTGGGAGATTTTGAGGCACCGTGGGTGGGCGGGGACTTGACTCTGGGTCCCGTGGTGAGCCCCAGACTCTGACAGGAGGAAGATTTTCATATATATTTTACAAATTTTTTTCATCTCTGACACTTCTATTATAGAGAAAGGGCAAATAGCAAATTAAAATATTTCCTCTAATTAATCCCCTTTTAATGTGCACGAATTTCGTGCACCGGACCACTAGTCCTATATAATAAAGAGGTAATATGCAAGTTGGCCATCATGCCCTAGCACAAGATGGCCACCACAAGATGGCCAGCAGGGGAGGGCAGTTGGGGGGGACCAGGCCTGCAGGGGAGGGCAGTTAGAGGCGACCAGGCTGGCAGGGGAGGGCAGTTTGGGGCAATCAGGCCAGCAGGGTAGCACTTAGGCATCGATCAGGCTGGCAGGGGAGTGGTTAGGGGGTGATCAAGCTGGCAGGCAGAAGCGGTTAGGGGCAATCAGGCAGGCAGGCAGGTGAGTGGTTGTGAGCCAGCATTCCTGGATTGTGAAAGGGATCCCAGATTGCAGAGGGTGCAGGCTGGGCCGAGGGACCCCACCCCCCCCCCGCCCCAGTGCATGAACTTTGTGCACCAGGCCTCTAGTATTATAATAACTACATATGGTACCAGGTGGGAATGTACTAGACTTATCACAAGGGATCACCTCATAAGTTATATAAATGTCTAACCACTAGGCTCTACTCCTGAAACTAATACAACATTGAATGTCAACTGTAATTTAAAAATAACAAAAATTTTAAAAATATTTAAATAATAAAGTGGTATAAGACACTATAATTGCATCATTTCTACTTCATTATTATTAAAACACACCATTCTATCCTAAGCCAGCAGGCCCCCTCTGTTGGCTGATTTCAGGGGGAAAAGTACTTGCTTTGGCTTTATTTCCCAGAGCTATTCTCAGACAAGGGCTGTGATTGAACACCTACTTTATTGTTCTACTTTCACTCAGTCCATATGCATTCAGCAATTGTGGTTGGCCATTCATTGTCCTAGGTTCTATGGACACCAAGATACAAAAGATACAGTCCCTGACACAGCTACTTTGGCAACTGTTTGGTAACACCTGGTAAAGGTAAAACAGTGTATATGTATTTTACCCAGATGCCCTGCTTCCAGTTACATCTATCCTACTGTCAGGCTTGCACAGGTGCCAGAAACATGGGCAATAACATTACAGAGGCCTGGTGCATAATTGCGAAATCTAGAAACAAGTCTTCATCAATCGCTTCAGTAAATAAAGTACAGTGGTATTCATGAAATGGAATTTATACAACCATGAAAAAAATGAATGAACCATGACAACACATATCAACAGAATAAATCTCATAACCATAATAATGGGAGAAAGCAGCAAGGCATAAATGGATACAACAGAACAATTCCAATTATGTGAAGTTCAAAAACAGACCCAATTAAACGATGTATTGCCTAGGGATACATACTTAGGTGGCGTTTTTAAAACCTGTAAGTGAATGCATTGATAATTAACATGAAATTCAGAATAATGGTTATGTGCAGGGAGTAGGAGAGTCAGATGAGGCCAGGGAAAGACCCTCAGGGGATTTCTAAAGATGGGCAGACCCTATGCTGAAGGCCTGGGTGATAGACACGTGAGTGTCTGATTTTGTTGTGACTGTTCTTGAAATCACTATAATTATATATATATTGTAAATCCTCCTTTGTATGTATTCCACAGTTCATAAAAATGTTTAAAATAGGTTTAAAAGATTCTATGATGACAAAACATTTTTAAATATTAGAATAAGAATGGTGTGATCAGCTTCTCATCTCCAAAGCATCTGTTAAAAACTAGGTGTGATATTGTGCCACCTGTGCCATGACATTTCTATATGAAGTCAAAAGGAGAGAGGAATCAAGTCTGCCTGAAAATCAAGGAAGGCTTCAAAGAGAAAGTGACTCTTAAGCTGAGAATAGTTATTTAGACAGAGCACAGTAAAAGAAGCAGGTAAAGAACTCACAAAAAGGCCCAGAAGGTTAAAGAAGTATGCCACATTCGGGGAAATTAAGTGATGAGTTCCAGCTGCTTGTGAGAGGCCAGCAGATGTAACTGAGAGGAAGGCAAGAGAAGATTAGTAAAAATATGTTATTCCTCCTAAAAGTAAGAGTTTGATCTCCATCCTGAGAAGCAATGAGTTCAAAGCAGGAGTGCCAGTCCAGGGCAAGACTGGGGGTGGAGGTTCGGGGCGGGGGGGGGGGGGGGCGGGTAGTGTGCCAGATAGGAAACCACAGCCAGCATGAGAGAAGGTGGGATGAGGAAGGGAGGGAGTCTAGAGGGACTGGAGGTTCAATCACTATTTAATGAGTCGTTGGGTATTGAGGTGAGGAAGAGGGAGCATCCTGGATGATCCTCAAAAATCTGGTTTGGATCAGGAATTCAGAAGGAAGGTAAGGAATTTGGAGGGAGGAGCAGAGTTGCTGGTATAACGGGAGGAAGGAAAAGGAGAGAGATGAGTCCAAGTTAGCATCTGATGACTCAGCCTTGAGGTTGCATTGAAGCAGCCAGCTGATGCTCATTGGCCTAACCCGAGTGGAGAGAAGGAAAGTTAAAGGAGAAAGCATCAGCTGGTTTACCTCTTTCTGTACAACAAGAGACAGAATCCCATAGCAGTGAAGTTCCTAGATTGTCTCTAGTTTTAGTCCACGTTATCCTTGCTCACCTGGCTTAAGCAGAGTGGGGCAGCAAATCCTAGAAGAGGTGGCACAAGTCTCATTGATACCAAAAGACAAGTGGAGTTCTCACTGGGTACCAGCAATGGGGGATTGTCCATGAAGTTGTCACATTATAGACCAGATTTTAGTCTTGATTTCATACATCTTTAATAAATGCAAAAATCTAGAGAACTCCTTTGGCACTTGGAGTAAGTAAATCATTCAGTTAAGCTTAGTAATTGCAATGTAGCTATTGTACATTCACTCAACCCCATGTTCCCCCAAAATTGCTCTGTGAAAATCTAAAGCATCGCATCCCTATTACGCAGACTTTGAATGGCTGCCCAGGCCCATGGGTTGTGTTTTGGTGGGAGGATGGACAGAGCCGGAGGGCTGCACCGGAGGCTGCGGCACAGGTACAGGACAGCCAACAGGATGAAGCAAGCATATGCTGAAAGTCAAGAGAGCTCAAAGTACAAAGCCTCCATTTCCCCCATTACCAGACAACGCAGCTGGAATTAGACAGTCTATCTTGATGTCATATTTGATGTTTATGCTAACATTTTAGCTGTATAAACATACTTGTGGGAGTAGAAAAACATATTGAGATATTGGTAAATAAACATTTGCATTCGTTCTAATTACTGATAGAAGAAACTGAGATGAGAAGCAATAGTTAGCACATCGAAATGCAATGAGCCCCATACAACCACAGAATCAATTCATCCAAAACACAATGCACAAAGATCGGGAGACTTGGGGGAAGAGAGATTCTAATGGTGAAGTTCAGGAATGCTTCACACCCTGGCTTACACACACACTCATACACACATTCATTTCCTCACATTGTCAGAACACATGGCCACCTACATGGGGTAACTTTTTTAATGGTATTCTCCATCCCCCACCAAAACAAGTCTGCTTCAAAACTTCTACTGCTTCTGCCAATGTGGCAACACGTTTCCCAACATTGTGTTTTGGTTTGAAATCTTGAATGGACTGTAGTGCAGATGCACCATGGGAAAAGGCAACATGCCAGCAGTCCCCTCTCAGGGGGAGGGAAGGGATGAAACAAGCATTGGTGAACAAACCAAGTAAACTTGACCCACTGCCTAGTTGTGTCTAGGGCCAGACTCCCACACAGTAATGCTATCAGCAAAGCACTCTGTATAAATTGTGCCCTTTAACCATCACAGCAAACCTCTGTCACTGCATTATTCCTCCTTTACAGTCCAGGAACCGAGCTCAAGGATGTTTATGTCAAAAATTTGGCCAATACCTGTGGGTATTTATCTGAAGAAAACAAAAACACTGATTCAAAAAGATATATGCACCCCCATGTTTATTGCAGCATTATTTTTCAATAGCCAAGACATAGAAACAATCTAAAAGTCCATAGATGAATGGATAGAGAAAATGTGATATATGTGTGTGTGTGGAATATTACTCAGCAATAAAAAAGAATGAAATCTTGCCATTTGTGACAACTAGTAAGTCAGAGAAAGATAAATACCATATGATCTCACTTGTATGTGAAATCTAAAATAAAAGAGCTCATATATACAAAAACTAGATGGGTGGTGGCCCAGTTGGGCATAGGGGGTGTGAAATGGGTGAGGTCATGGGATATAATGTATGGCATGGTAACGATAGTTTATACTGTGTTATCTATAATAATAAAAGCGTAATATGCTAACTAGACCAGATGTCCTTCCGGACGACCTTCTCGACAAACCCCGGGGCTGCAAGGGAAGCCTGGGTCCCAGGTGCCAGAGGGAAGCTGGTGCCAGCAGCTGGGGGAAGGAAGGCCTACTCTTGCATGAACTTCATGCATCGGGCCTCTAGTATATTTAAAAGTTGCTAAGAGAGTAAATCTTAAAAGTTCTCATCCCAAGAAAAAAGAATCTTATAAACTAAGTATAGTGACAGATGTTAACTAGCCTTATTATGGTGATCATCTTGCAATATAGGCAATCATCAAATTGTACATGTGAAACTAATACAATGCTATGTGTCAATTATACCTCAAATTGAAAACAAACTTAGCCAAGATGACAGCAAATAGGAGGTAGAAGCAGGACTCAAACCCGGAGACCCTGTCCATGAACACCGGCCCTAATCACCATGCCTGCCTGGCTTGATACCCTGGGAGGTGGAGTTTCTCACCCACAGGAGAGCATCAGGCGCGCACAGAGAAATCAAGAGAGCTGGGGCAGAGGAGCATGCCAGTGTACTGGGGAATAAATATTTTTATTCAGTCTAAACATTGGGTAGCACTGCAGAAAAGCATTGGGAGTTGGGGATTAACTCAGAGGAAGTATTCCCAGCCAACAGTAGTAAAACTTAAGGAGCCAGACTCTCCCAGGAATAGGGTGTATCTGAGGAGCCACTTGTTCTCAGAAATAAACAGCACACAGAGACAGAAATAGATCAGGAGTCAACTAGATTAACTGGATCAATTCTAAAGCTTCACAGCTAAAAAATGTTGACCAATAGAATCAACAAACTTCCCAAAATTTGCTTTCTTCCGTAGCGGGTAGTCAAAAGAACTTCCAACTAGGATTTAGAAAACTGGGTTCGCATTCCTATTCAATGTCATTGGCTGTGTGTCTCCAAGTAAATAGCTAAATCTCTCTGAGAGGCAAATGTGATTACTGAAAAATAACTTGAAAAAACACAGCACTGGATTTCAGAAACCTGGTCCAAACCACTATGACCAAGTCACAGCTGAGCCGTGTGCATGTGGGATCATAATGCCCGCACAGAGCTGCTGTAAAGACAGTAACAGGTGTAAAGACATCAGGATAACTATGAAGGCTACATAAAATGATAGCACTTGTCTCCCCCCCGCAAAAAAAAAGGGAGTCAACCAGAGGGTCCTTCAAAATCCTTTCTCAGTCAATATTTACTCAATGATCCCTTGGTGAAAGAAGCTAAGAAATTGCCTTCTTCCTCCTGGCCTGTGTTGTTCAGTGGTTAGAGAGTTGGCCTGAGCACCGAAGGGTCTCAGGTTGACTTCCCAGTTAAGGCACGAACATGGATTGCAGGTTCCATCCATTACCAGGTCCGCGAGTGTGTGGGAGGCAACCAATGGCTATGTCTCTCTCACATTTATGTTTCTCTCTCTCCCCCTGCCTCCCTCCCTTCCAATCTCTTTAAAAATCAATGGAAAAAATATCCTTGGGTAAGGATTCACATAGGAAATGAAAGAAATTGCTTACTTCTGTTGTGCACAGACCTACCTCTGGGATATTGTGGGTTCCGTTTCAGACCACCGCAGTACAGTGAGAATTGCAATAAAGTGAGTTGTGATCCTTTTGCTGGTTAAAAAAAGTCTTACCTTCAATTTGTAAAAAACAAAACAAAAAACCACGCAACATCTGTGGAGCCCTGTTGTCACTGTCTTTGAATTCTTAATTTTTGAAACAAGGAGTCCAAATTTTCATTTTGTACCGAGTCCTGCCAATTACATAGCAGGCCGGGTGCATGCACTGGACTTAGCAGCCAGGACACAGCAATAAAACAGGCCAGCAGCCTCCAGAAGCCCCGAGCAAGTATACTACTCTGGAAGCAAATCTTACAAAACAAACAGGACGCTTAAGGAAAGATACTAACTTGCCTGTTTTCTGTCTCAGCCCAACCTTAGATTGCGAGCTCTAACGGTTAAAGCGATTACCTATCCCCAGATAAAAGTCCTGGCTTGCTTACCTGTGAAGCACACACATCCCCATAGACTCACCTCCGTTTCTGAGGTGAGATGTCTTCCTGGACTCTTACCGCTCCTGGAGGCACGTCCACACCGCTAGCCATGGACAAGCGAGTGCCTAACGCCGAGGTTCTCAACGCGCGGCCCCCGCGCAGCAGCAGCACCTGGGAGCTTGTTAGAGAGGCAGACTCTCAAGCCTCACCCAGACCTAGGGAATCAGAAACTCTGGGCACAGCACCCAGCCATCTGGGCCTTAACAAGCCCTCCAGGTGATTCTGATGCTTCGGCTAAAGTCTGAGAACCACTGGCCTCAATAATCAACTTTTAATTATTTTGAAATTTGTTTGATGGCTTCCTTTTTTTTTTTTTTCCCTTGGTTTTGTTGGGGAGGCTGTTGGGGGACTTAGCTAGGTTGACCTTCCCAGCGCCCTCCCCACACCACAATCGCCAAAGATCGGGTCTTTTTGTGTGTTTCCCGAAAAATTCAATTTAACTCACACACACTGTTTTTGCCTGTTCATTCAAGACACAATGCAGCGCGGGGTCCCCTGTGAACCAACATCCCATTTGCACATGTCAAGTATCTGATTCACTGAGACTGATCCCAATTGCTTAATGTCTGCAACAGAACCCCCCTGATATTCTTGATCTCAACAGCTGAGTTAATGCCCTGGGACAAAGGGGGCCTGGGGCCTGGTGCGCTCCCATGGGCCTCACAGCCAAGAGAGGAGCTTGTTGAATGCGCACAAGAAAGAGAAGAGATAGGAGGCAGAGACTGATCTTTATGACCCTCCGACTATTCTGTCAGTTAGTTACAGCATAAATCCATCCCCCGACCTAACAAAATACTATTTTACTTCCCTTTGCTCCATATTTTATCTTTTATAGCCAATAAAACACAAAAACCTTACAAAGGTTATGTTCTCATCCATTTTTGCACTAAATGACAATAAATTAAGTGGAGGGTACCGCAGCAGCAACACACACATCAGCTGGAAACTTTCTTGAAAGACAACCCTCCCCTCCTGTCATCGGAGTGAGAGAGCTGCTGGTCCAACACTTCTCCCTTAAAATTAAAGCCCAGTGCTAACGCTACTGCTGTTCTGTTTCTTGGAGATCGAGTCCAGCTTTTTCTTTTGTTTCTTAGAAACCTGCTCTAGGGGCCAACAAATGAGAAACAATGAATGTGAAAACATGAAAACTGAAATACTTGTCAGATACGAAAAAGAAAAGCTATCCTTTGTCTAATCGCTTCCGAGTTCAGTATCTTCCAGTTCTTGTTGTAACCGTCTCCCAAAACCTGATGACACTAAATAGTTACCAGATGTATAAACTCAAACTTTATGCTTCATTTCCATAAAAGTCATTCAACCAAGATCTGACAAAGTTCCATTACATGGATTAGGATTAAGCACTCAGAACAATGTCTGGCCCACAGCAAGAGCTCAACAAGCGTTTGTTACTCTTATTGTTGTTGTTATGTTATGTTATGTTATGTGCTATAATGTCCTATTCTGTGCTAAGTATAAACAATGACAAGTAAAAAAAGATGACTCTTCTGCTCTCATGAAGCTCACAGGCTAGTGAAATAGATAGATATCAATCAAATAATCACACAAATAAATGTAAGTTACAAACTGTTATAATTTAGATATAACCCAAAGGAGTAGGGGGACTAAGAAAGCTTAGAGTAGTTATGACTTATAAACTTCTTGGCTATATAATTTGGACCAAATCATAACCCTTCCCCACATGTTTTTCAAGATCCTCTGTATTACTATGCAAATTCCAAATGTAAAGCAGCCAAAAAGATTTATAAACAAACCAGAGGCCCAGTGCATGAATTTGTGCACCAGTGGGGTCCCTTGGCCTGGCCTGCAGGATTGGGCCAAAACCAGCTCTCCGACATCCCCTGAGGGGTCCCTGATTGCAAGAGGGTGCAGGCCAGGCCAAGGGACCCCACTGGTGCACAATCAGGGCCAGAGAGGGATGCGGGAGGTTGGCCAGCCAGGGAGGGACCACAGGAGGGCTCCAGGGCATGTCCGGCCCATCTTGCTCAGTCCCAATCAGCTGGACCCCAGCAGCAAGCTAACCTACCGGTTGGAGCATCTACCCCTGGTTGTCAGTACATGTAATAACGATCAGTTGAGTGGCCTTAACATATCATTAGCATATTACTCTTTGATTGGTTGAATGGCTGACTGGACGACTGGACACTTAGCATATTAGGCTTTTATTATATAGGATATATTCCATTACTATATCACTAAACATCAGAAACATCTCCCCAATTCTATAGATTAGATCTTACCATTTTTTATGCTATTAATATTTCCAAATACAGAAACTGGAATATCCGAGAAACAAGCCTACATTCAGATGCATTCAATGAATCTTCCATGAACTTTCTCAGAACTTTATAAATTAAAATTAATTCATAATTAAATTATAGGCCAAATTAAAGCTAGGGCTTACCTTTAAGTAAAATATGCAAACACCCTTTCTTGAACCTTATGACTATTTCTAAACCACATGAATTACTTTATTAGAAATGGTTTTTATTCCCTTTACTTCCTTTTCATTTTTAAGCTATAAAATAGATTTTCTGGTGACTTCACTTAGGGCCAAAAGCAAGGAAAAAAAAATAGTGATTACAGAATATGGAGGCTCATTTTTAAACAGAATCTATTTAGCAAGGAGAACTGGAGAAATTCAGAAAGGCCCCGGGATGTCTCCACGGGCAGTCCCGGTGCAGTGTGCCAGAATTGGAGGGTTCCAGACCATCAGACCACCCCCAATATCTTTATAGCATGGCAGGAGGGCCGGGGCTCTGGGTCAGGGCCCCCCAAGTGGATTCCTGCTCCACCTCTTTGTTTCTGAACTTGGGGCAAGTAGCTTAACCTTCTTCAGTTTCAGTTTCCTGCTCTCAACATGGGTACCTCTCTCAGAAGGAAGCAGTGAGCTTTAGGTGAGAGCAGGCTTGCAAATGCTTCTTACCATAATGCCAAAACACAGGGAGTACTGGTCAGCAATGGTTCAAGCATCTCAACTCTGTCTCCTACCAGGATAAGATCCAAAGTTACAACCACAACAAACAAACAGACTGGGGCCCAGAAACCCAGTTTCCACTGCCCATGATCATCCACTGGGTCCTCACCTAGGATTCCCCTAGACCCACTTAGGGAGCAGTGGGCCCCACAGGAGCAGAGGGTGGCTAACTCCTGGGAAGCACATTTCTCTCTCTCTCTCTCTCTCTCTCTCTCTCTCTCTATATATATATATATATCAGTTGAGTGGCCTTACATATCATTAGCATATTACTCTTTGCTATATATATATATATATATATATATATATATATATATATATATATATATATATATATACAAACACCTTTCTTGAACCTTATGACTATTTCTAAATCATATGAATTACTTTATTAGAAATAGTTTTTATTCCCTTAACTTCCTTTTCATTTTTAATTATAGATAGATAGATAGATGGGTATAGATAGATATATGTATATATGTATGTATATATATTGATTTCAGAGAGGAAGCAAGAAGGAGAGAGAGAGATAGAAACATCAATGATGACAGAGAATCATTGATCGGCTGCCTCCTGCACGCCCCCTACTGGGGATCAAGCCCACAACCCAGGCATGTGCCCTTGACCAGAATTGAACCCGGAACCCTTCAGTCCACAGGCCAAGGCTCTATCCACTGAGTCAAACCGGCTAGGGCTGGATTTCCTTCTCTATGGCTGACTTCCTGACATGTTCAGCCCTGGCCCCCACCTCACAGAACAATTTATCACCAGAGTAGAGATGGCAGCTAAACCAATAGGTCAAGTCACACTTGGCCCTCAGTAGTTATCTCACCAAGCACATTACCTATATGCAACAGCAGCCAATTCCAGTGAGCTAAGAACTCTAATCCTATAGGCCACTAATGAAAATATATATATATTTAGACAGTCACCCAAAACCCTTCCATTCGTCCACTTACAACACAGATGAACTGCATGCTGTGAGCTCTGTCTCTGCGAGGCCCTGGATGTACAGGTTCACAAGACTCAGCCTTGGTCATCGAGGTGTTCACAGGCTTGGAAGAAGACGATATTGAATAGAAAAGTTGAATATCATACAGTTGGTAAGTGAAAAAGTTACACACAAGATATTCAAGACGTAAAGAAAAAATGCTCTTCCAAAATAATAGCTATGTTACGATATTTAATTAGGTAATTAACACACTTCAGTTCTAAAAAAAATCCTAAAATGAAGATAAGCAAAAAGCAAACTGTAATCCTACTGTCTGAAATTACTACTGCTAACACTTAGCTGCATGGCCTTCTGGATTTTAAAATATGTTTCTAGCCTGGCCAGTGTGGCTCAGTGGTTGAGTGTCCACCCAGGAACCAGGAGGCCATGGTTCCTTCCCAATCAGGGCACATGTCTAGTTTGGGACTCACTCAATCCCCAGGAGGGGGCATGCAGGAGGCAGCCGATCCATGATGTTTCCTCTCTTATCCCTCTATCCCTCTCCCTTCCTCTCTCTTTAAAAACAATAAAAACATATTTAAAAATAAAATGTTTCCATTTCTAAACAAGATATGAGGTCATTTTATACAAAGCATGGTAACCTGAATTTTTCACTCCTCAACAAACATATATAAGTATATTTCTGGAGTAGTAAGTGTTCCTCTAACTTATCACTATACGTGATTGCATAGTATCTATCCCATTATAGGTTCCATAATTCCTTTATCCTCTACTGTTGGATATAAAGACTGTTTCCTTTCTTTTTCTTTTCTTTTTTTTTTCTTTTTTTGCTATCATAAACATGATGACATTCTTATTCATATGTCTTTTCAAACTAGTTCAATTATTTTTCCGGAATAACTTTCCAGGAAGTGGAATTGTTGGATCAAGGAGTATGTACTAGTACATTTTTAAGACTAATACCTATGACCAAATTGCCCTCTAGAAAGGCTGTACCATTAAATACCACCGTTTTCCCACATCTTCACCCTCACTGTGCAGTAGCACTCTTTTTACTCTTTGCATTTAGTATTTTCAAATTTGAATGTACCCACCTTAGCTAAAGATGTTGGCTACAAGAACATCTTTTTCAGAAGTAGTTATGACTCCTGCTGAAATTAGGCAGCTTTGAGTGGCCTGGTCATTCTAGTTTGGGTTTGGGGCATCAGTGCTTCTCACATTTATACATGGTTGTTGTTGTTTTTCAGTAAATCCCTGCACGGCTTTCCACCCAAGCTTGGGAGTCCACGGATGCAAAGGGCAGGCGTTATGCATGGATCTGAGCCGTTTTATATGGGGACTTGAGATTCCATGGACTTTGGTATCCACAGGGGGTCCTGGAACCTGTCCCTCATGGATACCAAGGGTAAAGTTTTGGGTGAGTCCAAAGTTATATGCAGATTTTTGACTGTGGGAATCGGGATCGGCACCCCTAGCCCCTTACGTTGTTCAACTAGGCGCCTTCTAAATTCCTCCTCACTAGGGCAGTTTTGAAGATTGTCTTCCCTTCACCCCACAGGAGGGCGCTCAGAAGTGAGGCTAACCTAGAAGCTGATGGTCAGGCAGCTGGTGACAGCTGAGTTCCCACAAGAAAGCACCCTGAAGGGGGACACTGCTCCAGCCAGACATTTCACCTGGTAATGCCAGGCCATCTTTGCTCTTCCCAAAAGGAACAGATTTACCAAGACCCTAAGGCTAATCCTTAGCCCATTAAAGGAACAAAGGGTGGAATAAGGGAGGGGACTGACAGAAATGTTGCATCTGTGAATACCTGGCCCAGGGCCTGCGGAAGCCAGCTCTGGGCTCAGAGTCCCCGTGCCCTGGACAGTATTTCACTTGGAATGGCAACTCGCCTCTGTTCTGTTTTCCCCTCTTGGTTTTCTGCAACATAGAAAGGGGGGCAGACGCAGAGCGTGATGCTTCGTGCCTGAGCTGACGGAGGGGTTGCCGAATATGAGGCAGCACTGACAGACGTTTTCTTATTGATGGAAATAACGTGACAGCGGCCGTTCCTGTTCCGTAGGAACACGACACACGTGCCATCCGCCCTGACCCAAGACGGACTTTAACGCGCCCCAGGTCACGTTGTCTAACAAGACCCTGGGTGATTAATTCAATGCCCTGTGTGGGAGAGGCTGGGCCCCGCAGAGGACACGATAGGTAAACGTTGTTGAATAAGAGAGTAAATGAACAAACTCTTCCCTGATTTTTAGAAAGAAAGACAGACTGGACCAGAATGACTTGTAACTGCACGCCCCCCCCCCCAAAAAAACAAAAAAACCCACAAAAAACCTTTTTCTCCTGCTTCTTTCCATTTACTAGTAGAGTTTAATTTGTCCAAAAATTCTCTTACTCACTCTAATTTCCTGTAGCTTTCCTTAAACAAGTATTTTTTTACTCTTACGTGAACTTTTTTTTTTTTTTAAGTACCAAACCCCTTTGCTTTTGTCTCTGTTTCCCACAAACTCAGGAAGCTTTGGTTTCTTAAATGAGGCCTGAGCTAGGTATGCAGAGCAACTCTAATGAAGGACATCGGCCCACCTGCCAAACCACCTCTCCAGTCCACGTAAAAAGAGCAGCTGGCATCTTCCACATTTATCGTGCATGCTGCTGGGGGTTCCCCGGACCCACCTCCACTCTGCCGGCCTCGGAGCCCCTGGCTCCTCGCTGTTTGCCAGCTCTCGCTCTCCCGTTTCGAGGTGCGTTTCTCAGAAGAGCTGCTGCCCTAATTCCTCCTGCAGCTTGTCAGCCGGACCCAAGCAATAAGATCCAAAAGGAAACAAATCCCACCGCATTAGGTCCTGTTTGATCTTAAACCCACACCATCCGAGATCACAGCTACGTAACGCGGGCTCCGCGGTTTTCTGGGGAAAATAAATTAGACAAGCGCGCAGATAAGAGAGGAAGTGGACATGCAGGAGCTAACATGTTCGAGAGCCTTCAGTGTGGTCAGCAAGCTAAGCAAAGGGCCATGGTTTCTTGGGCTTCTTTTCCTTCCTTCTTGAGTCTTTCATTCCCTGTTCTCCATGCACCCTGCAGCGAGACAAATCTTTTTCTCTCAGTGAATATCTGTAAGGTATTACTTTTCAATTAGGGATGGCTTTATTTCATTGACAGGTTGGGGTTTTGTTTTCCAGAAATTATAAGGTACACTAGAGATGGCAAACGCAAGCCCTGGGAGTCGCCTTGCTACAACCCATCAGCTGGGATGATATGGAGATTTATATACAGATTGTCAGGAACCCGCATGTCGCATTTCATTTTTCCTGCGCCCTCCCTAAGAGAGGCTCCAGCAGGGACGGCGTTATTATTCAAGCTTCCTGGACTCGCTCCAAATGCAGATTGCAACTACAATTCAAAGGGAAACTTACACCAGGTGCTAGGAAAGAGACCTTCCAGAGAACATTTTTTAATAAAAATTAACCTTTTCAGAGTTTAATTCCATTCTCTATACCCATAAATAGACCAGCTTTCAGGAACTAAAAACTAATCCTACAGTAATAACACAAAGCTCAGTTTCTCATTCCCTACGATCATTAATATGGCTTCAAAAATCACGAGAAATCTCCCCGACTTCTTAAGCTTTGTAATTCATTTCCGTACACCGATTCAAGAAACCTCATTAATTCAGGTGGCCTTTTTGCAGTACATCGGAGGCACGCAAATATTTGGAATTTTTACCTTAGGTCAGGGGTTAAGAAAAAATTAACTTCTCATTTTCAGAAAGGATTGAGGAATGTGGGGGAAAAATGCTTTTGACGGTAACCTGTGTATGTCACCTAATGCGCAAATAAAATAGGCTAACAGCATGGAAGAAGTAAAAATTAAAAGGAAAGAAGAGAAAGGCTGTATATAAATGGTGCTGGTATTTGCTAAGAAAAAAAAAATCTTGTCACTTCCTTAACATTTTTTCCCTATAACCCAGTTTCAATATTCCAATCAAATGTATGATGAAAGAACTTGGATTTGGGGGAGAAAAAAATCCTTAGCACACTGATGGACACGCGCGGGGCAATTATTTTACTGGACTCGACGCCCTGCGCTCCGCTCTCCGCGGGCTGAGCCGCCCGGCTTTCCACGGGGCTGGATGCACAATTATCCTCAAACAAGAGGACCTTCAAAGGCTGCTCAATAGGTATTTTCCGTTCTTCATTAGAACTCGTAAATGTATAACCTGCACATAAACAAGTCACTCTACCTAATTAAATGGAATCTCTTCGTCTCTATTAAAAATTTAGAAGTGCTGCCCGAGTATAAACATGCCATCGGAGAAGGGGGAGGGAGACTCTGCTAACATCCGTGCATGACCAGCCGAATCTCCTTTCGGCAAAGCCGTGCTAATAATAGCACACGTGCACATAAATTTTTCTAATTATTTTATTATCAGTAACGATTGTTTAAACGTAAAGGATGCTCATTGCTGGCAACGATGCCCCCAGGTGTTATCTGTGTGCGAGGGAAACGCAGCCTGGGCTTTCCTTTCCTTCAGAGACCCCCCCCCCCCCGCCCCCCTTTCTCTCTCCATTGCCCGCATCCCTGGAGAGGTAACGTGGCATTTTCTCTGAGAGTTCTATCCAGATTGGAGAATGGGTTGGCTTGGGTGGGTGGGTGTTTTTCATCACATATTCAGACTTAAAATCCTTACAAGCATAATCCAAACAAGCTCTAGTTTGGAAATGGACACGTTCCTAAAATGTTTTGATTTTGTATTGTTTATTTGGTCTTTTTTTAAAAAAACATTTTGTTAATCCTCACCCAAGGATATTTTTTTAAAATATATTTTATTGATTTTTACAGAGAGGCAGGGAGAGGGAGAGTTAGAAACATCGATGAGAGAGAAACATCGATCAGTTGCCTCCTGCACACCCCCTACTGGGGATGTGCCTGCAACCAAGGTACATGCCCTTGACCGGAATCGAACCTGGGACCTTTCAGTCTGCAGGCCGATGCTCTATCCACTGAGCCAAACCGGTTAGGGTCCGAGGATATTTTTCCATTGATTTTTAGGGAGAGTGGAAGAGAGAGGGAAAGACAGAGAGAAACATTGATGTGAGAGAGACACATAGATTGGTTGCCTCCTGTATAAACCCAACCAGGGCCCGGGGCCAGGGAGGAGCCTGCAACAAGGTATGTGCCCTTGACCGAATCAAACCCAAGACCCTTCGGTCCGAAGGCCAATGCTCTATCCACTGAGCCAAACCAGCTAGGGCTATTTGGCCTTTTGTTAAAGAAAGTAAAGGTTTGTAAATTCTTCCCCTTTTTTGGAAGTTGATGTAGGAATGATGTAGAAACATTATAATGGTTTCTTTCCCCAGCTAATCAAAGTAGTTTAACTTGTACTCAGGATTCACTTCCAAGGATACCAACATTCTTTTTAAAAAATACCGTTTCATGATGCTTAAAATAATATTTGTGACATTGGGTTTTATGTCATAAGACCAGCCAGAAATAGTAGCATGTAAATGTTTGAGAAGGATGTAGATTTTTTTTTTTTTTTGAGCTGTGAGGTGTTTTGTTAGAGCGCCCTCCTGTGGTCATTTGTCATCAACACAATTTCTGTTCCACATTTTTTAAAAAAGGAACAATTGACAATCCACAATAGCATAACTTTGGCAAAGCTAAGCTGCAATTGGTGGTTGAACTTTCTAGTACCTTCTTGAATATTTGCTCCTCTCCTCTTCTCTAGGCAAACCTTAAATTTCATTCACTCAAACTAACAGGAATGTATGAGAGTTTTTAAATGAGTAAGAGCTCTTAAAACACGTACACACCAATTAAAACACAGATGCAAAGTAATGAAGTAATGTTCCGTAGTGATTTGGGAACATAGACAGTCTTCTTCGTGAAATAACAACCAACTCGAAGGTCCTTCAGCTGGCCTTGGGAGGAAGGGTTTCTTTCCCCAGCATCAGCACCACGCGCAGACAGCGATAGCCTGAGTTTGATGTAGCAGCTGCAGGCTGGGAGGATCATGTCACCCATCACTGCCTGAGAGGTCTTAAAATGCTGATGTTGCCTGCACCCGTCTGCAAGGAGGACGAATATCCCCAGTGGAGCAAGGGCCCAGCTGCTTCCGTCCTTGAGTGGAAGTGTTTCTTTTCTCTGGTACCCCCCTCCCATAGGGCTATAGGAATTGAAGGGAGTAAGTACAGTGAAGCATTGCCACAATTTGTTAACTATTAAATATAAACTATTTATATGGCTTCAGAATGCTCTACCTAGAAGCGTCACTAAAACTAAGAATCTTTGCCCTAGCCAGTTTGCCTCAGTGATTAAAGTGTCGGCCCACTCTAACCACTAAGGGGTTGCAGGCTCCATTCCCAGCCCTAGTCTGGGCACATCCAGGAGGCAACCAATTGATGTATCTCTCACACATCGATGTTTCTCTCTCTTTATCTCTCCCCCTCCCTTCCACTCTGTCTAAAAACTCAATAGAAAAAAATATCCTCAAGTGAGGATTAACAACAACAACAAAAAAGAATCTTTGTGATAAATCCTGCCTTTGGCCAGAAAACCTGAGTTAAAAAGGATTGAGAAATGAGGCTTTCTGCTTGATAAACAAATTTCAGGTCTTAAAGGGACCTTGCAGATTATACATTTCAAACTTGTCATTTTACAGGTAAAGAAACAAAAACAACCAAGTGTAGGGGGTTGCCCAACGTGTCATGGTAAAAAACAAAAAACAAAAACAAAACAGCAAACCTGGGAGTAGAAAGGAGTCCCTCAGCTATAACCAGCATGGCCTCCTTGGCTCCATCTTGTCAAATTGCTTCCTGACATCCAGCCCCCATCCTAGCCCTCGTCTACAATCTGTCTCTATGGTCCCTGAACGGCTACTGAAACTTTTCTGCTACAGATTTGTCTGCCCTGGTTCTTGCCTCACAATGATAAATAAATGACAACTATATTCTGTAAGTCACTAGCAACAACTGAAAACCACAACCAAACTCAATATACACTAAATAGAAAACATCTTCCCTGGAAATTTCTGGAATTCCCATTACATGTAAGCTCATGTATTGTATGGCTTATAAGCCAAACTTCTTATACAAAATGGAATTAGAGGACGTAAGGGAACTGATATCTGCCTTTTTTTAAACTTACAAATGCCAATATTGGTAACCCTCCATGATTGACTTTAAATGTTATTAGGAAGTTCCTTTTAGTCATTTATGAATATAATAGCCCATAGAATGATTCATTGAGGTAAAAGAACTAAAGAGAGGCCCGTGATCCGTTGCTTTCAGCTGATACATACAGATGTGTACATAAGCAGAAAGATTCTCAGTGTTGATGGACTTGCACCAGGATCTGAGGTGGTTGTGGTAGTAATAGAGATGCCCACAAGGTGGCACTATTCTTTTTTTAATTTTAATTTTTTTTGTTTCGGAATGCATTTTTTTTCCTTTTTATTTCCTATTTTTACTTTTTATTGTTATTGGGGTGACATTGGTTAATAAAATTATACAGGTTTCAGGTGCACAATTCTACAATACATCATCTATGTATTGTGTTGTCTATCACCCAAAGTCAAGTTTCCTTCCATCACCATTTATCTCCCTATAAAATACCCTCTTCTACTCCCCTACCCCTTTTCCTCAGGTGATCGCCATGCTGTTGTCTGTGTCTATAAGGTTTTTTATGTTTGTTTGTTTTTGCTTAATCCCTTCACCTTTTTCACTCAGCCCCATAACCTCCTCCCCTCTGACAGCTGTCAGACTGTTCTCTATGAGTCTGTTTCTGTTTTGTTTGTTAGTTTATTCTGTTCATTAGATTCTACATATGAGTGAAATCATATGGGACTTGTCTTTCTCTGACTGGCTTATTTCACTTAGCATAATGCTCTCTGGGTCCATCCATGCTGTCCCAAAGGGTAAGATTTCCTTCTTTTTTATGGCCGAGTAGCATTCCATGGTGTAAATGTACCATGGCTTTTTTATGCATTCATCTACCAATGGATACTTGGGCACTTCCAAATCTTGCTATTCTAAATAACACTGCAATGAACATAGAGTGCATATATTCTTTCAAATCAGTGTTTTGGGGGATAAATTCCAAGAAGTGGAATCACTGGGTTATAAGGCAGTTCCATTTTTAATTTTTTGAAGTAACTCCATACTGCTTCCCACAGTGGCCGCACCAATCTGCATTCCCACCAGCAGTTCACAAGGGTTCCCTGTCCTCCACATCTTCACCAATACTTGTTTGTTGAGTTATTGATGATAGCCATTCTGACAGATGTGAGGTGCTATCTCCTGGTCGTTTTAATTTGCATTTCTCTGAAGGTTAGTGACATTGAGCATTTTTTCATATTTCTATTAGATATATGTATGTCCCCTTTGGAGAAGTGTCTATTCAGGTCCTGTGCCCATTTTTAAATTGTGTTTTTTATGTTGAGTTTTATAAGTTGTTATAAATTTTGGATAGTAACATCTTATCAGATGTATCAGCAAATATGTTCTCCCATTCAGTTGTTTTTTCATTTTGTTTATGGTTTCCTTTGCTGTGCAAAAACTTTTTAGTTTTTTTTTTTGTTTGTTTCCCTTGCCCAAGGTGATATATCAGAAAAAAATACTGCTGTGAGAAATGTCTGAGATTTTACTGCCTGTGTTTTCTCCTAGGAGTTTTATGGTTTCAAGTCTAGATTTTAAGTCTTTAATCCACTTTGAATTTATTCTTTTGTATGGTGTAAAAGGTAGTCTAGTTTCATTTTTTTGCACGTATCTGTCCTAATTTCCCAACACCATGTGTTGAATAGACTATCTTTACCCCATTGTATGTTCTTTCCTCCTTTGTTAAATATTACTTGACCATAAAGGTATGGGTTTATTTATGGGCTCTCTATTCTGTTCCATTGATCTATATGTCTGTTTCTATGCCAGTACCATACTGTTTTGATTACTGTGACCTTGTAGTATAGTTTGATATCAGGTAGTGTGATTTCTCCAATTTTGTTCTTCTCTCAAGATTACTGAGGCTATTTGGGATCTTTTGTGGTTCCATATAAATTTCTGGAATATTTGTTCTAGTTCTGTAAAATACTCCATTGATATCTTAATATGAATTGCATTGAGTCTATAGATTGCTTTGGATAGTATGGACATTTTAATAATGTTAATTCTTCCTATCCATGAACATGGTATATTCTTCCACTTATTTCTATCTTCTTCAATTTCTTTCTGCAGTGTCTTATAATTTTCTGAGTACAGGTCTTTTACATCCTTGGTTAAATTTATTCCCAGGTATTTTATTTTCTGATGCAACTGTAAGTGGGATTGTTGTCTTACTTTCCCTTTCTGATAGCTCATTATTGGTACATAAAAATGCAACTGATTTCTGGATATTTATTTTGTATCCTGCTACTTTACTGAATTAATTTATCAGTTCTAGTAGGTTTTTTTGGTGGAATCTTCAGGTTCTCTATATACAGTATCATGTCATCAGCAAATAATGGCAGTTTTACTTCTTCCTTTACAATTTGGATGCCTTTTATTTCTTCGTGTTGTCCGATTACTGTGGCTAAGACTTCTAGCACTATGTTGAATAAGAGTGGTGAAAGCAGACATCCCTGTCTTATTTGCAGTCTTAAGGGAAATAAATGCCTGTAGATTTTGCCCACTAAGTATAATGTTGGCTGTGGGTTTGTCATATATGGCCTTTATTACATTGAGGTATGTTCCCTGTAGTCCCACTTGGTTGAGAGTTTTTATCATAAATGGGTGCTGGATTTTATCAAATGCTTTTTCTGCATCTATTGATGTGGTCATGTGGTTTTTATCCTTCATTTTGTTTATGTGATTATATCACGTTTATTGATTTGTGGATATTGTACCAACCTTGCATCTCTGGAATAAATCACACTTGGTCATGGTGTATGAGCTTTTTTAGTATATTGCTTGATTTGGTTTGCTAATATTTTGTTGAGGATTCACATCTATATTCATCAAGGATATTGGCCTATAATTTTCTTTCTTTGTAGTTTCTTTATCTGGATTTGGAATTAGAATAATTCTGACCTCATAAAATGAGTTTGGGAGTCTTCCCTCCTCTTGAATTTTTTGGAATAGTTTGAGAAGGATATATGTTATTTCATCTTTGAATATTTGGTAAAATTCATCTGTGAAACCAGTTAGCAGTTTTGTTTGTTGGCAGTTTTTAATAACTGCTTCAGTTTTACTAGTTGTAATCTGTCCAGATTCTCTGATTCTTCCTGATTCAGTTTTGGAAGATTGGATGTTTCTAGGAACTTAACCAATTTGTCCAGATTGTCCAATTTGTTGGCATATAGTTATTTATTTATTTTTAGAATATATTTTTTTATTTTTTTTATTGAATTCAGAGAGGAAGGGAGAGGGTGAGAGAGAGATAGAAACATCAATGATGAGAGAGAATCATTGATCGGCTGCCTCCCGCACACCCCTCACTAGGGATCGAGCCCTCAACCCAGGCACATGCCCTTGACCAGAATCGAACCCGCAACCCTTCAGTCCACAGGCCAACACTCCATCCACTGAGCCAAGCCAGACAGGGTGGCATATAGTTATTTATAATATTTTTTAAATAATCCTTTCTATTTCTTTGGTGTCAGTTGTTACTTCTCCTCTTTCATTCCTGATTATAGTTATTTGGGTCCCCTCTCTTTTTTTTCTTGATGAGTCTGGTTAAAAGTTTGTTGATTTTGTTAATCTTTTAAAAAAACCAGCTCTTGGTTTCATTAATCTTTTTTACTGGTCTTTATTCTTTTCTTTTTTCTACTCACTTTGGGCTTTGTTTGTTACTATGCTTTAATTTTAATTCATTGCAAGCAAGCAAACAAACAAAATCATTAGTGATTTTCACACAGTCCAGAATAAATGGGGTTGTGAAATATATAGCTGATTTAATATAATATCGTGTTTAATGTTGTAACATATGCCACAGTAATGAAAATTTGCCCCCTACTACCCCAAGGACTAGGCATATAACATGGAGAGCTCCTGCCTGACTCTCCCAGGCCTTGGGAGAAAGGGTGTGTGTGTGTGTGTGTGTGTGTGTGTGTGTGTGTGTGTGTGTGTACTGCATAATTCTATACTTTTCCTAAAAGGTGAATTCTGTCTAAAACATTTGCTCCTTAGATTCTCTCCTGTCTTAAGAGTTTTCTATCTTCAAGGCCAAAGTAGATGCTCTTTAACCAATGCCCCTTCCTCCATAAATTCCCACCTGAAGGGACTTTACTGTCTTTGTCTTTTGTGGGCACGCACACACACACACACACACACACACACACACACACAGCAGTTCCTCTCCTGTGCTATAGACAAAACAAAATATTTGTAGTTCTATTTAGTCGGCAGCCGATAACATCTGGTTGGGCAGAAAGATGGGTGAATAAACACAATACATGGAGGTTATGAGAAGACCTCAGTGACTGGGGCCAGAGTTCTCAAAGCTTGCTTCCAGAGCACTCTTGTTCCACAAACTGAACAGAAATATTGGGCTAATGAAAAAATAAATGGTGACTTCAACATACGGTGCTGGAACAATTGAATGTCCATATGTGAAAAAGATGAACTAGACACAGACATTACACCTTAAACAACACTTAACTCAGAATGGATGGTAGTTCTAAATGGAAAATGGAAAACAATAAAAATTTCTTAAACAAAACAGAAAATCTGTATGACCTTGGTTTTGTTGATGAGCTTTAAAATACAACACCAATAGCTTCGTCTATGAAAGAAAATGTAAGTTGGACTTCATTAAAATTAAAACGTTTGCTTTGTGAAAGACACTGTTAAGAGAATGAAAAGATAAGGCACAGACTAAAAGAAAATACAGGATAGGGCAAAATTGGGTTTATAGATGTTTTTATGGAAAATATTACAATAATTAATAGGTAATAATACAAAAATAAACTCTGTGTTTCGTGTTCTCACAACTGTAAACCTACGTTTACCACACCCTGTATTTGCAGAACACACCTATACTAATAAAAGGGTGATATGCTAATTAGACCAGATAGACTGGACGTCTTCTGGACGACCTTCTGGATGTCCTTCTGACAAAGCCGGGGCCAGGGTGAAGCTGGCCGGGGTCCTGGGTGCCTGCAGCTGGCCAGAGGGAGGGAAGCCTGGGTCCTGGGTGCGGGGGCCGAGGCAGAGGCGGTTAGGGGCAATCATGCAGGCAGGCAAGCAGTTAGGGGTGATCAGGTAGGGGTGATCAGGCAGGCAGGCGAGTGGTTAGGGGCGATCAGGCAGGTAAGCAGAGTGGTTAGGGGCAATCAGACAGGCAGGCAGGTGAGCAGTTGGGAGCCAGCAGTCCCGGATTGTGAGAGGGATGTCCAACTGCTGGTTTCAGCCTGATCCCGCAGGGACATCCTGCAGTCAGACATCCCCCAAGGCATTCCCAGATTGCCAGAGGGTGCAGGCTGGGCTGAGGGACCCTCCCCCTATGCACGAATTTCATGCACTGGGCCTCTAGCATCTGATAAAGGGCTTACATATAAAATATGAGAGAACCCTTTAGTGGAGTGATCATGTTATAAGGTATATAAATGTCTAATTGCTATGTTGTACATATTTTATGTCAACTGTAATTGAAAAATATATTATAATAAAGAACACACACAAAAAAAGAACTATTAAAAGTCAACAATAAAAACACACAAACAGAATACAAAGGGAGCAAAAGATCTGAACAGATATCTCACCAAATAAGATATACAGATGGCAAATAAGTATATGAAAAGCTGCTCAATATCATTTGTCATTAGAGAACTACAAATGAAAACAACAATGAGAAACCACTATACAACTATTAGAATGACTACATCCAGAAAACCTGACAACACCAAATGCTGGCACGGATGCAGAGTAATGGGGGCTTTCATTCATTGCTGATGGGAATGCAAAATGGTACAGCCACTTTGAAAGACAGTTTGGCAGTTTCTTACAAAACTAAACAGTCTTACCATATGACTCAGCAATCGTACTCCTCTGTATTTATCCAAATGAGCTGCAGCTTATGTCCCCACAAAAATCTGCAGAGACATTTATAACAGTTTTGTTCATAATTGCCAAAACTAGAAGCAGCCAGCATGTCCTTTAATAGGTGAATGGATAAACAAACTGGTACATCCAGACAATGGAATACTACCCAGTGATAAAAAGAAACAAGCTATCAATCCATTGAAAGACATGGATGCATCTTAAATGCATATTGTTAAATGAAAGATGCCAGTCTGAAAAAGCTGCCTGCTGTTATGGTTCCAGTCATTTAACACTCTGGAAAGGCAAAACTGTAAAACTAATAAACAAATCAGTGGTTGCCAGGAGTTAGGGGGATGGGGTTGAGTAGATGAAGTGCAATGGATTTGGGGATGGAGAAACTATTCTGTGTAATACTGTAAATTAATATATATATAGTTAGGAGGAAAGGGGATGCCAGGATGGCATACAAAATATGACAACCCAACTGTATTACAAATATATGGAAGGCAGTGGGTGAAAATGTTGCTGATCTAAGCATCATTGCAAACGAACAGAATCTCTCGCACCAAAGGGAAAATTAACTGCTTGTAGTATTGAACTCGAGTTGATAATGTTGTTTCCTTGGGGATACAGGTTAACACCGGTATTGCTATACATGTGTACTGGAATTGAGCAATTAAGCAATGGGTGGCAAATGGCAGGACCCAGGTTTCTCACTTTGGAGTGGGAATTTACAGATAAACAGGGGAGGAGGCTAGAATGATGCAATAATGGATCAGAGTTGGAGATCTCAGTAGAGCTCATGTTTAACTTAATATAGACATAGATGGTTACATAGGGACAATTTTATAGATATGTGTACATACATAGGTTAGCATACACATACATATGTCCTTGTTCCTCCAGCTGATAGGACCTAGAAGCAATGACATTCCAGCAGCAATGAGCAGATTATTAATGCTATCCTCCAGGGAAAGGAATCAGGGCTTCTTGGAGAAATGCCAGGTTCAAAGACTGGGACAGGAGATATACAAGATGAACTTGGAGCATCTTGTAGCACCAGAAAGTAGGGATGGACTAAAAATATATACATATAAGTTGATGTATCAAAGGGACACAGGAGCCAACTGAAAGAGCTCCCAGTGGCCAAAGCTGGGACAAGTTGTGTAACAAAATAAAATGGCGCAGGCATAAACACAGACATGTAGATCAATGGGACAGAATAGAGAGCCCAGAAATAAACCCACTGCTTTATAGTCAATATTTGATTAAGGAGGCAGAAACATACAATGGGCTAAAGATAGTCTATTCAATAAATGGTGTTGGGAAAATTGGACAGTTACATGCAAAAAAGAAAGAAATTAGACCATCTTTTTACACTAAACACAAGAATAAACTCAAAATGGTTTAAATGTTAGACTCAAAACCATAAAAATCCTAGAAGAAAACATAGGCAGTAAAATCTCAGTATTTTTTCTGATATATCTCCCTGGGCAAGGGAAACAAAAGAACAAATAATAAACTAATGGGACTACATCAAACTAAAAAGTTTTTGCACAGCAGAGGAAACCATCAACAAAGTAAAAGGACAACCCACTGAATGGGAGAACATATTTGCCTATACATCTGATAAGGGGTTAATATCCAAAATTTATAAAGGGCTTATAAAAGTCAACATAAAAACAAACAAACAATCCAATTTAAAAATGGGCAAAGGACCTGAATAGACACTTCTCCAAAGAGGACATACAGATGGCCAATAGACATTAGAAAAGATTCTCAACATCACTAATCATCAGAGAAATACAAATTGAAATCACAATGAGTTATCACCTCACACATGTCAGAATGGCTATCATTAATAAGTCAACAAACAACAAATGCTGGTGAGGGTGCAGAGAAAAGGGAGCCCTTGTCCACTGGACAAATGTTGGTGGGAATGCAGATTGGTGCAGCCACTATGGAGTTACCTCAAAAAATTACAAATGGAACTGCCTCATGACCCAGTGATTCCACTTCTGGGAATATATCCCCAGAAACACTGATTTGAAAGAATATATGAACCCCTATGTTCATTGTAGTGTTACTTACAGTAGCCAAGATTTCAAAGCAGCCCAAGTATCCATCAGTAGATGAGTGGATAAAAAGCCATGGTAGAAAGCCCACTGCATGGGAGAACATATTTGCCAATGTTATCTCCGATAAGGGTTTAATCTCCAACATTTACAGGGAACTCATACAACTTAACAAAAGAAATATAAACAACCCAATCAAAAAATGGGCAATTGATCTAAATAGATACTTTTCAAAAGACGACATAGGAAGGCCAAGAGACATATGAAAACATGCTCAAAATCACTAATCATCTGAGAGATGCAAATTAAAAAGACAATGTGGTACCATCTCACACCTGACAGAATGACTATCATCAACAAATCAACAAAAGACAAGTGCTGGCGAGCATGTGGAGAAAAAGGAACCCTCATGCACCTGCTGGTGGGAATGCAGACTGGTGCAGCCACTATGGAGAACAGTATGGAGTTTCCTCAAAAAACAAAAAATGGAACTCCCAGTGATCCCACTTCTAGGAATATATCCCAAGAAACTAGAAATACCTATCAGAAAGGATATATGCACCCCTGTGTTCATAGCAGCGCAATTTACAATAGCTAAGATTTGGAAACAGCCTTAGTGCCCATCAGCAGATGAGTGGATTAAAAAACTGTGGTACATCTACACAATGGAATACTACGCTGCGGTAAAAAAGAAGGAACTCTTACCATTTGCAACATCATGGATGGACCCGGAGAGCATTATGCTAAGTGAAATAAGCCAGTCAGAGAAAGATAAATATCACATGATCTCACTCATTTGTGGAATCTAATGAACAACATAAACTGATGAACAAAAACAGATCCAGAGACAGAGATCAGACCATCAAACCTCAGAGGGAAGATAGGGGAGGGCAGGGGTAAGGGGGAGAGATCAACCAAAAGACTTGTATGCATGCATATAAACATAACCAATGGACACAGACACCCGGGGGGGGAGGGGGACCATGGGGGGATAAGGACACATATGCAATACCTTAATCAATAAAGAAAAAAAGCCATGGTACATTTACACTATGGAATACTACTTGACCATAAAAAGGAAGAAAATTTTACCCTTTGCAGCTGCATGGATGGACCTGAAGAACATTATGCTAAGTGAAATAAGCCAGTCAGAAAAAGACAATTACTATATGACTTCACTCATACGTGGAATCTAATGAACAAAATGAACTAATACTAAGCAGAATAGAGACAAACTCATAGATAGAGAGCAGGCAGGCAGCTCTGGTGGGAGGGTGTTGGGAAGGGGGCATGGAGAGATTGAGCAAAAAAGGAAAAAAGAGAAAGAACTCATGGACATGGATAACAGTGTGGTGATTGTGATGGGGAGGGGTGTGGGTGAAGGTGGAAGCAGGGTATCGGCGGGATAAGTGGCGATGAAAAAAAACTAGAGTAAAATAAGGGAAAAAAAAATACAGTGGCAAAGGCATACCTCGGAGATACTGGGAGTTTGGTTCCAGACCACCACAGTAAAGCAAGTACCACAATCAAGTGAGTCGTAATCTATTAGGTCTTGCCTTCAATTTGTAAAACACTCAGCATCTGTGATGTGCAATGAAGCAAAGCACAATAAAACAAGATATGTATGTATTGGACTGTAACCCAAAGCACGAAATAAAAATCCATGAGTTCATACTGACATGAATGAATGAATCAATGAATGACTGACCGAGGAAAGGGACACCTCCACGGTGCCAAATTCTAAATGACACGTGCAGCTACTCCATCCTCAGGACGGGGTGCATTACTCCCCACTCCTTAAGGTGGCCTGTGCATAGGGACTTCCTTCCACAGAGGGCAGCATGAAAACAGGGGAAAGAGCAACTTCACAAGGGGACACACACTGCCTCGGCCAGGTGATCAACATCAACATAACAGCGATAGGGCATGTTGGTAGCATGACCCTGATATAGGACTATGAAAATGGCATTTTACTTTTATAGTCTCCCTCCAAAAACATATTGCCCGATCTAATCACAAGAAAAACATCAGACAAATTCCAATTGAGGGACCATTCTAGAAAATATCTGACCAGTAATCCTCAAAACTGTCAAGATCCCCCAAAACAAGGAAAGCTGGGGGAACTGCCACAGCTGAGAGCCTGAGGAGGGAGACCTGCCTCCAGAATGTAATAACCTGGATGGGATCCTGGGACTGAAAAAGGACATACGGGGGAAACTGAGGAAATGTAAATACATCCTTAGTTAATAACAATGTATCAATGTTGGTTTATTCATCATAAGATGTTTTAAAAAGGGACAACTGGGTGTGGGGAATATAGGAACTCTCTGTACCAAATTCACAATGATTTTGTAAATCTAAAAACTATTATAAAATTAAACTAAACTGTTTAAGAGATGTTGGTAGTCTTTTACCAATTCACATACACACAATTGACGAACACATTTTTCTTCCATTTTTTATTAAAATTCTGATGCTGAACCAGTAGAGTGAGCTGATTACCAACAAAGGTGTTAGAGTAAGAGATATGGGTTCTGCCCCTTACTAGCTTTGTGACTTTGGGAAGGTGCTTAACCTGGCTGAGCCTCAATTCTCTCATCAGTCAAATGGGCTCATGATACCTACTTCCTAGGTATGCCATAGGAATTAAACATCATAATGTATGTCCAGCATTTAACACAGTGCCCATACTAGCTAGAATGTTATTTGCTAGTTAGTATGGACTGATTGACAAAACAAATGTCCTGGTAGTAAATAGACTTAAGGAGAAAAACTCAGAAATTATAAAATCTCTACCTTGAGTCCTTTATTGTAGATGAGAGAATGATAAAGTCTTAATCTTAACCCATCAAGCACCAACATCAATTCCAGAAAAATATTCAAACAGATATTTACCCCAGATTCAACCGATATATTGTAACTAACAGAAAGCCTTTCTAGTGGGAGAAATTTGGGGTTTCTTCTCTAATCTGCTCAATTTGACTCCTGGGCTCAGCCCATACAAATGAGACTTTAGTCCCTGCTCTGGGTGCCCTGGAAAAGGTGCCCTCTCTCCCTGCTCCCCACCCTATCCCTGTGCTTCCTTCTCTCTGCCTTTTCTTTTGCTCTTTCACTGTCCCCTCTTCCCTGAAACCCTCCATGCCTCTCCTTTATTATGCATGGAGTGGGCATTCTCTGCTAATCTCTGCTCTGTCTTCAAATCCTGAGAATAGAGGAGAAGATGGAGAAGACTACAAGACCATCAAACCTTATGCCCAGAATAGGTTAACTCCCACCAGCAAACCTCCTTATGTTACTAGAGGCCCGGTGCACAAAATTCATGCACTCGGGGGGGGGGGGGGTCCCTCAGCCCGGCCTGTGCCCTCTTGCAGTCTGAGACCCCTCAGGGGATGTCCAACTGCTGTGGAGACAGGAGAGGGTCCTGCCACTGCTGCTGCACGCGCCAGCTGTGAGCAGGGCTTCTGGCTGAGTGGTGCTCCCCTTGTGGGAGCGCACTGACCACCACGGGGCAGCTCCTGTGTTGAGAGTCTGCCCCCTGGTGGTCAGTACATATCATAGCGACCAGTCATTCCACCGTTTGGTCAATTTGCATAATAGCCTTTTATTATATAGGATTAGGTTAACAGGGAAGTCTCACCCATTCAGCAAGGGCCAGTCTCCAGGAAAGGAGGTGAGGAGAGGTGCAAAAAGGACCCGCACTATACATGTCATTTCCTAGAAATAGTTTTTGCATATGTTTTCGAGGCATGGAGGCTGTACTTGTATGATTATAAAATTTGCCATCAATAAAACTGCTCCTGGCTTATATAGTAAATGTAAAATGGATCATTATTCTGAGTTGTCTCTTGCAGGGACTTGGCTACAGGACCAAGGGTGAGAAGCACTGCCTACTAGTAAGTCTCACCATGTTGGTTTAACATGTCCAAAAGGCCTTTCTGGCCTTTCCCATATTTTCTGATCTTGTGGGACCAAAATTCCTCTGAATCTAGGCAGCTTGGTATTTTCTACAGTTTTTACTACCATCGTTTCATTGCAGTAATTGTCACACAGTTCCAGGAAGTGAGCCATTAACTCTTCTCCCTAAAGTAACTGGTCTCTGTTAGGTCATCAAATTAAACAATTGGCCTGGCTGGATGGCTCAGTTGGTTGGAGCATTGTCCCATATACCAAAAGGTCATGGGTTCAATTCCCAGCCAGGGCACATACCTAGGTTTCGGGTTTGATCCCTGATCCCTGGACTCGTGTGGAAGGCAACCAATCTACATTTCTCTCTCACATCAATGTCTCTCTCTTTCTCTTCCTCTTCCTCGCTCTCCTTCTCCCTCTAAAAATCAATAAAAACACATCCTCAAGTGAGGATTTAAAAAATGTAAACAATTTTCAAGAACAGGAGGGAATGCCATCCATCATGTAACATTATTTCCTACCCATAATAAAAATATCTTGTTTCACAGCCGAGAAGATGAATGACATCAGCTGTGAAATAAAATCAAGGACACCCACACTAAGAACCAAACCCTATATGTCTCCCCTAATGGGCCTACAAAGTCAGGTCTTGTGGTCCATTGACAGACAGGAAGGAGTGGGAGGCACCTCCCAGGTTATGGAGAACTAAGCCAAGAGAACCAATTAGGCCAATTCCCAAATGGAAGCAGGCCATAGAAGGACAAGGTAGATGGAGCTCTTGAAACTACTGTCCACTACCCTCTGCAAACACCACACAGTGAGAATGGTGTCTCCTAGGTCCCTGAGGGTCAGCTTGCTAATGATACTATACAATACTACTTATTGACATATTATCTATCAGATTACATGTGGAATATATTTATTTGATATATCAAATGTTGCCACTATACTAAGGACTGTGCTAAAGACATTACATGAATTATCTCTTTTAATCCTCACAACAATGTTATGCTATCTAATAAAAGAGTAATATGCTAATTGACCATCATTCCAACACACAAGATGGCTGTCCCCATGTGGTCAAAGATGGCTGCCCCCATGTGGATACAAGATGGCCACCACAAGATGGCCAGCAGGGGAGGGCAGTTGGGAGGGACCAGGCCTGTAGGGGAGGGCAGTTAGGGGTGACCAGGCCTGCAGGGGAGGGCAGTTAGGGTCAAACAGGCTGGCAGGGGAGCAGCTAGGCATCAATCAGGCTGGCAGGGGAGTGGTTAGGGGGTGATCAGGCTGTCAGGCAGAAGCGGTTAGGGGCAATCAGGAAGGCAGGCAGGCGAGCAGTTGGGAGCCAGCAGTCCTGGATTGTGAGAGGCATGTCTGACTGCCCGGTAGGATTGGGCCTAAAAGGGCAGTCGGACATCCCTCGAGGGGTCCCAGATTGGAGAGGGTGCAGCTGGGCTGAGGGACACTCCCCCTTTCCCCCCCGTGCATGAATTTCATGCACTGGGCTTCTAGTCCTATATAATAAAAGGCTAATATGCAAATCGACCAAATGGCAGAACGACTGGTGGCTATGATGTGCACTGACTACCAGGGGGCAGATGCTTAATGCAGGAGCTGCCCCCTGGTGGTAACTGCACTCCCACAGGGGGACTGGGGTAGTGGGAGCAGGACTAAGCTGTCAGTCGGACATCCCCCAAGGGCTCCCCGACTAGGAGAGGGCACAGGCTGGGCTGAGGAATACCCCCCACCCTCCACCCCTACCCCAGTGCATGAATATCATGCACTGGGCCTCTAGTAAGGTAAATAATATTATTCCCAGGGCACACTGACTGGGGAGACTCCAGGCAAAAAATTCAACCTAAGTGGAATTCACAGGCTCACAGTGGGGTTCAAGGGAAACAACCGGTGCTGGGGTGAACCCATCATCCACACTGTCCCATGCTCTCTCACCTTGCAGCAGCACAGCTGAACCCCCACACAGGCAAACCCCTGGGCACCCTCAAATCTGTATTCCTTATTTGGGGGAGAATGGGGAACGACTGAGTGAGGTCACTCCTTTCTGAGCAGGAGCCCTCACACACTCCTGCTACCTGCGCCAGAGTTCCATTATAAAAGACAGCAAAAGTACTAGTATAGGAGGGACCCCTCTGACCTGGCTCCTCCAGACCCATGTGATGCTTATCCTCAGTTTCCAGTTAACGCTGCACGCTTTTGTTAGCCTCACACCCCACTCAAACCTTTTGGCCCAGCTGCAGGGGCAACGAGCGAGTGTGGGGGACGAGAAAGGGTGCTGAGCCTCCGTGTAGGCTGGGTGTGGGGGCTCCACACTGCGTCCTCCCTGGCCTTCAGGGCCTGGGTCCGCCCCTCAGCGCCCTGGCTGCGCAGTGAGGCAGGTGTCTGGGTTCCCTGAGGAGGGTGCAGCGGAGGGTGCCAGCATCGCGCTTACATCACTGCCTGCCTGCCCCCCATCGGCTTCCTCAAACCAGGATATGAGACCCTGCACTCGGAATCTCCTGAGCACTGCGTGCCTATAAGCCCCACTTCCCCAGAGAAGACTGGAACCCAGAGACCCCGCATCAGCCGGAGCGGGAAACCGGTGCTCAGCATCAGCCAAGGCCCGCTTAACAGCTTAGCAGGAGGGTGGCAGAGCTGAAACCCTCCTTCTGGTCCTCTCCCCTGGAAGTGCCGAGCATGCACGTCCAGGTGCGAGGTCCTGCCCACCTGCTCAGCTCGGCCCTGCCCACCTGCACAGCTCCGCCCTGCTGGATGCTCCTGGCGGCCCTCTGAGGCCTGCACCAGCCTCCTGCACCACACACGGGTCCCCGGGAAGAAGCCACACAGCTGACATTAGCTCCCCCTTTAGAGAAGCAATGCATGTCGTTGCCTGTGGCAGGGAACAGGAGGCAAGGTCCTGGTCTACACTGCGAGCGGGATCTCCCGCTCACAGACGAGCTGCATGAAGACCAAGCAGTTCTGAGGGAGGCCTTCCAGCAGAGGAGCAGTGTAACCTCGCCCAGCTTCCTGCAGTGTGGATTTTAGATCCTGCCTCCCACGCCACCCCCTGGGCTCCCTCCTGCCAGGAGGAGGCAGCCAGCTCTGCCTTTCCAGCCCATTCTCAGACACTGAACCCTGGTGCACAGGGTTCCTGCTGCACATTCCCTACCTGGGCGCTGGCACCGGTGCCCACCCACTCAAAGGTCTCAGAGCTCAGCAGGCAGAGCTCACTGCTTCCCAGAGCCGTACAGAGCCCATCAGCGCCCAGGAGCAGTGGGAGATAAGCTGGTTAAATATTCCAGGCTCAGGCCAGCGTCAGTCTGAAACCAGGGCCCGGCCAGGACAGGCCTGAATTTCCATGCAGGGATTTGGGGGCCTCAACCAAGGGCAGAAACAAAGGGTCCAGAGTTTAGGGATAAGACTGACGTATCTGTATACCTTACTCGGTATCTGTTCATTTTAGAAGCCAGATGTTAACTCCAAGGAAACCTCGTATTAAAACAGAGCTAGCAGTTATCCCACTGAAGAGCTGGAAAGTTTTGATTCTGCCTCTTCTTTTGTTTCGTCTATGTTCTGAAATCATTTTCTGTTATTTCTTTGTGTTCCCAGCAACTTGGAATACGTTATCAGGAGGGCATCCTTCATGTTCCTCCTCTTGTTTTATGACTCTAAACTGTTTTCCCTCCTGATACACAAAGTTTAGCTAACTGAGACTTCTTCAAAGCACAGAGTTAGATCTAAAGCTCTGAGGTGTTCTGGAATATTTATTATGATATATCTGGGATAGATCTTATACATCATAAATGTCAAAAGATAAAGTAAATCAGAAGGAAAACATAAAAATATTCCCTTCTAGTGATTCATGGTGGGACGTGGGCTGTTCTGGTGATGGGGGAAGAAGTGGTATAGAATCAGGTCAGGGTGGAAATTGGATTTTAACATTGGCAGAGCCTCATTCCCCATTCACCACGCCCAGTCACTAAGTTGTTCCCAGAGGTAGGCAACGCTGCTGTGGGCCGCTTTTTATCCCCTGCAAGCACCTAGAGTTTCCCATCAAAGGACACGCAGGCACTTTGTGGAGGCGGGGCACTGGCCCCCTCACCTGGGCACTGCCTGCTCAGTCTCTGGAAACGCAGCTGTCCCACGGATAGGTTCCCTGCTTCTTCCTTTCGCCCCAGAGCCCTCCTTTTTGGCGCAGTCCAGGCCTTCTTCTTCTTGGACCAGACTTTGAAAAATCAAAAGCCACTTACCTCTTCTGTGGGGCAAAGGAAGCCTGACTTTCACCGCCTAGCGCTCAGCCTGTCCTCTTGAGGAGGAGGAGGAAAACCTGCCTCTCGCTGTTCCCAGATGAGCTTACTCCAAGGAAACAAGAGCTAATTCTCAAACAGCTCAACCTGCCAGCATGCTAACCATGACTGGTTTGGGTTGGAGTTCCGGGTGATTCAGGTTTTCTTCTTTATACTTTACTGCATTTTTCTACCAGTGATCATTCCTCTTGCACATCAGAAAAAATACAACAAATAAAAATCTTGCTTTAAGTATTGCCTCTCCCAGAAGCCTGCCAGATGCTTCACCCTGGGTGAGAATCCCCTACTCTGGACCCTGCAGCGCCTCACCCGTGCCTTCCTCCATCTCAGCCCTTATCTTTCTCAGTGTTGCCTTGTTCTTCAAGTCCCCAGTGCTTAGTTCAGAAACCAGCACAGAGCAGGCCTGTCCACTGATAAATTAGTACACCAATGAATGAATAAGAGAATGACTGAGGTGCTATATTACCTGCTCAACTCTAGATTTTTAAAAATCTTCCTAGTCATACATGAGTTCATATCTCTTAGGACAAAAGTCATCCATTAAGACCAAAGTGGTTCCTCAAAGCTCAAGAATCTACAGTTAAATTTGAAATCTGGCACCATCCCTGACATAGAAACCTAAACCTTACTTGAAACATTTCTCTACTCCTGATTCACATTCCTTACCTATCCTTGAATTAATTAATCTTTAGAAATGATAGCCTTGGGCTACAATGGATTATAGCTGGGGAAGTCCTGATTTGTTCTCACCTAGTGTTTAAAAATAACAGCCCCAGACAGTTTGGCTCAGTAGGTAGAGCATCGGCCTGTGGACTAAAGGGTCCCAGGTTCGATTCCAGCCAAGGGAACATGACTGGGTTGTGGGCTTGACACCCACACACACACACCAGTAGGGGGCATGCAGGAGACAGCCAGGTTCCATTGACATATGTCTTTTCTGGTTCATTGCCTAATAGAAAGCTGATGGTTCAACTATACAGAACAGAAAGTGGAGGAGATGGGTAGGCTGGTGATCATCCTAAAAACTTAGCTCATTTCTTTATGGTGATTTTAGGGGTCCAAGAAAGCTCTCTTGTGCCCCAACCATTCTCCATTTCCTCAGTCCCAATTTTGCTCAGAGCTCACCTAGCTTTTAGACCAAACACTGGCTATTTAAAGTTGGAATTGCTGGGTTTGGATTTCCGTAAGGTCTAAATAAAGTGGCTTCTGATTCACTCTACCTTTACCCTCCTCTGTGGAGAACAAGACTGAGCAGCCTGATTAGGGACGCAGAGCTGGGAACAGCACAAATGCAAAAGAGGACTTGCAAAGGGGGAAAGTGTGCTTTTCTGTTTTCGAAAAGCTGCTGATGTAGGGAATGCTTCTGTTTTTCTGCAGAAATGCTGCCTTCCATGGACAAAATTCAGCCACAATCAAGCTAATTGAATGCACAAATGTAATATTTTTTTCCAGGGCACCTCCAATTTAATGCTTGATGAAATTGTGTCTTTCGCATATATTTACAAAAGCTTTTCTTCATCCAGAAATGTCTGTTAAAATTGCTTATAGATGCTGAGATAGCAAATCACTCTTCTAATGTAATGAGATAAGTCATCTCTATAAACTTTGCTTGCTCAAATGTACTCGCATAAAAGAAATCAGGCTACAGGCTTTCTTCAATAAATAGAATGAACAACTAAAACTTGATGGCTATAGCATGTTCTGCCTCATTGCTATGAGATGTTTAAAATTGCTCCCTCTCTCTCCCGCAGCAGAGTTTTCATTTTGGTAGTTGATGGAAAAAGGAGGTCAAATAAACGGATGTGGATAAGAAGCCAAAGCCATTTGTCAAAACGTGGGGAGAGGCCTGGAGTCATTTAAACACTAAAAATTGATTTAAAAGATTTCTGTCCTCAAATCATTTTTCTTGCTAAATGCAGCCACTTTGTGAACCTGGCTTCCCCTGCCTTAGCTATCTTTACTAATAGTTTATACCACAGGAGCTCCGCATACTGGGTAGACTCCTACGCATAGTCATTTGTGCATAGCCCCGAAAAACGGGCCCAAAGATCATGAGTCCATGGAAAAGATGAGGCCTTGTGAGGTTTATCCATCTGTTCCCAAGTAAGATTTGTCTCCCAGCTTCCATCTAGAAGCCTATTCTGTGACAAAATGTCCAACAGGCCATCTCACACACGCATAGGGTCACCATAAGGGCTCTCACGCATGGCTGCTCAGGTTGTGCACTGTCCAGCTCCAGGGGAGACACCATTCCCAGAGACTACAGTGTGGAGGGGACCATTTGGAATTAGTGCAAGGTGACAGCCCCGCCCAGCACCACCACACAGATGGCCGGGGGCAGACGGGGGCGTTCAGTCATGATTCAGTAAACTTTCATGGCTATACTGCATGCATTGCCTACCTACCTCCTCAAAGAATAAAATCACAGTTCGTTAGCAGACAAAATGTGTATCCCATCCCTTTCCTTTCCAAGGTAAAATATAGTTTGGGAGAATACTCAAACCTCCAGATGGTTCTTCAAGAAAAGGTTTTGACAGCTTGACTGAGGAAGACTGGCTGGAATCCAGGAGAGGATGAGACCAAATTGCAGGTGCCCTTTCTGTCAGTTTTGGAAAACACCAAATAACCATTGCTCTGCACGGAGGGGACAGCAGGCAAACATTGGGAACGGTTCTCCAGGAGCCTCTCCTGGGCCAGCCTGCCTTTTGGACTTTGCCTCATGCCGGCTGGAGGGTCCAGATCGGCCAGACCAGAGGCCGGGCTGTGCTGGTGCTGGGCGGGCAGGAGCAGAAGCCTGCCCTCACGGCGGCCACACAGCCCTGCCTCTCCTCCACCACCTTCCTCTGCCGCCTGAAACACACTGCATGGTGGGAGGAAACAAAGCCCAGATCCTCCCTGATCGAAACTCTGCTCCTGACAGCCTCTGCCCAGCCCTAGCAAAGCTGAGTTCAATTCAACAATTTGGGGTTAAACAGAAAGGTCTTGCTTTTTACGCAGTTCCTTGAACTCTGCCCCCCACACATGGAAAAGTACATTTTGGGACTTGAGGCATCAATTCTAATATGCATAGGAGGGTACATTTGAGAAAACATCCTTTTTTGCATAATCTGCTTTTTAAAGGCTAGCCCAGTGGCCTTAGACACTATGGGCCACTATTGGCTCAAGAGCCATGCTCCGCCAGAGTTCCCATCTACAGTTTGCCTAAGGATCAAAATAGCAAATCAATCAGCCCACAGTTATGTTTGGTCAACACGGTATCGTTTTAACTGAATTTGAATGTTTGAAGTGGGGCAGGCACCTTCCATTTCTCCAGACTTCCTAGCTCTGTCCAACCAGCTCATTTCACAGATTTATTTGTATTACCTGCCAGCCCCTGCAGACTACAGAATTTGCCCTAGAATTTATTGGAATTTGCCAAGAAAGGTACAGGCGAACTGCTCGGGGTCTAGAGTCACCGATTCTCACCCAGGATCAGCCAGGTGTCAAGAATTAGTGGTTGATACAGCACCCTCTAATGAGGAGAAAATGCAGTGTTAAGGGTGTGGGACGGGCAATTCAACCAACCCCCACTGTCTACCCCCTCTCCCCGCACCCTCACCCAGCCATACACCCTGCTCAGGGGAAGTACTTGTATAAGCACTGTCCTAGGCTGGCAAGCCTATGAGCACCACCTTTACATTATGAACATAGATACATAATACATGCTTGTTGTACAGTCTATCCATGAAAGGACAATAAACCATGTGGCTAGGGAAGGCCCCTGGCTGGTAGGAGAGAGTGGGAGACATAATTTTCACTGTATGTAATCTTTGTGTCTTTTGAAATGCATACCAGTTGTATGAATTGCCTTTTCTCCATTATCAGAACCCTAAGACTCTGTGTAGAGAGCTCCCTCCCAGCTATAAAACTTCAACCTTAGACTTCAGGGCACAGCTCAAATGTTCCCTTCCCCTCTGGGTCATCTTTCTTCCTAGCCAAAAGCAATCACTTCCTTCTCTGTGGTCCTGATCCGGAAACTTCCGTTAACGTCCTTTGCAAGAATGCTGTGGCCTGGCTCACTGAAGGTGGTCTGGGAGGTTGGGGCAGGATGTTACTTATTTCTATAAACCTAAGGGCTTAAAAATATTTGCTTAACAGAACCCACCGACCCCTCTCCTCTTCCTAGTTTGAGGCCACCACTGATGCTTATTTTCACCTTATTTAGCTGCAGAAAGATGGGCAGGAGAGGGGTTAACTCTGGGCTACTCCCCCACAGGCAGCATCATCTCCTGGGCATGGAGAGCTGCCCAGAAGAACTTTCTATTATAACTAGAGGCCCGGTGCATGAAATTCATGCACTGGGGGGGAGGGTCCCTCAGCCCAGCCTGTGCCCTCTCGTAGTCCGGGAGCCCTCAGGGGATGTCCAACTGATGGCTTAGGCCCGCACCCCTAAGCTGTCAGTTGGACATCCTTAGCGCTGCTGCAGAGGCAGGAGAGGCTCCTGCCACTGCTGCTGCGCTCACCAGCGGTGAGCCTGGCTTCTGGCTGAGCGGCACTCCCTCTATGGAAGCACAGACCACCAGGGGACAACTCTTGCATTGAGCATCTGCCCCCTGGTGGTCAGTGCGTGTCATAGTGACCAGTCTTTCTGCCATTTGGTCAATTTGCATATTAGCCTTTTATTATATAGGATGGGCATGTTCTCTCCCTGCGCTGTTCAGCCACTAGCTGCTCACCACACGTGGTACTGAGCATCTGAAATGTGGATGGCATGACTGAGGACATGAATTTGTTTTCTTTCATTTTGTTTTATTTCATTAGTCACATCTGTATAGTGGCCATCATATCAGACTGCTCAGCTCTAGAGGGTTCATCCTCTAGGGACAGGCTTACCAGCTGAATCATATGGCCCTCAGGGATGTTTGATTTTTAAACAATTAAATTAAAAGCAAGGTCAACAAAGTGATTGGTTCTAAAGTAAAAATTCAGTTTATTCATCTGTTTACGACACAGTACACAAGAGGCAAAGTGTTTCACATCATAGATTTCACTTCCAACTCTTGGAATGTTCATTTCTTTGGCTAAAATGAGAGACTAGACGGGAAAGCCTGGCAATGCTTAGGCAACTGAGATAAGGTGAGGCAGAAGCAATGCTAACAGCATCCTCACAGGGACGGGCACAGGGATGGGCACTAGTCGCAAGCAGATTTCCTAGAAGTGTTAGCTGGAAGCATAGGAGCACCACTCCTGGACGCTCGGGCGGCTGCGGGCTCAGTCATCCCCGCCACACAGGTACAGCAGCGCTTTCTGGTAGTCACCCTTGGTGTCTTGCTGCAAATGGTCAAAGAGAAAAAGGAAATTCGGTATTAAAAAAAAGATCCAAACTTCGCCATAATATACAGACAGAGCCAGTGCACACAGAGCTTCTCCCAAATTAACAGAGAAAACTCTGCAGGACCTGCCTAGATACAAAGGCCCGGAAGGCCACACCCAAACCATCATCACCACCATCTCCACCATCATCACCACCACCACCACCACCACCATCATCATCATCAGAGGACCCTCAGGGAGTGTGGCCTCAGGGGGACTTTCAAGTCACATTATTACCATAAGGGTGGAGCGAATGCGAGGTTACTGGGGACTCATATGGTAAGTGACCACTCTAACTGCCCTGAGGTCCTGCCAACACCACCATTTTCTCCCTGGTCCTCCCCCTTCCAGAGAAGGTGGCATCCTTGCCTGCCTCACAGTGCTGTTTCCTAAACTTAAGGTCACACAGAAATAGGCTGGTGAGGTGAAGAAACAATGACTACAAGTCTAACTGGGGCCTAAACTTTACACAGATGCCCTAATAAACCTGGGCACATCTAAGCCACTTCTAAATTCATCCTTGTAATCACTGACATGCCTTTGGAAACGTCAGGATCTTTTATAAAAAGGGATTGCAATGCCTGTCTGAACTACACACAGTGGGACCGCTGGGAAGGCCATTGCTGGTTACATATGAATTCTCCATCTCTCCAAAACAGAGGCTAAACTGGCGGGTGAGATGGGTGTTCTGGGTCAATGCTCCCAGGCCAATCACAGAGGATTTTTCCAAGAAATGGAAATATAATAAATGTAAAATGTAATTGATCTAAATCTTGAGGCTGTCAGCAGCTCTTACAGGGTCATCATCAGGAACACCAATTATCATTGTGGAATAACTCATGTGGGAAATAGAAAACATTTGCCTGTTCTATAGGATTCCGGGACAAATCACACTTTCAAAATAAATCCCTGGTAGTTGGTGACTAGCTCTTCCCCAGTGAACTAGAAAACACAGACCCTCCCCCGGGCCCCGGGCCCCGGGCCCCCCAATGGCAGTGCGGGTGACACGGCACCGTGGGCTCACCTGGATGTAGTAGTACAGGGACTTGCCGTACTTTCTCTTGAATTCAGACCTGATCTTCAACATGTCCACTTCACTGCGGGAGATCATGATTCTGATCAGGACCTTGTCACGTGTCCCCTTGCCCTGAAAGTCAAGGTGATGTTCCAAGTTACAATTCACTGAGAGCAATGTTAATCACAAACCGATCGAGCACGTTTTCTTGCTGGAACTGATCTGGATTCTTGATACTGCTCACTAAGAGATCACAAATGGAACAGTGTGACTATTCCCTGAAGAGAAAATGAGCATGAAACTCAGCAGGGTGACATCAGCACAGACTCCCACGTGTGCATTCACTGAACGTGGGCTGAGCACTAAGCACTGCAAGGCTCGGTTCCATGAGTGTGCGAGTTTGCACATGTAACAAATAGGTCCCGGCTCTCCAGAGCTCAGAGAGGCCACACTGTCACGTATCCATCGTGGCCCTGTGCCAGCGTGCATGGCATGAGCAGTAAGACCACTGAGTTTACTTGCAGAGCCTCAGACCATAGGTGCCAAGGTAAGGGGTCATATTTTACATGAGCCTGAGGACAGATGGGGAGAGGCAGTGTGGACAAGGGGGTGACCCAGGAGGAAGTGGGGGGGCCTGGAACATATAAAGTCCCGGGCACATGTGAGGCATGGAAAATGGGATGGGATTGTGGGAAGAGATGCTTCATTCAAGGGACAGTTGCTGGGCTGGCTTTGGAGTCTGTAGACCCAAGTTCCAACCTGGCTATGGAACCTCAAGCGAGCTGAAGCTTTCTGAGCTCCAGCCTCCTCACCTATAAAGAAAATAATAACAACAAAACAATAAGCCTCAGGTTCTTTGGTAATTATTTAAGTTCAAGTAAGTTGCACAATGTCTACTACATCGTGGCTGCTTCACAGTCTCTCCCTCCCTTGCTGGTCTTCTCTCGGAGGTAACAGGAGGGAATCACTGAGAAACCTGAGCAGGAGTCAGGCGCGACCTTCCCTGGCTTTCTCTCTCCCGGGCGCTTTGTTTTCTACCTGTGCACAAGCATGTGCCCCAGTGGTTGGGAGAGTGAGAAGATGGCTTTGTGGCTCCCTCGCCTGTCAAATGCAGCCACAGCTGGCTGGTGCACCCTGCACCTAGACCACAGAGCCCCTTCCTCCATCACTAGGCAGGGGGGCTTCGTTTGGGGACATGAAAGAAGAGCCTAGTGTGGAAACCTGGACCTCTCAGCCGGCTGCCCTTACCTTCATGGAGTCGTACAGCCGGTCAGCAAAATACAGGGGCTTGTTCTGGATACACTGGACTGTGGGGAGAAGCAAAGGGGTCAGTTACTCCTCTGTCCACCAGTGGGGATGAGGCTCTGAGCTGGGCACACACCAGATGACCTGAATGGGCTGCAAAATGGGAGGGTCTGAGAGAACATCAGGGACCCTGTGCGGCACTCAGCTCCCTGAGGCTGTACACTGGGGACTCCGAGGCCACAGAAACCCAGGGACAATGAGAACGTCTCCAACAGAGCCCTTTCTCTTGTTCCTTTCGCGTCAGCAGTTTACCGAGAGCAGACGACCACCGGGGATGGGGGACCACACTTACTCACCCAGGTTGAGGAAAGCATTTTCCAGGTCTCCCTTGACCTCCTTCTTGATGCTCTCCAACATGTCATAAGGGCTGTAGCTCTTGTACCTGTCAAAGACTAAGGAAAAGCAACAAGTAATTACTAAAACGGAGCCACCAGTCCAAGCTGTCAATGATCACCCACACGGATATACCACATCTCAAAAAAAAAAAGGATAATCACAGCATCCTAAGGGCTAAGGGGTTGCCATGGTAACCAGAGCTGACATTGTACCAGTTGCCCTGGGACAGCTGTCCCGTGCACTTGGCCTGAATGGCACGGCCCGGGCCATGTTTGAACATCTCCATCTCCCCTGAGTGGAACCCATTCTATCTGGAAGCCACAAGAAGGAATACACAGCACCCAGCAAAGTCCATTACTTCAGCGCATGTAGCACAACAGAAGGATCCTCAGACAAGAAGGGGCAGCAAGCTAAAGCACCAAACCATGGGAACTACTTAGGGGAAACAAGGATCCACAATGGGAGAGAAGGACAAATGGATCTGGTGAGGGAAACGGGGGGTGCAAAGTGGAGAGTGGGCTCGGCTCTGGCAGAAGCGAGCCCCAACACCGACACCGGGGGCTCCAGGAGCGCACAGCACCCACCTTTCTGGAGGTGGAACACGCTGCGCTCGGTCATGATGCTGATCCACTTGGGAACATCAGTTCCTTTCCTCTTCACTCCAGCGTCATAGAGATCCTACGAGCACAACCCCCCAGGAAAGGTAACTACAGGACCCACAGCCAGGCCATAAAAACGTCATGTGAAAACACCAAAACCTACACATTCAAAACGCCAAATGAGAAAGGACGACTGCGCTACAGACGTGGGGGAAACGATGAAAGGGCGCACGTTTTCATCAAGAGCAGGCTCCCTTAGACACAGACAGATCGCCACGACACTGGATTGTTCGTGAGGCCAGCGCTGCACAAATCTCCTTCCTTGAACACCGGAAGGACGGGGAGCTTCTGTGCGCACAGAGAAGGACACGCACGCGTTCACTCGCACACCCAGCCCTCCTTCCTTGTTGGCACCATAACAGCAAGTAAGCTGGTGGCCAAATACTGAAGGTCCGGGGCCCACACCCGAGCTTCTTAGAGACTCGGGAAACGACGGAGCTGAGAAAGGAGCCAGGCCAACCTTCTCTTCAGTTTCTGGAAAATTTAAAGGCTATAAATAAGCTAACAATGGTGGGGAGGGGAGGGGAGAGGCGTATGCAAGGGTAGATACTCATTCCGTGACCATCCATTATCCGGAAGTTGCAAAACCCACCTTCTATTTATTACTTTATTTTAAAACCTTCTCCTCCATTTGCTAAAAGCACAGTGTAAAATATATTGAAACTTAAAAAAACTAAACTGAATCTAAATGAATCTTGTTCTGCAGCCCTTCTGAAAGTTTTGAGGTAGCTGCTGCCACCTGGGAGAGGCACACAGCTCAGATGATGTGAATCAGCTTCACAAGTCGCTCGCGGGGGAATATGCGACTAGAACCAGAAAGAGGTTTGCTGGGCTGGAGAAGCAGGCTGGGCCTCTGCCACCGTCCCCAGCTCCCCCTTCCGGCCACGGCTGTGCCTCCCCCCATCTCCTTCGGCTTTCTCGATCATTTACTCGGTTGGCGTTCACTGTAGCAAATGCACACCAGTGTGCACAGCTGGCCACACCCTGCAGAGACTGGCACCTCCACACACGCAAAGCCTACACTAGCATGTGAGTCGGGTATGGATCCTGTCATTACCACCAGCGGTGTGAGGGAATGCCCGCTGATAACCAGTGCTCCCAGAAAGTGCCAACGAAGCCCACAGACTCTCTGACACTCCTCCCTTCCCATGCGGCGGCTACTTCCCTTCCCCTCCCTCGGACTGTGGACTGGACACGGTGACTCACTTCCAGTGAACAGAGGACAGACGTGACCGTGTGACTCTCGAGATGAGATCACAGAGCACGTGGCTTCCTCCTTGCTTCTCCCATGACCACTCAATCAGGGAAAGCTGGCTGCCATGTTGTGAGGACACTCAAGCAGCCACGCAGAGTCCATGTGGAGAGATGCCAAGGTCTCTGCCAACAGTCCTGTGGGTGGCCCTCAGGTGCCAGCAGCCCTGGTCAACATTTTGTGTGACCCTAAGCCCGGCTACTCCCTAATTCCTGACCCACAGAAACTGAGAGGTAATAAATGGTTACGGTTTTAAGCCACTCTGTTTGGAGGTAACCTGTTACACAGCACAGATCATTACTATACAAACTCTCCAGAGGCTTCCTAGAAAGCAGAAACCCACAACAACACCCTATCACTTACCCGAGCATCTTGGTCAATCAGCTCGTAATCGATGACAGAGCCGTCCTCTGCTCTTCTGCCCTACAGAGGAAAAGTTAACAACATCAAATATATTCCTTTGCCCATTTTAATGCTGCTTTTCTCTCCAAGTCATGTAAGCCATTATTTAATTCACTGAACAAATACCCATTTAAAATTTTCCTTCACTTTGGAGTCTAGACCAGGCCAAGGATGGATAAAATAGCTGAGGAAGTGGAGTGGGGGTTGTGCCTCACACCATCACCCGCTTCCTGGTGCTCAGTCCTGGGCTAAGCCCCTTACACAATATCCCCACTCGAAAAAGAAAAAGAAGCTAATGATATTGAGTTTCTCCCCTCAGAGAGCGTACAGTCCCGATGGAGAATAAGCATGGCCCACGTGGGAAGGCACAGCAATCTATGGCTCTAAGACGTGAAATGCAAGTGAGGGAGAAGTCTGTCAGCGAGCAGAGCCAGCAAGGTCTGCGGGACAGTGGGGACGGCGGAGGTGAACCTGGGAGGATGTCAGCCGGGCTAGTGAAGGGCAGGGGAGAAAGCCCTCTGCACGGCAGCAACAGCACGGGAGGCTGAGACCCCGCAGCTCTGGTGAGGGAGGTGATGCCTGGCTGGAGCAGCTGAGAGGAGGGAATCCCAGGAAGAACAAGTTAGGGAGAACCAGCGTACAGAGGACTTTTTTAAAAAGCAGAAAGCCAAGCCTGGATTGGATGCAGCTGACGTGGTTTTTGTTCAGGGGAATAAAATGGTGGAAATGAATTGCAAAAGAGACCAGTGGACTGCAGCAGGCAGGGCGGGTGGAAGGGAGCAGAGCCAGGGAGGGGAGGCGGCGCGGAGCTGCCCCCGCGGAGATGTGAGTGGGCAGGCGGCAGCACCCGATCGGTCACTTGTCATCAGGTTCCTGGAGAAAAGAATTTCTCTTCCCTCCCGGGCACGTAGGCTTTAAACTGCTTTAAACTGCACACTGGTCAGAACTCAGATTCAGAAAGGAAATGCCTTTCACCCTCATGAATGTGCTAACATCAGCAAACAAACTAAGGCCTCCTCTCCCTCCCCAGGCAAAAGACTACACAGGCAAATCCTCATCAGAAGTGAGAGCAGGTGAAAGGAACAGGGTCACTTCCACTGGGTCTTAAGTGACCACAGAGAGGCAAAGCGACCTTCCTTGTCACCTGGCAAGAGCTGGCACGTAAGTCCAGGCCAGGACGTGAGAGCCGCCCACCCCCCTCTGGCCCACAAGTCCATCCGTTTTGCTGGGTAAGAAATCCCATTACCCAAAATGACAGCTCTGCAGGGACAGGGCCAACCCACCATCGGGAATGCAGCTGCCATTTCCGATGCGGGACAGAGGATTGAGTTAATTCACTCTCGAGTATAAAATGAGGTATGGGACTTGCGCTGGGACAAAGCAAGGACAAAGAAATAAACCGGAAACCAACCTTCGCGAGGGCAACCATCAGCTTGCGGAAGTCGCCAGATGTGTCGGAAATAATGTCCTTCTCCAGATCAGTCTTGTACACTTGGAAAGCAACACATGTGGGTCATGCTTCCTGCCTGTGCAGCCAGCCAGCCACGCCACCCACCCTGCCCACAGAGCCTCTGAGAAGCAGAAATGCCTGAGGCAGCATGGCTCTACCTGCCCAAATGTAAGTGGATGTCCCAGAACGAACTGAACCCTCATCAAACCAGAGCCAGTGTTCTTTCTTATCAGTAACAAGGGGCAGAACGAGCTGGACCATAGATCAGATCACGCTCAAGCTCACCTTTGATCAGTGACCTCTTCTGTAACTAAAATATTAGTTCCCACCCTACTTGACTAGGAATACACATTCTGAGCATAAAAAAATTTGAAGGGCTACACACACACACACACACACACACACACACACACACACACATAATAGTGCTTTATTATCCACTCACCAAGAAAATGCACAATGGCAGAAACTAGCAAGATTTAAGTAGTACTTGTGAGTTATTTTCCATTATTCAAAAAAGCATCTCTATTGAAACACAGTAACACATACCCATGTAAGCTGCATCATTTATCCTACTCACAGCCTCCTATACTGCTCGGTGCACACAGGTCCCCCTGCCTCTCACAACAATCTCTGGGTCCACAGGTGGGAACCCCTTGAGCGGAGGCTGGATGGCACCCAATAAATGAAAACCATGTATACCTTCCACTTCTCCCCATCTGACCTTTTCAATAGATTTGATTTCTCTCCTGTCTGTCCTTTTGTAGACGTTCTAGTGGAAGGTAATAATCAAAACTCGGGCCATAAGCAGATGGAGGAGAGGGGCCTGGACCACGGCAAACCCCTGGACAAAGGGCAGGCATTTCTGCATCCATAACCAGGCCTCCTATGCTGAACAATGGCCCAGAGAGCTATGATGGGGGCGAGAGAAGCTGGGCTGAGAGGATGTATTACAGAAGCAGGGCTACTCACTTTCCTTGTAGACTCTGTTAATTTCCTGCAGCTCCTGGTTGGTCCTGGAGCAGATGATCTCAATGAGAGAGTCCTCATCAGTGCCCAGCCCCTGTGAACCAGGCAGGACAAATGTCAGCAGGCAAGTCCTCCTGGCCAATAGCTTTCTCTGATCTCAACCCCGTAAACTGCAGACATGACCAGGTCTGTTCGCATGCTCCCTGCTGCATCCTACTGAGGGATCTGTACTATATTCCTCAGCACAAGCTAATGTTATTTTCTATTCTTTTAAAAAAAATGCTTCACCTGAATACAAGATGGTATGATATATTTGAGTTCAACTATATTAAATATATTTTTATAGTGAATGGGGGGAGACACCAAAATGTTAAAAGTGGTTGCCTTTTGGTGATGGGTTTATAAAATGGATAACTGTTTCTTATTCCCATTTTTCTTTCTTTTTCAATTTCTATAATCACCCATTATGTTAATAGATGGGAAAACAACTTTCTCTACTAAAAAATTCTGCTCAGTAATTTAAAAATAAAGGAATATAGAGATTTCATGTTATCATTTCCAGCCAACATCGTCAGATTGAAATTAAGTCTTTTTTTTTTTTTTTTTTAGACCAGGAATAGGTATAGATAAGATTAAATTTCTAGCTTCACCTCTTTGAAATGTAAAATTGGGTTAATGTTAAAAATTTCATTCTTGTATTTCCATTTTTGCTGATTACTATGCACTCTTCGGGCATTTTAGGGAAAGCAAAAGGAAATAATGAAGTGCCAAATAAACCTAGACATCAACACTTTATTAAGGAATAAGAATTTGCTGGGTGATGTATTCAAATTTAATATATACACTTTTGAGCGTGCCAGATAGCTTGAAAGGACGCAATGAAACATGTATTTCAAAGCTAGCTTCATGATCAAAGTCAAGATTTAATAATCAGGACTCTCTAATACTTGTCTTTCTGAATATGGAAATATCACTTTGAACTAAGTGGAATTACAACTGTTTAAAATGTAAATCAATTATAAGGTGTTACTACAATAAGAAACTTCCTGATCCACATGAAAAGTATGTCAACTATTAATTAAACTTATTAGAGTTTATATGCCCCTGAAAAGTGGTTTGTGTAATATAAACTAAGCCTCAGGTTAATGGTTAATTTTGAATTTTATTCTTAATCTAATCTGTGAGCCAATACCTCTTCCTCCGGAGTTTTTAATCACAATTCACAGAGGTTCCAGCAAAGTCAAAATTTCCTTTCTTCTTAGCCAAGGGTCTACAAAGCATTCTATGCAACTGCTATAGAATGACTACCAAGCACCTTCAAATATTGCAGAGGGCAGTTTTTCCATCTAAAAATAACTCATGCATTGGAGGAAATGCATGCAGACATGTAAAGCAGGTATGCAATGTAAGGTCTGTTTTCCTCCACCCCTGAGAGACCAGTGCTAACATTTGAAAATTCCAATAGTGGTTTTATCTCTACATTCAAAGGTGACCTTGGCAATTTCTAAAACTGGGCCCAGCTTTCCCCAGACTGTCCACAATTCCTATCACAGGGCAACTTCTACTGTAACACATGGCAGATATTGCCACTGGTATCGCCAGAAGTCAAAACAGAATTTTTTCAAAAGCACAGTTCAGCTGATGTCACTTCAAGCTTTATGGATTTCAGAGGGGTACTCGGCTGTGATGGCTAATGGAAGAGCTGGCATCAGTCAAAGATTTAGAAGTCAAAGCACCTTTCATTGGGCCCAATCACACAGATTACCACGGTGACTGACAGCTCAAACAGGTCCGTCTCATGTCACTAATCCTGGTAATAGATACCAGTCAGATGGCATGAATCACAACTAATGAGTTCCTGATGAAAATAAGATACACGGATGTGCAGCGATAATGGTCAGAAGACACCTAGGAGAGGCAGCTCATCGATGGCTCCAAAGGTCCCAGGCTTGGTTTTCAGGAGTGTTCTTTTTATCAAGCGGGATCATGACGTGTTGTTGACTTTTATCATTCTTAATCAGATCTCCCCTGCAATATAGCCGACTTAGGAAACTCAGGGCAAGGCTGCTCAGATAAACTAGAGAAGGAAGGAAGATCTCGCCACAAATCTTTCAGCAGCCTGAAGCGACCTATTGAGTTGGGGACCCTGGACATGCCTGGTGTGGGAAGCTGCCTCCCTCAAGAGGGGTTCTCTGGGGAAAGGGATGACAACTGAACTGTGACATCAGCTCTGGTGACAGGCTCGGTCTCTTCATAGTTCCGGAACAGTGGCGCCATAGAAAACACACTCGGACTTAGAATAAAAAAATCAGCTATAGCTTTCTCCCTAAGGCGGAGGCTTTCCCCAGGTCTGTCAGCAGAGGGCAGTATCTGATTACTCAAAGTGGTGCAGCCACACACTACGAAAGGGTCGTTTTGTGCTTTGCTGGAACATGCATTTATGTGTATGCATCTGTTACATTTGTATACTGCTTGATGTTTTAGGTCCACACAAAATTCAGGGGGTTTCCAAACTTGAATTCTGACGCTCTAACTTAAACTAAAATTCCATGTTCAAAATAACTTCAAAAAGAAAAACAAGAGGAAATATGTGCTACAATGCTTGAACAAGATGCAGGTACCATTCACAATCTGAAATCACTCTTCCTATGTACTGTGAGGGTCTGATTTTGCCCGAATTTGAATTAAACAACAGGATTCACAAGGAGGTCAGGGAAAGAAACACCCAAGAACATGGGCAGAATATGCAAGCACCACTTAACAAAAGCTCTGAGTTTTACTTTTGCCTCAATATCACAACAAATCTTTTCTAAGGAGGAAGTGTAATCAAGGAAGTAGTTTTTCCAAATGGTATTTCAATTGCCCAGGTGCCAAGCAGTAGCAGCTGGTAACTGACTTCTCAGCATCATGAAATTTCTTTACAGGCTTTAAAAAAAAAAGTAATTGAAATATTTTTGGTACAAATCTTAAGACTTATCACTTCAGTTCATTCAAAAAAAAGAAGATGGTTCCAAATGAGAATTCAACAAAACCGAAAATCACCCACTTATACTCAGAAAGCTGTAATTCACAAATATTAACGGCAGACTCGGCCGGCCAGATTGCATCCCACACGTGCCTACCTTCATGGAGGCCTTCAGCTCGGAAGCATCGTACTGAGCAGGTGTTTTCAAGAGGCCCAGAATCACGGTCTCCAGGTGGCCGGACAAGGCTGACTTGAGTGCTGATGCAAGTTCCTTCAGGAAACAACAGGCAAGAACATGGAAAACTTGGTTGGTAACCAATATTCACTTAAAAACTTGAGGAAAACAAAAGAGGGATGTGTTTGGGAAGCCGGTTGTGATTCTGTGACTATTCAGGGTCTTGGATCAAACTATCCCTCAGCTGCAGGTCCTTCAACAGATGCAGGTGTCAGAAACCAAAGGATCAGACCTTGCTCTGAATAAACCCCTTTAAACCCAAGCTGACGTTGCCTTCTCGCCGGGCATTACAAGGAAACCAGCCCAGGCATTACAAGGGCACCAGAGCAGGATGCAATTCCTCAGAAAGTGACGCGTGGGAGGGCAGTTTCCAATACACCTGCACGTGGCCAGAGCCGGGGGAAGATGGGCACTTTCTGGGGTCAGGGCCTCTGCTAAGAAGGAGCTGGTTTGAGTGGAGAGCAGGGACGTTGTGTCCTGCGGACACCATCCTGTGAAAGGCATGTGGACAGCTGTGCCAAGGGTGGCTCCAGAAGGGACCGTGGCTGGAAGGGGCTCACGAAGCCTTCCTATGCAAAACACCTCAACCAAGACCGAGAAAATGGCGGCCTGTTCATGCCACATTGGGATGGGTTGGTAGTGACGATGGAGACTAAAGCCCCCTGATTACCTCTCTGACTTCCCCACTGCATGCTATTTCTCAAGGGTTCCACTGTCACATTAACACAGATTTTAAGTCATGAGTCGGTGGCACCCATGGATGCAGACAGATACCCCAAAATTCAATGCTGCTCTTAATGATGCTTCTCCGGGATTCCATTTCCTACCAATCATGAGCACTGGGGGACAACGCACTCTGCTGTTTTAATTATTTTCTCCTCTTCCCTTTCCCCCTCCTCTTCTCTCCCTTCTTCCTGTCTCTCCTGCTTGCCAACAGCACACAGTGTCCAGCCCCTAGAGGTGCTTGTGGGCGCTAAGAGGTGATGAGAGACTCTTCTCACGTCATTCACAGAGGTTGAGAACTGAGATGGATCATCCTAGAAGTGATCCGGCCCCCAACCCTTCCAACACCGACGTTCTCCCGCTTCCCGCCGGCCTAGTTACACAGGGCACGTAGGAGGGGACTTTAAAAGCAACACCTCCCAATTATAGCACCAATTTTCCAACTTGGAACTTTGAGGTTAGGTAATTCCAAACTTAGCCTACCCCTGCCACTCCCCTCTCTCTACCTGTTCTCTGTTCAAACAAACCTCAAATAGCATTTGTGTACCTACTGACGTCTTCCGCTTCTATTATAAACACCTACGGGCTGAAGTTCAGCTTCCTCTGCTCCTAATGTCTAGCACAAGGCTCTGCAAGAACAGAAACTCCAGAAATGGCTGATAAATAAAACATAATCTCTCCTTATACGGAGAAACCTGGCATCTGGATCTGCTTGCACGTGAAAGCAACACAAAACCAGCCCTCCCTCCCAGCTCCTGTTCACTCCTACCAGCTCTGCCCATGCTGCTCACGCTCATCACCTCGGCAGCCCCATAGCCCTAAAGTCAGCGGCACTACAGGGCTTCCTCCTTTCTTATGCAAACAACGCCTTCAAAACCACTAGGTTCTGCACCCAGGGTTTCCTTCAGAAATGACAAGCAGTTCATGCATCTTTCTGTAAAGATGGGCATTCTTCTTAGCCCAGGGCTGAGGAGCACCGAGCAGCAGCAGGACAGCGAGCTCTCCCCAGCTCACAGCAAAGCCGGGGCGGCCACTGAGCCCATCATGGTTCTGGCAAGCTCTTCCCTCCAACAGGGCACGGAGAGCTTTGTCCTCCATCTACCTAATTTAAAATCAAGATCCAGGCTTCCATATTTCCGTGCACCCCTATGTGTGTGCCAAGACCCCACCCTGGGGGTGACAGCTGAGGAGCAATTGTAGGCACACTGTCCAAAGAGGTGGGCCTTCTATGCCAACCGAAACTCAGTTCCAGCTCGCAGAGCCCGTTGGGAAACGAGAAATGATACGTTCCCCTCGTGCCTCACTGCAAAAGATCACTATACGTCTACTGGAAGAAGAATTTTAAAGCACATGAGATGAAATAAGCCAGATACCTTCCTGTGTATGTCTTTTCTGACTGGTTCAGGAGGTGACGGGGGTGGGGGGGGGGATAGCGGGGGAGCGGTAACAGGGCTTGACCTGCAACTCCCGGAACCCTGGTGGTCATGTCAACCCCGAGGGCAGACATGTCTCCCAGAATGCACCCGGCTCAGCTCCACTTGGCCACGCGTGAAAGCCATAAGTCAAACGGGAGCCGCAGGAAGCCACGCTTACTGCACCATCCCAGAATAAATCAAAAGCTTTTAATAGCAAGAAGTTAAAAATAAAGCAGCCCATCCTTAAAAATAAAATTTCCTAACACTGTGACAAAATAAAGGATGAATAAGCCCGGGTTGTGCTTTAGTCACTAGTGGACAAGCAGGAGAAAAAGCACACAAAGACCCTTTCCAGAGTGGGAACATGCCTGCTGAAGATGGCCTGGGAGACCAAATGAACCACTAAGCCCGTTCACTGCAAAGCTCTTAGAATTCAAGTGTTGTTGTTTTGAAAAAAACAAGAGGAACAGCTCAGGATCAATACTTGGTGGGGGCTAGTGTCCAAAGATAAATTAAAAACATCTTATCAAGAGCCCACAGAAGTCATAAAGATGAAACGAGTTGCTGCTATATGTGGAGAACGACATGCCTGGCACGACATAGGCATTCAATAAGAGGCACCTGTTGTGGTTACTCCCTGTTTCTTTCTAACTTTCTATTCCCAGAGCGGCTCCCTCCACACACCCTGGGTTGGAGAAGGGCATGGTCTTTGTGTAAAGGCTCCAAGCACTCCAGGGCCACGTGTATGCAAGTTGTGACTCTTACAAGGATGTGAGAGGGAAACCTCGGATCCCCAAGGGTTCCAGAAGGCTCTTGCTGGTACAACCCAGAATTCAAGAAGAGAAAAAGCAATGGCTGCAAAAATAAAATTAAAGAGAAATTCAATAAGGCATGCCCTCCACCCCCCAAACTGTCCGTACCTTTTTGGTCCTTCTCTGGTAGGCGAAGGCAATATCCTGTCTCTGCTCATTGCTGCGGTTGGTCAAAATGTTGACGATGGTGACCTCATCCACCCCTGTGGACATACAAGTTGTGAAGAGTTAACCACATACGCTAGTCCTCTGGGCTTATATAGAAGCTTTTAAACAGCGTTTTTAAAATAAAAACTTATGTCCTCTTTTCCAAACAAAAATGCCAGGACATCAAAATTGGTTCTCTCTCTTTTTGCCAGCACCCTCCACCCAATATGTATACCCCCTTTTCTTTTTTTCCTGACCAACTTCAAATCTCAAGCCTAAATGGACCTTTTAAATATGTTTATTTTTTTAAAAAACTATTTGATTCATAAATAGGTTTCTGGAATCAACAGTAGGAGGTGTATTTGTGGGGTTTTGGCAGTCGGATGGAACACAAAGAGGTAGGAGGATTTTAAATGAAGGTCCCCAAATTGCCATTTAACTGAGGATTTAATAGACAGTAACTGGGAACCGAATTAATAGAGACAATTATTTATATTTATTGCGGGAGTATGACTATTTAAGCAGCTAGGTATAATTTCTATAATTATAGGAACTGTCATGACAAATGAGTCATATTTAATATGGCAGTTGTATTTTAATTGCATAATTGATTAATACAATCATACTTATTGAAGACTAAATTGTTTTGTAAGGAAAATAAATGTTCCACTGCTTTTCATCTTCAATAGGCAATTTTAATAATCAATTTTATAACTTTATTAAAAAGAATAAGTGTTTTAATCTAAATTAAATCTAAATAGGGAGTTCTGAAGTGCCACCGAAATACTTTAGCGCCTATTTTAATTGGAACATGTGTATTTACACAGATAAGCAATGCCTTCTGGTGTCTGAAAACTTCCCATTTTATGTCAGAAATATTCCTACCAGGCCATTTACCTTCAGAAAGCACAATTTTAAGAATTCAGAGAGTGAAAGGTCTCTCTCTCGACTGAATATGAACTTTGTTTAATGGAGTCTTTGCCATAACTGGACAGGTACTTCTTGGGTGAGAGAGCAGAGTGGCTATGCCCACAAGGTCACATGCCAACTGCAAGCAGCCTGGCCCAGAGGCAGCCAGGAGTCCCAACGTCACCGGAAGGTCAGAACTGGGGTGCTCTGAGGCAGTCAATGAGCAGACTGACAGAGGTCTCCTCAACTCTCAAGCATGTCAGAAAGGTCAAAAAGCAGAGAGTTAGAATTTCTGGGTATAAAAATAAAAGTGAGCTCATACCAATAAGTGAGTCAGTTATGTTAACTGCAGCATCTATTACTTTAGCTCTGGTTTTTGGAGTAGCCACTGTCAACGTAGAAACCCAACTGCTGTATGGGAGATTCCGTTTCAAAGATGCTTACTAGTATTTCAGCATTGTGTATAATATCAAAAAATAAAAGGAGGAAAAACCTATGTCCATTAAGAGACTGATTAAATAAATTTATTTTGTTCATATGGTGGGATACTACACAGTCAATTAAAATGATGCCATAAAATATTAATTGAGCCCTAGCTGGTTTGGCTCAGTGGATAGAGCGCCGGCCTGCAGACTAAAGGGTCCCAGGTTCAATTCCAGCCAAGAGCACATGTGAGAGTTGCAGGCTCAATCCCCCGTGTGGGGCGTGCAAGAGGCAGCCAATCAATTATTCTCTCTCATCACTGATGTTTCTATCTCTCTATCCCTCTCCCTTCCTCTCTGAAATCAATAAAAACATTTAAAATATAAATAAATAAAATATTAATTGACATGGGAAAATTCTCACAATATATTGTGAAGTATAAAATGAAAAAACAGGTTGCAAAACAGTATACCCAGTATAACCCAATTTTAGTAAGATGCATAATGCAGGTGTAAGAAAATATTTAAAAGCCTTTATACCAAAATGTTAATAGTGTCATGTGAGTGATGGAATTATGGATGATTTAAAGTTCTCTTTCTTTTCATTATATATGTACTTCAAAGTTCACCATAATGACCATAAAAGGTGTTTTTAATATACTGTGAGTGACATGCATTCATTGCTCTAACACCAACTAGTGATTTCACTTCAACAGATTCCTGGCATGGTTCAAATACATTAATTAATAAAACACGATGTGCAAAATAATTAGGAGCCTGATCTATGTAATTCTCTCTGGTTTCTAAAACATCCTAACAACTGTCTTATGTAATCACCCAGTGAGGAGAGCTATTTCTCTTCCTAGTCAATAGATGAGGACCGTGAACTCAGAGATTGAGGCCTTGCTGTGCAAATGTCACCTGTGTGAACATCTGGCCTCCGAGGGTCTCGGTTTCCACACCTGCACAGGTAAGGAGCTTGAACCATGACCTCCAGTTCTGCTTCCACGAAACACTAACAGACAGAATCGAGCTTTCACATATTTAGATTCAGTCAGGTATGGGCAGGATAGAGTTAATCAAAGACTCCTTACTTTAGCGATGTGGGTCTGGGCATGGGCACCTGCATGCATGCCTAACCACACACGTGTGCTCCCTGGCCAGAGGGCTCTCTCTGTCTCTGTTCTGTGGTTCTAACTCTAAATCAGGAACACCACTTGTTATGTACATGTTTTTTTGCTTTATACTTAACTTTCTTAACCAAGTCTGAAGATGCGCGAGAACAGCAGCAAAATAGTTATATCCTCTAACCTCAATTCTAATAGTTCCTGAAATCAGTTTTGGGGCTGCTGACCTGAACACATATCAAGAACACAGATCTATAAAAAAGATCCTCCCTTGGGAACAAATGGAGTTACGTTTGTGTCAGAATGTGGCCCCGGGCCCACCTGAATTAGGATCCCATGGAGCACTTATTAAAAACACAGTCCCCCGGGCCCCACCTGAGATCCACTGATTAAAGGCTCTCTGGGACTTTGGACCCAGGAAGCAGCATTTCAGCCACCTCCCTGAGGATTATTTAAGAATCACCACGGGAGATGGCTGAGCATCGGGCGAGGACTGGAAGCTCTTTAGAAATCTGCCCACGTCCAAGACGCTCAAGTACGCTTCTACCAACTGCTTCTGTCAGGTGCGGGGTCGCTTACAATTTTAGGGAGAGAAATGTTTACCTCTGTCCCAACAACCCAGGGAAGAAATCACACCTGAAAAGAGCCTACCACACAGACTGCAGTGCAGTCATGCTCTTAAGTCAACCCGATTTTTGCTTTTCAGTTCACAGCACCAGCTCAGTGAGTCGGAATGCAATCCAATTACTGGAAATCCCCATGAAGAGCCTGGGTAGTTAACCTGAATCTCACCTAGGAGGCAGCCGCTGCTGTGGTCGGAGGAAATCTAAATGCATTTTTACCTAAATTATTTACCAAGCACACAGCCTGCTGCGACGCAGCCCCCGACCAGCTGGGACGCCTTGCCAGGGAACACTCTGACCCTTGACAAAAATGCTAACGCAGAGGAATTAAACGGAGATATTTCTTCAAGTGGAAGCCCACTCCCCCTTCTGAGCACCTCACCTACGCCAGCCATTTCTGCCTTACCACTGCCTGCAAGTTTCAAATTGAGCTGGAAAGATGAAAGAACCATGGAGCCCAGGATCAGCTGCCTACTCCAAGCCACTCCAGGCACGTCCTGGGTCAGAACACCAGAATGCGCATGTCTGCTTGTGGACCTTAAGCATCTTATCTCCAGAGCACTGCTGCTCCTCCTGACCTGCCAGCATGATTGCTGAGACGGCTTATTCCCGTGGGAAACAGTCCAGGACAAGTGGAAGCTGCAAGGGTATTCCGGTTACTCACCATTCCTGCCCAGGATACAGCTGAAGGATGAGGACTGAACACCCGGCTCCCTACGTCAGCACAATCATCGTCAACAATGGACAGAGTGCAGTCCGCTGGGAAAGCTTTAACAAACGTAGCCCAGGCGCAGATGCCCGGGGGACGAGGCTCGGCCTCTCTGCATTTGTACTTTTTATTTAGATGGCTCACGTTCCCGTGTGTAGGGAAGTGTTTGCTGGGTGGAAGGGCCCAGGATCTAAACAAAACTGTGTGGCTCGGGCAAAAACATAAGGAAAAAACAACAGACCCGGGTAACGTTTCTTTCCTATCCCACTGTACTTGTGTTTGATGTGGAAGGTCACCAAGGACTCCAAGCAAAGGCTCACACTGGCAAACAGTGTGCTGGGCAGGGGAATCCTACAGAACGTGGGTGAGAACACAGATATCCTGTGATCCAGGCAGCGTTTGAGAAATTTATTTTCAAAACTAATCGAGGTTAAGAGTTTCAAGATTGGTGAGGACCTCAGACAAACTTTCTTGGCTCCTGATGGGAATAGGCCCCTGAAGTCTGTAAGCCTTTATCCCCTGAATGAGAATGGTCGGCTGTCTTCATCGGTTAACTACAAACTGTTTCCAGCCCTCTGAGCTGGGCATCGGAAAGGCCAGTCACTGTTCCAAGGGCCAGTCAACCTCAACTATGTGAGGCCACAGGGAGGCGCCGTGGATGGCGGGGCTCAAGCAGAGGAGTCGGGGGCGGTGGGTTCCTTAAACCACGGCTGTATTTTTAAAACATAACGAACACTTGCAGTCTAAAATAATGGTTGAATCCCAAACCACAAAATCAGCCTCCTGGAGTTTCCTCCTCCTCTCTGCGGGTGGAACCCCAAGTCAGCTCCGCATCTGGCACCCATGGAAAATGTCTTTATTGTCCATGGGCAAGGAACCAAGAGGCCGTTCTGAACAGGATGCTGACTCACATCTGCCAAGACACACTGGCTGCACAAAGAAAATGGATCTCATTTGTTTGATGAAGGACTCGGAGGCTCTCAGGGGAGGCTGGCTGATTAGGAACTAAGGGAGAACTGCCCAGATCCTCTCCTTATCGAGATCCTGGCGAAAACGTGGCTTAGATTACTGGGCATATCAGTATCAAACCTCAGAAGAAATCGTCTTTACAACAAGGTCGCAGGCAGGCCACAGAGAGAGGAGAGAAGTATAATTGTTAAAAGGTACAAACATGCCTTGGCCAGGTAACTCAGTTAGTTGGGCATCTTCCTGTGCACCAGGAGGTCACCGGTTCGATTCCAGTTAGGGCACATGTCCAGGTTGGGGGCTCAGTTCCCTAGTAGGAGGTATGCAGGAGGCAGCCAATCCATGTTTCTCTCTCCCTCTCCTTTCCTCTTTCTCTAAAATCAATGAAAAAAATTTTTTTAAAAAGGTACAAACAGGATTCATAAATATAGGATGATGATCACATGTCAAATATTTATCTACATAGGTGTGGACATATTTTACGTATTATCATATCAAACCATTCACTGAGTACCTACAATGTGCCAGGCATTTTGCTAGGTGCTTTACATCCTGTCATGTGATTTCACCACAACCAGGCGAGGTGGGGGATAATGTCAATCCCATTTTACCCAGGGGGAAAGCAATGCTCAGAGAAGGCAGGGGCTCCCCAAGGTCACACAGCAGAGCTGGGATTCAAAGCTGGGTTAAAGACCCAGGGTCACTGAATTGGGCTATCTTGCCTTCTGCTACAGAAAATTATCCAAACTTGGAAGTGAGGCAAGAGGAAGACAGCAAGTCCTCCCAGTGTGGCCAAGAGACCCATTCAAGACTGCGCAGGTGCGTGCTCCCACTCACTTGCTACTACTTAACCATTGACTAGTAACCTGATAACTGGAGATCTGGGTCCACTAGAAAGGGCAGCCCCAGGGGTCCTGGCTTCAGAGCCCTGCAGGACAGGAATGGTCTTGTATCCAGCCCAGCAATCTTCCTCCAACATTTACTCAATGCCTATAAACACCCAGACTCTCAAGTTCCCTTTGAACCAGCCTTATCTGAGTTAAATAAATATTTGACATGTGATCATCATCCTATATTTATGAATCCTGTTTGTACCTTTTTAAAAAAATTTTTTTCATTGATTTTAGAGAAAGAGGAAAGGAGAGGGAGAGAGAAACATGGATTGGCTGCCTCCTGCATACCTCCTACTAGGGAACTGAGCCCCCAACCTGGACATGTGCCCTAACTGGAATCGAACCGGTGACCTCCTGGTGCACAGGAAGATGCCCAACTAACTGAGTTACCTGGCCAAGGCATGTTTGTACCTTTTAACAATTATACTTCTTCATACCACAACCCTCTCCAGCCCCCCACCGTTCCTAAAAAGGATTTGGGATAGTAATGTGTCTATTTATCCACAGAACTGAACTTATTTAGAACATAAAAATGAGCACATTTAATAATCAGTACACAGTGACTTGCCCCACTAAGTAACAATGCATGGCCACCGAAGAGACCATCCAGCTGGGTTTTGTTTTTATGTTTTGTTTTTTTGAACAGAAAGAGCTAGAAGACTTTCTTCTGAAGACAGTCATTAATAACTCTGTGGGAAAGGGGCAACAAATCTCTCTCTCTCTCTCTCTCTCTCTCTGTCTCTCTCTCTCTCTCTCTCTTTCTCTCTCTTTCTCTCTCTCATACACACACACACACACACACACACACACACACACACACTTGCTCCAAAGTATCCTCCTGACCATCAGCCAGCTGTCTGGCCAGAATTCCTGCTCTCAGAGTCACCTCTCAGGATCACTCAGCAGAAGTGAGCATTCTCTCTCCAGAGAGGCTCACCAGGAGCCAGACATCCAGGTGGGCGACAGATGAAAAGGGGTGGCATCTGAGTAAATGGAGACAACAGATGTAGTGCTCTGGTAGCGAGGTGGGACTCAGAACTTAGGGTCTCAGAATTCCCTATGCCTCAGTTTCTCACCCTGTAATACAGAGATCATGAGAAATTTTAATCTATGGGGATGCAGCGAGGACCCGCTGGGAGCGTGTCTCCTACCTTCTCCACTCAGTTTCTTGACTGCAGGCCTGGCTCCTGCCTGTATTCAGTTTTTGGTCTATGAAAAACTAGGGCATAGAGTCCAATTTCATGATAACTCTGGCAGTTGCCTGGGAGATGGGACAGAAAACAAACACTGCACAGGGTGGGAGGAGACCGGGACACTCGGCCCCTCTCCCAAGTCTGCCACAGTCAGGGGACCTGGCTCCCACTCAGGGAAAGCGTCATTTAGCCAAGTACCCAAGAAGGCGTAGGCCAGACATCAGATTTATATTTCCATTCTACTCTGGTCTCTCCTCAGTTGAGTCCCTTAGAAAGATTTAAATACCTAGATTTGGTAATCCCACTGCATACTTAATCTAGACCCCTGTCTGCTTTCCATGCAAAAGAGTATGTCTGAAATACTCTACAACAAGCATGTCAAACTTGCGGCCCTCGAGCCGCATGCCTCGTTTATTTGGCCCGTGTTAGCCTTTGAGTTTGACATGCTTGCTCTACAGGACCAGCAGAAAAACACAAAGCAGGCCAGCACTCAGGATTCAAATCAAATAGAATCACAAATGAAGGGCTATGCATACAGTGCCAGCACCATTCTGTACCCTGCTCCTCTACCAGCCTCTGGGGACAGAAAATTAAAAATCTGGACAGATGCAAGGAGACCTAACATCCCTACCCTGAACTCAACCCACAGTGAACTGGCTGTTTATTGACTTAGCACTGACACCGGGTAAGAATCTGGGTCCCCTGGGAGCTCAACCCATAAGCGGAACACTTCAACCCATTACACAATATCCTAGAAATATTGTTCAAACTACAGATCTGAAACTAAACCCAAAAGTTAACACAGAAAAGCTTTCCTCCTAGGCTGACCGATCGGGCAAGCTCCCTGACTCTGTCCCTTTCATTCTTTTCCCCATATTCCGGACAATCAACCTTAATAAAAAAAATTTTAAAAAAGAAATTAAGAAAGAAGAATCTGGATCCTCCCATCATCCCTGGGTGGTGTGGTATTTGGATTTCCGCAGGGAGAGGCTGGCAACAACCCTTGAGACCGACCACTTAGAAAGGGAGCACAGATCCTCCAGCCCTGGTTACCAGCGTCTTAGCTCCCCTTGGGCCTCTGCACCCCACCCCCGTCCCTGCAGACAGAGCTCTTTTTGAAGAAAATCAGAAAACCTGTGATGTTAGCCGTGACTCAGCACTGGCCCTCTTTGTCCCCGGCAGTGTTGTAAGAACAGAACTCCATCGAAAGTAAATTTGTACAAGGCAAGGCCTCAGCTGCAGGAATGCTCCCCCCTGGAGCGTGAAACACCCTCGGCAACGCGAGTCAGAAGGCCTTTCTCACAAGGACACTCGCACTCTGACGTTGGGGGTCTTGCTGGTTTGGGCCTGAGAGGAGAGAAGCTACTTTTCAGAGCCACTCAGCCTCCGGGCATCTTCTAGAGAGTATCGGCCCGATAGCTCTCCCAACTAAATGAATAAGGCCCGGTGTGCAGGTGAGCCCGAGAGCACGCGCCCTGCCCTGCTCTCCGCTGGCACAGGGCTGCTGGTGCTTTGGCCATGCTGGGAATAAATCTTAAGTGGTTCCATTTTTCAAACATAAGAAAAAAATGTGCAAAAACTTGCTACAGTTACGCTTCTATACTTATGCTTCTGAGAAGGGGGAAGAACATACCCGCTTTTGCATTCCTTCCGGAGAACACAAATACTGCTGAAATCAAAACTGGCAATAATAACAGGGCCACTCATTACCCCCCTTCCACAGAGAGAGAGACCCAAGCTGTGCCAGTTTATTGGCACTTACACTAACTCCGGGGTTGTGCTGCCTCTAATTACAATCTATTTGATGTAGTCTAGATTCATCCTTTTCTCATTTAGCTGACTTTCCTTTCTAGTTATTTGGACCCATATGGTAAACCATTCACAGCTGTGTTGTACACGCCACAGTATATATTTAACCCAAGGCCAATCTAGACCAAGAGACTCCTACAGATTTAAGTCTCCGAAACCTCTTGTTAATTAAGCAATATTACTACTTATGCACGGCTTTATTCAGTTTCTAACTAGACATTAAATTAAGGTAAGTATTTGCACAGTCTACCTCAAGCCAGAGCACACCACCACCAAGGAATCGTGGATTGGGTGTAGGTAACATACCCAAGGACTACTGAGACCCCGTCAAACTAGAAACAAAGCAGGTTTAGGAGAGTGAGCTGAATTCATTTTGTGAAAACAGATCAAAGCTCACTAGGGGACTGGTACCCTCCCCGGATACTATCCAGCTTCTGAAACTGTCCTTTGCTACCTTATCTGCCAGCCGTGTGCCCACTCACTGTGTGCTCTGTGTCTGCGTGCACTCGACTATTCGGGTGAAATGTATACCTTCTCACGCAGTCCCGAGGGCTGGGTAAATAAGATTAAATACAACTAATGAAATCAAGTCCTTGCCCTCAAGGAGCTGACATTCTGGTGGGAGAGATAAATCCATACGTAAGTAAGTATAACACAATGTGACAAGAGCGATGTATGAGCATAGAAAATATTGTGAGACAGACCAAGAAGTGATGGATTCTGCCTCCTCCTCAAAGACAGCGTGGAGAAGAGGCTGTGCATCATCTGGGGCTCAGGGGTGAGGGGGAGCCACCTGGATGTCAGAAGTGGGCTAATGCTCCCTCTAGAGCAGCGATTTTAACCGGTGTGCCGAGGCACGATGGTGTGCCGCAAGAATTTTTAAAATATGCAAAACCTGACTATTTAGTCAGGGGCATTGACCTCTTTTCCCTTAGATGGTCAAATAAGAAAATGACAATAGCCGTCCAGTGTGAGTGAATCAAAACTATACTTTTTTTTTTTTTTATCAGATTGGCAAAAATATATTTGTGGCGTGCTATGGAATTTTAGTAATTACTTTATGTGTGCCACGAGATGAGAAAGGTTGACAATCACCGCTCTAGAAGGGGGTGGCTCACTCCTACCAGAGCAAAGGCTCTGTTTGGGGCACCGAACAGCCTGGAGATGAAGACAGGAACAAATCTGCAACAGGGGAGGCAAGGAGGCCCATGAAAAGGGCAGACGACACACCAGGCCAGATGGGAGATGATAGCAAGGTGGAGGAGAAGAGATGGGTAAAAGCCGCTTTGGGACCTTCTGACCAGTCCGGGCCGTGCCAGCCCACAGATCTCAGCCAGGCTGACTCCTCCTGGTAATCCTCCCCACTTCGGGCCTGCTCAGGGTTTGCAGTCCTTATGTTTAACAGCAACTGATTAACCCTCCACCACAGGTGATTGCTCACACAACAAGGAAGCAGACTTTGTGTCAGATGGAGCAGGCTCCTCCCAGCATGCTCTGCACTTGATGCACACATACACATGTGTGCACACACACTTAGGACACCCTTTCTAGGAGAGAAGGTCCTCATAGTCATCTTTCCTTTTCACGGTCCTTTGGCTTTTGTTTGTATTAGCATTTGAGGTTTACCCTTTGTTTCATGTCAAGGAAACACCAATTACTTAGCATGGTGTCCTTCTGTAAAGGGTTTGAGGAGGGAGTGGGGGCAAGGTGTGGCACAGCTTCTTATTTACACTGAAGGGAGAAGGCATTCTAAAAGAGAGGGTTAAGATCTTAATTAGCTCATTCGTTAAGTGGTGTTAGTTATCTAAAAACTAGAGGCCCAGTGCACAAATTCGTACAGAGGTGGGGTCCCTCGGCCTGGCCTGCAATCAGGGCCGATGGGGGCCAGCAGGCCGGGGTGGGGGGGGGTAGGGGCCACGGGAGGTGGGCTGTGGGAGCGCACTGAGCACTAGGGAGCAACTCCTGCATTGAGCATCTGCCCCCTGGTGGTCAGTGTGTATCATAGCCACCGGTCGACCAGTCGTAATGATCACTTAGGCTTTTATATATATAGATAGATAGATATCAAAGGTAAGTAAAAGGAACAAAAGGGATTTTACCCTCCTGAATAATGATTTCATTTTTGCTCGTAATTAAATGTATTGCCTTCCATTATGATGGTAAATATGTCATTATAGACAATTTTAGAAATATAGAATATATTGAAAACACAAGGAAGGAAAAGGATCAATTACCCATAATTCTATATATCAGTTAATAATGCCTTTTTCCTTTTTGACATAAAAAAGTGGTGGTATAATCATACTGTACATACTCTTTTTTTGTCCTTTTGTTAATGCAACTGTCTCAGTCATGGTGAATATATATTAAACTGAGTGTTGGAAAATTATGATGATGGCTGTACAAATCCATGAATACACGAAAAAACAGTGAATTGTACATTTTACATAGGCGAGTTGTATGGCATGTGGAACTACATCAAATAAAAATTGTTCAGAAACTTTATTTCCCGGTCTCTGTAACATCCTACAGACATTCTATGTCATGTAGCATGAGTTACCACCATTTACTAAGTCACCCCCCAGCTAGAAGCGATCTGGTTTTTCACTATCATAACCAATACTGACACTCACATGATTGGTAGGTACACTGAGCTCTGTATGCATATCATAGTCTCCTTCTCAATAGTTTCCTAGAAGGATTTAAGATTTTAAACATACCGACAATCCAGAAATTATTTTAAAGGACCAACTGACAACTCAAGAAAACCTAATTACTCTGTAAAATCATTAGGCACCAATGATTAGTTCCTAAAAGAACTCATTGGGCTTTAAGTCTCAAAGGGAAAAAGAGAGGAACCTAAAGCAGGACCACAAACATGACAGGAGTCTGATAACAACAGAATCCCGTGTTCTGTGGCTGACATTCCCTCAGCAAAGAAAAGAGTCCAGTCCTGGCAGGTTGGTGTCCCGTCAGGATGCTCAGGCACACAGCCTGGGGCTGGTCAGAACTCTGTTCAAACTGTTTGAACCAAGGCCAAGAGACCTAGAGCATGTTAATCCTCAATGTCCCCCCACGGAGTGGGAGGATGGCGTACTATGTCAGAGGGTGAATCTGAAGTCCACCTAAGATGAGAGTTCTGAAAGTGCTTGGTGCGTTGCGTGCCCATAAGGAGCATCAATAAATTCAATAAATAGCTGTAACCGGGATGATGGTGATGTCAGCTGCTTGTGACCAAACGAGAAGGCAGGAATCCAAATCTCAGCCTTGCAGAAACTATAGGCTTTTTCCACGGACTTAGAAAGGGCCTGAAGGTATTTTTATTGCCATGGGAGTTTCAGCCGTTACCAGAGCTCCTTTGCGCAATCTTCACATTCCAGGGTGCTACAAGCTTTCTCGTGCAGGGATAAAAGCCGTCTTTGTCTCCAGCTGGTAAAAGGCACCATCTTCGTCAGATGAGTTTAACTGCTGGACCTCGAGTGTGTTCCCACGATGGCATGATGGGAAGCCCCAGGAATGCAGACACACCCACATGCTAACAAGGCTGAGTTTCAGGAGAGTGGAGTGTGTGTGTGTGTTTTAAGGGAAACTATTTTGAGCAATGTGAAAATGCCCGGCACTAAGCAAAGATGCTAAGTGGTACTTCACAATAACCCTGTGAGGTCGAAGCTTTGATGAGTCCTACTTACTAGAAAAAAACCGAGGCTTAAGGAAGTTAAGTAATTTTCCAGTCACATAGCTAGTGAATTAGTGGCAGAGCCGAGATCCGAACCCATGATCACACACACTCATCCCCTACGCTCCACTGAGTAGTACTGGCTGGAATGAGATAAGACCTGCAGATTTTAGTTTATTTTCTGACTGGTGACTTCCTGACTTCCCAACCTGGCCTTTGACAAGTACAGTCATTTACAAACACCAAAAAAAAGAAGACTTTTTAAAGGTCAAATCTGGACGCTTCCTTATTCTCCCTTCCGTGATCCAGGCAGCCATTCTGGGAAGTGCCCACAGCGTCCCCCTGGAAGGAAGGCTGCTCTGAGGCAGATGAAACAAAGCCCTAGGTCCTGTTAACAGGGGTGGGGAGCCTTTCATCTGCCAAGAGCCATGTGGATATTTATAACATCATTCTTGGGCCATACAAAATTATCAACGTAAACATTAGCCTGCTACAATTGGTCAAACATTTCATTAAGGCATTGGAAGGGCCAGACCCAATGATTTCGCAAGCCTTATACGAGCCTTAGGCTGGATGCTCCCCACCCCTGTGTTAGAACCACAGCGCATAGTAAAGGTTCCTCACAGCGAAGAGGAAGTCCAGAAGGGGAAATGAGTGGTGAAATCACAGCATGGCCACAATGATTACCATGGTTCCCGGGATTCCGGGGATGGGGAAACCCCAAAGACCCGTGCTTCATTAACCTGAGCCCAAAAGTCGGAACATTTACTCTCATGGACACAGAGAACAGCGTGATGACTTGAACACGCTCTTGCTCAATTCTATCCAGTCCAGGGCTTTATCTGCATGAGTTAGATAGCGAGGTTTTTAGCCTCCTGTTCCTCTTACTCATCCTGAAACTCGAGGAAACATACTCATTCCAACAATTCTTCCAATTCCAGCGCCAGGCCGAAGGAGTGGCGTAACTTGTAGAGTCACAAAAAATAAAAAGAGTGTGAATTTTTCTCTCATTAGATCAATCTAAGAGCAAAGCAGTAAAATTTCCCCAGCGTTTTTCCAACAAACGTAATGAAATTCAAAGGGAATCAGGACAAAAAGAAAGGCCCTCAGGGATCCCCATGACCAACTTCTTCCTTGACAGGAGAGGCACTGCAGCCTCAGAGGGACCCGGGGACCAGGTACTGGCTGCTCTCAGCCGGGGCCTATTTCCACATTGCTATGCTGTTTGGTTAAAATATGTTCTCACGTTTTAGCTCTTCTCTCCAAATTGAGGAGGGAAGAGGCGGAAAAGGAGGGAGGGATGAAAACAAGCAGGTGTGGGGTAAGGTAGGGTTGAATCTGCTCCTTTAAAGCAATTTCAAGTGCCCAATGTATGCAGATTCCAGGCAGAATGAAGAGACAACTACAAATGCCTCTGCCAGAGGCTGGCGAGAGGCGGGCAAATGCACCGCCTACCTTTGGTCTTGATGGCCGTTTCGATGTTCAAAGCATCCCGGTCAGCATCGAAGTTGGGGTAGGCTTTGACCGACCCGTACGCACTTACGGGTGTGGAGTGCTAAGGGCAAAAGACAAACATACAACCACATCATGCACATTGAAGATCCTCTTGTTGAAACATCGGTTTCTACAATAGATTTATTTTTCCTATTGTTTCTTTTAACAATTCAAATCATTCTCAGACTAGGGAACCAGTTAAGTATGAACAAGACACCAAATGTCAGATAAGGAACTGCGCTTGTTTCTAGTGAGAATTCTTCCTCAAAGGCCCAGCAAGTTTAGAATGTGCGTCTATATGTCCACTTTTCTCACTTTAGTGCCCACTCAAAAGCAGGCAACACAAAGCTGGGCATTCGAAACCACCTGTGGATTTGGGAAGGTTTGAAAGAGCATTCACACTAGGCTGGCAACAATTCAAAACAAACTAAGAATGTGAAAATGCCTGAAATGCAAGTGTGTTCTGCCAAGTTTTTGTTACAGGCTCACGAATTTTGAATTTCCACGTGGGCCTGTTGACTGAGCTCATGATTCGTTTCAAAGTAAATGTAAAACGCCGGCCTGCTTGCCTCTTAAAGTGAGGAAGCTCCCTCGGCTGGGGCCACCGCTGTGACACCAAGGTGGTCAGGCCACGTGGCTACATCCTCCTTCCTGTGGGCCAAGTTCCTCCTGCTCTTCTCTTTCCTCTCTGTCCCCTCCCTCTGCTGTATTATAACTATCTCCCCCTGCTTACCACTCAACTAGTATTTTTTTCTTATTGCCTTTTTTTTTAAACAGCGATCTTCTTTTAAATTTTATTGATTTCAGGGAGAGAGGAAAGGAAAGGGGGAGAGAGAGAGAGAGAAACATCAATGATGAAAGAGAATCACTGATCAGCTGCTTCCTGCATGACCCCTACTGGGGATGGAGCCCACAACCTGGACATGACGAACCGTGATCTCCTGGTTCATAGGTCAATGACACTCAATCACTGAGCTACGTGGGGTAATGGGCTTTGAGAAACATTTCAAAGGAAGAGTGTATGGTCAAAATGTTTTTCAAGGCCCATTACCCTTCCTGATGGGATGGACCAACCCCACCCCACCTGAGACTGAGGTGAGGACAACAGCCTGCTCCTTCCCCCAGGGTCAGCTCGCCTGTCCTTGATGCTCCTGCAGCTCTCCTCCTCCCTGCTCCCTCCCCAGCACAAAGGACAGACAAGAGGACGGACAATGTGGTTTTGGTTGGCTGATGGCCGGTCCAGCCACCCACAACTGTCCCACTTTCAGTGCCAGGGTTCCCCATCCTGAACCACCCCCGCCTCCCCCAGTACATAAAACCCATCATAATATATGACTTTGCGTTGGCTCGGTTCCTGGAAAGAGGCAGAGACTAAGGCGCCCTGACTGACCTCTCCACCCACAGACATTACGTTATGGGCACCAGCTCCCTCTCCCACCACTTGGTTGGGTTAGCAGGGAGCTTACACAGGTAAGCAACTAAGAGTCCATCCTCTTGAAAGTGTGTCCCAGGACAAGCCAGAAATCTAAGTTCAGAATTGGACAAGATGTCTCACAGTGCGCTTGTAACTCTCCTGGCCAAGCAGCAAGTCCAGTTCACACGTATAACTCTGGAACACAATGAACTATCCAGGTGTTTTCCACCCCATTTCACTCCTTAAAGTTTCCGGTAAGATGAACTCAACAGAAACGGAGCACACGCTCAGGGAAAGGTAAGAACAAAGTGCTCTTCTGGAAAGCTATCTCTGCCATGGTGGCTGCAAAATGTGGGGAAATCTAAGGAAAAACATCTTCCTGCGCAATGGCAGGGCCACCCATGATTTACAAAGGCAGATGGTCTGGTCACTGAGCCACATCAGGTGTGGCTTCTTTTACAAAGTGCTGTCGTCCTACTCCCAAACATGAGAAGGGCAAAGTTTGGCATAATTTTATAGTATCCACGGAAACAAAATTAAATGGATAACTAAACCTGCCATCTGCAAATCAAATTATTGAGGCAAAAGTGATCCTCCCTCAAAACGCTAGAGAAAACATGACATTTTCTATTGCAGGCCCATCTCCCCAGACAGAGAAATGCATCACACTGGAGTGCAGTGACCTCAGAGGCTACTCGGAAAGCCCTGTCAGGAAGCCTGCTTCTAAAGACGATCTAACGATCGGGTCCATTAAAGAAAGAAATCACTCAGCTCCTGGACCTCAGCGTGCAGCTTGTACTGTTGCCAACAGCAGTGGGCACCAGTTCCAAAAGGGAAGATTAGAAGTACGTATAGGCTCTCCCCACCGTAACATCTGTGCTTTCATGGACACGTCCATCTGAACATTTTGATGGCAAGCACCACAGACAATAGAGGGTTCTGTTCCCACATGCTCCAAGCTGCGGTCGACCCACGTCGAGCGCTTCTTGGTATTTTAATTTGATTGAGAGCATATCATGAATATTCTCCAAGACATGCCTGCAAACCAGTGTCACTCACTGCTGAGTTTTTGTGAAAGCCATTTCAGGCAAGATGACCTAAAAGATGTATTCTTAGATACGTTACATTTTCATAATTCATATTCTACTTGATCCTAAAAGTGTTTGCAGTGATATAATCTCACATGTAGTGTAACAAATTTTAACTATAAAACAGAGAAGCAAATGCACCATAATTATAGGTTCACATATTTCCTGGGAAAGACAAGGAAAAATAATTCTGAGCTCCCTGATAGCCAAAGCAAAAAAGGAAACATGATGAGTCACAGTACGTTCATTATTTAATTTTTTTAAAAAAGAACAAACATCCTAGCTTTTTAGGAGAAAAGCTTTCCCAGGTACTAAAATAATCTTTGTAAAGGTGTAAGTTCTTGTGTGGAATAACTTCCTGGACACTAACAAGTCCCAAACCCTCAGGATCTTTTTTGTTGTTGTTAATCCTCACCCAACGATATTTTTTACAGTGATTTTTAGAAAGAGTGGAAGGAAGGGTTAGGAAGAGAGAGAGAAAGAGGGGGGGGGGGGGGGGAGAGAGAGAGGCATTGACATGAAAAGACACATCGATTGGTTGCCTCCCTCACTGGGGAAGCAACCAATGGATTGGGGGAGAACAGAGAACCAAGAGGGGGAGTGATTGTCTGAATTTTGCCCCATTTTCTTAGATGTCTAAGGAAAGGGAATAGTATTATCCAGAGAGATGTACAATTTGCAAACATGACACCAAGTGAAAGTGATATACTTACATCACCCTCCAAGCTGAGCTTGCACAGAATTTCGTGAACAGTAGACATTTTGAAAGAAGCTGGAAAAAAAAATACAACAAAAAGTCTTTAGGAAGAGGCTTTCCTTTCCCCGGAGCACAGTGATTCATTACACTAATCTCTGCTTCTCGGACCATTTCATCTGAGGACATTAGAGTAATTTTTACCAATATATGCAATTTCCATCTCATGATTGGGAAAATTAAAGCTTGCGAAGGTTTGCTGAGGTTTGGGAGGGGCTGCTGAGCTGGCCAGGCTCCCCTTGCCCTGTGTGAACAGACCCCGGGGAGACGGATTTGTGAATATGAAACCAAAATGCCCCCCTAGGCTCCTGCAACTTGTTCCAACAGGATGACACTGAGTCTCCCACTTCTCACACAAAGCGATAAGCTTGCCAAACCAGCCACAACTTCTGTTATTTCTCACCAGTAATTTGACCTATGGAAAGGGACCTGAAAACTTGGGGTGTGAACTGAAATCAGTAGCATGTTTAGGCTGACCCCTTCCTAAATGGAAGCCTTTACTATTTCCCTAATGACTTCCTTAGCTCGCCGATGCTTAGAAGATATCAAACTGTTAACGAGAAAGACAGTGAGTAGATTTTCTGACATTATCTCATTCCATAAAAGACTGATCCTTGTATTTAACATTCAAAATGGCTGAAATGAAGTCATCTTCCAGTTAATACATTTAATGGGGCTATGCCACTATCCTCTGATGGATTGGCTTTCCAGCTTTGCAATCACACAATTCTCGGAATCGATACGCCAACCCCTGCCAATAAAAACTGCTCGACGGGCATTAAATTTATCTCAACTGAGCCAAGGTTGCAGCAACCCCCAAATAAAGGAAATAGAGCAGAGCGGCATCCGAAATAGTGGGAATGACATTTGAATTGCAGTATCTCCTGCTCTGGTATTTTTTTTCTTCTTCTTCTTAATATTCTTTGACCAAGGAAATTGTGTCCATGCAAATTCAGCTTTCTATTCTCTTCTAACAGTTTGCTTAGTCTCAATATTTTCATAAAACTGGCTTGAGGGAGTATTGACATAGACACTTGCTAACTTATCAGAAGGCTTTGAACTAAGCCAATTCCAGGCTCCGTGTGGGGTGGAGGCGAGGGAATGTAAGAGAAGGGGATTCTCCATTATTTGCGGTTATGGGTACATTTCTGCAAGGTTTTCTTTTTTAAAAATATACATTTTTTAATTGATTCCAGAGAGGACACGAGAGGGAGAAAGAGATAAAAACACCAATGATGAGAGAGAATCACTGAACAGCTGCTTCCTACAGGCCCCACTCTGGGGATCAAGCCCGAAACCCAGGCATGTGCCCTGACCCAGAATCGAACCGTGACCTCCTGGTTCATAGGTCGACGCTCTACCACTGAGCCACGCCGGCCGGGCTTCTGCAAGGTTTTCATCCCAATCTCGCTCCTAGAGCATTCCTTTCTCTTCTGAATCTCAGAGACGATGTTTAAGCACAGCTGTTCTAATTCCCCCCACTCCCATAACTCTCAGACACCCCCCCCCCCCCCAATATCCCAGCGCTGGGATATAATCCTGATTTGCAAAAAGTCTTCCTCTATAAATAAAGTGTGGCACATCCCGACAATGAGTAATATTCAGGGCTGAAAAAAAAGGAGCTATCAAGCTATGAACAGGCACGGAGGAATCTTAAATGCACATGATTAAGCAAGAGAAACCAATCTGAAAAGGTTACATACGATATGACTCCCTATGACATTCTTCACAAAGCAACACTATGGAGACCAGAAAAGGATCAGTGGTCGTGAGGGATTAGAGGGGAAGGAAGGAGGGATGTATAGGCAGAGCAAAGAGGACTTCAGGGCCATACAACTATTGTGCATGTCACGGGAATGGCGGGTACACATCATCATCCCTCTGTCCACACCCATCGAATGCAGAGCACCAAGAATGAGCCCTACGGTGAACTCTGGACTTGGACCGGTAGTGATGTGTCAGTGCAGGCTCATCAGCTGTAGCCAATGTACCCCTCAGGCGGGGCTGTTGGTAGTGGGGAGGTTGCGCATGTGTGAGGCTGGGAATCTATGGGAGCTCTGGCTTCCCACTCAGTTTTTCTGGGAGCCTCACACTGCCCTGAGAAAGAATGTCTTTTTTTTCTCCTTCTCAAAATGTCTTGCTCTGTGGGTGGACTATCCAATCAGCAGCCACCAGCCACATGTGGCTGCCAAGCACTTGAAAGTGTCCAGTGCAAAGGGACAGCTGCTGTAAGTGTCAAGTGCACACCAGATTCGGGAGACTCGGTCTGAGAAGAAGGTAACAATCTCTCGATAATTTATATTGATTATATATTAGTTATGATGTGGTGGGTATACTGGATTAAATTAAAAAAAAACTATTTAAATTCCATTTTACCTATTTCTTTTCTTAAATATTTTTTTATGGCTTTCAGAGAGGAAAAGAGAGGGAGAGAGCTAGAAACATGAATGATAGGAATCACTGATCAGCTGCCTCCTGCATGTCCCCTACTGGGGATTGAGCCCACAACCCGGGCATGTGCCCTGGCTGGTTCATAGGTCAACACTCAACCAGTGAGCTACAATTAGACAGGCCATTTTACCTATTTCTTTTACTTTTTCTTTACTGTGTCTACTAGAACATTTACACTAGCCTACACCCACATTCTATTTCTACTGGACAGCACTGGTCCAGAGGGCCCTGCGGTGCCATGGTCCAATCCTACCCCAAAACCTTTTGAGTGGCTGGGTCAGTTAAAGACTAAGTTTGAGATTCCTCGTAAGACAAACAAGTCTGAGTCTGCTCAAGAAGTCTCCAATTCCAACCTGGGCCAAGAAATGTCCCACAGGGTCTCATCAGTATCCTTCCGCCTGAGAATCACCAAAGCAGAGAGAAAACCCCCCAGGACACTGGCTCTCCCCCCTGGGGCTCCATCAGAAGTGGACTAGGTCTACAGCGACGGGTCGGCTCCTGCCACCTGCCTTGCAGAAGTCCATTCCCCACTGTATACACCCAAGTGGTCGGCAAACTCATTAGCAGAGCCAAATATCAACAGTACAACGATTGACATTTCTTTTGAGAGCCAAATTTTTTTAAACTTAAACTAATGCCACTTCTTCAAAACAGACTCGCCCAGGCCGTGGTATAAGAGCCACATCAAGGGGCCAAAGAGCCGCAAGCCGCGGTTTGCCGACCACTGACCCAAGAAATAAAAATGCCAAACAAACAAGGAACCATTAAGTCAGAGATGCAAACAGAGCTGCTTCCGCTTACAGGGAAGTGAGGACTAAATCCCACTTATTTATTAAACCAGGCACCTCCCGTTGGTTCTAATGTTTAAGAAATCTCAACCACAGAGGCCCAGTACATCTTTACGGAGCCCTGGCTTTGCAGGCGGCAGCTTAACTATGTTCTGCTTGGGGCCCTCGGGACTGTGCAAATCTAAGACAGCGTGGTATACACACTTCACTCAGGTCCCCCTCCTCCCACAGCCACGACACACTGAGGAGAGAGAGGAAACAGGGATGTTTAAAAGCCCCACAAACTTCCTTCCTGTGTGACGGTGCACAAGTAGTGCTGCCCTTTCATCCGATCAGTCCTACGTGCCACTCCCCATTCGGTTCCTTGATCGTGTTCAAAATCCACCCTTCAGGGCGGCCTCTCACTCTAGCTCAGTCTAGCCCTCCAAGATTCACACGGGTCCCCCTTTTGCGGCCACCGCAGCAGGGCCGGCGGGAAGATGACTGCTTCTCCTCTTTCCAAAGAGCTGGGAAGTACAATGTTCGATGTGGGCCCATCGAAGGGAGGACGATGTTCAGGTTGTCCGAGGACATTACAAAGGGCAGCAAATTGGCAAAGTAGCGCAGGTTTACAGGAAGAAATCCGTCATCTACATTGAACTGAACGAGTGCAGCGGGAGGAAGCTAATGGTACAACTGCGCATGTGGGCGTTCGCCCCAGCGAGGTGGTCATCACTGGACTAAAGCTGGACAAAGACCGCAAAAAGATCCTTGGATGGAAAGCCAAATCTCGCCAAGTAGGAAAGGAAAGGGGCAAATACAAGGAAAACACAATTGAGAAGATGCAGGAATAAAGTAATATTATATACAACGTTCATTAAAAACTTAAAAAAAAAAGATTGGCACGGGAACCCAGCCTCAGCGCCCTCTGTCCACTCCCCAGCAAAAATGGACTTGCTTCTCACCAGACACACTGTGCTCAGTAGTCCACAGCGCCTCGAGGCCTGTTCCCCCCACCTCCTTACCCTCAGCTGCTCTAGTTAGCGCGCCTGCCCATTCCTCAGGCCGCCACTGCTTTGGCATCTGCTCTAACGGGGCAGCTGCAGCCCCATCCCACAGTGCTCTCTCCCTCCTGTCAGTGCCAGGAGCGCTTACTGATGCCGCTAGATTCATCCACTGACCACACGTGTCCTGAGTTCCCGCCATGTACCAAGTATTCAAACGGCAAATGCTGACGTCCAATTCAATGCAGCAGGCAATAAGCTTTACCTCATCTCCCCCCGAGTCTCAGTTTCCCCACAGATTTAAGGGTGACTCTGCACATGCTCGGTGCTAAATACACATTTTGAAACAATGAGCTGCTATTTTGCATAATTAATCATTTATATGTATATTATTTATAATCATTCTGTAGAAAAAGCAAATATGTCAATAACCACAAAGTAATATCCATGAAACTGGCTATTACTCCATGCATGTCTTTCGTATCCATGTAACTATTTCCTATTTCCCGCAAGCTTAATGGCAAACTTTATCTTCACCGTAGAAATAAACTATGGCCCCTGTTCCTTTATTGCATCCAATTCCCCTGGCAAAGCCAAGTCATCCCGTGGATGATTGATTGGTCTCAAAGAGCTGGCTTTACCACTCAAGTTTGTTAAAACATTAGCTTAATATAGTATAGGTGATTAATGAGACCATGTCAGTGTGCTCTACTCTTGAAAGCGGAAAAAGAAAGTCTTGGCAGTGTTACTGTAGGTTACAAACACTGGTAACATTCAAATAATCTATGAACAAACTCCTAACGAGTACACACTCGCCCGCCCGGCATTAAGGCTGAGAGACACACTCAACTATGAAATGCAGACCCCACCCTGCAGGGCCGTCCGCTCTCTTCCCTCCTCCCCGCAGTGAGACACCTGAGAGATTAGCCCAGGTCACCTCGCTAATGAGCAGGGAGACAGGGCCGAAGCCAAGCTCTCTGACTCGTAGGCCTTTGCCCTTTCACCTTCACCACAGGTGTTCTCCGTTCTAAGGGAGGAAGACACCAAGAGAATGATAAAAACAACGGGAGCGAGGGAGGTCGCCTGAGAGCCTCAGGGGTGAGGCACTGGAAGATTCGAGCTGGAGAACCGTGGGGAAAGCCTGGCAGGAGGACGGAGAACGTCCCTGGGGTCAGGAGAATAAGAAGACAGGCTTAAAACCAGCCATGGCTATTGTGGGGCCCCGTGGGCCCTAAATACACATTTCTGAAAGGTACACATGGAAGCTTGGGAATACTGGAGGGCCAGGAAGCCAACGTGATCCGTTCCCAGTACGCATGGTCTCTGTTCACAGCATTTGCTCCGGAGGCTGGACTTTCCGACTGAAAACAACAGCTCTGCCTTAGCGCACCTGTTGTTCTAAACGAGAATAAAATCCAGCCTCTGCGCCACGAGGCGATTCCGTTCCCTCCAACTCCTGAGCACAGTGAAATTCACGGGCGCACTGCGAGCAGAACCCCTGCTTCCTGCACGCTGCTCTGCACGGCAGGCCGCCGCGCTCCTCCCCACACGCCACCACACCTGGATCCCCAACGGGTTTCAACTTGCAAAAAAAAAAAAAAGAAAAAAAAACCCAGCACATTCAATCTGTTGATGAGAATCTCTACATACCAGTACCTTCCATTCCCAGAGAAGGGCTGGGCTACCAGACAAGATCATTAACACGGACCTTTATCAGGGAAAGTTTTTCCTTTAAGAAAATAGAGAGACTTACTGAAAAGCCACACCCTCTTCAAACTGGTTTGGAATAATTCGCCACCGGGGTAAGAACAGACTCACTCAACTCCGCCCTAACGCAGGGAACAGAGCGGTCTCCTCTACCTTTAAAACATTAATAAAGGAGACTGTTAACTGCCTAACTGAAGTGGCTCTTACTGGAGTGAAAAGCTAGACATTAATGAAACACTGTCGAAAACCAAATGATTTACAGTTAGCATGAGCTCTAGCTTAAAGGTGATTTAAAGAGTCTGTCCTTTTAAAAAAAAAACCCTACAGATTGTTTTGTACATTATTGTTTCACTTCAAACACAGAGTTAGAACCAAAAACAGTTACAATGAAATGGCTTTCACTTCTCCCCACAAAAGAAAAGTAACACAGCTTGCAAACAAGTGGAAACAAACCAACAACAACAAAAAAGAGTAGGCCTAAAAGTCAACACTTGAAATAGTAAAAACAAGTTCTACTGAAACAAAGTAAGAGTCAGCTCCAGAAAGACCTAATGGGAATTCCCACAAACAAACAAACAAACAAACAAACAGACACATGTTGCAACAGGGCTGGTCCGCAGAGCGCACCTGACCACCATCCAACAGTTTCGCTGACACACCCACTTTACAGTTTCACGGTGCAGTGTTGATGCGTCACCACAAAACACAGCCCTAGCAACCATGCTGAATCAATCAGGGACTGGATGACACAGAAGAGGATTTCTAAACCAAAAAAATGCACGGGGGTGGGGGGTGGAGAGTGTGTGTGTGTGTGGGGGGGGTGGGTGGAGGTTTGGGCTTCCCCACCAAAGCCCTTACTGTGCAAAATGCTGAGTCTAAAGGACCAGACAACGTTTTTCAAAGAAAAGGGGGAACCCATTCGTGGGGGTGGGCAGGGAGTGCCCACCGTACTCCGCTCTCCACCCCACCCCCAAGCCTTTTTTATTTAACAGAAACTTCCTGAAAGCACACACTTTTCTCCTTGGTTTTATGGTCTTGATTAAGCCTGAGTCACAGGGCCAAGTCATTCTCCAGAAATCCTGGAATCCGGCCCTAAAGCCTTGATTGTACAGGGCGGGAAGGACGCAGCACCACTGGCTCTTGCTTATCCCTTTTGTGGCTGGATCTGAGTCAATATTTGTTTGCTACCTACAGGCAGGTTGCAGCCGCCGGCTCTCAGAGCCTCTCTGCACTCAGCCTCCTGGTAAGGGACAGAGTGGGTGGAAAGAGACCAGCAGGAAGAATGAGGTCAGTTGGCAGGAAGCACTCTCAGAGCTCAGAAATCAAGGCCTTCACAGCGACAGCTCCATTTCAGTGTTTCATGGCCTGCACGTGGGGCCTGCTGCCAACAGAAAGAAACTCTAAACTCAGCCTTCAAGGTCTTCCACACTCTGGACTTGACCGACTGATTCATAAATATCTCTTACACACAAGCATACACGGGAGTGCATGCACACACACACACACACGCACACACACACATGCACACACACCAGCATTGAAATGGAATGCCAATGGTATGGTTCTCCAAACACACTTAGCCTTGTCCTGCTACCTCTAGGCCCAGGTCCTCCAAGTTCCCTCCACTGTGCTCTCTCAATCATGATCGGCTAACATCCTCGTAAGACCTCAGGACACACAAAAACACTGTTACCTTTTCTCCCGCACCTCTCCCTGCTCTGGGCTGTGGCTCTCCGTGTGCCTGAAATTTCAGAGCTGAGTGTATACAGGCGAGCTTCCATTCCACCCGCCCACAGGGTTTCTGTCTTACTCATGCATTTCCTCAGGGGTCTGAGCACAGTGCCGAGCCTAGCACACACTAGGCATTCAGCCACATTTCTGGAGGATGTACACTCATCGGGTCTTTCCTTATTCTGTCTTTTTTTTCTTCCCCCTTCTTTTCCAATGTACCCACCTTCCTCAATTTTCTTTGTCTCCCACAGACTGAATATCTCCAATGGAGTTCCAGTTCCACTCATTCAGACCCGGAGGCTTCAATTCCCAGCGTCCATGCAAATCTTTGCCAAAGCCTGGCAACTTCTTTCTCTTCATCATATACAGCCCATTCCCAGCCCAGCTCGGCACCCCCCGCCCCTCTCCTAGCTCTGTCCACTGGACCACGTGGGAATGGAACCCACATCTCCTATGGCAGGAAAGGAAAGGAAGGAGGTGGGAAGGAGAAAGGATTTGGAGAGGCCTTGGGCCTCTGGTTTCCCCTGCACTGAGGGTGTAGACTGGGTGTGGCAAGGAGACAAAGGGCAAGGATCCCAGTCACCGCCACTCCTGGAGGCAGGGCTTCCCACAGCAGCCTGGGATCCGGCTACGTGGATGCTTCTGACCTCTCTGACCAGACTGAGCTCAGGTGGTTTAAAAGCCTCAGGTTGGACCCTGAAAAGGAGATTCGGAGGTAATCTCTGGGGAACCACTCAGCACAAGCCTGGGTATCTGCTGACTCCTCCTGCTGACCTGCTCCCCAACAAAGGAGATGGGGACTGCCTCTGGCAATAGGAGAAGGAAAAATATACCAGACAGAGAATGGGCGGAAAGAGTATTTTTTTTTAAGGACTGGAATTTCCTCTGAGTTAGCCTAAAACTAGAATAGGGTGTGGCACTAGGGAAAATAAGGGTGGATTCCCATATCAAAAAAAAAAAAAAAAAAAGGCATTCTATTTCTATCAGAGCATTCCATTTCTATCAGATTCTCACAATCAAATCCAAGAGACAGGTTAAGCCCCAGTAACTTTCAGAACAGTTTCCCTGAGGTTAAATGTGATGCTCAGATCTGTGGAGCAGCTGGAATAAAGGGGAAAGGATCCCCAGTCAACTTGGAAACGAACACATTTGGGGATACGGAACATTCAAAATCCGATTACCGCCTGCACAAGGCACTTACTTTGTCTATTTCTCTGTCTGTCTGGTTCACTGCCGTATCCCCAGTGCCTCTAACTGTGAACAGAACAGAGCAGTGGTTAGTAAGTATTGTGAAACCAATGGATGGTTAAGGCAGCCCAGCAGAGCCCGGGGCTCCTTTGTGACACACCCATCCTCAATTAGTGAAAAATGCCTCCGTAGGCCCAGAGCCTGCACAGGCACAGAGGGGAACCAAGGCCCCGGACAGCGTGTTAGTGCCCGAGCCCCGTGCCAATGGCGCAGGAAGAGCCTACAAACCTCAAAATCAATAGCAAGTATAGGAAGATATCTATCTTGCCAGCAAAGCTACTTAAATTAGAAATTAGTCGGGAAACGAATGGCCAGGACTACTGGCCTGAAGTCAATCAATAAAGTGGTTTAATAGCTCAGACACAGGATCTTCAAGATTGAGACGCCAACCCAAGACCAAGCTCCGGATCAAAGCCAGTGTCAGCAATATTTCCTGGGCATGGACCCCGGGCAGGCCCCTTGGCACTGCAGGAAATTACAAAATCCAAGCGGTCTCCAACTCATAAACCCCCAACTGAAACAGTGCATATTGATGGCCACACCCTTCCACTGCGGATGCGGTGGATCCTTTTGGAGAAACGCTTGAAGCTTTTAGAGAACAAAGGGACTAAGGAGAGGGGAGGAAAGTGCTAAGCGGGAATGTCTTCACACCACTGGCCACAGCGGACAGCTCTCCGAACTTGGCCTCTACTAAAATCTTTCTTCACAATGCCTGAATGTTATGTGGCTCCTTGATTCCACAGCCCCCACTTCTATGAATTACAGGTGTGTTTGGGTAACGAGGTTTTCTTTCCTTTCTTTCTTTTTTTCATAACACAACTCCCCTGGGGTGTTGAACATTAGGCCCACCGACCACTCCCAATACTGAATATTAATGAATATTGATTCTATTTGCTAATCTCTAGCTGGGTGTTAAGGCCAATGGAATGGGAAGGAGGGGGGCATTCAGAAGTGGATAAGCCTGGATGGCTTTGGTCAGATGTCAAGAAAGAGGGTCTCGAAGGAGGCAGGAGGAAGGCAGAGAAAAGTGGAGAGGGGGGCAAAGACATAATTTTCAAATTTAAAATAATTTAATCTGTGTCAACCTTAAAACTAATAAAAGTTCCAGAAAAAATATTTCCGCGGTCTATTCTTCCTACCCACATATCCTCCCTCACCTTTCCACCCCCCATCCCCCATGAGGCATGTCCTCTCAGGCCTTAGAAACCAGAGCACCTGAAGCAGGTGTTGTGAGCGAGCCCGAACCACGGCACCGCCTCTAACACTGTTTCAGTGGGAAGGTGCGTTCCGTGTTGCAAACCTCCAAGTTGCAGGCAGGCACAGCAGCACACACCCTTCTCAACAGCATCTGTCTGAACGCAGGAGCCCCGATTCCTGGGCTCCAGAACTTCACGTTCTTGGTAAAGACCCAACGTGCACCCATAAGGCCGCTGCTCTTTCACACACAAATTCAGAAAACCCGTAGCTTCAAAATGACAAACCCTAACACCGAAATGACACTCTAGAACTGGATGGCACAATGGTTTCGGTATGCTTTACATATTTATTTTTGAATGAACTTTTTTTTTTGAAATTTTCAATAACCTCATGTGAATGGAGGTAAAAATGGGTATCTTTAAACCACGTTCATAGATAAGAAAATGGATGTTCATCTCCTAGGTTCTCAGCAGCCAGTTGGTGGAATCCAGCCTCCCACAGCAGGCGGGGACCCACTCCACGGAGCTGCGGGGAGAGGCCCGGGCGCCACACCCTTTTCTGACTCACTGTGGCATCATGGTGACAACCCTCCCTCCCCACAGCACCCCGGGGACACTGCCTCCCTGCTTCAAAGTGGTCAACCAAGTGGGGGACTCTCCAGATCTACGGGAATCAGCTGCTTCTCTTACTACAGGATCATCTATTCTAGACAAAGGAGAATGAGCTGAGGTTTTTGGTGTGTTTTTTTTTTTTTTTTCCATTTTGCTTTGTTTTATTGGGGAGAGGGGTTTGCTACTAGACATTCCCACCCCTCATCCTGCCCCCACGGCTTCCCTCCCGCTGGTCGGTTCAAGTTCCACAAACGAGCGTTTGTTTCAAGTCAAGTAACTTGGCACCGAGGGGGACTACTTTCTAGATGGCCGGAAAGCTTTCCTTAAACGCGGAGGTAAAGGCCCCGCTGACTGCTCCGCTGGGGACTTGCGGCTCCCGGGGCGGCCACACCCTAACCCCCACCTGGCCCGGAACGCGGGGCCTCCCTCCGCACCCCTCTCCCGCGCCGCCTCCCCGGGCTTCCTGAGAGCACTTCGGAGGTGAACGCACGACCGGGTCTCTCTGCCCCGCACCCCCAACGCCAGGGCACCCCCGGCCCCTCACTCCAGCTCGGACCCCCTGGCCACTGCGCCCCGCTCTCCGCAGCTCCCCCGCGCGGACCGTCCCCCAGCTCCCCCGCCGGATGGCCTACAAGGTCCCCGTCGCCCGAGTCTCTTTGCAAGGCCGTCTCCTCCCCGGCCTCTCCGCGCCCCGCTAGCACTGCGGGCCCCGGGCCATAGCGGACGGGCAGGGCGCGCCCCGCTTACCTGGGCCGGGCGCCGAGAGCTGTGAGTGTCCCCAGAAGCCGAGCGCGGCCGCCTGGCCTGGGTGGGGCATTTATAGCGGCCACATCCTCACTCCGCAGGCGAGGCCCGCCCCGCCCGCCTGCCCCGCCCCGCCCCGCCTCCCCCTTCCCCGTCCGCTCCCACCCGGAGCCGGGCTGACTCACCCTCCCCGACCCGCCCGCCAGGAGGGCAGCCTCGCCCTGGAACGCTCCCCGCGCCGCGCCGCGCTGGAGCGTCCCCGCCACGGCCCTGCCCTCCAGTAAGGCGCCCCTGAGGCTTCCTCGACGGCCCTGGGCTTCCTCCCTTCCTCCTCCTAGTTCTCGTGGCGCCCTCAGCCCCGGTTTTGATGAGTAAATGAACAAGACTTTAGTAGACTCTGAGCTTAGTGAAGTAACTTTTTTCTTTTTTGGCGTCAATGCAATGGAAGGAAAAATGGTTCCAAGAAACCTAAGTCGTGATTCCCCTGAGCTGGGGCCCTTGGCAGCCAGCTCCCCGTTACCTCTACAAACATGTTAGCTTAACCTCTGGCCAGCAGTTCCCGGAGGAGCGCGGGGAGGGCGACCCTTCGGCTCCCGCCCTGCCAAGAGGAGCACGCAGGGAGGCCAGAGGCGGGATTGGGGGCGTGGGAGGGGGGTGCAGAGGCCGGGAGCCAAGATCCCAGGCCCCTCCGCCCCCGGGAGGCGCCTTTTCCCTGGGAGAGCTCTGCTCTGCTCTGCTCTACCAGCCTGTGGGCCTCCCCCCCCCACCCCCGACTCAGCCCCCAGCTCGTCGGGCAGCTCCGCGTCCTCCGGGCGGGCCTTCCTGAGCTGGGTGGCGCCGGGGCTTTGGACCTGGATTTCCAGCAAAGAAGGTTCCTCCGCTCCTTCTTTCCCAATTGTCCTTTTATCACAGCCACTCAGGCAGCTCCCTCACTTGGTGTTGCTCAGTTTCTCTCACTTGTCTTCTCTGCTGCTTTGCTTCCACAGGCCACGGGGGCAACACGTAAGCAAACACGGTTTTGTGTGACTGCGCACATCCTGGAGTCCAACAAGCAGAAACGTTTTGCTAAGAATTCCTGTGTCTTTGGATTCCCTCCTTTCACACTCCCTTCATGCAGCTCTTTCTCCTAGTCTTAATGCTTTTGTGCTTTAATCTCCCACCTACCTTTTAAAAGAATATTTCTATTGATATTAGAGAGGAAGGGAGAGGGGGAGATAGAAACATCAATGACAAAGAACCATGGATTGGCTGCCTCTTGCAGGCCCCCTACTGGGGATCGAGCCCACAACCCAGCACAAGCCCTAACTGGGAATCAAACAGCGACCTCCTAGTTCATGGGTCAATGCCCAACCACTGAGCCACACTAGCCGGGCTCCCCCATCTATCTTAACATTCATTTTTACTCTCCAGTGGAGCATCATTTCACTCCTGGGAATCAAAAGTGATAGCAAGGCCAAAAGACATGGATTGCCATGCCACTTAGCTGCAAAGTCCACACTGCAAATGGGGTCCCAGGACACTTGGCCCAGAGCTCATTGCTACCCTGTCCTTTCACTTGCAATGATCCATGATAAGCCCTATCAGAAGGACAAACAGAAAGTAATTTTGATACAATTTCTGATTTACATTTATAGCTCTTCAATTTAGGCCAAAGCCTTCCAGGGCAGAAACTGCCTACTCCTGTAAACATTCCGGGAGGGACAGTCATGGTTGGACAGGATTCCACCACCTTTCTCTCCTCCGCTAGGCAGATTCCACAGCCTCTTACTCCAAGTTGTGCCATGTGTGATAGGTCCTCTGCAGAAGATAAGATCTAAGTCAAATCATGTGGAATACTTGAAAGCCACCAAGTACACACAAAAATGTTTCTGTTTATCTTAGGCACCCAGCAAATCCAAACAGATCTTTGCAGTAGCCAGACTTTGCTTCATGCTACAGAACATACACTGATGTTATTATAAAAATGAAGCAATTAGAAGTCATGGTTTAGAAATAACTGAGGCATGTGGGGCCAATTATGCTAATGTAAAAGAATTTGGCCTGGCCGGTTTGGCTAAGTAGATAGAGCACAGGCCCCTGGACTGAAGGGTCACGGGTTTGATTCTGGTCAAGGGCCTGGTCAAGGGCACGTACCTTGGTTGCAGGATCCATCCCCAACCTGAGGGTGCATGTGGGAGGCAATCAGTCCAGTGGATGTGATGTGTCTCTCACATCCGGGTTTCTCTCTCTCTCTCTGTCTCTCCCCCTCCCTTCCTCTCTCTCTAAAAATCAGTGCAAAAAATATCCTTGGGTGAGGATTAACAAACAAAAAAAAGAAAAAAAAACTTACAAATTTCTTAGTGCAAAGAGTCTCTTTTTTTCTTTCTTTTCCCCTATGGTGTGGGAGAGTGTTTACTACAACAGATGTCATATTACATCTGCTGTCACGCATGCATGCTGTCCTCAAAGGCCAGAGTTGTTCTGTTCACACTCCCATCTCCTGCACCTCAACTCCTCTAATAGTGCCTCGCTAGCACTGATAGGCACTCACTAAAGTTATAGGCTAGAATTATTCACCCAGTAATAGAATGTCAGAGCAGAATGGGGCTTTAAGAGATTAATTCGCCCAATTCTAAATTTTTACAGATGAAGAAACTGGAGCCCAAATAAAGTCTCCTGCCCAGTCCAGAGATTAAATAATGCACCCGCGTTACTTGTTGCAATGTAACAAATTGCCACCAAAACTTAGTGGTTAAAGCACAACCATACATTTGCTCTTGATTTTACAACTTGAACAGGACTCGGTGGGGATCCTTGGCTCTGTGCCTCCTGATGCTGCACGGGGCAGCTCAGCTGGGTCTGGAGGATGGAAAGTGGCTTTGGTCATTTGTCTCGGGCCTCAGCTGGGGTTCTTAGAGTGGCTGAGAGCCGGCCGGATCTTTTTCTCCCCTGACCTCTCACCCTCTAGGTCCTCCTCTCTCTCTGTACCAGGGCAGTTAGTAATGGCAGCTGGCTTTCCAGAAGCAGAAGTTATCAGTGCTCTTCGCTTGGAGACCATGTAAATACAGCCAACAGGCTGGGTTGGGGTGGTGGGCTCCAGTTTGCTGATCTTTGCTTTAATTCATTGTCTGATCAGCTTTTGGCTTTGCCCTCTGGAGTCTTGGCTCCACTCTCCGAGGTAGTCTTTCCTTTTCCTTACAACTGGCCCAGATTTGTAGCTGGGTAGCTCTCTGCTTCAGGCCAGTAGAAACTCAAAGATCCAGAAACCTTTTTAAATTTTGAACTTCTGTGTCCAAGATAGCAGGTCCTTAATTAATACAATTTCCTTTAAAACGATGTGGATTTTCTGTAAGTCTTATTAAGCTTCACTCCATGCTCTAAAATTCATATCCAATACAATTTTCTCAAAAATCATGGATCTTCTGTAAATCTTATTGAGGTTTACTCCATGCTCAAAAGTCTATTCATTAATCTTTCTGAAAACAGACCCCTCTCTCTCTACTTTGTATGTATTAGGCTGTAGTTGAACAATGCATGTAAGATTCATAGAAGCCCTGAAATCATCTTCAAAGTAATATTAAATCTTTCTGAAATCTCAATAATAAAAAAAAAAAGTTTTGTGGCCACACAGGATCTGATCTTTACCCTGAGGCTATACTTACTTTGTAAATTTTCACTTATTTTGTAAATCTTCCACTGGGTAGAATTCTGCTTGAAAACCAAGCATATCTTTGGTGCCTTTTTTTCTTGTATTTTATCATAAGCAGCTAAAAGAAGACCATTGGCACTTTCAACATTCTGAAAATCCCCTTGGCTCGCAGTTCATTGGGCATGTTTCCTATTATTCATGTTACCATAGGCAGCAGTATTGTTAAACATTCTGCCAATACACAACCTAGGTTGCCTTTTAACCAACCTCCCATAGCAATTTCCTCATCACTCTTCCAACCTCCACCAACAGTCTTCTCTCTGCTATGACTGCCTGGCAGTAAAGTCAATGTCACATATTTTAGGTTTTTGTTACAACAACACTCACTCCACATACTAATTTCTATTTCAGTTACCTATTCCCAGAAACAAACCAGCTCCAAATCTTAAAGGCTTAGAACAGCCATCAATTATTTGTTCATGACTTTACAAAGGGCAGAGTTCACCTGGTCAGCTCTTCTCTGGTGTAGCTAGTGTTGGCCAGGAAGACCCAGATGAGGCTGGAAGACTCAAAAGGGCCTCTCTCCAGCTGCCAGTTGCTGGTTTTCAAGAGTGAAAGTAGAAGCTGCAGACACAGAACTGGAACAGTGTCACTTCCACTGAAATTCATTGGTCAAAGCAAGTCATGTAACCCAGACTCCAGGGAAGGGGAAATAGATTCCACCTCTTCATGCAGGGAGTGACATGTGTGCATACTAGTAGGTGGAAGGAATTGTTGGCAACCACCTTTGTAGACAATCTACCACAATCCTTAAACTAGTATAGTAAGTGGTAGAGCTAAGGCTGGAGTATATTTTTCTGCCTTTCAATACACTGCTTTTTCCATTACACCATATTTCTCACATGTCACCATTGCTTCAGTGAGACACAGTTACCTCCAAGTCTTCTACCTTCTGTGCTTTAGATTCTCACTAACCACCAAGCTGTTATTTCCTTGAGCCTTGTTATACGCAATCAGTATATAATAATGTCTGGTACTTGAAATTGTGGCCAGAAGAGGAACAAAAAAATCTGTCTGGATAATCCAACAGCCAAATAATAAGCATTCTAGGAAAAAAAGTATAGGCAAAATGGAGGGAGAGAAAATCATCACGAAATAATTAAAGACAATTTTCTAGAACTCAAGGCCATGAGTTTTTAGATTGAAAAAAGCCACAATAAATGGAAAACAGACAGTCCCAAGGCAGATTATCATGAAAGTTTAGAATACTGGGTGAGGACAGGGGCAAGGTCCTGAAAGATTTCAGAGAGATGAAAAAATGGTCCTATATGAAGGGTAAGAAATAGGAATGATATTATGCTCAGTATTCAGATCCTGGTTTCTAAATACCATTCCCCAGTAAATGAGTCAGTTCTCTTTGGAGAAGCAGCTGGCTTCAGAGATCAGACAGAGAAAAGACATGATGAGCTTTGTGCTAAACAACTGATGGAACATGTGGAAAAGGCACAAAAGCCAATTTGAAGGGGCTCTCACTGGTTAAAATTTGGAATAATTTAGCATTGTATTGGATAATAATAGAAATTGATTATATCATACTGACTAGTCTAAACAGATAGTAAAAAAAATACACAAAAAGATGGGATAGGGAAAGCTCTTATTTACAAAATAATGCCAACGTATACCTGTATCTGAAAAGATAATCATTTCTTTGCAAGTAGATTCCATACCCAGCCAAACTATAAACCAAGAATTCATACATAAGAAACATGTCTCAAAGATGCTGTTTATGCCAGGGTGCCCTGTATTCATTTCCTGGAGCTGCCATAACAAATGACCAAAAACCAGGTGGTTATAAACGACAGAAATTCATTCTCTCAGCGTCTGGAGGCCAGAAGTCTGAAATCAAGGTATCAACAGTGCCACACCTCTCTGGAGGCTCTAAGGGAGATTCATTCCTTGTCTCTTCCAGCTTCTCGTGGCTGTTCCTTCACATCACTCCAGTCTCTGCCTTCATCTTCACATGGCCTTCTTCTCAGCTTCTGTGTCTTCCCACTTCTGTCTCTTATAAGAACACTTGTCACTGGATTTAGGAACCAACTGGATAATCAAGGATGATCTCATCTTGAGACCCATAACTTCATTATATGTGCAAAGACCCTTTTTCCAGATACGGATATAGTCACAGATTCTGAAGTTTAGGATGTGGTCACATGTTTGGGGGCCACCATTCATTCTAATACACAGCTTTTCCAAGAAGCACTGGATCCAGAAAATGGGATTACTGCAAAACTAAGTGAGTAGAGCCAGGCCAGTGTTGCTCAGTGGTTGAGCATCAACCTATGAACCAGGAGCTCACAGTTCGATTCCCAGTCAGGGCACATGTCCAGGTTGCAGGCTGGATCCCCAGTAGGGGGCATGCAGGAAGAAGTCCAGTAATGATTCTCTCTCTCTCTCTCCTTTCTCTCTCTCTCCCTTCCTTTCTCAAATCAATAACAATATATTTTATAAAAAAAATAAATTAGAATTCCCAGAATAATGGGGAGGAGAGATCTTGGACCCACAGCTGTTCAGGAGGTACACAGAGTGACCAGTCTAGACTGGAGAAGAGAACTGAGGCTCTAAGGAGGATACCCAAAGAAGAGGAGGAGGAAGCAATTACTCAATGAGTTTGAAGGTACTGAGAAGAAATAAACAGCTTTATTGGATGATTTTGGAATGAATAAGTAAGAGTGACAAGAGAAGTATCATATGAAAAGCTCAAGGAAAACAAAAAATTACTGCAGAGTGCTCCACATTGAATGTGTGTGTCCTCCCAAAATTCACACATGGAAACCTACTCCTCATGGGAGGGTATTTGAAGGTGGGGCCTTTGGGAGGTGATTAGGCCTCCTGCGGGATTAGTACCCTTAGAAGAGGCCCCAGAGTATGCCCTCACCCCAGTCCATGTGAAGTTACAGAGAGAAAACGGCTGTCCACGGACCAGGAAGTGGGTCTTCACCAGACCTTGATCTTGAAATTTTCATTCCCCAGAACTGTGAGAAATAAATGTATGTTGTTTATAAACTATGCAATCTATGGTGGTTTATTGTAGCAGCCTGAACAAATTAAGACACAACGTATTACAGTCTCCAAAGATGACCATGATAATATTTTCCATCTTGTATGCTCTTCTAGAATTTCCTCACTTCCCAGCAGAAGGAGTGTATGCCCACTCCCCTTGAACTTCATGACCCGTTGTGAATTATTTGACCAACAGAATACAGCAGAAGTGACTTCTGAGGCTAGATCATGGATGCATTTCTATCTTGTTTATTTGGGAGATGTGCCTTGGAATCCAGCCACCATGCCATGAGGAAGCCCAAGCAGCCTGCGGAGAGGAACCAAGGTCCTCAGCTGACAGCCAGGACCAACTTGCCAGCTATGTGAGCCACCTTGAAAGTGGATCATCCAGCCTCCTCCTGAGCCGCCCCAGCTGAAGCTGTATGGAGCAGAGAAAAGCATCCCCCCACTAAGCTCTAGCCAAACTGCACACTAGGAAGCAAAACACATTCTTATTGTTACAAGAAACTAAATTCGGAGTTGGTTAGTTATGCAGCAGTATATAACTGAATCAGTTACCATGAGAGGGAAATATAAACATAGTACATTAAAAGGCTCAGGTTATGTTTCTATAATCAAAATTCTGCAAAAATATTTAGACAAAAATGATGCAACCATTTTTAGAGTATGTGGGTATGTACATAAAAATATGTATTTTTCATAGTAGACAATAGATACTATTTAAAACTGAAAAATTGGAAAACACTGGCATGTTATTCAGAAATATATTGGTGAATCTCCATAAGAAATAGCTACAAGTGTTGAAAATGTTTGGCTTTGGAGAGCAGAAATTGTGGGTATTGTGGATCAAGGTAACTGCTATCTGGGAGTGTGTGTGTGTGTGTGTGTGTGTGTGTGTGTGTGTGTGTGTAAGCTATGAAAGAAAGTATGAATTTCCCACTCAATATATATTTTTATTTTTTTCCTTAGCAACAAACACGGTGTTATTTTCCCCCCCAGTAGCTAGCATGTACTAAGCTAAAGATTACAGTCTTCAGCTTCTTTTGGAATTAGATGTGTTGATTTAACTAAATTCTGGCCAAGAAGAAGCCAATGAAATTTATAAGGTACGGTTTCAATAAAACCACTTTAAAGAGAAAACAGTTGACATGGCTTTCCCGCTCCCCCCCACCCCACCACCACCACCGTTATTTCTTCCTATTTCCTTTGCCTACTACTTGATGTGATGGCTGGAGCTCTCTCTGTTACCATGGACCTTGAGAAAAACTGGAAAATGAGAAATAGGCACGAAGGATGAAAAACCAAAAACTTGAGGATAAAAAACAAAAGCACAGGAGGAAAGTTAGGAGGAGACCATTTCCCTGATGACTGTGAAATCATCAATTCAACCTGGACTGCTTTCCTTCAGATATCCTATATAATAAAAGCATAATATGCAAATTGACCGAACAGCGGAACAACTGGTCACTATGACGCACACTGACCACCAGGGGGATGACGCTCAATGCAGGAGCTGCCCCCTAGTGGTCAGTGCGCTCCCACAGGGGGAGCACCGCTCAGCCAGAAGCCGGGCTCACGGCTGGCGAGCGCAGCAGTAGTGGCGGGAGCCTCTCCTGCCTCTGCTGTAGGCAGGTGGTAAGGAGCAAGGGTCCCAGACTGCAAGAGCCCTGGACTGCGAGAGGGGTGTCTGACTGCTGGCTTAGGCAGACATCCCCCGAGGGGTCCTGGACCGTGAGAGGGCACAGGGTGGGCTAAAGGACCCCCCTCCCCCGCCCAGTGCATGAATCTTGTGCACCGGGCCTCTAGTATTTTATATAAAAGAAAAAACACATTTATACCTTATTTAAATTACTTATTTCCAGTCTCTGTTACTAACAAATTTAACTCTAATTGATATACAACTATATAGACTTCTTGGGTAAATATGTGGCTTTTAGAAATATTCACACGTATAACTTGGCTAAAGATAAAAATTAAAAGAGGAAGGAAAGAAAGAAGAAAAGGAGAGGGGGGGGGGGGAAGATAATCAGAGACTGAGTGAACACAAAATGGGATTTTGACTGAGCTGGTCCCAGGTTCTCATTCTGTTTCTGCCTCTTCCTGGCCAGGTGGAGTTGGGAAAACCAGTTTTCTAATTTGTGGGTATGGCAGGACCATTGTAAAGATTAGACAACGTATAAAAAGTGCCTGGTAGGGGTTGAAGAAACAGTGGTTATTTCACTAGTTTTTGGATGTTTTCAGCATCTAGCCCTGCTGAACTCATGGTAAACGATTCAATAAGCTATTGCTGAATTAAGGTATCATGACCCAAATCACACAAGGTGCTCTTGGTGTGGACAAATTATGATGTCTACTTTCATGGAAGCAAGTACAGCAGCTCCAACCTCTCTTTCCCAGCTGTAACCGATACTTTCGTTTCAATTCTTGCTCTACAAGGCATCCAGAATTACCTTTCTTAAAAAATAGTTCTGATTATATGACTCCTCCCGGAAACCCTTTCCATGGGGTCTGACCTACCTGGTGGTCTTATTTCCCACATTTCCCCCTCACTCCCATCATGCACCACTGCCAAGCACATTCACACTCCATGCCTTTCTCCATGCTGTTCCCCTGCCTGGAATGCCTTTCCCGTTTTCCTCAATGGTGAACCTTGCCTCATCTTCAGCCTTAGAGCAAATATTATTTTCTCATGAAGGAAAGCCTTTCCCAAGCCCTTCAGGCAGATGTGGCTCTAATCTGCTTCTCTTTGCAATTTTCATAAACCTCTCCTCTCTCAGTGGTCACCTTGCACCGTTGTCTTTTATTTATTGGTCTCTGTAACCAGGCAGGAGCTCCCTCAGGAGAGGCATTTGCTTGTTTCCTGTTGTGCAGACATTGTCTTACCAGTACCTGTTACTATTGGACTTCTCGCCACAAATGCACTACATTGCTCTCATTCCTCCTTTCGCTCACCTGCCAAAAATTAAAAAGTTGATAGTATCCAGTGCCATTGGAAATGGGTGAGTTGGGAATTCTCATATGCTATGGTGGGAAGGCAATGCAGTAGTATCTATCCATGTTTAAGATGTCCATGTCCTTGAAATCTAGAAAGCTATCCTGAAGAGGTCAGACATGACCACAACAGTATGTGTGTAAGGATTTTTACTGCAGCATTTTAAAGTTTAAAGACCCTTAGTGCTCAGGAGTGAGGCCAAATTAAAATTAAGCTGCTGAAGAGAATGGAATAGATCAATATGTTCCGATATGGACGGATTTAAAAAATACAGTGTTAAGTGGAAGGACAAGCAGAATGTGGGCTAGACGGTGTCTTGCTGGCATTGTGCGTGACAATGCTGGTATAAAAAACATTACGAAAATAAATTTGGCTAAAAATGCCCACTGCATCGTGATCATTCTCATATTCACTTGCTGGGATACTGGGATGCTTTCTGAGCCCTCAGCATCTGAGTTCTTACCTCAGCACATTGGATGCATTTTTGTGGTTTGGCAAGGCAGAGGATGAACATTTCAAACTCTACCAGCCTCTCTCATGTCTTTAAGCAGCATTTTCCACATAATGTTGCACAAAAAAAATGTACAAATACTTAAGTGCTCAGTGTCTGCTATCAGTGGAAAAATCCGAATTCTGTAATAAAAGATACATCTCCTAGTTATAAGCATTTTCTCAAAAGAGGACAGTATTTTTCATAAAATAAAATATGTAGCATATGAAAATGCCCACACAAAGGTAGCTACACTTTGAATGTTTTCATCTTTATTAAGTAACCACTAGATATACATGTGGAGCATTTTGGATATTTTAAAACTCTGAAGGCCTTTTGTTGGCTAAGTTAATAAAAAATCAATTAGACTAATATGACTATTTTGACTCTATATTAACATTTATGTTATGTACATTTATATGTGTGTTGGTGTATACACGTACATACACATATATGTAAATATTTGGAAGGATATACACCAAACTGATATTGGTTACTTTGGGGAAAGAAGAAAATGATATATTTGTATAAAGGAGAATGTTCACCTTTTATTATATACACTTTTAAAAGTATTATTTGAGCTTTGTTAACAATGAATACATATTACTTCTATAATTTTAAACAGTTGAAAAAAGATATATAGCTAGTATAAAAAAAGGCTTCCTTCTTACAAATTAAGATTATGACAGTCCATGCCAGGCTTTAGGGAAAACTTTAATTTTCTTGATGACATTTTTCATATTTATCCTATAATACACAGTTTAAAAACTATAGAGGACAAGTTGTATATCATAGCACTCTCTGCCAACAAAGAAAACACTAAATATAGGAACATTTCATTTGGTTTTGATTCCTCTAATAATAATCTATGATAGTGCAACCTAAGTGGGGCCAAATCTTACATAGTTCACATAATGTTTGAAAGGAAAGGTTTGATAAGCAAATTACTATAATAAATATGATGAGTTGTTGCATGAGGTGTATGGGAAGGGAGAAGCGGCTTCTTTGTTATTCACAGAACTCTGTCTTACCTGTAGTACATGGCACTATGACTGTTATTGTCAGGCTCCACCCTCAGACTGGGAGCTCCTGTTCATGTTGGCAACCCCAGCTCCTCACTCAGTGTGAAGCCATAACAGGCTCTTCATCTTCAGAGATCTGACTGTTGGGTTGTGCTCTATTCCTGAGTCCGGTGCTAATCATCACAGACCTCAGGAGGCAGGGCCAAGTAAACAAGGTTTAAGTTTATGTGGGCCGCAAAAAAACAAAAGCTTCAATTTTCATAGAAACGTGGTTTATTTTGATAGAGACATGCTGAATACAAAGGGATGAAATAAATGAGTAATTAATTGTTAACATAAAATAGAACATTTTAATAAAAAATAATATTTTTCTTGAACATTAACTTACAAGACAATGAATAACTGCACAAATTAATAAGCGTAACGCAAATAAACCTATTTTTCTTGTTCTCCGAAAGCGAAATATTTACTGTTTCGCACACCAAACAAGTCAGTCCAAGACTAATGATGTGGCCATCGGCTGCTAAAATAGTCACTGCTAGTATTAGTGGAGAGAAATGGTGCACCTGTGTGTAAGGTGCGTAAGGGAAATGAATGCAACACGATTATAGTAATCAGTCATTAGCGAACATTGTAGTTCGTTATAAATAATTGTGTATAACAGGATATTGTAAAAATTAAGTTACAAAATTTTTATTAAAACGTTTCTTACATACCGTTATATTGGCTGGGCCGCAAAAATATTCGATGTGGGCTGCATATGGCCCGTGGGCCGTGAGTTTGACATGCTTGACCTAGGCTCTCTGGGTAGGTTTCTTACCTGGAAAATGAGGGTGATACATATATTTAATTGATTTTGGAGAGGAGGAGAGACGGAGAGAGATGGAAACATCAATGATGAGAGAGAATCATTGATTGGTTGCCTCCTGCACAGCCCCTAGTGGGGATCGAGCCCACAACCTTGGCATGTGCCCAGACTGGGAATGGAGCTGTGACCTCCTGGTTTATAGGTCGATACTCAACTACTGAGCCACATCAGTGGGGCAAAAATGAGGGGTTTTGACTAGAAAATCTTAAGTTCCATTTTAGCTGTAATACTCAGTCCTTAATATGCAAATGTAATACATTTAGGTACATTAATCATATACATGCACATGGATGTTACCAAACACGAACATGTTTTATCTATTCATTAGAAAAGGCCCAGTAAAATTTCTAAATGGAAGTACTTTGAATTGCTAAATTATACCTCTTTACAAGTAGATCAAGAAATAATTTTCATCAAATATGATTGACCTTATGTCTCTGTGTTCCATTTTTATTTATTTTTTTGTCCAAAATGGGATGAATAGCCCTTGTAAAACTGAAAATATCCACATAAAATTGCTACTTTAATTTAGACTCTTTGGGTCATGGGACCTTAGCATGGTTTTAGTTTCTACATTATTCAAATATAGAGCTGCGATCAAGAAATATCACTTTAAAGTAAAATGAGGCTGTCCAGAATATTATACAAATAAACCACAGGCAACTATTGAATATCTCTAATGTTGCAAAGGAACTTAGACTTCTAATAATGTGAACCTGTGATATCACTCAGGTAACTAGATACGGGGATTGCTCTGGGGACACAAGAATGTAGATGCTATCACCATCCATGTAGCACAAACATCCCTCCTCACTGTAAGGGGGCACTGGCAAAAAGCAGGCGGCATGGTGCCGGTCTGACAACCCAAGAGGCTAGAGTTGGGGCAGGGATGCCTTGAGAGGACATCAGAAGCTGGGGTAGAGCTAAGCTAAGTACCAAGGGAGGAGCTAAGGACACTGTGATTTGTTAAAAAGCCCAAAAGACAGGAGCAGAGTTTGAACAGGAGATGAAGCCATGGTTCTGCAGCAGGAAAAACACAGAAGCAAGGAAAATGGTGGAGGGGCTGCAAGTGGGGCTACAGTGTCCTTGTCTCTGTGGCTCAAGGACAAGTGATGCCTGGGGGTCAGGCTTGATTGACATGAAGGGAATATGGATGCTAAATCAGCTTTGCTATTTCTTGAAAGAACAACATAATAGAGAACATGGAGGAGGAGGCTACAGTAAACCCTCCATTTTGTGGACCTCGATTTAATGGACTTCAGATTTAACAGACAAAATTTCTGATCCATATGTCATATGTGAAAATTCACACCCTGTTAATTTTAAAATGCTTTCAATCAAGATTTGCTTATAATTAAATTAATAGGTCATTTTTGTTATTAATTCAATGTTATTTTAAACAAATTTTAGTGAATAGGCTATTATTTTGGAAAAATGTTGCAGTAATTTTGCTGACATAAATAAATATTACATATCTACAACTATAGTCTACATATCTAAAAGTCACCACTCTTAAACAAAGTTGGGCAAATGATTAGCTCGTGATCACACTGCATTGGACACAGTAACTGGTTCTGTTTTCATGTGGCGTGACTTTCTGCAACAGTTTGAATGCCTGCAAGCAGATGTCCCCACATGTGCTAAGCCACACCCAGCTGTGTGCATTTATTTACGCTCAGTGACTGGTGAATGTATGCATTTTTTAGATCTATTCAGGATAAATTTAAAATTAAAGTAATAAATGTAGAAAATTTTTCTGTGAAATTAAAGTTTTCATACATAATTTTAATTACATAAACATGTCTACACAAGTAAAAACAGGTAAACTAACTAATTTGTCAATTTTTTTTAACGTACGCATTCAGAAACCAACTTGATTATATAACGGACGTTCGCCGGAATTAGTCGGTTATATCGAAGTTTCACTGTACTGTGTGACTGTAACAGAGAGAGACGGATGGACAGGTGCTCCTGGCCTGGGCACACCTATGATCTCTTGACATCTCTCTCTCAGTTTCTGCATCTGGGAAAGGGAGAGCCTAGCCAAGGTCATCTGCAACGTTCTTGCGAGCTCTTAAATGTGTAGTCTTCCTGAAACAGTCTCAGATTCTGTAAGACTTGGTTAACACAACCACTGAAAGGTTCCTAATTCAGCTTCATTACTCAGGGAGTCGACACTGAGCTCTACTCCTTTAACACTTGGGTTTTCCTGGGGCCCTTGATCGGAATTCCTGATTACTTTCAATAGGGTAGATCTCAGGATTATGCTAGAAGCAAAAGACAAACAGATGGGTGAGTTGCTCTAATCAGCTCTGGCTGCAGTTTTTTTTCTCTTTTTAAATGAGAGGTTAGTCTTCTCCAAATCCCATGATACACTCCCTAATTTGGCGATAAGCCAGATGATTTCACTGGTCTTTCCCGTCTCTGGTTACTATGATTCATCAGCTATAGCAACTAGGGTGGGGTGGAAAAAAACACACAACTCTAGTATGCAGGTTATGTTGGAGCTCAAAAGAAGAAATTTAAGAAAAACTGTTAAGAGTGTAAAAAAAAAATGGAAAAATGTAACTCAGAATACGCCTAACTTGGAAATATTTTCTGGAAGGTCTCTCTGTATCCAGCACCTCCTATTTTTTCTCTTCAATTATCAATTATGTGAACTTTTTATTTGGCAAGTGCTTTACAAATATTTTTCCATGAAATTGGTAAAATGCTTATCCTAGTACAGATGGAAGCCTCGGTGGTTTTGATCACCCATGTTCCTGAAAAAGCTGCCCGTGTCTGACCATAAAAATCAAGGAATGCTGAAGACAGCTTCATTTGATTTAACAAACATTGAGCACCCACTATTTGCTAGGCCCTCGGGCAGGACTGTATAGCAGAAGCAAACTAGTGAGAAGCAAGGTAACTCCAACCTCACGGCCTAGTGGAGGTAAGTAAGTAATCATAATTGGACAAATACATCAGAAATGAAATCAAAGGGCTAGAGGGGCCCAACCGATGAACGACAAATCTGTCAGGAGCAGTTCCCCAGCCAGCGAAAGGAAGTCACACATTCCATCTGGGCCAGTGCAGTCAGTTACTCATGGCTGTGTAAGTCATTGTGTAAGCGTAAAAGAGGAAATGTCACATATACCAGTGTATTCAATATCCAAAGGGAGTGTCACTGCAGAGAGGTGAGGCTGTTAATTTTTAAACGAACATTCCAGTATAAAAACAGGCAGAGAGGATAAGCCTCTAGAGAGGCCTGTGTTTACTTAATGCCACCGTTGTGAAGTATTTTTGGAACTTCTCTATTAAAGTATTACCCTAGAGCAGGGGTCCTCAAACTTTTTAAACAGGGGGCCAGTTCACTGTCCCTCAGACCGTTGGGAGGGCTGGACTATAGTTTAAAAAAAACTATGAACAAATTGCTATGCACACTACACATACCTTATTTTGAAGTAAAAAAACAAAACGGCAAAAACACCTGCATGTGGCCCTCGGGCCATAGTTTGAGGACGCCTGCCCTAGAGCCTAAGGCAAATTCTGGTCACTTGAGAGGAGTTTGGGGGAACATCTAAAGGTCATTCTTGAGTCGGGGCTCATGACTAAGAGGGCAAAGGACAGTAGGAGGAAAGGCTATTGCTCACTGGGGTTAAAAATACATGAAGCCATGATCAGACCCTTATATGATTACATTGCTCCATGGACTCAGCAGTATCTATTCCCTAGTTTTAAGAAAATGTGATCATTCTGATATGAGGCCTGAAGTGGCTATCCATCAGTCCAATAAAAATTCCAGAGTTCCTGAGATACCAAATATTCAAAATCACGTAATACTATTTAAAAGTATTTGTTGTTGGTTTTGTGTGTGACAATATCCAAAAATAGTGTGGGTTGAAATGGAATCTTTAGTAATAACATACCTCTGGGTGAGGTACTTACACACCAAAAAGAGCCTCAAAAGCCAACACTCCCATGGCCCAGCTGGTTGAAGTTTCCAATGAATGACATCAGTCTCCTGTGGATCACCATCAAGATGGATTCAGTTACCACCATCAGCCCCTCCCTTTTCCAGAGCCAGTGGCATTCCCCTTGTGGGCAGTCTAGAGAGCTGGAACAAACTTAGACACGGTCCCAGACAGCTGCAGAGGAAAGGAGCTCAGAGTTAGTGGACACAGAGTCGGCCAAAGACCCTGCCAGTCAGTCCCTTTCCTGGATCTGCAGTGTTATTCTTCCTTCAAAATCTGAAATCATTCTCAGAGTTACTAACTACCATTGCTTCTATTAGTCTTTTCACAAATGTGTCTGCTAATACATTATGCACTTAATAACATGATCTGCCTTGTATTGTTAAAAAGAATACATGAAGTGTTCAGACCTATGACACCAAACTGAAGAGCGATGGCTGAGACCCGCAGGGCTGGCAGGGCTGGCCGTGCTGGTCTCATATTACTACGTAGTCTCAACCAAGCAAATTTTCTCTTTCAAGGCTGTAGTACTCATTTGAAACATTAACATATATATCACACAAATATTCAAGCATTCTTGGGAGGAGCTCCTGCATGACCTACTTTGACCCTCAAGCTCCTCAACGGAGGGGAACTTGGGTTTCAGTTTGGGCATCTGGGCTCAGCTGCTAGGCTCACTTCCTTTTTATTTTACACTTCAGAGTCCAAGTTTTAAAAGGTTAGGAGAGAGACCAACTAGGTAAAAGTAACATTTAGAGTAACCTTTTTTAAAAATTGATTTTTAGAGCCCAGCCGTGTGTAGCTCAGTGGTTGAGCATAGACCCAGGAACCAAGAGGTTACTGGTTCGATTCCCAGTCAGGGCACATGCCCAGGTTGCAGGCTCGATCCCCAGTGGGGGGTGTGCAGGAGGCAGCCAATCAATGATTCTCTCTCATCATTGATGTTTCTATCTCTCTCTCCCTCTCCCTTCCTCTCTGAAATCAATAAAAATATATTTAAAAAAATTGATTTTAGAGAGAGGAAGGGAAGTGGAGGGAGGGAGGAAAAGAGGGAAGGAAGGAGATAGAGAGAGAAACATCGATTTATTGTTCCATTTATTTATGCATCCATTGGTTTATTCTTGTATGTGTCCTGACCAGGGATCAAACCCACAATCTTGGGGTATTGGAATGATGCTCTAACCCAGTGGTCGGCAAACCGCGGCTCGCGAGCCACATGCGGCTCTTTGGCCCCTTGAGTGTGGCTCTTCCACAAAATACCACGTGCAGGTGTGCACGTACAGTGCGATTGAAGCTTCGTGGCCCATGCGCAGAAGTCGGTTTTCGGCCTGGCGAGTCTATTATGAAGAAGTGGTTCTAACGCCGAGCCACACTCAAGGGGCCAAAGAGCCGCCCGCATGTGGCTCGTGAGCCGCGGTTTGCCGACCACTGCTCTAACCAAAAGAGCTACCTGGCCAGGGCTAAAGAGGGTAAAGGAATTGTGAAATCGCAGTGCATTAGGCTTGAATGTCTCAATATATGTGTGCATGTTGGGAGCTAACAAAGTGGTAGGGGCAGTCCCTAATTCAGTTTGGCTTTTTATTTTGTTACTTTTTAAGTATATTTTTATTTATTTCAGAGAGGAAGGGAGAAGGAGAGAGCAATAGAAACATCGATGATGAGAGAGAATTATTGATTGGTTGCTTCCTGCACGCCACACACTGGGGATCGAGCCTGCAACCCGGGCATGTGCCCTTGATCCGCATTGAACCCTGGACCTTTCAGTCCGAAGGCCAACGCTCTATCTACCGAGCCAAGTCGGCTAGGACTCAGTTTGGCTTTTTTTTAAAAGTGACTTTCTTGGGAGGATACCAACCTTCCCCCACCCCGAGATTTAGAGTCCACTTCCAAATAATATAAGTGGAGTTTAATCTCCCAAAGAATTATTTTTGCAAAGATAACCTTACCCTCTAGCTTTGGGCTGTGGATGGAAAGGCATCTAACCCAGCTGGTGTGAGAGTCTGCAGTACTTATCACCCTGTATCTGACGTCCAACTCCAGTTAGATTTAAGATCTCATTGTCTTGGCCACATTCTCACCAATATGGCAGGTATATTTGATAATGAAGAAACAAAGATGACAGAGTGCCAACTAAGATTGATCTCTAGAGGCTTTTGTTTAGATTTAAAAAATAGCGTCCCCTGATCTTCCTGCCTTCAGACTTCCCTAGTTTCCCTTGTGCCCCCAAATCTATCCTACATATTATAGCCACACTTCCCATTATGGAAGTTTAACAGTGCTGCCTGCCTCTATTGCCACCCCCATTAAAATCCTTCTGATTACTCCCTATCTCAGGACAACACCCAGTCTCTACCTAATAAGGCACCCAGGGCTTCGTACTGACAAGTTCTCCCCAGAACGCTTCTAGCAGTTCCTTTTGGTCCCTTCACCATGGCCACCTGGCCAGGTCTGAGCCACCCTGGAAGACCTGCTATTCCAACATGCTATGCATGCCTGTACCTCTGCAACACTGATCATACTTCGTCTCTCAGCTTGAAATTTCCCTTCCAGTCTGGAAAACTCCTTTCCAGTTTTAGCTCAAATGACATGGCTCATTGATTTAATTTGACAATACTTCACACTTAAACAGTGGGTTAGTGGCAGGTTAAGAAGAACTTTTATATTCATTATTTATTGAAGGCCACTAGAGCCTGTAGGATATGCTGGGAAGGCATAAATATCTGGATTTTATGGATGAAAAGACGTGGCTCCAAGAGAGGAGAGGTACTGCCTGAGCAAATGATGGAGTGGAGACTCTAAGGAAGTGCTCACCTCCAAACCCCACCCCAGATGCCTCATCCAACAAATTCCAGCTCTGGGCTGGCTCCTTCTAAGACCTGACCTCTCCTACTTCTCTTCAAGTTGCAGCTGACAGTCTTAACATTCTGAGGACTTCCCCAACTGCTGGATATGAATTAACTCCAGCGTGGGCTCCTGGGAGGCAGAAGGCCTGGCTGACAGCAAACTCAGCACTTCCTTGTATGCAAAATGACATTTTGGCCTTAGGCTCTCACTAAGTTACACAGTCCTTCCTCCTTAAGAGTAGAAGTTTTCAGGCACTAGAGTGTAGCATTAAAAAAAAGCCAAACTGAATTAGGGACTGACCTACCACTTTATTAGCCTCCCAACATGCACACATATACAGAGACATTCAAGCCTAATGCACTGCGATTTCACCCCCTTTCTGAACTCAAAGAAGTCATTGTGCAATTCCATGAGACTGCATGTTGGAATTGGACAGAGGCTATTTCCAGCTGCCCCGTGTGGCACTTGGGAAACTAAAATTTGCATCACTTTTGGTGGGGCAGAGGGCAGACATTATACTTGCAAAATGTGTTCAATCCTTTATTTTTCACATTAGCCTATTGCCTATTATTGGGACCCATAACCAAACAGATAAAAATAAAACACAAATTCCATAAAATACATACTTTTTCTTAGTTGTATAGATATGTTAACTTTCTCATTCAATTAAACACAGAGATTGTAATCACTTTTTTTTTGGACTCATTTCTCATTCTCAGTTGAAAACTTCAGGTGCAAATTTAAATACTGCCTCAGGGAGGATTATGCCATCAGTAAGACTGCTCCTGGACACAATATCCTCATTTATTTGGAGTCCCATGTGACAGCTAAATCCAGAAGACCTCATAGTTGAGGAGCCTAAGTTGGGTAGAGGTTTGTTGAAAACCCAGCTTGCTAAGCTGTGGAAGGCCTGGGTGTACTTGGCCTTGGAGAACATCAGCTGTAGAGATGTGTAAAACAACAGGCAGCTTTTCAGCATGCCAGTGATTGGACACCAGCCTCTCCCTTTGATAAGAAGTTTGTTTTGCTTTGTTTCTGGTCCAGGCAGACTCACAGACTTGTCCAGACAAAGTGTTGGCTGCCAGGTAGAATGTTTTTAAGCGTTTTTGAAATAAGGTACTTCCAAATGGTTAAACCTAACCTGAATTTGTATTTTTTTGTTACTCTTAAATGAGTTAGTGTTGTAAAATGTATCCAAAATGTAGAGCTTTATTCTTTTTAGAGGGGTGACTGGTTTAATAAACACAAGTTTTAAATATTTATTTTCTTGTGCGGGGCTCATAGGTGCCCATAGACCTGCCCTTGTGGGCAGGGAGATCTGAGACTGAGGTGGAGACAACCTAGCTACATGCTGGTCTATGGGGAGCTCTCGGTATCAGCTCGAGTTAGTACGTGTTGAAAGAACATCTGGAGGCTGCCAGGCCCTGGGACTGGTTTTGGGGTAAACATAGAGTCTGTATAAAGACACAACCATTGCCCACGAGAAGATTACCATCTGTTTGGGGATGTATACAAAATCCCCGAAGAAGAATATAAGATAACATCTGAGATTTAGAATTTGTGGTATTATAATAACTATTGTAAGAATCTAGAGAAAGGCTTTTAGTGATTTGAGTTATAAATTTCATGTCCTAGACCCCCAAAACAGGAATCCCTGATTTTCTCATTTCATTCTCATTTCAACACTTTTTGTGTTTATGCCTGATTGATTTTTGAACCCAACAGTCTTTCTCCTCCCGCCCACCCCCACCCCGCCCCAATCTTTATCCATCCTCTGTGACCTCCAGGTAGTACCTGATACTGTGAATTATACCTTTTTACACAGTTTTTAGTTTGAAACAATCTCAAACATATAAAAATTACAGGATAGTACACATAGCTCCTGTGTCATCCTTTCAAGACTCCCTGTTAACATATCTCTGCCTGAGTCCTCCAATTTCAGAGTAAGTTGCAGACACCATTACCAATTTATACCTTAGTGTTTAAGTATAGGGCAGTCTGACATAACCACACCGAAATCAGGAAATTCATATCCATACCTTACTAGCACATAAGCCACTCCATTCAAATTTTCCAATTGTTCCAATAATGTCCTTTATTGGACTAGGATCCAAGCCAGGAGCCTGGGTCCATTCGGTTAATCTTTATGTGACACATTCCGTCTCTTATGACCCTGATATATAAAGATATTTTGATTTTTAGAGAGAGAGGGAGAGAAACATTGATGTGAGTGAAACACCTATCAGCTGCCCAAACTGGAATTGAATAGGTAACCTTTTGGTGCACAGGATGCCCAACCGAGCCACACCTGTCAGGGCGACCCTGCTATTTTGAAGATTGCCTACCAATTATTTGAGAGATTAATGCCTCGATTTCAATTTCCCTGGTGTTTCCTCATGGCTTATGCATATTTGGCAGGAATACATCATAAAAGTGATGTTGTGCTCTTCCTGGTCATACCTTTCCCATTATTCTCAATATATTTATTTGCTCAATTAATTGGGTATGTAACCAAACTCCCAGCTCCTTGGCCCAAACAGAGGGGCAGAGGAAGAACAGGGGGGAAAAAAAAAAGGACAGCTTGGTCCCAGACATGCTAGCCATAATTTCCTGGTATATGGACTCCCACCCTTCCTATCTATTTCTCTCTCCTAGGTTCCAGACCTGCATTTTCAGTCTATAGTTTCTATAGTACATCACCTTTATTGTACTGCTATTTGGTTGAACACATAACTGTTCTTTTCATCCCATCCATACTCTTCCTCTAATATTTTAAGTCTTTGAAACCTCTCACTTCATAATTTCACATAATTACTGTTTCATGTGCCATGACCTTCAATTCACCTTTATATTCCCAACACCTATTGTCTGTTACTGAGTTGTGACTCAATGTTATTTGAGGTAGACATTCTTTTTTTGGTGACAGGGCTAACTCTGATGGCTAACTTTTAAATGACTTTCCAATTTACATCTTTACCGTCTGCCTGCTATTTGATAGTTAACACCTCCTTTTCATAAGTCTTCCTCCTTTCTAAATAATCCTTTAATATTTAAATTTCCTAAAATTGATGTCATCTTGCTCAAAAAGCCTTCAATGTCCCCTGATTACTTTCAAAATCTGGAATACAGTTAATACCTTCCACTATCAAGCTCTAACTTACCTCTCCATCTCCCATTTATTATCCTTTACTTCCATGCTTGTTACATGAACACATTTGCTATTTCCTAAACCTGTACTTTTCATATGATTTACCCTCATGCTCTAATGCTCTGCTTCCTTTTTGCCCATATTAATATTTTACTTGTTTTCAAACATATAGCTCAAAGGCCATTTTTACCACGAGTTTCTCTTATGCGCAAGCATCCCATTTTCTTACTCCTATGCACTATTGTGCCATTTGACTATTCTGCCTCGTATTATAGCTGTGTGTGTGTGTGTGTGTGTGTGTGTGTGTGTATATGTGTGTGTGTGCATATGTATGTGTGTGTGTATATATATATATGTATATATATATCCCTAACTAGATTAGGAAATACCCTTAAGTCAGAAATCAATCTTATTTATCTATAAATCCCAAGAGATTGGTATAATGTATTAGACCTTACTGATGCTCAAAAATGCATTATTAGTTCCAGAGAGGACAGGCACAGTTTTGATAGGTGGTAATAAACCCATCCAGATGTAGCTTTAAGTGCCAAGCCATGCATGCAGGAACAAGAGTGGCTAATTCATGTGATGGCAAAGTCTGGCTGGAGCAGACATGCATTAATGTGACGCTTGGAAGAGACCCAAAATCCATGTCATCGGTGTGGCACTGCCTTACTGCAGTGAGCCTCAGGATTAAGATGCACATCCTCTCCTGTGCTGTATAGTTTTTGGTAAGCAAAACCCAGATAGGAAGTATAGAAAATATTTTTTCCCCTTCAAGAAATGCATTTTCTCAAGAAAAGGGAAGGAGGAATTCAACCCCCTAACCACAGAATCTTTGTTTCTTGACTTTCAAAGCAGCATTTAATTTACAGTTCCCCTCTCCCCGCCCATTCCTTAGATAATTAACCAGATTATACCATGCGTGTACAGCTATAAAAAATAACCCTTTTGTAGCCCCTGGCTTGATTATTAACAATAGCTCATATATTGAAAGAAAACACACATGCCAAGGTGAACTCTTGAGAAAGCCTTCCTATTAGATGAGGCAATCTAGAGACCCATCCTAGAAATATGCACCTGGGTCTCAACTCTTTCAGTAAACTTTGCTCAGCAGATTAGACCCAAACCCCAGACAGAGGCCTGTGAACCTGCCCTTACATACCGTGATAAGAAGTGTGGACATTAGCCAAAGGAACATGGCAAGACTGTAAGGTTCAATTAAATGTATCCCCTTTATTTCAACACCTCAATGAGAAACTCAACAAATCGATATATTTTAAAGCTTGATTAAAAAGTACCATATACCTATAACACACATCAAGCCTCTTAGTATCTTTATCTGTATGTCCCTTAGAAACTTCAGATTTAGCACGTTGACAATAAAATATTAGAAAGGAAAGGTGTTCTTTCCCCGCTACCCTAAACTCCTTTTACCTCTAAAGTATTTGAGGTGTCCAAACCCAGAATCTAAGTGTAACTGGAAATGAACGAACAGGTCAATTCTCTTTGCAATTGCAAAAGAAAATCCAAATAGTGAAATGATTTCCAAGTTTTGCTGACCAATTGGCAATGAAGACTTTCATTGTTTCCACCTCACTTTGTACTTATTTCCTAAGGTTTATCGATCTGACTTCCACACTTGCCATTTTAATAAACTTCTTTACTGAAGTTTGTGATTTTCCTTGGGGCTCCATCATGGCTTTTTCTTCATTCCATTAATTTCCATGTCATTTTATTATTTTTTTCTGATTTCAAATATCAAAGACACACTGATTCCCAAATCTGTATTGGTGCGATCAGTCTTGAGTTCAAAATTTAAATTATCAACTACGTTTGACATCGACTATCTCTAGCTCAGATTTAACATGTTGATAGTAAGATGTTTTGTGTTGTCCTTTCTCTTCTCTCCACCCTAAACCTAGTTCTTCTATATCCCTAAAATGTTCATGGCATTTGTGGCAGCTTAACTATATGCTCACAAATTCTTTTTATATTCCTCCCTTCAAGAGGTGAAACTAAGATATTTCTAACACGGAGAATGTGGCAGAAGACAGTGCTTGACTTCCAAGACTCAGATATAAGATATTTTGGCTTCCTCCTTGCTCACTCTGGGGTAAGCCAGCTGCTATGCCAAGACATTCAAGCAGACCTATGGAGAGGTGCATGTAGTGAGGAGGCTTCCTGGCAATACCCAGTGAGAGACTGACATCCCACCCCCACCAACAGTGAGCCTTCTTGGAAGCAGATGCTCCAGCCCCAGACAACCCTTCAAGTGACTGCAGCCTCAGCCAACGACTTGACTGTAACTTTATTAGAGGCAGTGAGCCACAGGCACCCAGCTGAGTGGCATCCAGACTCCTGACACACACAAGCTCTGGGATAATACATGTTTGTTATTTTAACCAGTCACATTTTGGGGTAATTTATTATGTAGCAATACATAGCAAATATAATATTCAAACCCGAAACCCAAGGAATAGAAAGGGTGAAAGACAATGAACGTTTTTATTGAATTTCTTCCCATTCTCTTACTTTCTCGGTGCATAAAACCATCACTTACCCAGCACTCCAAGTGAGAAACATGAGGCCAAACTTGACTCTCCCTACCAACCATATGACTGAGTTATCATTTTTCTATTATCACTTAAGTCCATCCCTATACTTACAGCTTTAACTCGGGGCCTTTACCATTTTTTAATTACAGCACACATTTCCAATTTTTCTTTCTTCCTACAGTCTTTCCCAGTTCCATTCCATTCCTTAGACCAGTGATGGGCAACCTTTTGAGCTTGGTGTGTCAAACTTCGCCAAAAAACTGAGCATAACTCGGGTAGTGTGTCACTTTGAGGAGAAAACATTATTTCACAAATGTTTCATCCTCAGGAACAGCAAATGTTTCATCCTCGGCATGCGGCCGCCTCAGAATTGAACCTGGGACCTTTCAGTGCTGACACGCGTGTCATAGGTTCGCCATCACTGCCTTAGACTAATGGCAACAAGAGGTTTCCCAAGCACATATCTCATCATGTTATTTGTTTGTTTTTAAGTTTTATTGATTTTTAGAGAGGAGAAACACTGATTTGTTGTTTCACTTATTCATGCATTCATTGGTTGATTCTTGTATGTATCCAGACTGGGGACTGAACCCAAAACCTTGGCATATTGGGACGATGCTCTAACCAACCGAGCTACCCAGGCAGGGCCTAACTCCTACTTATTTTTAAAAGACTCAGCTCAACCTTTATCTCAAAAAATCTGCCTTAATTATCAGGTCTAAGTTAGATGACTTTCTCATATAACTTAACCAGAGCACTTACTTACGTAGATCAGTATCACGTCCTTCATTGGAATGTGAGCTTCTGGGGAAAAGAATCTATCCCTGACACCTACACATTCATTTATTCATACAGCCAAGCTATATTTACTAAATAACTACAGGACAGACACTTATGTTAGGTGTGGTTACATAATGGTGAACAAAACAAATATACCCTGTCCCGGCGGAGCATGGAGTCTATTGAAGAAGAAAGACAGTAAGTCAAATAAACAAATAAATACTGTGATATATGTATACATACACGCTATGAGAGTGGGGCCTACTTTAGATCAAATTTTACTGAATTAAATATTTTCCAAGAGGTATGTATAAATAATACCTTCACCATGGACGTATAAATGGGCTAGGCCCATCACATCCTTGCTAACACTGAGTGTTTTGTTCTTAGAAAAAAAAATCTTTGCTCATACTGTCAACGTCATTTTGTTACTTACATATTCTCAGTACTAAGAATCACGAACAAGAACACAAGACATGATCAAATATATGTTTTATAAAAGGCTTAATTAAGCACAAGTAGAAAACTAACACTAGCTTTATGTACATTATCACAGTTACTTAAATGTATGGCTAAGATAATTTCAAAATAATCACTTGCAAGATCATTTTACTAAGTAAAAAGTAAATTAAAAAAAAAAAAGAAAGCCAAGACTTTCTGGTATTCAGAAGTCTGAAGAAATCATTGTCTGGTTTTTTTAAAATAGAAAATTCCAAGGAAATCCCTCACTTTCCCTAGGTTAATTGCCAAATGAGTCACAACTAAAGTATTTCTGGGACATGGGAGTCTGTGACAAAGCTAAAAAACAAACAAACAAAAAACAACAACAAAAAAGTCCATTATAAAAGAGGCTCAATGTTTTAAAAAGGAAATGGGAGGAGGAGGAAATCATATGTTAAAATACATAAAACAATTTTACAGATAATTACTCATTAAATAAAAATATTTTATAACTGACCAAAAGTCTAAACAAAACAAAACTTGGTAACTGAAGATGAAAATGCTCAATTCTTATCACAGTTGGGAAGATTTCTAGGAATCTAGAAATTTCTAGATTTTTTATATTATTGTAAATTTCTAATATTAATATAAAACACATAAAAATTACAAAACCAAAGCTCATATTGCCTTGGATTACAAAACCTGCTTTACAAATGATGCATATGTCTCTGAAAACTTTAGTGGACATTAAAGCACAAGAATACAAAAATAAAATAAGTCCATCCCTTCTTAAGACCAAATTAGCTACATTAAATCAGCTGATCATGTCTTTTTCCAAATTCATTGATATGGTTATAGAAAATTTAAATTAATCAGTATAGATAAGGGAAAAATAGCTTATGTTTTACCACACATTAGCCTTAATGGTTGAAATAATGAGATGTTTCTGGAAAACATGCTCATCTCTTTGTTTTCAGTATATTTCAACACTCAGCTGGGATTTGTGCCAAGAGATAGAGGTACTGGTCATCAAACCTGTAACAAAATAAAAGTTATTGTTTAACAAACTGATGGTTGCCCAACAAAAATTGTTAACTTTTCAGAGGCAGGGAACTTTTTATTTTAAAATTTGGCTTCTGCAATGGAATTTTGCTAAGTTTTTAAAGGTATTCTCTTTATTAACCTGCAACAATCATCATTTCAAAATCGTATATAAAAACTGTCACAACTGGTCAGAAACAAGGTTTCATGTTGCTCAAAATTATCTCTGACAGTGGCAAGACTTAACCTTTTGAGCCACTCTCAGCAGGCTGGTGATATAGCTCAATTAATATAACACACAATGGTAAGTATTGCTCTTGAAAAAAAGCAAATTATTTTCCTATTTACAATTTTTGAAAAAGGCCTATTACAAAAATAATTTTCTTTTCTATATATTTCCCTGACATGGTAATGTTAAAACATATCTAGGTTCTCCTCAAACATCAAGCGTTAAGGGTATAGCATTACATTTTAGTTAAAACATTCCCACACAGCCAACATATTTTTTCAAGGCACTCTAAGAACTCTCAAGGACACTAGAAGAGAAATGTTCATCTTGTCTACTGATCTTTTAGGCATGTGTCCCCTCAAACTTTTCTAAATTGAACTGTTATAACTGTTTCTTCTTCATTTTCCATGGTAGAGTCCTTATGTTATTTTTCTTTTATTTGGAGCCACTCCTTCATTTTCAACTTGCTGAGCAGGCAGGCTTTTGGTTTCCGTGGAAACTGGATTCCTGCGGCTGTGTGTAGGCATTCTTGTTCCACTAATCTAAGAGATGAAGCAAAGAACAGAAAATAGTTTAACATGTATACAACATATTTATATACTAGTACAGTCTACTCTGTATTATTACCACATGTATTACTTTCTTTGTGAGTGATCCTTTATATATTTTTTAATCCCTAACCACCTGGCTGGTTCTAAATAGCTTTAATCTCATCAAGTTTTAAAGTACTAAATTTTCAAGATCAGAGTAGATGAAGAGAAGTGGAGGGGAAACCACTTTCTGTGTTAAATTTGGAAGAGGATAAAATGTTAAATTAGAAAATGAGGGAATTACAGGCCTTTTTAGCAACATGCCTGCCATAACAAAGCTGAAGGGCAGGCGAGAGAAATGAAAACTATGAAGGGAGGGGAAGGAAATACAAGAAGGTTAGAGCTGGTAAAGGGGGAGAAATTCCAAAATGGTCGGAGACTAGAGGACGGAAAAAGAGAAAGAAGGGAAGGGGGGAAGAAACTTTTTGGGGTGCTAGTTCTGCCTTAATGTCTACTCTTCAGTGCAAGTTGCTGCTCATCCTCACTTTCTAGCTATAATTCATTGTCTAGGGAAGACAGAGATATATTCTTAAGACACAATTCATTGCTAATTATAGTCATTCTAAAGATGAGATCTGGAAATGCTGTCATCTCCTTGGCCACTGAGAGAGCATAAAGTTTTAAAATAGGTTAATGGAGAGCCATGCCTCACAGAGAAGGACCAAAGCTGCATAACCTGAGACCTTTCCCCCAGAACCTGTCCATATCTGCCTCTATTTTTCTTTTTTAAAATATGTTTTTATTGATTTTCAGAGAGAGAGGGATAGAGAGATAGAAACATCAATGAGAGAGAAACATCATCGACTGGCTTCCTTCTGCAGGCCATGTGTCCTGCAGGACATGTGCCCTGACCAGGAATCAAATCAAGGACCTCTGGGTTCCTAGGTTGATGCTCAACCACTGAACCACACTGGCCGGGCTCTGCCTCTATTTTCCCTAGCCACTTTGTACCCTTCACATCTTGTCCAGTGAAGTATAGACTTTGGAGTGATGGGTGATATTGGAACTCCCAACACTCTTATTCCTAATCCAACAGACATATTACTAGCATTGTTACAAAGGGTTACTGGCTCACTAAGAATGAAGCAGACCCCAGCTTCTCTCACCTAATATCTTGTCCCTTTAGGGGAATTTTTGGGTTTACAATTAGATGACTAGAAAGGACAAACTTGAGCTGATATTTGAGTCTGCCAGTCTGTCTGTTTGAATCTGATGAACTTCTGTAACATACTGATTAGAAAAGTGTTATGGCTTTTAGATTATCTAGACTACTCCCCACTGCATATCCTATGTAATAAAAGCCCAGCGACTGAAATGGCAGAACAACCAGAGACCAGAAAGACCATAGCCCCTCGCCCTGGCCGGCCCCAAACCCCAGCGGGGACCCCCACCCCGTTCTGGAGCCCCCATCAGGGCAGGTCGGCTGGTCCCCACCCATGCACCAGGCATCTATCCTATATAATAAAAGGGTAATATACAAATTGACCCTAATGGCAAATGACCAGAATGACCTCTTGACCAGTCACTATGAGGTGCACTGACCACCTCTTGGTCTCTTTCCCCAGCCTGCAGGCTCCAATCACCCAATGATGAACAGGGAACCGGGGGTGCATGGCAGGGGATGCAGGCGGCGCCAGGCCAAAGCCCCTGCCCCGCCGGTCACCCCACACACAGAGGGCGACCCATGGCAGGTGCAGGGCCGGCGAGTGGGCGGGAGCGGCTGACATCTCAGTCCCTCCCCCTGGTTGTCAGGCTCCGATCACTCGATGGTGAATGGGGAACCAGGGGTGGGTGGCAGTGGGAGGGCAGGGCTGGCTGCAGGCAGCTGGGGAAGATGGCCCTGATCGCAGGCCAGGCCTAGGGACTGTACCCGTACACAAATTTCGTGCACTGGGCCTCTAGTTTACTATAAAAGTATACTGACCACACTATCTGTTATCTACCATATCACTGAGGAAAGCAAGCATCCTGAAATTTCCATTGTAAGATTGTGTGTGTGTGTATAATGAATGTTTATTACAGGGATTGTTGAAGGAGAAAAGGGATAGGCATAGACCCATTGCAAAAGGACTGGAAGCAGAAGTCAGGAGTATCACAAAAAGCAAATGGGAGCCTCCTATTAAGCTTTGCTCTGTGCAGAGGGAGGCTCTACTGGGATACTCTTAGGGTTTTAGTGCCTAAGGCACTACATGAAGATGATATCTCAATTCAAGTAGACTAGAGACTAGGGGATCACATCAGAGGCAGAAACATTTGTTATATGAGTTTTTACACCATGAAATAAATGATTTCTGTTTCATATAGTCTTATTTCTCCAAGTTTCCTGAAGCTTTGGTCTTTTCCTAGTGCTATTAAGGCTAGTATCCCTATCTGTGCCTACCTTGGTTAGACTAGAACAGTGGTCGGCAAACCGCGGCTTGCGCGCCACATGCGGCTCTTTGGCCACTTGAGTGTGGCTCTTCCATAAAATACCATGTGCAGGCGCGCACATAGAGTGCAATTGAAACTTCGTGGCCCATGCGCAGAAGTTGGTTTTCGGCCTGGGCGAGTCTATTTTGAAGAAGTGGTGTTAGAACACTCAAGGGGCCAAGAGCCGCATGTGGCTCGCGAGCCGCGGTTTGCCGACCACTGGACTAGAATGTCCCATTTCTATGGCCTAATTAAGCAGGAAGTAGGGAGGAAAGTGGGGTAACTCCCACCCAGTGTAGGGCTAGATTAGGGAGGTGTATCAGAGGTTACCAAAAACCAGGCGTCCTCAAACTACGGCCCGCGGACCACATGCAGGTGTTTTTGCCGTTTTGTTTTTTTACTTCAAAATAAGATATGTGCAGTGTGCATAGGAATTTGTTCATAGTTTTTTTTAAACTATAGTCCGGCCCTCCAACGGTCTGAGGGACAGTGAACTGGCCCCGTTTAAAAAGTTTGAGGACCCCTGCCAAAAACTTTCCATGGGCTTGGAGAAAAAAATCAAACCAAGCATTAGTTACCTAATTTCTAGTGTACCTAATGCTAGGCTATACAACTGGGCCCTGGGTAATCTCATTAAGTATTTGTTCTTGGACTGAATGCATGAAGCAGCTTTTTTTTTAATATATATATATATTTTTTATTGATTTCAGAGGAAGGGAGAGAGAGAGAAACATAATGATGAGAATCATTGATTGGCTGCTTCCTGCACGTCCCACACTAGGGATTGAGCCCACCAACCCGGGCATACGCCCTGACTGGTTATCGAACCATGACTTCCTGGTTCATAGTTTGACACTCAACCACTGAACCACACCAGCCAGGCTGCATGAACCATCCTAAAAAATACAAATGAACAAAGTGTTCTGTAGTATATATATTATTGAATTGTTTAACTTGGTTCTTATGTGGCCAAATCCTGGACATATAGAATTGTGTCGTTATTGAAAGGAATAAGCCATTCCACAGAGAATTATTGAGAAACTAACATCAGACTTTTTAAATCAAAAGTAAATCATTATTCCAGAAATAACATAAATCCTTCTAAAATAGTTTTTAATTACTATTGTTAAGAAAATTGTGTTTTAGGAGGTTGTAAAAATCACTACTTATATTAAATGTAAACTAGAAATAGCCAACCAAGACTTTAGATAAAATGACTTAAAATGCTAACAACTAACTTTCTCCATTCTTTCACTAGTAGCAACTAATTAACATTTATAGATCTTCTTGGACAAAGTTAACTAAGAATGTGTAAGGAGTCCTCATTTCTAAAAAGATCTTCTCAAACAGTAACATTAAAAAACTGAAAAACATATAAACACCCAACTCACTAACTTATGGAAAAAACTTCAGCATTTGCATTTCAGCTATTTTTCAAAGGACCTGCTTATATTTACTCAAAAAGAAAGAAAAATACAAGAATGGAAAACATCTACAGGATAGACAAGTGATATATGTTCTGGGACACACATGTTAAAGAGATTACAGAACCCAGACAATGATTTGGACTCAAACATTTTTGGCAGCAGGGAAGGAAAATACACTGGGTTTTTGTTTTCTGAACATTCATATTCATATTTGTAGGGAACAAAACTTTTACTAAAACTAAACTCAAATTGAAATTTCTTCCATGATATAAAGAATGAGTGACATGGTAAAGAGTATTTCTAGCCATGGCTTTATAGAAGTTTCAGATAGAGAAATATCATTCAACTGGTATTTCTGGGAAGGATTCTATAAAAAGAGTAACATTAATTATAATTAAATAAATACTGAGTTATATAATACTTAGCAAAACACAAAGTCTTTAACATTTTATTGTACTTTTTTTTTTTGCGAGGGGGCGGGGGGAGGAGGCTTAGAAAACAAACATTTATTTCTCACAGTTCTAGAGGCAGAAAAGTATAAGATCAAGGTGCCGGCAAATTCTGTTCTGGTGAGGATTTGTGTCCTGGTTTGTAGTCTTCTTCTTGTATCCTCACATGGCAGGGAGTGTTTTATGGTACTTTTAATAAGGCGCACTGCATTCCCTAATTACTAACACTTTTTTTATATGTTTCTATATCCTGCTTATCAATTTTAATTGCATCATCATAATTTTATTGTATGTATTCTTCTGGAAATTGTCTCAAATATTTAATGAAGTGAAGCAGTATCATAAACAAAAACTACCAAAAACATAACTTGGCTTTTCATAGGAACACAGGTATTTAACTATGTGGATGCCTTACTCATGCCATCCTCCCAACCCCCAACCCGGGCAAGCTAGTATAATTTCCTTTAGTTGAGTTATAAGGCTTATAAAAAAAGAGAAAGTTTTCTGACATACCAACTGAACTCAGTAGAGCATACAACTTTATCTATCCTTCCTATGGATGAAGTTTTTACAATGGTATTATGATTAATATGGAAAATGTGGACATCAGGGTGAAACGCTATATAGTCAGTGAAATAGATTAATAATAAACAACCCAATGGAACATTTATTTTTTTAAAAAGATCTTACCTTTTGTTGTGTTGTGGGACCCAGTGACTTAGGTGGAAAAGTACAAGGTATTCGTCCATGATGGATATGATATGGTAACAATAGATTGGGATCTAATGGAACCCAGGGAACTGAGAGACTGGAAGGTACAGCAGGAAGGCTGCAATGTGTTTTATGCAAATTGTATGCTGTCCTAGTAAGTTTTCCGTCAGAGGTCTTGTAGATCAGGAGTGAAGAATCTTCTGCTGCATGGGACAACAAGTAGGAACCCTCCTGCAAGCTAAATGCACATAATGAAACTCAACTCAGTGTGTCAATTTCAACAGCATTTTCTTAATCATGGTCTATGAGTAAATAAAAAAACAATATAGGAATGGAATACCACCTCTAAAAATACTTTTATGACCAAGTAAGATTTAAGAAGTCTTTTAAACTATTTTCACATCTTTTAGGCAACTAATTTTAATTCTTATTCCAAAGTTCAGGATATATAATTATTTTCATTTTACTGTCCTATCAGCCACTTTGTAAGTTTTCAATAATTTAATGGGAAACAAATAGTTTGCCTAATTCTCTAATCCATGGACAACACGTTTATATAGAAAAACATTTCATGAATGTACATTTTTATAATTCTTATACAGAACATTTTAATTCATTCAACCAACAATGCACCTACTTTGTATCTAGTAATAGGCGAAGAGAGATACAAAAGTGAATATGACACATTCACCACACTGAGCAGTTTAAAAGAAAGTAGCAGAAACAGTCAACATAACAATTGCAATACAATATGAGGTGCTACGAAAATAAAAGTAACAATAACAGTTGATATATATTGAATGTTTATCATGAGTTAACTCTCGTACTGCTTATATCCATTTTATTATTAAATCCTCCACAACAAACCTTCAAGCATAATATTATTAACCCTATCCTATCTAATAAAAGGGAATATGCTAATTGACCCTCACGCCATCTGGCCTGCTACGTGCGCCTGCCTCCGGAGTCCCCCAGTTCCCTCAGCCCCTCAGCCACCCAGGGCCGCCTGAGGCTCAGGTAACCCAGGCCGGCTGAGGCTTGCGCTGCCGGCAGTGGCAGCAGCAGAGGTGTGATGGGGCATCACCTTCCCCTGATCGCCGGGTCGCCTCCCGCCCCTGAGGGCTCCCGGACTGTGAGAGGGGGCAGGCCGGGCTGAGGGACCCCCACTCCAGTGCATGAATTTTCATGCATCAGGCCTCTAGTCTATGTATATAAAAGCCATATATGCATATTATCCCCTTGGGAGTTTGACCGGGAGTTAGATCACTCGCTATGATGTGTGCTGACCAACAGGGGGTGGCATGGAACAAAGGAAAGCCCTGGCCGGCAGTCAGGGAAGGGAGGCCTGGGCTGGCAGCCAAAAGGCCCTGATTGGCCCTGATCCCCGGCCAGGCCTAGGTACCCTACCCATGCATGAATTTTGTGCACTGGGCCTCTAGTACTAGACATAAACGGGAATTAGAGATGTTAAGAAATATCTCCAATGTTTTGAGTACAAGGCTTGGATAAAAATCAGACAGTCAAACTCCACAGGCCATAATCTTAGTTATAATTCCCACTGTCACAGTAATCAGTTCTGTTAAAAGGGTAATATGCTAATTAGACTGGACGTCTTCCAGACATCCTTCCTGACAAAGGTGGGGCCTGGGCAAAGCCGCCCGCGGTCCTGGGTGCCTGTGGCCAGCCTGGGCAAAGCTGTTGGGGCTCTCAGGGGCCTGTGGCCAGCCCGGGCGAAGCTTACTGTTCCTGTTTCTATTACTATTTACCCTTTAGGAATGTTTCCAGGCCTCGGTGGCGTTGGCCTTGGCGGCGGCAGTGGCAGCAGCACAGTGAGGGGCATGTTTTGCCTCAAGGAAATTCCTAAATTGCCCTGTATTCACTCGCAGATGAAATATCAAAGTTTAACCGAAAGCAGGTGGCTGGCCTAGGGGTCCCGGGGGCCTGTGGCTGGCCAGAGGGAGGGAAGCCCGGGTCCTGGGTGCAGGGGCCGAGGCAGAGGAGGTTAAGGGTGATCAGGCAGGCAGGCAGGTGAGCGGTTAGGAGCTAGAGGTGATCGGGCCTAAAACGGCAGTCAGACATCCCCTGAGGGGTCCCGAATTGGAGAGGGTGCAGGCCGGGCTGAGGGACCATCCCCCCAGGCACAAATTTCATGCACCAGGCCTCTAGTCAAATATATATTTTCCCTTAGAAAGCTTTAAGGAATTTAGTGTATCAACATAAAGAGCTAAAAGAATATGATTAATATACTGTGCTTTCTTAGGATTTTACATTCTTCTAGCTCAAAAGTGCTAAGGAGAACATCAGTTTTCCCCCATAATACGTCATTAAAAATAAGAATTAATCATACTTTAGTGTTAAGGATCTGCCTACAAACCTGATAAGTTATGTTTTCATTAAATCTTTAAACAGAAAAGTAATAAATATAGATCAAGGTGGCACAGAAAATTATTCTTACCCTCTGGAGAATTTCTTTCCCAAACCATCACTTTCATATTTCCATATAAGAAAATGAATAATAGTTGATTTGGTAATAGGAATAAATGACATTTTAAAGACTGACATTTCATCAATGAAAATCATAGTTTAACTAACTTCACTAAAAATAAGGGTGTCTTTTGGTTTACAGAAAGAATTTATAAAAATGAGATAGGTGCTCCATAGAAGAGTATCTTAAAAGTGCCACAAAAGTACAATGTACACGATGAATAAATGGCCTCCCAAAAATGCCTATGTCCTAAACCCTAGAATCTGTGAATATGTTACATTACATGGCAAAAGGGAATTAAGATAGAATTCAAGTTCCTAATCAGTTGATTTTTAAACAGTAAGATTTTCCTGGTTTATCTTAGTGGGCCCATCCTAATACTAAAAAGCCAGGGGCCATCATGACCGAAATAACCAGACAGATGACCGAACAGCAGGCTGCGTGGGGCGACCAGGTCAGCAGAGGGGCAGTTGGGGGCGACCAGGCTGGTGGGGGAAGGCAGTTAGGTGCGGCCAGATCGGCAGGCAGAGGCAGTTAGGGGTGATCAGGCTAGCGGGAGGGGCAGTTAGGGGTGATCAGGCAGGCAGGCAGGCAGGTGGGCAGTTAGGAGCCAGCAGTCCCAGATTGTGAGAGGGATGTCCGGGGATCGGGCCTAAACCGGCAGTCAAACATTCCCTGAGGAGTCCCAGATTAGAGAGGGTGCAGACTGGGCTGAGGGGTGCAGACTGGGGTGATGAATTTCATGCATCGGGCCTCTAGTTATAAGAGTCTTTATTTGTAGAAAAGGGAGGCAGAAGTGACTGTGGAAGAGGTCAGAGTGATGTGATGTGAGGAGGACTCAATTTGGCTTTGACATTTTGAAGATGAAGGAAAAGGGGCATGAGCCAAGGAAGCAGGTGGCCTCTAGAATACACAAAAATCAAGGAAACAGAACACACCAGAGCCTTACAGAAAAGAAGCTGCCCTATAATGCCTTGATTTTAGCCTAGGAAGACCTGTTAGACTTCTGACTTATAGAACTGCAAGATAATAACTTTGTGTTGTTCTACAACACTAATTTTGTGGTAATTTTTTTTTTTTTTACATCTGCAGTAGAACACTAATACACAAACTAAGATAGTGATAATAAAATGTCATAGAAAAACCTAAAGACTCTACCAAAAAACTACTAGATTTAATAAGTGAATTAAAGAAAGTAGCAGGATACAAAATTAAGATCCAGAAATTGATGGCATTTTTGTTTTGTTAATCTCACCTGAGTATATTTTTTCAATTGATTTTAAATACAGTGGGAGGGAGGGAGAGGGAGAGGGAGAGAGGGAGAGTGAGAGAGAGGGAGAGGGAGAGAGAGAGGGGGAGGGAGAGAGGAGAGGGGGAGAGAGAGAGAGAGAGAGAGAGAGAGAGAGAGAGAGAGAGAGAGAGAGAGACAGACAGACAGACAGACAGACATTGATATGAGAGAGACATCTATTAGGTGCCTCCCACATGTGCCCTGAAAACTACAGGACACTGAAAAAAGAAATCGAGGAAGATACAAACAAGTATATGGAAGCATATACTGTGTTCATGGATTGAAAGAATAACATCATTAAAATGTCCCTACTACCCAAAGCAATCAGCAGACACAACGCAATTCCTATTAAAATACCAATGGCATATTTTAAAGATCTAGAACAAATATTCCAAAAATTTATATGGAATCCAAAAAACCTCGAATAGCCTCAGCAATCTTGAGAAAGAAGAACAAAGTTGGAGGGATCATAATACAGTAGGTCCTTGGGTTATGTCAGAGATCCGTTCCTATGGTGCAATGTAAGGCTATTTTCGCTGTAAGTTGGAACCTACCTACATAAGCACCTACGTCACTCACATGGAGCACATACACAGCAGTAATGAGGTGAAACAGTAAAAAAAATTTAAAAGGAAGATAACAATTCCTGACCTTTACTTGTGGTAAATAAATAATAAAAAAAAGAATGCACATATGTACATATGTCGAAATGAGGGAACTTTTTAAAAAATAAATAAATGGGAGATGGTGATGTAACCACAAAACGAGTCCCACGTAACCCTAACCCGAGGACTGTCTGTACCAGATATCAAACTATACGAACAACGCCATTGTAATCTAAACAGCCTGGTACTGGCACAAGAACAGGCATATAGAACAATGGAATAAAGCAGAGACCCCAGAAATCAACACACAACATTATGGTCAAGTAATATTTGATAAAGGAGTAAAGATAGTCTTTTCAATAAATGGTATTGAGAAAATTGGACAGATACATGCCAAAAAACGCCAACAAAAAAAAAAAACACACAAAAAAGGAACTAAACCACCAACTTACACTATACACAAGAATAAACTCAAAATAGATAAAAGGCTTAAATGTAAGCCATGAAGTCATAAAAATCCTTGAAGAAAACAGAGGCAGTAAAACCTCAGACATGTCATGTAGCAGTATTTTTGCAAATACATTTCCTAGGGCAAGAGAAACAAAGGAAAAAAATAAACAAATGGGACAACACCAAACTAAAGCTTCTGTACAGCAAAAGAAACCATCAACAAAATGAAAATGGAACCCACTGTATGGGAGAATATATTTGCGAATGACATATCTGATAAGGGGTTATTTTCCAAAATATATAAAGAACTCATACAATTCAACACCAGGAAGACTAACAATCCATTTAAAAATGAGCAAAGTGAATAGACATTTCTCCAAAGAGGACAAACAGATGGCCAAGAGACATATGAAAAAATTCTCAAGATCATTAATAATTAGAGAGATGAAAATAAAAACTATAATGAGATATCACCACACACCTGTCAGAAGGCTACCATCAATAAATCAACAAATAACAGAGCTGGAGAGGATGTGAAGAAAAAAGAACCCTAGTATACTGCTGGTGGGAATGCAGACACTGTGGAAAACAGTATGGAGTTTCCTCAAAAAATTGAAAATGGAACTGCCCTTTGATCCAGCGATCCGATTTCTGGGAATTTATCCTAAGAGTCCCGATACACCAATCAGAAAGAACATATGCTCCCTTATATTTATTTACAATAGCTAAGATCTGGAAACAGACAAAGTGCCCATCAGTAGATGAGTTATTCACTCATCTGTGGTACATTTACACCATGGAATATAGCTAAACCTTGCTATAAGGAACTAATTCAGGTGAAGGGGTGTCTGTTAAAGCCAAAGTCTGTTATATAATAAAGTAAGTTTTCCAAATACGTATGTTAAAAAATTGACAAATTAGTTTACCTGTTTTTACTTATGTAGACAGGTTTGTGTAATTAAAATCAAATATGTATGAAAAGTTTAGTTTCACTGAAAAGTTTTCTACATGTATTACTGTAATTTTAAATTTATATTGAATAGGTCTAGTAAATGTGTGCATTCACCAGTCACCTCTAGTGAAAAAACAAATGCATACAGCTAGGGCATGGCATAGCGCATATGGGAACATCTGCTGGCAAGCATTCAATTGCTGCAGAAAGTCACGCCATGCCACAACAGAATCAATTACCTCCTGTGCTAATTGATCACATGCTAATCATTTGCTGAACATTGTTCTTGCAGAAGATAGCTGTCAATATGTAATATGTATTTACATCAGTGAAATTAATACAGTATTTTTCCCAATATATGGCTTATATGCAAAAATTTATTAAAAATAACAATGAATTAGTAACAATAACAAAAAACCTTTTAATTTAATTATAAGCAAATCTTGTTAAAAGCATTTTAATATCATTAGGGTGTTAATTTTCACATATGACATATGAACTGGAAATTTTGTCTGTTAAATCTGAAGTCCACAAAATCAAGGGTTTATGGTACTATGCGGCTGTAAAAAGGAACTCTTATACTGTGTGACAGCATAGACCTGGTGAGTATAATGTTATGCAAATTAGCCAATCAGAGAAAGACAAATATCACATGATCTCACTTATAGGTGGAATCAAATGAACAAAATAAAATGACAAACAAAATGGGTCAAAAGGCATGGATACATGGGATAGACCAGTGGTCGGCAAACTGTGGCTTGCGAGCCACATGCGGCTCTTTGGCCCCTTGAGTGTGGCTCTTCCACAAAATACCACGTGCAAGCGTGCACGTACAGTGCGATTGAAACTTCGTGGCCCATGCGCAGAAGTCGGTTTTAGGCTCTCAAAAGAAATTTCAATCGTTGTACTGTTGATATTTGGCTCTGTTGACTAATGAGTTTGCCGACCACTGGGATAGACTAACATATATCAGTAGGGAGGAAGGTGGGAGGGATAAGAAGAGATTAGCCAAGAACATATATGCATAGCCCATGGACACAGACAATAGTGTGGTGAAAGCTTGGGGTGGGGTTGGGGCTGGGTGGAGAGGGACAAAGAGGGAGAAAATGGGGGACACCTGTAATACTCTCAACAATAAAGAAATAAACAAATTTTTAAAAATTTCATGTATAAGCATTGTGTTTTATATGAATAACAGAATATATAAAATAAAAATCCTGCTACAGAATCACAGAATCTGAGAACTGAAAAGTACCTAGAAAATAACTGAACTCAACACTATCATTTCATAAGTAGTAGAGTTAGAACTTTGAGATTTTTGACCAGACTCTCGAATTGTTTTTTAGTTTATCTTTTGGTAAGGGTATAACACAAAAACACAAAAGTTCATGTAACAAGTTTACTTATTTAGTTTGATAAATGATCAGGTGGAGAATCTATATTCTAATATTTGCCATGGACCTAATGACTTTTGATCACTAGTCTATGTTGCTTCCTTACCCTGAAAATGTGAACAATATAGCTATGATAGACTAAATAATGGTCACCCAGGATGGCCACATTCTAATCTCCAGAACTGTTAATGTTACGGTTAATGGCTTTGCAATTGTGACAAGGAAAGCAGAAATTTGAGTGATTTGCTTTGAAGATGGAGAAAGGAGGCAAAGTCAAGGGATACAGGTAGCTACTAGAAGCTGAAAATGAAGGCAAGGAAATGATTGTCCCCTTAGAGCCTCCAGAATGAACTAGTCCTGCTGACATGAGTTTAGTCCAGTGAAATGATTTCAGATTTTTGACTTGCAGAATTGTAAGAGAATGCATTGTGTTGTTCTCAGCCACAAAGTTTGTGGTAGTTTGTTACAGTAGCAATAGGAAACCAATAAAATAAGCCTTATAGAAAAATGTAAATGATATTTTTTTAGTTATATTTTCACAACTTCAACTTTGACACACAAAAAAACAAATCTTCTTATATTATATTTATTCCTGACAGCATATATTTAGTTTGTATTCTTGAATTTTCATTGAAGAAAATCAGACATATCAATGAAACTATCCAAAAAATACTTACCTAGTTAATTTCTTTAGAATGTGTTGAAGGATATTAAATAAACTTGAAATCCTAGAAAATGGAAGAAATTAATGTATAATTAAACAACAACAAAAAAACCCCTAACTCTTAATTATAGCTCTTCAGGAAGAGAAATGCCCTCAGTAACAAAGAAAACAGCTAAGATAGTATAAACACAGAATACCAAAATTTATTTCTAATTTGAGTAAATTATAATATTACTTTTTTTTTGTTGCCATTTCCTGAGTTTTCTTCAAAATCACCAAGGACTGGCTTTTGTTAGGGCAGTTGTGGGAGATCACTACTTTATGTTCAAATTATCCTATCTAATAAAAGAGTAATATGCAAATTGACTGTCACTCTAGCACACAAGATGACTGCCCCCATGTGGTCAAAGATAGCTGTCCCCATGTGGACACAAGATGACCGCCACAAGATGGCCAGCAGGGGAGGGCATTTGGGAGGGACCAGGCCTGCAAGGGAGGGCAGTTGGGGGCGATCAAGCCTGCAGGGGAGTGCAGTTAGGGGTGACCAGGCTGGCAGGGGAGCAGTTAGGCATCAATCAGGCTGACAGGGGAGTGGTTAAGGGGTGATCAGGCTGGCAGGCAGAATCAGGGGCAATCAGGAAGGCAGGCAGGCGAGCAGTTGGGAGCCAGCAGTCCTGGATTGTGAGAGGGATGTCCGACTAAACAGGCAGTCAGACATCCCTCGAGGGGTCCCAGATTGGAGAGGGTGCAGGCTGGGCTGAGGGACACACACACTCACATGCACAAATTTTGTGCACCGGGCCTCTAGTAAACTTTTAAAAATGTTCAGATGTCTTTAGCAGAACCAATCTGCATAAGAGCTTGCCTTTTAGAGATGGTCCTGAATTAGCTTCCAAAGAAACTGAGAGATACTTTAAATTGAGAGAAACTGAGTGATGCCAGAGAAGCCACTGAGAGGGGACAGGATAAAGACAAATGAAATATAAGGTATTTCTTTAGTATCTTTTCTAGACCTAAATTCATTGCCTTTCTTATTTATTTAAAAATGGTTTTCACTGGGTGATGTGGGACAGGTGTTGAATAATGTACACAAAAACTTTACATATGTAAATGTATGTAAATGTGATGTATGAAAAAGCTTTACATAGGTTACCCCTGGAAAGAAGCAATTCTTGTAATTGAAGTGGACATTTATAAGTTCAAGCAGAGAAATAAAGTTTGAAAAACTGTGTCAAGCCTCAAGGCTGGAACTATGCAACTAGTGTAAATCAGGACAATTTCTCATCCTAAGTGGTAAATCAAATATATTATCTACCAAGGCTGTCACTAGCTTAGCCGTGTGCTCCAGGGCAAGTCAGAGTCCCAGTTTCCGCACATATAAAATGGAGATAATACTACCACCAGTCCTTCCTAGAAATTTGGGAGATGCAAATTACATAATGCCCATAAGTTATTTCCTTTGCATTTATTGTTCTGAGTACAGTAAATTCATTTCACTCTAATGCACAGAAACGCTAGGTAGAGGGATAAACTTTTAGAAATTAGGATGTCTAAATGAGTATATACAATCCTGAGAGCTAAGAGTCTGTGACTGTCCTTTTCTTTCCCATCCCTGAAAAGGGGTGCAATATTTGGTTCTGTGCATTTCCAAGATGATGGGATACTCCTTTGCTCCAGCCTCCTCTGTCTTAAGTAGAAAGACTGGTGCCACTGGCATTATGTTTAATTTGGAGATTGAGATTAATATGGATAGATCACAAATTGGGTCAGGAGAAGCTTCAATGTATAAAAGGCTTAAACGTTTTGAAAATGGAAGGATTTAAACTTGACCAGTATTTAGAAATAAAGAAAATTTGTGATATTAACAAGTTTAAAAATTACTACCACAAAATAAACTTTCTTACTTGAGTGCTGAAATTTTTTCTTTTAATTCTTCTGAGGTAATTTCTTCTAGCAGAAAAAGCTTTGAAGTAAAAGCATCAATATGACCTAAAATAAAATATAAAACTTAAAAACAATTGCAGCATTTGAAAAACTAAAAACCAAGTTATCCAGTCTCTTCAAAGATCTATAATAATAAAAGCATAATATGCTAATTATACCAGACGTCCTTCCGGATGATCTTCTGGATGAAGCTGGGCCTGCGAGGGAAGCCTGGGTCGTGGGTGCCTGCCGGCAGCCAGAGGGAAGCCCGGGTCCTGGATGCTGATGGCCAGAGGTAAGCCCGGGTCCCAGGTGCCAGAGGGAAGCCAACGCGGCAGCTGGGGGAAGGAAGGTCTACTCTTGCATGAATTTTGTGCATTGGGCCTCTAGTGTTTTTATAAAACTGTAATGACTGTAAAGAAACTTTACATTCCAAAGAGTTGTTTTAAAAATGTGCTGAATGGAGAAAAGGTAACATGTGTCAACACCAAAAAAAAAGAGAGAAATAATCTCTAAGCCCACAATCTATATATATATATAAAATCCTAATATTCAAATAGACTAAACAGCGGAACAACCGAACAACCAGTCACTATGACGTGCACTGACCACCAGGGGCACGCACAGAACATGGAGGGCATTGGCCGCAACGGGATGGTGGAGCAAGGTGAGTGGGGGCTGTCATCAGGGCAAGCCTCTGTTGGTTACTGAAAATTCTTTGCTCTTGCGCACTGCAGTACCCTGCCTGGTGCTCACACCTGCTGCCGGCACCAGCCCTGATCACCCCTCAGGGCTTCTCCACCTCCCCTTGCTCCTAGGGGCGATTGGAGCCTGCAGCCGCCTCTCGCACCCGCAGGCAGCACTGGAGTCGCTGCTCACACCCACTGCCAGGGCCCAGTGCTGGTCCTGATCGCTTGGCACTATCAGTAGGTGTGAGCAGCGGCTGCCAGCCCCAATCTACTTCTGAGGGGCGATCAGGGCAGCAGCAGTTGCCACTCGCATCCGCTGCTGGTGCTGATCCCAACTGCTCTGCACCATCAGTGAATGCGAGTAGGGCCAACGCCATCAGCCGTACCGGCTGCCGACAGAGAGGGGACTGGGAGCCATGGCGGGAGGGGGCAGGGTGGTGCAGAGGATGGGCCAAGGCCCTCCTTCCCAGTGTGCCCACCGCAGCCTCGCGGCCCATAGTTCCTTTCAAGGTGCTCAAATTCGTGCACTGGGCCCCTAGTTTAAGAATAACAACTTAAAATATTGGTGCTTCTAATTGCTTTAAAAGTTGAATTTTTATGGAGATACAATTTTTAGAGAAATATTGTATTTATTATCAAGGCAAACGAATAAAATTTGTTTTGGACACTTTCTACACATCTCTAAGACATACTTGGTTCTTAAGATAAAAATCCTATATAATAAAAGCCTAGGTGGCTTTGCGTGACATTGTCACAAGATGGCTGCTGCAACGTCATCACAAGATGGTAGCCACAAGATGGCCGGTAGGGGAGGGCAGTTGGAGGTGACCAGGCCTGCAGGGCAGGGCAGTTCGGGGTGATCGGGCTGGCAGGGGAGAGCAGTTCGGGGCAAGTGGGTTGGCAGGGGAGCAGTTAGGCATCAATGAGGCCGGCAGGGGAGCGGTTGGTGAGTGATCAGGCAGGTAGGCAGGCGAATGGTTAGGAGCCAGCAGTTCTGGATTGTGAGTGGGATATCTGACAGCCGGTTTAACCCGGCAGTCAGACATCCCCCAGGGGTCCCAGATTGGAGAGGGTGCAGGCCAAGCTGAGGGAAAGGCCCTCCCTGCCCCCGTGCATGAATTCCATGCACCAGGCCTCTAGTTAAGATGATAAAAAGCCAGCTTAATTATTCACAATAACCAATATATGAAAACAACTTAAGTGTCCATCAACAGAAGAATAGATAAAGAAGATGTGATATACTGTATATGCATATATATCAAGAGGAAGAAGGAAATTCTGCTGTTTATGACAACAAAGATAGATCCTGAGGACATTAAGCTAAATGAAATGAGTTAGATAAAGATAAATACTGCACGGTTATCACTTATACAGAAAATCTAAAAAAAAGAAAAAAAAAGAAAAGAAAAGAAATAAATAAGTCAAACTTTTAGAAATAGAGAGTAGAAAAGTCAGTGATTGCCAGGGATGGGGAAACAGAAATAGGAAGAGGTTGGTGAAAGGGTACAACATTCAGCTATAAGATAAATAAGGTCTAAGGATCTAATGTATAAATGGTGATTAACCCTTTGCACTCGCTTGCTTTTTTCTCGATTCCTTTATTCTAATGCTAACCGTGTCGAGTCACACTCGACATCCGAGTGCAAAAGGATAAATAAGGTCTAAGGATCTAATGTATAAATGGTGATTATAGTCAATAAGACTATTTTATAATTAAAATTTGACAAAGTGGAACATAAATGTTCTCATTAAAAATATAAATATGTGAGGTGATGTGTTAATTAACTATATGGGAGAAATCCTTTCACAATGTATAGGTATGTCAAATCATCAACATGTACAGTTTAAATATCTTACTATTTTGTCAATTATACCTCAGTAAAGCTGAAAAAAATCTGGCTTATTTTTAATTAAAGCACACATAAGATTTCTTATGGTTAAAAATAAAATCAAAACAGTATATTCAAAGTTTTACTTTCTTCCGAAAATGGCATAATTCTATAATTCCAAAAAACAAAATGGCAAATTTTCAAGATGACACTTCTATTTTAAAAAGTAATTCATAGTTTCTGCAACAAAACAGGTGGAGACAAAACCCTGGAACCCTGAAATGTACCAAGGAAGAGTGGTATAAAAACCCTGAGTTAAATGTTAGATAAGCAGGCCAATATAAAGTCCATGTTACAGCCTGGCCAGTGTTGCTCAGTGGTTGAGTGTCAACCTATGAACCAGAAGGTCACTATTCAATTCCTGGTCAGGGCACATGCCCAGGTTGCGGGCTCGATCCCCAGTGGGGAGCATGCAGGAGGCAGCCAATTGATGATTCTCTCTCATCATTGATGTTTCTATCTCTCTCTCCCTCTTCTTTACTCTCTGAAATAAAAAATATATTAAAAAAAATAACAAAAACAACAACAAAAATACACGAAAAGACAACCTACTGAATGGGAGAACATATTTGCCAATGATACATCTGATAAGGGGTTAATATCCATAATTTATAAAGAACTCAGTCAACTTAATACCAGAAAAACAAAAAACCAAATTTAAAAAGTGGGCCAAAGTAAAAAGAAAGAAAATTTTTCTCTTTGTGACAGTATAGATGAACCTGGAGAACATTATGCTAAATGAAATAAGCCAGTCAGAGAAAGACAAGTATCATATAATTTCACTCATATGTGGAATTTAATGAATAAACTGAACTACCAAGAAAAATAGAGACAGACTTATAGTTAGAGAGCATTAGGGGCGAGGGGTGAGGGAAGGGAAGTGTGGCATGGATGGGAGTAGAGGGACTGAGCAAAAGAAAAAAAAAAAAGAGAGAACTCATGGATAACAGTGTGGTGATTGGGGAGGGGGATGGGTAGAGGTGAAAGAGGGCATAAAGGGGATAAATGGTGATGAAATAAGTAAGTAAATAAGTAAATAAATAAATAAAATGTGGGCAAAAGCCCTGAATAGATATTTCTCTGAGGAAGACATACAGATGACCAAAAGACATATGAAAAGTTGCTCAACATCACTAATCAACAGAGAAATGTAATTCAAAAACCAAAGTTTCATCAGATTCTTAAACTGCTTATTGTTTAATGAAAATATAGATTCAAAAAACACTAAAGTAGAAAGCAACAAATCATAAGAACAGTAAAAAAAAAAAAAAAGACAATGTATTGAGAGATCACAGGAAGAAAATGACTTAATAGAGGGGCAACTAGAGTTGGCTGGGATGGATTGAGATGTGTGAGATTAGGCATTCCACTGGGAGGGAACAATATCAATGATTCTTCCTATGAAGTATGTTAACTATACATGAACCCAGCCAACACAAATTAAATCCCTGCCTAACGACCTGCCCCCAAAAGATGCAAAACAAAAACAAACTTAAAGAAAAACTATTTCATCAGTGTTTGAGATTTTAGCCTGGCTGGCGTGGCTCAGTGGTTGAGCATCGACCTATGAACCTGGAGGTCATAGTTCGATTCCTGGTCAGGGTACATGCCCAGGTTGTGGGCTTGATCCCAGTGTGGGATGTGCAGGAGGGAGCCAATCAATGATTTCTCTCTCATTGATGTTTCTATCTCTCTCTCCCTCTCCCTTCCTCTCATCAATAAAAATACATTTAAAAAAATATTAGAGATTTCAAAAACAATCCTATATAATAAAAGCCTAATATGCTAAGTGTCTGGTCATCTGGTTGGCCATTCAACCAATCAAAGCATAATATGCTAATGATATGCTAAGGTTGCTCAACTGCTCGCTATGATGTGCACTGACCACCAGGGGGCAGACGCTCTGAATGGTAGGTTACCTTGCTGCTGGGGTCTGGCCGATCAGGACTGAGCGAAAGGGCGGACATGCCCTGGAGCCCTCCCGTGATCCCTTCTCGGCTGGCCAACCTCCCGCATCCCTCCCTGGCCCCAATCGTGCACTGGGGGGTCCCTCGGCCTGGCCTGCACCCTCTCGCAATCCGGGAACTCTTGGGAAATGTTGGAGAGCCGGTTTTGACCCAATCCCACAGGTCAGGCCAAGGGACCCCACTGGTGCACGAATTCATGCACTGGGCCTCTAGTGTCATTATAATTTTAAAAACATTTCAAAATATATGCTTAAACCAATTAAAAAGTACTTTTAAAGAAGCTCATTAGAAAACTCCTCTATATTTTTAGTCACTTACACTATTAAATAAAGTATTTTAAAAATAAAATAATTTGGTTGACATCCATGTACAACTAAATATGGGATAAGAGGGAAATTAAAACATTTGAGATCATCAGTCCCTCACTGCCATGTAACTCTAGAGTAGGGAATGGTGTTTTAATAGGAATGTTAATACAATCAGAAAACTAAAAACAAAAAGTATAGAATAGACATTTATAATTGAATAAAAAAGTATGTACTTACCAAGAGAATAACAAAGGAGAATAAAGACTCTTATATAACTTACCAACGTAAAAGGAGCTGTTGGAATGCAATAAGCTTTCAGTCCATAGGCGACACAGTTCGCTTTCAGTCAGAGCTTCAGCTCCATAACAAGCTTGATACTCCACTTTTGGAAGAACATAAACTGGAACTTGCTGCAATATAAGGTTATACTCTTTCACAAAGTTCCATTAATTTACTATTAACAGCAAATACATTTGCCTATACAGTTTTGCCACTTTCAAAATGCTTTCAAGTAATTTTATTTGATCCTTTCAAATACAGTGAGGTTCAGACAGAAAGACAGATAGAACCCTTGTGGGTGAGAGGTGGATGAATAAGAGATCCTAACCACCCCCTTCCCCAGATGGTCCCATCCCAGGCAGTATTCCTCTCCACATGTGCCCCTCGATTTAATTTTATTGCTAAAAGCATTTTATTGTATAATAATTCTTCAGCAACAGGCAATCTGCATTTACTTCCACCAGAGAATGTGACTGACAGCAGAAACCTTGAAACAGAGCCTCTGATACACAATTGCCCAAAGGTTAAAAACCAGATTCTGGAAGCAATGACTATAAAATATACTAGTAATTCTCAAGAGGATAAAAAAAGTTACTAATTTTTGCCCCTTTAAAGCATTAGTCACATTATCTAAGGCTCAAGTTGTCTGAGCAGCTTGTTTTCATTCTATGAATGTATGAGCATTAATACCTACATTAACATCTGTGAATGTCATTAGCTTTGATAATATAAAAGCTTTATTCTAGACACTAACCACCTGGAAAGTTATAGATTTAGAGTTTATTGGTCAGGACACTAAGTAGATTAGGTAAATGACTGTACCCATTACTGGTCTAAAGGAGGATATGCAAGGAAATACATGCTTGTGAAATAGCATGTTAGTCATGTTCACTGTGCTCATGTTATCTCATTTCTGTCAAAGAAAATTCTACTGTTAATAGCAGTGACTTCATTTCCAACTGCAGAAGGAGAGACACATGATTTATGGAGCTTACTCAGAGTGATATTGCTACATAGTATTTTGAAATTATACTAAGCTGTCACTATTTATATACTTGAAAATATTTCATAAATGTTTCAGAATTCCTGATTTTCACAAGTGGGCATTTTAATTAGCTTTGCACAACAGTGATGGTAAGAACAATTCAAATCCAGTAAAATTTCTGTTAACATCAAGTTTGGAGGTTTGATTTATATGACTATATGATAACATGAATGTTATAAAACTCTAAAGTAGTGTTTCTTAAATTTCAATGTGCATAGGAATAACCTGGTGATCTTATTAAATTGTAGAATCTGAGGTGAAGACTACGGCTTTGCATTTTTAAAAAGCTGTTATTCCAGGGACCAAACTTTGAGTAATAAGGCCCCTGGATTTAATTTTATTGCTAAGAACATTTTATTGTATAACTAGAGGTTCGTGCACTGGTGGGGTCCCTAGTGGCTGCCAGATGCCGGCCGGGTACTCTCTCCCTTCCCTCAGCCGCTTGCCACTGCCGCCGGCCAGCTGGGGCCTCCCTCCCTTCCCCTGGCCACATGCCACTGCACTGGCCAGGGACTCCCTCCCTTTCCCCGGCCACCTGCTGCCACTGCCGGCCTGCCAGGGCCTCCCTTCCTCCCCCAGGCCAGCCCCGCCCCCTGGTCGAACTTCCGAAAGAACTCCAGTCACACTACACTTTTATTATATAGGACTAGAGGCCCAGTGCACGAAAGTTCTTGCACTGGGAGGTGGGTCCCTCAGCCTGGCCTGCACCCTCTCGCAGTCCGGGAGCCTTCAGTGGATGTCTGACTTACAGCTTAGGCTCGCTCCCTCCAAGAGGCGAACAGTGGGCCAGCCAAGCCCCCCGATCGCCCCTCTGCCGCCACTGGTCGCCGCCGCCCCCCCGATCGTCCTCTGCTCCCTCTGCCCGCTGGCACCCACCTTGGCTAGTCTGGTGCAGCCCGCTCACTGGCCCCACCCCCCCACCAACCAGTCGTTCTGCCGTTTGGTCAATTTGTATATTAGGCTTTTATTATACAGAATAATTCTTCAGCAATGGGCAATCTGCATTTAAAATTATTTATAGTTGCAAATAGTAGCTAGAGATAAAGAAATGAAGATCCAGGTGGCTCAGTTGATTGGAGCACCTACATATATACCAAAACATTGTGGGTTTGATTCCCAGTCAGAGCACACATCTAGGTTGTGAGTTTGATCCCTGGTCAGGGCATGTATGGGAGGCAATTGATCGATGTTTCTCTCTCACATCTATGTTTCTCTCTGTATCTCAAATCAACAAACATATCCTCAGGTGAGGATTTTTAAAAAAGAAGGCACAAAGGGCTAAGGCATTAGCTCAAGGACACATAGCCAGTTTACAGCAGGGTTAGGAAAAGAACAACTGATTAAGAAGACCCCTTTCTGAGAATCATGACTAGATAACAGAGTTAAGATTTTTTTAAAATAAGAAAATATTACTGTTTCTGAAAAGAAAGTACTTTGATACTTTGGAGGATTTTCTTTGTTAATGACTGCCATATCTGATTCTGGTTTTAAATTCTATATGTATTCTACTGCCATCTCCAGGAAGCCACAGGAAAGAAAGTCTGAATATTTTATCTTAGTATTCCAAAATTAAAATGAAAGTTTAAGTGCAATCAAAGTTTACTAACTATAAAAATTAAATCTAGTATTTCCTTTCTCCCTTGATAAGTAGCTCCTATTTTTCCTAAGTGAAAGCTTTTCTTGGTTCTCTGTCTTCCAATTTTTCACATAAACCTTTTAAACTTTCACATACATTTCTAAATAGATACTTCAAAGCTATTTCCTGACACTGATCCCACTGGATTCATTCTATTCAAGCACCTTCAATATCTTTTTTCCTCACCCTAGAATACCAATATAAATTACAAAATAATTTGATCTAAATTTTTGAATTATTTTAGAATATATCTATTATGAAATTTGGTTAACTGAGACAGATAATATCAAATCATTCAAAGTTACTTGGTGTGGATTTCATGACTATGGGTATAACTCAGTAAGTTCTTGCTTCATCTTGTGATCCAAATTAGCTCTCTTTATTTCATTCCATCATTTAAGACTGGCTGCTGTTTTAATTTCTCTAATGTGCAGTTCTTATTAAGCAGCATTTTGACGAGAAAGGACAAATGATATTGGAAATTAAAATCTCAACTATTATAACAGAACATTGAAAACCCAAAGGAAAATAAAAGAGAAATGAGGTTTTGGGACATCAGAGTTTGAAGAAACTTCTATAACATATTTTAAAGCTTTATCTAAACAAGTTGATTTTTAAATAGGAAATATTAATTAGGAAGATTCTAACCTAGTTGCAAACAGTACCACTCTAAAATGTCTCAAACTAGTGCCTCAACTTCCCTAAATTACCTTTCTTATCAATACCTCCCTCCTTCTTCACCCCTCAAATTTTCTCATTTACTCAATACCTATTTATTGAGTTTCTATGGTATAAAACATTTGTGAGAAACAGAGAGACATGATTCCAAGGGGAACACATTTTGCTAAGGATTTAAATGACATGTACTAAACTATTACATACAATGACTGGTACCATATGATAACTATTCACTGAAAAATTTTACTTTTACTCTGGGTTTGACACAATCAGAAATATAAGGCTATCCAGTTATTCTTTGGATATATTTTGATATATTTTTATGAAGGGTGGAGTCTATCCTATAAAGTTTTATTTTTACATTTACAAATTTCACTTCAGTCAAATGAATGACAATGTCTTCAGAAATCAAATAAATATCCAAAACATCCCTAGGCTATTCTTACTTAAGAGACACTGGCCATCAATGTTTGAGTGCTGTAAGCTGTCAGATCACTACAAAGTGGTATGTATGGGTTCACAGGGTAGAAAGTGAAAGAGGTTATTTCCCAAATAAATCAAAGACAGTAAGTAAGAATGGAAGATATAAAACCTTGAAAATTTAATCCATAGCATTGACACCACATATATTTAAGATGTTCATGCTGTGGCCATTAAATTGATCATAGTAAAATACATATAAAACAGGAAAATTAGCAAATAAAGTAAAATTTTTTAATACAGAGAATATCAGTGTTCAATGTATAGTCTTTTGCCATTCCTTGACTTTCTCTTATTAAAAAAACATACAAAACTGCCTCATGCAATTAATTAAAAAATAATTTGCTTTCAATTTCAAGTCTGAAATAGTGATGAAAATCCAATTATGAGAGTTACGAATTTAATAATTTATTTGCGACCTTTCTTAAGTTTAACAAAGGATAAAGTATCATCAAGCAAAAGATCCACAAAGTCCATTGGATTCCGGTGGACAAAGTATACACCCAAATCCCTCAGTTAGCTTTAGAGTGTTTTCATGATAGACCCTGCTGCTATTAGCTTAAAAAGGTTGACATTTTAATTTTATTTTTTCAGTTATTTCTTAATATGACTGATCTATAAGGATCAATGCTGGAACATGACAATTCTTAATTCATCTTAATCCCTAGCTCCAAAGCACACTGACATTATAGAGTGATCATTGAAGGTTGTTATTGGGTGGTAAGTTAGACAGCATGAGAGACATTAAAACTTTTAAGACATATACTATGACAAACGTACACAAAAGAAAAAATTATCTTAAAAAAAATTAGAGACTTCATTATTTCTTAATCAATTATAACATAGAAGCTCCTCTTTATTTACCAGAATTCTGTGGTCACACACACAAATCAAACTAATCTGGAAGATAATTTCAAATATCAAATACAGAAAACTGTTGAAAGAGCCAATTACTCAAATTGTACTAAAAAGTTTTTTAACTAAGGAAAATATTGATATCAAACTCGAAAGAAAAAAGAGGGGAAAAAGAAAGGAAGACATTTGGTTTTCTAACAATCCTGGCAAGACTTTTCAAATGTGTGTGAAAGTCCACCTTTCACAATTTGAACAGAGAGAGAGAGAGAGAGAGAAAGAGAGAGAGAGAGAGAGAGAGAGAGAGAGAAAGAGAGAGAGAGAGAGAGAGAGAGAGAGAGAGAGAGAGAGATATATATCTATATATATAAAAGCCTAATATGCAAATTGTCCCCACAGGAGTTTGACCGGGAGACCAAGAGTTTGATCGCTCACTATGACATGTGCTGACCACCAGGGGGTGGTGTGGAATGAAGGAAGGCCCCGCCTGCCTGGCAGCCGGAAGGAAGGCTCCAGCTGGCAACCAGAAGGCCCCGATCGGCTCTGATCACTGGCCAGGCCTAGGGACCCTACCTGTGCATGAATTTTGTGCACTGGGCCTCTAGTATGTCATAATGGAAATCCAAATTCACAGAGAAAGCAGGAAAATATGTGCCAGTCTCAGTTAAGTCTATGATGGGGCCATTATTCACAAAGTTTATACATTTCATGCAAGAACATTATCAGCATTCATGACAAATTATATTTAATTAAGCACTTTCACTTATTAAAAATGTTTTCAGTATTTTACTAAAAATTCAACCTGGAAAAACTACTATACGAGTGATCAACAACTTAAAATTAACCTTCACAACAATGCCATGTTAGATATTCGAAGATTATTTACTTGGGCTACTACATCCCAACTCCCCAAGTAACAACTTACTCTTCTGATTTTCTTCCGTTTTTTAGAACGTGGTCTGGTCTCTATCCTCTGGACACTGCATCGTACAAGTAACAACAGGTCTTGCAGGCTAAATAACTTGTAAACAAAATTTCCTTCCTGAGGAGCTACATATTCTGATGTATCTTCAACATAGTCCTGAAGTTCATATGGCAATCCTTTAAAAATAATTATATCTCATTTTTATTTTAAAAGACATTAGTCGGTTATTCATCATAATCCAAGATAAAACAATTCAATGATCTACTTTTAAATTTCTATCAACTTTAACTTTCTATTTCCTCTGAGTACACCTTCTTCACACTAGTACCATTTCTGTTTATGTTTATTGGAACTGCAGCAAAACCTGAAATCGAAGCTTTACAGTTCCCCTTTCTTTTAACTACTATCTTAACTATTCCTAGGCAAAGTATAAATTAGTGAGACAACATATGAAGTGAGAAGAAAAGAATAGTTTTAAAAAAGTCTTATTCCTAATCTAGGCAGAGCTGAAGTGCAGCTTTATATTTATTTCACAAAATGTGAAAGTACAAAACTGCAATCCAATATCAAGAAGAAATACATTTTGGATTAATAAATGTTCATGATTTTTATGCAATTTCCCTTCAGTTTGGCAAACTACATTGCCTATAGCTTAGTAGCCACTGCACATGTTGGATAAACATAGGATACAAAATCTATACAACTTTGGGTACATATTTAGAGAGAAGGTTTGGAAGTTAAAATACTGATAAGTAGATTAAAATGAAGTGAAATATCAATGACTATATAAAGATTTTAAACAGGTTAATACAAAGAGAAAGTGAAGGAATGAAGGAAAAGAACTGAAGGATAAGGTACAGGCAAGTTTTTTGTAAATATTTACTTACGTCCTTTTGGCTTCTGAAATGCAGAGGTCCATGCAGTTTTTGGCCAAGTAGTGGCATCTGAAGGAGCAGAGGGTTGCTCGGAAACAGGAGGTTGTTTAGAATTTTCTGTATTCATTAAAGGCAATTCAGGTATTTTTCTGGAAACTGGCTTTAAGAGTTCATCTTGCATTTTTAAAATTTCCCCAACTGGGTCAAATTTTTTATATACCCGTTTGATAGGTTTTTTTAAAACACAGGACTCTTCAGGACTACAAGTAGTATTAGTCTGGTTTCCTACAGAAGCCTGTCCTGAGGAAGAATTTGGGCTGGCTGGTTTAGAATTTAAGTTAGAACCCACATCAGCTGCCTTTCCCGTACTATTCTTTTGACACTCTGTATCAATGATTAAACAGTCTTCATCTGTATCACTATGGCAAAGAATTACATCTTCAGTTTTCTCTGCTTCTGATGTAACAGTCTTTTCCTTTGAATTGTCAGTACTCTCTAGAATATTTAGTCTTTCATCAGCACACACTGTATCAGCAGCCATGTCATTTTGATTAGAGGTTTCCATTTCCACAGAACTTCCTAACTGTAGCGCATCAGATGTTTGCAAGTCACCATCTTGCACCAGAGGTTTGTCAGAATTATCTGATACCTTCTCAGCACATGGTACAACTCCCTCATCACCTTTATTTTTACACTCTTCAGGGCCACCGTCCATACCAGTCACCAGCTGTTTCTCCTTTTGCAACTGTTCCATTAGAATCTGAGCTAAACTTCTAGAATGAGCAGAAATGTCTACTGGTGCAGCTGGTGCCACAGGTGTGGTTGTTGCACTGGGGGCTCTGGGAGCCTCTGGCATGTTGGGTACTGTGGAAGTGCTTGCTGGACTTGGGGACTTTGATGGTTTGGTGGTGGTTACTCCAAAAGTTTCAAGTTCTGTGACATCATCATCAAAATCCAGATCCAAATTTTCAAGGGTTTCAATTTTTCGGCAGTCATTAACTTCATGAGACATCTTAAGAAAATATATTGGTAAACTATTAGCAAAAGTTCCAGGCCACACCTCATCTATCTCTTAATGCCCCTACTCCTCACATACATAGTTCATGCTCTTTAAAAGCAGAAAGTCTAATGGCTTTGAAGGGTTCTTGCTTAAGAATGACAATAAATGACTATTAACTAATTTATTTAACCTTACATTCCCACTGAAATGTTGATGAAACACAAATTTGTGAAGCTGTTATCAACACAGGAAATGGGGAATATTTGTGAACTACCACATCCCAAGAGGAATTTCCACTAATCAAAAAGTAGACAGGACCACAAAGAAGACATGGAGCCAAATAGGAAGGAAGCAGATTTTCATTCACACCCGTTCCACACACGCTTGCAGAGACAGACACCTGGACTTAGCTGACAGGAGGAAAGCCTCTTTGCCACTGTGAGGAATGCAGCTGGTGAAGGGTTGCCAGCCTCTGAGTCGGGTGCATCAATCAGTGACTTTCTTCCTACATGTACTCAGGGAAAACGAATCTCAGTAACAGGGGGAGGGAGAGATGGACAGGACATGATTTTTTTGTATTCTGGGACATGAAGCCACTGAAACTATAGTTTTTCATGTACTATTTTGGTAATGGAAGAATTACAGATTTAATTTATTCAGGAATAAACGGTCCTCTTCCCCAAGCAGCAGCAGATCTCTCCTTAATCTGGCATAGCATGTTAAAGAAAGACCATGGGAATTTGGTTACAGGCTGGGCTATGTACACCCATTAGCCTTACAGCTTAGGTTTTGAGAAAGAAAGTCTGACAGCAATCAGATAGTGAGTAAATCAACCTGTGTAAGTTCTTTTAACCTTTCTGGGCCTTAATTTCTTCATCATTAAAATAGTGGTAACAGGGTCATCTTCTTGGATTTGTTCTAAGGAGTAAATGAAAAATTGTATATAGAAAGTTACTTGACATAGTCCCTGGCACATAGTAAATAGCTTCTCAGTAAAGGTACATCTTAATAAAATAAAAAAAATAAAAAACTACTAGATTTAGTAAAAAATAACTAAACTATGTTATTTATATAAAGCATTCTTTCACAAAGAGGTAAAAAAAACCCCCACAGGGCATAATATCGAGAAATAAAGAGAGAAGGAATAGCAATATTAAGTGTTAGACAACACAGAATTCAATGCAAACCATTAAACAGAAAAAGAAATCCTATATTAAAAAAAGAGGAAATTGATGATGAATAGATAATGGTCTGGTTATAAACTATGACATGCCTAAACTATCAAAATATATAGTCAAAATTTAAAAATAAAAGGAAAATTTGACAGAAACATAATTGTATATGTCACTAAGTATGTAAAAATAGAAAGTATAAATAATATTAAAGGATTGAAACAAATATAGATGAATGACTGAAAACATACGTATAGACTACAGAGATATACCTTTTCCCTCCCAAGATTCCAAGGGGCATTTCCAAAGATGGACTATAAGTTAATACACAAAGAAAACATCAATATAGCACAAAGCACAATTTGCTAAGGTCTTACTTACTCTCTGTTTAGAGGAAAGTAAAATCATTAAGAAAAATACAAACAAATAAACCCAAGCACTTGGAAATGAACAAACATTCCAGATATTAACTAATGATAATTATAAAATACTTAAAAAGCAACAAAAATTAGAACACTAAATTAGACATTAAAAATCAGAAGTATCATTCATAGCCTTTGCAATTCATAATATAATAAAATAAAAAATTAATATAAAATAAAAAATTAATGAATTGAAAAACAATTCTCACCTCAACAGGATTTAGAGAAAATTAAAAATCTTATTTATCTGTAAATACGTTAGCAGGTAGCTATAAAAGGATTCTTCCTTAATGTCACAAAATATTTAATCAAGTGTTAAAATTTCCCAGTGTGATGTTTTTTTACAATTATTTATTGAAATCAGTATCCAACCAAAATCTCTATATTGCATTTGGTTGACACATCTCTCAATTTTCTTTGTCAAATGCCTCTCCCCATACTCTGCCAACTCCCACATCTGCCAGATACTTAGAGAAGAAACCAGATTAGTTAGTCTGTAAAAATTTCCATTTTTTAAATTGATTAGAGAGAGAAACGCTGATTTGTTGTTCCATTTATTTGTGCATTCACTGGTTGATTCTTGTATGTGCCCTGACCAAGAAATGAACCCACAACCTTGGTGTGTTGGAACAAAGCTCTAACAAAATAACCTACCTAGCCATGGACAAAATTTCCATTTTAGATTTTAACTTTTGCATCCCTCTGATATCATTCATATAGCTTTAGAATTTCCTATTAAAATGATCTAATAGTTTTATCGGATTCAGGTATAATTTTTTTAAGCTGAATATTTATTTATGGTACTGAATATTTCTGCTTCAATCAGGAAGCTAACGATATCTGGTTATCTTTCTTCTTGTGGCATTACAATTGATTTGTTGGTTCATCAAGTTTCATCAATTTAATCTATCCATTATAAAATTCCTCACTGATCTTCTAATGATTTTAGCAGTCACTAATGAGGATCACTGCCTAGATTCACTATTTCATTAAGAGCTACAAAATAATGACAGTAATATTCTTTCATTACCCTGGTATATAGTTTGTACTGGAAAGGCAAGACAAATACTTTACTTTTAAAAATCAGTTTTCAGAATAATGACTTCATGCACTAGCATTCTCCAAAGATGACTAGCACTTTTTGTAAAGTATCATTATGAATTTATAGATTTTAACATATTTCATGTTTCAATCCATTGCAGTCATCCTTTGTCATAGTTAAACTGACACATCTCTGTCCAATAGAAAACCCTTCAAGTTGGCATCTTTTTGATACAATTCCTATATTATTATAGAGTTTTACCTAACTTCATTGCTTGGCATTATATTAGGAATTCTTGATTTCTAATATAAATATAATTACTACTTATCTGTTTTATTGTATTATCTGATGAAAACAGCAATATTATTCTTAACAATATGACTACTAAATGCAGTTTTAAGATTTTTTGGCAGTTCTTTCTGAATTTAGGATATGAATCTTTAGGGCTGTAACAATCAATTTACTAAGTTTCTATTGCTTAAAATAATTCTTCTCTGACTGGTTAAAGCACTAACTTGGTATACAGTGGGTTGGTTCATTTGTTTCACTTCAGCTTTGATTGACTTTTATAATATTTTAAAATTTGTTTTGTAGACATGTAAAACATTTATATGGCTCAGTTAAAAGTATAAAACAAAGAACATTCAGAGAAATATAGCTGACAATCCTACCTCCTCTGCTTTGTTCCATCCCTCCTCCAATTAACCATTTTCATTAGTTTAAGTGTATTCTTCATTGTGTGGATTTTCTTTACTCTGATTTTGTGTACTCACAACTGTAAACCTACGTTTGGCCAATCATGGATTTTATATTTCTTTCTTACTTAAATAAAAAGTAACCTATTATAAAAAATGTTCTCTTCCTTGCCTGTCTCACTTAACAATATTTCTTGGATGTCACTATAGTGGCATATCTAAAGCTTCTTTCATTCTTTTTAATAGCTGCTTAGTATGCTATTGAAAATGTACCATTTATTTAATACCTGTACACATGTGTATTGCTTCCAATCTTTTGCTACTAACAAATAGTATTGCAACGAATAGATTGCACATACATTTTGTTCTTTTCCTGGTACTTCTGAGCTACATTTCTAGAAGTGAGTTTTTTAGGAAGAATACAGTGTTCAGGTTTTGTGGGTACATCTTCACTGTAGAAATGTTATAACAATGTTTTCCCCCCTCTAATACTTTGTAAGAGCTTCCATCAACAAGCTTCTTCTGTTCTTCATGTTTAAATGTGATGGTTTTTCTTACTGCTATGGAAGAATAATCCTGTATGCCAGGACAGCTTTCTTAGCTTCATGGCTCTAAGCTCATGCTTCTCTGTTATCACAAAGTATGCATATAGGTGGGTTCTTGTGTATGTGTGTGAATCTTGAGCACATTCTGAGATCTGGTTCCTCTATTTCCTTCGCCTACAATTAGTTATCTGAAAACTTCTTTTCTTTATCTTCAATGCCCTTGTTCTGCTCAATATGGACTCTACTACCAGTAATTTTTCCTGAACAAAGGCTTTTGCCTTGGAAGGGACTTTGGCTGGTCAGTATCTAAAGTTCTTAGGGCCCCGGTCATCTCAGAAATCTCTTACTAGTAACTTCTTGAGTGCCCCTGAAATCACCTACAAATTAGAGTCTATACATATTATTTTCACTTTTGTTATTCTTCATTCCTCCTTCCACCTGGATTATTTTTCTTGTGCCTGAAGAACATCCATTAGAGGGGATCTGCTGGTAGCAAACTCAATATTTAATGAAAAATATCTGTTTAATTTGGTTAGAGAATTTTAGTAAATGGGTTATATTCTTTTAGCACAGTATTATTCCAATGTCTTCTGGCTCCATTGTTGCTGTTGAGAGTTATTTGCCAGTTTAACTCTCAGTGCTGTATATGTAATGTGCCTTTTGTTTCTCTGAGGTCTTTTAAGAGTTTTTTGTCTCCAAGTATTGATTTGGTCCCAATGTCTCTTTTACACCATCCTTCCGGGTGTAACTACACATATTAGACATTCTCATTATATCTTCTCTATCTCTTGCCTTATTTTCTATATTTTTTTTATCTTTTTGTTGTCTGTGTTACAATATGGATAGTCTTCTCAGACTCACCTTCCAGTTTATTGATTCTCTTTTCAGCTTTATCTAATGTGCTTATAACTCATTTATAGAATTCTTAACTGTAATTACTGTATTTTTCAGTTTTAAAATTTTTATTTAGTTCTTTTTCAAATCTGTTATAGCCCAAAATTCAGACCCCCTCTTATGGATGTTCTTCAGGCACAAGGAAAATAATCTGTTATATAGTGTTTTTTTATTGACTTCAGAGAGGAAAGGAGAGACTTAGAAACATGGATGATGAGAGATAATCATTGATTGGCTGCCTCCTGCACTCCCCCTCCTGGGGATTGAGCCCAATATTCTGGCATGTGTTCTGACTGGGAATCAAACCATGACCTTCTGGTTCATAGGTCACTGCTCAACCAGAGCCAAACCAGCTGAGCTGTTATAGCTTTTAAAAGTTTCCAGTTCCTCACTGAAATTTTCAAGTATTACTTTCTTTGAATGTTGTAAAATTAAACAGAATTGACTAACAGTTTTTGATGGATAATTCTAAGACCCACTTATGTGAATCAGTTTGTTTGGTCATTGTTTCTCCTCCTGTTTCTAGTTATCTATATTTTTAAGTTATTCACAGAAACTATTTGAGGCTCAAAATGATATTATGTTCCTCTAAGAATTATTTTCATTTGCTTTTGCGAAGTGTCCAGAGACACCAGTAATCCAAAACCATCTGAATCCAAGTTCAAGGCCTGAAAACTCAGGCTACAACCTCTGAGAAAGACAATTTATTTCTGGTTCACCCTTACTTTTGGGGTATAGCCCTGCAGGGTCTAAGCCTTTGATGAAAAACTGAACTGTGACTTGATGCTGCCAAAACCACAGTTCATTTTCTGTTGCCTCTTCAGAGCTGGTCAATACCATCCAGGGCAAAAATAACCCTAAATGACAGCCTCACCTCCCTGGATTCTGGTCTTCTCTGATATCTCAGCCCTTACTATCTTGTTAGCTCTTTGATGATTTTAAGAAAGGGTTTTTATATTTTTTCCAGCTTTTTTTGTTGTTGTCAGCAGTAATAATCACTTCTTGGCTTTTTGGCTAAGATCAAGAGTAGCTGTCAGCAATAATGAGAAAGATCCAAATAACCTGGTCTGCTGTTAACGAAAAGAGTTACTGTCAGTTTTCATCCCTTTTAACCTATTTAATGTTTCTTCATAATACTTGTTACTTCCTGACATTCACACTTCACACTAATATAAGTTTTAGGTAGATTTTAAAATGCAATAAATAAATAAATAAATAAATAAATAAATAAATAATAACTTAAGAAAAGGTGGAAATGCTCTATGACCTTATATTATAAAAATATTAAAAGACAAATGGCAAACAGAGAAAAACATATAAACAAATATAAAAGACAAAAAGCCAATATTCTTAAAATAGTATGAACTCTTAGTAATAAGAAAAATATTTTTCTTTTTTACTTTCTAATTATATTTGTTCTCTCATTTTATTCAAGTCTCTGTTCATATTTCCTGTTCTGGGAAAGTCTTCTTGACTATGAATCTAAAATAGTCCACCATTTCTATCTCTTTCCCTTAACCAACTCTCCTTTTCTGGATAGCATTTACCACTATCTGCTTTGTTGCTATTATTTTGTTAATTATCTGTGCCTCCCACCACTGATATAAGCTCTAAGAGAAAAAAGACTATTTTTATTCACTGCTGTATCCTCAGTGCACATAAAAGCATCTACTCAATATTTGTGGAACAAATGAAGAAAGTCTAGTATAAACAGAATGTCTTACTTTAATAATCATGTATATTTTAAAATACACAAAATAACAAAAGCTATTGTTTCTGGAATGCAAATGCTTTACTGTTCTAAATGCAATGTTCTAAATGCTTTACATATATTAACTCATTTAATTCCAAATAATCCTATGAGTTAGGTAATATCATGATACCCATTTTACAGACAAGCAAATTAGACACCAAGAGATTATGTAGCTTCCTTAAGGTCACACAACTATTAAGCATACTGAAAAGGATTAACAATCTGGCCAAATACTTTCTGTACCAATCCAATTCATCTGTTACTTTTCATACTTAAAAATTTTTTAAATATAAATGAGAACAATTAAAACTACCACCATAATTATCAGCATTATTAACTGAGTTTTTAGTACATGCATACTAATGACTGTGCTCAGCATTTTACATTGTTATAGCAAATCTAATGCTTACAACAATCTTGGGAAATAGGTATTGCCTTTCTTTTAAAAAAAGGAGGAAAACCAGAGGCTGAGGGAAATTAAATTAGTTGCCCAAAGGCTACCTTGACTTGGGGTTCAATTTTAAGTTTCAATCTAAAGACTAGATTTGTAACTACCAGATTTAGAGACTTGTAATAAAACTTTAAGCTTCAACAGAATAAACAAACACATTCCCTTAAGGAAAAAAAACATTACATACATCCATTTCAGGCATACAATCTTCTGGTTTGTCCATAAATACTGCAGAGATTGGAAAAGATGTATTTTTGGACATCATGAATTTTAATGGTACTTCATGGAAGATTTGATTTCTCTCTCTCATTGTCATTTTCTTTTGGGGAAGTGGTGAATTAACATAAATTACTTTAACCGGTTTTGAACCTTAAAACAGAAACAGAAGGGGGTTATTAGTTTCTAGTAGTGATATTTAAGAAAAAAACCCAGAATATATGACAGAAAGATCACTAAACCAAGAGACATGGGATAGGAAAGTGGTATCACAAAACCAAACATCTGCCACCCCTGAACCAGAATATCTTTAAAATCCCTTAGAGATCTAAGGATCAGAGAATCTGACTGGCAAGAAAAGTATATTTTCTTTCTAATAATTTTTAAAAAGGATTTATTTTATTATCATAGTTTTCCTGTCATTAATACCCAGTTCTTATAGGGTTATGGTTTCAACATGTAATGACATTTTTACCACAGAGAATATATTACATTTGCAGTTTTGTTTCATTAGACACAGTCCTTCATTTATTATAACTATGTTGTCACATATAATAATATTAATTCTGGAATATAAGGAAAAGCTACTAAATATGAACCAAAACTGAAGGGGAATAATCCCTTGTATAGAGGAATTTATATGCAAATATAATTTTACTGTCAATAGACAGATTATCCTATGCTCATAAGTATAGACCTATTTTAATTCTTAATTCCAATAACAGACAAGTAAATAAGTCCTGGAACCTCACCCATTTGAGGTTGTCTAATAAAGTATTGCATTCCTTTCATTTCATTAAAAGATAGAAGACTCTCACCATTTCATGTGTTTTTAGTCAACCTAAACTAGTGGTCGGCAAACCTCGGCTCGCGAGCCACATGCAGCTCTTTGGCCCCTTGAGTGTGGCTCTTCCACAAAATACCATGTGCGGGTGCACACGTACAGTGCGATTGAAACTTCGTGGCCCATGCGCAGAAGTCGGTTTTCGGCTTGGGCAAGTCTATTTTGAAGAAGTGGTTCTAACACTGAGCCACACTCAAGGGGCCAAAGAGCCGCATGTGGCTCGCGAGCCGCGGTTTGCCGACCACTGCTCTAACCAAAAGAGCTACCTGGCCAGGGCTAAAGTGGGTGAAGGAATTGTGAAATCACAGTGCATTAGGCTTGAATGTCTCAGTATATTTGTGCATGTTGGGAGCTAACAAAGTGGTAGGGGCAGACCCTAATTCAGTTTGGCTTTTTATTTTGTTACTTTTTAAGTATATTTTTATTGATTTCCGCTTTTCCTCCCTCTTCCTTCTAAGTTGTCTTCAGTCTACACTCCTCCCTCCCTCAGCATATGCAAATTAACCGCCATCTTTGTTGGTTAATTTGCATAACCACCCTGATTGGCTGGTGGGCGTGGTGAAGGTGTGGTCAATTTGCATATTACTATTTTATTAGGTAGGATATATAGACTAGAGGGCCGGTGCATGAATTTGTGCACGGGGGTGGGGTCGGGAAAGGGACCGCAGGGGATTGGCCGACTGGGTGAGGGACTACAGGAGGTTGGCTGCCAGCTCCAAGGAGGGAGCTGGCCCTCAGCCCCCTGGGAAAGGGGCTGCATCAGCCACCACCCACCCCCAGTTCCTCAGCCCAGCCCAGGGCCCAAAGATCCTTATGGGGTCAGGAGGGGAGGCGATCGTCGCCGGGCCGGGTGCAGAAGGAACAAATGCTGGGCGCCGACGCCCCACCACCGTACAGTTCCCCGCCTCCCTCTCTCCTCCTTCCCTCACTGCTGCACCGCCACCGCAGCAGGCAGGCAGCCCCCAGGGAAGGGAGAGGTCAGGAGTGAGACAAACCCTTGTGTCGAGGGCTGACTTTCAATAGATCGCAGCGAGGGAGCTGCTCTGATACGTATAAAACCCCGACTCAGAAGCAGGTCTCTATGAATGGTTTAGCACCAGGGGCTGATGGGGGCCGGCTGGCCAGGGGGAGGGGCCACAGGGGACTGGCTGTGGGAGTGCACTGACCACCAGGGGGCAGCTCCTGCGTCAAGCATCTACCCCCTGGTGGTCAGTGCATGTCATAGCGACTGGTTGAGTGGTCATTCCGTCATAAAGGTCACTTAGACTTTTATATATATAGATGAGTGTCAATTATGTGCTAGCTCTATTTATTTAAAAAGTTCTATTGAATGTAAGTATCAAACTTACATTCTCCTTAAATCAAAACTTAGATATTTGTATTTGACAAATGACTACCTGTGTTTAGACAGCTGAAATAGAACCATTCCAACTCCTCTGTTAAGAGCATAACCTGATATGGCAAATCACAAACCTGCAACAGGTATTACTTGAATACACACTGGAATTTCCCACTGTTCCTTGTAGTCTGGTCCATGATTATTTAATAAGGCAAACAATGATTGACTAGTTAGAACTATCTGTGGGTGATATCTTGAAACAAGCTTCTCTGCATTTGGATCTTTACTAATATCCTGAAAAACAAAATATACCCTGTTACTTCATTATACTTATTGGAAATTTCTTTACTAAAATAACAAAAAGGAAATTGAAGAAGGAGACTTTAAAAGAATCAGATTATCTGTACTTTATGAGGTACAGAAGATTACTTATAGAGATCCCATCCCAAACCATTTTCGTACTTACATAATGCATAGCTGCAGCTGTTTGTTCTGGTGTTCCATTGGTAGATATGTTATCTTTTGAGAGTTGCAATTTTGCAGGCATTGAGGGAAATACTGTTTTCACAAATTTCACACTACCCTAAATAAGAATGAAATCATTGCTTATTACAAAAATCTTGATGTATTTTCCCCCCAAGTATCTTTTCATCTTATGAAATTTTAAAGTTAAAATTCTTCATTCTACTAAATGCACATGTCAAATTTAGAGCCTTCTTTAAGTCAAGACTTTTTTTGTTGTTGTTAATCCTCAGCTGAGGATATTTTTCCATTGATTTTTAATCAAAGTGGAAGGGAGGGGGAGAGACAGAGACAGAGAAACACCCATGTGAGAGAGACACATCAATTGGCTGACCTTTACTGGAATTGAACTTGGGACCCTTCAGTAGCAGGTCATCGATGCTCTAATCAATGAGCATACTAGCCAAATCAAGACTTTCATGTTTTTGCTTGACACCCACCATATATATATTTTTTAAAAAGGGTCAAAGAGACGGGTGTCATGGAATCTTCCCTGCCACTTTAACCTCTTATTTTATGAGGTACAAATCATCACAGGGTAGAGGAGAAAATCTAAAATATCCTCTTCACACATACTTATTTCCAATATGATTGTGTAAAATCCCTTAAAAAAAAAAAAAAGGAGGCTTCCTGCTTATATTCAGTAAGATGGGAACTCTAAGAAAAGAAAATCCTATTTTATAATAGACAAATATGCAAATTGACCATACCTCCGACACACCCACAAGCCACGCCCACAAGCCACGCCCACTATCCAATCAGAGCGAGTATGCAAATTAACCCAAACCAAGATGGCTACAGCCACAGAGAGCAAGGTTTCCTAGGTAACAGAGGAAGCCAAGCTTTCTGCCAGCCATTGCAGGCCTAAGCCTCCACTTAAGCTACAAAGTTTCAATTATAGAAAGTAAACAAATTCAAACAAATGGCAGCAGAAAGGAGCTTGAGAGAGCAGGCCAGGGTTGCCGCCGGCAACAGGGGAAGCAAAGCTTTCCACACACCCTGGCCGGGCCCACCCACTTAAGGCAACAAAGTTTCAATTATAACCCCAACACAAATGGCTGCGGGCATCGGAGGGAGCCCCAGGCTTGGCTCTGCTCCAGGCTACAAAGTTTCAATTGTAAAAGGAAAATAAATTCCAGATACCAGGGCCTCTGCTTGCATTGCCAGGGTGCATGACCGGCCTGAAAACCACCACAGGCCCCTCGCTCAGGCCGCCCCACGCCCCAAGGGAACCCCACCCTGATCAGGGACACCCTTCAGGGCAAACCAGCTGGCCCCCACCCCTGTACCAGGCCTCTATCCTATCTAATAAAAGAGTAATATGCAGATTGATCATCACTGCAACACACAATATAGCTGCCCCCATGTGGTCAAAGATCCTGCCCCCATGTGGACACAAGATGGCCACCACAAGATGGCCAGCAGGAGAGGGCAATTGGGAGGCACCCGGCCTGCAAGGGAGGGCAGTTGAGAAGGACCAGGCCTGCAAGGGAGGACAGTTGGAGGTGATCAACCCTGCAGGAGAGGGCAGTTAGGGGTGACCAGGCCGGCAGAGGAGGGAAGTTGGGGGCAAACAGGCTGGCAGCAGAGTGGTTAGGGGTGATCAGGCTGGCAGGCAGAAGCGTTTAGGGGCAATCAGGAAGGCAGGTAGGCAAGCAGTTGGGAGCCAGCAGTCCTGGATTGTGAGAGGGATGTCCGACTGCCCGTTTAGGCCCGATCCCGGTGGGGTCCCAGATTGGAGAGGGTACAGGCTGGGCTGAGGGACAACCCCCCTCCGTGCATGAATTTCGTGCACCGGGCCTCTAGTCAAGAAATAAAGTGGGTAGTGACGTTTTTAAAAACATCAAGTATTGATATCCATAAAGCTGTATATCATTATTATTCAAAATTTAAACACAAATGTTGTCTATGTGAAATACAGATTATGTTTCAAACAAAAATAAGCATATACTTTCATATGGCAAACCTTACCAGTGCAAGAAGAGTCTTTTCTAACTTTAATCCCATCTCTGTTCTGAATGGGAAGAATCCCATTAAGCTGGTGACTTCATGGAGAGTATAGAATTCTGGATACTTTTTCACTTGGTCGATACAAGCTTTTAAAACTTGCTAGAAAATAAAAACCAAAATAAATTCATTTGTATTATACTTCTCTAATAATCCAACAAAAATAAGTTAGTTACATATGATTATATAATTGTTCACTGGCAATCTAGCCTCATTTCATTACTCAAACTTCTAACAATCCAAGAATATTGTATATTCCTTGTTTAATATAATCTCATTTTTTCGTAATTCTTTTAAACCTAATATCTTAAAATGCTGATATTTGATAATATTAAAATGAGCAATTGTATTAAAATTTAAAATGAAATAGAGATGATATATTTTCTATACTACTTAAGAAACTGTCAAGGAAATAAAGACATATGAAAATGTCAACACACTTTACTGCAATAGAAGCAGTTTTATGAATAATTAGAAATAAGTTTAATATCCTTAAAAGATTCCCAAGCACAGGAATTAATGTAGTTGTCTTACATGTCATTCTAATCTGCACTCTAAAAAATAAATGAGATATGTTGTAACTAATTCAAATATCGAGTATTTTTTCCTCTCCAAACTGTTTTCAAAATATTAATAACTTACCAGGAAATGTAATCAGGAAGGAAATAAAACTCACAGCTTTACACAAACAGAATATATGCCACTTGTAATAACATGCAGATAACTCAAAGGAGCACAGCAGTTTTGGGTGGTGGTGGGGGGTTATAATTTTATAAATACAAAGACATTATCTTCTAAGTATTTTTTCTTCTTGTCAACTAACCTAATCTGACTTATATAATATACTTTACATCACAAAAGCTCTTAGCAATAAGCATTTCTTTATACTACATGTGGATCTCCTTTCCCTTCGTTCATAAAATATGTGAAGCTACAAATCAATAACTTTGCTATAGTATATCTTTTTATCTGTAGTTTCATATTCCCTTCTTCCCCTCTTACTCTTCGCTCCCAGCTATCTTTCACATTCCCCTCCCCCACATCCCTGCTTTTCAATACTGGCCTTAATATTTAATTCAGAATATTACTTGCAACTAAGGCTGATGCAGGTTAACATGGAAAAGTTCTGTTTTTGAAAACCTTAGTCAACTGCGAACTCAGATCAGCATAATATTTTGTTCTTCACTTATAATATTAGTTAACTTTCACTAATTAGTTACCCACCCCCCTCCTCCCTAACATTCCCATCCTATGGCAGTATTTGCAAGAATTTGAACATGCAAAGGAAAGCAATATATAATCACTACGTGATATAGAGACTATTCTGGCTAGATGTTTATTAGCACGTTTTTCATGGTAAAACTGCTGGATGCCACAGTGCTTTTACCTGAGTTGCCCTAAATTCAGTAATTATGGTAAGAGAAAGAGTCAAAGGAAAATCTAAGACAGTTTTATTCCTATACTCCATACATCATATATTATTACAGGTATTTCACAACTGGTAGGCATTAAGCAACTAAATAAACATTATTTAACTAAAAAGGTTTTTTAACTAATAATTTGTCTTTGAAAAACAGCTAAGAGTGAATGAAGAAGGTTAAGAGACTCAGGTTGTTTCCCATAATTCACCCACTGAATGTTATTATTTTTTAAATATATTTTTATTGATTTCAGAGAGGAAGGGAAAGGGAGAGAGACAGAAACATCAATGATGAGAGAGAATCATTGATCAGGGCTGCTTCCTACATGCCCCACACTAGGGATTGAGCCTGCAACAAGTCATGTGCCCTGACCAGGAATCAAACCATAATCTCCTGGTTCATAGGTTGACACTCAACACACTTTACTGAAATAGAAGCAGTTATATGAATAATTAGAAATAAATAACTTGTAAGTTAAATACATCAAAAACACATCCATGCACACAATACAGATTTACCATTACCAAGAAAGGTGAAAATGACCATCTCCCTAAATTTTATTTTGGACCAAAAAATAATGGTATCATACATTTTTTTTAAAAAAATTAAATTCATTGGGGTAACATTGGTTAATAATGCAAGTTTCAGGTATACAATTCTATAAATACAATGTCTGTATATTGCACTGTGTGCTCATCACCCAGAGTCTAGTCTACTTCTATTACCATATACTTGACCCCTTTATTTCTTCTCCACCCTGCCCTTCCCCTCTAGTAACCACTAGAATGTTGCCTGTGTGTATGAGTTTGTTTGATGCTTTCTGTTCTATATTCCACATGTGAGTGAAACCATATGGGTCTCATCCTTTTCCATCTAGCTTATTTCACTTAGCCTGATACTGTCAAGATCCATCCTCGTTGTTGCAAAGACTATTTCATCACTTTTTATGGCTGAGTAGTATCCATTCTATCTAGGTATCCTACATATTTGAAACTTAAAAATTTAATAGATACTACTTTTGGCAGTATGGTTGAGTAGATACCTTGAAGAGCACTCCTATCTAAATAATACTGGGTCCTGGATAAATTACAACAAAAAATTTGTATGCATTGCTGGGATTGATAAAAAAGCAAGGAGAATCTCCAAGGACCATAAATAAATAATTAAAACCCAAACACCTAGAGTGAAGATATACAGGAGCAGTGAGAAGTTAGGAAACTCATGAAAGGTGAGGTTGCTTGAGGGCAATTGTGTCAACAAGTTCTAAGATTAGGTAGGAAGCTGAACATGAGCCTAGTATATTTAATCCTTGAAAAACAGATCCATCCATGTTCACATTAGCATTATTTACAAGACCCAAAAGGTAGAAATGACCAAAGTGTCCATCAATGGGTGAATGGATAAATAAGTTGCTCATACACATACAATGGAATATTTATTCAGTCTTAAGAATGAAGGAAATTCAGATACATGTTACAACACATATGATTCTTACAGACATTATGCTAATTAAAATAAGCCAGTCACAAAAAGAAGTACTATATGATCCCATTCATATGGGAGCACCTGAAGTAGACAAATTCAGAGACTAAAAGTAGGAGTTGGGGGGGAGGGGGAAGATAATGACTTTATTTTATGAGTACAGAGTTTCAGTTTGGGAAGAAAGCTCTGGAGATAGAGGATAGAAATATACTCACAACAGTGTGAATATATTTAATGCCATTTAACTGTCCTTAAAAATGGTAAATTTGTTATGTATATTTTATCACAACAGAAAAAAAAAGAGAGAAACTGAAGACAGACTGAGGTCTAGCTTACAATTGGGAATCTCAGAAAGACAGAGTTGAGAAAATGAAGGAGAAGCAATAATTGAAAATGGCTGGGAATTTTCTAAGACTAAAGAAGGATATAAGTTTCCATATAAAATAAAAACAATGATCCAAGTAGGATTTTGGAAAAAGCACACTGCATTATAGATAGAGAGCAAGCACAGTTCTAATGGGAGGGAGGAGGGTATGTAGAGGGACTGAGCAAAAAAGGAAAAAAACACACACACACACACACACACACACACACACACACACAAAGAGAAAGAACTCACGAACATGGACAAGTTTGGTAACTGGGGGGGGGGGGGCAGGGGTGAGTGGAGATGGAAGAGGGTATGGGGGCCATAATGGTGATGGAAAATAAAGAAGACAAAATAAACAATTGCAATGAAACTGTAAAACACCAAAAATAAAGAATGGCCAGGAAGAAAAGACATATTTCTTAAAAGAAATGACTTCAAACAGACAACACTTTCCAACAGCAATAACATAAACCAGAAAAAGTAAAATTTTATTTTCAAATGTTGAGTAACAAAGCAAACTGTCAACTTAAAATTATGCATAGAATAAAACTATCTTACTAGAATGAGAGCAAAATAAAAATACTTTCAGATTAAAATAAAGATTATCATCAAGAGACCTTCCTCAAAGAAACAAGTAGAACATACAGTATTTCAGGAATAATGAAGAGGATCTCAGATTGTAGATTAGAGAAATAATAAATGAAAATAACAAAAAAGTAAATATTTTTAGATAAATAAAACAATATGTAAAATAGTAATATAGTTAGGTTTTAAAAAAAGAGAGTATTGGAAGATGGCTCCCCACCGGAAGGCAGACTGCATGATAGTGTGTGAGTGAGAGAACGAAAGGAGAGTGTGTGGTCACAGGAGGAGTGTATATTTGTGGGTGAGAGACAGCTATACTCCAAGGGACTGTGGGGGATTGCCAGACCGGGTTCCCCTGACCGGGCAGCCTCCACGGCTGCTGAAATCTCTCCCGGAGCAATCGGCTCTGACGCGGAGACTGCGCCATCTTGAAGGGGAGAGTGGTTGTTATCGGAAGCCTATACATCCCAGGAATCTACACCACCACTCAGAACAGCTGCGAACCCAGGAACACCGGATCTCAAGCAGCGCAAATATGCGGACTCAGAGGAGTTCCGCACCTTCTCACGGAAAGGTCAGATTTCACCTAGGAAAAGGTGAGGTCTGCGATCCAGGCTGGAGAGAGAAATGCACACAACCGGAGCTAGAGGTTCCGGAGAAGTTGGCGCCCCACAAAATCTGCAGCTTTGGGGTGAGCGTGATCCGCGAATGTGGAAGGGGATCCGCAGGGCTGCTAGCAGAAGGGAACTCTAAAAAGCAACCCATAGCTAGACTGGGCGCAAAAAGGCAGCCTGAAATTTTAACAGTGTGCTGGCTGCTTAGTGCCAGAGACCTTCACAGAATTGCGTGCAGTGCCAGAGGGTAAAAGTCTCGAGTTCACACACTTACTCTGGCTCTTTTTTTCTCTTTAAATCCTTGCTTTTGATTACTAAGCCCAGTACATAAGATCACCCAATTGGGGACACTCTCAGAGACTGCAGGGGAAAGTAGTTTTTGTGGAACCTGGGGATCAGAGCAGGGAGTAATGATCAGAGAAGCAGCTCTGGGGCAGTCCATTCTCCCAAACCAGTATTAAGTGCAACAGGGAAAACAAAATCTAAATACTGGCGAGGGGACTTATAGCTCTGGAGTACAATCCAGAAACACTGCCACCCAGGGGTTGAATCATAAATTGACTCTTGTGCAAATAAAAATAAAGGAGTCTAAGAAACAAAGAAATACTGCCTGCTGGAAAATCAGGACTGTGGTTTACAACACAGAGGAGCAGTGGAATGCAGGGAACTTCAATACTGTCCTGACTACTGGACAGGAAACAGGCACGCCAAACAGAACAGTAGAGGAAGTGAATGACCTTGGATACTGCACATTTTTTATTTTTTCATCTTTTACTTAAGAAACTATTTTTTCTTTTTTCCTCATTTGATTTTACCTTATTATTATATTTTAATCAGTATTATTCTAGTACTATTTTACTTTTTGTTTAAAGTGTCATTTTATTTTCTCTTTATTTTATTTTATTTTGGGATTAGTGTTCTACATTTTATTTTCATTTTTCCTTTAGCATCATTTTACTCTATCTCAACTTTACCTTTATGCCAACACTCTCTTCCTCACTTTTGCCCTTTTGTTGTCCTATCCCTCTTACCTTATTCCTGCTTTAGATTTTCCCCATTCCTTCTTTTTACCCTGTTAAAAATTCACCCTATTTATATATCTAATTTCTGATCCCCTGCTCTAAGTTCATACACAACTCTCTCTTATCTTTCTTCTCTATCCACATTTTTTTCTCTCTGCCTTTTTGTTGTTGTTATTGTTTTTTTGTTTTGTTCTGTTTTGGCTTTTTGTTCTAGGTTTTTTTGTTTTATTTTGTTGTTGTTTTTTTGTCTTGCTTCCTCTCTGTCCTATTGTTGTTATTTGCTCGATTGTTGATTAGCTTGGTTATTGTTGTGCTTGTTTGTGAGATTGTTACTTTTTTGTTTTTGTTTTTTTGCCTCTATTTTTCCTCTCCTCGCTTGTTATTAGTTATTGTTTGTAGTTTGCATTCATCTCTGGGTGTTTGTTGTTTGCATCTTTTGGGATTAGTGGTTGTTCTATTGGAGTTTTCTCCCCATGTAGTTCCCCCATCTCCTTTTTATTCTCTTTCTTTTCACTCTTACTTTTTTTCCTTTTCTCAATATCATTTTTGCGCTCCTTTTTTTTTTTCTCTTATCCCCTAATTCACTTTTTTCTGGTGGTCACCTTTATTTGGGGTTATTAGTATCGTGAATACATTTGTGTTCAGTGCCTTGTGCGTTGTGCCTTGTTGTGCTGTATTTTGTGCCTTTAAATCAACGCAGGAGAGAGCGAGCTACATAACCAGATACCCAGAGAAGAGAGATCATGGGGAGACAAAGAAACAGCACGCATATGAAAGAAAAGCAGGCATCACTAGAAAAGGAAGTAAACAAAATGAAGGCAAGCAACCTGTCAGAGAAAGAATTCAGAGAAATTCTGTCCCAACCAGAGTCTTAAGGTGGATGAAAAGAATGGAAGACAAATTTGACAATATGTGCAAGAACCAAGAGGAAATGAAGAACCAACAAGAAATGAAAAATGACATCTCTGCTATAAAGAACTCAATAGAAAGCATCAACAGTAGACTAGAAGAAGCAGAAGACCGCATCAGTGAGCTAGAAGACAAAGTAGGAAAAAATACCCAAGTAGCGCAGCTTCTAGAAAGAAAAATTAAAAAGCAGGAGGAGAGCCTAAGGGAACTTTGGGACAACAGGAAACAAAACAACATCTGCATAACAGGGGTGCCAGAAGGAGAGGAAACTGAGCAAGGAATAGAAAACCTGTTTGAAGAAATAATGACAGAAAACTTCCCTGATATAGGGAAGAAAAAACCCACACAAATCCAAGAAGCTCACAGAGTCCCAAGCAAAATGAACCCCAAAAGACTGACACCAAGGCACATTATAATTAAATTGGCAAACACCAATGACAAAATAAGAATCTTAAAAGTGGCCAGAGAGAGACAGAAAATTACCTACAAAGGATCCCCCATCAGACTAGCGACTGATTTCTCAACAGAAACACATCAGGCCAGAATGGAATGGAATGAAATATACAAAGTCATGCAAAGGAAGGGTCTGAATCCAAGAATACTGTACCCAGCAAGGCTATCAATCAAAATTGAGGGTGAAATCAGGAGCTTCACAGACAAAAAAGGACTAAGGGAGTTTATTACCACCAAAGCAGCAATGCAAGAAATGCTAAAGGGTCTGCTGTAAAAAAAAAAAAGAAATAGGAAGCGAAGAAGGAACACACGGGTAAAGAATAAAAATGGCAACAAATAAGTACCTATAAATAATAACTTTAAATGTAAATGGATTAAATACCCCAATCAAAAGACATAGGGTAACGGACTGGATAAGAAAACAGGACCCATATATCTGCTGTCTACAATAAACCCAACTCAGAAAAAAAAGACACACAGAGACTGAAGGTGAAGGGGTGGAAAAAAGTTTTTCAGGCGAATGGAAATTAAAAAAAAGCAGGGGTAGCAACACTTATATCTGACAAATTAGATCTCAAAGTGAAGGACATAAAAAGAGATAAGGAAGGCCACTTCATAATACTAAAGGGAGCAATCCAACAAGAAGAAATAACTCTGGTAAACATATACGCACCAAATATAGGAGCACCCAAATACATAAAAAAACTCCTGGAAGATATCAAGGGAGAGATTGACAGCAATACAATCATAGTAGGAGACTTTAATACCCCACTATCACCCTTGGACAAATCCTCTAAACAAAAAACCAGCAAAGACACATCAATCCTAAATGACTCACTAGACCAGTGATGGGCAACCTTTTAAGCTTGGTGTGTCAAACTTCACCAAAAAACTGAGCATAACTCGGGTAGTGTGTCACTTTGAGGAAAAAACTAACTCCAAGACTCTAGTCACAAATGTTTCATCCTCAGGAGCAGCAAATGTTTCATCCTCGGCATGCAGCCGCGTGTCATCAGAAATGGCTACGCGTGCCAGTGCTGACAAGCGTGTCATAGGTTCGCCATCACTGCACTAGACCAATGGAATTAATTGACATCTTCACAACATTTCACCTCAAAGCCACAGAATATACATTCTTCTCAAGTGCACATGGGTCATTTTCAAAGACAGACCATATATTGGGTCACAGGCAAAGTCTCTTCAAATTCAAGAAGATAGAAACCATATCAAGCATCTTCTCAGATCACAGTGGCATAAAACTGGAAATCAACCACAATAAAAACAATCCAAAAAAATCAAACACATGGAGAATAAATAGCATGCTATTAAACAATGACTGGGTTACCAGAGAGATCAAAGAAGAAATAAAAAACATCATGGCAACAAACGACAATGAATACACAACAATCCAAAATCTATGAGATAAAGCAAAAGCAGTCTTGAGAGGAAAGTTCATAGCTCTACAAGCCTACTGCAAAAAAACAAGAAACAATGGTAATAAATTACCTAACCCTACAACTCAAAGAGTTAGAAAGAGAGCAACAAGAAAAGCCCAGTGTAAGCAGAAGGAAGGAAATAATAAAGATCAGAGCGGAGATAAATGACACAGAGACCAAAAAAAACAAACAAACAAACAACAAAAGATCAACAAAACCAAGAGCTGGTTCTTTGAAAGGATAAACAAGATTGACGAACCTCTAGCCAGGCTCACCAAGAAGCAAAGAGAGAGGACCCAAATAAACAAAATCAGAAATGAAAGAGGAGAAATAACCACAGACCCCACCAAAATACAAAGGATTGTTAAAAAATACTATGAACAACTCTATTCCAACAAAATGGACAACCTGGAGGAAATGGACATATTCCTAGAAAAATACAACCTTCCAAAACTCAATCAGGAAGAATCTAAAAATCTCAATAGGCCAATAACTATGGAAAAATTTGAAGCAGTCATCAAAAAGCTTCCAGCAAACAAAAACCCGGGGCCAGATGGCTTCACAGGGGAGTTTTACCAAACATTCAAGGAAGAACTAAAACCTATCCTCCTTAGACTATTCAAAAAAATTCAACAGGAAGGAACACTTCCAAGCTCATTCTATGAAGCCAGCATCACCCTAATATCAAAACCAGATAAAGACAACACAATGAAAGAGAATTACAGGCCAATATCCCTCATGAACATAGATGCCAAAATCCTCAACAAAATTCTAGCAAATCGGATCCAGCAGTACATCAGAAAGATCATACACCATGACCAAGTAGGATTTATCCCAGGGAATGCAAGGATGGTACAATATCCTCAAATCAATAAACGTGATACATCACATAAACAAATTGAGAGATAAAAATCATATAGTTATATCAATTGATGCAGAAAAAGCATTTGACAAAATCCAACACCCTTTCTTGATAAAAACTCTCAGCAAGGTGGGAATAGAAGGATCATACCTCAACATAATAAAAGACATATATGGTAAACCCACAGCGAACATCATACTCAATGGGCAAAAACTAAAACCATTTCCCCTAAGAACAGGAACAAGGCAGGGATGCCCATTCTCACCACTCCTGTTTGACAAAGTACTGGAAGTATTAGCCATTGCAATTAGACAAGAAGAAGAAATAAAAGGCATCCAAATTGGAAAAGAAGAAGTAAAGCTGTCCTTATTTGCAGATGATATGATATTGTACCTATAAAACCCGAAAGACTCCATGAAAAAACTATTAGACTTAATAAATGAATTAGGCAATGTAGCAGGATACAAAATTAATGCCAAGAAATCTATGGCATTTTTATACACCAATAGTAAACTTACAGAAAGAGAGACTAAAAAAGCAATCTCATTTACCATCGCACCAAAAAAATTAAGATACCTAGGAATAAACTTAACTAAGGAGGTAAAACACCTATACGCGGAAAACTACAGGACACTGAAAAAAGAGATAGAGGAAGACGTAAACAGATGGAAAAACATACCATGTTCATGGATTGGTAGAATCAACTTCATTAAAATGTCCATACTACCCAAAGCAATCTATAGATTCAATGCACTCCCCATTAAAATACCAACAGCATATTTCACAGACCTAGAAAGAACCCTCCAAAAATTCATCTGGAATAAAAAAAGACCCTGAATAGCCACAGCAAGCCTGAGAAAGAAGAACAAAGGAGGTGGGATCTCAATACCAGATTTCAAGCTGTATTACAAAGTCACTGTTCTCAAAACAGCCTGGTACTAGCACAAAAACAGACATGAATAGAATAGAGAACCCCGATATTGACCCAAACCACTATGCTCAATTAATATTTGACAAAGGAGGCATGAACATACAATGGAGTCAAGACAGTCTCTTCAATAAATGGGTGTTGGGAAAATTGGACAGATACATGCAAAAAAATGAAACTAGACCACCAACTTATACCATACCCAAAAATAAACTCAAAATGAATAAAGAACTTAAACATAAGACGGGAAACCATAAAAATACTAGAGGAATCCACAGGCAGAGAAATCTCAGAAATATGCCAAAGCAATTTCTTCACAGATACCACTCCTAGGGCAATGGAAACTAATGAGAAAATAAATAAATGGGACTACATCAAAACAAAAAGCTTTTGCACAGCAAAAGAAACCATCAACAAAACAATAAGAAAGCCCACTGTAAGGGAGAACATATTTGCAAATGTTATCACTGATAAAGGTTTAATCTCCAACATCTACAGGGAACTTAATACAACTTAATAAAAGGAAGATAAATGATCCAATAAAAAATGGGCAAGGGACCTAAATAGAATCTTTTTGAAAGAAGACAGAAGAAAGGCCAAGAGACATATGAAAACATGCTCAAAGTCACTAATTATCCGAGAGATGCAAATCAAAACGACAATGCAGTACCATCTCACACCTGTCAGAATGGCTATTGTCAACAAATCAACAAACGACAAGTGCTGGTGAGGATGCGGAGAAAAAGGAACCCTCGTGCACTGCTGGTGGGAATGCAGACTGGTGCAGCCACTGTGGAGAACAGTATGGAGTTTCCTCAAAAAACTAAAAATGAAACTCCCATTTGACCCAGTAATCCCACTTCTAGGAATATATCCCAAGAAACAAGAAACATCAATCAGAAAGGATATATGCACCCCTATGTTCATAGCAGCACAATTCACCATAGCTAAGATTTGGAAACAGCCTAAGTGCCCATCAGCAGATGAGTGGATTAAAAAACAGTGGTACATCTACACAATGGAATACTACACTGTGCTAAAAAAGAAGGAGTTCTTACCATTTGCAGCAGCATGGATGAAACTGGAGAGCATTATGTTAAGTGAAATAAGCCAGGCAATGAAAGAAAAATACCACATGATCTCACTCATTTATGAAAAATAAAGAACATTATAACCTGATGAATGAAAAGATAGATACAGAGGCAGTAAAGCATTGAACATACTATCAAATTACAGCGGGAAGGCTGGGGAGTGTTGGGGAGGTGGGGAAATAGATCAACAGAAAGACTTGTATGCATGCATATAAGCACAACCAATGGACACAAGACACTGGGGGGTTTGGGATGAGGGCATGTGACAGGGGGTAGGGGAGGCTGGGGGAAGGTCAATGGGGAAAAAAAAAGAGATATATGTACTACTATATGTAATACTTTAAATAATAAAAAAAAATTTAAAAAAAGTAGAGAAGATATAAAAATTTTTTTTTCAAACTGTTTTCAGTAATCTGATGAATTGGTAGTATTAGTATTGTTATTCTAAGGCTGCTGTGGGTGTATTCTGGGGTACAGCAAATGAGACACATGGTATTTTTTTCTTTAAATATATATCTCCTAGATCTATCCAGGAGCAATGAGCATCTCCAGTGCCCAGACTGTAGTCCTTAAATACCATTCCCACTAAAAAACAAAACAAAACAAAAAACAAGGGCTCTGGAAAATGGCTGATTCTAGGGCTGGAGAGGAAATGTATGAAATGAACCTCAAAGTCTATTAGAGTGACTCAAAAGGACTCGAGACAATATGCAGAACCTGTCAACTGGCCAAAGTTGGTATTATTTGAACTTGCAAAAAAATCTTACTTGTAGTGACTAGAACCCACTAAATATGTTTAATTCCAATATTTTAAAAAGTGTGTCTCAATGGATAGAGTGTGTGCTGGTTCAATTTCTGATCAAGGGCATATACCTGGATTGCAGGTTTGATCCCTGATCCTGGTCTGGGCTCATGTGGGAGGCAACCAATCGATGTGTCTCTCTCACATTGATGTTTCTTGACTTGAAACAGAATTACAGTGTTCGCTATATAATTCTTTGTTAGGCTGTATACATTTATTCTATATACTTTTCCACATGTACATTACATTTCATAATATAATATTAAAATATTAAAACAGTAAAACAATTTTTATAGATATCAGTTTATCTTTGGGGTAGAGACATAAAATATAAATTAGAGAAAATGTGCTGCCAAGACAATCTTGATTAAAAAAACAAGACATAATGCTGATTGTTAGCTACCAAATAGTATACTCTGTTAACAAACATTTTTATATTCACTTAATTATTACATTGAACGCTTGAGCACTTGTTGCATGCCAGGCATTATTCTGAACTCAGCAGCATACAAAAGAGTACTTACTTATAGGCATTGTGAAAAAGACAATAAACAAAAATAAAACCTGGGAAAGGAAATACTAAAGGTGATGCTATTTTTTGGAGGGTAATTAGGAACATCCTCATTGATAGTTGGTATCCGAACAGAGAGAGACTTAAAGGAATCAAGGAACTAATCCATGCAGATAGCTGGGGAACAGCTTGCCAGAAAGATGGGAACAGCCAAAGGCTTCAAGGACTATTTAAGAAACACAGAGGCCAGTAGGCTGATGTGGAACAACTGGGAGGAATGTATGTAGAAGATGAAGCAGGCTGGGGGTGGGAGTGTGAGCTTTGTAGACTGTCTCTTTCTGAGATAAGAAGACATTTTAAACCAGTGAAATGAAGGGATATTAATACAGTTGACCCTTGAACAACATGGTGTTGCACTGCACAGGTTCAATTATATGCAGATTGTTTTCAATAAACACTGTAAATGTATTTTCTTACTTATGATTTCTTTAATAACATTGTTTTCTCTAGTTTACCTTATTATAAGAATACATTATGATACATGTAACATACAAAATATGTGTTAACTATTTATGTTATTGGTAAGGCTACTAGTCAATAGAGGCTATTAGTAGTTAAGTTTTTTGGGAGTTAAAAGTTATACACAAATTTTCAACAGTGTGGGGTGTCAGCAACCCTACCCCCTGTGTTGTTCAAAGGTCAACTGTATATATTAATAGTAACTATTTAAGTAGGTTACTCTAAATTTCCGCCAGGCTCACTGAATGAGGGTAGGGTGCAAGGCACATTGCTAATAAATCTGCATGGATGATTTATATATAATAAAATGAACTCACAGTTGAAGTTTATCATTTGGTGATTGGTTATCATGAAGACAATAAATGCAAATTTATGTGACTAAGTTTTAATGGACCATTCAGATTTTTAATGACTCATTCAGATTTTTAATGACTGTTAAGTCCTTGAACACCCATTCTCTCACAAGAGAAATCAGTGCATCAGATCAAACCATCCATGAGTGTAAAATATAACTCTCAAATACAGTACAGTATTGGCTCAGTAAAAGAAAAAAAATAATATAGTATATGATTCTGAGGTGTAAGCACAGCATTTTTATTATTGAAATATGTGATTATACTAGTAAAAACCCTACCTACGATTTGGTCTCTAAATCGATAATACTGATATTTCCATATGCATTTGACAGGATCATCACACATTTAAAAATGCTGCTATTGACTATTACTTGGCAATTTAAGTAATTTTTTTTTTTACCTCTGTGAAGAGACGTGCATCATCAGAAAGCATATTATAATCCTGTGCACATTTCTTTGCAGAATTCTGTAAAAACTTTAGGAATTCAGTAACTTCTTCGTTTACGTGGTTTTTCATATCCTAATTTTTTAAAAAGTAGACATGTTGTGGAATAAAAACAATCACTTCTCAATCATTGCTATAATTATTTTGACTTAAAGAATAATTAAAAGTATTATATCCAAAGCAAAAATCACAAAGAGAAAGTTCATGAAAATTATATAATAATGATACACTTGTTATTAAAAACTCCTCAAAAACAGGAAAGCAAATTAATACTACTATAATACATGCTTTGGAATTAGTAAGCTTATCTTATAAAATGTTCTTAATTAACAAAAATAGAACACACACCCAAATAGAAAAATGAGCAAACAAAATGAATTATACAAAAGAAGAAACAGAAATGGCTTAATAACACATGGAAAATACTTATTTTTTATCAGTAATCATTGTAATTTAATGTAAAATAAGGGATCACCATTTCTTCCATTTCAAATAAGAGGGGGAAAGGTAATGTTCAGTATCAGCAAAGATATTGAAAACAACAAAAAAAATCTCCCACACAATAGTGATATAAAAAAATTGGCTTAAAGTTTTTGCAGAACAATTTACCCATGGGTAATTGCATACCAAAGCCTTAGAAACATGTATAATTTTTGATATGGCAATTTTATTTTTTATTACTATTTTCATTGATTGATTGGTTTTAGAGAGAGAGGAAAGAAGGAAGGAAGGGAAAGAGAAAGAGAGGCATTAGTTTGTTGTTCCATTTATTTATGCAGTCATTGGTTGCTTCTTGTATGTGTTCTGACTGGGGACAGAACCCACACCTTGGCATATCAGGACAACACTCTAATCCAGCGGTCGCCAACCTTTCGGACCTCACGGACCACCAGTGATCTGCAAACCACTGGTTAGCGACTGCTGCTCTAACCTACTGAGCTACCCAACCAGGACTGGCAGTTTTATTTTTAAAATATTATCTTAAGGAAACAATCATAGATATAAACAAAGAGTTTGCAACAATGATGTTCAGTACAGCATCATTTATATGACTTTGGAAATTACTTAAATAAATGAAAATTTTAAATTGGTTCAATGACCTATGCCAGCTCTAATTCCAGTACTTAAGATGAATTGGAGTGAAATATGCTCAGAACTAGAGCAAAATGCCTGAACTATACCAGAACCAACAAAAGAATTAAAGCACCAATTTGTCCATCAATTATCTCCCTAAACTTCCCATTTTTTTTTAATACGGTTGCACCTAAAACACAAAAGCAAATTTAAAGTATTCTTAACTTTTAAATACTTTTTTTTACTGAAGCTCAAGAATAGAATACATACCAAGTACTGCAAGTAGTCATTTTTATTTATTCCAACAGCTTTGGAATTAGCAGAAATTTTTGAATATTTAACCAACAAGTCCACATAACTCCTCTGCTCTCTCTGTGAGAAACGAGAGAAACGTGGATAAGGAACTCTTGGTTTTGGAAGAAGAACCATTCCAACTGTGGTTTTAACATTTTCCTTTGCTTGAGTTGCTGAACTAACCGCCGGCTCATTTTCTACAGAACTTGCTGAGGCATTCAAATTTTCTCCTATACGTCTGGAAAAAACACACAACAATTTACAAATATGTGCTTTTCACATCAAGATTACTATCATGAGACCTCATGATTCTTAATCACCAGGGAGAATATAGCATGATTAACACAGTAAATTCTGAATTATTATCTAACTTTGCCACCTGCACTTTGATGTTTAGCTATTTGGTGTAAATTAAGTAGGATAGGATCGAATTATAAGCTTACCTTCAATTATCTGATGGAGAGGAAGAGGCATAATCCTTAGACAAATGATTCAATTTGGAAGTTCTTCCCCTGATATTTAGTTGTTGTAATCTTCATTCTTAATAGGTTTTAAAGTACACACACACACACACACACACACACACACACACACACTGTATTTCCTTAGCCTCAACAACTCTAATTTCCAAGACCGTAACTATTCCCTATGAATTAGTTCCAAATTAAACAACGTTAATCCAAGAGGAAGGAAAAGTAATGAAAAAGATGGATGTCTATTGATTCAGTCTTCATTCCTCCATTAATTAAAACTTACTGAGTGACTACCATGCCAGTCCTATGTCAGGTAGTGGAGATGCAACCATCGAACATGATACAATCTCTACTCCCTAGGATGTTACAATCAAGTATATCAGACAACTGAATGGGGGAAAAGGAAAAGTAAATATGTACATCAATGCAATGTGACTATGGAGCTCTCAGGCTTCCAAACTGAACACACTGAATAGGTGACTGAAAAGAATCCTAAAGACATCCAGATCAGAGATTAAGAGGGAGAGGGACAAGAAATATCCAGAGCAGAGGTTCTCAATTGTGACAGTATTAATTCTCTGAGGGCATTTTGGAAGTCTGTGGATGCATCTGGGTTGTAAAAAAAGAGGGAAAGAATTAAAAACATTTAAAAGTGAGGAATACTACCTGCCTCTAACATATGGTACTATCTTGCACAACTTTCAAAGGTTTCTTCAGGCTTTCTGTTATCATACACAAATAAGAATGGCCTGTTATTAACAATACATTTTATTCTGTTTGAATTTCTTATGATTCCTTTATGGCAATGATTTTCAACCTATTTCATCTCATGGCACCCAAACTAAGCACTAAAATTCTGTGGCACACCAAAAAAAATTTTGTTTGCTGATCTGAACCAAAAAAAAGGTATTACTTTGATTTATTCACACCAGTGAGCCCTTGCTGTGTTGGCTATTGTCATGTTTTTTTATCTGACAATCTAAGGGAAAAAAGGTCAGTGTCCCTGACTAAATAGCCAGGTATTGAATGTTTTAAAAATTCTTGTGGCACACCAATTGAAAATCACTGCTTTATGGTATAGTTTATCTTTCTTCTCTTAAATCCAACCTTATTCATTTTAGCTGGTGCATCTGATTACTTCATTATATCTTTTAGTGCAGTAGAAATGAGGCATTTACATATTTAAATACATATTAGAATATAAATTATTTTTCTTCTATTTCACATTTATGTATCTAGTTCATTATTTCTAAATATTATGTCTGTGGCTATTATTATCTATGAATTTCAATTCAGGCTAGTCAAGAAGGTGTCTTATTTCTTATAAATATTTGTTATGAAAAATGGGAGGGTTTTGGCCTGATTAAGGTTGAGAATTACCCAACTAGATCTGTATCTGGACAAAGGGAGAGTTAAGTTCCATCTAAAACTAACACTGACTTGTTTTAAATCAACTTTATAATACTAGGAATATATATGGTAAAAATTCCATAATTTTTAGAAAATGACTAAGGGTTCCAAAATAAAGCAGAAATATTTAAGACCACTCTTTTAGAGATAAATAATAGATGGAAAACTAATCAAGAGAGGTTATTAATGGGTGGAAAAATAATTATGCAAATTAATCCTTTGCACTCGCTTGCTTTTTTCTCGATTCCTTTATTCTACTCGGGATTTAATTTTTTAAATAACCCAGATTTTACAAAGCGCGGCAGTAGAATAAAAAACTGGAGTTTCTTTTCATACAAACTTATTTATTTGGATTTTTTTATATTTCAAATTATTGATACATTCAAAGAGTAATTTTAATCTCGATGCTAACCGTGTCGAGTCACACTGGACATCCGAGTGCAAAAGGTTAAAATAAGGATTATTAGATTGGCTCTGAAAATAATACAAGTTAAAAAGACATACTTAGCGACTAAAGTTTCTCCAATAACTGTAAAAAATAAGCACATTTTTGGTTAACAAAATGAATATTAACTGCTGATCTTGGGAGAAATGTATCACAGCAAATTGATTTCTCACTAGAAAATGTCTTGAGAGCTATTCAAACTTAACAGTATTGTGTCCGCAACTTTTAACAATACTGCTTCACAGCTGTCTCTCTGAATATGAGAACATGTCTGTCCTTGTGGCACAAACTGGCAAATTTAATTAAGCTGCTGCAGCAACAAGATGCTGACTCAGATATGCCAGAGTAGGAATGTCAAGAAATTCTAGCAGTTTAAATTGGCTACATTCAGCAAAGAATGAAATGGCAGCACATCAAGATCATTTCCATGTGCAGTGCTGTCAAAATCTTCATCAGGGTGCAAGCCAAAAGCATCTGACAGGGTTTCTCTAACCACATTTACAGCATTATATTTTATTTCAGTTGATGGTTTGAAGTTTTCACACTTCATTTTGTCTACTACCCATTCTCCTTTTTTACTTAAAGTTTCTATGGAAAAAAGGCAGAATTCAAAACTTCAAGTTTCTTAATTTTTAAATCTACTGACTTGGGCAGCTTCTTTCAGTAGCATTTGGAAATGGTGCTTGTTCTCTCCATCTAAAGTCTACCTGTACCTCTTGAATTTGATTAACTTTTCTATATTAAACATGTTGAAATTTGATAATTATTTTTCTATTTACAGCTACTTTCCCCTTTGTTGGAAACTCAGTTATAAATATCTACAACCAGACACTGTAATTTGGAAAAAAGGCAAATGTTTACCTTTCAATGAAGGGTTGAATGAAAACTTCACATTGTTAAAAGTAGTGCAGTTAGAGTTATTAAAGTAATAATAAATTATTTTGTGCTATATAGAAATCTAAAGAAAGACAAGCATACTCTAGGAAAAATAAATTTTAGGAGTTAGGTGAGCCCAACTGCCAGCAAAATGTCCTCTCCCTTACATAATCCAGATTATAATCCACACCTGGGATATGCTGAACAGAAGTGGACTCGTATAGAACCATTAAAATAATGAAGAAGCAGTGACAGATTAAAGAAGATTAATATTACAAATTTTTAGTCTGATGAAAAAAAAAAAGGAAGGCTGAGATAAAAGTTCTTGAAATGGTTAGGTTTTTATTTTAAGATAAAGGTATATATTTGCTGAATTCCAGAATACTAGAATTGGTAGGTATTCTTTTATTCAAATAAACAAAGACAATTCTTTATTTAATTAATAAGTTTTAAGAGTGGGGAGGAAGGGGCCAATGGGGGAAAAAGGAAAATATCTGTAATACTTTCAACAATAAAGATAAACTTTAAAAAATTAGTTATCCCTAAGAAATGGTACAAATGAATAACAGAAATAGCTTTAAAAATATAGCCATAGCTGCACATTCATAAGGGATCTATTGTCTTATCTGTCTATAGCTGATATTAGCAAATACATAATTATGCAGTTTGGAAAGAAGAATACTGCTTCTGAAATTGCCTTTTTAAAAATATTTACTTTTCAACTGTCTCTTTAATACAACTTTTGCTTGCTTTTAACGTGAACCTATGTATTAATCTGATGGAATAAAAAAGTACTTGTTTCTTTAATGCTTTTAATAGCAATCTGGCAAATATCTATCAAAATAAAAAACACATGCATACCCACATCTTACAGAAATTTATCCTACTTCTTATAAAAAGGATGCTCACTGTTTGCTATAGTAAAGGTATGGAGATGACCTAAATGAATATCAACGTGTATTCATTAATAAAAAGGATGTATAAAAAAAAGGATGCTCACTGTTTGCTATAGTAAAGGTATGGAGATGACCTAAATGAATATCAACAGTGTTAATTAACTGATTCCACAGACACATCCTCAAAGGTTCAAATTCAAAAGGTTGGGTTGAGAGTGCAAAATCAGTCTTTTTTAAAAGCTCCACAATCTGATGAGCCAGCATGTTAAGCTTGACAATGAAGACGGCAAAAGAGACTGAGAAATACCACAGTCACCAGAAATCTAAGAGTGAGATATCTCTGTAGTCAATAGCTCCTAGATCTTGAGAGGAGCAGTGTTAGTAGACTAGAGAGGGTAAAGCCAGATTAAGTGGGATGTTCAGTGAAAGCAAGTCCAATGAGCTATGTAGTGAAGGAGTTTTTTTTATACTGTTTTTTAAATCCATTATCCCAATATGTCTTTTGATTGGAGAGTTTAATTCATTTAAAGTAATTATTGATAGGGAAGGACTTACTATTGCCTTGTCTGTTGTTTTCTGCATGTGTTATACAGTAGTATTTTTGTCCTTTTTCCTCCTTGTATATTGCAAGCATATACAAGTCTTTAAAGGAGTCTAAGTATAAATGAGCAAATAAATAAAAAAAGTAACTAGAAGGGAATCTGGAGTCCAGGGATTAGAGACAGAAAAACGTGAGCACTTTGAAATACAGGAATACCTTGCAAATTATTGTGGGTTGCATTCCAGACCACAAAAAAGCAAGTTTTGAAATAAAGTGAATTGTAACTTTTTTGCAGGTATTGGTCTTGCCTTCAATGTGTAAAAACACACACCTGTGAGATTCAATAAAATGAGGCAGGCCTGCACTTACAAGAGAGAACAAAGGCATAGAAGTAAAAGGGGGTACTAACTGACAAAAAGGGTACTGAGAAAGCAGGGAAAGATGGGGTTCCATTGGATGCAGAGGCTGGAAATAATACTTCCTCCGCTGAAAAAGGCATGGTCAAAGGATGAAAGCACATGGGGAGCTTCCTAATTCCTTATTTGGCATATTTACGCCTTTCTAGTAAACCTGATTATTTGGTTTGAGGATCCATCCACAAACAGTAGAAACAACTGATCACAAAGGAAAGAGTTGTTAGAGGCAGGTATGCAGTGAGAAGGGAAAATTATCACTTAATGGGCATTAAATATCAGAGAGTGAAAAAAAAATCTCTGGCATTTTGGCAGTATCTATTAAAATATTAAATGTATATACCCTTTGGCCAAACAATGAAATTTATATAAATTTAACTCAGAAATAATTACAAAAAGTTCATCAATGTATTCTTTATAACTTAAAAAAAAAAGAGGAATACAACATTTTGCAATATAAAACTAGCTAAATGAATTAAAAAGTACACTTACTAGTATATAATATACTAGAGGCCTGGTGCATGAAAAGTCATGCACTGGAGGGGGGGTCCCTGAGCCTGGCCTGCCCCTCTCACAGTCCGGGAGCCCTCAGGGGCAGGAGGCAACCTGGTGATCAGGGGAAGGTGATGCCCCCATCACACCTCTGCTGCTGCCACTGCCGGCAGCACAAGCCTTGGCCGGCCCTGGTTACCTGAGCCTCGGGCGGCCCTGGGGGGCTGGGCAGCAACATCCGAGGCTTGCCTGCACCTCGGGTGTCGGCTGGGCAGCCGCCATGCAAGGTTTGCCTGTGCTTCGGGCATCAGCTGGGCAGCCGCCATCCAAGGCTTGCCTGCACCTCAGGCCGGCCCTGGGCGGCTGGGGGGCTGAGGGCGGATCTGGCAGCACCATGCGCCTGCCGCCCGCCCCCCGCACTCCCACCCCCGGCTGGGCTGAAAGGACTGTGGGACTCAGGCAGGGCTGAGGGGACTGGGCGCCACCATCTTTGTGATGGCATGTTGGTCAATTTGCATATTCCCTCTTTATTACATAGGATAATATACAACCATCAAGAAGATTGAGCTACATATGCAGGGGCATAGAAAGATACAGGAAATATTATTTTAAATGAAAAAAACAAATGATAAAAACAGTTTTATGGTATTCATGGCTTTACATAGTATTTATAATATGACCCTATTTTTGAGTATGTGTGTGTGTGTGTATATATATATATATATGTATATATATATATACATATATATATATACATATATATATATATACATAATATATATATATATATATATATATACATATATATATCTGTTTATGGGTGGGGAAAGGATTGAAACGTTATATACTAAAGAGTGGTCACTGGAACAGTTCTTCTGTTTTCTAATTTTTACATTTCTGCAATCTGAATGTTTAGTAGTGGATACAGACAGATATAAAACTTCAAATATCAGAAAAATAACAACCAAATATGGAAATAGGTAACCAAATAAATAAACTTATTACCTGTTAGATAAATTACATAGTTCTTTCAAACTTGGAGCCATGGAATGATCTTTATAATTTTCTCGAGAGAAAAATGTCTTAAGGCCATTTTTTGAGGCGACATCCCTGTGAAGCAAAGTAATTGTATTTGACAATTCAAAATCTCAAGGTAGAGTAAGCAGCATAATGGTACAATTGTAATTTATAACTACATGCCCTCTACACCCCCTTTCCTAGACAGTCATCTCTTCATAATTTTAATTTCATGTACCAGATGTATGAGTTCAGATGTTTTCCTTCTTAGATAGCTTTACCCTAGGCCTATTCTGAAATTCTCCAGCTGCAACAACCAGTCTTGCTTTTCCTTTAGTATCCAATTAAATAAATGTCAGAAATAACTAGAGAGTTAAAAATAGAACAGATTATAAGTACAATAAAAGGTCTGTCAGAGGCAGGACTCACCTCTGGCTCTGGGCATAGCATTTTATTTGGTTACTGACAGAAAATGCTTCTCTATTTATTTTTGTTTCATGCACTATTATGTCAGGACACAAGACACTAAAAAGACAGCATATCTTCACATTTTCATTAACCTGGCAAATGTGATAAAAGGTGTGTCTGTACTAAAACCACTTCTAAGGTCATATGTGATTTTCCATAACATAAATAATTTAGAGACTAATATATTAGTTAATGCTTTCCATATAGTAAACATCCAATAAATGCTGATTGAATGAAGGAATAAAAAAACTAAAAACACTGAGAATCATTAACCTGGAAGGACAAAGATTAGTAGGATTCTGTGGTCAAGGATAGTTCAAGGGCTTCAATACTGTGCAAGGGCTCTAAATCACATTGGGTTTCACAAGGTCAATGGTATAGTATAAGAGCATCCATCCTGCTTCTGAACATACATTTTATGGCAAGGAGCATAAACATGTATACCAAGCATGTCAAACTCAAAGGCTAACACGGGCCAAATAAACAAGGTTTAAAACAAAAGCTTCAATTTTCATAGAAACATAGGTTTATTTCGATAGAGACATACTGAATACAAAGGTATGAAATAAATGAGTAATCATTAACATAAAATAATAGAACATCTTAATAAAAATTAATACTTTTTCTTAAACATTAACTTACCAGACACTGAATAACTGCACAAATTAATAAGCATAACGCAAATAAACCTATTTTTCTTGTTCTCTGAAAGTGAAGTATTTCCTGTTGCGCACACCAAACAAGTCAGTACAAGACTAATGACATGGCAATCGGCTGCTAAAATATTCGCTGCTAGTATTAGTGGAGAGAAATGGTGAGCCAGAGCGTAAGGGAAATGAATGCAATACGATTATAGTAATCAGTCATTAGTGAACGTTGTAGTTCATTATTAATTACTAGAGGCCTGATGCACAAAGATTCATGCAAGAATGGGCCTTCCTTCCCCTGGCTGCCAGCAGTGCCTTCGCTCTGGCCGGAGTCGCCTTTCCGCTCAGGCCCGGAGCCGCCTTTCCGCCTTCTCATGCTGCCCAAAGGCCTGGAGCGGCTGAGGTGGTGTGGAATGCCTGTGTCCCACCCCACCCCAGCCACTTGGTGCCTGTGTATGCAAATTAACCCACCATCTTCGTTGGGTTAATTTGCATACTCACTCCTGATTGACTGGTGGGTGTCGCAAAGGTATGGTCAATTAGCATGTTACTCTTTTATTAGGTAGATTATGTATAACAGAAAATTGTAAAAATTAAGTTACGAAATTTTTATTAAAATGTTTCTTACATACTGTTATATTGGCTGGGCCACAAAAATATTCGTTGTGGAGCCCATGGGGCCCGCGGCCCATGGGCTGCGAGTTTGACATGCTTGGTGTATACCTCTAATTAAATGGCAACTTCTGGCTGGCCCATTTCCAAAATAAAAAATTCTAGCATATTTCATACTCATTTCTTACTATTTTTAAAGGCATTTATCCAAAAAGAAAAAAGTTCAAGTATAAATGGTAAAATTAGAATGTCTTACTTGCTATGCACCAATGTGGTTCTTATGACTTACTAGAGGCCTGGTGCATGAAATTCGTGCATGGAGGGGGGTGTCCCTTAGCCCGGCCTGCACCCTCTCCAATCTAGGACATCTCTTTCGCAATCCAAGACCGCTGGCTTCTAACCGCTCGCCTGCCTGCCTGCCTGATCGCCCCTAACCACTTCTACTTGCTGGCCTGATGCCCGTAACTGCTCCCCTGCCGGCCTGATTGCCCCTAACCACCTCTACTTGCCAGCCTGATGCCCCTAACTGCTCCCCTGCCGGCCTGATCACCCCTAACACCTCTGCCTGCCAGCTTGATCGCCCCTAACCGCCTCTGCCTTCCAGCTTGATTGCCCTTTAACTGCTCCCCTGTCGGCCTGATCGCCCCCTAACTGTTCCCCTGCCAGCCTGATCTCCTCTTAACTGCTCCCCTGCCAGCCTGATCATCCCCTAACTGCTCCCCTGCCGGTCTGATTGCCCCCTAACCTCCTCTACCTGAAGGCCTGATCGCCCCTAACCGCCTCTGCCTGCCAGCCTGAACACCCCCTAACTGCTCCCCTGCTGGCCTGATCACCCCTAACTGCCCTCCCCTGCCAGCCTGATCGCCCCTAACCGCCTCTGTCTCAGCCCCCACCACCGTGGCTTTGTCCGGATGTCCAGAAGATGTCTGGTCTAATTAGCATATTACCCTTTTATTAGTATAGATTATGGTACTGTATATTTGCTATCTGATTACATTTTAAGGTTTTTGCATATCATACAAAAACAAAGTCATGGGGCTCAGGGATTGACTGTGAGCTCTTTGGGGGAATGGAGCATTGTTTGCATTAAATAAATACTTATTAAGCACATACTGAGTGCATCTTCTTTGAATCAGGTACTATTTTAATTATTTTTATAATCTCTCATAACTTTTATATTCTCCTTGGCTAGCAAACTATAGATGCTCAGTAAATGTGCGCTAAATTAACCTAAAGCCACACGAGTATTTGTTAGATCTCTGCAAAGCCACTTATGTTACTTAAGTGAGTCCTCTATTTGTGAAGTTCTCATACACTTCTAAAATAGTCCATGCATTTACATGAGCACTTGATACAGATTCCAACATAACAAAAAGAAGCTTGTCTATTCTTAAAGGGGGGTCTTTTTACTACTTGTACAGCAGTGGGCAAGGTCCTTGGACACAAGAAAATTCCAGCATCTCTCCTTCACTAACAGAGCAACAACAAGTACGTGATGGAATTATACTTGGTAGCGATCTGAGTGCTGAATTGTCACTTTAGGAGAGGAAGTGCAGTCGGCTATACCTCGAAAAGTGCTCAGCATGTGCAGATGAGGATGGGATAAATTCTGAGCCACTGAACTTCTATTTTCTTTCTGTTTCCTCCAAAGCTCTGCAGGTCAAAAACCCTCCTTTCCTAATCTAACCCAGTCCCACGTTCATTCTCTTTAGGTGATTACAAACGGAAGTAACTCACCAATTCAGCCTCGGTTCACTCATGGCCATTATGGAGCTCTTATTCTTAGACGTCTGTGTCAGTCGAGCTCACAATTCTGCTGCCTGGTCGAGCAGGCTCCAGCAGAGGCAGGATTTCTCCAGAATCACCTGGGGAAAAAATAAAAGGTCAACATTGAAAATAGGTGATTGGGTAGACCAGGTGCTGTTAACCCATGCTCCTAACACCTATCCTAAAACTGACAGGACACCTGAAACAGAATGCAGCAGACGAAAGCTTGCAAGGTTCTTGCAGTAGAACAGCAATGACGATGTAGTCCTTCTCCATTTAACTTGTTCCAAGAATGGCACTCTCAGAGCCCAAACAGAATGGTGTTCTCATTGCTTACAGACCGCGTTACTGTATGGCATGGAGCGGTATGTCTTAGCGCTCCCTCTGCCCCTCATTGCCAAAAGAAATATGGCTTAGGGTTTCCCAATCATGCCCTGCTATGGGTCCGATTCGGCAAGCAATGCAGGAAAAAAAAAAAAAAAAAGCCTGGATATCAAAAATCATTCCAAGAGAACCTCATTTTTGAGGCGACTGCGGTCCAGGCAACTCAGGTGACATTTCACAGGGTCACTTAGAGGAATCACCAGGACTGCACGTGGGGCTTGGCCACTCCAAGTTCGGTGCCTCTCCGGTCGCCCTGGGCGGACCCAGAGGGTGTGGATGAGAAACCTGCAAACTGAGGAGTCGGACCCTGTGCACCGGGCAGGCCTGACAGGCTCCCACTGAACCCACCTCTCACTCCTTGACCCAGGGTGAGGCAGGGAGAGAGAGCCAACGCCGCAAAAGGAATGTCTGCGGGTAAGGGGACTAAATGGCTTCGAAGAGAAACAAGGTCTCAGGAGGGTGGGTCAGGGGGAGACTGAGCTGGGCCTGGGCCGCGCCAGAACTGGAGCCGAGCGCCCCAGCCCGGCCGCGCGGGCCGCCATGTTCCCTCCGCCCGCCCTTCGAGCGCGCGTCTCCCGGGCAGCGCCCTCCGCCCCGCGTCTCCCGGGAAGCAGCCTCTCCGCCCACCTCGCGGTCCCGACCGCTGCGGCCCAGGCCGTGTCCCCACTCCACACACAGCCGCGCACGCCCTGGGAAGCCCTTATTTAAAGAACGTAGCCACGCCACCTCGGCCCAGCGTGGTGACGTCACGCGACGCAGAGGGCGGGGCCGTGCGCCAGGACTATGTTCAGCTGGAAACTGCGGGACCGGGCTGGCCAGGTGGGAGGGGCCGGCCAGGTGGGTGGGGCTGGTCAGGTGGGAGGGGCTGGCCAGGTGGGAGGGGCTGGCCAGGTGGGCGGGGCTGGCCAGGTGGGAGGGGCTGCGGGTTGCAGGAGGTTCTAAAAGGCCCTCCACCTCCTGGAGGTTGAAAAGTTAGGAGGAGGGCCAGTGGCATGTACAGCACTGAAGGGGTCCCAACAGACTCATCTTGTGATCTTAGCCCACTGTCTTAACTTCCCTAACCCTGACACCTCATCAGTAAAATGGAGATACTTAGTGGGGTTTTTGAAAGGATTAAGTAGAATAAGAGATTAACTGTGCTCAGCCACAAGACCTGGCACATAGTAGTGGCTCCCCCACTCCATGCCCATCCCAGTTTAGATGTCAGTTTCCACCTAGTTTGTTGTGTGTGGGGTTGTTTGGGTTTTTTTTTATGCATTAAGGAAGGGTTTATTGAGCACTAATAATTTATAATTTGTGCTTGGTGCTGGGTACATCTAGGACTAAGACCAAATACCAGTTTTTCCAAGAGCTTTTGATGGTTGAGAATCTAAGATATTCACATTATACAATTATAAAACAAAATAGAAAGGGATAAGCAATATAAGAAAGATATATAGAAAAGATGGTGTGAGTACAGAGAGGGAGACAGAAGGCTGCTTCGAATAGCTAAAGACATGTATGAGTACTTATATGGCAGTTACCACATTGGGCACTAGACATGTCAGTTCATTTGAAGATTTTGAAGTATGAAGATGATGGGAAAGGGCATTCTAGACAGAGACCAGCACAAGGAGTTACATAACCGTATTGCATGAACAGAGTTCAGTTTGTGTGCTATCAGGAAACCGTGTTCTAAATCTTAAAATGATTTATGATGTTTAAAGTATGTTAACATAAAAATTATACTTACATTAAAAATATCCCTTGAATGTAAGAACCCTGAGGTAGTTTATTTTGCCTGGAATGCAAGGTTTATGAAGAGTAGTAGAAAAGGATTTGGAAAAATAGGTTGAGATCAGACTACAGAAGCTTTTATAAGCCAAAGTACAAGTTTTTACTTTATTGTATAAGAAACAGAATGCTGGGAGGAGAGGGGAGCTTATAAGCAGAGGAATGACTCAATCAGATATAAGTTTCAGGACAGTTTATCTGGCAAGGTATTGAATGAGTTGTAGGGAAGAGGCTGGTTAGGAGACAGTGCTTGTGAATACTTGCAGATCAACCGGTGCAATGACGCCTGGCATTGTGCAGGTAGGGAGCAGTTTTTATTAGGTGTGATATGAGTGGCCTGTGCTAGGATAGAGATGGACATCCAGGCAATGTAGAAGTTAATGTGTTGGGTACTATCTCAGGCAGAGAGAGTTGGGGAGTCCTGTCCTACTCTTTAGCAACTGCTCAAGGACTGCTCCAGAAATCTTTAAGCACTCATGCTGCTGGGATGCACCAGCCCACAGTAGTGTGCTATGGTAACATCACCAGATATGGCCTGTTTTGAGGTTCTAGATTATCATCAGACAGTCTGCTCTTGAGTTCCGGTGGTTGCAAGATACCACCCGGAATCAGAATTTTTAGAGCCAGAAGGAACGTTGGAGATTATCTAGTCCAGTGGTCGGCAAACCGCGGCTCGCGAGCCACATGCGGCTCTTTGGCCCCTTGAGTGTTGCTCTTCCACAAAATACCACGTGCGGGCGCGCGTGTACAGTGCAATTGAAACTTCATGGCCCATGCGCAGAAGTCGGTTTTCGGCTCTCAAAAGAAATTTCAATCGTTATACTGTTGATATTTGGCTCTGTTGACTAATGAGTTTGCCGACCACTGATCTAGTCCAACCCTCTTGTTTTCCTGATAAAAAAACTGAAGCTCAGATTGTCAAGTGACTTTTCCAACATTGCATGATCAGTGATAAAGCTGATACTAAAAATCAGGTCCCATAACTTTTGCCATTACAATATATTAAATATATACATCTCTTCCTTTATGCTCTGTATTGTAAACCAGAAGCAGTTTAGTGAAAAGAACATGAATTTTTGGAGTTCACCATATATGGATTTGATTTCAACTTCCTGTTTATTGGCAGTGTGATCCAAAATATGTTGTGTCTCTTCTTTGAGCCCAATTAGAGGAGACAGTAATAGCTCACCTACAGGATTGTAGTGAGGATTAGAAGTAATATGTAAATGAGTAAATATGCCAAATAATGAGTAAAGAGTAAATGTTAAACAAATAGTAGCTATTGGTATATACTTTTTCTGCTTCCCTCCCAAACCCACAATGCAGTGAAGGTGGCATTGAAAACAAATGGTTATAATTCAAATAAGAAATGATATACACAGAGATTACCGAAGATTCTATGGGAACACAATGAAGAAGAAACTCTTTTTGACTGAGACACTTTAGAGACATTTCAGAGAAGTCTGATTTACATTGGGTCTTGAAGGATGAGTAGGAGTGTCCTGGGTAGAGAAGGGACTGTGCATTTTCAAGAGTGAAAAATCACAGAAGTGTGAAACAGCATGTTCTGAGGAAGGGGAAAAGCTACTGCCTTGTGTGTGTGTGGAGGGGGGGCGGGGATGAAGATCATTGGAGGAGAGGGGCTAGAGAGGGTCTTCATGCCATGCTAGAGAATTTGTGCTTTTGGACTTCATTCCCTGGTAATAAGAAAACCAGTGTGTGTGTGTGTGTGTGTGTGTGTGTGTGTGTGTGTGTGTGTGTGTGAGAGAGAGAGAGAGAGAGAGAGAGAGAGAGAGAGAGAGAGAGAGAGAATGCTTTATTGAGGTGTAATCTACCTACTGTAAAATTCACTCATTTTATTTGTGTTATTCAGTAATTTTTTAGTAAGTGTAGGGAGTTTTGCAATGATCAACATTACCAAGTTTGGAACATTTCCATTACATTAACCTGGAAAATCATTTGTGTCCATTTAAAATTAATTATTCTTCCCACCCTCAACCCCAGACAAGCACTAATCTCCTTTCTATCTCTATAGATTTGCCTTTTTCTGGACATTTCATATAAATCAAATGATATGTAGTCTTTTGCATCTGGATTCTTTTCTTAGCAGAATATTTTTGAGGATCATCCATGTTGTAGCAGTATTAGTAGTCATGTAGCTGAATTGTAGCCCATTTATGGATATGCCTCATTTTGTTTACCCATTTGACAGTTGATAGACATTAGGTGGTTTGTACTTTTCGGCTGTTATGACTAATGTTGCTGTGAACATTTGTATACAAGTCTTTGTGAACTTTGTGTTTTCATTTCTCTTGGGTAGATACCTAGGAGTGGAATTGTTGGGTTGTATGTAAATTTATGTTTAATTTTTTAAGACACTGCCAAACTGTTTTCCAAAGTGACTGTACTCTTTGATTCTGTGGAATTTTAAGCAGAAGAAAGATTTGGTTGTCCATATCTGCTAAACTGAGAAACCCCAGAAGCTGAATGAGAAGCCAGTTTCCGTTTGAAAGAATTTATAAACAGTAGGTACTTATTTTGAGTTTGTAAACATTTCATAGGACCAAAATTTAGAAAAGAATGCAAGCATCTAGCTAAACAAGGTTATCATAATTGTTATTAGGTGTGTATTTCTTCTTGTGGATGAAACCAAGACAGAGAAATGTGCAAGATCATTTGCAGTTCAGCACATCAGCGGTTAGCCTTCCCAGCATATGAGGATGGTTCTATTTTCTCACAGACCTGGCATGAGAAGCAGGCCTGCTTCATACCAGTCCATTTGATCCAAATGCACATTAGAAGTCTACTAGTAATGTTAAGAGGCTAGACTGATCTTGCCCCATGAAACAAAGCTTAGTAGTAGTAGCACTAAGACATGTGTGGTCTTACTGACTAGTCTATGATTATTTCTTTGGCTTTATCTCCAAGAGTTTAATAATGACCTGATTTGTTTTCTTTATCTAATTCTCCCATGAGATCAGTATAAACAGAACTATAAGACGTCCCTTTTATGCTACTGTGTAAGAACCCTTTTGGAAGTGGAGCAAGCTAATCCATGGTGGAGAAGTAAGTGTAAATCATTGTTTTATCAGAAGGAGCTTAGGCATGAGTTTGGCCAAAGGCCTAGAGGTGACAGATTTCATATATTGAACTTCACTATTTCCATTTACTCTCAATTTTCCAAGATGCTGGAAGGTGGTGAATATTTATAATTATATGGAATTAATTTGACAGTCCATAAATAGTTCACACACATAATGTCATTCTCCCCCTTCTCTGAGGCAGCTGGAAATAAAGGCAGGATTAGGAACTGTTCGTTACATGCGACAATTTTGGGGATCAACTCAATATTTATTTTACTGTGTAAGAGAGACTTAGGTATTGTAGTGTGTGTGTGTGTGTGTGTGTGTGTGTGTGTGTGTGTAGGAAAATGCCGACTTAGTTGCCTTTATTCTGATTTCAGAATATTTTATAATTTAAATGTCCTTAATGTTACTTTAAAAATAATTTATAGTGAGGTTTTTGCATTGTTATAAGAGTATGATACTTAGCTGATATTAAATTTATTGGTTCCCTCCTATATCATCTACTCAGGAGGAAGGATGGGGCTGGAGGAGGCAATGCTAGCCCAAGTAAAGTAATATTTTTAGTCTTTGGCATCATTAAAATCTTTGGCAGCATTTCTGATGTTACATTTTAAAGATGTCTGAAGCAAAGATGACAAAGTATTGTATGCATCCAGGAGTTCTCCCCTCCTACTCTCAGAGCAGATGTCGCTAATCAGTCAGGACCCCTTCTCCTCTGAGACAGGAAGCAGCCTCAGAAGGCTCTATCAGTCATTAGACATTAGCTCACAAGTTAAAACTTCTTTGCCTTCTCTGATCAAAAAGGTAGTTTGATCCTTGTACATGTTTTCTCTCTGCAAAATGGAAATGAATTGTGTGTTTTTTTAAATACTATACTATAGATCAGTGCATCTCAAACTTTAGTATGCAAAGCAATCACCTGGGGATCTTGTAAAAATGCAGATTCTGATCTGGTAGTTCTGGGGTGGTGCTTGGGAATCTGCATTTCTAATAAGGTCAAGGTGACAGGTGATGCCAGGGTTACTGGTCTGTCGACACACTTTGAGTAGCAAGGTCTACTAGACTGTTCTCTGGAGACAAGCTGTAAGCTAGAAAACTATGTATAATGCAACTCAATAAGCAAAAAAGAAGAAAAACAAGGCAAGTGTTCCATTAGAAGCTGAAGTTTTATTATAGGATAATAGTACATAAAGCACATCTAAAATTGATGTGTTCAATGCACTTTTAATAAAGGTAATGTAATATTAAAGGTAGAGTTTCTAAGTACAATATAACAACATTCATATTAGAATGAAAATCGGAGTATTTAAAAGACAACATTAAATCTCTCTTTTTTTTACATCTTTGTATTTACAAAATGAATCAAAATATCTTTTTAAATTCAGGACACAATAAAATAACAAACAGCTGGAAATAAGCAGACTACTGTAAGAGTGAACTGAAAAGAAAACCCAATGTATGTGAAAAGTTGGATGATCTTCTAATAAAGATCATTAGCAAAGTTTTAGTACAATACTATTTTTAGGATACCCAGAAATGGCTTGCATTTTTAGTGTGGCAGAAAAGGAATTTTTACATACTGTACACAAAACAGACAGATATATTTATAGGTACAGTATTACTGTTTCCAAACTTGCATGTATATTTACAGAAGGCTGAGTTTGTTACTCACGAGTTTTGTGAAATTTGTGTGCTTAATCCTCAAGACCTACACACAATTAGAATCGGCATTTCATGTGGTCTTTTTTAAATGTGGGTCTAATACTTGGTTGTAGAAGAAAGTGTTAATTATAGGCTTGGCATACTTTATAAATTTACTGTAACACCCCAGAAAAAGAATTTGGATTGGGACACACTCATTGTTACTTAATAATTATCAAATGCTGGCATGTGCTGGCCATTGTACAGACACAAAGAAATACAATCTCTATCTCCAGGAAGCTTAGGATACTGAATGGTGCTTAAAAAAAAAAAATTCCATCTCTTTCTAAGTGAAGCAGTAAGGAATGACATGACTTATAGTAAAAGAGATTTCTCCTTAAACTGTAGCCAATTCACTTTAAAAGGTTAACTATTAGCATCAGCTTTCATTAACCACATGATTGCATTTGTAATTAAGTTAACAGCAACTCTTCCATAAAAATGGAAACTGTCTAAATTGTGGGTAAATATGCAGTGCATGGAAGCCAATAACCATGGCTTGAGAATTTATCACCTTCAATTACAAAAAGTGCAGTAAACAGAAACATTTGCTCTATATTTATAAATTGCTCAAAAATCTTTGCTAAAGATCTTACAAATTCAGTAATATTACAGAACAATTCTAATCAATATTTAATAAGGTTAATTACATCCTTAGTTAGATATTTGATATACTTGGATTTTTAACAATGCCAATAGGTCTTGGGAGAATAGGTGAGAGAGTTTAAACTCATTATTAAATGATGACTTTTAACATGAAGGCCCTTCACTCAGTTCATAGAACTAGTTGAGGTCATAATTAAAATAGAATGTCCTTTGTTGAATTTGCTCTATTGGGCCATGTTCTGCCATGACAGTGGATGTCTTCAGATTCCTCATGGTTCAGGAAGGAGGGGAAAGGGTTATTCCGCCATCAAGCCACCAAGGATATTTTATATAAATGCCTATTATCTATAATAGGAGCTAAGTACACAACCCTGTCAGGTGTCAATAATATAATTTCTTAGAAGAAAAAAAAGGATTACTCCATTAAACTAGAGTGTTTCTTTAGGATCTTGAAGGCCTGGCAAATTATTTTTCAGCTTAGGAGATATGGTATAAAGCCAAGTAGCAAACATAAAGTCAATGCTAATAAGTTTTCATATATCCATATTTATAAACAAATTCACCCTATTGATGTCAAATATCCATACTAAGGAAGTAATTTTATCCTAATTAAATACATTCTAGAATAATTTATATAATGATAGTATGTATTTAAAGAGAAAAGCATGTCCCAAATCCAGCACTCTGATACAGCTGCCAGTTGGGCATAGGTAGATATATATAGATATATATATATGTATATATATACAAATATATAGTTATACTCAGTGAAATTAACAAGACCCAAAGGTGGTATTGTCTAGGAATAAAAGGTTGTTGTTGTTTTTTTTGTTCACAAAAGTAACTTATCTAGCACCACACATCAGAAAAACACAAAAATAGCACACTCTAGTTCTAAACAGCTATGTCTAAAATAGATTATATAGTAAAACCAGTATTATACAGCATATTGTGGATTTGATAAACAGATAAATATTTGCACTGAGTAGGCTGTTTATAATATAACATTTTCTTATCTATACAGAATGAAAGCCAAAAAGTTAACTGTATAGAGATGTGCAGAACAACATTAAATATTATGACTCAAAAGCAGGGATGAAGGTAAATTTGAAAGAAGAGGAAGAGAGAAAATGTTTACAGGCCATTACAAGTTCTTAAGTTAACAGTAAATAAGGAATCAATTGCTCGAGTTGAAGAAAGCAGTAAACAAGAGATTGCATTTACATGCAGATGTCTAAAATTTGTATTTTTTTAAAGTCTATGCACAAAAGTCATTTGTTTTATTGCTTGACATTCAGTTATGGCTAGATATTTAATCTATTTTTTTGTACTTTGGAAACAAGAATATTGTTAAAGGTGCCATAAAAATGGACAACATTGAAAACGGTTTGCAAATAAACCACCTAACACTGCAGTTCTTTATACATATTAAAAGCCTTGTCTGGGGTTTGTCATATGTTAAATATATTTAAACTGGGAAAATATGTTGTAGCTTGAAGCCTCCCATTGGCCCAAACATCCAATACAAAAACACATCTCCACAAAAGGAGCAGGCAGACAAACAGGGACATTTAAAGAAGCAGCCAGCTAATGTCCTAATGTATAAAAATTTACCACTGTTTTATGTGAGATTTCAAACAATTGTGGATAGAAGAAAATTTTTGATTCAGGAAAGTGTGTACAGTACATATGCATTTTTTCATGTGTGTGAAATCATATTCACTATATGCTCAAGAATGATCTGAATTTACATATGTAATCTGTTCACTGATGACCAAGTTCCTAGAAATAGTATTCATCCACATTGAAGTGATAATGAATGAGAAAGGAATCACACATGAACACTGGAGAAATTTTAGTTGCTCTTAGAGAACAACATAATGGCATGTGCAACATGTCAAAGCTGAGAGCGAGCTATCTTTCATTAGTTCTTAGAAGAAAAATAAGAAAAGAAGTGTGATACTGCTAGTGTGGTAAACATACTAAATGTAAACAGCAAACACGGATTCTCTAGGCATCCATTTAAAATATTCATATTCACTTTCTTAACACAAGACTCCATTTTATGTTTCACTGCTGAAAAAACATTTCTCTTAGGATTCACTATGCTGTCACTCATTTATAAATAAATAAATAAATGACTGAATGTATTTATTGCTTGAAGTTCTGAGGGTTTGTTTAAACATGAAGATCTTCTCCCCACCCCCTTCTATGATATTTCCTTAGTATGAAACCAGGCTTTTAGGTTATCTTTAAAACTGTTCTGAGAGCCTGACAAAACTGATCTCATTTGTACTAACAAATAAGCAAACAGATCCAGAAGTGAAACCAATTGCTTTGTAAAACCATTGCTTGTTAGCCTTCTCATCTTTTAAGGATAAACAATCATAGGAAGGTCTCTTTAATGAAATCTGGTGGAACTCTTTGCTAATACTAGTGTTTAGGGATAGTATGGTAGACTATTAGCAACAGATCAAGATTTAATGTTGCAGTTGCCTTTCTGGGCACATAATCTGATCTATTGTATAAAGTTGTTTTTATGGGGTTCTGTTGGGTCATCCCTTTATAAGAAGTGGCAATCAAATGCTAGAATATGTAAAAATGTCAATAATGTGTGTGTATATATATTCATATATATATGTGTGTGAATATATGTATACATATATGAGAGAGAGATTTCTGCCCATTTCCATGGTATTTATTTTCAAAAACAAGGTAAAAGCTTCCTTTTCATCTAAATGACATAAATAACATGTGCAAAAAACATGAAAAGTTTTCCCAAATTATACTCTTGTGTGGTCTTAAAAAAACATCTGTATGTATATTCCAAGTGTGAAATGGAAGAATCAAAGGCAACAATTACCCTGAGGTTCACTGCCTTTATGGAAAGCAATATATAGAAATATGAGAACAAAACTGTATTTCAAAAATGTAAAGCGTGACCCTAAAAGCTGTCTCATGCTATTGTTACCAGGTGGGTTTTGTTTATCTTTAAACATTATCTCTTGTATTACTTCGACAGATTAAAAACTATAAATGTGGAAGTAGGGAGTTTTTTGGTTTGCTTCTAGAAATGAACACAGTGAAATTAGTAGTTGTTTGCTGCTATTAGAAAAAACGTATTTTACTTTTTACCTCTCTCATGCCACTGATAGGCAGGGCCCTTATCTCATTTGTTTTAAACATTTGTATCCATATTATGTGGAATTGGAAGTAGTTTTTAATATATTGTAGAAGGCTATAAATAGTTTTATCATAAATATTTTAACTATTTGAGAAATGGTAAATGGAGTATGCAGGATTGTACTCTGAATGATGCTCTCTGTTGGTGGATGACCTGTTCATTTATCTTTTGAACATACTGGCATAACTTTCCACAGTTCTGGAAGTTATTCAGTGTTTTTAAGTACACAAGACTGAAGAACACACGTTTTGAACTCAACAAAATGAGATGATATTGACGTTTACACACACGCAGTTAGTTCTACACAGTTCACTGTGCCTTGGAGGGATAGCATTATCATTATTATTAATAATAAAAAACACAATTTGCCCCAGTAGTACTGGCCACCCTGTTTTAAGAGTTTTAGGAGATCCCTGAGCACATTGTTTCTGACTCTTAACCCCAACTCCAAAATTATAGGGCTTTCTATTGTTGATATCAAGATGGATTGTCATTCACAGTAAGTCAATCATAAGGTGCTTATTTACCCTTTTTTTTTTTCACCAATCAGCACAAAGAACTGTCAGAAAATAACTTTTTATTATTAGTATCTTAATAGCACTGGAAGGACACATGATTTAAACAATCAATGTTTGAAACAGTGGCTTTAGGATTATTATCTGGCTGCCCCTCAACAATAACAAGTGATTCAGTCGACATTCCTTAGCCAAAAACAAAAAGAAACAACAATAACAACTGTACAAATATGTATTTTTCCCTGAGGGATCAAGGTACACCCGCGAGTGCTCTATGTACATATTGCACTAGAGAGGAATGAAGAACATGTGCAAAAAAGCAACGATGAGAGAAGCTTACATCCTACTTAAACCTTTTCATTAAAGATTCTACTAGGTTGTTTTGCATTTTGGAATGTCGGAACACAAACAGCTATTCCTTAGTCTAAAACTAAAAACACATATTTCTACTATGGCACATTCAATGAAATAAAAAGTTTTCCAAAGACAGATAGACAAATTCCATCAAGAAAATAATACAAAGTTTGTTTGTTTGTATTTTTTTTAGAAAATTACATTACTTTCTTTCTTTGTTTCACATTACAAAATCTTTTTTTTTTCTTTACACAAATCACATTTTATTGCAGGAATATTTCAAGTGCCATCAAATATTTATAGAAGGGTTAAAAAAATAGAAGTCTCTCTAAAGTGGTCCAGACAAGGCTTTGTATAGAATAAATCTTTTTATTCCCATCTTCTAGTTTTTTGATTTAAGTATTTTGAATACATTTTCTTTTCCATTGACACGTAGTAGCCTAGAAGCGGTCTGACACACGCACGTCATACATGAAAACCACACACACACACACACACACACACACACACACACACACACTCACTCCCTCCTCACTTGACCCTCAGCCCACCCCTATACGCTCACAGACATCTGGGTATCCACACTATAAAGAACAACCAAACTTAGAAGCAGTGTCTTAAGTCATGTTTTCCTTAAGTTAGGGAGGGTGAATTAGGATGCTGAATACTTAAAAAAAAAAAAAATCCATAGCTTTAACGTAAATTAGGATGCTGAACACTTAAAAAAATCCATAGCTTTAACACAATTTGCAAACTGTCCCAAAAAAGCACTTTCATCTGCACTTTTGATTTCATTGTCACCAAGGCCAGTTTCTTCCCAATAGAATGCAACCATTTGGACACCATTATAACCGATGATATTGGGACTTTGTACAAAAGCCTCATTTAGCTGATGTAAAACACTGTATAAAAGGCATTATAGCAGCTGTGATGACAATGACGTGATTCCAATAATCAAAGGACTATTTAAGTTTAGGGAGTTTTATAAGAACTATTACGAATAATTTTCTGTATCACCAAATATTTTGTATCATCACACAGGTGTTTCTATAATAAGGAAGGAAATGAAAATGCAAAGTTTTTCACATTCTTTTCTATACATCAGATTTTTTTCAGCTGAATTTATTGTTTAACTTCAGATCCCAACTTTGATCCAAATAATAGTCAGTTCCCTCCCGTCACCGAACATGCTTCTGCTATCCTGTTCCTACCCTATAGAAGTATTTTGCTCTTAAAGTCCACACCTGCTTTTCTTTCTCAAAGATCTAGTAGCAGCATCGTGTCAATGTATCTTGGTTTACTCTAAAAGCACTGTCACCATGGTGTGACTATTACTGTGATTAGAGCATCAGTTTTTTTAATTTTTTTTTTTTGCATTATGTACATGCAAAATCCTTTCTGGGAAAAAGAATTTCTTTTAAGTTCAACATTATGTTCTCTCTCACCCCTAGAGAAGTTCAATGAACTCTTCATTTCATAAATGGACACTGGAATTAGGTTTAGTTGCTCTTTAATGCGCTAGCACCTGAGGCTGGTCATATTCAGAAAGCTTTGGTTAAAAAGAAGTTAATATACTTTAATAAAACCATCCCCAAATTTAGTGAATCAGAACGACAAAAAACAAAGAAAACAAAACCAAACCAAAATAAAAACACACCATTTCTCCCCAAAGGAGAAACAATAGGAGAAACACAGACAAATAAATAACTGAACTAAGCTTGATACTTTTTTCAGAGTATAAATACTATTGCTCTTTAAAGGAACTATGCTTATTTAAATTAAAAATTTGATTTAACCCCTCCTGCCCAAATATAAATACTATATGCTTATAGTTAACCTCTCTATATAAACACTCATAAAGTTTTATATGCTTGTAAGAAATTTAAGTAAATAATACTCTTGTCTTCTATTTATGGTTAAACCCTTACTATATTTTTTTTGGGGAAAAAAGTTAGATGTCATTTAGGCTTCATACACACTTCCGTGTGAATAATTCCTTCTCCTTTTCCAAGTCCCTCAGGAAGCAAGTCAGGAAGTCAGCGGAGGTCTGAGCAGAGTGGAGGGCTCTGGGAAGCCTGCGCTGGCATCTAGCCTGACACCAGGAGCCACAGACCCCACAGGAGAGTCAGGAGAGCTCGGGGGGTCCAGGAGACACTTTCTCCACGATAAAGGGCTTCTTGGAAACTCCCGCCTTTGCACGACGGGAGGGTGTTCCCTTTACTGAACAAACATGGCCTTTGGTGGCAGACCAGAAGCTTGACTCTTACCGGGAGTGGGACTGAAGTCATCATCTCAATGCCTACAATCCCAAAGGTCACTTATTTTTAAAATATGCTCACTTGTGTGTCAGACAGTTCCTTCTCCCTTCCCCCACTGGCAATTATTTTTAAAAATCCATGAAATTAAAAAACACACAACCCTTACTATTTCTCACCTGAACACCAAAGCCAAACAATCTTCTAAATATTTAATGAAATAAATTACAGTCCACAGTTTTCTAGCAACGATAAATACAAAAGTACATGTTTGCAGTTAGCACTGACTTCACTTTAAAGGCTTAAAATATTTAATATTTAAATAACAGAAGCTAATTCAACATGGTATGCCTCCCTCACCCTCTCATTCATTGTCTATGAAATATGGAGAGCAATGTTCTAGAATTATAGCATCTAGAGGCAGCTAGTCTAGAAATAGTTCACTCTGAGATCAACCCTTACAGTTCCTAGATTATACCAAGAACATACACTTTCACAGAGTAAATGCTTTATGTCCTCATGTGGGGAGTGTGTGTTTGCTCCACATATAAATCTTTGGGTCCTTCTTATAATCAAAGCTAGGTTCCAATAAACTATTCCGGTTACTGATTTGTTCTCAAAGCATACGAATTCCAAGTTGAGGCTGAGTCTATGTAACTACTGAATTGTAGTTATAAAACGAGCCTCCCCTCCCCTGCCTCCTTTAGGTGGCATTTAAAAAAGCTTTTTAAAAAATAATATGCATGATGGTATAAGTCCACAGCACCAATCAATCATTCAACTTTGTATGAAGCATAAACACATCTATCCTTAAACTTACCCAAATGCAAGGTGTAATTTAGGGAGAGTTCAGTTTCTAATTCCAAATTCACATGTAAAATAATAATAATCCAACATCGTGATTTCTAGATATGACCAGCCAGTCTTTTGAAAGTAATTTTGTAAACAGCAGCATAAATACCTCCCGACGTACCTTCCAAGCCTTCTCAGTTAAACTTGTGTTTCTGGTGCACATGCGACACGACAGTGAACACGCTAGCATTTAATTTAAAGAAAAAGGTGCAAAATGAAAGTGCCTTATCAATTCAACAGGAAAAGCTACACCAGTAACTACATTTTATATTAATTAAAACAATATATAAACAATATCTCTTTTAGCTATATATAGTCTTCATGCCCATTTACCCTGTAATATATTATAATGCTATTGTTGCTAGTGCTATGGACCCTTTACGTGCCATCCTGCCGACTGGCAATAATCGGTGAAAAAAAATTAAAACTTCCTTCATGAGACAAAGAGCAAGTTGTGCAAAGTAATGCTGCAACCTCCGCTATGCACACCGGTCACCGATTATTGCTGGACTCTCTTGTTACTAACAGATTGGTGACTCTGCAGAAAGTCTGTGGGCAGTGAGCTACAAGAAAAGGAAATCCTCCAACTTTAGTACCCTCCTTCTGTTGTAAACAGAGGTCAATGATCAAGAAGTCGAGACAGAAAAAGGGTCCATATCTGTAGGCATAATGGAAATCATATGCATGAGAAAAACAAGTTCAACTTTTATTTGTTTTCATTGTTTCCCCTCCTTTGCCTGACCCCGATCACCAAAAGATGTGCAGTGTGTTGGCGCTCCAGGTCTGTGCAGGGCCATATAAAGTGTCTCGGTTAATATTTTTTGTTTGTTTTTCATGTTTGTACTTCAGACATTCTAGAAGTGCTTAGGTGATACATTTACCCATCAATTTGCATTGCTGGCTCAAATTCTGAAGTGAACAACTCCTTGTATAATGGAGGAAAATGAAGTCGCACAATGTCTGGATATATTGCTTTAAATGCCATTAGCTTTTCTGTATGTCGTCCACATAAGGCTCTTAATGTAGACACCTTGCATATTAACTGTAAGGTGGAAGAAAGGACAAGTTGTCAGGGGAGAACAGACGTGAGAATCAAAATTCAGGGAATCTGGATGATCTTTACAACACTGTTTATAATGGCGAAACACGCTTAAAGCAACTTAAATGTCTAGTAATAGAGGATTGGCAAAAATAAATGGGGATATAGTTATATTATAGAATACCAGGCATACATTAAACTCTAATGACAATGAGTTTCTTCTTGAGAAAGAGTATCAAAAACAAAGCAACAATTAACCCCTAATTTTCGCTCCCTGACCTAACCTAGTTATCAGGAGAAAATAGAAAAAAAAAAAAAAAAAAAAAAAAAAAAAAAAAACAGGAAAAAGAAACACTTTCAAATCATCCTCTGGAACCGTGGTCGGCAAACTGCGGCTCTTTGGCCCCTTGAGTGTGGCTCTTCCACAAAATACTACGGCGTGGGCAAGTCTATTTTGAAGAAGTGGTGTTAGAAGTTTAAGTTTAAAAAATTTGGCTCTCAAAAGAAATTTCAATCGTTGTATTGTTGATATTTGGCTCTGTTGACTAATGACTGAGTTTGCCAACCACTGCTCTGGAACAATAAAACACATAAAATAATCTAAGAAGGGGCTGATTTTTCTAAGACCAAATACATACTCCTGGCTCTAGCACTGAAGAACATTAGCATATTTTAAACTGACATCCTAATTATGCTTTTATTGTAAAAGATAATAATTAGCAAAAATGAAACCTTGTGCTTTGAATACAAGGTAGTAATGGCAAATGGATGAAGAAAATACAAAAGTCATTTATGGTTAATGACTGATGAATTTAATGGAAATTGAACTAATATCAGAATATAAGGTTATCCTGGTTAATTGTTTTAGTACTTCATAATTTTCTCTTCCAACATTCAAAAATTCTCTAATTTCTACCAATGCAGAACATTAACTCTGCTTTGTGTTCAACTCTGATGGACTAGGTAGAGGATTTCCAGAATATATTAATTGTTAAAAAATTCTACTACATTATTTCCCTATCGCTTTAGGGCACTTTATAAGCAATGATAATAAATAGAATTTAACCTGAAGTTTGGCCCAACAGAACTTCTTTGAAATGGAGATATTTATTCCTTTCAGTGGCCTGTTGCTTACTGATACTTTTGGGGGCTGGTCAGATGACCTACAAGGGCGCTTGGTATGTGGCAAGGGGTAATTCAAGCTATGCCAACTGGAAACCGTTGGTTCTCACCTTTGTTAGTATTCCGTCTTCTCGGTGATTCTTCTGTAGGACGTGTTGAAGAGCTAGCTGAATTTTCTGTTGCAGTTTTTCAATTTTTACCTTTTCCTGCAGCCATGAGCGATCTAAACATGAGAAATGATATCCCTTAGTGTTCCTCCAACATGGTGCCAGATACCCAATTCCTCCTGACTCTTAGACTCAGAGTATCATACCACAAAGCAGAGTTAGAGACTAGCAGGCCAGTTTCACTGTATATTCCTAAAGGAGTGGAAAACTGATCTATGACAGGTATAAAGGGTATTAAACATTTCCATTCTTACTGGTACTTAAAGGAAGGGAGGGCCCTCCCCTTTCAAAAAGGATAGCAATTTAAATCTAAGGTCATACACATGCAAGTACAAGAAATCACTATGGCCCTTCAAGTCTTTCTGAGAATAACATTTCTGAATGAAATATTCATAGCAATTCTGCTAGCCTTTCTGGCAATTATGGAGACAACCTGATAATATAAGACAACTAAAACTGTCAATAGAATTCCATATGACTTAAAAGTTGGTAATTTAAGATGAATTTTTTTATGTGTAAGAATTCCAAGAATTAGAAGACAGTAAACTGATGATCTCCAAGAGGCAGTGCTGGTGAAGGGTGAAAACATGGATTAAATGCACATAAACTTGTAGATGGCATCCACGTGGATTTCAGGAAAAAGTTGGATGTTATCTTAGAGACTGGTACTAAGAAGGGCAACCCGACTCCACCATACCATTCCTCTTGATGTCAGGAGGTTAATTGTGGACTGGGTTTTACTCAATTATCGTTTCTTAAGATTTTATCAGAATGGCATGAGTCTTCTTAAAAGGCAGATGTATGTGTGTGTGTGGGAAGGTTGTTATTTGAAAAAATTAAAAATAGACTTAATAAGTGAGGCAGCCTCTCTTAGCAGCCTCCCGAATATTCTAAAAGTTATGGACCTTGTAAAAAGTCTTTACCTGGACAATTTTTAAACCATTTTATTTTTATTTGGTTATATTACCTGCTGACATCAGTACAAATGCAGAAAATAATGCAATTTCATCTTCCGTCAGGTGCATAGAACATAAACTCTTTCCAAATTCAAATACAAAGCTAATAAAGTCTTCACAACCTGCCAACATTAAAATACAGAGAGTTTAGGATTTTGGTTATCCTAGGAGAAAAATATGGAAGAAGGTAAAGAGGGATAGTGATAACATTTCTACAGTTTTAAGAGTTTGAAATCTTAGAAGAAACATCTGTTTAGCCAACATCATCATCACTACCACCATCCCTACCATCACCATCATTATATCATCATTCAAACTAATGAGAATAAACTTGTGCTGAGTGATTCCTATGTTAGGTTCTGCTCAGAGAAATTTCTTCGGGTTTCCTACTATTTCATAGCAGCCCTATTAAGGACGTGTTTATTATCCCCATTTTAGAGGTGAAAAAATCAAAGTTGGAGAGGAAAGTGATGTACCTAAGGTTATACAGAAAGGAAGTAACATCCTGAGGTTCTAAGTCAGGGTGCTTGACTTCAGAGCTCACACTCTTAACCAACAGAGTTTAACAGCTACAATCTTACTGAAATGTGACAACCTCTCATTTTGATGTTTGTCTCTATTTCCTCTAAATACTAACAAATGTCATATTATAGTGGTAAAATCATTGTAACTGGTACAGAACTGAAAATATAGATTGTGAAAGTCCTATAAAAAAATGATCCATTCCCCAAAGACTGGTTAAGTTTGGTGTCTATTTTTTCAGATTTGCATATTATATTTACACACACACACACACACACACACACACACACACACACATTATTGTATGGAAAATAATACAATAATTAATAATATTACAAGAATAAACTGTTTCACGTACTCACAACTGTAAACCTACTTTTACCACCCTGTATTTTAAATGGAAACAGGCTATACACCCCTTCTGTCATTTTGGTGTTTTTAAATTCACATAAGCTATCTTGGATACTGTCCCATTCTTAATAACTATAACCCACTTTATTTAAATTATAAAAATCCAATATAAATTGTTTATAAAGTGTATGTCAGTTTCACTTTATTTCAGTAATACCTTATTTCTCTGAGATCTACATTTAATTCTCATTAATAATTACCTGAGGGCAGACTTTGAGCTCTTTGCTTGATTTGATGTATCAGATCACATCCTCTAATTTATCTAAATAATATGCCCCCTGCTTATCTGGATCTTAAAATCTGGAAGGACACTGAATGGATATGTCATAGAAATGTCTTCAGTTACCAACTAGATAAAATGAAACATGAGATCTTTACAGGTACTCTAGGCAAAAAGCATCGGAGGCATGTGAATTTTCTAGAGTCTAGCTATAAAGTAAAATAGGTATAAAATTCTTTAATTATTGTTTCCAAATAACCAGTTTCCATATTGTTCAAAAAGAGGTTTCACCCAGCTCCCACCTGCTCCTGTAACTCTGATTTGAAGACAAACAGCCAGAGATTTCCTTACCTAAGGATTTGAAGACATCAGGGCTCGCATATTTCCCATCAAAGTACACGGTGTTGTTCTGAGAGTCGAAGGCACGGCACATTCTGATGAACACCACCTCTAGAGAACCTAAGCAAAGGCAGGAGGGCTTGGGTCAGTCCACCTCGGCGAGTTTATCTCAAAGGCACTGATGTAGTCAGCGCCCTGGGGGCTGTGTAGCCAGTGGGCTCTCAGTCACATTCCCTCTCTGTCTAAACGGCAAAGTTCACTAGTGTAACTAAACACCTGTGTGGAAGCCAAGGCCTGCGTCACTGAAGAGAGGAGTGATTTACAAATTACTTCTTTGCTTTGCCACTCTTCTGTCTTGCGGTAAGAAGTTTCAGAGTTGATAGTCAAACATTTATTCATATTTATTAAAACAAACAAAAAGCCCTGGCCGGGTCGTTCAGTTGGTTAGAGCATTGTCCTCATCTGCCAAGGTTGCAGGTGCCATCCCGGTCTGGGCACATACAAGAATCAACCAATGAATGCATAAATAAGTGGAACAACAAAGTCTCTCTCTCTCTCTCTCTCTCTGTCTCTCTCTCTCTCCTCTCTCTCTCTCTCTCTCTCTCTCTCTCTCTCTCTCTCTCTCTCTCTCTCTCTCTCTCTCTCTCTCTTCCTCCCTTCCCCATCTTTAAAATCAATTAAAAAACAAACAAGCAAAAAAATAAAAAAATCAGGGCTCTCTCTGAGGTTCGAGTCTTTTTCCTAACAACTTATTGGAACCTCTGAGGACCTGAAGTGTAAAACAAAACACAGGTGATGGTAAAATTAGGGAATGCAGGAGTTCTTCAAGTTAATCTTTCCACACAGAGGAGAAGATTACGGAGGGCATGTTTCCTGCCAATAGCTCCAAAACCTTTCAGAAGAACTCAGTCTCTGCTAAGAGAAACCTAAGCTATTATCATCGGAGAAAAACTGTTCCCGACACCTTCCTTACCAAGCATTTCTTTAATAGGCAGGTGAAAGCAGGTTAGGAAGAGATCTCAAAATTCACTTGCAAAGCACATACCTGCTTTGAGAAGCACAATTTGATCGTTTTGACACAGTTCCATAAATCCATCGATGCGTTTGGCAAACTCCACCACGTACTGTATAGCTTCTGTGATTTTGATGGCACACAACTGCCACATCACCTCCCGCTGCTGTTAAAGAGGGAGACAGGTTAGCCTACACGGTTACCCACATCCTTGGCTCAATGAGTTTAACTATTCCTCTTTTGTAAAATCCTTCCTTGGAAATGGATTCAAAAAGGCTAGAGGTTTAAAAGTAAATAGTTGGCCAGTTATTTGACATAACGATTGCTTCCAAGTCCCTTCTCATCTCCTTCAATTCCTCTCTTACCTCCTTGGTGGCAAAGGGACCGGGGAAGATATTATGAGCATCTATGTAGCAGAAGATGAAAATACATGTCACTGCTTTAACCCTGAGCTGCGGAGAATAGGAAAGCAGGGTCTTCTTTTAAGTAATTCTTCTGCCTTGGAGAATTTAACACCATTTTACTGGGGGAAGGGGACAATGGGGGGAGTCAGTTACATGTATTGTGTACCTGTTATGAGCTAGGTGCTTTATGACACCCTTGTCTTATTTCATTTTCACAAGAGCATCTTCCCATTTTCCATAAATGGGCACAGATGCTCAGGGAGATTTCACAGTGAATAGGTATTGGAGCTGGGATTCACATCCTAGCATCTCTGACTCTGACTCCCATTCCAGACACTTTGCTGCTTCTTACTGCTTTCCTGCTTCCCTCAGTACTCCCCTATGGCTGCTGGTGTTACCTGCTATAGCAAAGGCAAACAAAGGGAGTGCTGCTATTCCCCAACCTGTCCTGTTTAATTCCTTTTATATACCCCACTCTCCCATTTAGTGACAGGATAACCTGAATCAGTGGTGGTGTTTCAGGTTAAGCCCCCAACCTTAGTTTAAGACTGTTTCCACCAATATGATGGGGTGGAAGAAACACTGAATTAGGAGCTGGAGTCATGGTCTAGTCCTGGTGTTTGCATTCTCCAACCATATGCCAATGGAAATTAGTGTCCTCCTATGTAAAACGAAGGGCAGCATTAGCCTAAATACTCTCTATGGTCCTTCCTAAGTCTGAATTTCTACATCAGGGGAAAACACAGCATTTTCTTTACCCACAGGGAGAATAAATAATTGAAAGTTCCCTTCTCCAACCCTGCCCTCCCATTTTGGTGGCTTGTTGATCACACTGTTTTATAGAAAACAGTCAAGTAGCAACACTTGTCAGCCTCACACTGTCAGGTTCAGACTGGAGTGACAATCATGGATTCCAAACCTTTCTGTGTACATACTCTCTAAACTCCTTCTTCTTAGACTCTTGGAACATGAGGCTAAGATTACGTATTTTACATGAACTTCCTGATCTTGAATCAACATTCCATCATGATAGTGGGACAAATCCCAATTCATTTAGATTTCTGGAAACTGCTTAATTTAGTGCCCTGTTGACAAATAATAGGAGATGTGTGTACAGTTATAGGGACAATAGAATTTGTTTGCTACTGCTGAAATTTTGCATGCTGGCATCTCAGTAAGAAGACAATGCCTCAAGTACATAATCAGCTCTGGAAGCAAGAGTTTCACACAGAAATCTGTTATCTGATGTAAGGCATTCATTCTTTGGCCCTTGGTAGTCTTGATCAAATCCCCTGCTGGAAAACCCCTCCCACTTTCCCTCCACCCTTGGTAAATTCTCCAGAGTATACCTTGTTCTGATAGTTCTCAATCTCCTCCTGCAGAAAGGTCTGCCACGTTATCTGCTGGAGCTCTTCTCTCAAGTATTGGCAAGTTTCCAGATGTGATTTAGATATATTCTGTGCAAGGTGTTCTAAGCAGAAAACAGGAGATCATGACATGAAAAGCCAGGCTCTTTGGGTAATCGGTGTTTTTCCCTGCTTAATATATGCTTTAAAAAGTAACAAGTAGAAAGCATCACGCTAATCCAGTTTTATGATCTTTATGCACTTAAGCAATTTGGAACTATTCTGTTTTTTGGAACATGAGGATGAAGGACAGGCAAAGCCAACAGTTAGCAATAAATCTTGGTGACTTCAAATCCTGACCTTGACCTTCTTCCTTGCCTTTCCACCAATGTCTTGGAATGAACAAATATTGACCTAGACAGGTGTGGGAAATGATGGGCACAGCCTCTTCTTGGCATTTTTATAAGGACACACCTGCCATATACACTGACCTAAGTTTTACTCTTGAAAAATTAGGAAGTGGTACTCTTTTATGACAACAGCAATACATTTCTTTAGTGCTTTCCTGCAAATAGCAGACCAAGCATTACCGAGGGCCTGCTATGTCACTATACATAGTTCAGTGGTTAAGAGATAGACTCTGGAACCAGAATAACTGAGTTTGAACCTCAGCCCTGCTACTTACTAGCTGTGTGATCTTGGGTAAGTTACTTAACCTCTCTGTGTTTTGGTTTCCTTAACTGTAAAATGAGGAAGGTAGTATCTATTCCATAGGGCTTCTGTGAGAATTAAATGAGTTGAGCATTTAGGGAGAGTTACAAAGTGAGTGCTAGCTAACATTAGTTCTTATTATACTAGAATATAGGGACTTGGAAGATACTATAAGAAATAGATGCCAAAAAAGTTTCTCTAGGAATTTATAATGTGGTGAGCATATATGGACATGCTGAAAGGACAATTCAAGGCATGATATAATAAAGTATAAAGTTGAGCCCAGCCGGTGTGGCTCAGTGGTTGAGCATCGACCCAGGAACCAGGAGGTCATGATTCGATTCCCAGTCAGAGCACACGCCTAGGTTGTTGGGGGCATGCAGGAGGCAGCCAATCAATAATTCTCATCGTTGATGTTTCTCTCTCCCTTCCTCTCTCTGACATCAATAAAAACATATTTTAAAAAATAAAGTTGAATCATATCAGAACAGAAAGAAAAAATGATAATAGATGCTGTCAGGGTAGGGAGAGGTGAATGTTTGGCTTAGGGAAATTAGTGGGTGCTTCTCGGCAGCAGAAGAGGGGCATTTGAGTTGGAGCCTGAAGGATGGATAGGATTTGGTAGGTGGAGGCCAGTGGTGTGAGGGGTAGGCCAGTTCCACATTCGAGGGAGGGCAGATGAAGGAACCAACATAGCACTTACAGGACAGGAAGATGTGATAAAGTGATAGAGTCAAAATAGAAATGTGAGAAGGGAAGAGTCCAAATCCTGAAGGATCTTGAATGTTAGGATTGAGTCTGGACTTGATAAAACAAAAGGAGTCCACAGGATTCTCCAGGAGCAGAGGTACTGAACACAGCACCCGGGGAAACAGAACCAGCAGTTCTGTGACTGGGTTGGAGGATGGAGAAGATGCGGGCAGCAGAGAAGGCTGCTGAAACTAGATGTGAGGGACTAAGAGCTGGAAGCAGGCTGGTAATCATTGTTATGGAAGGGAAGGATAGTGGAAAGTTTTAAAAGAAAAATTGGTAAGATTCTGTGAATATGAACCATACCAAAAAGGAATCCCCCTCTCAGGGCCTTGAATATTTAATAGGAAAGCCATTTAAAAGAATGGTGTTCAATGCAAACTGGGTAACAGTAGTAAGACTATTTATTTATCTGGGAATTTGTTGCTGCTTTTTGTCAAAACAGAATCAGATTTGTTTGCATGAAAACAGAGCAGGCTAACCTCCATGAAGCCTGAAATTAGAGCAAGCATGTCAAACGCGCGGCCCGCAACGAATATTTTTACGGCTCAGCCAATATAACAGTATGTAAGAAACATTTTAATAAAAATTTCATAACTGAATTTTTACAATATCCTGTTGTAAATAATTATTAATAACGAACTACAACGTTCACTAATGACTGATTACTATAATCGGGTTGCATTCATTTCCCTTACGCGTAGGCGCACCACTTCTCTCCACTAATACTAGCAGCGAATATTTTAGCAGCCAATGGCCACGTCATTAGTCTTGGACTGACTTGTTTGGTGTGCACAACAGGAAATATTTAGCTTTCGGAGAACAAGAAAAATAGGTTTATTTGCGTTACGCTTATTAATTTGTGCAGTTATTCAGTATCTGGTAAGTTAATGTTCAAGAAAAATATTAATTTTTATTAAAATGTTCTATTATTTTATGTTAACGATTACTCATTAATTTCAGCCCTTTGTATTCAGCATGTCTCTATAGAAATAAACCTATGTTTCTGTGAAAACTGAAGCTTTTGCAGCCCACATAAACTTAAACCTTGTTTATTTGGCCCGTGTTAGCCTTTGAGTTTAACATGCTTGCTTTAGAGACACTGGAACAATAAATCTTAATGGCCCTATTCACAACACACAGCAACAAAACAATACAAGTCAATATCATAAAAATAGAACACGAACAAAAGAAAAGAATTTAAAGGAAAGACACAGAGAAGCTGAGAGGAAGAGGGAGAAGCCAGTAAATCATGTGTCTTAGAATTAATGACGTCTGTAAAGAGGAGAATAAAGACAAAAATAGTGGGAAGTCAGAAACGAGCAGTGTGTAAATAAGTCTGTGAACTATCTCCTATAGAAAGAGTGTCACTAGAGAAGACAGATTCCAGAATGTAAACCAAGTTTTGCAGATAATGAAAAAAATGATGAACTGTTCACAGAGAAACAGGAGGATCCTGTGCGGAAAAGGGAGGGAAGAAGATCTTAGTGTTCTCTTCCAGATCATGATTTTCCCCCAGTTAATATGGTCAGCATGTTGGTATTTCACTTCATCCTAAAAATCGTTCCCACTCACCCCTACCTGTGTGGGTCCAGCTTTCCGAAGTGGAAGTGAATGATACAATGTGTGAGACTAACCAGTAGAGGGCAGTAGCTGCTTTCTTGCCAACTGCTCACCAACTAACTGCCTTTGACTCCTGATTCACCAGTGGATTCAGCAAGTGTAAGATCTTAGACACTTTGCTGTTTTTAAATCTCCATTTCAGCAAAGGAGAACATGTCAGACTGAGTAAAAGTCCACAAGTTAGTGTGGTCTCTCAGCGAAACAGCCTGGAATAATGAAACACCTGGATCTAGGAGTTAGGAGACCTGGTTTCTGGTCTGAGTTCAGAGGATAACTCACGCTGTGATGGGCAAATCAGTTCACTTCCTCAATCAGGATAGTTTCATCAACACGGCCAAGGTCTAGATACTTCAGATGGAAAATCCTGACTTCTCAGTTAGTCACAGATTTTCTCAGTGGGAAGGAACTTTAGACATCATCTGGTCCAAACTCTCTTCAGTTTACAGATAATAACATGAATAGTGATGATAATTAACACTTATGTAGCATTTACTATGTGCCACCCTTATAATATATATTCAGAATGTATATATATATATATTTTTCTTTTTTCTTATTTAATATTTGTAACAACCCTAGGAGGAAGGTACTAGTATTATCTCCATTTTACAGAGGTGTCATAGGTGGCAAGTGGCCAATTATTTAAACACACACAGTTTAGCTCCAGAGTCTTTATACTCAATAGGTAGAGAGACTATAGCTTGCAGAGTTTACATGACTTATACTGGGTTGTACACTGTCTCTCTTGCATGGGCTTTAGTTTTTGATTACAGTAACAATTGCAGTTAGTTTTTTGTTTTTTTTTAAATGAACCTAGATGGCTTATCTGGAGTATGTAATTCAGATACTAATTATACATCAAGGGCAACACTTCCTGGCCATGAATGCAGACATATTCCCATTAAAAGTAATGGATTGTGGATATTATTATTTAAAGAATTGGGCTTCCAATATGTTAATTTACAATTTGTTTTCCAACTGAATAACTGTTTTCATTTGTTTAAAATCTGATGACAAAATTTAGCCTAAAATGCAGTCAAGAGTCTTAGTTAACGAGATAGCAGGACTTAAGCCCAAAAGAAAATACAGCTTTGAAGAAGGAACAGCAGTGTCTTTGGTCACTTCTAGGCTACTCTTAGCTCTTCAAACTATTTTGTACATGTAAGTGGGATAGAAAATATCCTTTTCAGGTAAATTGTTGTTTAATTTTTGGCTTTTGGACTAGTCCTCGTGACAAGTTAAGTTTATTCATCCTGGAAAATGCCACAACACATGTAAAATCGGCTTAGCATTCCTGGCCCCACTCAGGTACTAACGAGTACACATTTAGCCAAAGTGCCACCTTCGCAGGAAACACTTCTGCTAAGCCCTGTGGATTTATTTCACGGCTGAACGTTTGATAAGCAAACTGGACAGACCCACTAGTGTTTATGGTAAGGTGGCAGCACACCCAAGGTCAAGTGAGCCAGGTCATTTTTCATGATATCATGTCAGCTTTCAATCAAATCCTTATTCATTTCTGAAAATTTCCCTTTCATTACCGTTCTGCTTAAGGCTCAGCCAACCAAGATTTCATGACAAAAATGGAAGGTTTTTGTTCTAGTTCAAGAAAAAATAAAATCAAACCTACCTCTGCTCAGCTTGGCTTCTAGTTCAGAGGTTTCTCTGTTAATCAAAAGAGCTGCGATCCACCTTTAACGCTGCTCAGTGGTTACAGACCGGGCTTAAAATGGCCCTGCTCTTGAGGATTTAAATTTAGACCCATAAAGAGGCACTTGTGCAAAAACCGTAAAGAACATTCAATTTGTTCTATTTGGAGAAATATTTTACTGGGAATATAAATTTCACTTAAAAATGTTTTATGGGGGTACAGAGGTGGAGAAACCATCTAAAGAGCACAGCCGCTTTTCCTGTGAACTGAGGATTTCGGTGCTTGAGTCAGTACCCGCCGTGCCTTTCCATCTGAAGTCTTTATTCTCTCCGAGTATTAACTTAGCCATCGCCACAGCAACTAATTGAAAGATCCCAAAGGATTATAACCTTGTGTGAGGAGTCATGGGGAGGGACAGATCAAATTCTAAAACCGCCAAGGTTCTTATCCAAGTTCCTCTGACAACAGTGCTGTCCTTAAAAATCGATTAAATATAACAGAGGATGCTAACACAGCCTCCTTGAAATGGAAAGTTTTTCATTGTCGGTGTTATTAACATTTCTAGGTCACATCACCCAAGAAGCAAAAATGTCACAGGAATAAGAAATTGACAGGATATATATTTTTTTGTTCTGTTGTGTTTTTTGTTTGTTTGTTTTGTTTTTGGTATGGTGAGTCTTCTATAAAATACATCAGTTTTGTCACCAATATCCATCATCAAAACATTCTGGCAAATAAAGAAGCCAATTTCCCTTTAATATTAATAGCATACACCCGGATTGCAAAACTTGCAGGCATGGGCAATCACACAGATGGGGGGAGTGGGGCGGGCCCATCTAAAGGTGTTAGCCCGTAACTGATGCCACTTAATTGTTGCTGGTCCCTTATACCTAGGTCATTTTTTCCCTTCCATAAGAAGCTGACAATCTGAAATTTTATGTGGAATTTTTATGTGGACCAGTTTTTACATTTTGGCAACTGATTCAAAAATTTAAAACTCTGTACTAATCCAAGAATATATTATGGGCCAGATTCTGTTTGTGGACTGCCATTTTTATGACTTCAGGTATAAAGCAATACCTGGAATATAAGTAAGTAAATAACTAATGAAGTTAATGGGGCCATTCCCTGAACTTACCAGTTTTCTGTGGCATTTTAAGTTCATGTTGACCCATCTCTGAAGCTAAGTGGTCAATGGTTCTCTTGCATATATAATGGAAACAGTGGATGGTCAAAAGCAAGGGGGCAGGTGGGCTTATGAAGTGGTCCAAAGGGTAAAGGTGAATTTCCCTTCTAGCTCCATCATTTTGATAACATAACTCATTAGAGGAAAGCCGGGCATATCCTATTTACTTCATAGGGCATAAGTAGCACATCCCAATAGAAACACGGAAGCCATTACCTAGTTCTGCCATGGACACAGTCGGAGAAGTCTCTCCATTGGTGAAGGAACAGTAGGGAAAGAAGCCTGATGCTGGTGTGTAGTCACATATTGGTTCTGGTTTGATTCCATTGATATCAAGACCTGACTGGTCCGGGGAAGGCTGTATGTCCAGGTAGAAGCTGCTGACGGCAGAGTCTGCCTTGCTCCCCTCGGGGGTGTGCCCGTCGATGTAGTTGCTGAGGTCGTCGTGTAGTTCCGTCAGCCCGTTGGCCGAGATGTTGTAGGTTGGAGTCAGCGGCTCGGCCTCTCCAGGCTGCTGCTGGTGGTCGCGCTGCTGCTGCTGCATCCGGTGTTTCTGCACTTCTGCATACAAGCTGTCTCTCTGCTTCTTCGACATGCGGCCAAATTTTACAGCTGGAAGACACAAGCCAACCACACCATACACAATGTGCTTTTCTTCACTCTGCTCTCCGGCATGCTTTAGGGGTTCCTTTGAAGTCTCAGACAATCTCAATCAGAACCCACATAACCACAAAATCAGGATGTGATCCAACAGTCCCACCTCACACCCACAACGGCAAAGACACATCCCAGAGGAACGAAGGACGAGTAGGTAGGAGAGACCTGGGGCAACGACCACCCATGGTTTCCTGCTGTCATAAGGCCCTGTGCTCAGTGGGAGCCACTGGTATGTGACTGAGTGGGTTTGTTCACTCCCCACTCACGTGGCCTTGCTGGACCATCTCTTTCTCTTCATATGTTCAGATTAATGCACAGACTCAGAGGTACATCAAGGCACAAGCAGTCAGACCTCCATTTTCATTCATTTCACTATTCTGAACACTCAAATGAGTTTCTTCCCGATCAAACAGCTGAACCTGGGGCTTCACTGAGAGACCTAAACAGACTGGAGGAGGCCTTTGCGATTCCCTGAATCACATCTCTGAGTCTACTGACGAAGCTGCTCCCCTACGCTGGGTCATGGTGGCCCTTGTAAGTGCTTGGACCCACATTTACATGACACTTTCTACTGTTCTTATTTTGCCTCAAGTAAAACGAGTATCAATTCTGGGAAGGGCAAACACTGTGTAAGGTCCCTCCCTGTCAGACAAATTTGTGTTTGCGACACTTCTCCTTGGGAGGTTCCCTATTTAAAGTGGAGCAATTACTGTAATAACTCTCCAGATCATTCAGAATCCGAAATGGTTTCTCCTGATACACCTATATATCTGAGGGGAAAAACCCTATGATTTTCGGGTCTGAGCTCTCCCACTAACCCATTTATTTTTCAGCTCAACCCTGCCTATGTGGATTAAGCCTCTGCAGGAGGGACTAAGATGTCCTAATTGATTGTGGTTAAATTTATACTTGATGGGGTGGGTGAATTCAACTACTTGACCATCATCATAATTCTGTGAGTCTATGGGAAAGAGGCAGGATAAATGGATATGAAGTTGGGAACCAGGGCCACCACCTGCTGGATTCTTTTTCTACCAAGGAGAACACCCACTGTCCTTTTGCAGAGAGGAAACGAGTGAGCTTGATACTGGTCAATCTCTGCATTCCAGGACTGAAGAAACAAACTTGGGCGGGGCTGGTTAGATAGCATGTAGGCTGATGTGGGCTCTGAATGTCAGACCTAAATTTGTATAAGCCCTCAAATTCACTCTAAGCCCACAACAACATGCACTGTCACTTCTATACAAAACCTCCAGGAGGCATACCGAAGGCATTTTATCTCTGTGTGGAAGAATCTGTGTTCTAGAACACCCAAGGGGATTGATACCCATAGGTGAAACTTGTTCTGTGTGACTCTGAACGGTGTTTTAACATCTGCCTGGATATTAACAACAGTAATCACACCATCCTGTAGGTGAAATGAAAAGGTCAGCTACTGAGAAAATGCACACAGCTTGTGTTTTTAACTTACAAGTTCATAAGAGAGGAGCCCAACTTTGAGGATGAAATCTGCAGAGCTGCCTACCACTCAGGAGTTTCTGAGAAGACAGTGTAAGTTCTGTGACTTGCATATTCTGATGGCAAAAAGTTAGTTTTTGTTTGTATATATTCTAAGAGACTACCCTGTGCCCCACTATGGGAGGTCATCACCACTTGTACCTAGGCAGGTCAATAGGCCCCCAAAACATCTGATTTTGGGAAGAGAGGCTTTCAGAAGGCCTGCCCAGCATCCTGAAGTACTTTTTCACAGGCTGGAAGAGATGTGTCCTTCAAAGGGATCTCTTAAGAGAGCCAGCCAGTATACTCGGAAAAGTCCTGAAAAATGTACCCGCTGTACTTTCTGCCCAGTTTCCTTATATAAGAATAACTGCCTTGAAATCTGGTGTTGATTATTCAGTGCACTTAAGATAGTTTTCCAGGAAGATCTTGAAATGTTCTGTAACTGAGTGGTAGATGGTCTCTATTTCTTAAAATAGCTTCTTTTAATGAAAAGAACATTTGTCATCGAGCCACATTTTGCACTATTTTCACACATTCTGCATGTACAAATATTTGACTTGGGCATGTGACTCAAAATATGCAGTTAGCATAAAAGCCAATTCAACCCAAAGGCCAATAAATTCACTAGTGTACAGCATGTAACAATTAGCTCTCACCTGTTTCCTTCTGGGGGAAATGCCTGTAGGAGGTATATTATTAAGGCTCTCAGATGACACTAACCTTAGATCAATTCATCCACCTGTAAAATCTTAAACATAAAAAAATCCCAAGGTATTCTGACCACACTTTCCAAACATCATGCCATCAGCCAGCCAGCTGCCTCAGATGGATTATGGAGGAGGAAGTAACTGCCGTGAAACCCACAAAACCGCCAGGGGCGGGAGGGCCTATTTTGGCAGATCTGGGTCCTGGTTTTGGAAGGCACTTTCATAACCCCATGTCACCACCCTACAATGCAAGCTGAGAGCTCACCATCTCGAGACATCCCTACAGCAAGGCATTTCTGTAATCGACAGTGTTGGCAGCGGTTTCTACTGGTTCGATCAATCAAACAGTTCTTCTGACGAGGACAGGAGTAGGTGGCATTGCTTTGCTGACTTCTCCTGAAAAAGCCCTGTGATTCAGTTATAAAATATAAAACAGGTTAGTGTCAGTTTGAGCTGTATGATACTAAAGGCAGTATACTAAGAAACTGAGCGGCATTAATATTTAATGAGAATTAAACTTGTAGCGGAACCATCCAGGAGGCCATTAATGAAATTAAAGTCACTTCTTTTTCCTTGAGTAAAATTGATCCCCGGAGTCCAATCCTCCGTCCCTTACACAGGCAAAACTTTCTTGAACTCCAGCAGACGGTTGCCAGGCCCTGTTCCTGGCTTCTGATGGTCAAAGCAATGTGTTGATGTAACAGTACAAAGATACTTTTATTTAACCTTTATCTCCTATATATATTTTAGTAGAATAAACACAAAACACTTCTCTGGATGTCCAGAGATAGGGAAAATGCATCCTTATTGTAACTCAGGGAAGCTGCAATCTTCCTACAGGGTGGTAATCTCTACTAACCCACTGAAATTCACCACCCTTTAGGTGTCTTGCATTCCCCACGTCAGAATCTACTGGCCCAAGAAGTTAAAGATGCTTGGACGGATTATTTTGGCAGATCAATCAGACTGGGAATACTCAACCCTGACACTTTGAAAATACCACATGTTCAGTATCATGACCTTTACGATTTAACAAATCCAATCTGATGTTCATCAAGTTCCACTTATTTGTTAAGCACTGTGTTGGAGCTGAGAGGGTGTACAAAAACGTGTAGGGAACTGCTGACTTCAAGGATTTCATTCATTCATTCATTCATTCACTCACTCATTTTTGCTAACTTCTTGAGTTGGATCCTTAATAGCTCATTAATTTTCAGTATTTATTCTTAAAAGCTGCAAGGTTTCCTTTTAGCTATGTTTTAGTAACAACCCACAAGTCCTGCCATGTAGCATTTTCATTATCATTCCATTGAAAATATGCCTTAATTTTCAATAGAGTTCTTCTTTAATCCATATGTTATTTAGAAGCCCATTTTTTAATATCCAATGATATGGGTGGTTTGGGGTTATCTTTTTATTGTTATCTCTCAGTGGGTTTGCAGTGCCCTGAAGAAAGAGAAGGGACCAGAGTTAATTCTATGAAGCAGAACTATGAAGTGTACAAGAGTATTATCATCCTCAGATCTTTAAGGGTTAAGATAGATAATGCCAACCAAGGGGACACTAGTGGGCTTAGTGCCACTGGAGGGGGGAGATAAATCCTGAAGAACTGGCGGAGTGGTGGGCAGGTTGCAAAGCTATACTCTCTCATCTAAAGATTTTCTGGACAGCAACTGGGCAGTTGTATCAAAGTCCTTAAAAATGACCTCTCGCTTGAACCAATAATTGCTTTTTTAGCGAGTATATATTCTTTTTAATATATATCTTATTGATTTTCTTTACAGAGAGGAAGGGAGAGGGATAGAGAGTTAGAAACATCGATGAGAGAGAAACATCGATCAGCTGCCTCCTGCACACACCCTACTGGGGATGTGCCCGCAACCAAGGTACATGCCCTTGACCAGAATTGAACCTGGGGCCCTTCAGTCCACAGGCCAATGCTCTATCCACTGAGCCAAACCAGTTAGGGATAGGGAGTATATTCTAAAAGGATGTTAAGAACAGTACAAATATTTATCTGCAAGGATGTCCATCACAGCACTATCTGTAATATAAAAAATTTAGAAGGATGCTAAATGTCCAACATTAATGAATTGGAAGAATCATACTGGATATCCACACATTCAGCAACCATTAAAAATGGGATTTCAGAAATATAATTATTGACACAAAAAGGTATTAAAATATACTGCTGAATTTAAAAGAATAGCTAAAGATTAAAGACAATATAATCCAATTTTTGAAAAAAAAGAATCCGTATATTTAAAATAGAAGAAACTTTGGAAAATTATGCCCCCAAATGAAAAGATTTGGCACCAGTTGGTAAGGCCACAGGTGGTTTTCATTTTTTTCTCCTTATCTGTGCTTTCTGACTTCTCTATAATGAGCAGGTGGAAGGTATGTGAGGCACTTGGGAAAAATAGTCAAGTACACCTGCTTCCTTTTGCGATGGCTGGGGGACTATGTGGCTTAAGTCAATGGATATGGTGATATGAACTCAATTCCTTCCTTTTGGAAGCCAACTTGGGATGAGAGGGAGGGAGCAGGGCGCTGACAACTCACCTCCTCTCTCTGCTCTCTGCCAAGCTGCTCACTAACCTCAACGTGGGCAAGGCTTGTCTCTCTGTTGTACTTTAAACCTTCCTTATATCAAGCCTGGCTTCTTCTGTGAAGCAATTTCTCTTTTCTCAAAATATCTAAAGCTGTGGGTTGTTTTTTATTTCCTCTGTGAAGAGGAAGTGAGAAGAAGGAAAGCTTTCTTTGGGGCTTAATGGTGAGAATTCAAGAAAATATAAATGGTAACAGAAGCAGATAATCCTTAGAAAGAGATACCAAGAGGCCAGCTGTCTAGGTATTCAGTTTAGTCTGAGTCGCAATCTCTGTCAAAGCTAAAAGGTATTTCTTTTTTTTTTCTTTCTCTTTTTTGAGATTGTACCACCATGCAGACCTTCTGTGTTTAAATCTATCACTGCAAATATCTAGGATCAGGAATTATTTGCTTTTCCTTTAGTTGAGGCTGAATTTTGCTTCCTTGACAATGTTCAATTTTATTCTATGATCCATTTTATTCTATGATCACTAAATATGGAGAATGTCTGAGTGATCTCTTTGTTTTATTCAAAGGGAAGTAGTAGTGGGGGGCTGCCAAGCTAACAGTCAATATTTAGTCTGTACACCAAATCATAGCATCTGCCACCTTTCTTTCTAGGGTCTTTTCTACCTTTAGTATTTCTTCTCCGGGTCATCTCCAATTTCTCTACTTTCTTCAAAACCTTGAAACCTAGAACTAGATAGAGCTCTTGAATAATGACTGAGTCATTAACAAAATGGATGCTACTTTTTCGTTTTCATGTATTAAACTCAAGTTAACATCGACCACCACTAATAAAGTTCCAGAATGTTATCATAGAAGCCTCACATAACCACCAGTTTGCTTTGTTATAAGGCAACTCTAAGAGGGCATGATGATGATGGAGAAGAAGAAGAAGGAGGAGGAGAAGGAGGAGGAGGATGAGGAGGAGGAGGATGAGGAGGAGGAGGAGGAGGAGGAGGAGGAGGAGTGGTTAGGGACAGCAAGTGAGCAAACAGACACCCTGCTCTTCAAAGCACCATTTATTCTTCATTAAGCCAGTTGAACAAGTGCCTAGAGTAAAAGAACTAAGAATTAGAGAAGAGATCTTTCTTTTGGACTAAGTCAATAGTCATGGCCACAAGGAGAGCTATAAAATACTAGATAGGAGGGGTCAAGTGGGATTATAAAGTGTGAGCCCTAAAAGGAGAGAGTAAAGGGTTAATCTCTGTGACACAGATAATCACCCAACTTTGCATGTCAGACAGAATGAGGACTTGGTCTTCCTTCTTTTCCCTCCTCCCTCAACTCTTCTTTTCATCATTCCTTGGGGTTTCTCAGAGGTTTAAAGATTTAAGAAGTTAAGCTAATAAAATATGTAAAGTAATGAACATGTAAGAGAGCGAAAGATTAGAAGAGTGAGAAGGAAGAGAAGGGTGGAAAGATGGTAGGTATCTTTCTACCTAAACGTAGATGTATGCTCATAAATGTAGAAACAGGATCTTGACTGATTGGGGGGCAATTTTGGAGAGGGTTTCACTGAGAAATAAGTGAGCTGAGACATTAGTTCTAGGGGTCGGGAGTTTGAGGCCACACAGAGAACAGGGACAATACAAGCCAGTGCATGGAGTTTTGGGTGGAATGGAGGAAGTATGTAGAAAGAACAGAGAAAGTTCTGAAGCTGTGAGTTAGTTGGGAAAGATATTAAGCACATGATTTTGGAGTTTTATTTCTATACTATGAGCTAATAAATTATTTCATTAGCTTTTCCTTAAAAGTTCATTCTTTACAGATGTCAAAATACATGGAGATGTTCCATTATAAACATACTGGGGTTGAGCAGAGAGCCACCATGATGAATTTCAAGGTAACACAGCTCCTTGGTGTGACGGTGGCACATTACTCCCACCTAGTGGCAGAAAACTAACATGCAGTTATTGCAAATAGTAAATTAGAAAACAAACAGGCCTTCAGAGCAGTGGTTCTCAACCTTTCTAATGCCATGACCCTTTAATACAGTTCCTCATGATGTGGTGACCCCCAACCATAAAATTATTTTCGTTGCTACTTCATAACTCTAATTTTGCTACTGTTATGAATCGTAATGTAAATATCTGTGTTTTCCGATGGTCTTAGGCGACCCTGCTAGCCTATGGTCCCGACCCACAGGTTGAGAACCATTGCTGTAGAGCCTAAGACCATCGGAAAACACAGATATTTACATTACGATTCATTAACAGTAGCAAAATTAGAGTTATGAAGTAGCAACGAAAATAATTTTATGGTTGGGGGTCACCACAACTTGAGGAACTGTATTAAAGGGTCGCGGCATTAGAAAGGTTGAGAACCACTGCTTTCAAGGAAGGGAGTTGAGAGATGGCCAGTTTAATAGTTCTCAAAAAGATGTGGAATCACATGTAATACCTTAATCAATAAAGAAAAAAATTTTTTAAAAAGACGTGGAATTACCCATGGAGCTTCTAAACAAATACTCTTTAGCTCTACTGAACCAGAACTTTTGGAGATGTAGTCCAGTCATATATATTACTTTAAACAACATGAAATTGTCATTTTTGTAGGTCAAAAGAGCAGAAATGTCAATTAAAAACCTTTACTACTGAATGTACTGGGGTGACATTGGTTAATAAAATTATATAGGTTTCAGAGGTACATCATCTATATAATGTACTATGTGTTTACCACCCCAAGTCAAGTCTCCTTCCATCACTATTTACCCCCTCTTTACCTTCTCCTACCTCCCCAAACCCCTATCCCTCTGGTAATCACCATACTGTTGTCTGTCTATGAAGTTTCCTTTTTTTTTTTTTGCTTAATCCCTTCATTGTATTCACCCAGCCACCCTCCCCACTCTCCGCTGACAGCTGTCAGTCTGTTTTTCAGTATTTATAAGTCTGTTTCTATTTTGTTTGTTTACTTTGTACATTAGATTGAACATATAAGTGAAATCATATTAAAATAAATAAACAAATGGCCTGGCCGGGTAGCTCAGTTGGTTAGAGCGTTGTCCTGATATGCCAAGGCTGCAGGTTCAATCCTCTGGTCAGGCACATAAAAGAACCAACCAATGAATGCATAAATAAGTGGAGCAACAAATCGATGTCTCTCTCTCTCAAATCAATAAATCCTATGTAATAAAAGCCTAGGTGGTGCCATGTGACATCATCACAAGATGGCCACCACAAGATGGCCGGCAGGGGAGGGCAGTTGTGGGCGATCAGGCTGGCAGGCAGAAGTGGTTAGGGGCAATCAGGCAGGCAGGCAGGCGAGCAGTTAGGAGCCAGCAGTCCTAGATTGTAAGAGGGATGTCAGACTGCCGGTTTAGGCCCGATCCCAGTAGGGATCGGGCCTAAACCGGCAGTCTGACATCCCCCGAGGGGTCCCAGATTGGAGAGAGTGCAGGCCGGGCTGAGGGACAACCCCCCCCCCCCCGCACCCTCGTGCATGTATTTCGTGCACTGGGCCTCTAGCAAAAATATAAGAAATGGGACTACAGCAAACTAAAAAGGTTTTGTACAGCAAAGGGAACCATAAAAAAGATGAAAAGATATCCCACTAATTGGGAGAACATATTTGCTAATGATACATCTGATAAGGGGTTAATATCCAAAATTTATAAAGAACTTATAGAACTTAACACCAAAAAACCCCCAAGCAATCCAATTAAAAATGGACAAAGGGCTTGAATAGACACTTCTCCAAAGAAGACATACAGATGGCCAAGAGGCATGCAAAAATGCTCAACATCACTAATCATCAGAAAAATGCAAAGTAAGACCACACTGAGATATCATCTCATGCCTGTCAGAATGGCTGTCATCAATACGTCAACAAATGCTGGCGAGGATGTGGAGAAAAGGGAACCCTGGTGCACTGTTGGTGGAAATGCAGACTGGTGCAGCCACTGTGGAAAGCAGTATGGAGTTTCCTCAAACAATTAAAAATGGAACTGCTTTATGACCCAGAAATGTCAGTTTTGAATGGTAAATATTTTAACAAAGCTTCCTGGAAGATCTGCTGTATTACTTTTGCAGAACACAGATCTACTCTAGATAACAAAAATGAGGCTCAGAATGGTAAGTGACTTGTTCAAGGTTGTCCCACAGCAGGTAAGAGTCAGTGCTGGGACTCAAACTCTACTGTCCTAAATCTTAGTGCAGCGCTCACTCACTTCAGTATCTCTCCATGTGTTGGACTAATAAAACTAATGTCACGCAGTCTTGATTTGCTCACGCACAGCCTCCCTGCACATCAACTTTCTGTCTCCATTTCCACTGTGTCAAGGAGAACTCTCCAGTGTTTCCTCATTTATTTCACCTAGCTTTCTAAGTGCTTCTCATTGAGTTTTATTTCCGATTTTGGCCTTTTATTTCATTCTCTGGAGAATTCTATTACCCTTTTTTTTTTTTTTTTAACAATATGGCCATACACTATGACATTGTTCATCAATCCCACTACAATGGAGCTCTCCAGGACCAGGACAGAGGCAAGGGTGTGAGGGAAAAGGCTCATACCAGGTTGCAAGAGCATAATGTTAAAATTTTCTGAGCCGGTTGTTAAACATAATCATTATTATAAATCAACTTTTTAATTATTTTCTATTATCCATGTTCTGGAGCTTATTTACATCAATGCTATTTGAATGGTGGCGATACTACATAATGGTGTATTACTGTGCATCGCTTCCCTGCTCTGTAGTCAGTGAGATTACATGTTGGGAGGCTTAAAATTGACCTCATGGTGGTAATATTTATACCACAGTAATTACTACAAATCTGGTTTGATGTATTGTTTTGCTTACTACCTAGTTTTAAAACGTGACAAAGAATATGATAACAATGTGGGTTAAATGTAAAAGTCTGTCATGTCTGCAGCCATCACATTTTAAATAGCGCACAAAAATTGAGGAAACAAGTTTCGAGTACTTAAAACTATTATCTGATTCAGCAAAGAAGTTGCTCATGTCATCATGGATGAATGAATGAAGTTCCAAAATGTCATCTTTGTTTCACTTTCCTCTTACTCATCAACGTAAATGAAATAAATCAACCAACATTCGTGTTGGCACTCCAGTCTTTTGCCAACTGCAACTACTGGTATGGATGTTAAGAGTTCAGCAAAAATCAGTGAGGCCATTCAGTGGGAGTCATTTGTATGAAGTTCATAAATAAAGAGTAGTGTAGATTTTACTCTTTGAAAATTATGTGAAATTATATCCGTGAAATATACTACAGTTATGTACAGACATATAGACACTGTTTCACAGAGAGCTGGCTGTTAAAAACTGACGGGCACATGACTGGATTGAGCCCAGCCCTTGCTGGTCCCCAGCTTCTCATCAGGCTGTCTGAATGGTCCTCCCTACTCTGGATAGAAATTTACCCAAAGAGGTGGGCTGGCTTTCATAGCTCCAGCCTCTTCCCTTTCCAGAAACTCTAGGTGAATAGTTTTATCTTCCTCCAGGACAGAATATATCCCGATCCACTCCCCCTTTCCCAGCCTCGTCTCTTCCCGTGTTTTCTTGCTTGTTCAGTGAAGGGCACCACCTTCACCCCAGTTACTCATGGCAGAAAGATGGTCATCGTTTCATCCCTGTTTCCTCCACACTCACGTCCACACAGTCACCAAATTAGGCTATTTCTTGTCACCTTCATATTTCTCAAATTTATCTACTTCTATCTGTCGTTATTGTAATTTTCTCAAGTTTCCTTACCTATTTCCCCCTTAATTGGTTATTATACAGCCTCCCAACTGGTCTCTCTGTTCATTCCTTCTAATTCATTTTTGCACAGTCACTTAAGATCTCTAAAAACTGTGAACCTGATCAAGTCGCTTCCCTGCTTATTAGCCCTCCATGGCTCCCTACTGATGACCAGGCTATGAACACCTGTCCAGGCAACTATCTCCTATAGTCAATCCTCTTCTCAAAAACCACACCTTGGCTAAGCCTAAACTACTGTGTTCACAGTTCCTCAAAGGACACTCCCCTCTCCAACCCCAACACACACACACACACACACACACACATGCACGTGCACACACACACGTGCACACACGCATGCATGCACACATGAGCACACACTTCCTGGAAAGCTCTCTTCTCCTCTGGATTCACTTTCTCTGACCTTGCCTCTCTCAAGGCTGTTGGAAGAGCCCCTCCCATATGTATCCTTAGAGCGCTGTAGGTACCCCCCTCATATCCCTTAATTCACTGTATTCCTAATTTGCCACCCTCACTGTCAGCCTTGTTGTTTGTTTGTTTCCAACAGCTTAACCTTGGACTTAGGGAAATCAACAGATACCTGCTGAATACATGTCTAGAGGAAAAAAATGATGGTAGGGATAAAAACAGTAGTGACAATCAGATGCTGAGCACCTATTACGTATCAGGCACCACGTGGAATTCTTGGCAAACACTGTTAATTTGCAATTCACAACAACTCTGCAAATTAAGTATTTTTATACCTGTTTTACAAATAAGAAAATTAAAGTGCACAGAGGTTAAGACATGTGTCCAAAATCACACAGCTGCTAAGGGGAGGAGCCAGGATTTGAATTCCTGAACCCTGGGCATTTTATCCCAAAGGCTATACACTTCTTGATACACCACAAAAAGAAGCCTTGAGACAAACATGTAGGGCAGACCTAACAAAAACAGATAAACAATAAAACAAAACAAACCAACAAAATCGCTTTTCAGTTCTGTAATTAAAGTTCCAGATAATGGCTCAGACACAAGGTGAGGAAGATGTATGAAGTTCAACAGGTTATTGATTACATACATATATATATACACATATTTATGAACATATAGCTAGTAAAACACTTTTATTTGCATGATCTACTTAATAAAAAGCTTTGAAACATACATGGCATTTCCTATTGCGGTGATTAATAGTCTGCCGCACAGTGTGGGTTGGCTGGACACAGAATCGTGAGTGTGGTTGGGGAGGTGCCCTGGCGGGCTCCCCTCCTGCCTGGGGCTCCTTCTCAGTGAGGCACAGGCTGAAATGCTGATCTGATGTTTGGTCTTTTGACAATTTTCACTTAATGAATTGATTCCTACAGTTCATTAACATACCCACTTCCACTCTGTATACACATATGTCTTAATTAGCTGCTCATTGGCTGTTTAATTACAAGAAAACAGCTGACAGCTGCCTTGCTGAATTCTAATGGCAGACGCTTTGGAGCGGCTACACATTCGCTTTTGACAACCAAGATTTATTCATAACTTTATGATTTATTGTGAATGCTTGCATGCCTGCCCAAATTATTGTATTTTCCAATACAAGTAAAAATCTAGAATTTGGGGGATGTTGAAGTGGGTGTATGTTTACCTCTCATGGCTTTCTGAGGCTGAGAAGAACGGAGAATCCTGTATGTAAAGGCATGCTCTATGTTAAGATTTTTTTGTCTTGGAAACTTTCTGTTGAGAATGTTCAGAAGTGTGGGGGTGAGAAAGAAGAAATACCTTTGGATAAACAGGGCAGAAAACTAATTATCTGGATAAAGGAAAAAAGACTATACTTGTCAACTTCATTTCACTGAGGGGTAAAGAAAGGACATGCATAGATTAAAATTAGGAAGAGAGACAGAAGGAAAAAATTAAAATGGGGGGGGGGGCAGGAATAACAGTCCCCAAGAAAGTAAATAATGAAGGAAATTTATTCTTTAGAAGAGAACAGGCAACTTCATTAGCTAAACACTTTTATTGTGGTAATTCCCTCCAATCACAGGGTAGGGCCAGCAAGGGAGTGTTCATTTCCTCTAATCACTGGGGCAGGGCCAGGAGGGCGTGTTTAATCCCTCCAATCACATGGCAGGGCCAGGAGGGTGTGTTCAATTCCTCCAATCATGGGGAAGGGACAGGGAGATTGTGGTTATTTCCTCCAATCATGTATGAGCCCTACACTCATACATCTGACAGCAATAATTCACAGAAACACAGATCTCTTGAACTATTTCTCATTCAATAATGACTAGCCTCCCTGTAGAACTGTATGTGCAAATGATCTCTGATTAAAGCTGACCTCATGTGTCATTTTTGGTAAGTGTAGATGTCTGCTTTGCCATATTGTGATCTTCTATACTCAGATCCAGTCCAGGCGAACACATTCAACAACAGTGATTCATAAGCAGGCATGCGGGGCCCTAGTCTGAGCCAGACACTAAGTTAGAGCCCTGCCTATACTATAACAAGGCCACAAACCCAGTGTTTTTTGTAAGTTGAGGAAAGGACTCAATTACTGATACATGATTAAGACATAAATAAAGAAAAAAAATCCAAATCATCTTTGCGTAAATTGGAGTTTTAACACATCCTACCACTTGTGCATTGCATCACAGGACTGGAAGATTGAGCTAAGCAAAAATTTTTTTTTTATCACCTGTATGTAGCAGAACTGAAACTCTGATGTCACAGTATGCAATAATAGCCAAGTCCAATTTTCATTTTAAATGGCTAGCTCTAATAGTGCAGCCCAGCTGTTATAAAACAGTACACTAAAATGTTTGAACATGAATGCATCAATGCTGGAAAGTGGACAAAACTGGCCGAAGACTAGTGACATTTCACAACTGAAATAAAAATATTAGAATCCTGTTAAAAACAACTGGGGCCTAAAAGGAACAGTTATGGACATTGGTTTTAACCTAATACATAAAAAGCTCCAGAAATTGCTTTAGCTCTTTCAGGAATAAATAATGTATAATTATATAATCTAGATATTTTTCTATTGTTAATTTCAGGTCATATATTTGTTAATGCTAAGAAAGTATTCTAAATTCTCCCTTTAATGGGTGAAAGAGGAGGTTTAGCATGACATCTTAAATGTATTATGATGATAAACAAATGCTAGTCTAAGACCTATCAAGAGCAAAGGGTCTTAAATGTAATCAGAAATCAATTAATTAATTCCAATACTCAATTGTACATTAGCATCTAAAATGTTACAGTGGAAACTGTAGAGCCTGGCTGGTGTGGCTCAGTGCTTGAGTATCGACCTATGAATCAGGAGGTCATGGTTCAATTCCTGGTCAGGGCACATGCCCAGGTTGCGGGCTTGATCCCCAGTGTGGCGTGTGCAGGAAGCAACTGATTGATGATTCCCTCTCATCATGGGTATTTCTATGTCTCTCTCTCCCCTTCCCTTCCTCTTTGAAATCAATAAAAATATATTTTAAAAAAATAAAAAAATAAATTGTAGAGCCAAAAAGTCTATAAGAAAACATATTTTTAAAATTGTGTTCTTTTGTTTTTTATCTTGAAATAAATATTTTATCATCATCATCCGAGCAGCCACTGTATCTAATGATGAAGCTAGGAGCTGAAGTTGAATGATAAATAGGATAATTTTTCAAAAGAAAATCTCAACTAATGGTCATTTTTCTATAAACATTTCTGCATTTTTATTCACTTTGAAGACCGAACTTTAACCCTCACATCGATAGCTTCTCATTTTATTTCTGGCCTTTTCTTCTGCCTGCATGTTCCGTGGTATGGCCCCAGCTCCCTGGCAGGTCTACCCCAGCTTACCTTACACCCCTCCTAGTGGTCACCCAAGGGCCGGGACTAAATTCTGTTCCAAGAGCTCAGAAATGTCTTTACCGACAGAACTAAGCTTGCAGGCCTGGATTCTACGTTCTTCTGAAATGAAACATTCAGGGCTTGAGCCGGGCTAGCACACTGTTTCATTATTTCAAAAGAACAAGTAAAATACTTTTAACATAAAAACCTTAGCATAATGGAGCCCTTAAATTTTTTGGAATGGTGTACCTGTCTATCCTTAGTTTACACTACACACAGAAAGGGACCCCTTGCTCTAGTCAAACTGGGTTATATATTGTCCCTAAAATACAATCAAGACATCTCCATCGATAGGCTCTTGCTGCCTCATGGATATGTCTCCATGAGTTACATTACAGACTGTGGTCTTACTCTGGTATTTAGTTCTTGCTTTGCTATCTAGCTTTTCCTATGCTGGCCTCCTCTCTACAACTATACCGTAAACTGCTTGACGGAAGGATTAGGCCTTCTGTGTCTCTGGATCCCTTACAATACTTATAAAGCGCCTGGTCCCAAGACAGGTGCTCATGTGTTTGCTGTTTTTATTGGCAGAGTCTACATAATAAATCACAAATGGTCACAAAAATCAGGACTGGACCCATAGATAACCGGAAATAGCATCTGACTATCCAGAACAGCAATATGCAGGCATAAGGAGTGTGGCCAGGAATGATAACAAGAGCCAGCCTCTACTGAGTGCTTGTTATGTGCTGGGCACTTTTCTAAGTGCTTTACCGAAATGCACGTGATAACTCTATGAAGTTAACTACAATTATCCTCATTTCACAGATGGGGAAACAGAGGCACAGAGAGGTTGGGTAGCTGCTCAAACTGGGAAAAAGCAGAGCTGGGGTTCAAACCTAAGCAGTCTGGTTCCTGAGTCAGAGCACAAGCATGACCCAAAACTGTCTCTCTGCAGGTAGGCCAGGGGACCAGGAGAGAGTGAGCAGGGAATAACCGGGAACCAGAGAAAGCGCTACCAAAACATCTACTATTTTCGCTGTTTATGGGCAATGCTTACCTGGGCCAATATATGATAAATCATTTCAGTAACTAACCAGGTTCTCTAGTTTCTTGTGGTTTCAATTTTAAATGCCATTTAAAATACATTCACAAAATGATTAGCTCTGAAAATGACTGAGTCACTTTCTTTCCTCTCATTAGATATCTATTTATATATCTAATTATAATTTCTCCTTATGTCTAATGATACTAACACAGAGGTAAATTATTTACAATTTGTCATAAAGTAGCCACCTCCACCTGGTTAGAACATGGTAAATCATTAACCTCAATGGCAAAAGCAGAGGCTCCCGACTTCACCACAATTAGACATAAAAACATTAGTTACAGCAGAGAGAAACTATTCTGCAGAGTAAACAGTATGTGCATCCGATATAAACACGTACCACTGTATAGGTCCCAGGCTGGGCACAGGCCCAATCTATGAATAAAATTAAGTTTTAATTGTTTCTGTGACTTTGAACAGAAGAACACAGATAACCAAAAACCACTTTGGCATTGCGTCCGCATATGGACAAGATCTGAAAGGGTCACCTAGAAAAGTGACAACTGTGACATAATAGCTGCCTGTTGTTTTTCTATTGCTTTTATTTCTGTCATCGACATTGGGGGTAAAAAGAAAACACACAGTGGCAATGCCTATGTAAACACAGCGGTCCTCAGAGAGTCAGTTCGCTTTTACAGAATAGTATGGTGTTAATTTAGCTCCTGAATTGTGGGTGTGATTCACATGAAGTAGCCCCACCCCAGACTCCATTCATAGGAAGTAGCCCCCACCCCAGACTCCATTCACAGGAAGCAGCCCAACCCCAGACTCCATTCTTAGACACTCACTTCAGTTTGCCACATAAAACCACATGTGGCATTACTGACAGACTCAGAGGGGGGACCAGGTTCCCGGGCAGAATGAAGATACTCAGAGTGGTTAATACCTAGGACCCTGTCCGCTTAAGAAAACACCCAAGGTGATAGGCAGTACACAAAAATCGCCGTTGGGTGGAACGCCAGGTGTGGGAGGACTACTGTCTCCATACCCTTCATCCAGAAAGGCCCTGTCATCTTTAGCGGGGAAGGTGTGAGCTCAGAGTGGATGAGGGTGAAGTGTTACACCTGCCCAGCCATGTCAGCCAGATTAACTCTGAAAGTCAGTCGCTGTCACAGGCAGATCCCTCTCTGAGATGGCAGAGGCCAGGCATTTTGTTTTGATTTTGTTTTATTTCAACTAATTAATTCATTTTGAGGGAGGGAAGATTGAGGGAGTAAAAGGGCATACCTTTTTTTCTTGATAATCCAGAACCGTGAGGCTTGGAGTGTTACCACAGAGATGAACAATTCACATTCCCCTTTAAGTAGCAAGACCCCTATTCCTAAAAGGCTGGCAATTTTTGAAAAGATGATTGTGTTCGGCGGTGTGCAGAAATCTCAAGCTTCATCAAGATGGTCTCAATATGAAGCATTTGTATGTGTACAAAGTGGCAAATGTTACGATGATTAACAGTAAAACAAAGACTTAAGGAAATTACAAGGCAAATTTTCCTGCGGTCTTTCAGTAGTTATTTGTGTTTGCAGGTGATTTTGAATTTTATGACCCTGGATTTTCCTAATTTCACTAAAGGAGAACTAACCAAATTCGTGGATTTTATTTTTTGCCTCAGCTTCAAAATGCCTAGGGCTAAATCTGGCTTGGTTCAGTGGCAATCGAAGGTCTCAGAGCCTTCAGCGTGTTTAAATAGCTGCTCTTCTGTTTATTTTGCACTGTTTTATCCTGTAAGCTGTCTCAAGGCTCTTCCAATATAAGCAGGAGGATTTAGATCTCAATAAATTGAAATTTGAATAACAGAGGCAATCTGGGTTTGGGGGTCTTGAAAGATTAGGATAAACATCTCTATTTCCCATTGCCATACTGTGCACATTCTGTACATATTACCCTGAAGTCAGCATCAGTCCAAATTAAAATATTAACAACAGCAATAAGAATAATAATGTTTAGATTTAAATTGCGCTGTTCAGTTTATAAGGACTTTTTATTTACAGTTTTTCATTCTGTTCTTTGAATAGTTTTAAAAGACAGGAAGAATAGGTGTTATGTCCACGTTATAGATGAAGAAATTGAGTCACTAAAAGATTAAAACATGCACAAAACTATATGGACAAGTGGTGGCAACAGGACCAGAACTCAGTTCTTTCCAAGAGCCTTGCCATAATTTGGCCAGCTGTGTCAACATTTGTGTGCCAACAATAAGACTTTCAATCATATTTTGATTGAATTTATTGCAAATGCCTCCTTATAAAACTAATAACATTATAGAAGTCTAATGTTATCTCTTTTTTAAAAAGATAACCAAAGCGATTATTCATCAGATCAATCAATTCTGGGATTGGAAGTGACAAGCAAGCAATGCTCAAATACCTTTCTCTAGCCTCCTCTTAATTTGATGGAAGGCATAAAAAATATGTAACTTTTTTTACATGTAATTTAACACCAAAATATTCTGTCCTGTCAATTCTCATCACTCAAAATTCCCAGAAGTTGAATTTTTAGACACAGTAGAAATAAAAACCAAGAATTTCAAAGATATAGTCTAACATTAATAGAAACAACAACAACAATTTAAAAGGCTTACCTTGCAGCCTTCACATGTAATGACACCATAATGGATTCCTGATGATTTGTCTCCACAGATCTTGCATGGAATAATTTCAATTTGAGCTGCAATAGAATCACGCAACCAGTTAATTACATTTTCTTTTAAACACCTTATAAAAGCGTTCCCAGATCAGCATTTGTATAGTGAAAACTAATAACCTGCTAAACATTATACTGCATTAACTATTCATTGCTGAACTGTGAGGGTCCCCCTAGAGCCCTGGACTAAATTATGGCTGCTCGTTATATAATAGCTTTCGGGTTATTAAAATGGGTCATTTGAGAAGGTGTTTAAGGACCCACAAGAAGGCTGGAATCAGCATTTCAAAGCCTTCCAGAACCCGAGAGTTCGCAGTTTAGGCCTCAGAGCAAAGCAGATACTAGAATGTTTCCTCCGATCTCATTTTCCATCATTATTTTTAAAAGGTCATAAATCTGTCTTGGCTGAGCACTGTAGCTCGACTGGTCGAGAAAAATATGCTCCAAAAAGTCAAGACTACTTAGGAAAATGATTCAATTCCAAATATTCATGTTACTTATGATGGCAAGTTAAGAATTCCTTACTCATCCTTTTTTAATTAACATAGATGCCATGTGCTAAAAATGAGTCCATTTGTGTACGATCAAAACCTTTCAACCATAAAGATAATATCCTATTTGTCAGGACTCATCATTTAATAATGATGAGTCCTGACAAATAGAAGTAGCCTCTAAGTTCTTTACTTTGGAAATTGATTTCCTGGTACAACACACTTGTGTTTCTATCCAACTGATTATTTAAAGATGCCTCATGCTTTAAAACTAAGCAAATTTATATATATATATATATATAATAATATATATATATATATTACACCAAAGTTCTCAAATATGACAAAATACATTTCTAAGCAAACACATTATATCTTGAGCAGAGTTGGACATAGCATAATTAAGGATTAAAAAATAATCTAAGGACAAAATAATTAGGCAAGACAAAGTACTTGGATCAACTATGAAATAAAATTTGTATATGAAAAAAAGAGACCCACACTGAGGTGTATATACAGGATGGCAGTGTTCACCAGTCTACCTGGAATGTTCCATTAGGGTAGGTTTATTTTCCATAGTTTTCATTACCGGATATCCTATCAGATTATCTACAAGTCACACACACAAACACAAAGGCAAGTGCCCAAGTGTATTTCATTTTCATATACAGTAGGTCCTCAGGTTACGTTCGAGATCCATTCTTACAGCACAACATAACATGATTTTCGGATTTTCGCCGTAAGTCGGAACCCACCTACGTAAGCACCTACGTCACTCACATGGAGCACATACACAGCAGTAATGAAGTGAAACAGTAAAAAAAATTTAAAAGAGAGATAACAATTCCTGACCTTTACTTGTGGTAAATAAATGATAAAAAACATAAAGCACATATGTACATACGTCGAAATGACGGAACTTTTCTTTTTTTATAAATAAATGGGAGATGGCGACGTAACCACGAAACGACGTACGTTGAGTCCCACGTAACCCAAGGACTGCCTGTAGCTCCTACCTGGCCCCATGCCTTACACAAAGCAATGGTGTAAGTTACACAATATAAGTAACACATTTACACACAGCCCACTCTTCCAATCCAATGTAATCCCATATCCTGGGAGAATTTCTACAACACTTACTTTGAATTTCATGTGATGCTGTATTCAACAATTAACACATGAAATTCCTGGATTTAACCTCATTATAAAGCATGTGTGCCTGCTAACTTCCTTTCAAGGGGACTAGTACAAGTACTGAACAGGAAGTGCAAGCTATTCAGAGAGTCCTTTTCCCATGGGTCACTTTTAGTGTTGAGATAGTGAGTTTTATTGTCCAGAGCTAGAGATGGTTCAAAATATCATGTCCAGTATATTTTCCATAATCCTGAAGCTTTCTAAAACTCAATAACACTGTCGAATATGTCTATTTGTGAGTTATGCAACTTAATATGTTAAAAGGTTTCATTTAGCAAAAATGATCATCTCCAAGTCTGCCTCCTTATCCTTAGCACCTAGGAAAATTCTCTATGAAATATGAAACCTAATAATGTTTCACATCTGTGGTCCCTCCAATGTTCTAATACAGTCGAGGCAAAGTTTTGTGCTACAGGTTGTCTGCAACTGGAGACGAGATAGCTAATGCCCAACATTTTTCAGGGACTCACAAAAGCCAAGGGGTAGCTGAAAGGTGATATCAGGTGAGAGTTATTGCCTGGGTTTTCCCATCAGAATTAACTAGTCTATAATGAGAACCTGCCTCCCCAACCCTGACCCCCAAGGAGTCGAATAATTAGGCAACGCAAAGTACTTGGACCATCTATTAAACAAAATTTATACGTGGAACAAAGAAGACTGGCACCGAGCTGCTTCTGCGAATGTGTCACCTCAATCTATACTCACAGAAATTAGACATAGACAAACCTAGCTAGGCCCTGTGGTTCAAGTCAGCATCAAAATTACCCGAGGCAATTAAAGCAGCATTAGTGCTAAACTTGGGCTTGTCAAGCGTCATCTTGATTCCACCTTAACAATGGAGAGATCAGCACATCTAGTTAGTCCTTTATAAGCTATGAAGGCCCTGGGCAGGCCATATTGGGAATGCTGAGTAAAACTGTGCCTGGATCAAATGGAAAATGACATATTTCTGTTGAGTGGGCCTGGACTCTTAGTGGATTATTCATCAGAAGTGAAACAATGACATTTAAGCCAATGATCAAAACGCCTGCTAATGGCTGCTCTGATCCTGCCAGTGATACAGAGGTCTGACATGGAGGGGTCTGCTCGTGATAGGGGTGGTCCTGGGAGTGCCACCCTGGCCCAGCACTCTCATCTTTGGAATGGCTCAAGGTCTAGCTGGGGGGAGGGTGGGTCCTTGTTAGCCTGAGTCAGGCTCTCAAACTCTTGGTCTTCAGTCTTGTCTCAGGTCCTAGGGTCTTCCAGATCTGGAGGACACTCAAGCTAAGATATATTTCACAAGATTTATGGAGGCCAGTGAGTCGTCTTATACTCACTGTAGATGACTTGTATTTTCAAGCAGGAGGCCATCTGTCAGCCACTGTGTTTGTGCTTAGTTCCAGTGGGCAACGTGGGCCAAAGAATCAGAATTCGTTAGAACAAGATTCACTAGGAAGTTCTTGGTAATTATGGTAATGGAAAGGTTCTCCAAAGCAAGGTTCAGGAGTTCTGGCTAGTCTGACCAAACTATTCTACTAGCCTACCTCCAGGAGGGCAATCTTATCTCAGAAGACAATTTCCGTTACAAGTGCTCTTTAAGAAATGACTGAAATACATCTGCTCCGGAAAGTAAACTTGCTGAATGTGACCTGATCACACATGTTGATATTTCCAGAAAGCAAACATTTGCAGATTGGAGCAGGGCACTCAGCCTTCCATTTAATCCAACAATGCACAAAAGCCGCCCACTCCACCTTTTAGTCAATTTACAGAATTCAACAGTAACACTGAGAATAAAAAATGTAGTCATTGACTTGCAAATTTTTCAAAAGGCAGGCAGTTAGGTTCCATAAATTTTAGTTTTCAGTCCAATAAGAGGGAAAAGGCAAAAACCCCCTTGCCCTTTGCTGTCCATCCCTCAGGCTTTTGCATTTTCCAACAGGCAGTCTTGTGTCTTTTCAAAATAATCTTCTTTTAACACAAATTATGAGTCTTGGCCCATAGATATACTGCACGCATTAACTCAGCCAGTATTTCAAAGGATGAGTTCTGTCAGACACCACTCCTGTCACAAGTATATTGATTAAATTAGCCCACATACATATTCATCTCAGCAAAGAGGTTTACTGTGCAGGGGAATATCTGAAGCAAGAAGCACACAGATAATCATGAATTGGCTTAACAATGAACAATCTTGCTATGAAAAATTCTAATTTGCCTACATTTTCAGCTCTATTGCCTAAATAATTTGCTCTCTCATGCGCCCTGAGTAATTCAAGCAGGCGCTCCACACCTGCAGAGTCAAATTTCTGCAGTTTCAAGGAGCTGACAACCAGCGGCAGCGGGGCGTCAGGAAATCCGACAATGCAAGCGTGCTAATTAGCCAAGTGGTCCTTGGGCTGGGCTGTCATTGAGCCTTGGATGTACTTCCACACAAAGTTTGCTTTTTAATTTTAATTATAAAAGGGACAAGAACATGGACCCTGGCATTCTTAACACCTCATTTATTTCTCAGGACATACTGTGGGATATATCTTGGTCTTGAGAAAAATGTCCGTTTTCCCAAAGAATTAAAAAAATACAATAGTATGAGTTATACCCATCACTTCACTCTCAGTAAATAGTGAACATGTATTTGTGTTTATAATGCAAGGCATTATTGCATTTACTTCAACAGTCCTATGAGGTAGGTGGTATCATCATCATCATCATCATCATCATCATCATCACCACCACCACCACCACCACCACCACCTACATTTTTTAAGTGAGAAGACAAATTCAGAGAGGCTAAATAACTTGCCCAAAGTCAGAACGCTAGGAAGAGGTAAGACTGAAATTTGGGGACATTCTGTTCTTTTGTCTAACTAAAAATTTGGGGCTTCTGCCCAGCCAGTGTGGTTCAGTATGGTTGAGCTTTGACCTATGAACCAGGAGGTTATGGTTTGATTTCCGGTCAGGGCACAAGCCTGGGTTTCAGGCTCGATCCCCAGCCCAATCATGATTCTCTCACATCTTTGGCATTTTTCTCTTTCTCTCCCTCTCCTTTCCCCTCTGAAATCAATAAAAATATATTTTTAGAAAGTATTTTATTTAAAAAATAAAATAAAAACGTAGGGTTCCCCCTTCTCACCATTCCGCACTGCCAAGATCCAATCGCTCCAGTAACTAACATCAGGAGATTACCGCTCTTGGTATGCAACCATTTCCAAGGACCAAAAAACATCTTATAAGTAATTTGGTTAAACTTACATACTACTTCGAACTGATATCAAGATGTCTTTCTGGGAGTTACCTGACTAGTTTAAAACTAGAAGTAATCATCAACCTTCTAAGTCTTTCATCTCAATTTTACAAAATTCCAAGTAGTTTTTGACCTTAAGATGACTGATACCAAGTTTTGTGTTTTTTTTTTTTATACCAAGTTTTAACAATTTTTAAGGCTGGGAAAGTTACTTAGCCTCTCTGAACCTCAGTTTTACTTGTGGAGATTCAATGATATGATATATAAATGACACAGCACATAAACGATTATTATTTATATTCTACATACATGCACATCACACAGTTCTTAGAAATCGTTGGCACTCAACACACAGTCGTTATTATTATTGTTATTGTTGATAAGAAATCCTGCCTTATAGCGAAATGAAATTCTTTTCTGCAGTCCGTAAGCTCTTTCCAAAGTGGGGATAGAGAAAAGCTGCTTAGCCTCCAAATAATATGACAGGCAGTTCATACCAGCCACCACAGCAATCCTGTGCAGCACTGGCACTTAACTGTCTGCTGCACACAGTGCTATGTGGCGATCAGGTGCGGATATGTCATATAGAATTTGTTATTAATAATGGTAAAAAAAAAAAAAACCTAAACATTTTGATGGGTTCATATAAAAATAAACTTATGTGGACCCAAGGTTACCCCAATAATACCTTTCATCTAGCTCACTTGCACAATCACATATTTTCTTACACTGGACTGCACAGGGTGGGGTTCCTGCTGGCTTGCCAGGAAATGGCTAAATCTTGGACACACCCATGAGAATATGTCACATAAGATTGGCAAGTAATTTCGTGTGACTTACTGCTTTATAAAAAATAACTTTTACGTCAATTTGTTGACAGTGGATTTTTGTTTTGTTTTGTTTGTTTGTTTTTTGCTTTTCTGGAGGGCAAATATTGAGGACTTTCTACTTGCTATGTTACATAGTTCTGATGTTTGAATTTTTTTACAACCAGCATGTATTACTTTTGTAAGCAGGAAAACCAATAAAGATTAAAAAGAAAAACCCTAAGGCATTTGGTTTTATTTTCGGTAAAATGGCTTGAGTCCTTCATGGATTAGTCACTTTATTTTATCCCCAGTTTAAAACTGCTGGGTATTAAAGGCTCTGCATGGACTCACGACAGCCCAGCGTGCATGTCAAGGCCGGATGGTGGAGTGGTGGAGCCTTTGCCTGCTTCCCTGAAGCAACTGTGGGAATTCCTGGCCTCTAGAGTTGTGGGCCCCTCTGGTCTGGCCACCTCCTAGCTCCAAGGACACTGTGCCCTGCCCAGTGGAGCCCAGGCCAGGAGGCGCACGTAGGGGCTGACATTCATCTGGCTGTGAGCCCTGCCATAGAGGCTGGAACAGCCTGGTCTAAGGGAGCCTTTTCCTAATTTGCCTGCCCGAATGGGAGCCTTTTTTCAAACCATCCTTCCGGAGGTGGCGCCCTTCTCTGCAGTGTGCAAAGGTGCTGTGTGTGGTGGCCGTGGGCACTCTTGCTGCTGCTGCCCCCGAAGGCCCTGGCCACCCCATATACGGGTTTGCAGAGAGCTCTCATTACATCTCATGGTGGGAGGGGAACAGACTGGCCTCGAACGGTTTGGCACATTTTGTCATGCTGGACCCTGGCTTGGAGTGCATCATGAATGTGTCCCATGGCCCAGCCCAGGCTTGTTCAATGGTCCTTCTGGGAGGGAAGGGCCGAATTCCAATTGCATATTGCAAATGGATAATCAACTTATTCTGCCATTTTGTCCATTAAATATATACTAAGTGTGATATTCATATGTTTCCTTAGTCGAGTCTTTTCTTCCACTGATTTTGGATTCTTTCATGACAGCACTTGATCCTCACTAAACATCACCTAAGCAATTGGCCCCCTAATTGGAAGAGCCTTACCCCTTTGGTATAGTCTCATGGTCATTTCTGGCAGCAACAATAACGCCTGATATTTGCAGGGTTCGGTAAGTTTTTGTCCTCATTAGCTTGCTTAGATTTTGGTGCTCACAACAACCCTGAATAGGCAGGTGGGTATCATTATGTCCATTCTATAGATGTGGAAAATGAACTTCAGGAGGATTAAATGGCTTACGTCTAGATTTCCCAGGAGCTAATTGTACAGGCAGCCAGCCACGAAGCAGAAATACTTGGTACTTCTTTCCTCTTAAAGGTTATTTGGTGCCTTTAAATTTATGTTATTATCTCCCTGGGGAGCTCCGGGGGAAATGATATGAGGGTAAGAACTGGAGGTCTATCCAGCTGAGACGTGGAGTCGACAATCCTTCCAAGGCTCCATCAGACCCTCCACTCCTTGGATGGCCTCAAGCAAGTCACTTACACCTCCACTTCCTCCATCTATAAAATGGGAATAATTCTTACCTCCCAGGCAGGTGGTGGTAAATGAATGCTCACAAAGCTCTTTGAAGATGAAAAGACCTACATAAATGGGAGGGAAGCTTTAGGAAGCTTGGCATATCGTTCTTGGCAAGGACCAGGACGCTGCACCCTCACTAGCCACAACAGGCTCTGCCACAGAGAGAATACAGAATATATAGAACTGTAATTTTCACCTGCTAGCTAGACTTAAAGTTTTTTTTTAATTGTTGGTTCCTAAAATGCCTTCCTGAGAGACCAGTGCATCCAGATGTTAGTATTTTATTCTCTACTTGAGAGAAAAAGAGCACATCGAAGGAGAAGTCACCTCTCTATACCAGCTGTCACCAGCAAAGTCACTCAACTTGCACCCGGGCTTGTATGGTTTCGCAGGAGCATCGTGGAAATGGCAAGATTCCCACATACAAACACAAAAAACATATGTGTCATCCTCTGACATCTTGAACCTTAGTATTAAGTTGATATCTGACTCAAAGGGCCCTGCCAAACTGTAAACATTAAAGAAAAAAGTCCTGTGCCTTACTTTGCCCCCTCCCAAGGTCCTACCCCTTACCTACTGTTTAAAGCCACTTCTTAAAGGCTTTAACTTGACTGGTTTTTGCTGAAAACTCAACAGCTTTTAAAAATCATTGATAAAGACACATAAGCATGCCTTAAACAACTGAGAGGTCAAGCATTTGCAAACTAGATCTAAAATAAAAGGCAAAATTGGAGTTTTGGAACTTCGACTATTCCCTTCAGTCTTTATACAAGTAAGACTTAGGTGCATAAGAGTTAAAACACTGGGCCAGAATGCCCCATCGAAATTCAAAGAAAGCGGAGCTGTGTTTGCAGGAAATCTCTGAAGCATAAGGACAACAGGCACATCTTCTCATGTGGCTTTCTGAGAATATGCAGCTAGTTCTGACAATGGGAACAGAATATTAATCCTTTGTAATATGCTTCTATCCCTACTAGATTAAGCTTTCCAGAGAAACTGACTCACATTCCCTGATGCATATGTATCTCTGCTAAAAGCCAAATCCAAATGAGCTCTTTGTCCCTAGACAGGGAAATTCTGTTAAATCAGAGAGAAAGAAGATTTTTCATATAGAGGAACAATAGATAACTTTGATTTTTAGAATCAATTCTCTATAGAATTCTCCTACTACATAGTTATACAAAATACTCAAATTTGAGGCAATTGACTCTTTGCCTTTTTGGGTAACTAGGTAGTAACAAACTAAAGCCTTGAATAAATTAAGTGAATATCAAGAGAAGCAGCTTCCCAATACGTCACTTCGCTTATCCAGTGCGTCAAATACTGAATAAATTATCATCCAATAGAAGATGATGCCATTAAGATCAGCAATACGAATAGTTTCCTCTTTTTTGGTTTTTCAATTTAACCTTTCTATTGCCTTTGTAAACAATGGAACATATTTGTTCCTGAGAATTTGTGGGGTTTTGAGAAATCAGAGACCAAGACAGAGGTATCTGGCCATTTGGCCAAATTACTCCCAGTTGGAATAAGGTTCCTCTAAGATTGTAGAATTAACTGCATTTTTTCCATATATAATTCTGGAAGGTCTTCTAGTACCTTGAGATCAGAAACATCTAATAAAAATCCTCCTCTTGAACCTCTCAGTGTGGGTTAACTGTCATTTCATATCAGCAGGAAAGAGAATCCACTTTAAAGTACTAAGTAGTTAGACTTTGCTGAAGGGAAATTCCCAATAACTTCTTTTCCAACTATGGGTGTGTGTCCCTTATATAATTCTGGATCGTACTAGACAAAAAAAAAAAAAAATTGTCATCTGAGTCACAGAACTGCATCTAATCTTATCTAGCAATCAACCTCACTCTAGATACCAATTCCTTTTCCCCCTTAACAAGAACAATTTTGCCACATTTAGGTTAAGTCTTCCTTTGCTCACAGTTGAGAGCAACGGGGTCAGTCAGCTCTTTGCTTTCATCATTCAAAGTCTGTTTTCACAACAACAGAAAAGAACATATTTAAAACCAAATCTGGAGATCTTATCTCATTTCTGCGTAGCCAAAAACATCAGAATTACTTTTACTGCATTTTATGAAATAACCTTACTTTACACAATTCCCCTCAAGTTCTCATATCTAAGCCCAAGAAGATAACCACTCCATTTTATAGCTCTCTTATCTTTCCATCTGCCTATGCATACCTCAAGCGATACCCATTGTACAATCTTGGTACTTCTATTTAGATGCTTTTGCTTTTTTAAATGGGTACCTATAATTAAAAATAAACAAACCTGGTGCTTCAATTACAAGTCCAAAGACAGGAAAATGTATTGACACAGAAATGGGTCTTATAACAAATAGGACATTTATTTAAATCTATATCAGTTCTACTACTTCTATGAGTCTGGCATACAGCATACAGCTTAGCATACAGCATTACAGTTCACTAAACAAATCATTCAAAACATTCTGTTTGCCTCAGAATACTCCGTAAAGGGCCAAAGTCTCCTACCTCAAAAGTCAGCCATTGATTGCTAATTCCAATTGCACAATTTCTATGACCACGTATAGTGCCATCACAAAAGTCATCTGGATGCAGAGATGCAGAAGTGGGTCAAATAACAGGAATCCAGGTTAAGTCATTAAAGCTTACAAGGTAAAGGAACCCATTGCTTCTTTCCATTCACTTGAACGGTTTTTTTGAAGATCAGTTACTGTTCATTGAATAGATCATTTAAGAAATATTCCCCAACCAAATTAAGTTTGAATTCATGGCAAAAGATTGAAAATAATTATAACTTTAAACCTTGAAAATACATTCACACCCCCCTCTGTATTAAGCCATAGAGGACTAAAATGACAACAGATCCATAGTCACAGCCACAGACTGGTGAAACCAAAACCTTCTTGGTCTACAGGCCATTTTACTGGGTGAGGATGGTTAAGAGGATAACCCCACAGCTCAGATCCCCACTTTATGCTTTCTCCCACTTCAAAAAGTCTCCCTAGAATTAACTGGGAGAACAGAACTTTGGGCAAGAGACCAGGGAAGGGTCTGGTCTTTATTAAAAGTCACAAGCAAATTATTTAGACTTGCCAGAAGGAGAAGTGTAGGTGTTGTCATATTAATTATTTTAAGGCTGTAGGATCTTGAAGGATCAGTGACCAACTCCCCCTGGTAGAAAAGTTCTACTAGGTTCACCTACAATTTCCAGGACGTAGCCAATGACATAAAAACAATAGACATGGCGAGTTCTAAGCTTTCAAATAAATACATCAAAGATGCACCTTGGGACTGCAGTCCAATGTTGTTTATTTTTTTGAAAATTCTCTTTCATAATGCTTTTCTAAGACAGCCAGTGCGGCCAGGCAGAGGAATAACCAGAAGAGTGTATTCTGACACTTTCTCTAAACACACGCTCTTTAAACTTGCTTATTAAAGAAACATTTTCATTCTTAATTAAAATATATAAGATTGATCAGAAAACAGATAACAATATTTGCTGAAAGTGGATGCACAGGTATTTCTATGGCCCATGCCAAAGGGGAGAAAGCAGAGCAGGAAGCTGTGTCTTCAGAGGAAAGGGAAAGATAGCAAAAGGCAGCAGTGCCTTGGGGACATGAAGCAGCTGTGAGACATGAGGAGAAGGAATGCTCTGGGCCAAGGTAAGAGATTGACAGATTTATTTTAAGAAGGTTCTGACATCTAAGCATCAATTCACAGACTACAACACCTAAGAAATGTCATTCCTTCCGCCCCAACAAAAGGAAATGTATAACTTGGGTGTTTATCTTGAAGCTACCTATTTTTATGTAAGTCACTAGAGGCCTGGTGCATGAAAATTCATGCACTGGAGGGGGGTCCCTCAGCCTGGCTTGCCCCCTCTCACAGTCCGGGAGCCCTCAAGGGTGGAAGGTGACCCGGTGATGAGGGAAAGGCGACGCCATCACACCTCTGCTGTTGCCACTGCCGGCAGCGCAAGCCTCAGCCAGCTCTGGTTACCTGAGCCTCAGGTGGCCCTGGGCGGCTGGGCAGCCACCATCTGAGGCTTGCCTGTGCCACGGGCTTGCCCTGGGCAGCTGGGGGGCTGAAGGGACTGGGGGACTCCGGAGGCAGGCACGCGGAGTGGCCAGGCCCGCCTGGGGGTGGGCCCAGCTTTGGCACGCGCCTGCCGCCCGGGTGGGGCTGAGGGGACTGGGTGCCACCATCTTGTGGCTGTGGGTGCCGCCATCTTTGAGGGCATAGCAGTCAATTAGCATATTCCCTCCTTATTGGCTGTGGGCGCTGCCATCTTTGTGATGATGTGAGGGTCAATTAGCATATTCCCTCTTTATTAGATAGGATGCCCTGGAGGTGAGGTAAGAATGCCATAGCTACACAAAGATAACAAAATAAGGTTTGCAACATCATCCTATTTTCAGTTTCTCTTCCTGGAGTCCAAGGAGCTTCTTTAGCCTGCAAACATTTCATGACCCATCCTGAACGTCCTGCTATCAGCCTTGCAGCATTTGGCAATGTGTCTGCCTCTTAAGATAGCATGAGTGAGTGAGTGTGACATTATCATTGGAATAAGTGCATCTTCCTAATTTGCAGTAAAAGTGCACCATTCACACACTTTGGTATTTCAGTAAAACAAGGTTTTGAAATGCGTTTCACAAGTGATGGTGGCACATTTCACATCAGATGGAAACACGGTCTGATGGCTAACAGTGACAGTGGCTATAGGCACATCTTACTGTCCCAGCAGGAGTTCCGAATAATAGGTCCCTTTTAATGCCAATGGCTATTACCATCTTAAATCATCATCATCATCATCATCATCATCATCATCATACACACACACACACACACACACACACCACATTCCACACACTCACAAATACCACACATTCCACACACTCACACCCAGCTCCATCCAGCTGCCAGTCCCACCACCACTTGCTGAGCACCTGCATGAGTAGCATCAGGGATGCAGAGAAGGTACATAGAGCCTGCCAACACCCCTCATTTTGTTACATTAGCTTCACTGTGTATGAATTAGAGATGGAAGAGAAAATTTTTTTGAAAGGAGTTGAGTACAATCTTTTTTCTTTCTTTTTTTTAATGTATTTTATTGATTTTTTACAGAGAAGAAGGGAGAGGGATAGTTAGAAACATTGATGAGAGAGAAACATCGATCAGCTGCCTCCTGCACACCCCCTTCTGGGGATGTGCCCGCAACCAAGGTACATGCCCTTGACTGGAATCGAACTGGGACCTTTCAGTCCACAGGCCAACACTCTGTCCACTGAGCAAAACTGGTTAGGGCGAGTAAAATCTTGAAGGTGAAGTGTCAAGATTGAATTTGTAAACTCTAGAGCAGTGGTTCTCAACCTTTTTAATGTCGCGACCCTTTAATACAGTTCCTAATGTTGTGGTGACCCCCAACCATAAAATTATTTTCGTTGCTACTTCATAACTCTAATTTTGCTACTGTTAATGAATCGTAATGTAAATATCTGTGTTTTCCGATGGTCTTAGGCGACCCTGCTAACGGTTCTCAACCTGTGGGTCGCGACCCACAGGTTGAGAACCGCTGCTGTAGAGCCTGAGGTTGAATCCCTGCCTGTCACATACTTGTCATGAGAACTTGAGATTTCTTAACCTGTGCCTGATCTTCAGCATCTTGAAAAGGATCCCTACCTCATTATTATATGGTGCCCAAATACAGTGCCTGTTGAATCAGTGCCTAGCTCATAGTAAGTGCTCAATAATGTTAGCTACCATCACCATCACTTATCTTTTTTTTAATGTTTAAAAATGGATTTTTAGAGGTAGAGGAAGAGGCAGAGGGTGAGGAAGAGGGAGAGATTGAGAGAGAGAGAGAGAGAGAGAGAGAGAGAGAGAGAGAGAGAGAGAGAATCATGTGAGAGTGAAACATTGATTTCTGCCTCCTGAATGAGCCCACAACCTGGGCATGTGCCCTGACTGGGAATCAAACTAGCAATCTTTCTTTCAGTGCATGGCACAACGCTCAACCAACTCAGCCACACTGGCTAAGGCAACCAACACTTATCTTTTAAGGATGGTGGTATTTGGCAAGAGTTGCAACTGGAGTTGAGGGAATTATTAGAAGAATGAAGAGGGATACGTCATTATGTTTCTTTTAGTTGAAGACTTGGAGTTTAGCAGCTTTATTTCTAATGCAGATGCCTAACAGAAGTGACACTCAGCAGGTACAAAGCATGACTGAAAGAAACCAGTGCACATTATGTCAGCTCGGCCTTTTGGAGAGGTGGTAAGTGGAGGAAGTGAGAGAGAGACCTCTAGAGCTGCGTGGTGACATGGGGAAAAGACTGGACTAAGGTTAGGAGGCTTCTAGAACAACCTGTGTAATGAGCAACGTTTACAAAACACCTGACACACATTGTGACCGCCTTCCTTCAGGGCTCAGCTCCCTCATCTGCTCTCTGGTAAGTGCTGCAGACCCGGGCCTGCTATCTCACACTGCCGTTTGAGGATTAAGAGTGAGTCGAACTGTCATCTCCCCAACAGCAGACACAACTTTTTACAGCAAAATCCACCAGATGCCACCTAGTCAGGGAGAAGTGGTGGAAAAAGTGGAAGAGAAGCTCACCTGACAACCAATTTGTCTAGTTTCTCGCATTTTGATTTAGAAAGGGGAGTACCCTGAAATGTTCCCGTCATGTCCTGAGTGAACGTTCAGGCAGAGTACTCACTGGAGTAGAGCACTCTGATCCAATACACCTGCTCCCTCCTTTTTGGTCTTCTTAAAAACAACAACAAAAAAAAACACACCACAATGTTTACTACTATCAACCAAAGAGAATTCTTTTTAATACCACACCCTGCCAGTATAGAAGAGACAGAGCAACACGATGCTAATATGGTATTGATGGAGAAGAAAGTAATTTTTCCCTTCAAGGTAAACAATTTCAATGGAATGTACTAGGACAGATTTAAGCTGTTTTTTTTCTCTCTCTCCCTCTCCCTTTCCATCTCTCTTTCTCTCGTTATTTGTTTATTTCTCAAAAGAAAACATTCTCCATCAGTAAAGCATTTTAGGACCTCAAGCTACATGGTCTCCAGCTATACTGTCTAAGGCATTATATGTCAAGGACCAAGTCCAAGGCCCTCCCAAGGACATCAGGGCACAGAGCAGTAACTTCTGAAGCAGGGTCTGGTGGGAACACAGAAGGGGACTCAGCAGACAAGCGCCATCCCTGTGAGACGTCGGGGAGCCAGTGTCCGGAGGGGAGGCTGGAGTCAGGCCAATGCTCCAGGAAATCAACCCAACTACTCACCATGAACTGCCCTTATTTTGCCTTCACTGCTATTCAAAGGGACTCAAGGCAGTCACTGAAAGCAATTCTAAGAAATGGAGCTAAAATTTTTTTTTGTAAAGGCTTAGAAAAAATCATTTAAAGAAGTGTGCAGACTTCCAAACTAAAATTCTGAATGGGACAGGAATATATATATATATATATATATATATATATATATATATATATTTTTTTTTTATTTTTTTTTTTTGCAGGGGGAGGAGGGGTGCATAATCTTGGTATGTTTGTTTAAAAAAAAATCAGTCACACCTCAAACACATCCATCAATAATCAGAAAGATAGCTAACACCTGACAGGAATTATTCATTTAAAATATCCTTTACAATATGTCACAAGAATAAGCTAGACTGGTCCTCACCCATCCCCACCCTCTAACATAAACAAATCGTCTTTCTATTGAAGCCAATTTCCTGTTCTTGGAATCAGCTTTTTGAATTGTCAGTTAGGCAAGATGAACTGATAACCTGACCATAAAATTTACCATTGGCGATAGCAAGTCAGCTATCAACAATGGTAAATTTAATTTTATTTCAAAATGTTTCTTGAGAGTGAATTCTTCCATCTATGACACAGCAAGTCTTTCTCCTTTTCTGGGTCTGTTGAAGTGAATGGTACCCAATAGGTACATTTCATTTGCCAATTACATAGCTCAGTCCATTTTAGAGTGAATCTATTCTTTTCCTTTCCTTTCTTTCTTGACTTTTGGACATTCCTAATCAAGTTCAAAGTATGTTTTCTTTGTACATAATTTTACAAATAATCTTTGAGAACATATATCAAAGTTCAAGTCGCTTTGCAAAAACAACATCATCAATGAAGCCGGGAGATTTTAGGAATAGTGATTTTTACATTGTGTCATTCCAGGGACCTTCCTGAATGAGGCTTTTAGGAAGAGATTAACATGAATAAAACCAGACTTTGAAAGTGGCGATCAGGCTGCCTTCAGTCTAACCTGTGAGGGAGGCAAGGGGCCGAGGAGACCTCAGTCCCACCTGAACCACTGTTTTCACTCCTCTCCTAACCTGACGGAGAGCCGTGTGGCACTCCATCCCTATGGACTTTGCCAGGCCCCGCATTTTATTCAACTATAACCAAAAAATGGGGAGCGAAAAAGGATGATGTAGGAGAAAACTGAAAACCCAAAGGGCCAACTATAATGAATATCTTAAACTAATGATGTATTTTAATATTCTAGGAATTTAAATTTGTATTAACTGTATTAATTTAAATTTGTATTTATGTCTGGTGTGTGTATTGAGAGAGTAATTGCTAAACTGGGGGAAGTGAGTTACAAAGACTTCAGCAATGGGTGTAAGTGGCCTGTGGGCCAAGGGGTGTGAGGTCCCGAGTAGCAGATCTAAGATCTCCGTGGTTTCTCCAGAAAGGCTGTCACGCATTTCATGCCGGGGTGCTGCTCTGCCCCGCCTGCAGCAAAGCCCAGACCAGCCCTGGGAGAAAGTCACGGGGACCAGAAAAGCAGCAGCAGTTCCTACATTCTTCAGTAACATCTCCCAAACCTTAAAAAGCGAAACTTTAAGAAAGCTAATTTTTATATCTCCAAACCACCAAACTGTGAGATGGGATGAAATATTGATAGTTCCACATGCCATCTCCTGGGGAAAGCTTCCGTGTTACAACTACCATTTCCATCGAATTCCCCGTGTGCCCTTGTCTTGACCCCCACGGCTGAGTGAGGTCGGCCCACCCCAGAAACAGCGCAGTCTGTGCTGACTGCAGGAAAAGCACCGAGCTGCCCCAGGACCAAACGCTGCTGCCTCTGAGTGACTTCTGAACTGGCGGCTGAAGTCGGAATTCTCCTGTGATTCCCAGAGAGTATGACAACGGAAGTCACCATTCTGGGGTCCTTTTGGGCAGGAGTTCCCCTCTGGCTCTCCCTCCATTCAGCTTCCCACACTCACTGCATGCTGTACAGTTTTGTTAGTCAGGGAGTAGTAATTCTGATCCAACCAGAAACATGTATGATCACCAGTGGGGTGACCTAGACAACGGCCGCCTACTGCTCGGGCGGGGTGCTCCTGTGTTGCCTTTGAATGTCCTCTTTTTGTCTGTTTGTTTTTTTGTTAATCCTCACCTGAGGATATTTTTTCCATTGAGTTTTAGAGACAGTGGAAGGGAGGGGCAGAGACAGAGAGAAACATCGATGTGAGAGAGACACATTGACTGGTTGCCTCCCACACGCGCCCAGACCAGGGCTGGGGATTGAGCCTGCAACCCAGGTATGTGCCCTTGACCAGAATTGAACCCGAGACCCTTCCGTCTGTGGGCCAGCTGATGCTCTAGCCACTGAGCCAAACTGGCTAGGGCCAATGTCCTTTGTAACTGCTGTCATCTATCACGTTAATTTTCTGGAAGAAGAAAATTAGCGGCTAATATTTTCTTCCAATAAAATCACTGGCACCAGTCTCTACACCAAAATGAGGCTTGACCTTCAAAGTAGTGATGTCATTGCCACAAACTACTTTGAACCACTTCTTTGGCAACTGTTCTCCGTACCAATGAGATGAGAAAGACAAGTTTGTCACTTTATAGTCTTTTTTTTTTTTTTTTTAAGGAAAATGGCCTGGGCTGATTTCTTCTCTTACCATTAACTATTGGTTGTTTTCAAAAATCGAATTCACTTTTCCAGGAGAACAATGGCCACGATGGAAAATATTAAAACATTGCTAAAGGAGCGTAAAGTAGTTCCAGAAGAGGAATTGCATATGGGTTTTTGGCAGCGACCGTGAGCATTTTTGGCACAAGTATTTATTAGCCTCCCCGGTTGAGTGCCTTGAAGGGGCAATGTTCATGTGGGAGCATACCTCCCAGTACATTTGTTAAAATGAAATCAGCTTCATTACCTAATAATGTATATGACTTCGGGAGGAAACTCGGAGCCTCCTATTTTATTTCTCCTCACCATACCGTTCAATTAGAGTGGGCTTCGTGGAAATTCTGATTCCATTGCCATCGCTGCTGCACTCAAGTATGCTTTCTGATGTCATGCTCTGAAATAAACGAAGTTGTTTGCTACAACCACCTACACACAAATTAGAAAATTATATGACAAGGCGTTTAATACAGCCTGCAGCTGGGACACAGGTTATTACTGAAAGTCGTTGTCGACATGGTTTCTGGTTTTGCAGTAAAAGAAGATGACTTGAAAGGACTCAGTGGTTTTGATGCTCTTCTGGAATGAAAACAGTCAGGGAGTGCAGAGCATCGGGCTGTCATTAATGTCAGCCATGCGAAAACGCTGTCTCCAGGAACACTACCGTCATTTCCCCGCTGAGACCAGGACTTTCCACTCTCCGGCATTTCGGGCTCTGGGCTGGTACTTTTCCAAAAGAGAACCTTTGGGCGATCCATTCTGGGTACTCCAACACACAGAGCACTTTTCAGTTAATACGTGGCCTGAGTTTGCCAAAGTCATCCAATAATTTTGATGGGAAGATGTGTTCCTTTCTGAGAAATATTGCGAGTTAAGGATGAAATCCTCAAACTTCAGAAGGCAAGAAGTATAAATACTACCTTGAAAGGTACAAAATGTCAAAATAATGTGGTGGATAAAAGTATATCACTATCGGAGTAGCTTTATGTTACTTCTCTTGAACGTCTTGATATGTACAGTTTAACATGGTCTTATTGATAAAGTAGACAGATTTCCGGTATTCTTGGTATGTCTGATGCTGTGTAACACCTTTTATGTACTGTGTCTGTTGCCTGATTATGTTGTAAACAAGCAACAAAACACCATGCTTCATCCCAAAGTTATGAGGGTTGTAGAATGAAGCGCACTGTGTGGGTGGAGTTAATGGTACAACATTAAAACAACAGAGTTGCCCTGTATTTTCTCACTCTGCAACCAACTTGGGCACAAGAGAGAAGAGAACAAAGCGATGTTCTGAGGTAGGGGTGAGCATTACGAAGTGGTATTCGCTATCACATCACGAGGGCACTTTGTTCTTCTTGTTATTTTCCTCCCCCCATTCATGGTCCATGAATTAATATAAGAAACCAACAAGGCATTAGGGAATAGGCTAAATATAAAACAGTATTTGCTCTACTCTTTGGTTTCAAACACTCTAAGAGAAAGATATCAACATTTTTTTTTTAAATCTCACTCAAGGATATGTTTTTATTGATTTTTTTTTTTAAAGAGAAACATCGATTTGTTGCCCGCCCCCCGCACCAGTATGCGCCCTGACTGAGGACCAAACCTGCAGCCTAGGTAAGTGCCCTGATTGGGACTCGAACCTGCATGCAACCTTTTGATATATAGGAGGATGCTCCAACCGACAGAGCCACTCAACCAGGGAAATACCAAATTTTGGATAAGAAAATATTTTGTAATTTCCCAGGATGTCACATATTTGTCATACTTGCTGTAGTGGTAGTATGGCATTTTTAATATCACATTTTTATTGCAATAATTTTTAAATCTCCAAGGTGAGTTCTCACAAAGAGATTGCCCGAGTTGGGGAGGGTGGGACATCTGGTGATACACTTATGGTGAACTTTTTATTTCACTTATGTTCTATGCTTTCAAATAATAAACTGAAAATGCAATGTCATTTTCCATTCTCTTCTATCTCATTTTAAATATAAAAAACAAAAAAATAAAATTCTATTTTATTATTTGTTTGTGAAATAGCCACAAGTAAGACTCCAGGGTTTCTTCATAAGTGTGTACTTTTTTTTTCCCAGCCATCAATTAAATCACAAAGAGAATGCAGCTCATTTCATAATGAGCTGAAAATATAAATGATTTTTGAAACTAAATGGCCAAAAGACATAGTTGCTTATATTTGAGCTGCTTTTGAACCAGTAAAAAATACAGAAGAGGAACACATAAGACTTGAAATCTGGATGGGAATTTTAATGTTTTAAGTTTTTCACACCCAACCCCAAAGATATTCATTTAAAAATAATATTTAAAATCATAAAACTTATCATCTAGGTCATTGGTCGGCAAACCGTGGCTCACGAGCCACATGCGGCTCTTTGGCCCCTTGAGTGTGGCTCTTCCACAAAATACCACGGCCTGGGCGAGTCTATTTTGAAGAAGTGGCGTTAGAAGAAGTTTAAGTTTAAAAAATTTGGCTCTCAAAAGAAATTTCAATCGCTGTACTGTTGATATTTGGCTCTGTTGACTAATGAGTCTGCCAACCACTGATCTAGGTATCAATGATTTCCCCCTACAGTATTCAACAAAAATACATTAAAAAACTTTGCTACAGAATGATATCTAGAAAATATCAATAGAAATGTTATCAATGATCAATCCTTCTCCCTTATACATTAGATTAAAACTATTGTCACCATACAATAATCTTTCATTGGGAAAAAATTAATCTTTCTTAATGTTGTTTATTTTCCTCAAGGGCAGTTGGAAAAAAATGAAAATGTGACTCAAAGGAGATGAAGAGGTCTAAATAATGCTACCTTAATTCTGAAATAATAAAAGTTCAAGCAATGAATGGCTAAATTCACACCTCAAATTACACCAAATACAGGCTTAAAAAAATAAGTTTTCATTTGTGTGAAATCATGACCACACTTAGAGAAAACAAAAGAAGCATTTTGCAGAACTGTGCTGGCTTTGCTGCTCTTTCTGCTAATTTAGATTGTGCAAAAGATTCATTGTGTGGACCAGTTGCTCTTTGTCACACTCAGGCAACACCTTTAGAGGCAGACAAGACAGCTATGCATTAAGCAGTCCCTTTTCATCTTTTAGATTTCTGCAAGGAGATTTCACATGATTCCATAAATGAAATAAATTAAGTAATAACTATAGTTCTGCAGGGAATATGCAACACATTAATATACCCAGGCAGAAGAGATCTGTGCATATTTATTTTCAGCATTTGGAAATGACTGGTGAGAGTGATTCAGTGCCCTAGCCTGTTGTCTTGATAATCTCATGCCTTTTAAGCAAAAGGAAATGTATACTGCATAATGGCTTTACCACTCTGACCTCAATATGGAGTAAAATGACAGATAACAAGAAGTAGAAGCTGGTCACTTACACAAGAAAATGATTTGGATGCTTTGGCTCATTCTGGTCTCTGCTGAGTTACCCACATCCTTGTCAGCAGATGTGGCTGACAGTTAAAACCTGCTATTTCTAAGGCTTAAGATATTAAACATAATTTGGGCATATGAAGAGTCATTTTTTCATTTCAATGAGAGTCCATTGCCCACACTAGTTCTCCTCAGGAAGAGAAGTTGAAAGATCTATTGCAACGAGCCTTGCTGGCCTTCTTCCTCCTCCGAAGCTCCTTCTCTGGGTTAGACAATCATAGCTTTGGTTTTGTTTAGCATGCTCTAAAGAGCTAAGTGACCCTTTCAAATCACAGATTTCAGACCCATGAGGACCTCTGAGATGATCCAATCAGGACCCTCCCCCCTCGTGCCCCCCCCCCCCTTTTTAGCAACTGAGGCTCTGGGAGGTAAAGTGATTGTTTTGAGATTATCTAGCTGGGATGAAACCCAGGAGCGGCCACCACCCACATCTGCTCATTCTCCTGCCATCTTCCCACCATACAAACTCTCCCATTTCACAGATGGAACAGTAGAACCAGGGTCAACAGAAATCACTCACTTGGGAGGAGTGGGCAGAGGTTAGTTTATCAGGGTGGCTGGCTGACGCCTTGGCAGCTGCAGGGGGAGCCTGACCTTGAGGACAGGAAGTGAGATGGTTCATGGTTCACATTAGTGGTGGTAAGGAGAGGCAGTACCCTTTGGCGTCACAGACAGAATACTGGGCAACTAAGGGTGAAGAGAGGTCCCAGCAGATCAGAAAAATGATGGGAGAGCCAAGGAGGAAGATTACACTGGAATGAACCTGTGGCCACTTGACATTTCCCCTGGTCTCAGTCCTAGCCACGTGCACTTCAGACATATCTAGAGATACAGAAGCTTAACTTGCTTCTTAAGTTAAAGTCTCCCTTAATATTTGTCTTAGGGTCCACAGAAATCAAACACCAGAGGCATTCCTCGTCCTCTCTTCCCAAGTCATTTGCTATTATAACAACTGAATTCATTCTTCATAGCATTTCTCATTTCCTGGAATGCTACATAACTATCAGCCCTCTCCACATGTTTAGAATGGAAGGTCTACGGAGCAGGGGCCTGTCTTTCTCAATCTTTATCTCCAGTGCCTAGCTCAGTGCCTGACATATTGCAGGTGCTTCAAAGAAGTGGGTTTGGGGGTCCTATCACCTGCTTTTAGCATGCACTAACTAATCCCTATCATCCTAGAGGGAATGAAAGGGTTGTCAAAGCTATCCTACACAGCCCTAAGCAAGTTTTCCTTCTAGCATGGAAACTCTGCGGCAAGAACCAAAATAACTGAAAGGATTCCCAATTTATCATAAAATGAGACAAACAAATAATAAAATCGGTGGGGGCAAGCATTCTTTTTTGAACTACTTTTATGAGAACCTGCAACCCAAAGATGCCAAAGGAATTCACAGGACTAGGAAAAAAAAAGGCCATGGGAGCTGGGAGAGGGGGAACGGGGACACGCTCAGGGAGAGAAAGACAGTAACTCCTCTCCTGACATCAAGGGCTAGCCCAAAAGTAGTCCGCACATGGACCCCCTGTGTGTGCTGTTAGATGTCAGGAGTAGCTTTAGAGATAGACAGATGGGAGCCTAAATGTTAAGTCGGCCACTTATTAGCTCAGAGATCACGGGCAAGTTATTTAACCGCTCCAGTCTATGCTTTTCTAATCCGTAACATGGAGACAAGAGTAACTATTCCACAGGGTGTTATGAGGCTCAAATGCAAGAATATATCTAAGCAACTAGCTCAGTGCCTGGCACACAATGGTAGCCGCTATTGCTATTATTATATGGGCTATTGGTATTTTGACTTGATCTCAGATAATACTCAATAATCAAAGTTAATCTCCATCTGCTTTTCTGAACCAGAAATTACTGCTTTATCCTGGGATTATTTATAAGGTCAAGGTAGCAAGTGGGTGTCAGCTCATTTCCTAAGTCAGATGGGCTTCTAGTGGATGTTGGGGATGCTGGTTGAGATGCACTGTGCTGAAATTGATTTTGACATCTGCCAAGGGTGTGGGGCCAGGCTTGCTGGTTCTAATATTAGAATTGGTAAGCCTCTGCTAGTGTCACAGAGCATAACAGCTAAGTTAATATTATAGAACAAAGCATAAAGGAATGGAAAGAATGGGCTAAGAGTCAGGTGGTCTGGGCTCTAATTCAAGCTCTGGAGCTAATATTGATTTGCCAATACTGATTTTGAAAATGTAAGTAAATACATATAGGGCAGGGCACCTGACCTACAGGACATCCTAGATGGTTATTTGTTGAGATCATTTGAAAGAAGAATAAAAGCCCAAGACTATCAAACAGAAGTGTAATAATTAAATATTTCCTGCCCTCATTCAAAAGTTTGACTCTTCCGACCAATGAGGAATATTTTTGAAAGGAGAAAAAAGATTACAATATTTTTGGCACTAAAAAAAAAAATCAGCTAATGCTTAGGGATGCTCCAAGAAAGACAAGGCTGTTGAGAATATGGCAGCTCTTTAATAACCAAGGCACCATTTAAAAATAGCTGGAATTAATTACAGAGCTAATGACCCATTGAAAGGCTTATTTAAATACCAAAGCCAGCACTGAACAATCATGGAAAATATGGCTTAAAAGGGTTTTCGAGAGCAGAAACCAGGAACAGCAGTTGAAACAAAAAAAACACACACATTATCCTAGAACACTAGCTACTTTGGTGAGAAACATTCAGGATGTGAAAATCTCGGGGGAGTTCTCATAGCGGGTAAGAGAAGCCACCAGGATCAACAGAAAGACAAGGAGATGACACATACGGCCACAGTCACCTGCTTGGAACAGAAGGGCCCCTATTCAGCATTCACGGGAGAGGGGAGCCCTTCCCAAACAGCTCCCCCAGGCTTTCTTCGCCCCTCCCACCCTGTTTTTCGGACACATCTATCCATTTTTAATGTGCCATAGGCTAACATGAAAATTTCCACAGAGAGGAAAATCTACGTTTTAATAAGTCTCTGTGGCTATTTTAGAGCTGCATCATCTCCACGCGTTTCCTGTGTCTCGGTCCTCTGTGCCTCACAGCCACACCATCGTAAGCCAAAGCGGAGGTGATAATCTTCTTCGGCATGCCCTACTTGCCAGGCAAAAGTGATACCACTGCAGTTCTCAGCTTCTCTCTGTACCAAAATGGCCTTTCTGGACACAAGTACCCTGGGAGCACACCGGGTGGCCAGAGCTGGAATAGTTTCATTACTTCCTTCTTGCCCATTTATTAGATGCATTCCTCTTACCCTTATTGACTATATAGCGCAGACGTGCCTTGTAGTTGCTTTGCTAAGTGAAAAGTGTAATAGAATCAAAAGGTTCCAAAGCCCTTGAGATCTCAATGTGGGGATGTGGGGGCGGGAGCGAGGCACTCTTGACGTATATTGGTTTCAAGGAGCAAATATAAATTTGAGTATAAATGGCTGCTCACAATAATGCTTTTAAACCAGCAATTATTTATACTGTACTACTCGAGGAACCCTGTAATTATTCCGAAAGCGCTTGCCAACGTCTACCCTGTGTCATAATTGCCAACACAGCCTTGTTCAAAAGACTCCGTGGCTATGTTAAAATGCTGTTTGGTGTTAGGTTACTGTTTGAAACACGAAGTGATTGCACCATGTTGCGATAGTGAAGCAGAACGGGGTCCATAAGGGAAAAAGAAATTATCTTATATTCACAGGTGGGAAGAGGAGGGCAGTGGTGGCTGGGAGGACACCCATATTGCTTGAAATTTTTTTCTACTTCCTTTCTAAGAAATACTGTCATATTTTGAGCACAATGACTTTAAGGAAACTTTTAACAGATGCTTCAAGTGGTAGTTATTTGAAAGAAGAATGATAAGCCATTTCTCCCTCTTCCCCACTCGCACCTGCCCAGAAAATATCTTTCCACTTCCGGCCTTTACTACTGATACTTGTGAGTGAATCTGTGATTGTGGAACCACAGCTTACACATCTCGAAACACCCATCTGTGGAGGTCACAACTTTGTTGACCTATTTTCTGCCACTTCTTTCTGTTACACGAATCTCTTCCACTTGAAACCGTGGCCCTCTACTTCCTAATGAAGAACAGACAGCAGAGGGAGTTCATGTATCTGTAATGAAAGCTTTGGGGGTGCCTGGCATTTCAAGTCTGTGCTTAGGGAAAAAAACGGGATGCATCCTATGTGTGCGTGTGTCTCTCTCATCTTGATGTCAAGCTCTCTTTCCATATAGACCCACTCAATTGTGGATGAGGGGCTCTGTGTTCCCTATCCACCCCCAAATGAAATCTACTCTCAAAACTGAAGGTGCTGTGGATAGTTCCATAAATAGAAACAGGGAGGAGGAAAATCTGGCCTAAGCGACAACTTCTGAATTTAAATCATTTCTCTCCTCCCGTGCCCCCTCTCTTTTATGAGCAGATCACGAAAAAGTAGAGAAGGCCGTTATCTGAAAATAATTTTTAGATTACTCATCTAAATATTTCAGGGGAATGTTTTTCCTGCTCTGAGTGTCCAGGCTATCTTCTCAGATCTGCTTGCTCCGCAGGTGACGATGTTGCCATTGACTGCTCCCCACGCTTCTGGGAAGGAGTGGTAGGCGAACGTACATGTATGTCAGCAGCCAAAGTCAGCATCCCATGAATCCACTGGGCACAAATGGGGTCCTCTAAGCCTGAAAGTTCATGGCTTCCCCTCTCTCATCATTTCAGGTTCCACTGGAGACCCCATCTTTAAGTCAAACCTCACTTCCTCCTCAGAGCCTTCTAAAATGAAGAAACCTTGCAAATTACAATAGATGCCACCTTTCACCATTCATGTATCCAGTTTGAACTTCCTTATCTTCCTTTTGTGAATATATTGCCTTAACCCCTTTCCCTCCAGGAACATTTGTTGGTTCTCCCCAATTCAATGATAAATGACAAGTAAGAGATTTATTGAAGCATATATTCCTGCATCATCCCCAAATGTTTGAACCTCCCCAAACCTTTGAATCTCTCCAAATGCTTGCACTGCAATATGTACCCAATAAATATTCTTTAAATAGCGAACTCTTACTCTCTGATTTATCCCACTGTCACTGGATATGTGTTATTCTCCTCTTACTCGAAAGAAATTTCTTCTCCTACTCTTGCTGGCAGCAACAATTTTCTACTACCTGTATTCTTTTTGCCTCGTACTCAGATTCTGTGAAGGCTGAACTTCAAGTTGCTTTGGAAGAATCTGCATTATTTCTCTGTAAAATTAACTCACTTTCTTAAGTAAGACCTCAACTGTTACAGTTACCTGGGAACTAGAGAGCAGGGGCTTTCTGGAAGAGGATGTGTAAGATGACATGTGGTTTGGCCTTCACTTGGAAGGAGCAGGAATCACAGAGGTCATGGTTACAGTGACCGGAGGGGCCAGGGTAGTGAACAGTGTGTTTTGGCTAAGTTACTTTGTACTGTTATGTAATGAGATATAAGCTCAGCCTTGCTTGAGTTTAAATCTCCAGAGTCAACTGTTACAAACTCTGGGATGCGAGGATAAACAGGAAATTCTGTCCTCCGTCCTTCAGTCCGTCAGGCCTGAGGTTCATCAGGAGCACCATTCCCCTGGGCTACAAAAGAAACAGCTTGCAAATTGGAAACAAATATCAGTTATTTTCTAGATAGTCCCTCTCAACAAATTCAATGAAGTAAATTCTCCTAACTTCAGAAACCTTTGTGAGCATTATGTTTTTAGAGTATCACTAGAGCAAACAGCAGGAATCTGAGCCGATGAGAGCCTTAGTAAGTAATTTGGGATAGCTGAATTTTCAAATAGCTCAAATTTTATCCAAGCAAGCACATCGAAACAAAGGAGGTAGTATCATAAGTATTTTTATGAAATATTTCTAAAATAATGACATTTATTTTTTTCTCTGAAAGCATTTTGAACATAATTGACTCTTTCCTAATGATGAAGTATTATTATTATGAAATATTTTAAAATTTATCAGAAATTTACCCAAAAAGCACACGATTATTATATATGCTGCAATACTCTGAGGACCTTCTAAGATTTAGATGACATTTTGCCCCCAAATTAAATGTCCAGTATGTTGATTTTTTAATAGTTGTTTTTCCCTTTTATGAGTTCCATCTGTAGTCATATGCTCGATCTAATGAGGGCCTCTTACTTATAACTAATATTTCATCTTAGAATTAGCCATGTGCTTGGAACCTAACCTGATAACCAAATTTGTCAGAGGACCTGTATAAAAACCATTTTAAGTAGGATACATTGGGTCTACAGGGATTTTCTCCGAGTTAAGGGCACAAGCTTGAACTTTGGGACTCTATTTTGGCAGCCAAAGGCCTATCTGCTTACTTCCTAAGTTCTCAGATAGTCCCTGATAGAAGAGGTTACAAGAAGATAGATTCATCATAGGTGAAGTATTGCTAGATTAGGAAGGTGCAAATGGTGACTAAAAGGCCACGTTCTTCAAATCACCCAAAGAGTAAGACAATCACCTTTCTGTTATTTGCATTATGGTCTTTGATAATTATCCAAAGCTTGTTCAGTTTGAGAAAGTTTTTTGATCTTTTCTCAATGTCATCACGTACATATGTTGTAAGGAATGGCAAATTGATTTAATGACTTAAACCCGTGGTCGGCAAACTGCAGCTCGCGAGCCACATGCGGCTCTTTGGCCCCTTAAGTGTGGCTCTTCCACAAAATACCACGGCCTGGGCGAGTCTATTTTGAAGAAGTGGCGTTAGAAGAAGTTTAAAAAATTGGCTCTCAAAAGAAATTTCAATCGTTGTACTGTTGATATTTGGCTCTGTTGACTAATGAGTTTGCCGACCACTGACTTAAACAAATTTTATGCTCCCCCCAAATATTCCTAGTCTAATATGTATACTTTCTAAATTCTGGCTACTTTTTGTTTTCTTTATTATACATAGTCAAAAATTACTATAGTTGCTTTTTCTGAAGGAAGCTACTTGAGTTATAACAAGCAGTTTGTGAATAATTTGAATTTGTGGTTTTACTTCATTTTTGGACCATCTCAACTAACCATTTGTAGTCTATATTGGGCAAAGCAAAAATGTTTATCAGAACACGTATTTATTCTGTTCCCTATGAGACTGTATTAAATTTCAATCTCTCTAGAGAACTTGACTTCTTCAGGCAGTTTAGATAGAAAATTATCTTCCAGCCACAGAATGCTGTCTGGTTATATGTTAAAATGTTATGTCACTTTGAAAAACACTGAGAACATCAAGATTACAACTAAACGACAGCACAACCATTAAGAACTACCTGAAATCTAGCTGAACAGAAGTCCTACAACTAAGGATATAAAAAAGAAGCCACATGAAGACTGGCAGGAGGGCTGGAGACATGGAACAGTCTGTTCCCACACCCACATGTGGCAGATAAAAGTCAGGAGGGATATCTTGGCTGTGGAGGTCCCCTGAGGAGTGAGGAGTCTCAGCTCCACACCAGGCCCGCCAGCCCAGGGTTCCAGTGCCAGGGAGATAATTCCTCTTAAATTCTGGTTGTAAAAACCAGCAGGGATTGTGGCTGAGTGAGATGGAAAGCTTCTGGAGTCCCAGGCAGTTCCTCTTAAAGGGCCCATGCACCACCTTACTTGGACTCACTCCCTCTGAGTTCCAGTGCTGGGGCAGCAGCCAGAAAGACACCAGGGACATATGGGGAGGAACTGAATTGTCTAGCATCAACACGGGAGCTGGAGGGGCAGCTTTCTCCAAGACAGAAGTGCTGGCAGAGGTCACTGTTCCTTTTCTGAGCCCTCCCCACAGAACCAGCAAGTGGACACCATATTTGAGTCTCTATCAACCTGGCTTACACTGTTCATCCCACCCTGGTGATTTCCTAAGACCCCGTCCTACCCAGCTGTTTCCAGTGGCTCATGCTTCAGACTTTCCTAAAATTTCTAAAAAAAAAGCAGCATCTGGTCTCAGCATGCCCCCTACCTCTCACTAAGTGGCCATAGACCTGGCATTAGCAGCAGTTAGCCATCGTTTATAGTTTGGCCTCTCCTGGGCACCTCAAAGTCCAGCAAAAGTATCAGCCATCTGCATATAGCTTTGCAGCTCATGCTGATATCCCTGGGTAGAACACAGGTGGTGGCTGACCTTGTCCTTCACCTCCTGAGAGGCTCAAGAGCCAGCACACCCAGTGGATAGTTTCAGACCATGTCAAATACCACCTAACAATCTCCACAAGTGACATACTCAAGGAGTGAACTCAGCTGGCACCAGAGTCCACTGAAATTAAGTCCTACTTTGTGGAATGGGCCCCTGCACAGCTGGTCTTCCATGGTGGTCACACCCAGGCCTCACAACCAATCAGCCTGGGGATAAATCCCTCCCAATGACTTGTCAATAGCAATCAAGGCTCAACTACAATAGGAAGGTGTACACTGTCCACATGGTGGGGGGTGGAAGAGGAACATACCTGGAGTGCCAATACCTGAGCCACTGTCCCTATAGGACACCTACTATATTAGGCCACTCTACCAAACCCAGGAGACATAGCAGCTTTACCTAATACACAGAAACAAACACAGGGGAGCAGCCAAAATGAGGAGACAAAGAAACAATTTTGAAGTGAAAGAACAAGAACTAAATGAATTGGAGACAAGCACTCTAACAGATACAGAGTTCAAAACAATAATTATAAGGATGCTCAAGGAACTTAGTGAGCACTTCTACAGCATAAAAAAGGACATGGAAATCATAAAAAAGAACCAGTCAGAAATGAAAGATACACTAACTGAAATGAAGAATAATTTACAGGGAATCAACAGTAGAGAAAATGAAGTCAAGAATCAAATCAGTAATTTGGAATATAAGGAAGCAAAAAATACCCAATCAGAACAGAAATAAGAACAAATAATTTAAAAAATGAGGATAGTTATTTCTGGGATAACTTCAAGTGTACCAACATTTACATCATGGGTATGGCAGAAAGAGAAAAGCGAGAGCAAGAATTTGCAAACCTACTTGAAAAAAATAATGACACAAAACTTACCTAACCTGGTGAAGGATATAGACATACAGGTCCAAAAAACGCAGAATCCCAAACAAGATGAACCCAAAGGGACTCATACCAAGACTCATCATAACTAAAATGCCAAAGGTTAAAGACAAAGAAAGAATCTTAAAAGCAGTAAGAGAAAAGCAGTTAGTCACCTACAAGGGAGCTCCCATAAGATTGTCAGCTGATTTCTCAACAGAAACTTTGTAGGCCAGAAGGGAGTGGCAAGAAATATTCAAAGTGATGAAAAACAAGGACCTACAACTAAGTTTACTCTACCCAGCAAAGTTATCATTTAGAATTGAAGGACATATAAAGAGCTTCCCAGACAAGAAAAAGCCAAAGGAGTTCATTACCACCAAACTAGTATTACATGCAATGTTAAAGGGTTTTCCTTAAGAAGAAAAAAAATGGTAAAAATATAAACAATAAAATGGCAATAAACACATATCTATCAACAATTGAATCTAAAAAACAAAATAAACAAACAAGCAGATCAGAAACATACTTATAAACACAGAGAACATTTGATGATTGCCAGATGGGAGGGGAGTTTGGGAGATGGGTGAAAAAGGTAAAGGGATTGAGAAATACAAATTGGTAGTTACTGAATAGTCACAGGGATGTAAAGTACAGCATAGGGAATATAGTCAATAATATTCAAATAACAATGTATGGTGTCATATGGGTACAAGATTTATTGGGGTGATCATTTAGTAAGTTATGTAATGTCTAATCACTGGGGTGTTACTTGAAACTAATATAATATTATATGTCAACTGTAATTGAAAAATAAAAAATGATTTGGAAAAAAAACCACACAGAGTAACAAGGGTGGTTTTCTAATTTTTTTTCTTTTTTAATTGCTTCTTTTTGTTTTGTTTATTTTTTGTTTTCAAGAATGCTTTCTGAAATAGTCAAATTCATATGATATAACCAGGGTCATCTTGCCCCTGTCACACCCTTGATAGTTTATTAACACAGGAACTGAGTTGCCATTCCATTTTTGTTATGTTTATGCTTAATAACTATATTCAAGTGGTTATCCTCCCTCTAATGTGGCTGCTTGGGCAATCTGTCAATCTGCCCTTAGCAGCAGCTGCTAATATTTAGCTGTAATTTTAGGCTAAAAATTGTTTTCTATTTAAAAGTTACACAGGCTTACTGAACAAAATTTAAAAAATATAGAAAAGTATAAAGAAAAAATAAGTATTCACAATCTTTACTCCAGAAGATAATCAAGACTTTAATAAAGTACACCTCTGTACACACACACACACACACACACACACACACACACACACGAGCACACACATGATGTTTTAAACTATGTCTTTCTATACATGATGAGTTTTATGTTGTTTTTTAATATTAGGAAATACACATTAATTATAAACAACGGAGACATAATTGTAGTTATGATAAGAAAATGTTAAACTCTTTATTTTGAAATGAATGCAAGAATTTTACCCAGTGTTGCCCTGACCAGTTTGGCTCAGTGGATAGAGCGTCGGCCTATGGACTGAAGGGTCCCAGGTTCGATTCCGGTCAAGGGCATGTACCTTGGTTGCGGGCACATCCCCAGTAGGGGGTGTGCAGGAGGCAGTTGATCGATGTTTCTCTCTCATTAATGTTTCTAACTCTCTATCCCTCTCCCTTCCTCTCTGTAAACAAATCAATAAAATATATATATATTTTTAAAAAAGAATTTTACCCAGTGTTGTAGATCCAGGAAAACTTGAGGAAGATGCTTTAAACACAAGATGGTTCCCAAGGTTTTGGATGCCCTTCCATACAATAGATTCCAAATTGTAAAATACCAATGCAATTAAAAATTTATTTATTGATTTGAGAGAGAGAGAGGAACGGAGGGAGACACACACACACACACACACACACACAAAGAAAGGGAGAGAAGAACGAAGGAGGGAGGGAGGGAGGGAGGGAAAGACAGAGAGAGAGAGAGAGAGAGAGAGAGAGAGAGAGAGAGAGAGAGAGAGAGAGAAACAGACATGGCTCTGTTGTTCCACTTATTTATGCATTCATTGGTTGATCTTATATGTGCCCTGACTGGGGATTGAACCCACAACGTTGGCATATCCCCTCAACGTTGGCATATTGAGATGACACTCTAATCAACTCAGCTACATGGCTAGGGCCAATGCACTTTTAAAAGGGTCAGACAAAACAGGAGGAAAATAAATGTCAATCCAAAACTATATCTGTAGAAGTTGAAATGCTCCCAAAGTGAGCAGAGTCAGTCTACCAAAGCAAAACCAAAATGAGGTAAATATTCAAGTATTCAGACAAAAATGCCTGTTACTAAAGCAAACCACAAGTATTTGCTTAGCATTTACCATGTCCAAGATTCTGGCTATGCAAATACTAGGAGTGCCAGACAACTGCCCAGCCTTTTACTATTATGCTTCTTTGTCTAACTAGGTACACCTGCAGTTTTCCACGTGGGATTCCACTTTTTGGTTTTGGCTGAAGTGTGCATTTATACTGATGGATAGAGGATATTAAACAGGCTCTTAACTGGAAGGTATCTCACTTAACTTCAACATGAAGTCTATCTTGTGAGATTGATTAGGGAAACTTAGGATATTTTAGCCCATATGTATATATTATCAACTATTGCAGTGGTCAAAATCACTTATGATTCCTGTCTGCCACTTATGTAGATCTTAGAAAAAATTTTCTTGAACCTCAGTTTCTTCATGTGTAGCATGAGATCTTACCAATCACCTCACCTCATGGCGTTCTAAAAACGAAATGAGATACTACAGTGTTCAAGGGATAGGGGACTCTCAGTACACGACAGCTCTTATTGTACACCCCAAAGAGACTACTCAGAAACCGATTCCCCAGAGGTTCAAAACATGGCTTTTCCTGTGTGGCTACATCACGGACATTGTCTACCAGAGGATACAGCCTCTAGTTCACTGTGGTTCATTCTTAGTGGTCAGGGGAAAATTTGTTCCAATACAAGTGCACACACAGGTAACAACGGCCTAAGTATGACCTGCACAGAAACACGGCACTCAGTATTGGATGAAGCATTCTCATGGTATGCTTTGGGCCTGGATCCAGCTTTCATTTTGTCCTCTCACGTGTGGGCCTCCTAACCTGAGCATGCATGTCACCACACACTTTCCTTTAGTCTGTGAATTAATGTCCAAACAATGAATCGAACATCTGAAAAATACGCATGCTTACAATTGGTATACCGCACAGCTGTGGAGACATGGTTGAGGGGCTCAATCATGATTGCCACAGCTGTGTGATCTTTAAGTCACTTTTACCTCCCTGATTCTTGGTTCCCCTCACCTGTAAAAGGGAGATAACAACAGCTCCCACTTACAGAGTTGCTGAAAGTTAAATGTGACCATGCACTTTGACTGTTTAGCCCAGTGCCTGGCATATCAAGAAGATTCACTAAATGTCAGCTTGTGTTATTACTGTTGCTGAGAAAGTCAACTCACCCCCTTGAACAGCCATTCAAACACTTAAAGAAAATGAATTGTCCTTGGACTCAGGCCAGGTATTTGAAAGGGTTTATAAATGTCACTCATCTCCTGGCTTAAAAACAGAAGTTAATTCTAATACAAGTATCTTGCCCACCTACCCCCTTGATGTTGGTAAATTGTTCAATAAGCACTTGGGTAACATGATGCAAAGTTAATAACAGAGGTCTATAATTAACACACACTCACATGGATACTCTAAAAATAGGGTACCAAGGAAAGTCTTCTTATTAGGCAATGTGATCAAGAATTAATTGGTTAATGTCTATATAGCCCAACTGTATATAAATAAATGTATGATTATTATAATTATGGAGATCACAGTTCAAATTCCACTTCAAGTTCAAAGAGTAGTCATTTATACATCTAAGTATAGACGCAAATATTTAACTGTGTAAAAATACTTATTTTAATGCTATTTCAAATGTTTAATAAGTATCACCCATCTCTCAAGTTTTACTTTTTCTCTTAAAAGGTCTTAAATGATGCAAAAAATCATAATTCCATTACTTTAATGTTGTCATTATTTTTTTTTTTTGGAAAATTTGGTCGTAGAAAGGGAAGAGGAAAAATTTGAGTATAACACGTAGAAAGTGTCACATTAACCACAGTGCACACTCGTGGGTGGTTAAGGAGCAGGTGATTTAAATTTATCAAACGCCAAGTTTACATGGAGGAAAGAACAATACTAGTAAATAAGGTTGGATTCCTAGCCTCCCAGCTGTATATATTATCTGAGGGAGGAGAGATGGATGACTAAATCAATATGTGGTAAGTTGTAAAGATCAAAATAATGTAATATAGCAATCCAGATTTTTTGAGGGCATTCAGGAAGATCATGGAGTTAAAATATCACAGTTCAATGGAGAGTAAAAGTTGAGATGGGCCATGGAGAACGAATATCACAGTTCAACAGGCGGCAAAAGTCGAGATGAGAATGAGGGAAAGCAAGGCAGATGTCCCAGCATGAGCAGGCATGGCGTGTTCTAAGAGAGGCTCATTGTGTCTCAAAGGAAGGAGTGGAGAGGAGCAAATGGTTGTAAAGTAGGAAGCTAGGTTGGCAAGGGTCTTGAATACTCTAAGGAGTTTGAACTTATTTTCTAAAGGTTTTATTAACTTAAAGCTTTAAACACAGTTTTTATTAACTTAAAGTTAATTATTCAGATCCATATACTAAAGATTTTTGTCTCATCTCTCCAATGTTCAACCACACAAAGCTTATGAGTATTTAAATTTGTTTCTAACAATTAATAACCAGGGGATTTCATAATAAAGTTCAGATTTCCAGATTCTCTTGAAAAATCAAAGGACTTGGCAATGGTGGACCAGTTATTCTAAATGGCAACAGTTGGCAACAGAACCAAGAGAGGTGGCTTCCTCCATATGGCATATGTGGTCCAGGTGCCTCTTCTATCTGCCACACTCCTCTCATCTGCCTAGGGACACTATGTATTTGGGTTTCTGCCTTCTGCCTTAAAGACAGGTCTTCTCTCACCAGCAAGAATCTTTCTACCATCGCTGATAGCATGAATTAACTTAAATTAGTTAATCCATGTTGATTATCTGTGGCTTCTTTTGCTAATGCATTACTTCCCCCCCCCCGCCCTTTTTTTGTCCTCATGTCAATGAGTTTTCCATTTATTCCTTTATTTAAAAGTGAAGATAAGTACTTTCAAATAAAATGTATTTGAGTTGAAAACGCAGGTATCATCTGTGAGGAGCCTAGGATGAACATGAGGTAAAGAACATTCCCTATGGCAAGATTTCTCAACCTCAACACTATTGACGTTTGGTCTGGATAAATCTTTATTATGTGTGTGTGGGAGGGGGCTGGTGGCAAAGGAGCTGTCGTGGCCACTATAGAATGTTTAGCAGCATCCCTGACCTCTTCCTACTGGATGCTAGTAGCACTCCCAGCTGTGATCATCGAAAATGTCTCGGGACATTGACAAATGTCCCCTGGGGATCCAACTCGCCTCCAGTTGAGAACCACAGTTCTATGGGGATGAGGGATTGCAGGAAAATAAGCTCTGGGTGGGAGAGTGGTGCTCTGCTGGGAAATGGACAGGATGATGCCTTATGCTTCCCGCTCTCACTTCTGCCCCGTGCACCTCTCCATCCTGCCAGAGGCAAAGGCTGCCCCAACCACGGGGAGGTGGGACAGCCAGGCGGCCTCAGTGGGAGGCCAAAATAGGTGCCAAAGGCCTCTCTGGTCTGCGGGAACCTCCGAATACCCCCACGGATGGACTAGCAGTCAAGGCTTTTGTCTCCACGCGCTCTCTGACTGATGTAGCTGAGGGAAAGAAGGCAGGGACTTGCATGATTGACACTCCAGATTCCAACCTCCCCATTCACAGACCCTGGATGTCAGGATGCCTCTGAGGACAGCAGAAGCCTCTTCTGCACAACAAGGCAGGGCGACGTCCAGTCTGGGTGTCGCCGGGGATGGCAGGACTTGCTAACACCTGGGAGGTTGGAAGCAGGCCAACCAAGGTCTCCAACACGTCCGACCACCTTCCTGGGCTTCCCGGCCTCCAACTCCCTAAGGCCGCTGCCATCTAAGTTCACGCATCTGAGAGCCTCTTTCATTTTTCCTGTAATACACATTTATCCAGAACCTAAGCATGACTGTTCTGTTAGCAAACTGTCAGCATGAGATTTTGTATGTTTTCCTAGAATAAGTAAAATGACAAGCTTCTTTTTTGTGAGGGAGGAGTGGGCAGTTGTTGAATGACAAAGCCAAGAAGTAGGTAAAAGTTGACTGCAGAGTTTTGATATTTTTTTCAGATGGATTTCAGGTTGGATTGGTTTTGAGCTAAGAAAGAGATTATGGCATTTCCTGGCGTGTAAAATAGATAGGCTGATGATATGACTTACAAAGTTATATTTTTGTGGTTAGTGTCTTTTCACACCTTTTTTTTTCTGGCATATTTTGGCCTAGTGGTTGCTAACCGGTGGTCCACAGACCACTGGTGGTCCGTGAGGTCCGAAAGGTTGGCGACCGCTGGTTTAGCCCATGTCAACAGTGAGTCTGGTCCTCAGGACATTTTGGGGACAGGAGTGGATGGTTAAAAGTGAAAACAGGACAACAGTAAAGAGAAATGACAATTGGTCTCCTTATTCACTGACAAATGAGTAAATGAAATAGCAGTCACCCACCAAAACAGAGATCCTGTTTACAGTAAGGGCAGCTCAAAAGGGTGAGCCGGCTTGAACAGGGGGAGGATGAACAATACAGGGGTAAAAGAGGGACAAGGACAAGGAGGGTTTTGAGTAAGTTAAACCTACTGGTGACAAAGAACGGGCAGAGAGCAGGGCCGGGCAGCTGAAGCATCCTTTTATTCACCAATCAATGGAAGCCATTCAGACCAATATGGTTTGATTTAGCAGATATTAACTGCAGCTAAAGAGATGCAAATACGTCAGCGAAAGGAGAGCAAGATAAACAGGAGAAACCCACACTGGCTAAAAAAAATAAAAAAATAAATCCAACAGAGAAGAGAACAGAGACTGACATTTAAAGACCAGATTAAAAGGATAGGAAAACTAGAGAAAAGTAAGACGATGTGAGCATGACATCCTCAGACAGCAGGGAGGGGACGGGGACAGATCCAAGGATCCCCTGCACGGTAGGCTCAGAGGAAAGAGAGAGGATAACTGATCATGGACCACAGGTCACACGAATACAGTACAAGCACTTCGTAAATATTTGCCGACTAACTAAACATACAGGAAAAGTTCTTTCCTTTTTAGATATGACGATAACAAGCTTTTTATACGATACCGTATTAACAAGTTTTTGCCCTTTGGAGATGCTAAAAGGCATGGACAGCTTTAATGATGATTCTTCAACAGCTATTTAGAGAAATTTCCATGAGCCTCATCTTGTACCCCTGACGCTGGTCCTGTCATAGATTCAATTAGGGGGGTCACGTTACAGTAGCTGGAGCACTGGAGTGAGAGTCAAGAGACCAGGGTTCCGAAATTGGCTTTGCTGTGAAGTGTGCGACGCTGGGCCAGCCACTTAACCTTTCCGAGTTTCCCTTTCCTCTGGAGTAACGGGAATGGCCTGGGCCAGATAACTCTCAGGACCCTCATAAGATCTTGCACATGCAATCAAGTACATTACCATGTTAATCACGTATTCCGCTCTGTCTCCATCCTGCCTCGTGCCCAGGGTTGAATGCCAGATAAAAGGACCATCTCTCCTCTTTTCGAGAGGGAGGGGGAAGGGCAGGAGGAAGGAGAGGAACTTCGATGTGTCTCTTGCAGGGAGACCCCAGCAAACAACAGGGATAGATTTTCACAATACTCAGCACGAAGGGACCCTGCTCTGTTGGCTGCTCTCAGAGTCTGAACTAAATTCATCGTGATGGCAAATTTGAAGTGGTTTCCTGTGTTTTCCTGGGCGCTTAAAGACTAATGTAACGTGACCCCCTAATTGAATCTATGACAGGACCAGCGTCAGGTGCATATGGGTCTCTGTGCTTACTCTTAGCTGGAATTTCCCCCCCCCTTTTTTATATAAATACAAATAATTATATAAGTGGATCTTTTGATAAAAATGTCTGGCCTCGTTACTAAAGAGCTAAACGGGCCTAACACATCACCGGCAGCACTTTTTAATCTGGAAATACTACATGTACACTCCTTGCCTCACTCTTAGATAAAGCAGGGGGGAAATTGTGGCAGGGGAGCAGGGAGACGGATCCTAGTCCTTAACCAGCCACAACTTATCCTGGCCCTGGGATTTATTCTCCCAACCACCAGGTTTGTAAAGTAAACGGATTGGAGTAGGTGGCTCCTAAAGTTGCTTATGGGTCTAATATTCTAGAAGGTGCCCGACTAAGGGGCTGTTGTTTTTAGCGATGTCACCTCCCATGATCAACATTCTGCTCCCAACTGGGGAAGTTATCAAAACTCACTCATCAGAACACTGCGCCAACACATAAATTGACCTCACCATTTTTCTGTTACCTTGTTAAAAAGTAACAATCCTTGCAGAAGTATAGGGCGTGAGGGTAACTGATATAAATAGAACAATATCCGACTTAAACCTACCGGAGAATCCACAGAGGTCAGAAATCCTAGCACTCGGAGATGCAGGGAGGGAGGTCCGACCTCTATGTGCCCTTCATGAGCTTCTAGGTGCACTCTCTTCTGTTCCTCAATACCCATGATTTGAATTTCAGGACCCTAAAGTTGAATAGCTTTAAATGTAGAAAGAAGCACTGCTATTGGATATCAAGTGGATGCATTTGTTGCAAAGATGCAGTCCGCATTTCTCATGGCCAATACAGGGCAACAGAGGGATGACTTAGAAATGTGTATGTCAAGGAGCAGGAAGAATTCCGTAAGAAACCAATCACAAAAATGAATATGGTATCTCATAGTTGCATAGTCTTTCACAGCTTTTCCCAAAACTTGAATAATTTGGGCCTATTCAACCACAAGAAGTGAGGGGAGTATAACTCAAAATGTTTAATAAGCTCGCAGCTATTACAGAGAGCTGGATTGTCCTGCCTTTATCACTGGTAGCCAGACAAAAAGAGTGGCATCTAAGTCATACCCCTTCCCACCAGTTTAAATATATCTATAGATATCAATAATCAAAATACATTATGAAGCACTTACTGATGGGCCAGGCACCTTAAATATATTATCTCACTGAATTCTCAAAACAATCTACTGTGCAAATGGTGGCGGAAAAAGGCTTGGTGAGCACAGGATGTAGTATGCAGATGGTGTGGTATACCAGCAATTTCAATCCGTGTGCCGCAAGAATTTTTAAAACATGCAATACCTGACTATTTAGTCAGGGAACACTGATCTCTTTCCCCTTAGGTTGTCAAATAAAAATATGACAACAGCCAATACAACAATAGCTATCCGGTGTGAATGCCCTGTTTTGAACCATAAATGTATAGTTCATAAAATAGAGTTGCATATTATTGGTCTCATCACATAATAAGGTTGAGTCTGATTGGTTAATTCTTGGTACCCAAAATCCTTACATACAAGTATAGGCGCTTGATTATTTAAAAAGTCACTTTGAAGCAAAAAGGGCAGGTAATTACAATTTTTTTTTGTAAATCAATAAAAATTATATCATTTTTTTGGCAGATTGGCAAAAAAATATATATATTTTGGTGTGCTGTAGAATTTCAGTAATTAGTTTGAGTGTGCCATGAGATGAGAAAGGTTGAAAATTGCTGTGTTTTAGAGTTGTACACTTGAAAGCTGTATGGTTTTATTAATCAATGTCACCCCAATAAATTCAATTTAAAACACACACACACACAAAAAAAAAAAACCCAAAAAACAATCAATGCCATGGTTATCCTCGCTAGCCGGTGAGAGCTCAGTGAGTTAAGCAGCTGGTCCTTTGGTAAGGAAGTCAAATCACCTCTATTCCGGACAAATCTGCCCAGTGCCCAGGGTCTGTCTTGACTACATGAAGGAGAAACGACCTGAGAGGCAGCTGGCAGGAATCCTTCCTTCTTCACGGTTTGGGCATGAGTCTCGACTAACATACATAAATTACCAAGCCTATCTTAAAATAAACGTGCGCTACAGCAACTCCAATTCAAACAACCCTCGCCAATGTAATAATTACACTGGCTGTGACATGAGCTTAGCCGAGAGTGCATTTTTATTTTAACAAGCTTGAGTAAGTGCACGAGTGTGGGCTGAGCTTTCTGCTCGATAGTCAATACTTGAAAGCTGGCTCCAACCTTTAATTTAAGCATTCGCTTGTAGCACCAACAGGGCCACAGGGTTGCCAGTATCAAAGGCGCGCTCCTCCACCCTTTCATGGCCCCGCTTCTGTAAGCAGCGTGACTGAACTGTGGCACCACGGAATCTTGTTTTCCCTCCTCCTGGCAGCACGAGCCAAAACACCACGGCCCCCTTCATCTCGGCGACATACTAATGAAGTCCCGGAATCAATTTATAACAAGCAAAGCACAAACACCCACGGAAGGAGTCTTGCGGCGGATGCCTTTCAGATCTCTCTCAACTGCCCCCGAGCTGCAGTGTCTGCACAGAAACCCAAATCATACCATAGAAGGGTCGTTTGCTGTATCCAAAATGTTGCCCCCGCCCCCGCCCCCGAAGTGATTGCCCCTAATGATCCCACAAGTCTTAAAAATGTTTGGCAACATCCTCAGTGGCTCCCTATCACCTTCCGATGAAAGAACAACCCCTTCACATGGCAGCCAGGGCCTTTCATGGTCTAAACCCCATGGGCCTCCTCCAGCTGCCTCATCTCCCGTGGTCCCTACAGGCCACACTGAACTACCTGCCATCCCCAGAGTCCCCTCACTCGCTGTCTAGTCTTTGAGAACTGTCACAAGTTCTACCCTTTGTTGCGAATGCCTTTCTTCGCTTCAGAGCTCAGCCAGGCCTTCACCTCCCCCAGAAAGCAGTTCTCAACCCCTCAGTCTGACCAGGGCTCCTCCTGTGTGCTCCCTCCTATTTTGTACTTGGCTTGTCCGCCACTTACACTGTGTCATGCTTTCCGTCCCACCTCGGGTCCTCCCTCACTGGCCTGTGAGCTCCTTGAAGGCAGGGCTACCTCTCTTCACCTCGGTGGTTCTAGCACTTTGTACAGTGCCTGGCACACAGTGAATGCTCAAGGGATATCTGCTTTTCTTTTGCCTCCCTCCACTCCACCACAGTGTTCTGAAAGAGCCCCAACCCCGACTGGGTCCGCATAGCAAGGAGGTTAGAAACAGCCTTGGGAGACAGACAGGCCTGGCCGGCCATGGCAGCTGCGTGCTGGCTCTGAGATCCTGCCAGGGTGTGCTGCCGCCCTGAGACTCAGCTTCCTCCTCTGTAAAAACGGGGATGAAAGGCTCCCAGGGGTGTTCAACGTGGGAGTCCATGTCACAGTGCTTGGCACAGAGGAAACACTTTAGAAATGACAGGCTTCCAACATGTATCACTACGGAGAGTGGCAGGGCTTGGATCATGCAGAATTAGAAGCTTCTTGCGTCATGTGATGAGAAATGCCAAAAAGTGCCCCTTCCATCAGCCCCCATCTGTCCAGATCACACAAGTCATGTCGTTGGGCACCGGCCAGTGCTCCTGTAAAATCGCCAGTGTGCACCAGCTGAGATAAGATTGGATGAAGTCATTACCCTGACTTCAAACTCATGTACCTGATGTGTACCACTCCCCATGGGAGCACGATGATGATGAGATGAATCACACCCACTCAGTGACTACTATGTGCTAAATACCTGCTACAGGTGAGACGTCGTAGGAAGTGCCTTCTCTGTGTTACGTCCTACTTTCCAAAACCCCTCAATATTATGACTTTTATTTTACAGTTGGAAAAGACCGAGGATGAGAGCGGTTATGTGACTTGCCCAAGATCCTTCAGCTAGAATGTAGCATTTCTGGACTTAAACCTTATATTTGGAAAAATTTCCAAACCCATACATGCTCTTACACCTATGTCAAATTTCTCAGACTCCTTGCTATTCATTTCTCTCAGGTCGCCTGGGACACCAGATGAAACCTTGAGTTAGGGGAGAAGGAAGAGGAAGCGGTCTGGGCAGATGTGCTGCTCCAACTCTGCCCTCGGCCGCTAACCCAGGAACTCTGAGAACACTGAGGAAGGAGATGATGGACTTGGAAATCACAGCCTGTTTGCCTGAGGCCATCCTTACCCAGGGCCAGAACCTGTAGAGAGAGCTAAAAAGTGCACAGAGAGCATGAAGTCTTCGAACTTCCTATTCCTCATGTAATATCAGCACATCCTCTGGTCCATTTTCTCCCCCCTACCTTCCTTCAGGTCATTCCAAAGCCAATTTTAAAGAAACAAACAAACAGGAAAAGGAAAGCATGAGGCTGTTATCAGGCCTCCGCGACATAGTTACAGTTCTATACACACGCGTGGAGTATACAAAGCCTTTAGGTTCCCTTCTGCAAGGTCGCAGATTCAATTTTATGTTTGTGAAGTGGCAGTAAAAGGCATTGAGAATAAACAAAATGTGTGTTAAACGACAGTGAAAAATTCCAAAGCGAGAAGTCCAGAGAATACTTTCAGTACCAGGAGTGTATTGTTTACCAAAAAAAGTAGAATGGTAAGCTTTATATTGAAGTGCAACATACACTCAGAAACAGGCCCAAATAATAAATGTAAGCTTGATGAATTTTCAGAGTGAACAATCTCAGATCAAGAAAAAAAAAAATGCCTTTCAGTGTTTTAATAGTTTTCTATACCTGGGTCCAAACTACAGAATCATGCAAAACTTAATGCATAAAATGTATTATTTTAAGTACAGTTAGCAGAAACATGCTAGGAAGTTAATAAAACACAGTGCCTGAAAAGATCCACTTGACTTCACAGAGGATCGTTATCCTGGAAATTTGAAGGAAGTTTGTTTTGTTTTTGACCATGAATAGGCACATAGTTATTTCTCTAACCCTTTACACAAAGGTTAGCACTTCACCTTCCCAACAGCCTTTCTGAGGAGAGAGGATGCTATCTATCTTCGTTTCCTTCCTCTCCACTCCCATCCTTCCCCACATTGTCATCGCGAGTTGTTCTGAAACTAGGCCATCTCACTCCCCCTCGCTCTCCTGATGTTGGGCAGATCCAAGAGGAAATGAGGTGCTTTCTCTCAGGGCCAGGCTAGCTGTGGGCCACTACACAACCCCTGTTTTCACAATGAGTGTGTTTCGGCCTGCACCTTTAACTGACTGGTAACACCAGGCTGCAGGGAGCTGTCCGGATACTCTGACGCTGCTCAGACTTCGGGGGCACCGACTCCTCTCTTAGTCACAAGAGCCAGGAGCGACCTTGGAAATACAGGATGTGCCAAAACGCATTTGCTCCCACTCAACTGACAGCCCACCGATAGGAAACCAAATGAAACCACGACCTGCGTGCCACTGATTTGACAATAACCACGAGGCCGAGGGCCCTGCAACGAAGGGGAATGTACTTGTCTGTATGTTAGATGCCAACAAAGCGATTATAAGATTAAGAACAAGTGTTTGAGCATTGTTTTCTAACTATACATTATTTGTCACAAGAAATTTCAGGGAAGGTTGGACTTTCGTACATTTAATTAGTGTAATGGAACTGCTTCTGACAAGGCCATCGAAGTTATTGGAAGGTACTCTAGGTGCTGACAGATATCTGGGCAGAACTCTTCCCTCTGGGGAGAGGGTCTGAGGGCGTGTGAGTGACGGGCCTCAGGTGAAGAAGGTCCCATCACTTGCACCGTGGCAGGACCTGGAAGGCTGTCTGTCACTACACACAGTGATAAAGGTCCCCCAAGTGCCCGCATTAGGGGCCAATAGCTCACATCTACCAGGAGCTGGGGCAGCTCTGGAAGTTGTACTAACTGTACAACATAGTTTTTTCTCAGGACAAGTCCAAACTGAAACGACAAACAGCAATAATTTGAACCACTATTTTTGCTAACGTAGGTTGCAGATGATTAAAGGTACATCGTAAAGCCTCTGTAAACCACCATTTTATGCCAAATCTCTGTGCATTAAAAAAAAAAAAGGCAACAAAAACTCTGAAAACATAACATCAGCAATGATTCTGTCTCCCAGGGCCGTTAACAATGAAAACATCATAAAGAAAATGGGAATTAGGAAATCTGGTCTTGAATTCATGTTTGAAAGTGATTTGTTTAGTATATAATTCATGGCTTATTTGATAAATCTGTCTAAACTTAAAGCCCCTTCTATTGCTACCTTGTGCTTTGTCACAAAATCTTCCATGTCTCATAGAGTAAATTGTAGAGCAATGATTCTCAAATATTTTGATGTCTGGATCCTTTTATGCTATTAAAAGCCCCAAGGAACTTTTATTTATATGGGTTCTATATGAATAATTACTGTGCAATAAAACTGAGAACATTCAAAAATATTTACATAGAATTAATTTTAAAATAATAGCAATAACTCATTACATAATAACATAAATTACTTTTATGAAAAATAAGAATATTTTTGATAAGAAGTAAAAACAATGGCATTATTTTACATTTTTACAAATCTCTTGAATAGAGAGGTGAATTCTCATATACATATGCTTCTGCAGTCAATCGCTGTGAGGGTTTTTTTTGGTTGAAGGTTATAAAGAAAATCTGGCCTCACACAGAGATGTAGCTGGAAAGGGAGGAACATTTCAATAGTCTTTTCAGATGCTTTTGGATATTCTTGTTTGATACTTCACCAAAATTCAGCAAGTTAAACAAGATTCTTAAAGGTTAGCTGGAATATAAAATCTGAAACCAAATCAGTAACTTTTTGTACTCTGTAACATTCAAGCATGTTGGTATATTCTGTATCTTGAATGAATCTTTTACCCATATTTTTAATGTATTTTTTTTATTTCAGAGAGGAAGGGAGAGGGAGAGAGAGAAACATCAACGATGAGAGAGAATCACTGATCGGCTGCCTCCTGCACGCCCCACACTGGGGATCAAGCCCGCAACCTGGGCATGTGGCCTGACTGGGAATCGAACCGTGACCTCCTGGTTCATAGGTCAATGCTCAACCACCGAGCCATGCCAGCTGGGCTATCCGTATTTTTATAATAGCATGCATTGGTCACTTGGAAGCCATTAGTTCACTGAGTTGTGTAGCGCTCCCAGATGGTCACATACGTTGTTAATGAACGTGATTACACCAAGTACTCATCAATACGGACCTCATCAGAAAAGTCTGTAAGTGCTGGGAAGTTGTCAAGTTCGTGGAGTTGGATACAAGTGTTTCAAAATTCCAATATTTGCCTGCAAGCCGGAATTTATTGGCAATAAATACTGCCAACTATTTTTCTTGAAATGACAGGCTCACTTGGTTCATTTTTGAGACAATGTATGACAGATACACCTAAGTCTGAATAACCGCAGTCAGCCGTTCTAGTAAGTAAAATGGCACTCCGTTCAAAAAGCAGCTAGTTCAGCTCTTCGCTCAAACAATGGACCAAGTACTGTTCCCTGGAGACAAACATCCTACTCCGGTGCGGAGCAGAAGTGCTTTCTGTGCTTTATGAGTACTTCCCATTTTGTCATAAAGAATATTAAAAAGACTTGTACTCAAGGGTCAAAATTTAATCAACTTAATAATTTTTACTGCTTCATCAAGGACATTCTCCAATGAACCTGGCGATGTTCTGTTAACAGCAAGTCCACAGTAATAAGGAACACAAGCCACGACCACTACAAGTTGGTGTCACTGCCTTGATTCCTACGGAGGTGCCAGGAATTTCACCCACCAATGCTTTGGGCACTATTAATGCAAATGGTCAGCACAGTAAAAAAGGCAAATAATATCTTACTGTTGTTATGCAAATCGTTTTTATCTTTTGGAACCCCAGAAAGAGTCTTGGGGAACCCCCAGGGGTGCCCGGATCAAGGCTGAGGACCACTGCTGCAGAGGACAGTAACAGTATAAATCCACTCTAATCTGCTCCATGCTCAAGTCCTTGTGGAGTTCACGTAAAGAAGATTTACAAGGTTTAGTTCTATCTCCACCCTCCTGCCCTCCCTGCTTAAAAAAAAAAAAAAAAAATTTCCATTGTGGCAATGCAACATAAATTGTGTGTACAGAACAAAGAAATTGCAGTACTCTTGACTTCATCAGCATTTTTCTCCCTAACAAAGAAAGCTACTCTAACAAGCTATTGGGAAAACTATCATGCGTTATAGGAAATATGACATGCTTAGTTCCCCGTCTACCCCGTCTAAATCCCAATTCTCCCCAAACCTTTCACTTCGGGGGTATTTTGAATGAGTTCTTAGTAGTGTCCTCAGAAATAATTGGGTGTCCTAATTCAGCCACATGCAAATTAATGCTCCCCTAAAGAGGCCTTATTATAATTTCCAACCCTTGATGTCTACATAATCCCCTATAGTTCTTTAACTTCTTGCTTTCTAACTTCTGTTTACCGATGCACTACTTTTGTCAGCTCAGTATAGCATCAATTAGTAACACAGTTGTGTTTATTAGGTCTCCCTAGAGCGTTGAGAAAGCTGCTTTGTATTTATTAATGCCTACACAGAGCACTACTATTTTTCAATAGCATTTAAAAATTAGCAAATTACTGAAGATGAACTATAAAAGAACTTCACATTTCAAAGGCAAGCAAAAACCAAAAAAAAGCACATTATTTCAAACCACTCATAATACTTGCATGGTTAATTTTATTTTCAATTTAATATCAAGAGAAGGGAGGAAAAAGTCAAACCCTGTTTGACTTTTCTTCCTGTTCTACTTTCGGCATTCTGGAGTACAGGCCATTTGATTTTGAGAACGGAGGCACAGATCTGGTGATTAATTAAGAGCCAGTTTAACAGGTCTAAATTTCATTATCACACACACACCTGTTAAGTAATGTACGCCTGAATCAGCAAAATTCCACCCACAAGGTTAAAGAATTAAAAAACAAGCAAGCATGAGAGAGAGAAGAGTAAGCCCACAAACTTAGAACCAGTATTATATTCTCAAGCATAATTCAAAACAATCAACTTGAACTGGAAATGTATCCAAGATGTACTCTCTTATTTTGTGGATACAATTCCCTGGGCTGTATTAGGTGAAGTCAGAGCTGCCCGCACTGGTGCAGAATTCGCTACTTCAGGAAACCAGAGACCCATCTCTCCTGCGATGACGCTCTCCTAACCAAACGTAAAGTGATGGGGAGCAATTACAGCACTCGTTTGCCCGCTTTTATATTCGTGGTCATCTATGAAATGAAGACGCTGATCTGCAAAAATCACTTTGCATTCATGAAAGGAGCTCTGGGAGCTCCCCCTGAGCATCTGGCTATGAGGCAGAAATATACCTCGGTGCACTTCCTTTGTCTTGCGCTCCCTCTTTGATGTGCAAGTCACTGGTGGAGTAAGCTGTGATCGCTTTGATGTTGAACTTCTAGATTTTATTGTTACGAGCATGCCTACAAGGAGAGCTGTCAGTCATTTCTTACATCTGAACAGGGATGTTTCTTTACGGTACCTCTTTTACAAGCATCAATCCTTAAATACATGTTTTCACATTCCTGCTGATTACCACACTATCTTTGTTGGGGGAGGGCTGTGCTCAAATACAACGACAGCACCCACATTTTCTGTCAACACCCCGAGGCGTCATCAGATGGCTGGTAACCAACCTTCTTCAACGAGAGAAGCCTGAGCGCAAAACACATTTCTAGCAAATGAAAACATTCTAAAAATGCTTAAGCCAACTTAACAGTCAAAAGGAGTAGCTTAGTCAATATTTCCCCTAAGCAGCCATGGAAATCACATAGAAATTTCCACGGATTCGGAATGAAACCCCAGCAGGGGGCTCAGAAAGCCTGCCAAAACTTTGAGACATCTTCACTCCTCTGAAACAACTGTGTTTCTCTGCAACGGTGGAAACAGAAGACTTCTGTTCTAGACCTTTCCGCTTGTGATGAAAACATGGCTTGTGAAATGGACCTCTGCCAAACAGATTACTTTGTTACACAGTATCGTTTCCAGAAGGTGCTTGCTATTATGGATGCAACTTAAGCTAGAGGAGGATGGCTGTTCATAATTTTATGTCTGAGGTAAACATGTGGATGCGCGTACAACGTGTGTACAATTTCTTAAACACGTAAGTGCAAAAGGGGCAACATGCTCATCTTCAGAAATCTCCGTTGAAAAAGACAAGGCTCTAATTTCTTTTGCCAGCTCCCATCAGGTTTACTTTTCAAACCACTTTATCACTTCTGGAACTGCTGAATATTGTCAAACCCCACTGGGAGATTCTGCACAAAAAGGAAATAAAGCTAAGGTGCTTACATCACACCATGCTGGTGTATAATGAACTGTTATCTTTCTGAGTGAATGTTTCAATGAAACCCAAGTTCTTAGAGATACGGGTCTCAGCTGAGGAAGCACAATGATATTTTTCATGATAGAGCTTCGTTTTGTTATTTTCTCTTTATAAGATGGCAACACAGGGGACACACTGTTTCTGCTTGCTGGTAGACGCCAAACAGTATGTATTAGGAAAGCCTCAATTTCTCTGTGTTTCTGGCCTGGAATATTCGGTAAGGAATAAAATTACTGTGGTGTGCCATTGTTAAGACTATTCCAGGTTTTCCATTTTTAAACAACCTCCCTACCCCCAACCGCCTGGGTTTTAAGTCAACCATCAAAAATGGAAAAAAAAAAAAAAAAAAAAAAGGCTTTGGGCTAGAATTTGATAAATAAGGTATGACTGTAATTTACAAGAACTAAGTCTGGGCATATTTGTTATTAATATTAATGAAAGCTTGCTTGTTCTTTGATTTATTTAAATAGTTGGCAAAAAGAAATAATCCCTTTTTACGTTACACTTTCACCTCCAAAAGGAACTGATTGGTTGACTGAAGCACCTATAGCAATTGGGGGTTGAGACAGGGCAGAAGGAAGCCAGAGGCCTTCCAAGTCTTGAACAAGAGTCCAGAGCCTTTTTCTCTTCTAACAGAAACGTTTTCATAGAATGAAGGAACTGGGCACGTTTTTGATGGCTATCATATCCAACCCTCTCATTGGACAAGTGGGGAAACTGAACAATTGAGGTAACCTGACAATGACTGGACAGCAGGCCTTGGAGGAGAGCCCATATCTTTCCCACCCTCCATGAGGGGGTTTCCACCATCCAATGACGTTTCCCTGCACCAGGGACTGTGACCCACGTGTAAAGTGAGAGTGTTGGACTTTAGGGGGTTTCAACCAGAATCACCTGGGGAGCTTTAAAAAATTACCAATACGTGAGCCCTATCTCAGACGAATAAAATCAGAGCCTCTAGGAGCACAGCCTGGTCTTGCATATTTTTTAAAAGTTCTCTAGACAGTCCAATGTGCAGACAAGGTTGAGAACTAAGAGACCAGATGACCTCTGAGTTTCCATCTGGGACTACTGCCTAACACTCACCACTGGCTGGAAAAAATTCTTGGATTCTGTTCTCCGATGTCCATCCATGAGGCCATAAGCATTACACTGTTTTTATGTTGGCATAGTTGTTGTCACTATCTGTATTTATCTAGTTCAGGAATTTAAAAAAAAAATACTTTTATTGATTTCAGAGAGGAAGAGAGAGGGGGAAAGAGATAGAAACATCAATGATGAGAATCATTGATCGGCTGCTTCCTGCACACCCCCAACTGGGGATTGAGCCCGCAACTCAGACAGGTGCCCTTGACCAGAATGGAACCTGGGACCATTCAGTCCGCAGGCTGAGGCTCTATTCAATGAGCCAAACCGGCTAGGGCAGCAATTTTTTTTTTTTAATTATTGATTGGTTTTTAGAGAGACAGGAAGAGAAAGAGAGACTTTGATTTGTTGTTCCACTTATTTATGCATTCATTTGTTGATTCTTTTATGTGCCCTAACCGGGGATTGAACCCACAACCTTGACCTATCAGGATGCTCTAACTGGATGATGAGCTACCCGGCCTGGGATAGTTCAGTGGTTTTGAACTGGTGTGCCACAAGAATTTTTTAACACATGCAGTACCTGACTATGTAGTCTGGGGCACTGACCTCTTTTCCCTTAGATTGTAAAAAATAAATAAATAAAAATGACAACAGCCAACACAACAATAGCCATCAGATGTGAATGAATCAAAATAATACCTATTTTTGTCAGATCGGCAAAAATTATATTTTTGGTGTGCCACAGGATTTTCATTTAATTAGTAATGAGTTTATGTGAGCCAGGAGATGAAAAAAGTTGAAAGTCGCTGATCTAGTTCATTTATGCGTGTACTTAGGTATACTGTCTCCCTCCTCCACCAGAACTTACACTCACAGACACCAGAGACTAAGTCCGCTGCCTTCTCTGCTGCCCGGCAGCATCACCTTTGCCAGGATAATGGGACATCGCACAACACTTTCCAAAGAAAGAGGCGCCTGGAGTTGCCATGTGGAAGCTGCCCTTCTCCACAACAAAAGCTGCTCTACTTTTCCTCTCTCACTGGACTAGAAGCTAAGCGGCAGGAAGGCTGCGCTGTATCTGCCTTGTTCAGACTTCGCCACCGTCAGTGCCTGGATGCAGGCAGATGCCGGCCATGTGCTCAGGGCCTGAGAAACGCCATCTTGTAAGCAGGAAGCACTGACAGCTTGCAGGGCACTGAAACCTTTACTTTGTTACTGAAAAAAAAAAAAAGCAACATAAAAAAAGACATCACTGCTTCCACTGGAGTCGGCCTTGACGCCAGCATGATCCCCAGCCTGCCCCCTCTTAGCGATCACAGTGGTGGCAAAACCCAGCCCGAGCTCACTGAGGGCTGTGAGGCCCGAGCTCCTGGCAGGACTTAACGCAGAAAAGGAATCGTGTTGGGAAAGTGCCACAGACACCTCCAACACCAAGGTAACCTCAAGTCCTCTCCTGTTTGGACCATTTGGAGTGACAGTTTTTTGTTTGTTTGTTTGATTGATTTATTTAGCAGAAATTATACTCTTTGCAGTGTTCTTTCTTTAAAAAAAAATTTAAATTGTTTTTTAGAGAGAGAGGAAGGGAGAGGGAGAGAGAGGGAGAAACATTGATGTGAGAGTGAAACATCCATTGGCTGCCTCTTGCACGCCCCCACTGGGGATTGAGCCGAAATCCCAAGCAGGAACTGAACCTGCAACCTTTTGGTGCACGAGAACACCCGACCAACTGAGCCACAGCAGACAGATTTAAAGTCTGCCCACTTCCTCCTACTAGCTGGTTGATAGCAAGACAAAAATAGCCAGAAGAATATCTCAAGTATGTTAATAACATCCAAATAATGGCAGAAATGGTTCCCAATGGACACCCCTTCCACTCTGAAGGAGATTTAAGTGGGCTAAAGGGAAACTTATGCTCCCCCTAATATTATTACCTGCTGGAGCTCCACTTTCCTCACTAGGAAGAGGAGAGGGTGAGAGCAGAGCAGTGGTTCCCTAACCTGCTGATGTCAGCCACCAGAGGAGCTTTTGCAAATTCAAATTCCTTGGCCTCACCCGGGACCATCAGCCCATTGCAAGCAGGGGCCCTGCAGGTGATGGAGAACAGGCATTTATTTTTTAAATGCTCCCAGATGACTGTGAAGATCAATGATATTTAGAAACCACTGAAAGGCTGGAGGACTCAGTGCCCATCCAGCTCTGACAGGCAAGGACAAGGTTTCACAGAGGGAGCCCTGAGGACCACCCAACGCTGAGACGCTTTTCAAACACATGGCCTCCTGGGTCAGGAAGACCAGAGGACAGAAGAGACAGAAGAATCCGGCTCTCTCTGGGCGGGGCTCAGGAACCTGCCTGTGGAACTCTCCGGGTTATGGGTTCTACTATAGGAAAGTTTCAGAACCACTGCTTTAGGCAGGATTTTAGAGCCTACCTAGGGCTTATTTGGAAGGAAATCATGTTCACACATTAGTATAAGAATCTGCTTCGGCCCCCGCCCGCTGCGGCTTTGTCCGGAAGGAAGGAAGGAAAGACGTCCGGAAGGACGTCTGGTCTAATTAGCATATTGTGCTTTTATTATTGTAGATTTCATTGCATGTCACAAGCTCTCTGTTGTTTGAAATGGCATGTGGCTCGTAGAAACTGCAAACCTATAAGCCCAATAGTCTTAAAGCAGCCTTCTCTGGTTAAGCATGGCTGCCAGTTTCTCAGTGTATTTTTTAAACGCTGATTCATGGTTTAAGACCGTGGTCAGCAAACTGTGGCTCACGAGCCACATGCAGCTCTTTGGCCCTCTGAGTGTGGCTCTTCCACAAAATACCACGGCCTGGGCGAGTCTATTTTGAAGAAGTGGCGTTAGAAGAAGTTTAAGTTTAAAGAATTTGGCTCTCAAAAGAAATTTCAATTGTTGTTCTGTTGATATTTGGCTCTGTTGACTAATGAGTTTGCCGACCACTGGTTTAAGAGACATGACTAGGAGGAAGTTGTCTCAATCCTATTATAAAAGCTTGCAAATGGCACCTGAATAACCTAGCACACAGGAGGCACTTAATAAATGTTTGCTCAAACAAACTTATTACTTATACCCAGAAGATGCTACATGAGATAAGCAAATAAAAAAGGAAAAAAACCCCACAAACCCGACAACTGAAAAATGAAAATAACATAACATTCTGTGAACAAGAGACTATTTCTCACGTGGTGAAAGAATCACACTTCTGGGTGGCGCAGCTTGGAAAACAGTTTGCTTCAAGAACTGATCTGAAACCTAACCACAAATCCTCACTTCTGAACCACTACCTTATTTCTATGATGGAAAGGTTTGAACAGCAGGCTTTCCTCGCGCTCCCCCTACCCTGACTTGTTTTTCACCTAAAGAGGCAATTTCACTTTCCTGTGGGAGCAAGTGGTCCCTGTCAGCCTTTGCGATCCCGGTGACGGCCTGTCATTATCATTACCCTGGCTGTTCTCGCTCAACTCCGAAGCCTCGCCTTCTCGAGAAGTGCAAAAGCCACGTAAACCTGCTAGCTCATGCCTCTGGGTAGCATCAGGACAAATGATACTGAAGGAAATAGGAAGACCAGTACTTATTTCTTTGATTCTAACACAGAAATCAGACTGTTTTGTGACTGTCTCACATCATCAAAATCCCACAATTCACTTGTTATTTATCCTAAAAATTACACAAATGGATGCATATCACTACTTTGTGCAGTGTTTTAAAGCATAAATTATGAAATGTCCTAAAAACCTCTGAAATATCGATGTTATATCTTTGGCAAATTGTACATATTTACACAAACCAAATGATTTAATCGTAAGTTTTCAGAACCCAAGGGATTAATAGTTTTGCATCCATGTTTAAAATTGTTTTATTGCCACAAACAGCTACAGTAGTTTACATCCTTCGAGCTGTTTATCTTTTTTAGAAGAAAAATGCTTTTGGTTTAAAAAGGGGAAATGCTGGATTTCTCTGATCAAAATGACAGTTTAAAAACACACACACATATTTGAGCCCTGGCAGGTATGCTCAATGGTTAGAGTGTAGACTTGAAGATCCATGGGTTGCAAGTTTGGTTCCTGGTCAAGGGCACGTACTTGGGTTTTGGGTTCACTCCCCAGCCCGGTTGAGGCACATACAGGAGGCAATCAATTGATGTGTCTCTCTCACATCGATATTTCTCTTTCTCCCACTCCAGCCCTCCCTTCCACTCTCTCTAAAAAAAATCAATGGAAAAATACCCTCGGGTGAGGATTAAAACAAACAAACAAACAAAAACCCCCATCACCAAAAAACAAAAACATATTTAGGGGTAGTGGAATAGAACTAAAGTTGAAACTCTAAAAAACCAAAAAGGATTATCATAAAGGTCAAAATAATTATTTACTTAAAAACCAAATCTCACTTAAAATTTTAAATTTCATATAGAGCCAAACAGAATCTTATAAAAAATTCCCTTTCTTCCTTCCAAGCAAACTTTTAAAGTCCATGATCTCCCCCACAGGCACATTTCTAATAATCATGTAAAACAATGAATTACTCTTTTGAATCTGATGTAGAATTCCCCAGAACAACTGAGAAAATAATTTCAACCTTTGACCTCTCCACTAGCCTGATGGGAAATTGATTGGCACCATTATTATAGCTTTTAGCTTTCCAAGAGTAAGCAACCACTAGAGGGCAGACTTATCTCAGATCTGACACTACTTCGGAGAAAAACATCTCATAAGTGCTTCCAATGTTCCTTTATTATTATTTTTTTTTTTTGCAATATCTTTTATTTTCCTGGATACTTAATAATCAACTTCAGTTATCTAAAAGTATTCCTAAATAGGTCCAAGGTTCACTTTCACAACTCACAAGATCACAAAGGCTGAGATGGTCTAAGATACAGCCTAGCTTCTGTATCTTAACATTTTAAAACAAAGTTTAAAAACCTTTACTCTACGGTGAGTTAAGTGCTGAGTCAATCATACCACAACCAGTACTCGGGTTCCACTTTTTGGCACAAAAATTTCGAGAGGTTCTAGACAAACTGAAGTGTGTTTGAGAAAGAAACTGACCAAGATTGTGGGACGGCTGAACGTGAACAAAGTGGAGTGTAGAGGAACAGCAAAGATTAAGGATTAGAGGGTGTGTGTGTGTGTGTTTCATACTTAGTCTTCAAATTACTGAAAATCGTTCATATGAAAGATGGATTAAATCTGTTCTAAACAGTCCCAAAAGAAAAAATTAGAATTAAAAGGAGAGACTTATGGTTGACATAAGAATTTTCTGTTTTAAGATGGAATAAGTTACTTGTAACAACAGTGCGTTTCCCATCATAGGAGGTGTTCTGGCATAACCAGATAATCAGCTGGCAGAAATCCTGTGGAGAGAAACCAAATGCCAATCGGACATGTATCTGAATGACTTTTAAGCTTTCTTCTTTCCCCACAACTCTATGAAATAATGCTTATTTGCTTTCAGACAAACATACCTCAAACCAGCTGCCAGAGAGGTAAACACCCATCAAGTGAGAAATGAGCGTTTGCAGATCTATCTACTTGGAAACTTTTATTCCTCATGTGATTTTCTAAAAGACAACAGATTTCTCGAGTATGTCCACAGCCATGCCCCTTAGCTGTCACGGAAACAACCAGGGCTCTCAAGCTCAAGGACTCCAGAGACTTCTACTACATAAAGGCATATTAAAATTAGAAGATGCATTTTCTAATGCTCCTACGTGTAAAGACAGTGGAACATACAGATAAATCTCTAGCTCATTTTATCACAATGAAGATAGGTTACAAAGGTTCACTGCACCTCATGGCATTCTGTATTTTTAAGGAAAGTACAGAAATGCCTACATTTCACCCAGATCCTCTTATAACAAGCGGACTTAATGAAAATCATGGATGAAGAGAGCTAATGATAAGCAAATAAGAATAACCCCATTTGTACCAAATTGATTTTATTAAATAGTAATTTAAGGATATTAGGCTCAGCAAAGCATTACATAATTGAATCTATTTTTTCCCTCATAAATGCCAGAGTTATAATTTCCACTAACTAGAGACAAAGTTATATCCAGGACATGTTCACAGCTTCCTCCAGGGGAGGCAGCATGAAGACAGTAGAAATTAGGGCTCCAGTCCTCACCTCACCGAGTTTCAGCTGGGAAAGCCTCGCTACAGCACATAACCTCAGTGAGCCTCAGTTTCTTCAACTAAAAAGCAAGACAGTATCAGTGACTTTCCAAGGAGGAGTAAATGATATAAGAATGTTTGTAAAGCGTAAAGCGCAGAACAAAGATAGATTGACATCACCCCTCAATTTATGTATGAAACGCCTAGTAAACTTCAGAGACAATGAAATCTAAAGCAAAATATGAAATCACTGGCACACCTACGGGATGGGTTGGACATTACTTTTTATACAGGAAGCAAAGATTTACATTACCTCCTTATAAGCTGCCGAGGCTAGCAAATGTCAAATCCAGAAATAAGAAGATTTCAACTGTTTTCTTGCATTTTGCCCACTGGCTAACTCATGCTATTATCTGTCTATGTAGACCTCTATCTCTGGACATAGAACACTCTGACAATGTACAAAAAACCATGTTCCTGCATGTCAGATGCCAAAAGCTCTGACTATAAATCTCTAAGTCCAGGACTCAAAGGCTGGTGTGGAAGGCAGGTACTGTCTGTGGAGGAGCTGGAGGGGCGAGAGAGAGCTTGTAAATCATTCTCAAAGGGGTCACTATGTGGTCTTTGAGATAGTATCAAACGTTAGTTCACACCTTTGGGTGGGTGTCTCCCAATCATCATTTTTTACTCAGAGAAACATAAGCACAATGTAATGCTCACTCTGAGCATCTACTTACGGTTTTTAAAGTCACTAAATGTGAAGTAGATAGGTTAAGGCAGACCGATTTCTTATTAATAAACACTGTGAATATTTAGAATGCATTCAGAAAACATTTCTATAACAAAGTATTCTTAGAAGAGACGTTCCATATAATGGTTTTTATTGATCGCTAAAATAATTTGAGAGAATTTTAAGAAATCTGAACTCCAACTCTACTTCTGTAGATCTATTGTAGATCTATCTATCTATCTATCTATCTATCTATCTATCTATCTATATCTATATCTCTATCTACCTACCTACCTACCTATCCATCCATCCAGTCGCTCTTTCTCCCAGTAAATGATTATTTGTAACCATTGTTTTCTTAGGTGGCCCAGAGCACATTACAAAGTGACTGGGTGCTATTGCAAGTGCTTTGCAGTTATCTACTTGCTGGTCACATCTATTATATTGTGGTTCATTAGGTTGGGAGGGAAAGATGGGAGAAAAAGGAGTCTAGTGAGAACTATTAATATATTTACTAACATATTTATTAGGTCCTTAAAAACCCTAAAGTTTTAAATCACACACACACACACACACACACACACACACACACACACACACACATTTAAAAGACTATTTCTATTTAGAGGTTGTATTATTTTATAACTGGGCAGCACTGAAGAAATTATATGGTTCTCATTAAGGAGAAGGTGAAGTTGTTTGCTTGGATATGATGTTGCTTTGCATTTTAAGTAATGTGACTGAAATACATAAAATCAAGAGGCTGCTCGTCAAAATGGTGCTTTTAAAATATTCTCGACTTCACAGCGATTCCAAGCTCCCACTCCTCCCCTGGAAAAATGGATTCGGAGATCCTCTTAGTCTTTAAAAGAACTGACCGCTCCTTGCCTGATAAGCACTCGGCTCAGTGAAGCAGCCATTTGGGTTTCCTCTTTTCAAGATGGGGCCACCACCCTCTCCCAATCCTACCCATCAAAGGTCACAAAAATGGGACAAAAATCCTAGCTAGGGGATCAATGACATAGTGCTTAAAAGAAAATCAGGGATAAAATCCAAAACTCATTTTGTAAAAAGAAAAGCCAAATTATTCAAAACTACAAAATCAAATTTATGAAGAGTTGGAAATACTGCCCATCACCAACATATATGGTATTTTCAATGTAGCAAGGTGCCTCACATTTGTACACGAATTATATTGGAGAAGAATCTTTTACGGGACAGAAATTCCCTTGAAGCCTCCCCTTCACTCTCAACACTCCATTTACAGGAACACAGGCTGAGCACTCAGGAGGAGCCGAAGGTGTACATAATCTGCTGAAACCGATGAAGCACTTGCATTTCCTTTCAGCACTCGGCTGCCGCCTGACATTTGGCCAATGCACTTTTATGATGAGCAGACCAAGTGCTCCACGGATTCTAAATGTTATCGCTGGCTCTCTCCATTTGCCCAAGAAGCAATCCAAATGGTATTGGAATTTTGTTGTTAATTAAACAAAAACAAAACTGAAGGATGAGACTAGAGTTGCTCAAATGAAGATTTATTACTTCTAAGCATGAAACCACTTTAAGCCTAAACTTATTTGACAACTAACACAGAGGAAGGATTTTCTTCTGTGGTGAGTTCAAAAGGCCTGATTTAATGATGTTTAAAAAACAACAGTAAATCAGCCAACAAAGAGAATGTTTCTCTTTTATGGTGGCTTGTTCTCTACGTGGCTGTCCACAGGCATACACATACCCAAAAGCTATATTGTAAAGAGAGTTTCTGTTTTGCATGAAAACTCTAATTGTACAAACTCTTACATATGGAACCAATTTAATTATTAATACTGAGAGGCAGTGGGGAAGTATTTAATATGATTCTGGGACATTTCCCCCCACCCCGTTAAATCTGATATGGAAACATTTACAGCACTCCTCATTTTCCCACAATTATTTTTCTTTAGTTTAAATTTGTACCAAAGCAAGATAATCCCATTAAAACACAGGATGTTATGATATTGGGGATAAAATATCCTCATTATCTAGAGGCATTATAATGCTATTTCTCTTTCAGGCTTATTGAAAAACTGCATTGCCAATACTCCTGAGCTGATTTTCTCGAAGCACAATACTCCGAATCCATTATCTTATGGCAGCCAGAGGTCACTCCAAGACAAATGTGGGGATGATGATGGTGGTGTAATTCTCATGATTATATTAGTGAGGGATAGGACGGAAGTTCACTTTGTACTAGTACTATAAAAGCAAAAAAGCCTATATACTTGGAAATGTCAAAATTAAAATATTAAAACGTACTGTATTGTTTGGTTACTGTTCATTAGAGGAAATGGTCTTAGCTTCTCGCCCACCCTTTTCTCAATCAACGCCAATTACACTAAATAAAATGGATTAGGGTTGACATTGGCACCTCCCAAATAGCAAAATCTATTTTATAACTTAAAAGGAAAAAATGAAAGAAAATGTCTGAACTACAAAGGATATTTGACTCATTTTATTCTTACAAGTTTAATGAAATGCAGGAAACAGAATAAAAGGGTTTTTTTTTGGGGGGGGGAGGGGAGAAGCATAGATTTCTTTTACATAAAAGTCGGTAAGAAAAATCTTAACACTTCTTCTTTCCAAAATGATTTTAAGTGCTTAAGAACGTGAATCACAGGGAGGTTTCTTCTCTCTTACTTTATCAGTTGCATATTCTAAAAGTGATTAAATCCTACTTCCCGAAAGTCACAGGAAAAAAAGATCGAAATTTTGCTGTGGGCACGTTGTAGAATTTCATCTCAAGCAGCTCATCTCAGCGTCCAGTACGTTTCGGCCTGTTAATAATTAATAAAAGAGATGCCACCCAATCTCTAGTGAAGAAAGGCAAAGCTCGGTGATCCGAAAGTAAACCCGGCGCAGATATCGAACCGGGTGCCCTTCATCCTGGATTGCAACAAAAACCTCAACCTAACAAACATTTAACGAGCGGCGCCCGCACGGAAGGGGGAACCCGCAAGACAGTCCGGCTCTGCAAAAACGCTGCGCATTCGGGGAGCCCTGTCCGCGGCGAACAGATGGGGCTCTCAATCCCCGCTGCCAGCGGCCGGGTCTGCGAAGCCGCTCAGGCAGATTATCCGCCCCGAGGAACCTGCTGTGGCTGGAGCCGGCCGCGTGCCGCGGGCGGAGTGTCTCCGGGGCCGTTTGCCACAGTCCTAGGAGCGTGCCTGGGGTTCTCCAGGCCGCACGGGCGACTTCCTGCACACCTCCCAACTTTGGCTTTCCCATTACAAACTTCCTTGACTTGCTCTGGTGTGTTTCCTCCTCACCTGAGAGCACCCTGAGCTAGTCCTCTCTTCAACCAGTGCCCCCTGCCATCCTGCAACCAGCCTGGCTACGGAATCCTGGTCGGGGGCGAAGGCCGGTGGGGGAGGCTTGGCCGCGTCGAACCCGCGCCCGTCGGCCCTCGCCGCCAACTAACCTCTACCAGTGCCCGCAAATCCACCACCCAAAGTATCGAGTTTTGGGGTGCGCTGCGGCTGCGGGAGGCCGCCGAGGGAGCCTTGGCACGCTCCAGGCGCCCGTCTCCCTCGGGCCCGGGCCCTTTCGGAAGTGGCTGCGGCAGGACGCGGCGCGGACCCGCCGCACTTCCCGGGCGGGCGGGCGGCCGGCCGCTCCGGGCTGCTTGGGCCGCCAGGGCGGGAGGGCGCCAGGCCTGGGGCGCTGACCAGTCCGTCCCCGGGGATGACACCGCGTCCGCGCGCGCGCACGGCCCGCCCGGCCGCAGAGCCTTCCCTACGTAGGCCGTAGCTGTCCCGGGTGCGGGCCTTGGGGACCGGCCGCGGGCGCCCCGCTGCGGGCGCCCCCGGCTTCCTCCGAGTTCCCGCGACCTTCCCTCCCTTCCCGAAGCGCGGCGACGGCCGGCAAAGTTTCTTCGGGGAGCCCCGCCAGGTGCCGGCGGACCCGGGCAACTGACAGAAGCCGGACGGGGCGGAGGAAGGTGGTCCGCCCCGCGCGCCTTGGCCCCCCGCAGGAGGTGGGCAGATCCCGCGGCCGGGCTCAGGTGGCGCCGCCGCGCTGGCCCAGAAGGCCCCGGCGGGGCTCGGGCGCCCGGCCCCGGGCAGTACGTGCGCTCGGGCAGGCGCGCCCACCCCTCCCCCTGCGCGCCCGCCTCCCCGCCCCCCGGAGCAGCCAGCCCACCCGGCCCCGGCGGGGCGCCCGGCTCACCTTTCATCGCTGCGATCACAAAATACATCATTTAAGCCGCGGTGCGGAGAGCGCAGGGAGAGCGGATGGTCCGATCCCGGAGCCCCCTCTGCCGCCGCCGCGCCGCCGCCGCCCGAGCCACAGCAGCAGCTGCCGCAGCTGCCCGCCCGCCGAGAGCCATCCCGAGCCATAAGAGGCTCCATGTGACCGGCTGACATCACGGCCGCCGCTCTGTTTACACCGCGCCCCTCCGCTTCCTCCCCGGGCGGGAGGCGGGAGGCGGGAGGCGGGAGGCAGGCGCGCCTGAGCGCCGCGCCCGCCCCGCCCCCGCGCGCAGGTGAGCGGCGGCGGCTGCTCGGCGGGCGCAACCCGGCCCCGCGCTGCCCGCCCGCGCCCCCGGCCCGCGCCCGGGACCCCGGCCTTCTCCTCGCCTTGGTGTGTGCCCGTGGCCGCCAGGGCTCCTTCTGTGCGCGGAACTCGCGCCGGACCACTTTCTCCCCCCAGTCCGCGGGGCAAGAGGCACGCAACCTAACGCCCTTCTCTCGCTCCCTTCCCGGAGCCCCCAGGGGTGTTAAATGCTCAGGCTAGTCAGCGGAAAAGAAGGGTTTGGTCTGGGGGAGCCGTGGTCAGCCTCATTGCCCATTTTCCAGAGCGCCCCAGTTCTATGGGGAAGGTAGAGTCCCCTTCTGATACATGGAGAACGCAGTCCAGGGGAGTGAACTAAGTGCCTCCCAAAGTCTTTCCAGAGAGACTCAGCCTGGGCAGGGGGAACGCTTCCCCCCAGACAGAGGTAATTCTCATCGCACCAACAATGAAGGCCTTGGTCTATTACTCCCCCCACCCGCACCCCCCAACTACTGACACCGGGAAGAAGGGCTCCTAAATTCCCAGGCACTTCCATATCTTAGGTTCCATCTCTGAGAACCCATCCACAAAGGGAAAGGCTCTAGTTTTCACACGATAAAAATGGGACTCTGTGGTACTTTGGACAGGAAAAAATAAAAAGACCTCTAAAGGTTAACTTTGTGCATTTTAACTTGCAGCTAAGCTTAATTCCTTCCAAACTTTGAAGCTTACTCCTTTTTACTGGCTTTATGGAAACTTAAATCATGACATTATTATCAGATGAATCTCTTTACCGTGAATTTCAGATGCTACATACCCGGAGTCTGCATTATTTAAAATTTCATCAGGCATGTCTGTAGTATTTGAGCATAACAGAAAAATGTATCGAAATCCACGTTTTCATACCTATTATTGTTCCTTCAATTCTGCTTTCTTTTCTGATGGTCTGTTTTCATTTACGGCTTAAAATATTAGATGGCTATTCGTTGTTGCACTCATGGTGAGTAAACAGTTAGAGACCTAGAATTTTTTTTCATATAACTGTGTTGTCCTTGACCCCAGAGCTGGGTGGCAATTTAAAACACGCATAGACAATCAGCACTGTAGGAAGCTAGAATCATACACTGCCCACCCTTCTCCCTTTTCAAGGCAAAATACACACAGACCTCTGATTTAGAAGGTCAAAAAATGTCATTGTACCTTAAACCAAGTCATTGCTTTATAAAAGTTTGATTTCAGTTAAAGTAATCCTAATGCAGTTTTTCCTTTAGAATTTTTTTCCAAATAAAACCACAAAAATAAGAAAAGCAGTCATGAAAATATGAAGCCAAGACCTACCCATGTTAACTCAGCTGTCCAGCCATAGCGAAGTGGACAAGAGTTTCAAATGAATCAATCATACCCTCTGTGATGTTTATAATTATGAAATTAAATCACACCATGTTCCCATGATGCAACTGCACCTCCAGTGAGGCAACACCCCTCAGTTACCCTGTCATTCATATTTGCTTCTTGATTTCCCTGTGCTAAGAACTTTAACAAGGAAGGCTAATGCCAAGCTATTCTATAGGTAGGTCCCAGGTATCATTTTTCTTTCCTTTATACTGTTAAAGGATGGGAAACCATCAGAGACTGTATGCTCATAGGTATGGTCTTCTATACTCATTGCAATTGAATCCAGATATACAACTGTGAAAATTCACAATGCTACTTTTAAACAGTATCCTGCTTTAGAAAATAATGCTTTGAAAATTACCAAATCCATTAGCTTGAGCCTGCCTGTCAGCCATCTGACTCCAAGGTAAATAGTCTTACATTACTAGTAATTGGTATTTATTTCCAGGCCATTTCAAATGAAATCAGTAATTGGGAATGACATGTAATGTGACATGTTCCTGCAATTACATGTAGCAGAATCATTCATCCTATAGGTATGTCTCCAATGGAAATAGAATACTTATTTGAATTATTTACACATTTATTCAACAAAGACGTCTTCAGGATAATGTAATACTGACCTTGCCCTTTAGAAATGTATTTCATTCTCATCCTACAACGAATGAGCAGCAGAATCGCAGATATTAAGTCTTAACCGTCTTGTGTACCTAGATGCTATTTGTAAATATGACTCTATGAACTGTCTTCAGCATTTAACCCAGGGTATATTATATTGTTCTTTATATTAACACAAAACTCTTGTGAAACTTTGAAAGTAAAAAAAAAAAAATCTATTAAAATACAAATTTTCTATGGAATTATAAGTCCTCAACCAAATAAATCAGTCAGGAATGAAAGGATCCACATCTTCCTTCAACACTACCAACCTGGAGCAACAAATGTTGCACATTTCAGGGCAAACTTTTACCAACTACATATTAACATGTAGGAATCATTATTTGAATTATATTCAATGCTTATGGAATACCAACTATGGGGAAAATATTCTTTCCATTGAAAATTAGTTTACCAAGCGTTCTAAAAAAAAAAAAAATACACTATCATTTACATGAAGACAATTAAACAGGATGGGAATTCTTGACCATGATATGTTATACATTAATTGTCAACTTAAATGTTTCTACTGACTAATTTCAGAAAAAGAAGGCACACGTGTAATTCAACTCAGAGTCCTCTAGATACTGTGACAACCCCACATGGTGTCCGTATTCACTGGGTTTCACAGCGGGTCTGCCACTTAGCAGGGAAGTGGAGAAACACGCTGATGCCAGCTTGTTCCCCGATGCCTGTGAGGAAAGCCTGTGTGTTTCTGCAGGGTTCTGAACTGGAGTGTAATCAGTAACTTGGTGCCAGTCTTTGCACTTTCATGGGGTTAAATAAACGATCCTTGATTTTGTGAGAGCATATTTGTTTTTCTTATAAATGGGGTCTAAGCTTATGATATATACCACCTTAAATCACAAATACAGCGCTACTGGGGAGAATGGCAAACCAATGGGTTGGCAAATTTATCACGAGTTGGCCAGTGGCTTCTGGTCCAAAGATGATTTCAACGTTTGCTGATGTACATGAGAGAGAGCATTTTGGCTCTCTGGTTCTGCTTCGCCCGGGCCCTGATTCTCTCTCTCCAGTGTGTGGCAGCTTGCTAATTCAATTAATTTCTTTCTAGCTGAACAAGAAAGGGATCAGTGAAAGGTTAATGTGGTCCTAGGCAGCTTGGTTCAGCGGCATCCTGAGCCACCACTGCACTGTGCGCTGTGGGAGTCGGGCTCTTCTGGCCGCATAGAGCCAGGGAGCAGGTCTCCCACAGACCAAACAGGGTCAGACCCAGAGAGTTCTAAGCAAGACTTCTTGGGAAACTACAGAGAATGCGCAAACTTACCTGCAATAGATCACGGCCTTGCTTAATTTTGAGTGGAAGGAGCCAGTGTCTCCTACAGGAACGTTTATAAATGGAACAATGCTGGTGAGGTCTGGCCGCCAAAAGGGACAGAGGGGCCCCTATTTAGGAGTGTTAAGGGGGAGGGGATGAACAAGTTAACACAGCTTATCTGTCTTATATGCTTCTAAACCAAATATAGAAGTAGATTTAAATGTACATGCAGGTATGTATATACATACACAGTTCATGGAATAGAGCAAAATAAGGTATTTTGGTGGCGAGAAACATCTTCAATTTTACACACACACACACACACACACACACACTTCACATTATCAACCATATTAACTGAATTCCTATTATGCACCTGGCACGATAACTGGAAAGGTCAAACAAGAACAAGACAATAACCCTGATCTTGAGAAGCTTACTAATCTGTTGACCTTGGCTCTGAAACCCCTATAGAGAAGTCAGTTCCCTGCGTCAGCCTGAACATTCCTAAAGGAAGGCGGTGTCTGGTTGCTCATGGAAAAGACATTTGCACAGCGTGTTGCCCCTCACAGTTGATAGATGGCTGCAAATAATTAGTGTGGCTTTTGTGTAATGGGCTGTTGGAGGTGAAAGATTTGGCTGAGTTGAGACAATGGTGAAGGGATTTTGAGATTTCTGGAACCACATGTCTCATACATCTATTAGGAAATTCAAGAACTTGCAGATGTTTTGTAACCATCACAAAGAGAGAAAGGGTAAAGTTCACAGGCATACAGACCTGAGCAACCTCCAGAATAGGTGGATAGCAGGTGCCTCACTACACACACACCTGCCAAGGAAGGACATGCACGTCAGAGGCCAGAGGGACATCTGCTCTTGTGTTCCTAAGAGTGTTCTCACCCCATTCCTATGGCTGGCAGTGCAACAGGCCATTCGAGAAATCAAGATTTTTTTTACCTAAAGGAATATGAGAACTAGAAAGGAACTCACAACCTGATGACCTGGGTTCAAGTTTCATCCTTGCTGCTAGCTTTCTGCATCACCATGGGCAAACCACTTCACCCCTCAGCATATCGTCCCCTGTGGAACGAATGAATGGGAACAGGCCTCAAAGGTCTCCTGCAACTCAAAACATCCTGTAACTATTTTGAGGGTCACGTTCCACCCATTTATCAAGGACACATTCATCTCTTTCTCTCTGCTGCACCATTTTTTCCATTGAACTGCATGGTATAGTAGGATGATCTCTGGCATTAGACAAAGTTGGGCTCAAAACCAACCTTCATCCCACTCACTAGCTGAGTGATCTTGAGCAAACCTTTATTTTCTCATATGTCAAATAAGGATAGGAGAGCCCTGTAGGGCCACTGGGAGGAATACATTAAACAATTTAAAAGAGGAACAGGATGATTCTCTCTCAGTAGGGCTCCTTAATGGAAATACCATCACCACTCCCTTCACCAGCTTCTGCATTGTTGTACACACACAGAGCCTGTGCTTAGCATAAATTATTGGCCTTCATAAAGATGTGTTGAAATGACTATCAGCATGCACTTTTGCTAAGCTTTCTGCAATTTTGAAACATGTGAATAAAACAAGCATTTATTAAGTACCTGCTAAATACTGGGAATATGAAGATGAATAAAAATTAAGTCACCCCATGGCCTAAGGGTACTCATGATCTCCCATTTTTATGTCTAATCCTATGTAATAAAAGCCTAATATGCTAAGTGTTCATTCGACTGTTCAACCAGCCGCTATGATGCACACTGACCACCAGGGGGCAGATGCTCCAACCGGTAGGTTAGCTTGCTGCTGGGGTCCGGCCAATGGAGACTGGACAAGATGGGCTGGACACACCCTAGAGTCCTACCGTGGTCCTTCCCCAGCCCGATCGTACACCCATGGGGTCCCTTGGCCTGGCCTGCACCCTCTTGCAATCTGGGACCCCTCGGGGGATGTCAGAGAGCCAGGTTTGGCCCAATCCCTGCAGGCCAGGCTGAGGGACCCCACCAGTGCATGGATTTGTGCAATGGGCCTCTAGTTTCTTATAAGAGTACAATCCTTTTACTATCTTATTTTCTATAAGAGTGCAAGTTTCTATCCAATAAATGTTGATAAACACCCTCTGTGCATTACATTGTTCTAGGGCATGGAGAAGGAAGGGAAAAGGTATAAATGTCAGACCTGCCCTCACGGAGCTTGCAATCTACTAGGAAAACGAATGCAATGTTTATAATGTAAGGCAGAGTGTGTGACACATACTCTAAGTGTTCCAGAAATAAGGGGTTAGGTAAGCCAAGAGTAAGAGAGGTTACTTGGTGCAGGGTTAAATCTTAAACTTTATAAGATTAAAAACTCTAAGGAGGAGGTACCACTTGAACTAGACCTTGAAGGACAAATCAAATCTTAGTGGATAGAAAAAGGAATAATGGGCATCTTAGAGGGCAGAACACGGGGAAAGGCACAGGGAGAGAAAATGCATTTCTTACTTAAGGAACAACTAGTAGTGAAGGTTTATCCTACCTAATAATAGACAAATATGCAAATTGACCGTACCTTCGCTATGCCCATGATTGGCCAGGAGGCGCGGGGGGGGGGCGGGACTCGGGGTGGCCGGGGTAGCTGATTGGGCCGGCAGGACACTGGCTGCGTCGCCAACATCGGCACGAGCTCAGCGTCTGCGCCATGGCTGTGCTGCGGCACAGAAGGGGCCTCTGGGGCAGCGAGCTGAAGTCCCGCAGCGCGGACCATCAAAAGCGGGGGAGCTGAGTGCCTGAGCGGACAGGCACTTAGCTCCCTGCAATCGAAAGCAAAAGTGTGGGAGCTGGGTGCCTGTCCGCTCAGGCAGCAGGCCTTTCAGAACCCTCCGCCACGCCGGAGGCTTCTGAAAGGCCTGGTGCACCAGCGATCAAAAGGAAAGTGTGGGAGCTGGGTGCCTGTCCGCTCAGGCACCAGGCCTTTCAGAAGCCGCCACGCCGGAGGCTTCTGAAAGGCCTGGTGCACCAGCGATCGAAAAGAAAGCGTGGGAGCTGGGTGCCTGTCCGCTCAGGCACCAGGCCTTTCAGAAGCCTCTGGCGCCTGGTGCACCAGCGGACAGGCACCCAGCTCCCTGTGATCGAAAGGGAAAGCGTGTAGGGGACCCTACACGTGCATGATTCAATCATGCACTGGGCCTCTAGTAATAATATAAAGCACATACAGACAAGGAGGGGAGAAAGCTCACAATACAGGTTGTAGAAATTTCTTCCAAGTGCCTAGTATAGAGCTTTGCAAACTATTCACATTTAGAGAATGAGTTTTGAAAAAAATTAAGGGCAGAAGGAGGGAATTGTGCTTTAGAAAATAAATCTCTTTTCCGCTTGCCTATTTCATTGTCTTATTGTAAGGATTAATAGTTGGCTTGATAGTCATAAAGTTAAATTACACTTAATAAAACACATAGAGCAAAAAGAGTTCCACATCACAGCACACTGAGGAAGAATAAAACTGGAAATGGGTGTTATTTCATCAGAGCAAAAAGCTAACTGGAGCATTTTAGGATGAACAAGATAAATTAAATGTTATCTGATTTTGTATCTCATCCATTTCAATTCTGAGAATTATCTGAGACAGTTCCATTAATATAGATGTTTCCTATATAGACTGTATTTTATTTTTTTTAAAACGATCTTAAAAATACATTTTCAAATAAATGGAAAAAAGATAAGCAGTTACAGATGGCTTTCCCTTTTTTTGTCATGCATGATTAAGGACCACAGAGTAACTCAGGCTTCGCTGGGAAATCCGAGGCTCGCAGCGAGGAGCCTTCCAGGAGCAAATGCTGGCATTATTTTGCTTTCTCAGAGAAAATATGTTTCTGTGCAGTCAAGCACAGTAATCAATTATTCTGCATTATGAAATACTCATTTTATAACTATTGACATTTCAGACAGTTGTGCCACATGTCAATAGTGGTTTGGATGCTCACATCTAGGCTCCAGCTGATAGGAGGGGATTCATGGGTTGACGGTGTCTGACCAGCAGTCTATTCTCGGCTCTCAGAAGCACACGTATTATTTATGTCCAGGTCGGCACTGGGGAAATATGATGTGAATACTGAAACAAGAGGAGACTTGGGTATTTTTTTTTTCTGTTTTAATAAGAAATGTTAAATGCTTCTAAATATGTTAGACTCACATTTTAAAAAAAAAACCCCAATCAATACCCTTTTCACAAATGAAAAACAATTCCTACATTTTGTAAGATGGAAATAAATTAAAGTAGGCATTCCATTCAGAGACTCCAAAATTCACGTTCAATTTTTGAGTATCCTGTTAAGCCTTGTGTCCCCAAAGATAATTTTCCAAAATAAAAATGATTTTCTAATATTTATCCATCCCTGCTGCTGTTGCCGATTTTACCTCTCCTGTTGGTTAACAATTCCTTGGGGCACACTCTGTGGCTGGCCCTTCTTTTATCCTCTTTGTAACATTTAATTCACCCCAAACGCTCTTTTTTTTTTTTTCCAGATGAGGAAAGTAGGGCACAGACAAATTAAGTAACTTGCCTAAGCACACAAGACTAGTAAGTGGTGAAACCCTAACAACAACCTATGTAAACTGATTGTAGGGTGTGCACCCTTAACCATGATGCTACCACTCAACATTTTATTACTTTTCTCTTAAATTGAGCACTACTCAGTATTTTGAAAATGGCAAAACTGACTTCTTCAGGAATCAAAAATTACTTCTCTAATACATTGCAGGCATGTGTGCAAGAAATTCTTTTATCAGTAGCTCCTGTAATTGAGTAGGGTTAGGATGTGTCATTATGAGTTATTGCACAATTTAGTAAATTAGTTAATTACTTACTAATGAAGAAACATACTGTACACTGTTGTAATTATCCTGTTTGAAAACAATGTTGCCATTTGTACATTTAAGAAACACTTGCTACACATTAAATTAACTCTGGAGGGGAATTCTTTCCTGTCTTGGAATAAACAACTCTAAACATTGGTAATGGAATGTTACAGAGGACTGCGAGGAAACTCAGAACTACAAAAGCCAAGGCCGTATTTCCAAAAGACTCCAAGCAAAATAACAAATCCGTTAAAAACATAACAAAATAATAATTTCATACTTCATGCTATTAGAAAAGCACAAGGTAGAGATATTCACTGTTTTTACTTTTACAAATCGTATCACTGCTGCTCTTTGGATAAAGTTTTTGCAACATCCTATATAATAGGCGGTAGGCCTTCCTGCCTCATAGGACATGAGTAGATAAAAATGCCCAAGCCTCTTCTTGTTTCAGGATTCACAACTATCCAGAGATATCTGAACAGTTGCCTATCATTAAATAGTTGTGTATAAGCAAGATAAGTGATATTATTTTTTATCTTGTTTTCTCTTATCCCAAGGTCAAAATGCCATGTAACTGGGTAATTCAAATAAAAGTTTTGTCCTCTTATGAATAATGCATATACTAGAATTATAGTATAGTTAGCAGATTTCACCATTTGTCAAAAACAGTAAGAAACCATTTCCTGTAAACCAGTAAGAACCATGCTACATGTGAATATTACAAAACAAGATAAAAGAAAAGATGTTGTATCTGTTCATAGCCTCCACTGCTCAGTTCATAGTGTAACATAAATTACTACATGGTGTTTATCAACCAGAACTATAGTAAAACATAGGAAGTAGTTTTATGGTATTTTCTGATGTTACTGTGGCAAACTAGAACTTTTTTTTTCTTTTTTTGTATTTTGATTTATTCTTCAGATCTGTTTTTTTCATCTGCTATTAAAGCATAATTTATATATATATATAAAACTCACTCTTTTATGTACAGTTCTTCATGTTTTGACAAAAGTTTTTAATTGCATCACCACCAACACAATCTAGATGTGGAACAGTTCCATCTCCCTCTCCTCCCAAATTTCTCTGTAGGCCATTCACTCCCCTTTCCCAAACCCTGGCAACCACAGATCTTTTTCTCATCCCTATAGTTTGCCTTTAAACGATACTTTAAAAATATCATTTAAGTGGAATAATATATTAGGTAGCCTTTTTTTTTTTACTCTGGTTCCTTCCACTTTAGCAAATGCATTACAGATTCCATATTGTTGAGCATATCAATAATTTGTTACTTTCTATTGTTCACTGATCATCCATTCCAGTTTACTCCTTCCCTAATTGAAGGGCATTTAGGCCATTTCTGTGTTTTAACAATCCCACATAAAGCTGCTATGAAAATGCATGTGCAGGTTTTCGTATGAATGTACGGTCTTATTTTACTTGGGTAAGTATCTAGGAATGGGACTGTTAGATTATATAGGATAATAGAAGTTTAACTATAAGAGATGTCCAATGGTTTCCAGGGTGGCTGTGCCATTTTGCCTTCCTCTTAGCAGTTTCTGAGATTCCAGTTGCTACCCATCCTCACCAGCACTCGGTGTTGCCAGATATCTATCTATTGTCGATTCCTGTTATTTGAGGTAGATAGTTTCTATAAAGTCATTGCTAGCACTGCATTAGTGAATACTGTTGCCCCCAGAGTTAAGTACCTGTGAGACTGTTGTGCTCATAACAGTTTTGTCAACTGCTCAATACATAAACTTGTTTTTGTGTGTATGGTGCTATGTACTCAGGGAATTCAACAGTTAAGAGAAATTTTCACTTTAGAAATAGATGTTTTATCACTCTGTTAATCTAGCCACACTCTTCAGGATCAAAGGTTATATACACTATAGACTATAAAAATTTCTTCATGAGAACAGATGATCTATTCCAATTAAAAATACTTTCTGACTGTTTTAAAGTGATTCTTCAATAACATAGAGTTTGAACTCTGGTGAAACAAGGTTTTCTTTTCTTTCAAACACTCCTGGAAAAGCAAAGAATTAAATTTAATTAATAGGCATGTTATAATTTAGCCTGAAATGTTTTCTTACAAAAATGCCCCTTACGATTTCAAGGCAATAAAAATTAATAATTTCTATAAAATTATCACAATCCTCCTGTGTGTAATCTAAATGCTAAAATACAGTGGAAAAGAAGCTACCTAAACAAAAGAGGCTACAATAAAGTCATAATGGTTTCATTACTCAAAATATATACATATGATTGCCTTATAAAATTATGATGATCAGATATAATTGACACTTTAAGATTACTGGTCTTAAGTAAATGCAAAACATGATGATTCACTGACAAAGCAAGATAATGTTAGGGAGGGAGAGATGTTAACTTTGTGTATTTGATTACAAAGCAGAAGAGCTAGGTAAAACCTCAAAATCAATAATCATTCTTTCATGTGAAACTTTCGTTGTTTCCCAACTTACATTTATATTAACTTTTTTTTTTTTTGCGATGACAGTTTTTAAACACGTAAATTCTTTTGGGGAACCCAACAACAGGTATAAATTAAACCTCGGGTTTAAAACATCACTTGCCGACAGGCATCCTCCGAGTGTTTTCCACGGAGGCACCTCACTTCTGATTATTTCCAGGCTGTTTTAAATGATCTTGGACAGGGCTACTGAATGACTTGTCAGGGAACAGGAAAACATTATGACACCGCTTCTCCAGATTTCTTCCCAGAACATGAAATACTTGGGATTGTTCTAACAGAAGCAAGACTGGTTCAAGAACAACTTAGACTTCATGTGAAAGCTTTCAGTTTTAACTGGGGGAATGCTTCTAACAAATGGCATCTGGGCTGTCACTCACAGCAACCTTGAAATTCTGGCCAAAATGTCTGTTTCCTGAGATTGTGTCTGATAAGCCCGTGCATCCCTGGTGGGGCCCAGCAGGCATTCAAGAAATGCTATTGTTGGAATGAATGAATGAATTAAAGGGTTTCTAATTATGAGCTACAAATTCCTCCATCAACAAACAGTCCCATAAGAGAGCTGCAGTGTACTTGGATTTCCTATCTATGAGGAGTTCTATTTTCAGCTACTTTATACATTTTCCCCCTTTTTATTTAATTTACTGGGGTGACCCTGGTTAACAAAATTATACAGCTTTTGGATGCACAATTCCACAACACATCATTTGCACACTGTATTATGTATTTACCACCCAAGTCAAGTCTCCGTCCATCACCATTTATCCCCCCATACCCTCTTCCACCTCCCCCCACCTCTTCCCACCTACTTTGCCCCCTGGTAATCACCACACTGTAGTCTATGTCCATGAGTTTTTTCTCTCTTTTTAAAAAATTATTTTTTGCCCAATCCTCCCACCCACACAGCCCCCTGGCCCCCTGCAGTGTCAGCCTGCTCTCCATCTATGAGTCTGTCTCTATTTTGTTTGTTAGTTCATTTTACACATTTAAAAAAAAAAATCATTTAGTTTAACTTGGTCTTGATTTTTTTTTTAAACCAAGGTGTGAAAAGCTCAGAAGCATTTTCCAGAACATGAAAGACAAGTATAGTTCTTAGAAAGTGTCATTTCTATGTAGCTTGTGCATGATAATTATTTTTAAATCCCAGTTAATCATCAGATATTTTCTGGGAACAGACTGTGGGTGAGACACTGTGTGAAATATTTGAAAAAGGAAGTTAAAAAAGTCCTCCCCTTGCTTACAGAGCGAAAATTGTCATTAAGACTTAGTAGAAGAATATATTTACTAGGTGAGCCAATGGCTAATTAAATAATACTAAATTAGAACTGCTATCAATGAAGTTGAAATAATTGCTATAACAATTTTCATAATTACAGATTGCTCATTTGAAAACCTTATGAAATTAAACATGGAAAAAACAGGAAAGTAGGAAGGAAGGAAGGAAGGAAGGAAGGAAGGAAGGAAGGAAGGAAGGAAGGGAGGGAGGGAGGGAGGGAAGGAAGGAAAAGAAAGGAGGGAAGGATAGAAGGAAGGATGGAAGGGAGGGAAAAAGTAGAGAAAGATCCGCAAAGATGTCACTAAAATTCGAAGAACTAAAGATCGTATCTGCTTAAAAAAATCCCAAGGGCATTCACTCAGAGACTATTTACTCTTATGTGAGATAATTTTGCCAACCTTGAGATCTGATTTTTCATTATATAGAATATATAAAAAACACAACAGAAAGAAGTAGAAAGTTCTGCTAATAGAAGCAAGGAAAAACAATAAATATCGAAGGAAGAGATGAAAAAGGATGAAAAGTAGACATGAGCACCCACAAAGGAGGCAGCATGGTGCCATTTAGCATAGGGGCAAACAACCAGCCACACCTGAGCGACTCCGCGGACAACCTGTCTTACAGCATACTGTACACACCACAATAATTAATGTTTATAATGAGTTTGAAACATTAAGAATGGATTAACCCGTGAACTCTAAGAACATAGGGACTTACATAATACACTTGGAAGCCGCCCTCTCCCCCATATAAAGTGAAATAGCTTAGGCACATACACAGATATACCCCAGAAAATTAATTTACATATATAGTTATCTTATTTTCTAATAATATCTGTGAATGGGTATGGATATGGATATATATCTGAAATAATAACCCTAATTAATTAAGACCTTACAATCAGGTCTTAGTCCAGTTTCAGTAAGCAATGCTCTGAAGCCTGTTGGAAAACTAATGAGCTTTCCATAGTAGGAATAACTGTTTTATACATGAGCACTTCAATTCTAATGTTAGCCAACTATCAATAAAATAAAAACGGTCAAATACGCCTCTCTTTTTAAAGCTACGCTGTTTCTGTAAACGTTTAAATTATGAGTGTTCAGGGCTGAGGTTTAAATATATAGCATTATATTAAGATACTGGCTATTCATATGATAGCCATTGCTCTTTACATAATAATGTTTAACCTGCTGGAATTCTGGAGAAAGAAAGGTTAGCAATAAAAGTAGTTTCATTAGGAAAAAGAGAAAGAAGAGCGTTGGCACAACTTGGCACTGTTTTCACTCGGTGCAGGCGAAGGGACTGGCTTTTTAAAGTATGCTTTCTACATGCACACACATGACAGCAACACCGTCTTCATGGCTGTAACAATGCTTTTTCAAAACTGCTAGCCTGTTTCCAGGGCAGCTGCAAAACATCCGTGAACACTAGTTAATTTATCGGAGTCATGGAAACTGCTGCCTCTACACCTGCCAGGCTAGATGCACATTGTGCAGACTCCACAGCGCAGGAGGTGAATTCTCTCCGCTCCAGGCTAGACAAAGGGAGGGGAAGCGCTGCTGTCAATGTCCCAGGCCTTACCTTCAGATTTCTCTCACTTGCACTCTGCGTATTGTCTGGGCTCCAGAATAGTGCTTTTTGTATTAAAATCCCCATAGTCACCTCTAAATTGCTATAAAATTTATCACCATTTTCTTTGTTATTATTACAGTGTTGTTGTTGTTACTGAGAACGCAGTTTAGGGGCTACAAATGGACACTTACAAACACCCGGAAAGACAGCAGGCAGGCAGGGATCCTTCTCCTCACTCCCAGAGCAGGTAATGAAGCTCAGAGAGGTTTTCCAGCTTAGCCTGGGTCGCACAGCTTATCGTAGAGCTGCTTCAGCAGCCTGGGTTTCTGACTCTCGGTCTGGTGCTTGATAAATGTTGCCACATGCAAGATATTAACAATTGATTCCCTGTTCTTTAAGAATGCATATTCTGAGGAATTGGCAAGTGTAAGGAAAGTATTCCATAGGACGATTTTTGAAAATTAAACACGAAGCTGTCTAATATTTTTTAAAAGATTTTGGTCACTAATTATATCTTCCTTTGGTTCATACATTTTTATATTACCCATTCATTCCTGCCACAAGAGATAATTGACATGCCTCTTCAAAAATATGCCACCAATAGTAGAAGAGGGCATAGGGAAGATAAATGGTGATGGAAGGAGACTTGACTTGGGGTGGCGAACACACAATACAATATACGAAGGATGTGTTATAGAATTGCACACCTGAAACTTATACAATCTCATTAACCAACTAGAGGCCCATTGCACGAAGATTCGTGCAATAGGCCTTCCTTTCCCCTGGCTGCCAGCACCGGTTTTCCTCCAGCACCCGGGACCCAGGCCTTCACTCTGGCCTCTGCTTTCCGTCTTTGCTCTGGCCAGAGTCTTCAGTCTTCTCTGCTCCAGCCAGATCACCACTCCTGTAGCTTTCTCCGCCCCCTGCCCTCCCTCTCATAGCAGGTGACCCACCCCACCTGGCCACTCCACGCCTGCATATGCAAACTAACCCACCAGCTTTGTTGGGTTAATTTGCATACTCACTCCTGATTGGCTGGTGGGTGTCATGGAGGTATGGTCAATTTGTAAATTTCTCTTAGTGTAGATGTCACCTCAATAAACTCAATAAAAATATGTCACCAATAAATCACCAATTAATTGTTAATTAACTGGACCTCATAACAATCAACAGAAAACAAGCCTGGTCATATGATGGTGGTTTCACAGTTTCCAGTTTTTTCAGTGTGATGAGATTCACTTTGGTGTAAGGGCCCTGGTTCCTGTCATGACATTGGCCTCAGAAGTTAAGAAAATATTGTGAAGTTATGTCTCTTCTTTTTGATGGCTTGCTTTTTCATGAATTTATTTTGAAAATAAATTTTAATACTTTATCCATTCAGATGGAGGGGGCATACAGACAGACTGTATAACATGTGTTTTCTAAGAGCATAGGGAATGGTTCCTATGATTAATTCTAAAACCAACCTTTTTCCACATTTAAGGGCTATTCATTTGGCATCTCTGCCTGTCAGAACTTTGCTCTTACCATCCTTTGTTTGGTATGAAATATTGACTTAGTTTAGAAAAAGAACCATTAGTAGGTTGTAGCTTTACAAATTATATTATTTGGTACTAGGGTTTTTGAGATAAAACATGAAATATTTCATTGGGCAAAAATAACATGCAATAATTATAGCAAGGATTTTAGAAGGCACAAAAAATGATGTAGCTTTAGGGGTGAATGACATCAAGTCTCTGGTAGAGATCCTGATAGACCCAGGAATGTAATGCTCAAGGTCTCATTCCCATTCAATGTTCTGACCATTTGATCACACTCTAGCATGAGACAATGCATGTCTACCTGTGGAACATCCACAGGATGGAAATGAGGTGGCCTTCCTTTCTTTATTGGCAATGATCAGAGATGAAGCCATTTATAAAAATACCTGCCATAACAGGAACATCTCAACTAAAAATGGGAAGACACAGAAGAGGCTGATAAAAATGAAATCATGATACAATAATCCCTATCCCATCACCAAAGTGGTTGCCCAAAGAGGGGCCTCCACAGTTGTGTGATGAAAGGCACACATCATAGACCACCCACTGGGCCAGCCAGGCTAGGCACGTGAAGGAATGGCCTTTTCTTCATAGGCTGAATGGCTGGACTCTCTCGAATGAATAGATAACAACATCGCAGAACAGACAGTGGAGATGAAAATGGAAGCCAATGAAAACAGAAGAACGGAGGAAAACCATCAAAGGGGGGAGAATAACAAAAGTCCAGGGACTGATGTGATCAGCACCCAAGCGCTAAAACTGCAGGGCGAGAGAGCTGTTTGAAGCCGCTAAAGGGATTTCATACAATCTGGCATGAACAGAATTTGCCATCAAATAGAACAGAAGGCCTCCAAGAGACTTAAGGAAGGACAACCTAATGGAAAACGAGCCCTACAAAGAGCTCACTTGGCAAGGTCCTTTTGAACATCTCAATCATTCTCCAGTGCTGTCTAACACACGCGCACGCACACACATGCACACACGCACACATGTGCACACACACACACACACACAGTCCAAAATCTGTGGGGAATTTTGATGGGAGCTGTTCATCAAAACTCTTAAATAATGCAAGGCCACGGAAATCTGATCTTCCACTCTAAGGACCAGGAGCAAAGAACAGACGCAGGTTTTATCAAAGCGGCCTCTAATCTTTCTAGCACAACTGCGATGTCCATCTCACCAGGGGTGACCTTCGGAGTGAACTTTGGGGGAGATGTGCTCTTTGGTTTTGTCTGGGCTGCAGTTTAATTCAGCAGGAAGCAGGCCGTGGCTGGGAACCACAGCACAAAGAAAATCACGGTAAGGAGGTGAAGAATGTGGGGCTGATCGACAATAAGTGAGATGAAATAAATGACTGGTAGGTTGTTTTTTTTTTAGTTTTTTTTTTTATGAGACCAGCAGAATAAAAAAAAAATATGATGGGTTATCACTTTTAAGGCTCATTTCCCATTGCTGCTACTAAGTAGGCAATGATAGAAGCAGCACGACTGAGCAATAGCACCCAGATCAGAGAGTAAGAGAAAATTAAAGGATCAGAGAACCTCTTTAGGACTGTGTCCAATCCAGGGCAATCATCCGGGGGAAAAAAATCAATTTCATTCAAGTACAATGCAGATAAATTGCATTATGGAGATAAAATATATAGACTTCAAAAATGTATTCTGTTTTCATGCAGGTAATTGTCCATAACACCTCGGGGTTGAGAGTGTTTTGGTTCATGTAAGGTATAAAATCATCAAATGGTCAAAAGCGATGCATGTATTTATAGCAAAGTTAAGAAGTCATGCCATATAACATTTATGGGTTAATGGTCTTTCTTGTGTTAATCTTTAACCTGATTTTGGACAAAAGGGAGAAAGGAAGTATTCTTAAGTAGGGACAAGTCCAAGGGAGTTTGCGTACAGAGGGAAATAAAATTTCTCTTCCTATTTCATTATGTTCACTCCTTTGGGCTGGGTATTATCACACAGGCAGTGGGGAATGGGAAATTCTGTACTCTTGAATGGGTTTAATGCCTCCGATCTCAAAAGATCTCCAAGAGAGTTTCCTGAGAGGAGTGGCTGGAGACTTGTTCTGATTTCTTGTGTCTCTCACTTTTGGCGTTCATTCCATACCCCATCAGGTGAGCAGCACTGAATCAGTGTGAGAACAGGGCACAGATGGAAGGAGAAAGGCATTCAATTGACCATAGCATTAGCCCTCCTCAGAGTCCTCCGTGTTTGTATACTACTGGATTCCTACCAGCATGAAAATACATATATTTTTTCTCATGATTCCATTCCACATTTTACTTTCCTTGTCCAGGTAGAAAACAAAATCATCATCGGTCTCCGTCTCAAACAGAAATAAGTTTGGCAAAAAATAAGGAAGAACGGAGCCTTCTTTGCATGAAGAATCTGTCGTACTCCATGCACCTAGTAGGTGCTCAAGAAATACCAGCCAATAGGTAGGGCTGGTTTCCTCTGACAGCGGGCCCGAGGCACAAACTGCGTTTGGGAACCTGATGAAGAGACCCGCCTTTCTGGCAGAGCCATCCTCACTCTTTCATCACTGCACTCAAAGATATTACTGATGTTGGTCCTCTGGTTTTGCTGCTTTTTTCCTCTGACTGGACTAACTGAGTCTACTCTGCTCACTAGCTGCCACTTCAGAATCCTGTCACGCAGCGGAAGGCCAAAGGACATTTTCCCCTAAGTCCTTTTAACTTCCTGGCATTCCGTTTTTCAACCCCACATTAAAGGTGCTGATGTTTCATCCTAGTCTACCAGCCAATGGGCGGCCTCAAGTTAGACTAGGCAGGGCTTCTCTCGGCTCTTTCCCTGTTGGGCACAGGGAGAAGGAACCCAGAAAAATGTTTCCTCAAGCTCACTCTGTACTTTTCCTTTGGATGTTATCACTGAAGTTCTGGGATCACTTATTCAGAAACAGGCGCATTTGAAACTAACATACCACAGATGTCAACCTAGGGCCACTGTTGGCCAGCAAGACCTATCTCTTGCAAGTTCTCAAAACATTTTTTATTCTTTTTGCCTGCCCCCCCTTCCCGCCCCGCTCTCACCCAACGCCCAGTCATCTTATAATCCATTAAAGCTGGTATACCACTTCTGTTTCTTTTCCAAGACAAGACCTGCCAAGTTGAAAAACAAAAATGAACCTCCCCTAATTCTGGCATGTTTCTCCAAGCCTCAACTAACCCCGGGCAGAAACTGGTGGATGCGTGCCCAGTTGAAAGCTGAGGTTAGAGCTATAACTTTTACCTGCTTTAATGAACAATCTCTTGGTATGTTCTTGACTTCTCATCCTTGGTCTGCTGCTGGCCTGGGCACTGGCAAGCCCAGCAGACTGGCATTCTCTGCAGGTTGGCAGAGCAAGTCATTTGTCCCGAGAAGCGGAGATCTGAGATGTCTCTGCTCCCATAAGAATCTCTTTCTCTGCCTCTCTGATTTACCCTGCTCCCGGTGGTGAAGTTTTTTCTGCAAACATGAAATTAGTTTATATTTTAAGGGCTTTGGAATGACTAATTTTGACTAAGTTAAACAGGGCAGAGTAAGTGACTCCCGAGTGACTCCATCTGTGATTCTTGGGAAGAGTTTAATGGACATATTTTATTTTCGTTCAGGGTGACCTCACCGATCATTGTGCAAAATGCCCTTTCTTTATTCCTCCCCTTAAAACAACATACATGCAATTTTCTAGGCATTTCCTAGGGAAGAAAACTCTAATTGTGTTTCACTTATCTGTAAGGACACTAAAAATTTCTATTTTAAAATTCGAAGTGTAGGTGAAGGTGATTATATCTTTCCAAAGTCAGTAAAACAAATGTGTTGCATAAGTCATTTCAATTCAATTAAGAGAAACAGGTCAGATGCTAAAATATTAGTAAAATCAATTATGAGTAATAGGTCTCCTGTTAACATGTGCCACTACAACTGTCTTGCTCCTATTTTTGAATAAATTTGCATTTGTTTCATATTCTCTGTGTGTGTCTGTAATATATGTGGGTGCCACTGACCATAAAAACGTCTCCATTTCCTTTTCTTCCTTACATTTGCTCTGGTAGGCCTTGGAAATGACACATGGACTAATTATTATTTAGTGAAGTTTTTCCTAAGATGAGAGAAAGAGAGGTGGTGGCAAGCTGAAAAGAGCTTTGGATCCAACGTTGAAACTTTTCCTGTCACTGTGTCAGCTGGGCAGGGAGCTTCGTGGTTTGGGCCTTGGTTTCCTCATCTGTAAATGAGGGTAAGAACATCTTCCCCACAGGGTTGTTGTGTGGTTTAAATACAACTTACAGCATGTCCACCAGGTGCCAGGCACAGGGTGTTCAATGAATGTTTCTTTCTGATCTCCTCTGAAAATCCTAAAAATCATTAATATGTAGGAGAGGATAATAATAATAACATTTAAAATTTGATGTTTGGCTTTTGTGTTAGGATTAGGGTCACCAAGGTCACCTGAGAAAAAGGGTCATCAAAGAGAAAGACTTTATCTTTACTGTTTAGTAAAGGGGCACCCTTAAATTTTCATGCAGATAACTCATGAAACAATAAATTGGCTACCTCAGTCTGCCTTTCCTCAGACAACAGGTTATGTCTGATATGGGTAAACTGTGTGGACAAAAAGAATACAGCATTGAATCTATCATTATAAAAAATAAAAGTGACACGTATATGATAAAAGATGAAAAAGGAAAACTGGAAATCATTTAGGAAGATTAGTGAGAAAAATGGGTACTTTTTTCCCCTCTATAATATCCTTTATCATTCTTATAATGAGGTGTGACATTTAGATGGACATCAGGGAAGTCTATGATTGGAGATTCATCCTTTTAGCTTGATAGGCTACCTCGTGAAAAGGTAAATATCTCAGGAATGGAACTTTAATTTGGCTTAATGGAATATGTTCCCCCTAATAGCACAGAGAGAATGCAAGTGTTGACTGAGGTGAGGAAGGAAAGAAGGAAGGGAGAAAGGAAAGAAGAAAGGAAGGAAGGGAGGGAAGGAGGAAGGAAGGAAGAAAGGAAAGAAGGGAGGGAGGAAGGGAGGAAGGGAGGGAGGGAGGGAGAAGGAAGGAAGGAAGGAAGGAAGGAAGGAAGTAAGAAAGGAAGGAAGGAAGGAAGGAAGGAAGGAAGGAAGGAAGGAAGGAAGGAAGGAAGGAAAATTCTGAAGGAAGGCCACCGGCTGAGGGAAGCAGACTTGGAGAAAATGGGCTCTAGATAGGAGCTCAAGGGGTTGGAGATGGTGGAATAAATAGAAATGAGAAAAGCTGTAGAGGCAAGGCAACTAATGCAGGTTCTTCAGGATGATTGTTGTATAATTTACTTGTAGTTCCAGTCTCCTCCTGGGAGGTGGTGAGTGTAGCTTCCACCTACTCTGCTGCCATCTTGGACGAGGGCAAGTAATGTAGGGAGGAGCATTAAAGGGTCATTCTTTCAGGGTATGTGTGCTTATTTTTAAAGAAAAGGAGCATTGATGAGTTTCATATCTCTTGAGAAGTGTCCAAGAAAAGTACTCACGAGTTCAGAACAGCCCTGGCCAGTGTGGCCTGGTTGGTTGAAGTGTTGCCCCATATACTGAAAGGTCGTGGATTCGATTCCCGGTCAGGGCACATACCCAAGGTTGTGGGTTCGATCACTGGTGGGTCTGGGTGCATGCAGGAGGCAGCTGGTTGATGTTTCTCTCTCACATCACTGTTTCTCTCTCTCCCCTTTCATCTCTCTCTCTAAAAAATCAACAAAAACATATCCTTGGGTGAGGATTAAAAAAAAAGAGTTCAGAACACAGCTCACTGACAGTCTGTCTTACGAAGACTGTCTGCTGTGGGTTCTATGAACTTGTGGGGAGGGGGACAGCTTGGCACATTAGGAAGGACAAGGCTACAGGGCTTGGCAGGTTCAACTCCTCCTCTGCCATTCACTAGCTATGCGGGTTGGGCAACTTGCTTAACATCTGAAACTCAGTTTCCTCAATTAATATTCATAGTTATACTTGATAGTCATAGTTATCATCAGGTTTAAATGAGATTATACACACACATACACACACTAACAAACATATAAAATGTCTGGAACATAGTCAGCTCTCAAATAATGTATCTATTCTTGTTACAGGGAGTGGAAAAGACAAATCCCAGCCTAAGATAATAGAAAAATTAGTAAAGTTAAGGTTGCAGCTCCATATAAGGTTGCAGGTTTATATGCACAAGGAGGAATCAAAACAGCCTCCTTGGAGAGTCATGCTACCTTTTTTCATAGCTGCCAGTGGCAATGGATGGCGCTACCCCACGGGGCCCCACTTCACTGCCTAGAACGTGGTAGTGGATTAGCTGCCATTATCCACAGTCCCAAATCTTAATGGTCTCTTGTGCCTCTTCACCTTAGGGCCGGAGCACTTGGCTGAGCTGATCGCTCTGATTCCTGTGTTTTGAATCCTGTAATACTCCATGCTTGGGGTCAGGGGGTACAGATAAAGGGGCAGAGGGTGGCTTCTATTCTCTCCTGAGCCCTGAGACTGTTTCTGAGTCCCAGATGGTTTGCCTATATCATCTGGGAAGCTGGTAATAGAAAAGAATAACACCCCAGCCAGTATGTCTAACCCACACCTTGCAACATGTGTAACATGAGAAAGGGAGGGAAGATTCTCCCCACGGGGTCCAAGAACTTGCTGGGAGCAGGCAGGTCGCTCTGTACCTGGGGCTCCGTCAGCAGCCATGAGCAGAAGGCTAATGGGATCTGAGTTTACCTGGCAAAACCAGGTAGGCAGAAAGGGAGAATGGGAGCTCGTGATAGCCAGGGTCTGGGGAGGCTGCTACCTCCCCATCCAACTCACAAGGAAACTGTTTATGTTTTCTGTTTGCCAAAAAACCTTTGTGCATTGTTGAAACCTGTTTGTCCTGAACTCCTAACAATAAACACACAGCAACCAGTTCTCCAGGTGACAAGTCCTCTTGTTAATGAGCAAGGAGTGACTGATGAGGCCCCAGATGGTGAAAAACCTCAGATGCCTACCGTCTCCTGGACGCCTCTGAGCGGGCGCTTTGGAAAGAAGTCTGTTTCTCACTGTCTTGCTCCTTCACACTGGACCAGCATGTCGCATTGGGATGAGCTGCGTTTGTTTCATGGGGAAGCCAATGCATCGCCATACAACTCATAAAACAGTATGAAAAGTATTAAAAAAATAAATGAAATTTTAAGAATCTATAGACACACACATAAAACACTACTGTACATCATGATTACTGTATGCATGCAGACATGCATACACACATATGTATTTGTGGTTTGGGTACCAACAAGAGCAAGGTGAATTCGAGAACATGTGGACTGATAGTGTTAAACAATTAAGGTGTTGATCAAACCCCAGAAGGGTGTGTTTCTCCAGGGTGGTGCTATGACGTGTCGTCAGCATGTATGAGACCCATGCCAGCACACACACCCGCTCTCTCCTCTCTCTCACCCTGTTGTCTATTAAAATCTGTCTCCCACACTTGCCAGGCACCCTCCCAGTTGCATGAAGGCCGTCGCTGGTTGGAGAGGATTGAGACATTTTGGCTTCTGTTTGTTGTTTCACTGGTATCCGTTGTTAACCAAGAGTTAGAAGCTATCCCTTGTAGTCCTTAGAAAGGTTCAGAATGGACTCAGAAGCCTGGAAGGCTACCAAAGGAGTGTGTGCGGGAAGTGTCCAGGAACTCCGCAGGCCACAAGGTTTAAGAGATTCTGATCTTGGAACCAAAACAGACCCCAAATATGTCAGAACTGCGTTCCAGGAAAAGAGCTTGGAAAAGGAAGCTTGTCAGGTAAAAATAAACTGATTTTCCCTGAATAATTTTGCACTTTGCACAAATAAGGATGACCACACCTCCACTCTAGGCCTGGGGCAAAGCCAGGTTCAGCCCAACTAGCTCAAAGGTCTGCTGAGTCAGTGGCGAGGCTGCAGGAAAGCCCCTTGCTCCCAGCCTGCTGTCACACATAGCTCCTGAGCAGCTCTCCCGGAAGACAACCTGAAGATTTGATGGAAATGCTTTCACTGCGACAGACAAGCTTCGTATAAGAAGGCTGTGCATTTAGGGAAAGACTTCCACAAGACAGAATTGCTTCAAGAACAAAACAATAAAATAAAACAAAACAAACAACAAAAACGAACAGCAGCCCATGCTATCGCCTTCCAATCCCTAGCTTAAGTTATTAAAATTATACACATTCTCTGCCAGGGAGCCCATCAGGAGAGAGGGTGTCTGTCTGGCTCCAAGTTACAGTCTCAGAGCCCACCGCAACGCTTGGCACACAGCAGGTGCCATTTGGTTGCTCAGATTTGTTACATAAATAACTAAATCATGGGTGGGAACCCAGCAGGTCCCCAGTTGAAGCAAAAATAAATAAATAAATAAATATATATATATATATATATATATATATATATATATATATACCTGGTGACAATGAAATTTGGGGCCTTTGTCTTAAGTCTTGAAGGGCAGCGAGGTCTGAGGTAGCAACTTAGCAAGAGGCAGAGCGGTGACATTGAGAAGCCCCCATCCACAGGCTCCCTCGGAGGGACTGTGGGTAGAGCTGTCCTGGGCCAATATCAGTGCCTGTTCCCAGTTTCATAGCACAGTGATGATGAGCCGTATTAATCAGGAAGGAGGAAAGAATAAAGCAAAAATATATATACACTCACACAGGACCACCTATAACCTGGTGATGGACAAGTTTTCCCCCTGGAGGGCAGAAAGCCTGGCTTGCTCGGGACCATGACAACAGTTGCTGAGCCCAGAAAGGGGCAGATTGTTTCAGAGGTAGGGCCTGGCTGTGCTAGGGAAAGACAGGGAATGAGAGGCGTGTGAAAGGGGGTTGTTCTGTCGAGAGTGATCATGGATGGTCAGACTTTGGTTCTTAAAATCATTAAGTTACAGGGAATGACAGAACTTATATCTGAGGGCAATTTAAATATATCTATATCATAATAATAAAAGGCCAAGAGGCATCATGACCAAAATGACCAAACGACTGGTCACCATGAGGTGCATGGAGCACCTCTCAGGCCCTCCCCTGTGGCCCACAGGCTCCGATCGCAGCAAGGCTGGTGCCTGGCGGGTAGGCACGGCACGAGTGGGTGGGACGGTGGGTGGGTGGAGCAAGGCAGGCATGGCTGCGAGCATGGTGGGCGGGTGAGCGGGGCTGCGCAATATCGTGCTGGGCCTCTAGTATATATATTTAATTAGACCGGATGAAGCTGGGTCTGCGAGGGAAGCCTGGGTCCTGGGTGCCAGAGGGAAGCTGGTGCCAGCAGCTGGGGGAAGGAAGGCCTAATCTTGCACGAATTTTGTGCATTGGGCCTCTAGTGTGTGTGTGTGTGTGTGTGTGTGTGTGTGTGTGTGTGTGTGTACTGGTATGTATTGATTTTAGAAAGGAAGGTAACATCAATGATGAGAGAGAATCATTGATTGGCCGCCTCCTGCAAACCTCCTACAGGGGATAGAGACTGCAGCCCAGGCATGTGCCTTGACGGAGAATCAAACTCTAACTTTCCAGTTCATAATGGGTCAATGTTCAACAATTGAGCTACACTGTCTGGCTGAGAGCAATTTTTAATGATTAGAGAGGTATAGGCTATTACAGGCCACAGATAACAGTCTTCTAACTATTACCACTTTTTTTTTTTTTTCTTATTCATTAACACTTAGCTTGGCTGACTTCCCCCTCTCGTGTTCCTGGAGGTGAGGCAGAGGTAACTAGTGACTCTGAGAATTAAGAATCTGATGGGGATGTCATGCTCAGAGACAGCAATGGAGCTATGCTTGGGTGTCAGGACTCAAGCCTCTCTCAACTGTGACCAAGGCCAATAGATGACCTCTGCTCTATTCTTCCTCTCAATGACCCCTCCTACCCACACAGCCATACAGAGTACACACTGACACAGAACCCTTACACACACACACACACTCTCTCTCTCTCTCTCTCTCTCTCTCTCTCTCTCTCTCTCTCTCACACACACACACACACACATCTTTCTTAAAGCCTGTTCAGTTGTGTTCTCTCCAGGCTCCTGGCACACAGCAGTGCCCAATAAATACGTTAAATATTGAATGACTGGATTGAAATCTTAGGAGGCAGGGTACCTACTCCATCCTGTATTTGTCTCTACCAAGCTTCAACTCACTATAAAATTATATGAATACAACTTATATTCATGTATTCATTCTCTATAAAGGAGCTTCATAACAGTCAGGATACATAAGTAATATATTTTCTGTACTTTGGTGGCAAAAATAAACATAATTTACTTTCTTATTTCAAGATAGTGGAAGGCCATTGTTCCTATGAGTTTTACCTTTTAAAACAATCCCTTTCTCAGCTCCCATAAAAACTCTCCAAATCTCACTTCCTTAAATTTATGTTATGGAAAGGACAATTTATTTGGAATTTTTCCTGCCTTGCTATTTCCCCAAATCTTGCTAATCTCCTGGGTTTGAAGCTCATGCATTTCTTTTTTATCTGTCCCAACACCTCCTGCTGACACGCCCAGAGGTGCTCAGCTTAAAAAGGGAGTGGTCTTTGAAAACATAAACTAGGTGTTCCCAGTTCCAATGAAAGCATGACAAGTCTTCTCACAGGGAATACTGACTGGAACCTTTCCCCAAACAGCTGTACAAAGGTTAAAACTTGCTCTTGGCAAATGAGTTTACACTGATGTCTCCGCCATGGATTGTCCCTTCTTGTGGTTCACTAAGCTCTAATTGCAGGCATGCTGGACATAAGCTGCTTATCATAGTGTTTCATAATGAAAAGTGCACTCTCTAGAATTCCACACACAGAAATGGCCTCTTTGATTTAAAGGAGTATTATGGTAATCAAACCATTACAAAAATGGATACTTCTTCAATAGACCATCGTTCTTTGGAGACAAAGAAAGTTCTGAATCCTATGACTGTTGAAGATCGAATTTAGTTTTATGCACTGACAGCAGACATTTCAACTTCATTTGATCAATTTTGGAGTAAAATATCTTGGGGTTACAAATATGGTCACCTGTATTCACAGATGATGCATCATGGTGATTCCTTGTGGCCGTATTCAAAATCAGCAGGATTAAAGAATATTTGCTTATACTTTGCTAAAAAAAATTGAATTTTAATGAACAAGATGAATAAACAACATAGAAACAAACTCAGATACAAAGAACAAATTGATGATGATTGCCAGCTGAGAGGGGGTTGGGTAAAAAGGTGAAAGGAATTAAGAAGAACAAATTGCCCATTGTAAAAATAGTCACAGGGATGTAAAGTACAGCATAGAAACTATCCGATATAATAAAAGCCTAATATGCTAAGTGTCTGGTCATCCGGTCGGCCGTTCAACCAATCAAAGCGTAATATGCTAATGATATGCTAAGGCTGCTCAACCGTTCGCTATGACGTGCACTGACCACCAGGAGGCAGACGCTCTGACTGGTAGGTTAGCTTGCTGCGGGGGTCCAGCCGATCAGGACTGAATGAGATGGGCCAGACACGCCCTGAAGTCCTCTCACGGTCCCTCTCTGGCTGGCCAACTTCCTGTGTCCCTCCCCAGCCCCGATCGTGCACCGGTGGGGTCCCTAGGCTTGGCCTGTGCCCTCTCGCAATCCAGGACTCCTCAGAGGATGTCAGAGAGCTGGTTTTGGCCCAATGGCGGAACAACCAGTCGCTATGATGTGCAATGACCACCAGGGGGCAGACGCTCAATGCAGGAGATGCCCCCTGGTGGTCAGTGTGCTCCCACAGGGGGAGCGCCACTCAGCCAGAAGCTGGATTCACGTCTGGCAAGTGCAGCGGCAGTGGTGGGAGCCTCTCCCACCTCCATGGCAGTCGGACATCCTCTGAGAGGGTGCAGGCTGGGCTGGGGGACCCCCCGAGTGCACGAATTTCATGAACTGGGCCTCTAGTAGTCAATAATATTATAATATTATTATGTACAGCAGGGGTCCTCAAACTTTTTAAACAGGGGGCCAGTTCACTGTCCCTCAGACCGTTGGAGGGCCGGACTATAGTTAAAAAAAACTATGAACAAATTCCTATGCACACTGCACATATCTTATTTTGAAGTAAAAAAAACAAAATGGCAAAAACACCCACATGTGGCCCGCGGGCCGTAGTTTGAGGATGCCTGATGTACAGTGTCAGATGGGTACTAGACTTATTGAGGTGATCACTTCATAAGGTATATAAATGCCTAATCACTATGTTGTACACCTGAAACATAATATTGTATGTCAACTGTAACTGAAAAGTAAACTAAAAAAAATTAAAAAGAAAACAACAAGGACAAAAGTAATCTCATAATGCACAAGGAAACTAAAAAACTCACTTATAATCCTGGAACCTTAAACACATCAAACTGCTTTTCTTCTTCCTTGGTCTCATAGCACTGACATTTGTCTGCATGCAGGTTGGCATTCCGCTCGGCCCCATGCTTCCCTGTTTCATTACTCCACCATAATGAGTCATGATGGTTTGTAGCCCAAGGATCCACCATTCTGACCACTTCACTGCGGCTCAGGTGCTGGCAGAACAATCAAACTACTCAAGATTTTAGGATTCTATGATTTGTAAGGTAGAGAACTGCAGGCGTTGCTTGAGGTACTCTCTGCAGAACCTTGGCATAGCATCTTTGCCTGCATTTTCAGAGCCCAAGGCACAGGAAGCCATGTCCACACAGGCTGACCCTCTCCTTTAGGATTATCCAAAGCTGAATAGATCTTTATAGTTCCATCCCCCTTCCGGAGGCCTTCCCCCACCATTCCTGCCCAGAAGACTCCCCGCTTCCTTTCAACTCCTGAAGCTCTGGTGGTCAGCTTCTCCCACCATCACCCTTTTGCTGGAGGGCAGATGTTTCATCCCCAAATCAAACTCTACTGTTTTTAGAGTGAGGAATCCCCTTAGACTTCTCTGATTCCCCAGGATATCTAGTGCATAGAGTATTACTGCATATTCATAGTTGATTCAAATAACTTTGTTGACGAGATAATTGTCAAATGGAAAAGTAGGTAAGTGAAAATGAGGCACAAATGTGAAAGAGAAAAAGGCATCATGGTGTTAGTTCAAGCAAGGGCAGAAACCCAGTCTCACCCTCTGATGTTACTTAACCTCTCTGTATGTCAGTTTCAAAGAAATGTTGAAATAATAGTACCTACTTCATAGGCTTGTCCTGAGGATTAAGTGAGCTCATATTTGTAAAGTGCTTAGACCAGTGCCAGGCATGCAGCAAATGCACACAGGCGTCTGTTAAATGAAAATATACATTGAAGAACATCGCCCTGCCCCAATCTGCCAAACGCAGCGTCTGCCACGGGGAAGCTGCTCCTTAAAGGTTCAACTCAACTACCTTGTTTGCTTTGTGACACCTGAACCAGCGGGGGGGCCTGGGATGGAGCAGCTGCCAGGGCCCCTGGGCTGGTGGGTGACCATGCCTTGCAGGAGAAGAAGGCATTGGGAGTGTAGCAAGCTCTGTGCTCCAGTCCAAGGGTCCTGGAAGTTACCGGGTTCTGCCACCAACTTGGCTCAGCTGGAGCGCTAGCAGGGCTGGGACGTGTGGCTTTTGGAGGAGCAGTTGCTGGGCACCCGGGCGCCCCCGCTGGCGGTGAGCGGCTGCGGTGAGGGGCACAGCCTGGCTCCGCCCAGCCTCCCAGCCCGCCCAGCCCGCACGCACGGAAAGTTACTGCGTGCTAACTGCTAACGTGGCAGGACCGGGAAAGCGCAGGGCTGCCAAGTTCTGAAATGCTGGGCTGTGCTGCTTCTGCTCGCAGGCACGGCTCTTCTGAGAGTCTAGTCCATACACGTCCCCTGCACATAACTGTATTCTTTCAGCAGTTACTCTATTTTGGGGCCGAGGGAGGAGGAAAAGGTTGAGGGAGCGGCAGGGAAGGCATGCCCTGCGATGGCCCTAAGGTGAATACACTAGTATACTTTCACCCACTGTATTGGGTCCAGTTGAACTTCCATCTAATAGATTTAAAAAATACAACCTAACACTTTATGAAGTTCAACTCACCGGAGTCTTCCATGTGACTATTTGCTCGTTCACTTCTTAACAAACATTTCCAAGCACCCATTATCTGTTAGTTCCCCAGGCGGGCCCACGGGACCCTGAGGAGCTCATAGTCCAGTGTGGAGACGGACAGGGAATGGTGGCTATGTGATATGAAGGGCTGCCCGCCCCCCTCGGCCCCCGCACAAGGCGCCCCACATAGAAATGATTCCTGTCAGGTGGGACAGCTGCCCGCCTGGGCCTGCAGGGGAGTCTTGTTAGAGCTGGGCTTTGAAGAATGACTCCCTCGAGAAGGTCATCAGGTGAGCAAGTGGCCTAATTAGGCTGTGATGTACATCTATTATCTTTGTCTCACACCTGCTTTTTCAAGTGAGGCTTTAAACATACAAAACAGATTGTGGGTTGGAGAACCGTCTTATATCACATTGCATTCGCTGGTTATGGTCTTTGTACTGTGGCCCATGGAAGAGAAAGACCATGTTACTAGGAGATCTATTCTGAGAAAGATTAAAGAGGACTGTCTTATCTCTACACACACACACACACACACACACACACACACACACACACACACACATTTGTATAAGCACACATATGCATGTATATATTTGTATATATATATGTATATGTATATATTTGTATGTATACACACACACAAACATACAGACATAAGGAGAGGGAGACACAAAGAGAATGAGAATGATAAAGTAATTAGGACAAAATGTTAACAACTGGGGAATCTGGATAAATGGCATTTGGGCCATATTTGCGCGTCTCTGTAAATGTGAAATTATACCAACACAAAAAGTTAACAAGAATTTCTAAAATACAAAAAATACTAAGTTAGCTTTAAAACAACCAGAAGGATCTTGCCTTTGATGACCATCACTCTGAAAAGTGTTAGCAATAACCAGAACGTAATTTGGGCGGATGGAGACGGGACCTCGGAGGAGTGTGGGGCCCTCCGCGGTTCCCTCCGTACTTGCCCACCCTGTTTTTTCTCCCTGAAGCCTTGAGCTTCGTAGGGTGAGAGGGTCAGGAGGGCGGTGGCGCCCATAGCCGCTGTGGTCTGTGAGGCCCTGAGCGGGAAGGGGCAGAAGGTGCTGTGTGTTCCTCTGCAGGGGCTGGACCCATCCCAGGAACCTAGAGGGCATAGTGCCTGCAGGAGTGGGCAGCCAGCTTAGTAGGAATTTGGGATTTGTCAGACAATTCTGTTGTGCTTGCTTCTGGTACCTTTTCAAAAGCAGAAAGCAAAATTTAACAATAACAGCTGTAGCTAACACGGACCAGGTGCCTACTATAGTCTAGTTACTTTGCTAAGTACTTGCCGTGGATGCCTCATTGATTGCCCGTAACAGATCCATGAGGTAGGTACTACTAATATTCCCATTTTACAGACGAGAGAACGAAGGCCTTGCTAGCCCATGGTGGAGTTGAATATAAGCACAAGTAGCTTGGTTCCAGTGCCTGGCCTCTTACCCACAACATTATATTCTCTAGGCTCTGGCTATACTTTATGTGCATGTGAACCAAGAATTTCAAAGCACATGGAGGGGGGAAGGAAAGCAGCATGATTATAGTTGGGGTGGTAGGATGGCAGTGATGTTTATTTTCATTTTAGTGTTCAGTGTTATTTGTGTAATGAATAATTTTTAGACACCACAGCAATCCCATAGGTTGATCATTCCTGAACCAATAGATGCAGTTTGGGATATGTGTACCTAACATAGAATCTTTGTCAACCAAGTAAATTATAGCTTCTCGGTGCCTTGGCATCTGTGTCTGAAATATGAGAGAATATTTGCTAACATTTTCCCACTAAAATACTTGCTCTAGGGTTGATATTCTGTGTGTGGTGTGCATAGAACATGGTGGGCGTGGAGGCGAGGGGGTGAGAAAGGGTGGGGAGGAGTAGAGGAGTGAGGGCAAAAAACTCTTTAAAAGGGCAATTACTCACTGGTGGAATCACACATGATGCATGAGGATGGGCTGGGCTTTCTGCTCTTAAGGTATTGTCCACCATGGGACGAATTCTTCGGAGCTGAATTAGGTTCCATTCCCCCTTGCCTTGCTTCTTCATTTTTTTACCCTTTCCCTCCCTCTCTTTTTCCTCCCTCCCTCCCTCCCTCCCTCCCTCCCTCCCTCCCTCCTTTCTTTCTTTCTTTCTTTCTTTCTTTCTTTCTTCTCTTTCTTTCTTCTCTTTCTTCTCTTTCTTTCTTTCTTTCTTTCTTTCCTCTCTTCCTGCCAGTAGAAGTGGTGTTTTGTCATATTGATACATTTTCTTAGATAAAAAGGACTAGCAGAGACTCAGACCAGAGGGAATGTGAGTGGCTTGAAAGCATCAATGGACTCAAGTCCCTGATATCATTTAACCCCTTTACCATTTATATGGAAGTGTGACTTCTCTATTTGCTGTTTATTCACAGATGGTTCACTAGAAATGCATCCACGAAAGGTAAAAAATTTGGAGTCATCAAAAGACATGCAGCTATGGTTAGCAACGAGGCTGGTTAGCTTGTATTCTCTTCCCGGTCACCTTTTAGACAACCTGGAAAGAAGGCAGACTTTTATTTCGGTGCCTCATCCCTCCAGGTTCAAAGATGCCTTTGAGAGAGCCAAGGGAATGAAGATTTAATGCTGTCAAGTGCTTTGAGATCTCAGACAAAGAAGCTCTGTAAATACTGAGAATTACTGGGCATTATCACCCTGGTATTGGTCCCCTCAGTATTATCAGGGTTTTGAGAACAATTAATGAAGGAATAGGTCCTGGCATAGTAGCAGCAGAAATCGCTTCTGGGAAGATGAAGAGACCCTCTACACTCGGGAATGTAGGACTCAGTGAAAACATGCGCCCAAGAATTACATTTCTTTTTTTGCCAATGAAAACCACCAAAGATGAAAACCCATTGCAATACAAAAAAAGAAAGAATGAAAGCTTTTAAACTCCACCTCCGGTGGGAGAGGGCAAGGTGCTGTGTGTGTGCTCGCACCTGCACAGGAGATGAGAAGAGAGAGGCAGACATTCAGAGAGACAGCCTGGGCTTCAGAAGAAAATGATGCAAAAGGCTTTTGCCCCGATGTTTATACTTGCTCCAAAATGAAATCCTTTGTTTTTTAAAGTATGCATTCTGTGTTGGTGAGGCTGCAGGGCAACAGGCACTCAAATACATTATTGGTGGGCATGTAAACTGCTAAAATCTCTATGCAGGACCACTCTGTGTATCCAATGATATTACTTAAAACTGTGCTTTCTCGTTGTCCGAACACTTCCACATTCTGGGCTTTCATTTGTATACATTTTATGTATACAAACTGGCTTATGTTCATTGCAGCACTGTTTGTATCAGTAAAGTTTGAAAACAATTTAAAAGTTGCTTAGTAGGTGTATCCACAAAATGGAATATCACACAGCTGTTAAAAAGGAATAAGGCAGCTTTATATGCACTGCTATGGAATCAGCTCTGAAGAAGTAGTGTTAATTGAAAAAAATCAATATGCAGAACAGTGTGTGTATATCTGTACATATATGTGTGTGTATATATACATTTAAATATGTATGTTTGAGTTCATCATGCTCATATATTCACAGAAGGGATTATTTGTGGAAGGCTGCATAAGAAACTGGTAAGTGGCTAAAGGACAGGGCTCACCTCTAACTTTATGTCCTTTTGAATATTGTGTCATATACCTATACAAAAACAAGTTTAAGTACTGCTAACGTGTGTGAAACCACTGATTAACCAACAATGTAAAAAGATGAACTCTGTGCCATTTTCTGGGGGTGAGGGGCGGGAGACGTGTGTCTTCAGAGCTCTCCCGTGTTCCCCTGTTCCTCTCACCACCAGGCTTCCCGGCCTCTGGATTCAGGGCGCCTGCAGAGCGAACTCTCCCCAAATCAAGAAATCCCTGATCAGTACCAGATCTATCACGTTAGATCTTAGTATTCAGGGACCTTCCCTGTAGGACTGAGAGGGGAAATGATCCCTAAAATAGGGCTCCCACTGGGCTACGCCAAACATATTTGCTGCAACTCTGACCAGAGATAATTTTGGCATTGGGTGGTTTTCGGTTGCAAGGAACAAAGACTCACCAAACTAGGAATGCTTATTGCAAGCATGCATATGGAGTGAAAAGAATAGCACAGTTCTCACGGGGATGTAGTAAGAGCAATGAGACAACAACCTCAAAACGAACGGTTACGGAGCCCTGGGGTGCCCAGCACTGGGTGGATGAGGTTGCCTTCATCGCACCACAAACGCATGAGGCCGTCACTGTTTTTGCCTCCATTTGACTGGACATCTAACTTGAAGAGATCACTGGTGCCACAGAGAGAGTGGAGCTGGGATCTGGAAACTCTGTCCCTCTCTCCATCGCAGGCTCACGGGCAGCGCGGCATCCCTGTCTTAGGGTTGCTGCTTCTCGCTGTACCTTCCATGCTCACTCTGTTCTGACACCAGCTGGCTTATTCCCTCCCTAATGGGCTCCCTCCGTGAATCTTTGCTAAATTCTTAGTGGCAACCATGTCCTCAATTGGGCTACTTCTGTATTTGGTATTCAATTGTATTGTTGCCCTTATCATGCTGTATTGCAAATATTTATATCTGTGTTTCTTTTACTGGAGCATAAACTCATAGAAGGGAGGGAACATGTTTTGATAGCTTATTTATTTTTTAATTGAAATAAACTATTTAGTTTTAGATTTACAGAAAAGTTACAAAAATAGTAGACAGAGTTTACATATACCCCATTTTTTTCCAACTAAGGAACCAACCTTGGTATATTAACTACATTTCACAGTTTTCAAATTTCACTCGTTTTCACCTAATGCCCTTCTCCAGATCCAGGGCACCATCCAGGTAGGGGATTATGTTTAGTCGTCACATCTCATTAGTCTTCTCTGGTCTGAGACAATTTCTTGAATTTCCCTTGGTTTTGCTGACCTTGGCAGTTTTGAGGCATACTGGTCACATATGTTGTCAAAATGTCTCTCAGTTTGGGTTTGTTTTACGTTTCCCTCATGATGACACTGGGGTTTATTTTTAAATACCAGCATTGAGCTAAATACCTAGCACCTACCACCTCGAACAGCCCAGACATTTGATTAATGGTTATTGAACTGAACAGAATTCAAGGGTTTCTTTAGCACCTTCTATATAAAGAGAACCTGAATGATACTCTTGGAGAGATTAAATATGGAACTCAAGCTCTGTAAAGAATTACTACATGGCTGAATAATAAAAGACAATATGCAACCAAGTGTCAAACAAGGGAACGAGAGAATGACCTATGGCAGCTGAGGAGGTGGATTACTCAGTATGAGTGGGCGAAGTCAGCAACATCTCTGTGTAAGAAGGGACTGGAAAAGTGGGGAGTGTCCAGAGAGGCCTTCTGAATGTCTCAAACATTACCAAGCTCTTTCCTGCATTTCCAACCTCTCTCTTTGCATGGCTGGCCTTCCTCATTCTTTAGGTCTAGGCCTAAATGTCACCTCTGCAGACCATGTTATCTCAAATCGACTCTGTCTGCCACTCTCTCTCATGGAGCTTGTTGGTTTCCTTCATTGCTCTTGTCAACATGTGTAATGATTTATTGTTTACTTCTTTATTGTCTGTCTCCCTCCCTAGAGTCTAAGCTCCTAGAAGACAAGTATTGTATTTTTAATTCACTGTGGCAGAGCCCATTGCTCGGCACATAGTGATCCTCCGATGACCTTGGTGGAGGAATAAAAGGGCTGATGTTGGATAAGCCCGACAAGATGTGAGACAATGACGAGGAGATAATGAGCAACTGCTGGAAGAGGCTGCAATGGAGCAAGAGTGCACTGGGTAGGCAGATGGGATACTGCCAGGTCATGAGACTGATCACATGGTGTCAGGCGATCCCAAATGGGGTGGCATAATTTGGGCAAAGGCCAACAATGTACTAGGTGTGGGCCACACAGAGGTAGAGGCCATCTAGTAATTTTCCATCTTGGGAAGGCCAGCAAGGACTCACAGGACAAAGAATGGGGATAAGGAATAACTGGGGTCAGGGGTGGTGCAGGGGCCATAGGAACGTCTGTATAAATTGACAACATAGCCCACGAATGAGAATAACACAAAAGCTCCTGGAAGGCAAGAGGGGGTACCAAGCTTAACTTCTCTGGTGTTGGCACAAACCCAAGGAGAAAAAGGGCCTGCTAGTCAGTGCTTCTGAGTAAGAAAGGTAACATGGAAGATGAAGACTCATGATTTTGCAATGGGATTTAGTTCTGGGAAAGGACAGCCATCTTTGGAAGCAGGAGGAAATGCTGAGCAATGCAGTAATGAGCTCTAGGACTCAGAGTGGACAGGGCCCCAGAGAGATCTTTGATCTTCTCCACCATGTGGTCCACATAGTTACAGAGGACAGAACTAGGGTGTACACACTGACTACATTGAGAAGTATATATTTTCCCATCTAAGTTCAACTTGAAAATGCTGACCAAAGGGGCAGTGTTTCATACGGAGTCTGGCTGGAATGAGCCCAGAGGGAGGAGGCCTGGAAAGCACATGGCAAAGAAACCCTGGGCGTCCAGAGTATGATTTAAATATATTTTTATTGATTTCAGAGAGAGGGAGATAGAAACATCATTGATGAGAGAGAATCATTGATAGACTGCCTCCTGCACGCCCCACACTGGGGGGTCAAGCCTGCAACCCAGGCATGTGCCCTGACTAGGAATCAAACTGTGACCTCCTGGTTCATAGGTTGATCCTCAACCACGGAGCCATGCTGGCCGGGCCAGTGTATGATTTAGAAACAAAAAGAGATGTGCTGTCTTCGTGTACCCATATCAATACTTATGATGGGTGAACTCTGCTTATTTTTCATCCAGCCGAAAAAGATGCTTTGATAAAGATGACAATGACCTGTGCCTATAAGATTCCAAAGGGACTGTCGGTGACAGAGCTCAGGGGGTTCCCAGGAGGACCAAGAGACAGTACAAGTGGTCTTCCTCTGACAAGGCGGGGTGGACAGGGGAAGGGCATAAAAAATGGCTGCATGTCTACATGCGAAGGTCAGAGCATGAGACAAGGACTGTGTCTTTGTTATCTAAATTCTACAACCTCTGAACCGCCAAAGGTAACTGGGTGAATCCTGTTTGCAGACCTGTAACTCGGGAACCCCTTCTCTCCTCTGTGCCTCCTTAGAGCAGGGCTAAAGGGAGAAGAGGTGTTAGCCTGTGCAGTCTCCTCATGGGAGAAGGGAGGACTCTGATGTCCAAGGACAACACAACTCACCCAGGGTCACCCTGGTGGATGGCGTTGGAGCCAGGGCGAGACCTTCTGACCCAGCTTTCCTTTCACAATCCTACGCAGCCCATCCAGGGACTGACCACAATGTTGGCTCTGATTATACATTTTGATTGACACTCTCCTTTTATTTGAATATATGAGCAGTGTTCACCGTGCTCTCCCCCCTCACAACAACCTTGAGGTGGCCAGAGGGAAAACCAAAGTGCCACCCTCATTCACACTCATTTTAATGAAATGCACACCACATTCATGACCCCCATTCCTACTGCCCTGCCGATCCCCAGCTCATACCCATTCATTTCCCTTATAGATGGAAATGTGATTTCCCTGCAAATAGGACCAGAGAGGTTACTAGCATTACTTGACAGTTTTATTATTACTTTTGTTTCAAGCATTTGCCAGGTAGCGCGGTGAAAAAATGCAGCGTTCTCAACTTTGCATTCCTTTTAACGTCAGAGGGGAAAACAAGAAACAAAGAACAAGTGTGCCGATTGCATGCTGAGTGCCTCTGAGGGCTCCTCAAAGGACCTGGCTTCCCTCCTTGCTTCCCACCCACAGACTTTCAAATCCTAAAACAGCAGTGTGGGCTGAAGGGAATTACTCTGCAGCACCTGAGCCGCCAGCTCAGGGGTGGGCAGCTGAGGTGACTTGGCAGAACCTGCTGTAAACACAGGTTATCAGCTCATTTACAAGGTAAGCCAAGTGGGGAAGTTAACTTTCTTACTGTTCTCTGGGTTTCATGTTATGCTCTTGTAAGAACTCAGTCATTCAAATAGTTGATAATTAGAAGAGAAAACTAGACAACATAAAGGAACCGAAGGAATATTTCATTAATAGGCATTTATGTGTATTTTATTAATAGTCATTTATATTTAGGGGCTACTTTAATTCATGTTTTACTACCTATATATTTTCCAAAGGGTCAGACACTCTTGGGTGGGGATTGCCAGATGAAATGCAGAATATTCAGTTAAATTTGAATTTAAAATAAACAATGAAAAGGGGGGACATCTGTAATACTGTCGACAATAAAACAAAACAAACACTGAATAAGTTTTAGTGTAAGTATAGTCCAAATATTGCATGGGGCCTATTTTATTCATTATTAATCAGCACTGGGTCCATTAACTAGCCAGTTTATCATCCAGATTATTCCTCCGTGTCCCCCCGCCCCCTGCTTCCTACTTTTTTTCAGTGGCTTAATTTTAGGAACCCTATGAGAGGGTGGAGAGAGAAATACAATCCCAGCACATTGGCTGTCCTACTTATCATGAGCTGAGGCACATGTTTTAGTAGCTTGATATTTTGGGTTAAAAATGGTGATCATCTGCATTCTTCCTATTACTATATAGACAGAATTAGCCACAAACTTATGTTTTTCCCAGTTTCGATTTTGCAGATCAGTAAAATGTAAAAGAAAAGGAAATTGTGGGAAGATCAATAACATGCTGCCAAGTCTAAATCTGATCCAATAAGGATGCTAAAAAAATACAACGACCATCTTCAATTGCCATTCATTCAGAAAAGAAAGTAACATTTTAACATCCCCAAAGCAGGAAGGACACACTCTTAGAATTAAGAGCAATACTTCTTAAATAAGGCTGGCGGCCTTCCAACACGTTGCCCTCGGTTTTGTGACCACGTTGTCACAACATGGTGCGGGCCCTGGGATTGGAGACCTCACAGACAAGGTTATACACAGCAGCACCTGCAAAATGACAGCAGCCAGACTGCATGTCACACAGGTTTGTACAGGTAGGAGGTAGTCATGGGAGCACCTTCTAGTAAAGGAAAGAGAAGGTAGACACAGCCAGTTTAAGCTTTGATGACCTTAAATTAATATGTAATGTCAATATTTTCTTTCTGAGAAGCATATTATTTGTGCGGAAATATACGGTGCCTTTTCTCAAACCACAAAGCATTTCCTCAACCCATACTCTATAGAAAACCTTTCTTTAAGCTTCCTTTGGAGCACAGCCCAATCTCTGTACTCTTCCTCTCTTATCTCTGCAAAATGAATGCCTCAGGAATGGGATAATATGACATTGAACTTAAATAGCCCCCTTCCTAAGAGAGTTCAGAGGTCTTTGAAACTACAGGTAATTAAGCCTCCTAGCTCCTGTGAGCTGGCAGGATGTGTGACCCCAGCCAGGCAGAGTTGAGTATTTGCCAAAAGGCAGGTACCGGGGGTAGCAGTGCTTGGAGACCAAGTCCCTAGGTTCATATTTTCTATCACCCTTCCCATTTTACACAAGGGAAAACGATGGTGTGCAAGTGGGTAATTGCCTGAAATTGCTGAGTAATTAAGAGAAACCACGATTAAAATCAAGTGCCCAACCCAAGTCTTGTATGCAGTTTCTTCTATCCTTCTCTTGCCCGAGAAGCACATATAAAGATCTTTCTTTTTTTTTTTTTTTTAAACCAGGGGAACTTTCCTTTAAATAAGACTGAAATTCAATTTCATAGGCTGCAAAGAGTTTCAAAACATTATTTACCAATGATCTGCAAATATTCTTCCTTCTCCCCATGGCTATGAAGTTGGAGACTAAGAATCCTTTTCAGGGGCTCTTCAAGGCAAAGTAGTCATTAAACACACATGCTTTAAAATATATATTATACTGAAAAACATGAAGAACACCCCAAACTTTGAAAATATTTTGACACATTTTATTTCAGTCTTTTTCTAATCATAGGGTTATTGCTATGCATAGGGTCATTCTGTTATGCACACACTTTTTAATTCTTTTTAAACTTAATATTATTATGTAAATATGTATCATGTTGTTGTATCTATCCATAACTTTATTTTAAACTAGAGGCCCAGTGCACGAAATCCTGCGGGTAGGGTCCCTAGGGCCTAGCCTCCTGCGATCAGGGCCATCTTCTGCCCGTTTGCCAGTCCCTAGGCTGAACGCTGCCACCGCCGCCCGGCTGTCAGGCCTTTGGGATCACCAGCTCATCCCCGGCTACTCGGGGGCTCAGGCCTGCGGGAAAACAGGTGCTGACGAACTCACCTCCAAGCGCGTGCGCCGGGCCAGCTGCTGATGGAACGTGCTGCCCGCTCTCGGGACCACTCACACCCGCTGCCTCTGCTGCCGCCGCTGGGGCTTGAGGTGCTGACAGAAGCTGCGAGGTGCACCCACGATGTAACCCCCCTGCCACCCCCCCCCCCACCCTGCGTGAGCGGCTCTGAGCAGGCAGTGCATTCCATCAGTGGCTGGCCCGGCGCACGTGCATGGAGGTGAATTCGCCGGTGCCTGCTTTCCCACAGGCCTGAGCCCCTGAGCAGCGGGGATGAGCTGGTGATCCCAACGGCCTGACAGCCAGCCCGGTCCTCCTGCCACCCACCCCGATTCCCCTGTTCACCATCACTCATCCATCGGAGCCTGTGGGTCGGGGGCAGGGACCAAGAGGTCAGCCGTTCAGCCCACTCACCAGTCCCCAGTCCCACCACCCCCCCCACTCGTGGGCTGGGGGGGAGGGACTGAGAGGTGCTCAATGCACCTCATGGTGACCGGTCGTTTGGTCGTCGTGATTGTCACGGACGCTGGCTTTTTATATATATAGATGTTATATAATACAAATCATATAAACATTTTTATCCCCAACTCTTAATAAGTGATACTCTCTGCCTTAAGGGATTGGATATGGGTAGGGGCCTTTTTAATAAAAAATGTAGTATTGGTTTTCTGTAGTGATAGTGCTTTTAAATGACTGTAATTATTTCTTACTTTTATAATAAGAAAAAAATAAAGATACAAAACACATACACTCCATTAAAAATCACTTCAACCTGAAATTTTAGGAGGCCATTTAACATCACCTCCTAATTGCACCCTCCCTTAGTCCTAACCCTGACCTACCTGAGAAATTCAATACCTCTTCGGTATTCCAGACATTTGTCTTTCTGAGAGAAGTAGTGCAACCAATTTCTTTTAACCTCTCAAAATCCCAGCTTTTTTGTAATTGTCAAAGCTCAGGTATTTTTCCCCACTCCACCCCCCTCCCTATTAATAGCAGCTTCTTTTCATTCTTCTCTCTTTGTTTTTGGCCTTACTAATTATGACATGACTTTTTTTTTTTTTTTTTCAGACTCAACTGAATAGAAGAGAGAGATTTGGCTTTGATTCCAGAATGATGTTTCACAGAAAGTCAACTCTTGTTTCACATACTTGATAAACATCTTACGAACTAATTTCTTGCTGTTTCTAAGCCATTAACATTTTGGTTAGCAAGTCCAGAGCCCTTCAGACACCGTTTGCCTCCTACACAGAAAGCAAGCTAATGAAACCCAAGGAGTACAGCCTGGCCCTCTTAGAGCTTCTCTGTAATGGTTTTTGTCACCTGGGCCAAGCTGCCGCCACCATGACTGTGCACATGGGGTGCTGCCTCAGGGCAAGTGGAAGAATGCAAATATCTGTGGCCCTCACACTGCAATTTAAGGAGAGCTGTTAGCGTATCCTCTTCCCATTTATTTCTCTTCCTAACCACCGAGTTTGAGGATAAGGTACTATTTTTACCTATTTCCAGTGGAAAGAACATGAAACCTTAGGGTGATAGTGGCATATTGCTGAATTATGTGTTTTAGTCTGACTAGAATAAATTAGACTTTTGGTGGAGAGAGGGGAGAAAGGAGAGCCTGGAATCCAAAGAAAATCAGATGAAAAAGCTAGATTTTCCTAGTTCCTGGGTTCTAGGTATGTAGGAAAAATAGCCACAATTAATAATATACTAATTACACGGAAGGAAGTGTAGTCATTAACAAGGTGCTTCTTCCCAGACATTCAAAATCTGGGTACTCGGATTTTAATTACATTTCTCTCTATTGAGTTAAAATATGCTGTCTGCAATTAGAATGTAAGTACAAGATTTAAAGGAAGAAGAGCATGTTTAAAGGCTTTTAAAAAGCAATCAAGGCTTCTTGGACAGAGATCCTTTCATTCAAGGATGCTGTGTAGCATCGCGGAAATGAATCCTAGACTTGGGCCCTCCACTTTCTTAGAAACAGAAACGTGCTTAAACTGTTAGGGTGAATGAGTTGGGCAAAGTACACTCTGCATTTTGCTTTAAATTTTAACTAGACACAAACCAAACAAAACCTTTCACTTTGAACTTGGCTGGAGAAATATCCTGAGCCTGTCCATCTTCCATCCTCTGCCCAAGTCAACTTCGGGTATGACCAATTACATTTTCGGTTTCTTTATTTTCAGATTTGACTCCTTTGCTGGTTGTGTAGTGGTCATGGGGTTTGTCATCCTAAGAGTTACCATTTGAAACACCAAAATCTTTTGTTTTTGTTTTACGTTAAACATTTCCTCTGTCTGTTTCTCAAAAGAACTCCTTGAGGGAATGTGATCTGTGAATATCTGGAAGCAGTCTACAAGAGTGAGGGCTGGAGGAGTGTGTCCAGGTTCTTCCAGAGACCATTCCTCTGCATCCTACAGGAAGCCTCTGTTCTCCTTTTCAGGCTTATCTTCTCAAGCTTGGAAGGACAGATGGAAAGAATCCCATCTTTCCACTCTTATGAGGGGAAGAGATGTGGTGCACATGTTCTCTGGCTTTTGCTTGACCAAGTGGGGGAGAAAGGAAGAAAGAAAAGGGACGACTAAACCTTGAAGAAGGAGAAGAAGAGAAAGTAGCTGCCCACCCCCGAATCACCTAGCAATCTGTACTTTTGAGTAAACTGACGCACAGTTGTTAGTGGTATCTCAATGGGCTAACAAGTAACCAACTGTCCCTACCATTAAGTAGAGCGCAATCTAAGATTGCTAAAGGAAAGGAATGTCTACCATTGGTTCTTTTATTATTATTATTATTTTATTATTATTATTATTATTGTAGCCATTTGAAGGGGAGGAAAATATTTTTCCTCTACTCATCTTAGGTTCATTCAGTGCTGGGGTCCTGCAAATTAGACTTACACAAGACAGATTCACAGGGGAAAAAAACAACAAGTTTCTTAACTCATGAAGCATACAATACATGGAATACTCAGTGATGAGTAACTCAAAGGAATGGTCAGAATTTGGGCTTCAATAGCATCTTAGCAAAGAACAACAAATTTGCAGAGAAGGGACTTGTTCCAGGCTCCCAAGGGCAACAAATGTGGGAAGGTAAATATATGGGGGAAAATAATGGAAGATAAGGATTGTTTTAGCAAGATTTGTTGCATAGATTCCTCTGGTTCAGTTTCTGGGCTGATAAGAGTCTAGACTTGTCTCTGGTGGTTAAGACTCATCTTGCCCATCCTGGAGGAAGGGGGAGGCCAGAGAGGTTGTCCTGTGTCTGCTTTCTCTCAATTGTATTCAGCTCAAAATAAGGCTTATACCAGAGTGGTGTATTTGTGGGTGGCATACTCTGAACTGCTTTAATTATCAACTTTTCTTTCTTTTCAAAAGGTTCTACAAATAATACATATACAAGGTAGAATATTTGAAATTTAGAAAGAAGTTAAAAGAAAGATACAACAAGCCCTGGATGAGTAGCTCGGTTGGTTAGAAAATCCTCCCAATACCCCAAGGTTTGGGTTCATTCCTAGTCACGGCATATACAAGAAACAACCAATGAGTGCATCAATAAGTGGGACAACAATTCGATCTCACACTCTCAAATCAATCAATAAAATATTTTGAAGAAACCAACAAAAAATGTATACAAAACATTATCAAATCTTATCTTATTAGTCATATGCAACCTCCATTAATATCTAGAAATGGTTCCAGTATATTTTCCTGTGCTTTTTAAAAATCTTCACATAACTGAGGTCATTCTGTACACAGAATTTCACAAACTATGTTTTTGTTCAGTCAATCAAACATATTTTCTCATCCCATTATTATTCTTTAAATATTATTTTAATAGCACTATAATTTTCTATTTTATAACTATACTATAATTTATTAATAATTTTCCTATTATTGGATATTTATAGACTACTTAAATAAACATTTTTTGTGTGTGTTCATAAATCTTAGCACTTCAAATTATTTCCTTAGTATAATCTTTTGAAAGTAGAATTACTGGATCAAGGAGCATCATATTTCAGGATTTTAATACATATTACCAGGAAGGGTATAACACAGAATATGAATGTCTTTCTGAAGCTCTGGCTGCATTGATTAATGTCATTTAAAAGTATTTGCTATTTTGTTAGGTCCCTGTTAACTTCGTATTCATTGGTGAGGCTGAAAAGTATTTACTGTATAATTAGCTATTTGTATTTTCTCTTACATAAATTATCAGTTCATGACCTTCATCTATTTTGTCATTGATTTATAATAAAACTTTATAAATTAAGGCCATTAACTTTTAGTGCCTCAATTTTTGAAAAAATACATCTTCTTACCAGTTTGTGTTTTATCCTCTAATTTTGTTCGATTATTTTTGACATAGAAATTTTGTATTTCTCTATATTTTAATTTATTGACCTTTTCCTGTGATTTCTTCCATTGCTTTAAAGTATAGAAGATCTTTACCCATCTAGATTAGATAAATATGCATAAATATATATTCTTTAGTTTAAAAAATAATATTTCTGCTCAGAGAGTGTGGCTCAATGGTTGAGCATCAATCTATGAACTAGGAGGTCACAGGTTTGATTCCCGGTCAGGGCACATGCCCAGATTGTGGGCTCGCTATCCAGTATGGGGCATACAGGAGGCAGCCAATCAATGATTCTCATCATTGATATTTCTATCTCTCTTCCTCTCCTTCTCTGAAATCAATAAAAATCTATTTCCTTAATCTATCTAGCAGTTAATTTCTTATATGATATGAGAAAAAATTTACTTTTTTTTTCCTGATAAGCTAACAATATCACAGCCCCACTGTTGACTGCTGTTTACTACAGCTTTTACATATATTCTGTATTTAGGTATTCAAGACTATTCTCACATATGCAAGATTATGTTTCCGGGTTTTCTCTCTGTTTCATTGATCTCTTTTACCAGTAGTTTTTCCACCTTTAATCCTTTTTGTTAAAATAGAAGTTCTTTTAGCAATTATACTGATTCTTTCAACTTCACAGGTGGTCAAGATGACATACAAGAAGGCTGCCTAAAATTACTGGAGGAAGAGAATGTCAGCTTTGAAAGGTTTAGGTCTTAGGTGAGAGCAATACCATGTTAGCTTTTCTTGTGTCTCTGACAGGTGTGGTTCATGCTATGACACAGAAAACCAGAAACGCCTTCCGGGTTTCTCGATAGTGGTAGGAATAGTAACATAAAGAAGAATTAGGCATCTCTTTGTTCATCTCAAGAAAAGAATATTTCCTGTGAGGGGATTAGACCATTTAATGTTGAAAGATCACCTCTGCTTGGGCTTCTAGGGTGTCAGTAAAGATATCAACTCATAGATCTGCAGAAAATTGCCAGAAACTGCCACAAAATGAAAAATGAGAGAAAGCCCGAGTTAAAATGGTCCTGTTGGGGTTATACAAGGGATGGGCCAAATAATTTTGTTTTGTTTTTAAGGCTTGTTCACAGTGACTATCTTAGGATGATAGGGCTATAGGTGACTTTTAAACATTTTAATTGTATTTTCATTTCCCCCACAAATTGCATAAAAGCTCTTCTTCTCAATAATAGTCTGTTAATTAACTTCTGGAATACAGTATTGGAAGCTTTGGTCCCAAGAAGTGAAATGGTACAAAAAGTGGATTTTCTATTTCTTCCTCTTTTCCTGCATAGACACGGCAACACTAAAATTCATCTCATTGGAAGAGGTTTTGTGAAAATGAGGCCATTTCTAAACCAAGTGTTTTTTCATCTGAATAATATTTAACCCCAAATTAGGTTCAGGACTGGAAGAAGGTCTGAAAAAACTACCTTTTGAAATTGCTATTTCTAAAGTGAATAGGAATTGTTTTCCAATAGCTTTCCCCCCCTTGCTGACCAAGGGTTGATATATCTTGCATGTTAAAAAGTAGAGTAGTCTAAGTACTCACAGGCTACAATCCCTCTCGTGCGCCCCCCCCCCCCCAAACCCCCCCTTCCGGGTAATTCCCTTTTTTGTGTGATACAATTGGCAATATGTTACTGTCTTAAAGATTCCTATTTTTATTTAATGGTCTTTACTTTCCTCTTTTCTGAGCTCTTCTTAATTGCTCTGCTTTTCATTAGTAGATAATTCTGTCTGGCTGACCAGCAGTGATGATGGTCAGAGTCATGGGCAATATACTATATCTGGTTTGGTCTGGCTCCAGAAAAGCTAAACTATGCCTCAGCCTCGAATTAGTCACTTAAGTAGAAGGGATAGTCTGCCTCCATGGCAAGGATTTTGTCATAGTAAGCACTTGGGAATACCTGCTGCAATTTGTCACCCCCCGCCCCCCACAGCAAGTTTATCTTTGTTCTTACACCAGAAGCAGCACTTTGTATTTCTTTTCCATGCCACATTGAAAAGATATAAAAACCAAGCGCCGTACATATCACTTAAACACATAAACAATTGGGTAATAGTCCATTTCCCCCTTAAACCTTTCATGCTTGTTTTCCTGTCTTAGAATAACACTTAAAAGCCATCAAAGCGCCCACAGTGCCAGCAGTTCTCATGTCGGGGCGGGGAGTGGGGAGGGGGCGGGGTCGTGTTGAGCATGCAAAGCCTCTGCTCTCCAAGGGGGTGGGGTGGGGGGGCACGGGATTCTTGGACCCAGGCTTCAGTGGGTGGAGAGCCCTGTGAGATGTGGGAAGCCTCCTTGGCTCAGACACTGTCAGGGCCAATGTGCCTTTCAGGAGACTGCCTGTGAGATCCGAACATTGCAACCGTAACACAAATTGAGTTGGACAGATCCTTGCCACCACTTTTTTCTGCTAAATATAGATAAGTTGTCATCGGGTTGCACAAGCAATTTCCAGCTACAGCTCCTCAGGAAGGGAGGCAGACACAGGGGCCCATGGCTCTGGTGGTTACACTGCACAGAAGGGAGCTGACCCTGACTCGGGTTGTGAGGGGCAAGGGAAGGGGGCAGACTGGAACTGGGGCTAGAGGGGGGGGGGTCGTCATCTTAGTTTTGGTTAAATCTAATGACACATGGGGGGATCTGTAGCAAATAATGGTATTGGCTTAACAACGCATTAAGCAGCAATAACTTGGAAGAAAAGATACCTAGGAGGAGCCCTATCGCAGGAGTCCCTGCCCAGGGTTCCTTCTCCATCACACTTTGGAAAACAATGTGGTATAGTGGGAAGAGACCATGAGATATGGCATCAAGTCCCAAGTTTGAATCCCAGCTTAATCTGACCAAATGTTTGATTTGGAGTAAATTACTTAACTTCTTTGAGGCTGCGCTCCCCCCCCCCCCCCCCCCCCCCGCCGCATCCCCGCTAAAAAATGTCATTGTTTTTTAGAAAATGAATTCCAGGAAGATTAACAAGCAATACCCCAGGGTATAGGTGCACAATTGAATGTAGTCATTTAAAGCATTCAAATAAGAATATGGCAACATAAACATCTGTAAAGCATCTCTTAGGGGTTCAAAATAAAATGTATAAGTCGGGGTCCTTCTATATAAAATGTCAGTAAAATAATTTATCCCTCACAGTGCTCTTAGGATTAAAGTACATGGCACTACTAAGAGCCCAACTTTTCTTGGTCTCCATCTTCCCTTTTAGGCAAATCATTTGAGTTTCCTCAGACTCCAGTTGTCTCTCTCCTAGCAAGTCCCATTGGTTCTACTTTCAAACGATATCCAGAACTTGGGCACTTCCCTCCATTCCCATTGCCACCATGTCATGCAAGCCACTGCCATCTCTTGTCGAGGCCATTACAACAGCTTCTTAACTCCTTCCTCTCCTTCTATTTTGAAAGCCTGTACCACCCACCTCTGAACACAGCAGACAGATGTTTTAAATGTAAGTTAAATCATGCCATTCCTCTACCTAAAGCCTTCCAATGGCTTCTGACTACACTTAGAATCAAATCCAAACTCCTCACCACAGTCTTTGAGGATCCAAGCGATCCCTCCCCTGCTTACCGCTTTCCTCCTTGACTTCATCTGCTATCACTTTCTTCTATCAATGTTTTTCAGTTGTACTGGACCAATTTTACTTCCCAGAACACAAGAAGTTGATTTCTACCTCAGGGCCTTTGCATTTGCTGACCCCGTAGTTTGGAAGAAGTTTCTTCGATATTTTGCTGTGATTGGAACTTTCTTAACAGTCAGATCAAATGTTCCCTCCTAAAGCTGGTCTTTCCTGACCTCATCTCTATCACAGGCCTGCTTTATTTTCTTCACAGCACTTATCGCTCCATGAAATTATTTCACATTTTGCTTCTCTGTTCCCCCTTGGGAATGTAAACTCCATGAAAGAAGGGAACTATATTTTTCACCCCTGAATAAGCCTAGAACAACGTAGAGCAGGCACATGGAAAGCATTCTGTGAATGAACTCTCAATGCACATGTCCAAAGGGGTAATGTTATCTTCCCCAACGTCTGTGACTTTATTTGAGACTCTTTCTCTGTCCTTTCCATTTCTAAAGATTCTCTGATTCCTTGAACAGAGAGTCCGAATCCCAGAATAATGTTAAAGAAAGGCAGTTAGAAAATGTTCAAACACTCAATAAAGGGTAACTGGTCCAATGTTAGCCAAATGGAGGCACTTTGGGTATCTGCTTTAAGGAAAAGAACAAGGACTCAACATATGCACATCCAGTGTTTGTATGTAAAGGAATTGTTTTAAACTAATTACAATTTGTGTTCCTTTAAGTAAATTGAGATTTTCTGAGCAACCCTATTTACCATTGGCTTAGCACATCCTTTCTTCACAGGCCTTGGGAAGGAATATGACTCTGCAGCATAACATGTGTGCGAAAAGAGATGGCTCAGATGAGCGTGGGCCACGTGAATGGCTTGTTCTGTCCACTGTATTCTGTGTGGGTCAGACCACTGCTGGGCTGGACTGTAAGAGGAACATGCTGTAAACTGGATCACATCCTGGGAAAGGAACTGGAAACCGTGTTAGGAGAAGAAAATGGGAAGCCTCACTGACAGGGGAGGGGACCGTGAGGCTCGGAGTTATTGTCAAATATTTAAAAAATTTTCATGAAAAGACAGACTCTGTGCTGCACGTGCCATGAACAAACCTAGAACCGATGAGTAGAAGCTATGGGGAGGCAGATTTTGGCTCATCGATGGAGGGAGTTTCCAACAGTCTGGCCTCCTACGTAAGCAAAGTCCTGGTTGGAAATGTAAGGAACAGGTGGCATCACCGCATGGTGGGCAGGCACACCTGGGGGCTGCAGGTCGTGCGTGGATTCCCCTTATTGCAGGTGGGCAGCATGCACGCTTCTGGCAAGCCCTCGTGGAAATCCTTTCCTGCATTCTAGACAGGCCAGCGGGGCCCAGTTTGTGTGACTTGAGCCTGCTATTGCTGATGACTTAGACTCGGAAAACTGTGAATTTCAATAGCTAACCTAAAAGCTCATGGACCCATGGTTTTACGTTCCGACCTAGAAGCAAGTTACTGCCTATTTCCTACCAAGAGACGTCTTATCTGGGAGGCTGAAGCAGGCTGCTGCGCTTCTTGGTGGACGTCAGTCTGTGTTCCAAGACTGCCCTGGGTTTAGGATAGAAGATAAGCTGGAGAGTTTAAGGGTTGGATTAATTTGTAACCTAAGAGCTATCTGGTTTTTGTTTTGTTTTTAACATCTTCCCTCTAGTGGAGGGGACACTGGTAACTCTCCACAGAAGCTGACCCCCCTCAGCGACAGCCCCAGCCTGACCCCTCTTTTCTCCCTTCCTTTGCTTTTCATTAGAATCCCTATGAGCCCTTACATGCTTAGCATGGAAATGAGTCCATTTTATTTTTGGAACCCACAGAGGCAGCCCTGAGGGGAGTTATTGTGTTGCTTTTAGCAGCTAAACAAAAAGGTGTGAAATCATTTGCTGGCTGTTCTAGAATGGGAGAAAATAAATAAATAAACTGGGCAGGGAGGTTCAGGACAGTGTGTGAGTGTGTGGCAACTTGGACAGAACCTCATGTCCGGGGCTTCTCTGAGACTTATTAGTAACCAGAGTGGCTGTGGGAATGTCTGTGTATCTCTCTCACCTTCCCAGGAAGTTACTAGCATAGCCCTGGAAGCCACTGGGATTTTTTTTAATGATTCATTTTGAAATATTATCTCCATGTTGTGTTGAAAAGGACTTGGGGAGGGGACTAGTTTGAGAGAATTCTTTATAGCTCTTAGTAACATTCCTTGTACAGTGAGGTGCGGGAGAGAAGACCACTTCAGCAAGGGTTTTAAAGAACTGGAGGTGCCCAGGGAATAGTACTTTACCACCAGCCTTTAACAAGTTAATGCCATAACAGTGGTAAGAGACAAAGATCTGAAATGACAAAGATTTCTCATGAAGTGTGAGGGTTTTTGTTTTTGTTGTTGTTTGTTAATCCTCACTTGAGGGTATTTTTTCCATTATTTTTATTTTTATTTTTGGAGGGAGTGGAAGGGAGGAAGGGAGGGATGGTGAGTGGGAGAGAGAGAGAAACATTCATGTGACAGAGACACATCGATTGGTTGCCTCTCACATGTGCCCTGACCAACTGGGGATGGAATCTGCAACCCAGGTCCATGGCCTTGACTGAAAATTGAACCTGTGACCCTTTGGTGCATGGGCCAACACTCTAACCACTGGGCAACATCAGTCAGAGCAAACTTGGGGTTTTTGCCTCCTGCTGATCATGTTCACTGGGAGCCATCTCCTGTTTTGGGGTGCTGAGGGCCCCAGATAATTCTTTTCTTGGAAGAGCACCATACTTTGAAATGTCTCTTTATTAGCAGGGGCAATTTCATTTTCAGTTGACATCTTTGTATGGGATTTTCTCTCTTTTTAAAATCACTAGAGGGCTGGTGCACAAAATTTGTGCACTGGGGGGCGGGGAGGTGTCCCTCAGCCCAGCCTGTGCCCTCTCCAATCTGGGTCCCCTTGGAGGATGTCTGACTGCCAGTTTAAGCCCTGTGGGGTTGGGCCTAAACTGGCAGTCAGACATCCCTCTCACAATCCGGGACTGTTGGCTCCTAACCGCTCACCTGCCTGCCTGCCTGATTGCCCCTAACCGATTCTGCCTGCCAGCCTGATTGTCCCCTAACTGCTCCCCTGCCAGCCGGATCACCCCCAACTGCCCTCCCCTGATCTTGTGAAGACATGGGGGCAGCCATCTTGTGGCGGCCATCTTGTGATGACATGGGGGTGGACATCTTGTGATGATGCAAGGGTGAGACGCCACCTAGGCTTTTATTAGTATAGATGGAAACTTTTTTCAACTACAAAATATTTAAAATGTATAATAATGCAGAGACTTGGCAAAAGCACATCCTATGCCCAAAATTTCACAATTGCTACTTGAATTCTTTTTGAAAGACAGATATTATGTTTTGTCCTTCCCACTCTCGTGCTCCTTTCCTCCTCTTTCCCTGTTCCACAGCAGGTGCATGTCCTCCATCCTTGGCCAGTAGGCAGGCCTGACCGAGGCCACTTGGTTTAACGAATGTGGCCTTTGCAGTCTTTAGGCAGCCTGGCTTCAGTGACTGGGGGCATCACAGTCAGTGGGCAGCAGCCATGGGGCCTCTGTGATTAAAATGTCTTATAAGCCTTGTGTTATTTAGCATTCAGGGCAGAAGTCTAGTAAAGTCAGACACTAGAATAAGACAGACCCTTTAAAAGTACTATGTAATTGATGAATTAATTCATAGAACAGATAATATCGATTGCTCACTTATGGCCAGGGACTGTCCTATGTGCAGAGATATGGTGAGTCACAGACAGACAAATGGAAATTGGAACTACCCTAATACTAGAATTTCTCTTAGCAAAGACTGTCTTGGCTTAGGAAAATTTCCTGATAAGCTATGACCTTGAAGATATGGGTGATAAGGACCAACAGGCACCATAACGGAGCTGAGCAGGATTGTAGGGAGAAGGAGGAGAGGAGAGAGGGAGGGGGCGGAGAGAAATAACTAGGAATCTCAGGGTGAGAGGGAGAGGGGGAGAGAGAAGACAGATGGGAGAGGGGGAAAAGGACAAAGGAGGAAGACACAAGGACATTTAGCAAAATGGCTAAAATGGGAACAATCTATGGTGGCTCAGCTGCTGAAGGGATCCAAAACAAGGCCGCTAAGGATCCACATGAAGTTTGTTTTTGTTGGGGAAGTCCATTGTTTGCTACCCATCCTCTTCCCCCATCCAAGTAAAATCTTCAGCGAAATAGATCAATTAATGGGTGGGTATCATATACAAATAGATATATGTATTTATGTATACGCATACACATACATGTACACATGACACATTCCTATGTGTTTCATATATACTTATAGGTGTATATGTGATATATACATATACATGTATAAATAACATGTATATACACACATATGGGCATGTAACTACTATGTAAAGGACATTAGAGAAACTGAAATGAATCGGTAAAAAGCAGAAATTCAGTGCCAGGAGTGGCGTCAAACACAGCCCCGGGTGCCTTCCCCTTATGCTCTCAAACCTTGGAGCTCTCAATCCTGCCAAGGCCATGGCCTTCCGTATGGTGGGGAAAAAGTTCATTGAGAGACATCTCAGCAGGCAGAGAGAAATAGTTTGTCATCGGAGTTGAGAGCTGAGCGTATTGTCTCAGTCACACTGTAGGTTACAGGGAACACAATTTGAATACGAGGGTGGATTCTGAAGTCATAATTTATCAAACCTCTACCCATAGTTTCTTTCCCAAATGCTCTTTTCCCTTGTTTCCAACTAGCGAACTCCTACTCATCACTTTCGATTCTATTTAAACGTCACTTTATCTGCGGTATCTTCCCTAACCCGCAGGGAAGGTAAATTTCCTCTTCCCAACTTCCAAGCTCTCCATATATTGCAGCACATGGTACTGAAACTGAATACAACAAAGTAGACCTCACGGTACCACTTCTGAATCCTCACTGCCCAGCAAGACAAGATGGCACCTTTGCTGAATAAAATCTGGGTAAAGGAAACTTAGTCGTGGACACAGAGCTCTGGAAAGGGCAGAACTCCAAGGCCCTGAATGGTGGCACTGCTGTCCCCCAATAGCTTTGCTATTAGATGCTATTTGTCTTGCCCCTTGTTCCTGTTTTAAATAAGAACCCATTGCTCCCCAGAAGTAAAAGCAATGCAATCATCCTTTGTTTGTTTATTTATCCCCTGTGCCAAGACCCAGGGTGATGAGGCTGGATTGCACATGGGGCGTGGGCCTCAGAAACTGGGAAGTCTCACCCTGCCCGGCCTGTCTGGCCCGTATGCTTGGGCAAGTCGCATAATCCCGCGGGACTCCGTCTCCTCACACAGTGGTAATGACCGGCTTCGGGGTGGCTGCCGGGCTTAATTAAGGATTGAGAAGGAGGCAGAGAATATAAAGTGCTTCACGCACGCAAAGGATTTTCTCCCCATATTTATTTTTGGACCCAGTCACCCATAGTAGTAAGTGTTTATGACCTGGAAGACGAGTCTAGCAAAAAAAAAAAAAAAATCTAATTACTATTTTCATTTTAAAATGGCTCACGGATTGGGAAATGGACCACCTACTTGTTTCTTCTACTCCAGGACGTTCCGTAGCCCTTGCTGCTAACGTCTGCTAACAGCTTGATCCCTCTAGCCTCAGTTTCCTTGACTACGAGAACTTTCTCTGTGATTCCTTTATGCTTAGATGTGTTGTAAGACCTGACACTTTGATCTCAGGGCCTGTACCCTCAAACCACACTCAGAAACAAGGTTCCCGGATGGTACAAAAAAGTCTGTGGGCAAAGCCCCAGGGGTTGGTCCCCTGAGCCGGAAAACACGGAGACCTGTGAAGCCTTCACACTGCTCTGCTGGCTCCGCAGATGCCCACTGTCTCCTGAGCACCCCGCGTCCTCGGCAGACCCCGTGTTCCCATCGCTGCCAGGCCTGCAGCTTCGGTGCTATTGTTTGCTGAACGATTGAGCAAAAGGACAACTGATCCTGAGGCAAGAGTGAGAAGGTAAGAGAGACAGAAAAACAAACCAGGACAGTGGCTTGATTTACTGCCTTGAAAAGCCTCATTATTACTACCACCTTGTGTGTGTGTGTGTGTGTGTGTGTGTGTGTGTGTGTGTGTGTGTGTGTGTGTAATCACAGAGGCTGCCCCTGAGCTAGGGATAGTCAAAGACCAAAACTGTTCAGAAAGAAAAGACAACAGTCCAATGCCGTATACCCCAAACCAGCACCGCCTCATGTGTGCAGTGTTGATTGTTGAGAGAGGAACACAGGCCAGAAGACGCCCATTGTGGACACAGCCTCCTCGGTACCCTCATCCTGCCGCAGCTGTCTGCAGAGCCCCTGGCATCACAGGCCAGAGGCGGCTGGGTCAGCCGCAGCAATCAGGTGAGGAGGAGGAGTGACGCAGCGATTGCAGGCTGCCCGGCCAGGTGTGGCGGTGGCTGTGGAAAGGCGTGGGGCCACCAAGGCCTATATAAGGAGGAGGGAGAACCCAGGCCAAAGGGGAAGATGTCATGTTGACTTTGATTGGCTAACTTAACATAAGGCCAACTGAGGGAGGAGGGGGGAGAGGGAGAGAAGACACTTTTGAAAGCATGATGGTATCTCATTTGTATGCAAGTGAGACACAGTCTTCCAAGTACAGTCCCAGGAAGGCGGGAACAAATGGGAAATTGGATATGCAGTAAACCACATGCTACTTTAAATATATACAAACATATCAGAGAAGGTTGGTATTCATAGAATACAAAATATACCCTAATCACATCAATACTGGATGCATTGTTAATACATTTTCTCAACTTCATTTAAAATTCACATGAAGAAAATGCAAAAATAATATTTGGAACTTTAACCTTGGGGGGCCCCGTAGATAATTTTCTTTACGGGATGTTGAATGGTTTTATTTTGTGTTTTCCAACTGAAGCATTATAACTGGCCTCCCGCGTGCCTGGAGTAAAATTTTCTATGAAAGCACTATTATAGAAAAATGCCACATGCTATGGATTAAATGCAGAAACCAGCTAATCATAACTCAAGAAAGCAAATGTATCCTGTTCTGAGAAGTACAAATATATTGAAACATGCCTATCATGAAATGTGGTCTTAATAACCCTCTAAAAAAAATAGCCCTTTTGCAACGAGAATTTATTATAACTCATAGAGGGGTTCTCAGTTTCAAATGAGGTTAATTTTATTTACTTGGATGATGGAAACTAAAGACACTATGGAAACATCCTTTTAATTCTAAGCATCCCTTTTCTTTTTTTGGGGGGAGGGAAGCTTTTAGTGATTCCATATGTATCCTTTATTCACTATACGGCAGATGGGAAGAGTGCCAGGTAATTCCAGCACTTAAACTGCTACTGAACCATCCAGCTGTTAAAGGAGTTCCAATGAGTCGTTAGCTCTGAAAGAGGTTTCTCAATCTGCATCCCACTCCGAGGTCAACTCTTGTCACAGGTGCACTTGGCCGTGAGGCACTGGTAATCTCAGAAGCAGACAGGGCTGCCAAGTTCAAGTTGCCATGACTCTGAACATAGTCTAACATTCCATTCCAAGCCAGAGCCCATAATTCTTGCGGCTGTTCAAATGAGGGCCCTTCATGGTCCCACACTGGCTCACACCCACTGGCTACAGTAACGCAGCAGGTGAAGGACTTAAGTGTCACTAAGTCGGTTTCCAGTTGCTTCCAGGAAAAAATGAAATCCATGGCAGAGAAGAGTCTTGCATCTGACACATGGCACATTTTCCCTGGGCTCACAGGCCACAGGGAGATCTGGCCATTGCTGTCATGGCCGTAAGTGCTGTCTCCCACACTTGAAGGGGCTCCGAGACACATGAAACCTGGGACATTAGCGTTTGGGAGACAAGGTATAGGAAAACACTCAACATGTCTCTGGAAACGCTGCTAAGCACCTCAGCCCTGACATGCCACTGCTTGGCTCTTCCATCTGCAGGACATTCCGTCTTAGGAGCTGTCAGTTAGCTCGACATCATATGCCAGTTTTATGGTGTTGGATACACATCTCCAGACGGGAGGCCAAGAGGAAGGGCTCACCTCCACCGCTGTCTTCTGCACACCATCCCCTGCTTTGCCCCCCGGTGTTTTTCTCCAGCAGCTGTTCTGGTCCAGGGAACTGAGGTTCCCCAAATATTAAAACAACAAACACTAGTGCTAATGACCAATTAGCGCCTGGAGAAACAATGGAATAGCAAACTCACCTGAACTTGGCCTTTGTTTCTTTGGCAATGGGAAGGTCAACAGGCTATTTTGTCACTTTTGCATAGTCATTTCTGTTGACATTCCCCCCTGGTGGGATCAAATCTTCCATGTGAAAATAAACCGAGAAACTTTCTGTTCACACACTTGTAGGTGTGAGTGCCAAGTGACTCGGGGAGGGAGGCGCGAGTCACGGTACCTGGCCACATCCTTGATCTGTTGGGTCCTCAGAGTTAGCAGAACGTTATCTTTAGGATGAAATGGCCTTTAGAAGTGGGTACCGCCGGGTTCAGAACACGAGCATCATTACTGAGAAAAAGCACTTTCCTTTTAAGCTGAGAAACCAACAGCCATGCACGACAAGGCCTGAAAAAAAAAAGTGGAGCTGCCACAAAACAAACAAACATTCAGCTCGGTTTCAGGAAGCTTAGAGAGGATCAAACAAGCGTTCCTCTATTGAAGTCATTGGAGAACATTTATGCTTACTTCAGCCTCACTTCCTATTTGTGCTGCTGGCTTTTATACATCGACCTCAGGAGGGCATTCCAACTTCAGGTTCCTCGCAAAGTACCTCCGCAAAAGGAGGCCTGGAAATCCCACCCCCGCTGGGGGGAGGGGAAGCGCTCAGATCTGAATGTGCTTGCAAACCACCGCTCTGTCCTTGAGGGGAGGAGAGCTCAAACACGGGAGATGGCAATTCCACAGGGAGAGGCCGAGGACGCTTTCTCTCCGCGTGAACATGCCTATGAGGAGAATGCCTCTGTTTGTGGGGTGAAAACCGGAGACTAGAGAGCCTATTTGTGGGGCCCCAGTGAAGGCTTCCACTCAGAGGGAGCTTGCCACTTTCTGCGGGTCCCTGGGAGGACGATTTGGCACACAATTGAATTTTCTTTTCTTTTTAAAAAATATATATATTTTATTGATTTCTTACAGAGAGGAAGGGAGAGAGATAGAGAGTTAGAAATATCGATGAGAGAGAAACATCGATCAGCTGCCTCCTGCACACTCCCCACTGGGAGTGTGCCTGCAATCAAGGTACATGCCCTTGACTGGAATCGAACCTGGGACACTTGAGTCCGCAGGCCAACGCTCTATCCACTGAGCCAAACCGGTTAGGGCCACAGTTGAATTTTCAAGCAAATTATCTTCCAGAATAAAGGAGAGGCTATGCCAAACCCTTGCAAACAATATTCTTGTTTTTTAAAAAATATATATTTTTATTAATATTAGGAAGGGGGAGGGGGAGAGAGAGATAGAAACATCAATGATGAGAGAGTATCACTGATCAGCTGCCTCTTTCATGCCCCACACTGGGGATCAAGCCCATAACTCAGGCATGTGCCCTGACCAGGAATCAAACCATGACCTCCTGGTTCATAGGTCAACGCTCAACCACTGAGCCACACCAGCTTGGCAATATTCCTGTTTTACAAAGCCTTTACTTTTCATTTTTAGTGTCACCCATGCTCAGAACAATGTTCTGGTTGGTGTTTTTCCCCTATTTGATATATTAGAAAACTGAGGCTTGGAGATGAAGTCAAAAGTTCCACAACAAACATGGAGAAAAGCTAAGATGCAAACTTGGGTCTTCCTGCTTTTAGTGCCTGAGCTCATGCCCAGCATGTCACGTCTGCTCCTAACTACATCCTTCCTTATTCTCATTGGTGGGTAGAGAGAGAAACTTCTGGAGATACTAAAGAGCTCTGACTGGGGAGTGAGCGTGAGGCAGGAAATACTACCATTTTGGTCGTTGTTACTATGTCCTCATCTTTTCCTGGAAGTATACAGCAGTCTCCTTTAAACATCTGCATGTTAGAACTTGCTGGTGAAATTTAAGTTATATGGTACAAGTTCCTAGTGGAGAAGCAAGAGATGAAAAAGTTGTGTTCTCCTGTCTGAAGGATGCACACACGCAACTCACCCAAACACCACAGCTGCTCGCCTCTGGAGGTGTCAGTAAGAACAAGTCTCCTGCAAGCCAGGTGTTCCCACTTAGTATCTCCCACTACATAAATGCCTCGGCTTACTCAGGAGCTTAGAAGAAGCTTCCTACCTGGGCTGAATAACTTCCCAAGAAACAGTATGATATAGCTAGAAGCTCAATGCACGAAATTTGTGCAAGAGCCTCGGGCCCTCGCAACCCTGGCTTCGTCCGAAAGGTCGTTCGGAAGGACATCTGGAAGGTCGTTCAGCTGTCCAGTCTAATTAGCATATTATGCTTTTATTATTATAGATTATTATAGATAGGTTTTGGTTACAAAAATATGCAACTTTTCTATGGTACAAAATTGATGTGTACCTCTCTCTTGGCCCTCTCACCCCATAACACCAATACCCTCAAGTACAGGGCAAGTCTGGGAGCAGCAGCTTTCTGCACCCTCCTCCCACCCGAATCTTTTTGTTGTTGTTGTTGTTAATCCTCACCTGAGGATATTTTTCCATTGCTTTTTAGGGAGAGTGTAAGAGAGAGGGAAAGATAGAGAGAAACATTGTTGTGAGAGAGACACATCGATTGGTTGCCTCCTGCACTAGCCCTGACCAGGGCCTGGGCCGGGAAAGAGCCTGTAACCAAGATACATGCCCTTGACCGGAATAGAACCCAGAACCCTTTGGTCTGCAGGCCAATACTCTATCCACTGAGCAAAACTGGCCAGAGATCACCTGAATCTTTTAAAAAGTTGGTACAACATGTCCATAAAGTCGTCCATCCCTTCCAGAGTCTCAAACAACCATTTCAGTCCCCTAAATCTGAGGGAGATAAATTTGTAATCCACTTTAGGTGTATGTGGGGAACCATAAATATCAGGTTTGAGTCCTGAGGGCTAGAATTTCCTGGCCCATTAAGCTTGTCACCAGGTGGAGAGCTGTTAATAGCTGGATTCAAGCTACATGGAGATAACCACACGGCCAGGGGTTAAGAATGTGTATCCCTGATCAGAGAGGGGGTCCTTTGGCCGGGCTCTATCACTCCACTCACCAATCCGTCCCTCCCTCCTCTGAGCTCAGTGCTTGCTAGGTCTTTATTATGTGTTCCCTGTGCAAGATTGCTGGCTGCCTTTCTCCTCCCTGGAATAAAAGGCTGGGAGACACATGGAGAGAACAGGAGAGTTGCAATGAGACAGACCTGGATTTAAATCCTTGCTCTGCCATGGGTAACTATAAAACCACGCACAAGTTACTTAGCCCATCTTAGCTCCAGCCTTTCAGGTCGTAAAATTAGCGAAGGTAATTAATAGTGTATGAGAGGTATAACTAGGGCCAATAGGTGGAGATTGTATGAAGTTAGATTTCCTGCTTAGTGGAGAGAACTTTCTAAAAACCAGATTGTCTCAAAAATAGAATGGGCTGCCTGGAAAAGAAATGAGGAAGTAAGGACCATCTCCTGCAGGGCTGTGCACAGGCTGGATGCTGGCCGAGGGTCCTGGGAGCAGATGGGAGTTCACACTGGCGCCTGCAAATTTCCCTGCTAATCTTGAAATTCCAGGATTCTCTGATTTGCATATGTGTCCTTCCAGAAAAGCCGAGATAAAGCCTCTCAAAATCCCCAAAGGAGAAGACAAGCAGAAATGACATTATTTTTTTTCTCATTTTCATTTTCCTTCTAGAAAACTAATCCCTCCCATGTTTTCTCCCCCTCCACTCAATTACCTGCCAGAGAATCCCATTTTCGCTGAGTGTACAGAACACATTTAACCGTTTTTGAAACACTTAACATGGAACACAAACTACATGGGCTGTAAGTTTTAATTACTTCCTACCACACAAATAGTTCAGTTTTTAGAAAAATCGCAGTTCTCTATGCTGCCTCTTGCTCTCCTTCTCTCCACTGTCTCCATGTCTGACGAGCTCGGCAGTGCTCTCCCAGCTGCCCTCCTGCTGACTGAGCCGTGACACCTGCCAATAAAAGTGATGACAGACTCTGATGTTCACCCAGGTTTCCAACAACAGGGTTCACTTCATAATCACCAGAGGTCGGCGGGTAAGCATGAGCTGAGTGATGCTGGATTTCCTTACCTGAGATGTTACACGGAGGGCTTTCGTTTCTATAGGTTATGAACCACTTTGAAAGGGAATTTTTTTAGCTTCCTAGGGGAAATGACCTGTGAGCCTGCAGATAAATCCCAACGGATCAGGTGAAGCCCAAACCCCTGTTACAGTGTTTGAGTTGCTTGGGAAATTGGCTGCCCTGTGTGAATCCTGGATCCAGGGTCATCCTCTGGGCGAGTGTGTGCAAATGCATTTGAGCATACCCAGGGCGTGAAGCAAATCAGAGGTGAATCTTACAAGACGGCACCTTCTGTTTGGCCTAAGCGACAGTCAACAGCTGTTTTAAAGGGGAGGGGGGCTGCCACCCTCATCCCATCACAAAATGACTGTCATGGATTGCACACCGACCAGCCAGGCACTGAGGCAGCGGCACTTGGACCCACATGCTAGGTAAAATGGTGCCCCCCAACCAACAGGGGCTGTGCTCCAAGATCCCCAGTGGATGCTTGGAATTGTGGATAGTACCAAGTACCATAATATATATATTATGTTTTATCCTGTGCATACTCCTCTTCTCACTTGAAGGTAGCACTTCATAGCTTCTCTTGGGCATATCTGAATTGTGAGCATCACTAGCTCTCACACTTGGAGGCCATTATGAAGTAAAATAAGGGCGACTTGAACACAAGCACTGCGACACTGCGAAAATTGATCTGATAACCTGATAACCGAGAGGGCTACTAAGTGACTAATGGGCAGGTAGTGTCTACAGTGTAGCTATGCCAGACAAAGGGGTGATTCACGTCCCAGAATGGAGCTGGATGACCGAGAGTTCATCACACAACTCAGAACGGCGTGTTGTTTATTTCTGGAATTTTTTCATTTAATATTTCTGGACTGCTGTTGACCTCAGGTAACTGAAACCTCGGAAAACAAAACTGTGGATTGGGGGCTACTGGACCATCATCCCCATTTTACAGAGGAAGCTTGGAAAGATTCAGTAGCCTGCCCACAGCCACGTTTCTCCTAGGAGGTAGTAGAGGGAGAAGCTGCCCCATGATAACCCTCTGAGACCTCTGGGTTTCTTATGAGAGTCCTATTTTGGTGACTTTTGATGAAGACTCTCATTGTATCTGCCTCTCAGGCCCTGGGTTAGCCACCTTGTCCCTTTTATTTTTTGCCTCTGATATTATATTTCTTGCTGTTTGTGCCAGATTCCTCCCTCTCCAAGTTGGTTCTCTTAGTTGCCTAATGTTATAATTCATGCTTCAGATATCCTAGGGCACCAGTTTTCATGTTTGAACTTCAAAACTACAAAGAACTTGAGGGACAATTACAATCTCAACAAGAACATGAATTCTACCAGGAGACCCCAACCTTCCCAGCCACGTGGCTGTTCTTCCTCTCCCACGCAAGCTGCCTCCTTGGATAGTTGGGATTGATAATGTCTACCATTTTCATCAAAGAATCTGCTGAATGAAGGCTTGTTGACTGAAGTTTCTCACAGGCTAAGGACAGAGAAAGCTTAGTTCTTGCCTTTGCAAATAAAGGTTCCAATCTTTTCATACTGAAATATGGATAATGCCACAGTTTAGATAGATAGCCTAAAATGTGTGACGGTAGAGTTAATGTCCTGTTTTCAAGGTAGAGTTTTATAGGAGGGAAGATTTATTTTTTCACCTTGACACAATGTGAATTGAACAGGCATTTCCCCTCATATTATATTTTATAAATTTATTTCTACCCAAACTATATGGATGGAATAAAGCATCAAAACAAACAAGCAGGCAAGCAAGCAAATGAAAACAAAACAAAACAAACAAACAAAAAATCTTACCCCATTTTTTCCTTGCTAGGCAACTGGAAGCTAAGCACATTGAGATTAGAGATGCTGTGTACTTGGTTGCAATGGGTGGCAAAGGGTCTCTTGTCCCCCCAAGATGTCCACATCCTCACCTCCAGAGCCTGGGACTATGTTATTTCAGATGGCAAAGTGGGCTTTGCAGGTGTGATTAAGTGAAGGATTCTGAGATGGGGAGATTATTCTGGATTATCCTAGTGGGCTAAATGTAATCACAAGGGTCCTCATAAGAGTTGGGCAGGAGAGTCAAAAACATAGAAGGTGATATGCCTATGGAAGCAGAGAGAGAAAGAGAGTCAAAGATACTATGTTGCTGGCTTTGAAGATGGAGCAAAGGCCACGAGGCAAGGAATACAGGTGGCTCTAAAGCTGGAAAAATCAGGAAGCAGACTCCCCCCTAGAGCCTCTAGAAGGAACTAGTCCTGCTGACTCCCTGATTTTAACCCCATGAAACAGTGAAGCAGATTTAGAACTTTTGACCTCCAGAACTTTAAGAGATTACATTTTTGTTGTTTCATATGACAAATTTGTGATAGAAGCAACAGAAAACGAATAAGGTTGCTTACCATTTATTACATCTCTTATGTCCAGCCTGTGCTTGACACATAATACAGACTCATAAATTAATATTTACTGAAAGGATTGAAAATGTAAAGGAAGGAAATAATAAGAATGAAAAGTACCCAACTCATGGCAACATTTTTTGCTTGAAAAAAAAAAAAAGTCCCTATTTCTGAGGGCGAGAAGAACAGTTCTTCAAAGCTCAAAGCTCGGCGGGGTATATTATTATGCAGCTTTGTGTTGGCTCTCCAGGGCTAGCAAGGTCTTTCCTGGGGGCAGGTGGGAGGGACACCAAGCATAATAAACAGTATCTAGAGGCCAAGTGCTTTAAGAACACCTATTTAGTGCTTCCAGAGACTCAACCACCAGGGAGATGGGGAAGAAGAGGAGGCAGCATCCATACTGTACAACAGAACTGACAAATCACAGCACCCTGAATGATGTCCGGTATATAGTAAGCACTTGACAAGGAAATGGTAGAATAAATAACATTCTGGGCCAGTGTATAAATGGGACTCCCTCACCCCCTTCCCAAATCCTTCTATAGTAGAAGTCAATCCCTCTACCTTCTCTGCCTTTCCTGCCTCCCTGAATGTTAATTTTAATAAGATTTTATTCACATAAACTAAAGAAGTGCACCCTCCAACCTCAGCCACAGACACACATACCTGTCCACATGCCACATGTATTTTGGGCACAGGACTACAGACCATAGCTATATATCTCACCTTTTCTGGGACCCTCTCGCTTGTTCAATTTTTGCAAGTCTTTTAATTTAAAGGAAAATAAATTAAGCCATTCTGGCTGATTGAAGAATAGTTCCCCTAAGGAACTGAACACTTAATGGTTAGATTAGTGATTTACAGTAACTTCTCATTCAGGATTCTTTTAGATTTATCATAGACGTAAAACCAATACACTCTACCAAACTGGAGAAACTTAAGTGATTCGTTTTTGAGATGTAGGAACAGAGAAAAATTAATGATAAAGACTGAAAACAACTCCAGCTCTTCCAATCCAAGATCTGGTTGACTCTTACCATCATAATTTAGGAAGGGAGCAACCTTGGGGATCATCTAGTCCTGCTTCCTCACTCTGCAGATGAGGAAAACTGAGGCCCAGATAGACTTGCCCCGATCACACAGGCTGGGAAACAGCAGGCTCAGGACCAGGGCCCAGGCCTTCTGAGTCCCGAATGCTGTGCATCCCCAAGTGCTTTCTTTCATTGGATGATGGTACAAGAAGTAAATAGACACCAACCTTGCCTTCAAGGTGTTTAGACTCTAACATCGGAGATAGCACATGTATATAAAAAATCAGGACACCAAGTAAACAGATAAACTCCATAAAAGAGGTATGGATTTAAAAGGAATCTTTAAATCACTGATCCCTGAAATTTTTTTATTTTTAAAAGAAATAATAATCATCAAACCTGTGAAATAGCAAAATTTCCTCCCTTTACCCATATTCCTTTAAACCAAGCACTTGGACCATAACTTAGTTAAAGATTTCACCACACATGCTATTTGAGTATCTGATTTGAAAAGTAAACAACTAAGCCAGACCACACGATGCATGTTGGATGAGATCTTCTGGGCAGGTGTCTCCGACTGCCCAGGAAAGCCAAACCAAATGTGGCACCGGGTCAAAAAGGAAGGAAGAGTAAAGGATAAATCCATTGACCACCACCCCAGGAGGCCAAGAGGCTCTCCCCTCCCCATTCGTCGTGGCTGCCTCTAACATAACAATAACACGCTCAAGCTGTGATAGAGGAAAGCTCTGGTTTGGAACTCAGCTACAAAGTATTAGCAAAGAGAGATTATTACCCACTAGAGACTCTTTTTTTTTTTTTGTATAATTAGAAGAATAGAAAGACCATTGAATAGTGGGATTTGTGAGAAATATGGGTCATGTGTCGGCAGCCCTAGCTGCTTGCAGAATTGGCTCTGTGGGTTGGCACATAGCACCGTAAATATTAGAAACCACAAATCTCTAGAGTTTCCTGAGCAAAGTAAAAGGCCGTGTCTACGGATTGCCAGGGTGGAGGTTGGCTCATGAAAGAAACCCATGGGTGACCTACCGGTGCACTTCCTACTCCTCATTCTCCTTGTCCTCCTCCTGCTCCTGCCGCCGTCCCCTCCTTCTCTTCTCATTTTCAATATGGGCATCTCACCGGGCCTACCTGTGGCTTCTGTCAACCCCCAGAGGAAACAGGCCCTCTCCATGACAACCACCAACTAGAAATCTGCAAGCAGCTTTGGACAATGGGACAAACCATATTTCCAGGAACACAACCAAGGGAAACTCATTCTACTACTCCGTGGGGGAGTTACCAACCTACCCCTAACAAAGTTGGATCATGCTGCATTTGCAGGCCCAGAGGAAGAACAACCCCCTCCCCCCTGTTATTAACAACAAAGCCAACTCTCCAGAAGCTGAGCCCGAAGGGAGACCTTTTAAGAACTTCTCCTCGAGAAACTGCAATGGAAACAAAGTACTTCCCTGTTTTCATCTGTCCAATCTTAGACTCCCCTATGGGATTCTTATCTTGAGTTCTAAGTTAAGTAGATGTCTTTCAAAAGGTATAATTGGAGACAAGAAGGAAAAGATGAAATGAGTTTTTCAAATCCCCAGGATTAAGTATACCCTGGACAGATAAATGAGCTATGCTTTAATACTGCACTTTCGTTTATCTCTGGCCTGGAACATTCTCTCAGCTCTTCCTTCACGCTCTGTCACACTCCTTAGCTAGATCTTCACCTGAGGTGATTTCCGGGAGCCCCCAGTGGGAGGCAGGTCCCATTCATCTCTTCCCTAACACTTGTATCCAAAGCACTTAGATTAGGCATTTGTGTACTTTTCTGTCTCGGCCTCCTCCCGAAAAAAGGGAGTGGTGATGGTGATAGATTCGATATTTTCTCTCTCTATCCACCCTACCTTCCACATATGAGGAGGTCAGTAAGGTCAGGAGTATTCCTAAATGAATACATGAAATCTGTATTTCTTGGGCCTCCAAAAGACAAGGGGATCTAGGATCCTAAGCAATGAGCAAGAGAACGAGCGGAGAAAACCCAGTGGATTCTCTCCCCACCAACCACACCAACAGGGCAAGGTCTTCTGACTCTGTTTCCATTTTCCATCTACTTGTATAACAATGCTTTTAGGACCCAGAGGTGTGCTCTTTCTAAAACTCTTGAAAAGACTGGGTACAAATTATAAAAGCCAATCTGATCCTCTACCTTTTGTTGTTGTTGTTAATCCTCACCCGAGGATATTTTTCCATTGATTTTTTTTTTTTTAGAGAGAGTGGAAGGAAGGGAGAGAGAAACATCCATGTGAGAGAGACACAGTTCTGTTACCTCCCTTATGCGCCCCGATCTAGGGTCAGAGATTGAGCCTGCAACCATGATACATGCCCTTGACCAGAATCGAACCTGGGACCCTTTGATTCATGGCCGGATGCTCTATCCACTGAGCAAAACTGGCTAGGGTTGATCCTCAATGAGTTGCTACTAAGTACAGTTCAAAAAAAGGTGAAAATTCATCAGTGAAGTTTGTACTGATAAGATTTTTGGCCACAGATGCTAAACAGGATCCATTTTTCCATTGGGAGAAAAACATCCCTATTTCAATTGTGATGTTTGGAAATTTCAGCTTAACTACAAAAGGCCTGGGGAAAGGCAGTAGAGAAGCGGCTGATGGTCCTTGCAGAATCACTTGGCCGAGTGTATCCTCCTGTCAGCCCAGCGTGTCATTGGAGCGTATCGACCTGTCCCTGACAGAAAGTCTATGGAAGGCAGAGGAGCAGGAACACGCCGCAAACCTGCTGCAGAACACTAACAAGAAGAGAATTAAAAATGATCACTTCTGGGACTTATCACACAACTTGGAAATGGTGCTCAATAAAGGAAAAGATAATTTGGGGCCACAGTGCTTGGAATGAACACCTGACATGCAGTCACTGGTCTGGATTTAGAAACCTGCTTTGCTCCCCAGAGAGGAGGTGGTTAATGAGTATTTTAAAGGATGAGATTGAGATAGCATGACCGCGTCGAAAAGGGTACTGGTTTCCAAGGGTTCCAGGCTTCCTTCTACTTCTCTCAAAGCCAGTGGAACTGATCTTGAACAAGACACTGTATACCTTCCTGAGAAATGTCTTTGTCTCGACCATGGGAGGCGGGGCCACCAGATTAACTCTCTGGTCCACTGGATGCTGAAATCTGGGCCCCTACGGCCATAACTTTGAAAAGAATGAAAAAACAAGAACAACTGCTGCTCCCTCTTTTTCTGCCTAGCTGGGATGAAGGTGAGGAAGCCTTATTATAAAAAGGTGAATTTTCTCAAACGTATGCTAACAATTAATCAGAATTTTTACAGTGATGTAGTTGAAGAGATCACTATCAACTCTCTGAGGTTGATAGGCTTATTGGTCAAACCTCCAATGTAAAAAGAATCATCTTATAAATCGCAGACAACAAGAAGGTAAAGAAAAGTTAATCTATTAAACATTTTAACCTTATAAAAAATTGAACAGTATAATACATTTCATGTACTCCCCCTCTGTCCCCTGATGAAACACTATTTTTGCCATTCTGGCTTCACCTCTTCCCAGTCCCACGAATACACTTTTTTTCCCTGAACATACAGTATAAAAGTAAATCTTACATATCTTATTATTTCATGCACAACTACTTCAGTCTTTGTCTGTAACATATTTTTTAAAACAACTATTATGCCATTATTACACCTGACAATATTTAAAAAAATAATTCATATTATCTAAAATACCAGTCCATACTCAAATTTCATCAGTCATATAGAATAATTTTTCCAGTTTTTAGCTTGAATTAATATCTAAACAAGGGCAGAGGTGAGACCAATTTCACCCCATTCACAATCCTTTGTCTTTTAAATATTTCTGTTAGATGCGAACATTGCTTAGACACAATGTATCTGGAACACACAAAAATGTGAAGGCCAACTTCACTGCTACTAAATAGTTCATTACTTGAAAGGTCTGAGTCTGTGAATCAGATACAAATATAGCTGAAGTCTCAGAACTGGAAAAATAGCAAGTAATTCTCATCGTTTGCGCAAATGCATAAATGATTTAGGCAACTTTAACCGCATGCTTTAAAGATATTTTGTTAAACTTTATCATGTTCCCAGGAAGAAAACATCCCCTAAAAAGCTGAATTTCCTAGACCGTACAGCAGCCCTAGAGCAAATGGAGCATTTTCAGGTGTAGCTTCTTCCGCACTTCAAACAGGAGGCATCGGACTGAATGGGGGGACTAGGAGGGCAGCTTCGTAAACAGGACCCTGAGCTCTAACCTGCCACAGCCTCAGCCTTTGGGAAGGCAGCCGGGGAACAGTTTCTCCATTCAGCTTCCTCGAGGCCTCTCTGCTAACACACAGGCGCTGCTGTGACTCATAGAAAGACTGTTTTATAACTCCGGTCTGTGTTTTGTAACACACTGAAACACACAAAAATAAGACTGTGCAGAAACCCGAACCAAACCCTGCATCAGGGCACCGGTATCAAGATCTTAAGATGTCAGAGTGGCTATTTAATCCAGATAAAGTGGGCAAGGCCTCATCCCTTTCCTTGGCACGGACGTGGATGCTTCCTGCCTGCTGCACATGCCCCCAGGAGGAGCAACCGTGAATTGAATTTTCTGAAAACAGAAGCATTTTCAGACTTGTGTTTTCCTGGACAGCTGCCTGGTGGCTGTAATGCATAATAAGGGCGTGTAATTGACAGTAATGTGAATCACTCACTGAAATTCTGGGCAAAAAAGAATTTTTTTTTTTTTAAATAAGGAGTTATTTTTTTCCAGGAAAAAATTAAGGAGCAAAGTCATCCTGTCCATTGAAAACGGCAGTTGCTTTACATTTCAGCTCGGTAGCTACCTTTGTAGAAAAAAATCACTATAGTTTGCAGTAACTCCCAGCATGTGTTGCAAAGAGGAGTGGTTGCACAATGCATGCAATCGGATGGGTTGGGTGGGACAGATTCTGTGAAATGGCAAATTTAGATGGTTACTTGATATAGCATACATGGGATTCCTCTCCCAAGAGTGCGTTACAGGAGCTACTGTCCTCTCCCAATGATCTGGCCACTTGAAAAGCTGCTATCTGTCAGGACCTTGTAATTATTATGGTAATAACCAGGGCAGACTGATGGAGCTCCTGATGGCAATGGGCAGCCTCAGAATTCCTTTCACTGGGGCTCAGACACAGGGAGCTGCACAATAATGGCTGGGGATTTTCCCAGGTAGGAGCTGTTGGAACCATGGGACCTTTTAGATCAGGTCAAGGGCTTCTCTATTAACTGTCTTTGAATAAGGGAAAGAACCATCTGAATTAACTTCACTATCCATCTGAAAGGGGCCCCTCTTTTCCAGGGCAGAGGCACAGAAACTCAGCCCTGGAAAGCCGTGGAGATTGGATTCCATGGAGATAACCCCTGACTCTATCTGGGCTCTGCAGGGTCAGATGTTTGTCCGAGCCTCTGGCATCTATGAGACTGGAAAGCCCGTGTGCAGGTCTGTGAGGTGCCTCGAGCTGCTGGCTGTGGAGGGAACAGGGGCATTCTGAACCCTGAACATCTCAGGAACACAGGAAGAAACACTTGGGGCTTTGGAATGTTGGGATGGTGTTGGGGAGAGAACCTCTGAACCAAGGAGGAGTCGAAACTCTGAGCTCTTTCTCTCCTTATTATACTCCAGTGTGGATTGCTTTTGTCATGTGGGATCTTTCATTCTTAGAAGTCAAATTGAAGTCAAATTTCAGGAAATCAGAGGTTCCATCGAGATGTTGAGAAATGGAACTAAAATTCATTCTGTCTTCATCACTAATTACCACAGAGAAGCTGTTTCTTATATGACAACAGTTGGGGACGGTATGATTGGCTCATGGTTCTCCTCTCCACCCCTCATCTCCAACTGAATTCCAAGTTCCTCTGCAAGGAATTGCTAACAGGCAAAATGAGGCGGGAGTCCCATCAGCTGCTAAAAAGGGAGACATTATGTACGTAGACAAACCCTGGAAAATATTTCAGATGCTGTATCTCAATTATAAGACAAGAGCAGACTGTCAGAATCTGAAAAGTAGCATGTGCTATGTATAACTAGTTCCCCTTGCAAGCATTCTCTTTGTTCCTTTATGAACTCATTTGACATGAGCCCAAAGAGTTGGAAATGTGTTCTTTTTTTTTCTTAATTGAGAAAAATGTGTTAAGTCCCAGGAATGTCCATGTGTGGAAAAATAAAACATTATATGGAGTTGCACACACATATGATTTATAATGCACATATCCAAGACCAGAAATTCTAACGAAGAACCTTATTCAACAGAAAAAAAAAATTTTTTTTCCTTCAGCATTTGCAATTCTGGTATACCATAATGCTGAGGCCAAGCATATATTTTATTAGTTTAAATCCTAGCTAAGCAATAAAATGTGTGTTGCTTCAAATAAAGAAAACATGCTTTTTCACAAAAGTTAAATTGAATGTCCATGGTGGGTCCCCTGTGGTGATGTTGTGGTGTGCCCCCCAGACCCCTTCCTTCAGGACTGAGGCCCTTGTTCCCCCTGGAACCTTGGCTGTTGACCAGCAATGGCTCACCCCTGAAATTTGCCTATAACTGAGAGAAGCTGCACTGTCCCAGATTGTGCCCCTCCCTTGGAGCAGCTGGCACCCAGTGGCTAGTTGATGTAAGGTAAAATATCCAGCCCTCTTGCCTTGATTTGGGACATCTCTCAAGAATGATCCCCACCTCTGATCTCTGTGGCATCTGCTGAATTCAGGCTGCACCTGTTGACAGTATAATTTCTCCTTTTGCCCAGTCTAGCTGCCTTTATCCCTTGGAGGTGCTGTTCCTAAGAGCACCCTCACTCAACTTTCTGTGTGCAGATCTGACTCCCAGAGCCTATTCTCTGGGGACCCAATCTTATTTATCCGTTTATTTAAAGAGTAGAGGCCCAGTGCACGGATTAGTGCATGGGTGGGGTCCCTCAGCCTGGCCTGCGCCCTCTTGCAATTTGGGACCTTGGACTGCAGGGATCGGGCCAAAACCTGGCAGTCCGACATCCCCCCAAGGGATGTAGCAGTGCTGAAGTGGCAGGCGGCTGGGGAGGACCCCAACCGGGGCCAGGCACAGCTTATCCCGGGCCCCACTGCACCTGCCGCCACTACTGCCACAGCTCAGTGGTGCTGCCTCAGAGGCAGGAGAGGCTTCCACCGTTGCAGCTGCACTCGCCAGTACTGAGTCTGGCTTCTGGCTGAGCTATGCTCCCGCTGTGGGAGTGCACTGACCACCTGGGGGCAGCTCCTGCATTGAGCGTCTGCCCCCTGGTGGTCAGTGCACATCATAATGACCAGTCGTTCCAGTCGAAACTATCGCTTAGGCTTTTATATATAAAGATACTTTAGTGGAGTGACTAATTAGGAATAATGATAAATTTTAGATAAGAATATTGTAGAACTTCACTTTACTTAGTGTGAGGGAGACCCAGCCATGGGTTGGTTCCAGAAGTTTTTAAGTCTAGAATTGCATGGTGAACTCATTTAATGGTGATCGCATAAGAAACTTTATGATGAAGTTTTACTATTAAATTACTATAGATGAATCATGGACGGTATGTAGACCTTTTGGCCATATGCAGAATGTTGGAAATTGGCTATTCCATGTTTTAGGGATAGAGTAACCCAATCTTCTATAATCTTCCTTATAAGTGACACTCTGGGATAGAATGAACAAGAACTCACTGACCACTAAGTAGTAGCTTAAGCATTAGGAGAGTCTGTAAGGATGGGACCCATATTGGTCATTTTGTTCATTAGAAACCTAACTTAAGAGAAACACATCAATAGAATCTCAGGTAAAACACTTTAGGGCAATAAAAACATATTCTCCTAAATGATACTGTCTCTCAGTGGCTCCCATAATGAAAATGAGAACATTTCCCTGTCTCTCAAATCACCCCAATTATACACAGGATTAGGTAACTTCTTCCACAAATCAGGCCCTGGATTCTTTTTTGATTTAGAGATATCAGTCAGAACTATTTTTTATTGGGGGTGGAGGGTATAGAGGAATGGGATAGTGGTATGTATGTATGTATAGATGTATATATGTATGTGTGATGGTGTAACCATTTTTCCTTTTTCAACATGAAAACCATAGTTTGAGCTGCCTTCTAGGACAGTTTCTACTGTAATTGCACTTTTCTGTGTGAAACTGCAGCACAACATGAAGACAGCACCTCCACTGTGTTTTTAAAGACCCCCATCTGCAAAGGAAAGGGATGAAAGAGGCTATGAGAGATGATGCGTCTATCAAAAATCAACTCCAGAGTCCCCAAAGATCTTCCTCCTTTATCCTATTCTCATTTAGCTTTCTAATAGATGCCTAATGAGAGAAGAATTATTGTGACGCTGAGAAACCTAGGATTTAAATTTCATATGAAGAGACGAACTTTGCATTAGAGGCAAAGGGCATTTATTCTCCTATTATAATAATTCCAAAGTGCTTTTTGACCTTGAAAATAAAAAAAAAATAGTGTAAAGATAGAATTGGTTAGGTCATCGCCTAAGGAGGCATAAAAGGCCACCAGGAAATAAATTAAAATTAAAATAGATTCTTTTATTGGGTCACATCTCATCCTCTCATTTATAAGCAAGATTTCCACTCAAGGAATGGATACTGCAGGGGATAATTTTGTTCCTCTTGTTTTGACTCAAGAAAAAGTTACAAACAAAAGGAGGGAGGAAGCTGCACATGAAGCTTAAAAGACAGAGGATTCCATGGAAGAGCAGGCAGAAGCCATTGTCCAGAGCACTACTGACAAATGGACAGTAGTTTTGAAGTCATTGGCCCCTGCTAAGTGGAGGAAACACGCTTACATTCCAGTCCAGGCAATCATGCAACGCTATTTGTTCTGACTTGAAACACATCAATCTCAGACCTTTCCAGATTTCCCCTGAAGATCCAGTAACTAACCTAGGATGATCAGAACATCTGCTTCCCAAATTGTTTAACATATAAGGATCACTTTTTTCTCTACAGACCAGACAAATACAGGACATTTCCCTTGATAGAATATGCCCTCCATTGTTGGAAAGATGGGCCAATTCTTTTCTCTGGTATGTAGTTTTCTCTTTTACATGTAAATAGACACCAATGATCACTAAAAATGTCTCTTGTTTACTCTATAAATTTGATTATCTGGTTTATAAAATCTCGTATTGATAATGCAAACTCAGAAAAATAACCCACTCTTCATCTTTAGAATGATAGACAAGTATTGTTAAACCTGTTGGATGGGATTCTGACTTGAATCTCACAAACTACTAAAGGAAACTTTAAAGCAATCCGTCCTAAGCCTCAGCATACATGTGGTACGTTGCCAGACAACAAGAAGCCTTTTGAGTTGTAATATTGGTTTCCAAAAAACTATAGTACAAATCTCACCATATAGTTTCAAATAGTAAATCTCTGTTTTCCTTACAGCTGTTAACCATGGAAAGATTATTATTTTTCCCTAGACTCGAATGTTCAACAAGAGTGTCTGGTCATACAATTGTGTAGGTGCACACATACACATACACTTATTTAAATCCTACAGATATTAAATGAGCCCATAGTAGATACCAATCACCTGCTAAGCCCAAAGGATACAAAGATAAATAAAGCATATTTAGTGGGACAAAGCTACACACACAACAACTGTCTACATTCTACAAGGCATTTTCTGTACTGTCACCTTCACAACGTGGGTAGAGGACCTGGAGCAATGAACAAGGTAGGGTTGGGGAAGGCTTTGTGTGGCAAGTGCTACTGGTGTCGGCCTTTGGAGGAGCAGCAAGACTTCTACAGGTGCAATAGTTGGTGAAGGGCATTCTAAGACAAAGGTGCAGGAGAAGCAAAGGCACTAGGGTATGCCCATGCACAGAATCTTCTAGGAATCAGTCACCAAGGATGGCAAAGACTTAGTAGAAGTCAAGGAAAGAGCCGGGGAAAGATAAAGATCAGAGTGTGGAGGGCCTCAAGGGCTGTACTAAGAAGGTTGGACTCCTCAGGCAATGGAAACCCCTAGACGGTTAATAAGGAAGTGGAATAAGAAGATCCTGCTGACCGTGAAATTCCAGAGCAGGCCTTCATTTTTCTTTTCCTTTTCTTTTGATCTGGGGGAGGGAAGAGCTGGAATTGCTGAAGGGGAAAAGTGGTCTTTTCTCCTGTGCCAGGTCTCAGAGATCAGAATGGAGCCTAGGAGTGTTCTCAGCACATGGACGCTTAGCATCACTAGGCCAGACTCCGATCTCAGCACTAACGTGCTGACAGCAGGCCCTCCTGCCATCGCTGCTCTGCGACAGTCACACAGCAGAGCAGGAGTGCCGGGCCGCACCTTGAGTGCTCTGCAGATTTACTGCCTGATAAGTCTTTACGTCAAAAAAATATTTCAAGCTAAAGCTGTCACTAACAACTTTATATGGTTTGTTGTTTCCTGAGTTGCCTGGCCACTGGGAGACCAAGTCTGAAGTAGTTATTTCCAGTGGGGAGTCTCCCTGACAACGGTTCTATCATTTTTTCTGTTAAATATACCAGCATCCTGAAACCCTACTCAAGCCCCAAAGCCAAGCTGATGATGTGAGCAACAACACGCTGATATTTTTCTCTCACTTGCCTACCCTTTGGGAAACTCTTTGGGTTTATACGGTGCATGGATAGATAGCAAAGGATGCAATACTCATTTTTTATTATTTGATTCCTCCTCGTGACAGACCCTTGTGGCAGTCAAGTAGTTAGTTTGCAGGTAGGATAAATCCAGGACCAAAGAGATGAAATAATTGGAAATCATTGCTTTGATGCCGTCAGGGGCAGACCTAGCGATAGCATTCCTCCGTCGCTGCTCTCCGGGGAAGCCCGACAGCCTTGTTCCCACCGCAGACTTAAATGTCCCCAATCCACGGAGATCAATCCGCCTCCTGAGCCCTAATGACAAGCTAAACTACCAATAATGCCTTGCTCAGGGTTTTAAGCGACATAATCAACCGGAGTGGGACTTGTGTCATTTAGACTTTGTCTCCTTAAAAATCAAGAGTAACAGTGGTAAGAGAGAAGTTTTTAACAAGGAGGAAAACCCTAGACAGTTGTCTCTAAGATTCTTCGCCACGGCTTCAAGGACAACCAGGAAAAGAGCTGCTATTTGAGGCAACTTCATTATAAAATCATTTTTAATAAGCAATCTTAACAAAGAGAGGGAATACTCTTGTGGAGAAACCCTCCAGGGACCCAGAGGCTGCCCAGTTAAGTTATTAGGAAGTTTCACACAAGGGACCAAACAGCTATTTCATTGGCCTCGGGGGACAGAGTTTAGTTTTCACCTGTTCTCTAGAGGCACTGGCGTTATCCCATCTACTAACAGCACAGGCTGGTAACAATCAATTATCCTGATGCCCCACTTGGTGAGGGAAAGTGGCTTTTCAGTTTTGTCGACACAAAAAAGACATGGTGGAGGAGAGACAGATAAATTAACGTGATACGGTTCATTCTATACTGAAGACTTTTATGAACGTGTAGCCAATGAAAATGTCTCTAACAGATCTCCGTGTTCTTCCAGTGAAACAACAGCAAGTCATTCTTGGAAAATTAAGAAATACCAGCAAAGAGAAAAGGAAGTTAATTATCCTCGTTCAGTTGTGTGAGGGGCATAATTCTTTGATGAGAAAATAATAAGCACCGCAGTTTACTTTGCCTGCCTAAGGTGTGAACAAGATTGGAATTGGGGGCTCAAGTTTTAGAGAGCTAAGTGTGGCTGAGTTTAAAAGGGTTGGAGAGGCACAGACTCCTAATGCATTACAGTAGCCTCCAGCCAATTAGCTGTACAAATGAAAGAAAGCAAAGAGAACCATTAGCCACGTAATTCAAGGTGCATATGTATTTTTCGAGTTTCACTGCTCATTTCATCCTTTTGAATTTGATGAGATGGCAAGGACTGGTCTTACAATTAGACCTTAAAACTGGGGAGATGGAGAAAAAGTGAAATACTCTTTTTCTATAATAATCAGAATAGCCTTCCCTTTTTGAACCAGCTTTTACCTGCTCAATTAGTGCGTTTTCTATACAGTTAATCCTAGGAAAGGCCAGAGAAGAACTTCCATCTAAAGATACAAATTCTGTCTGAGTTCAGAGAAGGGGCTGGAGTATGGACCGTCTTAGGCATGTAACTAAGTGGTGGTGGCAATAAAAGCATTGTTTACAGGTTGCTGTGTTTTCCACACATTCTGTGGCTCCGCATTGGTGACAAGATAAAGCCCAAACCTTAATTCTGTTCTTCATGTACTCTCTTTTCCTTGTTATTACTCTCCTCTAGTCAGACAGGCCTTCACCATCATCCTCTAAGCCCTCCACGGATCCACCTGATCACACCTAATCCTTGTTACCCTTCCAGATCAAGCTCAGCTCACCACAAGTGTCCCAGCTCAGAGGGACAGCCCACCTCTAATCACAACCCTGTATTTTCCTGCAGTTCTTTCATTACTGGAAGTTCCTCAAGCGGTTCTGTCCTTTTTTCTCCTCTGATGCAGACTAAACCAGTGGAGAGGGAGGGTTATGAATTAAACTTTATACACTACATGGTGCCTAACACAGGGCTAAGCACAGAGGAGGGGATGGAAATGCTAAGCTAAGAAAATCTTTCTGACCCCATCCCTGCCCTCTTTCCACAGGAAATGGCTGTGGTCTGCTGTCCAGCATTCCTTCCCTACAGCCCTGTCCTATAGGTATCCAGATTATCACCATGTCATCTCCTCTAAAGAAGAACATCTATAATAATAAAAGCATAATATGCAAATCGACTGAACAGCCAAACAGCAGGACGACCATCTGGACAACCTTCTGGATGAAGCCGGGACTGACTGCGAGGGCTGAGCCCCTTGCACAAATTTTGTGCATTGGGCCTCTAGTTTTAAATAAAGGATTTATAGATTAAGTCTCTTTCCCTGAATCTAAACCTTAATCTTGCCCATTCTAGCATTTTCTGCTCCTTAATATGCCTTCTAATTATTATGCATGGCTATTAATTATTTAGGGCATGAGGAGCTGGAATCGATGTCTAGGTGATCAACAAGGTAAAACAGGGGAGAGCTATCACTCCTATCTAGGAAAATAGTTTCCCCAGAGGTGGAATGAAGAGAATTCCACTGTAAGGAATCTTGGGCAGGCAGAGGAAAAAGGGTAACTGAATAGCTTGGAAACAAAACCTTAGTCACTATACAGATACGGACATCAGTTATATCCGAAGGGCCATGGGACTACAGATACACTAAAGTTAGTGTAAAGAAGTGTCATGTAATTTATAGAGAAAGTGAATGCAGACCAATAACGTTCTTCGTATTTCAAACACTTGGGCACCCCTGCTTCTCCTACGTTTTTATTCCTTTGGCTTCAAAGAGAGAAGCTGATGTTAACTGCAAAGTCAGTCAGTCCTAAATTCAGGTGTGCTTAATCATACTCAAAGCCTAGATATTTAATTCTCTTATGTGCCCTTTGGATATAAATTTCAGTTCCCTAGGCATTTTTTTTTTTTTAGCTTTGATGGTTTTGTTTGTTTTTGGTTAGGTTTCAAGAAACCACAGTATCCTGAATCATATACCACCCCTTAATGGCAATGAATTATCAAGTTGGTCTGACAAGCGAATAATGCCCACATTTATTATAAATCTCACGAATGTCCACTCAAGGCTATGTTGCAGTGGAAAATTGCTGTAAGAAACATACATTATGGTTAGCATGGGAAACACAACTATCTTAGAAGCAGAAGTGGCCACTTTGAACTATATTTTTATTATGGAATTAGTTGAGTTGTATGAACAGTGACATTATGTGGATGCCTGTTCTCTCATGAATTAGGTTAGATTGTTAAAAAGATAAGTAACGATCATTTTAAGGTTAAGAAGGTTGCATAGTTTCGAGTAGACTACCTTGTTTAAATGAATGTTTTCATGTAGTGGGAATAACCTACCCTTTCTTATAATCAGTTGGTTCGCCACACTTCGAAGGTGAATAGTTGTGTGGCATAAGAAAATCTGAGTCAACTGTGAGAATGACTGTGTTACACTTGGCTTTCTTCCTTTATTTTAGATTGGAAAGGCCACTCTAAGGAATGAAGTTCTTTGTTGAAGCATTGAGGCTCTGTGGCTTGGCTTTAAATCCACCACATGCTAGCTAGTTGTAGGACACTGGGCCTTAGTTTTCATCTACTACTATAGAGTGGGGATAGTAGCACAAGATTGTGGTAAAGATTAAATAAATTAATGCTTATAAAAGTGCTTAGAAAAGCATCTAGCACTCAGTAAGTGCTCCCAAACTATTACCCAATGTTGATATTGGAGATAATGGTGTGGCATTCATGTACATGCAAGGAGTCACCCTACTCTATTTTGGGTCCTGGCCCTGCCCATTACCAGCTGGATGGGTTTGGAAATTTTTTCACTTCTCTAAGTTACTGATCTCTAAGATAAATGTTCTCATCTACAATGGGGGTGCATGTAGTACAAAGCTCACGGAGCTGATGAGAAGATTGAATGAGGTCATGCATAGAAAGCGCTAAATGTAATGCCTGGTGTATTAGACATCCAGCTCTTCTTTAAAGATCAATCCAATTGTGTATGAGTTTTATTAAATATATAATAAATCTATCAAGTATACTCCAGTACGTGGTAGGCTAGCCACTTCTGTTTTCTCCCTAGTAGTGGTCATTGATTTTGAAGAGCCATTCTCACCATCTCAACACACCCTTTTAAACCCTTGTTATGAAATCAGAACACAAATACTTTTTGTCCCAGTCCAATTCATGAATCTGAAGTCTACTAACAGAGCAAACTTGAATCAGCTGGATGCTCTGATGGAAACACTTAGTTAACTATTCTTCTTCTTTTTATTTTAATGGAATTCACAGATTGTCACCATAAACTGTGGGCTGTAATACTATGTGAAACTTCTACCTTGGAAGAACTGACTGGCAGGGCCAAGCACAGTCCATTTATATCTTAATATGATGAGGCAGAGAAATCCTGTTAAGCTCAGGAGGACTTGGCTCTAGTCATACCGGCTGAGTCTAAACAAGGCAATATGTTTCCAGATAGTACAGAGGGATTTTTACTTCTTTGGACTAGTTGACTTTGAAGGGACTGAAGAGGTGTTACTCTGGGTGAGAATGGGTATAAATGAGCAGGAGGGATTTTTTATTTTATTTTTAATTTTGCACCCAACGTTCAATCTTCCCCTTTCCCTTTAATGCTATTGTATGCTTGGATCACAGCATCAGAATCCTGTGATGGGTCTCTCTAATTTATTTCTCCTCTCCACACTTCCAGCTTAGTCTGCTTTCCAGTGTGAACTGAATTTTCTAAAAATGGTACACTTCGTGTTTGTGTTTCAGATTGTTTTCTGTGACTATGTGGTCTCCCTCTTCCCCCACCAAGTTCCCACCTTCAACCTTGAGGGCAAAGAACCTGTCAGCACACAGTAATTCCTCAATAAACCCTTGTCCATTGGTTAGCCCTCTAAGAGGCCAACAAGCCCATCATCATGCAAGCTTAATGTCTGGGATAGCCAGTGGCCTTGAGCAAGCTAAGAAATCAATCCTCTGGCTCCTTTATGAGCATTTGCTTCTCTCTTTTGCTGACTGTTGTCAATGGGTAGAGAGGATCTGGATGAAAGCCTACTAAAAGAACTTCAGAGTGGCTTCTTCTCAGGTCTCTTCTAATAAACACCCAGCCAGCAATTGGAATTATAATTGCTGTGAGTCACGCCATGAGTCACATGGGTTGTCATGGCAACCTATTAACTATACAACCAAAGCACCTTCCATTAGCTTTGCCAAGAATGGTTCTTGAGTTTTCCTGGACTGTGAAAATAATGTGGGTGAGCCCCAAGTTTGGGTTGCTAAGAGTCTATAATAAAAAGGAATGGCCTCAAGGAAAGGAAAAGAATACCAGAAAATACAGTTATTCTCGTTCTTGGACCTCCTGAGTAAATGACAACAACGGTGACAAATTGTTGGGTTGGTTTTATGATGTCAACAAATGCCCAAGGAGAGAAGGTTGAGGCCTTGAAACCAATTTTCTCTAAGTCAAATTCAAAGCCAAGTCTCTAGGGGGTAAAAAGTCTATTCTACTTTACATGGTTGCAATGAACACTTTTTATTTTTACAGGTATAAAAGATTATTTCTCAAAGAACTATCCTTTTTTTTTTCAAAAATATTTTTACTATTGAGGACTAAATCTCTTTATAAATAATACAGTATTTTAATTTTATATTTTAGGGAGTAGCCTGCTACAGCCAAACAAAATGTACTAATTTACCTTTTAATGGTAATTTATGTTAAAATTAAAATATTTTGGAGGGTTTGGAAGCATAATTTATTTTGTTATTTATTGGGGGGAAGTGACATTAAATTGGAAAAAAGGACACATTTTTCTGACTGCTTTCTGAATAACCTACAGTTTCTGCATGTTTGTAAGTGCCTGCTTCTGAATGTGGAAGAAAGCAAGCAGAACAGACTAAAACAGGAAGAATAAGGGATATAAACAAGGATGAGAACACAAGGAAGTAACAGTGATCTGTTGCTTCTGGAAGCCTACCAGGTATCTTAGTGATCTGTGATGGGCTGGCTGATATGATCCCTGAAGTTATGATCCATGATGCTAAACTTCCCAGTAGCTGGAAGCAGTTAAGATGATCTATTGCATTTTTCACTTCTCCTCCATATTTGTCATATTCTAATATTTTAGTGCATGTGGAATTATTGAAACAGAATTAGATTAAGTAAGAAGTCAGGACCAATGACCAGTTGTCCTTGGCAAATAGGAAAAACCAAGATAGCAGTCGATTCCAAGAAAAAGATACTTCTCCACATGGTACTATTTCAGCAGGAAAGAGACCAGAACAAACTTGTGAAACACCATAACAAAAGCAATCCTCAAAGTGTCCAACCAAATACAGGTGCTATATAATCACCACAAAAATTGGATTGAAATTCTATACCACAGTGTAAAATTTCTCTACTATGTTCCTATCCTACAAGTAATAACTCCCTTTTATGTTCCCACACCCAAAACCAACAGCAATATTTCCAATCAACAATTGAAGAACAGCAAAATTGTAAGAATTCCTTGACCAATTTGGTCCTGATGACTTGGTACTAGAAGCCACAAAGCTTTGCCTTTTCCCACTGGTCAAGTAAAGTTAATGACAAACACAAAAGGTTCTCTTCTCAGGAACTCAGGAGAATGAGTTCTCCAAAGACCATGCTTATGGAGTCCTCTGAAGCTAACAATAAGATTTCCTTTCCTGGGAATTTCTGGCTCAACTCTATTAAAACATTTTTTTTTTTTTTGAAAAGCAATACCTGTGCTTTCCAGGTAATAAGGTGGCCTAAAATATTATCAGGTGTCACAACTAGTCAGGTTCATTTTGTAGTTCTTGCACCTCTGACTGGTGTACCTGTGAGCTGACACTCTGGTCTGATAATATATTCTACAACTGTACATGTTAATTTGTAAGTTGAACAATCTCTCTGTGAGGGCAGTTAGGAAACCCAGATTGAAAGTGCTAATGGGGGGTGACTTGAGCTGTCGATGATTATGTAGTCAAGCCTTGACCAAGGTTTCCAGAACCCTGGCTAAAAATGGAAGTTGTGAGACAGGACATAAATTAATTCATACACTTCACTGATAGTGAAACTTTTTGAAGAACAGATGTCAAGATGATTTAAGAGGAGCTGGAATTTAACATCTTAAGACAACTTATAGGCAAGTTTGGACAGTTCCGTTTTCAAGCTGAATCCGACAGATGCTAAAGAAGTCATTTGGGTGGCTGTTATTAGAGAAAGAAGTGGTTGATTTTCTTCCTCCTCACAAGTTGTGGGCCCTGTAGAGATGCTAAGATCAGAAATATGATGGGCTGTCTGCTGAGTGTGGTGACAAAAACAATCTCCACGTTTAAGTGGCATAAGACTTTTACTAACACACAACTTGGACAATTCAATTTCTTCTTGGTATGTGCAAAGTTTTGTGTCAGCTGTCTATTCAGGTGCCATGCTGCCCAACTTGACTTGCCATTTTATTTTAGGCCCCCTCCCCCAAATCATGAGAGTAAATATTAATCAAAAAACTAAGGTGATTTCGGATCTAAATCTTTCTGTCAATTTAATATTTGAATTACATAAAGAAAGCTTTATTTTAAGCCTTTCTACATTTACTTTATGCTTAATGTGTAAGAATTTCCCTGCTCATTTTCTTAGTTAGAAAGGCAATCAAAATCCACCCACTCTGGCTGTGTCTTGATAGCTGATGGAGTTAGTTAAGCCTTTGCTGCAAGACCAACCAAGTTTGTTGCCTCTTACTAGAAATCCAGGTTTTCATCACTAGCTACCACTCTCATGCTGTCACCTAAATCCTCCCATGAATTTAAATCCAACCACAGGTGATTGTTTCTACAACAGACCAATGAAATTACTCTCAGGAATGACAATTCCTTGAAGATCCTTATGGATGGACAGTCTATATATTAATGAAAATCTACAGTCTCTGTCTCACTGGTAGTTGAGGAGGACTTTTGGTATCAAATGGAGTTGAACTAGTGGTTCTATTCACTTATCCAAGAGCCAAGTCACAATGCAAATAGTCAGTGGCTTTCTGTATATTGCCAGGTGGCCAGGAGTCCATACCCCAAACCACCAGAAACAGTAGGCACAATCATCCGCCCCTGTTTGGGAGAGGCCCAGGACTGAGCTAGCAGAAAGACTGAATTACTTACCACCTCTAGAGTGGGTCCCTCCAGGCCAGGGACGAGCTCATGGGCAAGGCTGTGCAAGGAAGCGCTCTGTACCATGCCTGCCCTGCGGATATACAGAGGACTTCAGTCTCCTGTACTGTCAATCTCTCAGTCATCATGAGCTCAATTATGCACCGACAACAGCAAGAACAACGACGACGACGACAACAAAACATCCCCCCAAAAGCTAAGGGCCACAGGCTACCCTGATGAAGGGACAGCCAACTGGAACTATGTGTTGAAAGATGGAGGTGCTGCTCTGATCAAGTGTCCATTACAGGCCTGACCTTTTCATCTTTCCTCAAACAAATATTCCACTGAAGCCCCTGGGAGAGCAATGTGGGGAGACTGTAGGACTGGGCCCTAAAAGTAAGGCAGCCATCAGATTTAGTGGGATTTCTTTTTGTTTGCTTTTTTGTTTGCTACAAATACAGATAGACAGACAGACAAACCCAAGAGCAGGTTTCAAGAATCAACTGAGGCATAAGATAAACTATTTTGATGTTAAACAGATTTTTCCCCCAAATGTTTCACAAGAAATAAAAAATTTTTAAAGTGTAATTAGGAAAAATTTGGGGACATGTCTTTGTCGGCCCTAGATTGTGCCATAAATATCTCCACTCCTTGCCTTAGAAGGATGCCCAAACATATCTCATAGGTAGCACATATCTGTGGTCTAAAATAGTTATGAAATTCTAATGACGCTATTAATTCAAAGTCTAAATATGCTGGTCAAGTACAGTGAACGTTGACTGCCTGCATCAATGGTGTACTCATTTCATCCTGAGATTCAAAGCACAGTCAAACATTATTGCTCAGATTGAAAATCACAACACTTTACATTGACGTGAGTTTGTAAACTTATGGTACAGTTTGAATGAAGGCAATTGATGAAAGCAGTTGAACCTGAGAAGTGGGAATGAGTACAGAGTATAAATCCAGCGCACATTTCCACATCAGACTGCCGATGCCATTAACCAGGGCCCTTGGAGGCCACACTCATGGTCAAACAACAGCACCTATTCCCAGTCAGTATCTCTGCTCCACAGACACAAGTACAAGACAGCCCACATCGTGAACTAGTGGTGAGGAAAAGGAGACCAAAGTTTAAAAGAAATCAAGGTGATGTTTCCTAGAAACATAACTCTTCTAAGAAGGATCCAGGGTAAGAATGATAAGTAAGTAAATAACTGATCCTCCCAGCTACATTTTATGATTTTCTATAGCTTAATGGCTTAAATCACTAGAACTCATCAGAATATGCCTAGACTCTCTTTAACACACACTCAGTACACACAGGTGGAAATGTACCCCTTCCAACCACTACAGGTAGAAAAATATGACCTCTGTTGACCATGGATCACAGCTGAAACATTAGTTTATACTTGAAGGGTCACAGCAGCCAGACATATGCGAATTCCAATTCTTCAGAAAACTTGGGACAAGAAAATAAAGCATTACTTACATGTATGCGTCTTCTTCGTTACTGAGATACCTAGAAGAGAGGAAATAATGACAAAGGTAAGAAAGTGTCCTGTGTGTGCTTCTTGGAATGTACATCATGCACAGTCTATTCAGAAACACATTTTGTTCAGATGGTGATGCAGAAGCAGGATTAGCGCTCTGTACCATGCCTGCCCTGCGGATATACATGGTGGCATTACAGGACCTACCCCAGCGTAATGCAACCATGGACGACGGGGACAGTGAGCATCGGCTATTGATGTAAGAGGTCCCGCGGTAAAAAGAAGTAGCACAGATAGGATAGTGATTAAACAGTGTGAGAGAAGACTCTTATTTTTTATTTTAAATAGGGGAGACAATCATCATTATAGGCAGAGTGGGGAAGATTCAAGGCTCAGGAGAGGGATGCCAACCTACCCAGACAACAGAGCAATTAATTTGCGATGGCCATTGATTCTGTGTTTACTTTTCAATGAACATGACTCTTCCTGCTCACCTGAAGTATCACTTTTAATGGTGAGGGAAAATACACCCACAAAACGCACCTATCTGTTCATACTCATTAGGGTCAGAAGGGGAATGACTTCACTGTACATGGCACTGAAACGAACATGGACCGAATGACAACATGGATTCATGACTCAGCACCCTTGATGTTTCCAAGATTATTTACAGAGAGCAGGTGACGAAATGCAACCAAGCAAGATTAGGCACCTGAGACCACATAAAGATAACACACACTCGTGCTCAGTGCCAACGGTACTATCTCTGTTTCAGAAGGACTCCATTTTGAACGCTTCCTGCTTCCTTCTTCTTGGAGGATATTCTTCAGACCAAGTAGGCTCAAAGTCATAAAACGCTTGAAAACATTTAGCCTGTGACTAAGAACTGCGGTAAACCTTGAAATTTTTTTTTTCTTTCAAGTTATTAAGAGAGCTGTTTAACCCTCCTCTGGAAAGTAAAAGTTGTTGAAAAATTTGGCACCCACATCAGACTTATCACTGAGCTATGGAACATATGGTACAGGGAAGAAATCTATTCTGAAAATCCACGGTAGACATTTGAAAAAAAAAAAAAAAGTTCCAAAGTTGTACGCCAAGACCAAAATCACACACTTGTTCCCCCTACAACTTTCCAAAGGACTTACTTAGGGAAGCTGAAATTACATAGCCCAACTCGAATTCTCCGCACCCCCCTTTCAGTGAGGAAAACCTAACCATTGTTTTTCATCATGTTTGAGTTGGCGTCGCAAAGTGAAGTTAGAACTTGCTGCAGAGAGCCTTGCAGGCTCTCTCCCCCAAAAGGGAACAAAAACAGTGTTCCAGACGTTTGTGAAATAGGCATGATCACGGGAAGGGAACTTCCCTCAACAGCAACCGCGAGTGGAGCTTAAAATCTGAATACAATTTGCAGCTCCAGCTCATGACACCAGCGCCCATAAATTGATACATTAGTGCTCTTTCAGCATTACTGGTATGAGAGCTCTGTGTGTACCTTCCTTAGGAAAGAATGCTTTCTGTAAAATCACTTTGAAGAGAAAGTGCTTATGCCGTCGCTCCTGATTATTCAGAACCTCCACACAATTGGATTTAACACAGCCCAAGACAGACCTATCTATATTCGCTGAGTGTGGGACTATTTTCTCCTGACGCCCAAAGGCCTGATGAAAATACCACTGCTTTGACTTTTCTACTTAAATGTATTATACAGCGTGATGCAGTGTTCTCATCAAATATTTCCATGATGATTACACTGATAATAGATTTAGAAACTCTTTCCAGGAAAGCTGCCTGCTCTTTAAGATCACAGTCTCACGGAGCTGAAACGTCTCCTCTCTGTCCCTGGGAGAAAGCATGACTTTAGCAACAACATGAACTCGGTCCCTCAGTTTTGTGTAACTGCCAATTAATAATCAATAGAAATAACTGGGGGAGACATCTGTACAAGAGTTGCCAGATTTAACAAATAAAAAACAGGATCCCCAGTAAATTTTGAATTTCAGATACCAATTTGGTGTTCATCTGAAGTTCAGATTTAACCGGGCAACCCTAACCTATACAAATACAACATGAATTTTATCTATTATATACAATGAAGAATATACCAATCAATAAACATATTTTTATAGAGAAAGGATTAAAAAACACACTCCTCTCACAAAAGCAATATATTTTCTTAAATGCATCACAGCTCCTAAATGTGGAGATAGGACTGTGCATATTTCACTTGATATCCATTATGAAGACAAAATTCTATTTTCCTAGAAAAAGCAAATAAATGAAAACGATGAACACCACACAAAAGACAAATTGAATGGAACGATCAGAAAATTGATCGGAATTCCCTTCCTCTTCCTGTCCTGACACTAAGGCCTTGAATTCGTGCCAATCCTTTCTCTCTACAAGTTCTAGAACTTCATAGTAACTGACTCCACAGAAGGGAGAAAAAAAGCAAAAAGCTTCCTTCTCATTTCGCAGATGGATCAGCTGAGGCCAGGGAAGTTTTTAGTTAGCATAATAAAAAACTTTCGGGAAGCTAATATCAGACTGGAAGTGAATCCATGGCACATATTTTAAAACCGTGGTGCAGAGAGGGCCTCTCAAAAGAGTAAACAGATAGTAGTGTGATGAAGGCCTGGGCAGGGGGTGAGGGTGGGCTAGAAGGGGTCAATGGAGAAAAAAAGGGGACATCTGTAATACTTTCAACAATAAAGATTAAAAATAAAAAAGAGTAAATATTCAAAAAGAATATTTAAACCAGGGAGCCCACCAGGACTTGGGTGAGAGAGGGCCTCCACCAGAGGCCTAGATGCTATGCTTTGTGACCAGCAGCCATCTCTTCACCCTTTAATGGCTCATTTCCCCAGAGGTTGCCAGATTCCTGTCTTTCTTGTCATAGAACTCATCCTCAGTGAGACGGCAACAGTTATATATTGCCCAGGTCCTCAAGTGGAAGAGGAAAGACTTATCTGGACCTAATGCTACTGGTAGCAATTGCAGTTGTGAATCAACAATTTTTGGAGAAATAGGTTTCCTAAATACAAATTTTGATGAGTACTATGGAAGAAAATAGCTGTAGAAAAGAGTAACATTTTTAAAAAAATCCTCATCCGAGGACATGTTTTCATTGATTTTAGAGAGAGAGGAAGGGAGAGAGAGAAACATTGATTGGTTTCCTCCCAAACATACCCCTGACTGGGGATGGAAGCCACAACCTAGGTGGTATGTGCTCTGATCGCAGCAATTAAACCCTCAACCTTTTGGTGTATGAAACCATGGTTCAACCAACTGAGCCACCCAGCCAGGGTGAAAAAAAGTAAAAGAGTAAACTTTTTATAGGCACCTCTTAAGATAACTGGCTTTCGAGTCAAGCTGACCTGAGCTTGCTTTCTTGGCCCATCCACACTTCTGCCTCTTGGCTGAGAGACCATGGGCAAGTTCTTAACTGCTCTGGGCCTTTACAATTGTAAAGTATCACATTGTATGTCTTACAATAATAATAATACTCAGGAGTCTGTTGTGAAAATTAAAATGAAATAAGGATGTGTGGAAAGCTTTACACACCAGGAAGGGTGATATAAATGTTAATTATTTACTTTGACAAAGAGTGGGCAACCCACACAGCCTTATTTTAACAAAGTTGAATTAGAATGCTCTCCTGAAAGAAAAGTCATAGCTACTCATGATATTTCTGGGTTTCACACTGACTCATGACCTAGGAGTCTGGTATTGACATCAGTGCTCTTAACTTCAAAATTCATATTTTATGGAGGAGAGCATGAGACAGACAACCAACTTCCTAAAAGCAAGTGTCCTCTGTTCTAGGCCCTGAACTCCACTGGAGTCTTTACTCTCTGAACTCAAGGGAAGCTACTTGCTCACTGGCAGGTAGGCTAAGTGGGCTGCTGACCAGCACAGGTAAGGACTTAGAACACCACCACCCAAGAGTGTCAAACCCAGTCCAGATGTTGTGAAGGCTTAGGTTCATTTCCAAATGACTGGGAAGGACACCGCGATTCTTCCCCTGAGATTCGCAAACAGGCCACTGAGCAGAGTACTGCTTTCTACAGACACCGGGGCTTCATGGGGTTGTAGCACAGTGATGGGGTGGAACCAACTTCCTAAATGCAAAGCACTAACATACCCCAAGCCAAAAGTGAACTCGCTGGGTGATTTAGGCAAGTCACTTAACTTCTCTGGGCCTTAGTTTTCTCATTGGTCGAAAGAGGTAGTTGAACTGCATGATCCTTAATTTCCCTTCTAGCTCATTGATCAACGGCTCCTCGCCCTGTTTTCTAGCTATCAAACCAAACCTCCTCTTTCTAAGCAACAGGCTGCCAGGTCTATTTCTTGCTGTATAACATCTGATGGAGCTCACAATCAAAGGTAACCACCTGAAACTTTTTCCTTTCTGCCTTTAAATCCAAAGAAGAAAGAAGGCAGTACCCACAAAAGGTTATATAAGTAAAAGATACACTTCTTTTGGGTGATATTTTAAAATTATCTGGGCTAGAGAAAAATGGTACCTTTTGATAAAGTTGCAAGACTCCTTATATTATATTTCACCTCTCTCTCTCTCTCTCTCTCTCTCTCTATATATATATATATATATATATCAGACACTTTGCATGGGAAAAGCAGAGAGATATATATACTAATATATAATAAAAGGGTAATATGCAAATTGACCCTAACAGTGGAACCACCGGGAACGACCTGTCGCTATAATGCGCACTGACCACCAGGGGGCAGATGCTCAATGCAGGAGCTGCCCCCTGGTGGTCAGTGTGCTCCCACAGGGGGAGCGCCACTCAGCCAGAAGCTGGGCTCACGGCTGGCGAGCGCAGCGGTAGTGGCAGAAGCCTCTCCTGACTCCACTGCAGGAGGGTGGTAAGGAGTGAGGGGTCCCGGACTGCGAGAGCCCCGGACTGCAAGAGGGATGTCTGACTGCTGGCTTAGGCCCGATCCCCAGGGCCTACTAGAGGGCACAGGCTGGGCTGAGGGACACCGCCCTCCCCCGCCCCAGTGCATGAATTTCAAGCACCAGGCCTCTAGTATATATATATATATATATATATATATATATATATATAGAGAGAGAGAGAGAGAGAGAGAGAGAGAGAGAGAGAGAAAAAAGAAGAAGAAGAAGAAGAAGAAGAAGAAGAAGAAGAAGAAGAAGAGAGAAGAGGGGATTTATTTCCAGTTAATGCTTTAATTTCTAACTTAGCAATATGACAGCAGTTTTAAATTAATACTCTTAAAGCTAAAAGGAAAAGTCTCCACGAATACTCTACCCAAAGCAGGGCTTCTAATACAGCAAGACTGCCTGACTCTATTTAGCCCACCATGCCTTCCAGTAAAGCAAAGGCAATGTAATGAAAACGCCACGAATTTATCACTGTCCCTGTTATCAGTAGTTGCAGAGTTATAGTCATCACGGAGCAGAGCACTTTAGGAATGTGATCTGATATTTCCAATCAGTGCCAGATCTTGGACCAATTAACTTCCTTGATGGACTTCTTATTGTCTCTTGGTTTCTAGGGAATTGTCTGGATACCAAGTTTATTTTAACTTTTTTTTTTTTTTGGTGGGGGAGGGTAAGAAATGGCATCTTTCCTCTTCCCTAGACATGCCAATTGCCAAGCTAGTTTTCAAAGGCCTGCATTCCGGACTGGTCCCCAGCCACAGAGATGCCCCTCTGCCGCTTTGCCAATACTCAGCCTGCATGTCTGCTCTTGTCCTCTTTCACAATGACAGTTGTTGAGAAAGACATATTTCCAACATGGATAAGGTCTGTGCTAGACTATAAAACAAAAAGAAAAACAAAAAAAAAACACAATAAAGAATACCTAAAATAAAATGCAGCTAAGTTTTTCTTCCTTCTGTTTTAAAATATGCCAATGTTTCCACATTTCAAGTGAATTTGTATGGCAGGGACAGGGAGATGTACTAAAGGAAAATCAACAAAATCTGTAGTTGGCCAACTAGCCATGAGTCTACACTAGCCCCACACATGGACTCAGTTTAAGTTCTAGAAAAGGAGGGCTCCCACTCTGAAGGCTTTCATAAGCCTTACTCTCCTTCCTCACTAGACGCCTGGGTTTAATAAGATGTTCACTGGCCAAGCCTTGAGTTCCTGGGCAAATGGCTTAGCCTCCCTGAGCCTTCGTTTTCTCCTGTATAGAATGGAGATAAAATTCTCTGTGATAAGTTTAGAGTAAGACCAGTAAGAGATTTCTCATACCCAGCATAGTGTCCCCATAGACACCTGTCCCCTCTCCATTAAAGATGTTTCTAAGGCAGACACTTTGCACGAGCTAAGCAGAGAGATATCCCATGGGCGGGGACAGGCATGCCCATTAGGGCAATGTTGTTAAACAGGTGGATAACCTGGTAAATGAGGGTTTGAGAGCTCAGACAGAACTTTCACAACAAAATCTGGAACACATAACCTCCTTCCCACCATTCTCAGTAAGCATCCTGCGCAGAAAGTTGCTGTCTCCTGGGTCCACTCGCTCCTACTTGTCCTTGTTTTTGATGCCTTATTGTAAGAAGCTAGTAGTTAAAACAGCAACTTAAATGTAGCGCATGAACACTAGCTAAGAAACAAGGCCCAACATTTAGGCTCTTTCTTTTTAAAAAAATATATTTTATTGATTTTTTACAGAGAGGAAGGGAGAGGGATAGAGAGTTAGAAACATCGATGAGAGAAAAGCATTGATCAGCTGCCTCCTGCACACCCCCTACTGGGGGTGTGCCCACAACCAAGGTACATGCCCTTGACCGGAATCGAACCTGGGACCCTTCAGTCTGCAGGTCGACGCTCTATCCACTGAGCAAAACTGGTTAGGTCTAGGCTCTTTCTTTTTAATGGCTGACAACTGTTTCATAAAGAACAAAATATCATTTTGTGCTGGCCCTGTGCCCCCTGCCCCTTTCCTGAGTTGTCCTGTGAGCTTGGTCCATTCCTCACATTGCCCAGGAGAGAATCTACACAGGAGGCGGACCAGGGACGCAGCCGACCAGGGCCTTACCAACATGATGTTACAAAACAATGTCCTTGTCTAGGACAAAGGAGCTATTAATGATAATCAGTACATATGACTGAAAGTGCTCCAAGTAATCTACGGACTTTGTTTCAAAAATTCTTAATGGACACTAATGCTTTGGGTTCACTCGAAAGAGAAATAAATGATGTGCCAGGGTTGCAGGGACCAAGGACAACAGGCAGAAGGCATCAAGGCATTAGCAATGTTCCGACAATCAAACATTTAATAATTGCATAAAAAGCCTTTAAAAATCATTTAGAAATACTAATTATGAAGATAAATAATACTTTAATGTGAGCTTTCTTTTATGTTAGATGTGAGCCTAGGTTGAGCTGTTTCAGTAATAATACTTCAGCCCTTTTACCAATCAAGGTGCTTTTTACAACATGACAAAAAGTGCCATTTTAGTTTGAAAATGGTTATTGGTATGGATAAGAGAACTTTTTTTTTTTTCAGTTCTTTGAATTTAAAAAAAATGTGTATAACTTTCCTCCATCTCTAGGTCATATGTCCTGACATTTGTACTCAGAAATATCTTTTAATTTTGGACAGACGAGCCAGCGCTATATTCTCTTTCAAGTCCTGCCTTGATTTTTGACAAACCAGTTCCAAGGATAAAACCTTATTCCTGGTCCCCCAGCAAAGTCAACATAAAGAGACCCTCAGTTTTATCCTAGAGAGAAATTTTGAGATTCAGCTTATTGGGGAAATACCCACCTTGTCTCTTAGAGCTTACCATTCAATGCATGATGAAAAGTCCATGCCTAAGGAGCGAAATTTCTCCTCCTATGCCTTGCTGGTGCCAAATGCTTGACTAGCGCTCGTGGACAGTAAGAATAATACGAATCCTTGCTCTTTCAAATGTCCCTTTTTGAATCTCTATATGGAAAATGGAGCTACCCATTAGATATTACCCAGTTGACTTAAATTTGATCTTGGCGCTCTGAGCAGGAATGTGGGAAATGACAGCTATGGACACTTCCAGCTGAGCCTTTTAGAACTGAGCAGTTTTATCTTATAAGTAAATAGTACAACTCAGGTAAAAATCAGCAGCTCTTACCACACTTTTCCAGGAAATGCTTTACTTTTTGTACCTCTGTAATCTGTTGAAATTGTTTATCTTTGTCACGAATAGGGGCAGGTATCGACTTGAACTGTCTGTAGGTGACTTGCCTGGATGCTGCCTAACACGTGGCCAGCGCTGCAATCCACACGCTCAAAGCTACCAGAACTGGTTGGGTGAGGATGACCCAGAGATTATAGAGCTGGGCCCCAAAGCAAGTCAGGCACCGTGAACATTTTTCACATCTTACGCCCTTGTGTAGGCAACTAAATCATGCCTCCTGGAGCATGGATCCTGATCAGCCTACCAGGTCCAGGCAAGTAATGACTGAAGAAATTTCACCTGGTCTGCAGCTACCCCAAAACCAAAGCCTGGATATACCAGGGGTGTAGTTATGGCCAAAGAGGAAACACCTCCAGGGATTCACTTATGTCCTGAATCGCCTAGAAAGAAGAGGGAACCCGCTGAAGTGGAAACAATCGGAATTTGGTTCTAAATTGGGGTCGGGGGTGGGAGGGGGATGAGTTCCACAGTCAGAACCAGGATGAACACTAAGAGCCCCAGGATCCAGTGGGATAGAACTGAATACTTAGAAATGGAGAGGTGGCTTCAATCATTTCTTAACACAGGATGTCACGGGTCTGTGCAGGAGTTCTGAAAATTATTATCATCTTGAAGAAGAAAGATGAAAATGTCAATGAAATATGTATTTGCAGACCCTTTACTCTCCTCTGCTGAGAGAATTTTACATAGTTTGTCTGGACTGGCCACTCCTTGGCGACAATTCAAGAAAAGAAAGTAGTCACCAAGGCCTTTCCTTTGCACTCGAAGACGTTGTCTGTGTGGATGGTGATTAGATTAGGTAACCTCTTTTCCCATGTGAGAGTTGGAGTCGGGAAATCTGATTCCAGTCTCAGCTCTGCCATGTGCCCCTGTATGAGTTTGGCTAAAATAATCTCTCTGAGCTTCAGTTTCCTCATCTCTAAACAGAAGGGAAATTATTTTCTTCTTTAATTCGATCACTAGCAATGTAGGCTTCTGAAAATAATTACAGATGTACTCAGAAAGTTTTCATCACAGCATTGCTTCTATCAGCAAAATGGTAGGGAGGAACGATCCAAATGTCAACAGCAGAGAGGGAGTTACATAAACCACAGTATGTCTACACGATGGAATACTCTGCCATCCTTAAAAGAGTGAAAAGTTAATTGCACCGAAAGATGTTCTAGCTGTCTTAAGAGGGAAAAGCAGTCAAAGTTCCAAAGCACAGTGTGATTCTACTTCTGTCAAAAGAAGAAAAAAATTTTAGACAAACTGTATAGAAAAGAGACTAAAAAATATGCAGCAGCATTCCATTCAGATCTCTGCTCAGATGTCACCCCTTCCAGAGTGCTCCCAGATCAGCTTTTCTAGAATTGTGCTCCCCTCCCCATTATCCACTTTTCTCAACTGCACTTCTCTCCTTGTGATATTCTATTAAATAGTTGTTTATATCTTCTCTTAAATGTCATCTCTTAAAGTTAGCGACTTCATGTTCCCAGATTATCACTGTATTTTCAGTGCTTAGAATGGTACCTGGCCCATAGTCGGAGCTCAAGAAAATTGGTCAAATAAATGAATGGGTGGCTTCCAAAAGCCACACATCTAGTTTACCAACTGTGACCCCAACGCCTAGGCCTCTAGAAATATACGAAGAACACAGGGGGACATAGGCGGTGAGGCAAGTGCTCAGTGAGATGGTCAGGGGGCACAGAAGGGAAGGTTTGCCCAGGCGAAAGAGAAAAATATGAAAGGAAGGCTACAGATAAAAGGGAGAGGGGAGAGAATACACACCAACCGCAGGACCCAGGGGTCAGACAATCAATAGGAAAGTTAAAATGGCACTTTTAAACACTTCTGATAAAATCAATTTGGTCATTACCAGAGCAGAACACAGGGCACATAGGCCTCGTCTGGTAGAAAGATCTTTATGATCTTGTTAACGGAGTCCCAACACAGAAGCTGTAAAGGTTATAACCTAACTTGTAAAGCTAATCTCACATTGGCTCTGGCATAATAAAGAACCTGCAGAAAAATTCCCTCTTAACCACATGCTCTAGCAAGGAGAGCTTGCACAACTCCTCACACATGGGAATTTAGGAGAGTTTAACTCTCCCATTTCTGAGATTGAGAAAGCAGTTTTGAAAACAATGACCTCAGCACTCAGAGCTCTTAGCTATAACAGCTTAGGGTTAACCTGTGTTTAGCAATCTCCCTTCTATTCACAGTGATTTAAAAATAAAAGCCAGGATGTCATTGCACTGAATTATACTGGGATCAATAGCCAAACTTAGTGTTTATTTTTTAAAGATAGTTCTGTTTTCTATTTGTATATCCCAGATTTTAAATCCTTATATTATTATTATTATTATTATTATTATTATTATTTGATATGTGACTTTGAGGTCATTCTTCTTAAATAGAATACATAACATCATTTCTTGATTCATACTCTTCTGAACCACGTGGTCCAAGTCATGTCTCCCGGAGTGGAACAGAAAGGGAAAGTGAGTTTACTAGTGTGTCACAGAGTGGGTCCAGAAAACAAAACAAAGTAACAATTACAAACCCTCTGAGTGGCCTTGAAAAGAAAATGAGGGAGAATGTGAGTACAGCAGGCACAGAATTGCATATTGAAATATGAAACGTGCAAGGATGACATGATACTACGTCTGAGATGTGCTTTAAAATGCTCCAGCAAAGAAAAAATGATAAAAGAAGCAAGGGTGGCAAAATCTTGAAAAGCGTTCAATCTGGGTGTTGGGTGTTAGGGAATTCATTGCATTGTTGCCTCTCTTTGTGTGTATGTTTGAAATTTTCATAATAAAACGTCCTTACTGGCTGGGAAACTTTTTACAAAGAGGCTCAGTCTCCCTGGTGTTAAGTGTGTGAGTGACTGTGACTGCGCATCTGCGTATGCAATGGCGGCATTTCCTGAGGGAGAGTGCTACTCCCTCGAGTCCATTCTAGTGCTTTGGAGAGCAGATACTTTCAGAATATACGTATTTAGCCATCCATCTTCTCCTGTTTATGAAAAGAAACATTTAATACCTTTCATTCCTCCTCCTTACATTCTTGTTTTTAATGAGTCTTAATCGCTCCCAATCATGATTTTGTCAGCTAGGATACATTTTAGGAACATAAGCTCCTTGGTTGATGAGGGAATACGGAATTTGGTATGGCCGTGTGAAGAAAGCATGCGGTAGAAAATAAATCGGACCTGACTTTGAATCCCACCTTCCTCTCCCCTGGCCCTCTGCTACCTTTTTACTCTAGTTTTAATGGGTCTGCCCTCTTGGATAATCCTTCACTAGGTTCTCTTTGCTCTCAGCAGTCCATGTTTTGTTGACCGGATAAAAGTCCCATCGGTGGCATAGAATAGCAGCCACTCTTGAAAGCAGGCCACTATCTAGAAACCTAAACACAATCAGACATCCCCTGGTTAATGATCTCAAACAAGAACCTGAGAAATCCTGCTACTCTCCTAAGCAGTTATTTTAAGGCATATGGCTGCTTCTAACTTGCAGGTCAGCCCCTTTACAGATAATTTCAATTCATCATTCAGAAGAGCAATCCGATCCTCATTCAAACTAGATGTAGCATTTCCCCATCAGTTTGTGTGTGTGTGTGTCCTACATTTTTAATCACTTGAAGATTATTCAAGGGCAACTTGCAGTTAACCATTGTAACAGCGTATCCATTGTTGCACAGTTGACAGCCTATTTTCAACCTCACTTCTGATTTCCTCCTCTCCCTCTGTGAAGTAAGGAGTGAGGATTTTGTTCAGCTGTTTTTCAGCGAGGAGAATGAGTGTCAGAAAGATGGAGGGGCTTGTTCAAAGTCGACTGGCCCCCGTGTGGCAGAGCCAGGGCCAGCGTTCAGTCAGCGGCATTTTCTGCGGTCGTTGCAGTATTTCGTCTTTTGGGAATCCTTTATGTGCTCCTCCCAAGCCCACATCAAGAGCCAAGGCATCCAGCAAAACCCATCCGAGATGCACATCTGTATCCTGGCTCAAAAGCCCTGTGGCCGCCTCCCCCTTCTACCAGCATCAACTTTTTCACTAGTAGGCTCTCCTAGCTTTACAGTCTGGCAGTGCTTTCTCCTTTTGTGCAGTGCAGATGTTGTACTGCTGTGTAAGTAAGCGACCCTCTGTTCTACCCCCTGGTAAGCAAGATGCTGGAGGGGACTGGTCCATGCCTTGAGGACATTCCTAGCTGTCAGGGTGAGAGATGGGACCACTATGGCATTATCCAAATACAGTGGATCAACTCTGCCCCACAGAGCCATGTGCTCCACTCTCTGCCCTTTCACCCACATAGCATAAAAACTCTCTCAATGCCTTTATGAATTTGGAAATCAACCCCTATCCAGTGAGGTAGCATTAGTTACCTCTAATCTCAGAGCTATCGCTAATTTGAGCTCAGTGCCAAAGGAAAGCTTGAAACTACTTGGGCATCTGATGAATGAACAATGTATGAACAATCTGATCTTTCAGCTCAAAGTGAAATTTGTTCAGACTTGCCATATACAGGAGTGGGCAAAAGTAGGTTTGCAGTTGTGAGTTTGGGAAACACAGAGTTTATTCTTGTATGATTATTTATTAATTATTGTGTTCTTTTCCATATGAACAACTGTAAACCTACTTTTGCCCATCCCTGTATACTGCCTTTCGCTGGCTGCATGCTTGTCTGTTCTCTCCCTGCCCCTGCTGTCAGGCACTATGTTAGATGATGGGGATACAACAGCAAAGAAGATAGCGATAGTGTCCCTCCTCATGGTGCTGAGGGGGAAGAGCCTACAGTATGAGTGTCAGCTGAAACCTCAACTGGTGACCCAAATACCATTCTGCACCAGCCCCATTTATGTTCCTAGAAGTCATCTCTTCTCTCCATGAAGCCCAAATACTGCTCTTGATATACATGAGCTTTGGAAGCAAAACGTGTTTTGGGGGCACAGGAAAAAAAATGCAGGCTATGTTAATTTAGCCCAACCCTTAGCATATTCCCTTTCATCCTTGGCCACTGGAGGTCCTGTTGACTTTATTTAAGTGCCCATGTCCATCAAGGAACATACGTGACAGGGATCTCTTCCTGCTTATAGGCAGGGTATCCCCCCAAATGTACACACACACTTTGAATAATTATAAAGGCAGTGTTTATTAAAATATGTTTCATTTTCAAAATTGAGCTACCAGCTGTTAAAGTGTGTATATTTTTGGGGGGACACCCTGTATCTTCCCCTACAAACATCTGGATTTTTTCATTTGCATTTTTAAAAGATCCTTATACATAATCTAAATATTCCAAATAACCTCTTCAACTTCTATAAGATGAAGAGAACTAATTCGGTTACTCTTCATTTGCACAAATGAAACCTGTGCCTCAGTTTCCATGGCAACAGAACAAATAAAACAAGTCATCCCCTGATGCCAGTATGACAAAGGTCGGGTGGCTGGGAACTCGAGGAAGCTGTCAGCCCACTCAATGTCCTCCAGGTTCTAACGTTTTTCCCCCAAGAGTCATACTGGTGTCCCTTATTGAAGGGGGCTCTAAAAATGGCTAGAAGCGGTACACAGATGAAGCAAGGAAACTTTCAGGATGTTAGTTCCAGCAAATGAAGGCAGGAGTGACTAATCAGAATGAATGCGGCTGAGCCAGGAGCACCAACGTCAGAGCTCATCAGCCTCAGACAGCGAGTCTGGCACCAGGCCCTGCTTCTGCGACCACCGGGCCTCAGATAAGCCGCCGCCCTGCGGAGAATCCCGACACCACTTCTAAGCCGGCAGAAGTCTTATTATTATTACATATTATGCGGAAACTCTGAGCCTTACTGTAAGTCATCATTTTATATAGTTTTAACAGTGACAGTGAAATCCTGCCACGAGTGGCACTGTCAGCTTCTCTGCGAGGACCACCTTTTTCTCAGGGTGACAGTCTCCTTCATCTGAAGGAGTTGGCCTATCAGATCGCTAAGGGGACCCATTCATTCCCCCTGCACTGGACGTGCAGCCCAGGAGCTGGGGAACGGGAACAGCAACAGCATCCAGGGGGAGTCGGTCCTCCCAGCTCCCCCTCCCCACGTTTGATTCATTGAGGAGAGTTCTAATTTCTTTCTGCTTAGGTTGACTTACAGAAAAGAAAAAAAAAAGGACATTCCAGAAAAATTAAGTTAACTATTAGCCCAATGCCCTCAAGCTGCTGGTGTGGATTATATAACCACTCCCTGATTGTAGGAAGGTAACAAACCAGAGGCCCACATTTCTCTGATTTCTTTCTTTCTTCCTTTCTCTCTCTCTCTCTCTCTCTCTTCTCTCTCTCTCTCTCTTTCTTTCTTTCTTTCTTTCTTTCTTTCTTTCTTTCTTTCTTTCTTTCTTTCTTTCTTTCTTCCTTCCTTCCTTCCTTCCTTCCTTCCTTCCTTCCTTCCTTCCTTTCTTCTTTCTTTCTTTCTTTCTTTCTATTAATGATTTCAAAGAGGAAGGGAGAGGGAGAGAGAGATAGAAACATCAATGATGAGAGAGAATCATTGATAGGCTGCCTCCTGCACGCCCCACACGGGGGATCTAGCCCTAAACCCGGGCATGTGCCCTGACCACGAATCGAACCGTGACCTCCTGGTTCTTAGGTTGATGCTCAACCACCGAGCCACTCAGGCTGGGCTGATTTCCTATCCTTTAAAGTTTCCTATCCGGCTCCCTGTCCCCTTCTCCCAGCTCACGGCCGGGCCACATAGGTCTTTGATGGTCTGTGCAGCATGTACCCCTCATCCGCTTTACCTCTGTGGGGGTGCCTCTGCGTATCCTCCCTGGCTCCCAGCTACACAGAGTCCTTGCTTTACCTGACCTCGCTTGCCGCCTTTGACCCGCTCACCATATAACGTTTGCGGAGTCAAAATTCCAGGAACAGCGCCTGCAATCCTCAACGCTTTAGACCGCTGTTGCAAAATGACTGCTGTGGAAGCACATGCCGAGGGGGAGCAGGAGCAAAGATAAAGACCTGGTTCTCCTAAAATGAGTGCAGCCCTGGAGGCGCCTGGATTCTCCAAGGGCACAGTCGTGATCCTTCTGATCAGTTTTCAAATCCACCTACGGAGTGGGAGCTGGTCCTCTCATGAAACGTACAGAGCAGATATACAGTATCTGCACGTAAGGTGAGCGACTGGGCCAGAAACACTGTTTCCCGGGACTCCCAAGAGGTTTCACCAGGGAAAACAAGGGCCGGGTTTCTGAAGGGGGTTTGTGCTCTGCCCTCACTCCTGAAGGGCTGGCACAATAAACAGGGGCAGGGATTTCTCAGCTCCGGCAAACTGATAGCTGCTCCAATGGCTATGCATTGCTTTTTTTTTTTTTTTTTTTTTTGTAGGATTTTGAGTAAGGACCATATTGTACATGCTACCTCTCCTTATGACTTCCTTAAAAAATGACTAAATGCCAAGCCGGTTGGGACAATAAACATCTAAAGAGCTACATGATCCCTAACATATTGTTTTTTAAAAAACCACAAGTCTCAGTTAGATGCTGTACATCCCACACAGCTGCCCAAATGAGGCCTCCCCACCCCAGCCCTCCAGTGCAGCCCTCAACACAAATAGGATCTTCCCAACGAGCTTTTACAAAATGGATGTTAAACACCAACGGAGCATCATCTAATCAGCCCTTCTTATTGCCTCAAACTACAGAATTGTCCACATTTGCTATTTGCTACTAGAAAAGTCGGCTGACATGTGTCTACTTTCTTCTCCCAAACCCTGGAAACCTCAGATCCACTCTCACTGCAGTATTTCTGTCTGTTCTGAATAAAACAAGGTCTGCTCTTGTGTTAATGAAATCCGGCCTGTGGTCCTGGGTTGTCCAGGGTGGCCCTGAAGAGACATACAGTTCTCATTTTTACACTTTCCTCCAATTTCATAGGTTACTTTGTTATTGCACAATCCAGTGCTTTATAATAAATGTATAGGGTGCCTGCGGGGATAGCCTTCATATGATACGGTATCTCGTTCACGGGTCCTCCGGGATAGAGCCGCAGAGTTACACCTCCCAGTCAGCCACAGCCCTGGGAAGTTCCCGTGCGGCAGGACCCACGAGGCTCCCTCGGGATTCCACGCAGAACACAAAAGCCTCCAAAGTGAAAAGGATGCTACTCCACCCCTGAAGTGGGATCACCGAGGTAAGCTGGGAACATGCTGCCGTGTCTGTAGTCCTGACATGATTATGCCTTTTACTGTAGAAGCTGGAATAGAATACCGATTTCAAGTGATCCTTACAAACTCGATGCTGAGATTGAGGCATGACCCCTCCTTCTTTCTTTCTAGCCGCTTCAGCAGCCACAGTCCTGCACCAAGCAGGGGACAAGGCTGCGGGAGCAGTTGCCAAGCATGCAATGATTTACATCACTTAAACAATAATAGTTTTAAAATGGTAAAAAGCTGACTAACAGTTGGTTTGGTTTTGATTGTTGCCAAGGCTGACAATTCTAAGCAATGTCAGTGGTAAAATATTCCTCTCCCCAGAGGCAGGCCACGTCCACTGCCTGCCCCCTCTCTGACTGTGGGAGCATTCCGATCTCTTTTTTAAAGACACATTTATCATTAAAAAATGAAAGTAATGCATACTTACTGTAGAAAATCTACATAAAATATAAAAAGTAATTAGAGAGTTTAAAAGTCCCATTAATCCCACCACTTATTGATAATCAGAGCCCATTATGGCATTTCCATTTTTTTATTATTAAAAATAGCTCTACTATAAATATTCTGGTTACGTATATCTTTGTTGGCATTTATAATTTAAAAAAATATTGCATTCTTGAAAGTATAGCTTTTTTAAAGAATTGACTATCAACCACTAAAGTGCCCTATATAAAGTATTTGTCAGTTTATAATTCCTGGAGTCGTGTGCACCCTCACCAACACTAAACATTATCATGAAAAACAAATCCTGAAACTGAACTCACTAAAAGGTATCTTCTTTTAATTTATACTTTTTTTGTTCACTTATGAGATTGTTTTGTTTGCTGACTTTTGTATTTCCTCTTTGGTTAATTGCCTATTCATAATCTCTGCTCATTTTTGTATTATGTTATTAGTCTTTCACTTGCCAATTTATAATAACTCTGTAAAATTAATTTAATTATATGTTGCTTTTCTTTTTTTTTTTTTTTCTTTCCAAATTTTGTTTAGGTTGTTTTTTTCCCCACATATGCAAATAAAATTATTTAACTTAATGGGGTAGGATCAAATCTAATCAAATCAAATCTAGTTAGTCTTTTACTTGTGATTTCTGCCTTTACTTGTATGTCTTTAAAGACTTTGTTCCAAAAACATATTTACCTGTATTTAAAAAATATTTTTATGTTTTTATTCTTCATATTTAGTTTAAAATTTGAAAATGGAATTGATCTAGATATACTTTTCTCAAGGTTTGCTTATAGGTAAATTATTCCACTCCATTTCTTAAAATTGGAGTCCAAACAATACACCGACTGTCTTATGTCTTTTTTTTGCTCTTCTCCCAAATGAGGTATTGTCTGTCCTGTCAGAAAAAAAAAAAATCAGGAATATCAAAAGGCTTGCAGCCAAATTCTAGGCCCAAAACTGTATGTGTGAATTTGAGTGAACTCACCCCTTGTTAAGAAAATGAGGCCAACATTAAGATTTGGAGCATCCATTTCTTAAATTTGTTTTCCCTGAGTGCACCTGGGCATGTTTCCTGATTTCTTTGTAAAATGGGAATTATAATAAGAGAAGCATAGAACATAGCACCAACGCTTATGCTCTCTGTCACAGATCACCGGCACAATAGAAAATTTCACTTTTATCCTTAGTATATTTAGTATTTGCTTGCAATGAAAACTACTGCTGATATTTGAATGCTTACCAACAAATTGAGTTGATTCTATAAAAAAGGCTCTGTGCGCTATTTACCCAAGTTTGTTTAGGTTAGAATTCTATTCCAGAAGCTAAGGGCGCCATTCACTGATTTCACATAAAGTACGTGGATGGAACATGACATGACACTGCTGCTGCTATTCCCCGAGCTGGTCTGCTTTCTGTCCAGGAGGAAAGCCAGGGAGGTCAGAGGCAGGAAGGACCTTGCAGAGTGGGCTGCCCTGCCCAGATAGGGAACTGTGCTCATTAGGAGAAACAGGAGGAGCAGGTCGGGTCGGGGAGGCAGGGCCTGGGGAAGCACGCACTTTATAAAAAAAACCAGTGCATGGGAAGAACAATGTGCACAGTGGCCATCAAATGGGATTTGAATAACAATTTCTCACTCTATTCAAAGTGTCTGAGATACAACAACCCCTCCTTTTGACTCCCTTTTGCCAGGGCAATTGCCAGCAAGGAGGTATTGCAGAACGCGATTTCAGGCAGCAATGTGTTTCTGTAAGAGAAGGAGAGCAGGGTGATGACCTCGATCCTGTTTGACCAGAGCCCCGATCCCTGGGATCTCCAGCTTTGCAGAACAGGGAGGAAGCAGAGCCGAAGTGTGGATGCGTAAGGGAAATCTCTCATTCCACTCACAGGGAACAGGCGTACTCTCAACTCAGTCCTTAAAGATGTGGGAACTGAGGATAATCTAGAGTCACCACCCTGCTTCATGAAGGGAAAAGAACCGCCCCGTAGACAAAACAAGAAAAGGAGTCAGGAATCTTTTTGCTGATGTATTTCACCAGCAATAAACCTTTTTCAACAAATTAATTGCAAAGTAATTAAGTTTAGGACCTAATAAAGTAGGTCCTAAAAATGGGTTTCCTAGCCCCATATAACGCTGAGGAAAAGCACCTGGTTTCCTAGCCTGTACAGCTTGCCAAGTGGCCCATGTTCTCAAAGGCCTCATAGATTTTTGGTCTTCTGTGTCCTCTGCCAGGAATTCCCCCCAGCCCTCTCCACGCACACACACTTGCTGGGTTGGTTGTCTCTCCCCTTACACCCTTAATCTGGCCTGCTGTGGTCTGGTGTGCAGCTTGGTCACGGCTCCAGAACACTGGGGAAGGGATGGGCGGGGATACATTTCATTCACAAACCCAGGTGCCGGTCTGCGTTACACCCCGAGGAAGGGGCACCTTTTCTAAATTACCCCCGAATGTCGCCTTTTCTTTGCTTACCATTCCTACAGCTTTCATACTGTGTTATTTTTGTTTTTCTGTCTGGACACAACCTTCATGCACACTCTATCCCCCAACATCCTCCCTCCCAAGGATATAAAACATCACTCCTTCCAATGACGTACGGGGACATCTTTTTTTCTGGACCCGGAACCTGTGCCACTGTGCGTGGCACATCGTAGCAGCTCCTTGGAAAAGCTCTCCTGAATATTTGCTGAGTGAATAAAAAATGAATGCCTTTAAGAAACTTGCAGCTCTGAGCGAGCGCCTTATCCTCCTGTAAGTTCCATGACACATACTAAAATGCTTCATATGCTAAGTTTCTGAAGAGGCTCAGATACGGAGCACCAAAGATGAGAGGGGATTGCAGAAGTTAGAAAATTCACAGAGGAGGTGAGCCAGTCTCACACAGAAACGTCTAATTGGAGGTTCAGTTTTCTCACTTAGGGTAAAGTAGGTCCTAAAAATGGCTAGCTCCTTAAGATGATTGGAATAAGATTTTCTGTGGTGCTATGTTTAACATTCTTAGCTCAGTGTGTTAGGGAGGAAGCCCTCACCTTCCGAAGCCATGCTGTTTGGAAAGGGACCTTTTCTCTCTTGCCGTTTTTCATTCAAGATATCTGTGGCAGAGCTGCGGAATATTCCAACACGTCCTCTTGACCTCTATCCATAAACAGCCTTTCTCACAATGAGATGTTCTGAGTTTAGGAGCCTTGCTATTTTCAACAAAGAATTAATTGCAAAGTAATTAAGTTTAGAGCAGGGGAATAGATGAACCCTGTCTATCATAAAGGAACAGTGTGGATGGTGACATAATGAAGCAAGCAGACGATGCTTTAGATTAACACACCCACATGCACACACATAATCTCTTTTCTAAAGCATACCAAAAAACAAAACAAAACAAAACAAAACAAAACAAAAAAACACCCCAAAACAAAACAACACAAAAAACCCCATCCCATTGCTTATATTGACAAGATAAATCTAGGAGTTGCTTAAAGGAGCACTTATTTCTTTTCTCATCAAGTCGCAGGGTTAAGGGCTTTTACCCTCCACGTCCATGGGAGCTATGCTAGGTTTTCACCTTGGAAAGTTCTCAGAGGCCAGAGCCCATCCTATCTAATAAAGAGGGAATATGCTAATTGACCATCACTCTGTCACAAAGATGCCTGCACCCACAGCTGAGGCCAAGTTCCCTTAAGGAGCCTTAAAGAGCAATCAGCAGGGACCTGAGGCTATGCCCTCCCCTGCCCCCAGGGGGCTTGACCGGGGACCTCAGGCTGTGCCCCCCCACCTGGCAGGGCTTGACAGGGGACCTCAGGCCGTGCCCCCTGCCCTGGTGTCAGGCTGTTGGACCTCAGGCCGTGCCCCCCGCCCTGGCGTCAGGCTGGTGGACCTCAGGCTGTGCCCCCTGCCCCGGCACCAGGCCAGGGGACCTGAGGCCACACCCCCCACCCAGGGGGGCTTGACGGGGGACCTCAAGGTGCACCCCCCAGTGCTGGGTTGGGGGAACTCAGGCCATGCCCCTGCCCAGCAGGGTTTGACAGGGGACCTGAGGCTGTGCCCCTGCCAGTGGGGCTTGACGGGGACCTGAGGCTGCACCTCCCTCCCAGTGCCAGGCTGGGGGACCTGAGGCTGTGCCCCCCTGCCTGGCAGGGCTTGATAGGGGACCTCAGACCATGCCCCCCACCCAGCGGGGCTTGACAGGGGATCTTAGGCCGTGTCCCCCACCTGGTGGGGCTTGACAAGGGACCTCAAGGCACACCCCCTGCCCCATCTGGGGGACCTCAGGCCACGCCCCCCATCCTGGCGCTGGGCCAGGGGACCTGAGGCTATGCCCCCTGCCCGGCAGGGCTTGACAAGGGTGGGACTGGCTGGGTCTGGATCTAGCCCAATGGGAGGGGGGCGGCCGGGTCTGGGTCTAATGCGATTTTGAGGCACATGTGGGTGGGTGGGAACTTGACTCTAGGTCCTTTTAATGTGCACAAATTTCGTGCACCGGGCCACTAGTTGATAAATATAGCACTAAGGTGTGCTACAGGGACATGCAGCCGAAAGCTAGTTGCATTGCTGGCCACATTCCCACTGGGCTCCTCTTCCCTCAGTGAACACAGAACAGCACAGAGAACACCAGAGGGGCACACGTGTTCACCCCTCTGTGTTGAAGCACGCAAATTCACAATTAATCAACAGGATTTAGGTGGGGGCGGGGGGCGGGTGATGGGGACAGTTTCCAGCAGGTTTTACCACTAGAAGTAGGAGGCTTAATCTGCGTATGGGCAATTAGGTTGATGGTGGATGCCACCCTAACATTTTTTCCAGTTGCTTCAGGGATTGAGAAGATGCCAACTCACATCACACATCCTTTCTGGTCAGTGTGAATGGAGAAGGTGCTATGGGGCAATTCAGGGTGCCTTGCACATCCTTGTGTTTTGATTAAAACAATACGTTTCCAAATACCATGTATTTGAGCCTGGAAAATTAGTACCTGGGATTTAAGAAACATTTGAGCACTTAAAAGAAAGGACATGAAAAGGAAAAAGGAACCAAGGAAGGAGAAAGGAAGAAAGAAGGTCTAGAAGGAAATACATCAAAATTTTAACAGTGCTAGTGTCTAGTATTTTTCTTCCTCTCTGCTTTTAGATCTTTTCCAAAGTTTTTTATAATGAGTTTTGTTTTACCTTTATAGTGGGGACATTAGAATGAACTTGATTTTGATAATTTAATAACAGCGCTTAAAAGACAAAACAACACACAGCAATTCTACTGAATCTGTTTTAAAAGCCCTCACTGCCCTCAAGGAATTTTACCTCTAATTTTAGGCAACACAGCTGTGACCAAGGTGGGTGACACCAAATTTGAACGGAAAAAGAACACAATTAAGCTTGTGTGTGTTTTTTTAGGTGTTTAGGTTTTAGGTCTTTTCTTGTGCTTTTTCATGGTTTCGGGTTGGAGATGAGTTGTGGGAGGGGCTATATCAGTAACAAGGAAAGAAGGGTGTTGGCCCCTCTTTTCATCACACCCATCCTAAGAGCAAACACAACCCACAAACCCTGTTGTCATGTTGCCTGGGTGGCTCCCTGCAGTTGCTGGAGGCGCACTCTTAGAGGGTGGGGCTGAGGAGATTGAGATGCGAAAAATAAAAACCACCACCAGGGAGGGCTCTCTGGAGCAAAGTTTTCTGTCATCTACAGTCCACTGGTTTTAGCTTAAATCCTTCAGAGAAGGTTTTCCTTCTTCATGGGAAAGATAAAAGCTTGAAAAAGATGGCCAAGAAAGCCACGCAAAGAAGGAGAAGATAAAACTGAAGTTGCGGGTACTTCAAATGCATAATCTAGGTCAGAATGCTATATTAGAAACTCTGACATTGGGCCTTGCTCACTATTGATTTGGTTCCTACCATGGTTACATTTCTGCATCTTACAATATCAGCTTCAAGTCTTCCACATTGAACACCCTGACATGTTGCTCTGGGAAGTGAATGAGCAACGCGTATCCTGGCACCCCCTTGCTCTCCATGCTGGTCTACGTGACATTTTCCTGTGAATGAGTTTAATGGATTAGGATCTGATTCGAATGAGCTCCCCCTGTGATGGCTGGGGCCTGGCCATGCTCTTCTCCTACCCGCAGGGGCATCACAGACATGGGCGCTGGGGCTTCTTCTCTACAGTTCACTCAACAACTCACGTTCAGGTCTCACAGTTTTTGTTTTTGCATTGTGTGTTGTTTTCTTTCCCCACTCCCCACCAATTTTCTTCTTCTCATCCTGGTACTTTTGTGCCAGAAAAAGAAATCAGGTCCCAACTAACACAGCAAAGAAAACTAGGCAGTTTGCACCTCATTATAGTAAGTTGTCCAAAGCATAGGTCATGTTCAACTGGTTTTATCTGAAGACGGCTTGTATTAAATAAGGAATGTTGACACAATCTGGTAAATGAGGTGAATATAAAATGAATACTGGTTTGAGTTTTCCCTGAGATTTCTGTGGACTGGAATTTGGATTTAAAATTTTCCACTCATAACTTACATTATCAGTTTGTCAAATATCACCACAAATATGTGTGCAATGGTGACCTTGTGATTTCGGAGCAACTACTTAACTACAATGTGACTTAATAAAAGGATTCAACACTAGTAGGATCAAAAGGCCATAAAATGATCCAACTTAGAAATGTAGAGCCATCTTCACCATGTAATTATTATAGAGGAGACAAGGGCATTTTATACAATCAGAGGGAAGGTGATAGCAGTGACTTTTTTTTCCCTTGGTAACTAAGTCCTTAATACAAGTTTCTGAAGTTGTGATTCAAAATCCACCCCATTCTCTTTTACCAACCAACCAGTTTTTTCCTCCCAAGAATACATATTTTGTTCTATAGACTGTAAGAATTAGAAAACTGGGAGGTAATTTCTCGAAAGGGAAGCATAATCTATTTGCTTAATGATCCTACAAGAAGCTAATAAGTATCATCCTTCTTAGAAATAATAATACTTTGCTTTTATGTAGAAGCTTTCTCCAAGGAGCACAGAGTATATTATAGCTGCTATCTAATTAATCCTCCTAGGGTTCCAGGTGGAAGGGAGGTGGCAGGTATGATGAAGGTTCATCAGGCACCGTCAACATGTCTCAGATGAGGAAATGGAGCCAAAGCAAGAGTGGTAAAAAGGGCACACACCTAGTCATTTAGGCTAGGTCTGCATGACCTCAAAGCACCTAATCGACTCATTGAAAAGAAGAATCTATCAAGTTGGATACTGGTTGTTGAGTGAACAATGGGTCAGGACCATTAGACTTCATGTTTTGCTCTTCCCCCAGCTGTGGTCATATGGCAGGCACTTTAATGGGGTGCCAATGAAAGAACCCACATTTCCTAACCTTTGGGCTGGGGGTCTCTTCAGACGGAAAACTTGGATAGCACCGGTAGAACTTGAATATTGTTGCTTGACAGACACAGTACCCTGACAGAGCCCATCCACCACGGGGCTATGGTTTTGTTTCTCATTGCCCTTACAAGTTTGGTTGACTATGCTCCTTTCCATTGTCCCCTATAATGTGGGCTTGCGCATGGTATTTGGAGGATTGGTGGTGTGGTGAGAGGGGGTCAGGGGTTTGAGTGATCTATTGGTAGTCGTCCCTATCTAGGAAATCAATAGGAGGCATGCCACACGTCTACATCTCTTGCATCAAGAAAAAGATTAAGCTGGGAGTCTTAAGAGAAGTGTTTGCCCTCTGCCTTAGGTACGGCTCCATGTCAATTGTAGACATTTCGTGGCCAGAATTCTGTGGCACTCACTCTCCAGAAACAGAAGCCTACCCCAATGTCTTGATCAGTAACTGATGAACTAAAGAGGGTGCTTCTGCAAAGAGTGAGCAAGCCTTAAAATAACAGCCGAAGTAGCACTTCCTCAACTTCAAACTCTTTGTAGTGCCAAATTCTCTGGGGAGTTAGGGCTCAGCTAAAATCACTTCCCGAAACAGAAAACCCCCCAAGAGAAAATTCAGTCAAATTAATGAACTAGATGCCTCTGATGTGAACTACATTTTCTGACACGTTGCGATAATAAATCATTTCTGATTCTTACTTACCTAGCTCAGAGTTGTTCTCTCTCTCTCTCTCTCTCTCTCTCTCTCTCTCTCTCTCTCTCTCAAAAAAAGACACTAATAATGTCATTTGTTTAGAAAATGGAGGTATATATGGTGTGTTTTGAGGGAACATATCACTTTGCTGAAGCTTGGGGTTTAACAGGTCAATCAGATGACCCTCAGTTGCTCACTGGAGTTTGTGGGTCTTGGTTTGCTAGGTGGGCATTTACTAGAATGGCAGACTAGTTTACTGCTGGCTATTGCAAAGGGAAGACCTTTAACCCAATCTCCTGAATTAAATCTCTGACTCTAGCTTGCTCCTCATACAAACAAAAATAATTTCCTTTAAGCATCCACGAACCTCTATTTCTTAAAGTCATTCAAGTGGCCCCTAAGGCCACCTCCTTCTCTCACTCCCACATACATCCTCTTTGAATATTCTCCTTGGATCCTTCCTCTCCCACAACTCTTATCTTCTTCCACTGAGGTTCCCTTTGTGTCCAGTTCTCAGCTTGTACACTGGCCATTCCCCAGCCTGGAATATCGTGCCATCTCTCCCAGGTTAGCCTTCCCCCCTGTTAACACTGGGAGCTCACTCTGATTTCCCTCAGATCTGCTCCTTCATCCCGATCATCTCAGTAGCCTCATAGAATTTACATAAAACTAATTGGGTACATACTTAATTTCATGATTATTTCTCATTTGCATACATTTTTTTTAAATGAGTGTTTGCTCAGGCTGGTCCTTCCAAACAAATTCTTGAGTGCTTGGACTGAGGCTTAAAGTTGAGGCTTCTTAAAAGTAGAAATTATCTGAATTTCCCCATAGCACTCTGGCCTCAGAGGGTTCTTTTGTATTATCTGTGTTTGCTGCCCAACTGGGACTTTCCTAGGTACCTACCTTTTTTAAAAAAACAAAATGTCACCAACTTCTCATCCAAGTGGCATTCGACTGTGGCTTAGCTTTACAACTTGAGCTTCTTTATCATTTTATGTCTGTGTGTGTCCCAAGGTGGGTGGGAGAAACAGTTAGAAATAGCTTCTATTATATAAAGGGCCATGAAGGAATTTTCCATACTATGTGCACAAAAATTCTTTCAGTTAATGTCCCAGACTCTCCATAGAAATTCTGACATCTTCCCCGCTCTCCTAGCCCCTTTGAATTCCCCACACTTTCACCCTCCCTGTTCCCAGGGTATAGCAGTATTTTGTGGCTAAGTCTGTTTGGTATTAGAGTTAGAATTATTTATATCTTAGAGCTCAGACTTGTTTATGTAGTAGAATTCTGAGAAGGAAGTGAATCAGGAGATCTATCCCCTAACAGGGAACCAGGGTTGAGGCTGAAAACAAGCACTGATGATAAGGTAAAATCCCACACTACACAGTAGGCTGACTGCACTACAGACCTCAAATAGCACAGGCCATATTGGGAATAGGCGTTGGTGGAGAGCCAGGGCAGCAAACAAAGGGTCTGTGAGCAGGTAGACATGATTATCTCAGGGTAGTTCCTGGAAGTCCATCCGGATGGGAAGCATCACAGAGGCCTTCCAGGAACCACTGAGCTTCAGCCCCTTCCTCCAGGCCTACCCAGCCCCAGACTTATTTCAAAGAGATCAGCAGTGGGCTTGTACAACCTAGTACACCCTAACATTTCCTCCCTTAGTCTGGTGAACTTCATGTAAACTTTCTCTTTGAACTAACTATATTTAAGGTTTTTAAACTCCTACCATTCATTGAGAGTCTACTATGCACCAGGTATTTTACATACAGATCTCGTTTAATTCTTCAACACCACTGAGAAATTATTCTTACTCTCATTTTACTGATTAAGAAACTCAGGGAAATAAAGCAACCCCCTAAAATTTCATAGCTATTAAGTAACAGACTAGGGGACCTTTGACCCTCTGTGCTCCAGGGCACGTACACACGGGATTCAGATTCAGGCTGCTTTGATTCCAAAACCCATCACTTTTCTCTAAATCACCTTGCCTCTGCGCCCTGCAAATGGGGTAATGCCTACGCCTAAGAGGTAGAGTCCAAGGATTTTGGTGGGGAGGGAAGAAGTAACTGACACAAGTGTTTGGGTCACCAGAGTTTTTATCAGGATTTTACTGTCCCAAGAACATTTTGGGGGTAAAGGCTTGGTGGGCTGGACACTGGATTCTAATCCAGGCTCTGCCACTGGACAAAAGCCCATCTTTCCTTGCACTTGGACTGGAGGAAACAGAATCTTCCGAACTTTAAGAATTACCCACATCAAAAAATAGAATAGATAACCCTTCCACTGGAAATGTTTGAGCAGATCATGGGTCAATATCTGTCTAGGATGTGGTCCAGGAGACATTCAGGGGCCTTCACTTGGCATGCGTTTACTCACATTCTCATTGTTGAGGCCCACTTTCCCCCTGCACCGTGGGAAGACCACAGTGGGCCTCTGATGGCTCCTGTGGTGGACCAGAGGGCAGGGCTCTTCTCACTGCACTGGTCACAGGCCAGGGAAGAGGAGGGGCAGGCCCTGCATGAGGAATCCCAGCAAACCATTGACCCTCTGTGCTCCAGGGCACGTACACAGTCAGCACCTGTAGCCCCTTCAGCAGAAAGGGGCCTCAGGGATAATCCCTCCAACTCCACATCTAGTGGTGGGAACCAAAGCAACGCGAGAGGAAGCTCCCTGCTTACCTGGTCACCCTGCTAGTGGGGGGCTCCTTTCATTACACATTGCCAGAGCTTCTTTAGCCGCACTCTTCCCCTGCAGCCGGATTTAGGCAAATTTATTCCAGAGGAGAGTTGGGCTCTATAAGGCCCATGAGGAGGAAAGGGGGTCACTCCTGCCTTTCCCATGTGCAGCTCCCAACACAGCCTCTGGGCCCTCGAAGCCCTGGGTACCTCTTATTTTACCTGGGATTAATTATTAATGTACATTTCTCACTTTGACTTCTAAATGCAGGCCTTGGACTATATATTATATATATTTCTCTCTTCGCTGCCAACTTCTTTTTGCCCAAATAGCTGCCAGCATAGAGCAGGTAATCAATACATCATACTTATTAAATAAATGAATGCATAATGAACAAATGTCAAAAAGTTGCCTATAGTACTCAAGAAGATGGACAGCTGGAGGCAGCGGCTAATTAGAAGCCAAATGCAATAAGGGGTGAGATTAGGTGACTCTTCTTCCCTATTATTGTGCCCTGCCTTCATGGACGCACATACCATGGACTACAAGGGTTTATCTTTAGGGAGCTATTCTCCTGTGGAAGAGGAAACTAGATTGAGGACGGCCTACCATGTGAGAAGCACCCCTAGTGGTGGATTTGATTCTGTCCCCATTCAGCCCTTGTTCTTTCCCACTGTTCCTGGCCCTGCTGGCTCCTCTGGTCCTGATACCCTCCAGTTCAAGGGCTCTGGGGAGATGATACTTCTTGTAGGACAGATGGTTGAACCCCAGATTGGTCCTATAGGTTTCTCAAAAGCTTCCACCTTGGCACCCCTGACCTATTAGAAAACCCGCAAATTTAAAACACCCTTCCTGAAACAAATTACAAGAAAATGAAATGCCAAATTCCTTTACTTCTCATGTTCACTCTGAAGATGCTATAAATTATAATAGTAGTGGTTTCAACTCTCTTTTTTTGGCAACAGTACAATAAAACTATGTTGTGATATGTAATCTACTAATACATTGATTTTTTTAAGAAAGTAAATATGAAATGTCAATGACAACATATTTTTCTTCTATGAATATTAGAAGTGATGTTTGTTATCTTAGAGTGGCTGATATTTTCAAATGGAACTTATACCCTAAATAGGACATGCTGAAATATAATTGTGTTGATTGAGGGATGACATAACAGTGGTTCCCTACATGTTGTGTTTGGATTATTAATGGCTGCTTAGCACTTTTAAAAAATATATACTTTTTTCATTTATTTCAGAGAGGAAGGGAGAGGGAAAGAGAGATAGAAACATCAATGATGAGAGAGAATTATTCATAGACTGCCTCCTGCATGCCCCCCATGAGAGATTGAGCCTGCAACCTGGGCATGTGCCCTGACTGGGAATCAAACCATGACCCCCTGATTCATAGGTTGATGCTCAACCACTGAGCCACGCTGGCTGTGCTGCCTAGCATTAAAAAAATCAAATTATACAGTGTATTCCAAGAGCTAAATATCCAGATATTTGCACACACACACACACACACACACACACACAGGATACAGGGTGGGGTAAAGTAGGTTGACAGCTGTGAGTATGGGAAACAGAGTTTATTCTTGTAATATTATTGATTAATTATGTATTATTTTCCATATATTTGTATTTTATGTCTTTTCTTGGAAATGAAAATATAGCAACACAAAGCCTGTGTTCCAAATTATACAATTACGCTTGATCTAGACGAGTGGCTGCTGTCGTTAGCACAAGTTCTCAAAATCCACACCACTCCCTCCTGCTAGTGGAACTGAAGTCAGGTGTCAACATTAGGTTTGCACTATGGTTTAGATTCCTTTTGGTTTGTCTTTTTAATAAGCACCCAGCTGGCTTAGCCACTCGCAGTTAGGACCCTAGTGCAGTGGTCGGCAAACTGCAGCTCGCGAGACACATTCGGCTCTTTGGCCCCTTGAGTGTGGCTCTTCCACAAAATACCACGTGTGGGCGTGCACGTACAGTGCAATTGAAACTTAGTGGCCCATGCGCAGAAGTCGGTTTTTGGCCTGGGCAAGTCAATTTTGAAGAAGTGGCATTAGAACACTCAAGGGGCCAAAGAGCCGCAAGGCATCACATTATGTGACGGACAGGGCCCAGTGTGAGCTCTGGCAATTCTCCTGGCTAGCCTTCCTTCCACACTGTACAAGGTCTGCTCGGTTCCTACTGCTTCCGGATGCCTGTCCTGACTGCTGCTCCGGCTTCTCTCCCTGACTCGGGACTTCCCCACACCCAGTCCAGGGTTAGCATTCACATGGTCCTGCCGTTGCTTTCCTGAGGGCAGACTGCTCTCCTCTGAGGGAGAAGAATCTTGGAGTTGGAAACCCTATCTCAGACTATGAAGCCCCAGATGTCTCTGCTCATAGACATTGGACTTGTATCCCATTTAACCTGAGTTAAGCTGGGGAAAAACCAATAGTTTAGGTTACATTAATCAGCAAGGCAAACTGATTGTTCATTTCTTTTGCTTTATTCAGACTGTGGCCAGAGCTTCACTGGCAATAGAAAAGATCACACTAAATTGTTCTAAATTATGTAGGAAGATTACAGTCACTAATACAATCATCTCCCATCAGAAAACAAATGTGCTCAAGCCAGCAATCCATGCCAGGGGAGCCCAGGAATTTCACCTCTTAATAGGGCATCCAGCCACCCAGGAGCATATAAGTCATTCCTCAGGCCATAGCAGCGAGGCTGAAGAGGTCATTTGGTTCAAGGAAATGGCTTTTTGCCTCCTCCTACTCCTCTTTACCCACTAAGAAAACCAACGGCGCCTTTTATCAGTTTGGCAAAAAGACAAAGGGAATGTTTAATTCTGTACTTAACATTCTTGGTCCCCACTGTCAGCGTTCCCAGTTCTCAGAGAACACTGAATGGATGTTTGAAGAGTTTTGTGAAACTGAGACTGAACAGTGGCAACAAGGAGGAAAAGATCCAAAACAAAAAGAACGTTTTAAAATACACTGCCTTGCATTACCTGTTCTCCTCATTTTTCTCTTTTCCTCAACCAAGTCATATTTAGCCCATAGGAATATTTTCATAGGAGGGATGTGATGTAATATCCCCATTGTCTCTGTTCAAATCCTAATAACCCTGCCTGGCCAGTGTTGCTCAGTGGTTGAGCATCTACCATGAACCGGGAGGTCAGGGTTCAATTCCTGTCAAGGGCACATGCCTGGATTGTGGGCTTGATCCCCAGTTGGGGGTTTGTAGGAGGCAGCCAATCAATGATTCTTATCATTGATGTTATTTTTTCTCTCTCCCTTCCTCTCTCTAAAATCAATACAAAATATATATATATATCCCAATGACCCTAATTAGCTGCGTGGACCTAGGTAAATAACCAAACATTTTCCAATCTCCAATCAGTAAAGTGAGGTTAATATCAGTCCCTAGTTCTAATATCTGTCATACAGAAAAGGCTTAATGTATATGAGCTATGATTATCATTTACTAGTAACTTTTCTGGGCGAAGTACCTGATTTCTAAGACCATGCCCTATAACAGGATTTACAGTGCAGAGCAATAGCTGCCAGCTGGTAGCCACTGACCCTGAGCCTCTCAAGCTAAGGTTTTAGAGAAGGATGAAGTCAAGGCCTGCAGTCTCCTCAGATGAGCGAGGTACTCTCACTTGGCAAAACTGGGCCCCGCAGAAACCCAAGAGCAATTGAATTAGCATCTTCTTAATTCTCTTTCTTGTTTAAAGAAGGATTGTTCTTCCCACATAGAAAATGTGTATTAGGGGAATCCTGGGATGTCAAAATGAGCGTCTGCCTTCCCAGTCTGACAATATACTGATGTGATCTGTGACCAGTTAGAAAAGGAGAGCACCTATTGAGCTCATGGCTGCACTCAACGTGGTCTCCGTATTTGATAGACTGAATCACGGAGTCCTTAAATTCCCAGGCAGAAGAGGCTGCATGTGGCCCTCCTTTTGCCCAAGTGCCATCCAACCCTTGAAAGTTGAGGGGATGTGGCCCAAATCTCTTAACTAGATAGGGGCAAGAGTGAGACTAGAAAATAAGTGTTTTGACATCTTGTCAAATGAGTTTTATATTTCACCAAACTATTTCTGGTAGCTGGGTCGATGGTGTTAGAAAGTGTTGGACCTTGTAAGACTGATACTAGCTCTTTCTTGTGAGGGAGGATCAGACTTAACGACTACACAAAACATCCCACTCCTTCTCTAGCGGAATCAGTGATGCAGGGTCTGGGCCATGCCTCCCAGTGTACTATCATTTCCATAGGAAGACCTACAAGGTACAGCAATCCAACGTACTAGGACACAGTGAAGAGGAAAGGAGTGTGTAAGGGGGGGGGGGGGCAAGAATTTCAGTTGTGGTGAAAGTTTGAAAACACTGATTACTGAGAACCTTCCATCAGTGGTCTGCTGTGGCACAGTCACCTGTGAAACAGCTCCCTCCTTAGCTAACTGTCTTACAAAGCTTGCTGGCAATAGGTGGGTGGGAAAGTCCCACATTGTTTTCCCAAAGACCTTCATATGGTGGCAGACTGCAAAGAGCTTCCTTGGAGATTGTCTAAGAACAATAGAAGACTGGGCGAACAAAACTATGAAAAACCACAACTTAATTCATTCCTTAAGGTTTGCATTCACAGAAACTAGGAAAATTGTTCTGTATGTTGAAAAACAACAAAACCCAAATCATATATTTAGAAAGGAAATATAGTGAAAACACAATTGAGTTTCTATTAACCTTCCAAACAGTCCCCAACAATAGTTTCTAATAAATTTAATATATTTTATTGATTTTTTACAAAGAGGAAGGGAGAGGGAGAGAGAGTTAGAAACATCAATGAGAGAGAAACATCAATCAGCTGCCTCCTGCACACCCCCTACTGGGGATGTGCCCGCAACCAAGGTACATGCCCTTGACCGGAATCAAACCTGGGACTCTTGAGTCCGCAGGCCGACATTCTATCCACTGAGCCAAACTGGTTAGGGCAGTTTCTAATAAATTTATAGGCTAGCTTATGTTTTCCCATTTGGGTATACATGTGGACAAACACACTCCCAGTTCAGTAGTCAAAAAGCAATCTAAAACATTAGAGGGAAAGAACAGTTTCCTAGTTTGAGCCACCAATCTTGAGCTTCACAGTTGGAAGAAATTCTGTTATACTCTTTTTTTTTTAAATAAAAAAAATTATGAGTCTTTCTCTCAGCCTAATGCAGGAGAACTGCCTTTACCCAGAAATGATCTTACGCTACATAGAACTACTCAGTCAGCATCTTTAATTATCATTTCCCACAAGCCTCTAGGCCAGCGCTTCTCCAAGTTTAATGTGCATACGAATTGCCTGAAGATCTTGTTAAAAATGCTGATTCTGATTCAGTAGGTCTGGGGGTGGCCCTGAGATTCTACACTTCTTACAAGTTCCCAAGTGGTGCCAAAACTTCCAGTCCATGGACTAAAGGCAAAATTGTTGACCAAGTCTACTTAACATTGTTCTTACCAGGGCAAGAAACAGGCCATAATTATGGTTGGGATAACAGGCCTCCCTGGACTACCGTGTTCCTTGTAAATCTTCCCTCATTTACATCCTTCCTTCCATCTCCCTTCCCTCTCTTCTGAAGGCACTTGCAGTCACCCACCTAAAGGAGGCAGTCCATTGCACTGGCACAGGCAGAAGAGCATGCAAACTTGGGTATGAATTTAGGCAACACCACTTCCTAGCCAGGCAATTCTCATCTCTGAGCCACATCTGTCAATACGGGGCTAAGATTCCCACCCATGCACCTGTGATTGTGAGTAAATGAGGCACTTTACTCCGCAGAGTGCCTTGCACTCAGTAGGAGTTCAACAAATATCAGGTTCTTTTCCTTTAAAGTGTCATGCCCAGAACCGGTGCTTCATGCATGGCTTGTTCAGCACAGACAAGGTAGGCATGGGTTGGTAATGCCTAAAGCATGTTAATAACATCTGCCGTGATGTTGGAAGTTGGAAAGCCAGGTGGGCGGAAGTACAGCTACAATACTCTCTTGGCAGCAAGTTAAAAAAGCCTTGTCTTGCTCTACTGTCTTCTGTCATCACTCCTAATTTCACATCTCTTGGCTTTATCAATTAATTTAATAACATTTCTATTAAGCCACACACTGAATCAAATATCCAGACGAAGCCGCCAAGAGTCACAAGCTTCCAGATTAGTTGGAATTTATGTTGAGAAACTGGGTAATTGGTTTTTAAAAAGTTGCATTTTTATAGGAGTTGGCATTTTATAGGTGGGATCTTCTCAGTGAAGTTGTGGCAGCATAGTAGGCTTGGCATAATGAAAATTAGTTCGGCACACAGGCAGAAATAAAAGGCGGTCTGCACATCACTAAGCAGAGACTTATCCTTCTGCTCACCCATCAGTCAGAGATGGGAGAACCTTTCAAGAATGCTCAAGTTCCTCACCTCATCCCTGAGGGTGCAGCCACTGCACCTGCCAACTGCCTAAAGGCTTTCTCTGGTGGTGGACTTCAGGGCGAATGTGACAGCAGAGAAGTAAAGGCATTCACCTAGGGAGGCGATCCCTACTTTGAAAATGAGCCCAGTAAATAAAATAAAAACTTAGATTTACAAACTGAATAGGAAAGACCACTTAGAAGCGGCTTTTCTGGTTAGATAGGAACTAAAGTCTTTGGATTAATCCCATCTGAATGAGTAATGGTCATTTACTAAGTTTGACTTTCCTGTCAAATTGTCATCATGTTGCAAACAGACTTTACAAAGAGAACTCCAGCCAGAGTGGAATGGTGAGAACTCAATACACAAGGCTCAGGGAGGAGGAAATTCATCTAAACATCCACGCCGTGACCTCCTGCTCACCCGCAGTACGAAACTTGGCAGAGAGCAGCCGGGGAAGTCATTAATATGTGGAAAGGGATCTCTCAAAGGCACACCAAGACCGCGTGCCTTTCACTGATGAAAAAACAAAAGGAACTGTACAAATATTTGCCACAAGAAAATAATAAGTTCTGTCACAAAGCTGAGGACTTTCCACAATTGATTCAGGGTACTGTATCATTACCAAGGCAAAGTTTCTGGTTAGTACAGGCTCCAGAGCTATTCTGAAAGGGAAGTGTGGAGGTCAGAGTTCAAGGACTGACCTTTCTTAAGCTTGAAAAAAAAAAAAGATCAGCAATATGTGTGTGTGTGTGTGTGTGTGTGTGTGTGTGTGTGTGTGTGTGATTTCCAGGTGATGGTTAACAACACAGTTAAAGCTGCTAAAAGACATGCAAACTGCTCACTTATGATTCAATGCTTTTCTTCTTTGTTTGCATCTTCATTTGATCAAATCAACTGCAAACTTAAAAAATGGACTTAATATCATACACTATTAGGGAATTATTAATCTTATTTCATTTTGATAATAGCATTATGATTACACAAAAATCTTTTTTAAAAGATGTACATTGACCCTAGCTGGTTTGGCTCAGTGGATAGGGCGCCGGCCTTCGGACTGAAGGGTCCCGGGTTCAATTCCGGTCAAAGGTACATGCCTGGGTTGTGGGCTCGATCCCCAGTAGGGGGCATTCAGGAGGCAGCCAATCAATGATTCTCTCTCATCATTGATGTTTCTATCTCTCTCTCCTTCTCCATTCCTCTCTGAAATCAATAAAAATATATTTAAAAAAAGATGTACATTGCAATTAGTAGCAAAATGACCTGGTTAGTGTTTGGGATTTTCATTAAAATACTCCAGCAACATTAACAGGTGTATGTGTGTATGGGGGGTGGGTGGAGTTAGATAAAAGAACGATGGTAAAGTTTTGATGATTGTTAAAGCTGAATGATGGGTCCATTGGAGGATTGCATTTTCTTCCAACTTTTGAGTGTTTAGAAATTTTTACAATAAAAGTTAAAAAGAAATCTAACCCCAAAGTAAAGAGGTTTTCTTCAAAAAGTACTAAAAATGGTTTACACAACAATACGGACTTTTGAGGTGAAATGCAGGGAGTAAGCGCACAACCCCGAGAGCAGTAATTAATGGCCGATCCTACGTGCATGCCATTAGGCGCAAGCAGCTGCCGTAACATCTTAATTTAAAGAGCTGGGGTTTGGGGAATCACGGCACCGCAAAAAGCTGCGTCCTGCTGCTGCTGCTTCGAAGAACTGGTACATCTCAGACCCTTAAATTTTTAAACACGGCTTTCATGTTTTTGAGAGCTGAAAAACCTTTGAAAAGTCGGCTTGTTAGGAAATTCACCTTGCAGATTCTGGCTTCAAGGATTGGTTGAGGTCCTTGGGTATGAGCAAAACTGATCTGGGTGTGGGGATGAGCTTTCACAGGTAAATTAAAGGTGTTGTATGCTTACGAAGGAGCAGGGAGAGACAGCTCTCAATGTACTGAATTGCCACAGTACCTTTCAGGAATGCAAAATAGGCCACCTTGCTACTCAGAGTCTAACCCCTCTCCCCCGTGTCCCTGCTTCTGTCTTTTCCTCTCTCAGTCTCTGTCCCCTAGAAATGGAGAGAGGCAGAATTTTGAGGGGAGCAGGTGCCCGGACTATAGTCCCCCACTGGTGAGTGGTAGTGTAAAGCTTGGCAATGACCCTGCCTTGGAGGTCTCCTGTGGGACATGGGAGTCACATCTCACACCCTGCAGGTCTCTTGGATCCCTTCTAGCCCTAAGACACCTGAGTGCCTGGCCTGTAATTTGGAGGAGAGCCAGTCTGATGGGCCCACCCTCCACCACCATTCCCCTCCCCCAGAATTGGATGGCAGATGAGTATCCCATTTTGGGTTGCAAAGCTTAATGTGAACAGAAAGGGGCAGAAGATAACCAACTATACACTCTAAGTCCACAATTTAAAAATCCAGACTCCCCAGTCAAAAATATCTGAAGGGAGCCCTGGCCTGTGTGGTTCAATGGTTAAAGGGCTGGTCCTCACACCAAAGGGTTGTGGGCTCAATTCCCAGTCAAGGGCAAGTAGCTGGGTTGCAGGTTCAATCCCCGGCCCCTGGCGGTAGGAATGAGTGCATGTAGGAGGCAACCAGTCAATGTGAGTCACAGAGAAAATCTTTCTTCCCCCTCTCGTCTCCTTCCCTTCCACTCTCTCTAAAAATCAATGGAAAAAAACATCCTCCGGTGAGGATTAACCAAAAAAAGAAAAAAGAAAATCTGAATGGACCCACTCACCCTTTATGAATAGGAAATTTGTCTACTATACCCCTTGGTGGCGGCCTCCATTTGTGATATGCTTCCTCCTTTCCCTCTTCCCTTAGGCACTCTGCATTTTTGCCTAAATGTGTCCAGGGAGTCTGTGTACTGACTGCTCCCCAGGAGCTCAAGAACACCTGCATGCACGCTGAACTTGACAAGAAACGAAGCTTGCTGGCAGCACAGAGCAAGGACTCCTATTAATTTCTTGAATCGATCCTGGCAATATTATTATCTGGCCCAGGAAAGAACAGCTCTTTACTCATAGCATCAGGTCTGAATTTTTTAAAAACACTCTCCACTGCCCGTAAGAATGACTAATAACCGTCGGCTGTAATTTCCCAGAGTTTGTGGGTATGACTTCTGCAGCGTTCCTTGTGTTCGAATTTGCCATATTTCGTCTGGGGGCTTGCGAGGGCTTTCAAACACAATTGAACCAAAACCCCCAGCCGGCTCTCGGTTCAGCCCAGAGAGCTTCGTGGTGCTCTTGAACTTACTACCTCCGCCCCCACACCTGAGAGCCTCCCCGAACGCCGCTTTCCCTGCCTCACACATCATCAATCAAACAACCCGAGAAACGCAGAAACCTCAGTTCTCAACTGCAATCAATACAACCACCTTTCCTGGGGTAGCGCTGCCTGAGTTTTGAAGGTCACGGAATGAGTCAGGGGCAGAAGAGAGAAAAGGAGGCCACGGGTTCTTTGACTCCCTGTCTCGGAGAGATCAGCCTCTGCAGAAAAATAACCTCATTAAGCTGGACCAGTCGCCGGGGAGAGGACAGACCCAATTCACAGAAAATTTGAAGGATCAAAATTCTGTTTTGCTATTTTATATACAGTCTCAAGAGCTAGCGAAATAAATTTGCCTGGTGTAAGTTCTGTTGCACAAACAGATAAGAGGAAATTGAAACCACAGTAGCCAAGTACCTCTCCCTCTGAGGAGAGCGAGGCTTTGCTTCCATTGCAATAAGACTCTTATTTATGTATTCTCATGTACATTATTTACAAATACATTTATTGCTCAGACAAACCAGATTTGTTGCGTACTACTATGGGCAATTCAAATATGAAGTGCCTTGGGGAAGGCAGATATGGGTACTTTAGAAGAACTTGGTAAATAGCTTTTTTTTTTTTTTAATGCTAGTAAACAAGTTACTCTTCTGGTAGGAAAAAATAATATGGCTGGAAATCTTATTTACACTATCTATACACAAGGCTATTTAAACAAACCAGATATGAAACATTTATATGAAACAATTCTAAAACAGATGAATCAGGAATCGGTCTTTTTTTTTTAATTAAAACAAAAGATAAGACCCTTCACAGTTTGAGCAAATATTATTTCTGCTAAAGGACACCTCTGATAGAAGTACCTGATCCCCAACCAGAACCTCACTTTGGGGGCCATTCCTTACAGCCTGGTGATTTGTTTTACTGAAGGATGCACCATAGATTGTTAGTAACACATCAATTGTTTACTAGTAAACAGACTATACCTGTATTCATTTGCTTAACAAATCATTTCATTGTGGATTTTAGTCCAGCCAGTGTCTAAATGATGACAACTGGTAATATTATACCAATACCTTTTCTACAGGAAACCTATCAAAGAAATAATAGCTCATGTTATCACTATTTATTCTCGATCGTTTTCCTCTTGTCTCCATTCTCTTCCCTTTCAAGTTTGCCAGACTATTTTCCTAAGTTCTGAGTTCTGAGAAAACTTCTGTGTGTTATCAACATGATGCACATCATTAACATAAATGCATGACATTATCTGAATATCATTAAAGAACTGAGCTGGTGTTGCAGTTAGCAAACTGAAGAGGAAACAGAATCACAAAGATAACCCAGGAAGCCTTGCCCACTCTCATCACCACTACACTATTTCCTAGAATTTTCATCTTTCTATATGTACAAACAACGTTTGCACAGGAGAGTTTGTGTCCCGCCTTATTCCTGTTGAGAACTTACCTGCAGCTCTCTGAATGTCTTCTGGCTTTAACCCCTTAGGGGCCTGGGTACCCACATGCAACAGACTGATGACGCCAGCAGAAAGCTGCCTTTCTGAAGAATCAGAGTTCTTGGCTCACTCTTGCTGCTCTTAACCTGTCTGACCTCCTGGACTCTAGGCCCCGCCCATGTATGGTATCACCTCCATATGTTCCTCCTTCGTCCAGCTGACTTCCTTGTTGGCCTGGACCTATGCTATATGCCTCGAGCAAGGCTGGACTTCGGTCATTTCCAGGCAGCCTTGCCTTGCAGTCATCCAAGAAGAATGAGGGAGAGGACCACACCCTCGGCTGATGGAGACCTTCTTGTTCTGCTGCACATTTCCAACATCAAACATGAGGGATCTCCTTCCCATTCCTCATCCTCCCCTCTCCATGTCTCACAAACAACGAGAACATTTCCCCAGAGAAGTGTCTAGGGTATAGCAAGACAGGGAGTCAGAGGTCCTGCACCTGAACGTGTTACCACGAATTATTGAGTTTAATGTCTCACCAGATCTTTGCAAAGATGGAACAAGACCAGTTTGCAAGAAACACTTGGTTCCCTGGATGACCTGTCCTTGGGCTGCTGAGAACTCTAAGGGTGTGCAGATAATGGAGCTTCACTTTTTTTTAGTAATCATATTAAAATTAAACATAGATTTTTTTTTCTTTTTAGTATATAGAACTTCTTACCCAAGAATGGAAGCTAAGGAGGAAAATGCCAAGACTAGTTTTTATGAAAAGCCTAAAATTTATGCATAGATACATGGATTAATAAGTAAAGTTTTACTTCAGTAATAGCAGCTACCCGTGGTTTAGATGAGCATAGAAATGGAAAAGTTTGCTGAAAAGAGAGAAAAATAAAGACCTTTTGTTACCTCAAAACTGGTTGAGATTGACCAATATGATCCTTTCAAACCATTTGTGTGTGAGCCTCACACACACATACACACACAAATAGCCATTTTCTTGGAAAAGTTTTGGAAAGACACCTTCCTCAGGTCAGGAGGAGGAAAAAACAAAGGAAAAGAAGGGAAGTTGGACTGGTGGAGAACTTTCTCAGTGAAATGACTTGAAAATCGGAATCCCTCTAAATAAAATAAATGATAGATTCTAAGCAAATAATTATTCCTGGTGACTTTCACATCAAAATAAATATAACACAAACTCCTGAGAGGTTATTAGGGTCAGATTTATGACTCTAGGCAAAACTATACCTAATTCCATTCATCCTGCCACCCACACATCAGTACATCAATCCATGCATCCATGCATCCAAATAACAAATCAGGAAGTATTGATTGAGTACTTACTATGTACATAATCCTGTTCTTGGGCCAGGGGGTTCAAGAAGGACCAAGACAAACTCTCAGTCCTCCAGTAGGGTGAGAGGAAGGCAACAGTATGAAGTATATGCAGGTGTGTAGGGCTCTCCTCAACCACACCAGAGACCAGATAGGTCTAGCACAACTAACTCTGGAGCCCTTGACCTTGTCTTAGACTATGTACTTAGGAAAAGGTATTAATTCTCTTAAGGCTTAGCAAATGTACTAACTCTAATAGCAGGCAATTTATATACTTACTTAACCTCTGGCTTCATTTTATTATTCCTATCTCTTTCTACCCCAATTTACTTACTGAATTTTTATCTTACATATTACATCCATTATTATAAACTACCTCAAATCATCTTGGGAAATAAAGAGGTCTAAATTTCTAAAAAAAAAAAAAATACAATTACCCAACAAGATAACAAAATAATAATAAAGATAGCAATTTTATTATTACTGGCAACTTCCATGGCGGACTCACACATGTCAGGCCCCATTCCAAGAACTTTACAAGTATTTTCTCATTTATTTCATCATAATAAACTTTTGAGATTATTACGATTATTATTCCTATGTCATAGATGAGGAAAGCAAAGTACGCAGAGTTGACATCACATGTGAGTTAGTAGTGCAGCTGGGACTTGAACCTGTAAGTTTGCTTGTGGAAGGGGTCCCTGTGGTTTATCCAGGTGCTCAAGCTCTCCAGGTCTCCTGACAGGGCAGAAGCCCTTTGCTTACTGGTCTGACCTACCAGGCTGCCTCTATTGTTCGACTGTGAGACTCTTCTTACATTGTGTCCTACCTAGTCTTATGGGCCTCCTTGAATACTGGCCTGATTTTCTCTGTGACTCCTCCCTGACCCTGTGGCTGGGTTAGTAGGAGCTCCCATATCTGAGCTCCTGTATTTCTGGAGGGTGAGCTCCTTAAGAACAGCGGCTATGTCCACCTCACTTTCAAGTTGTCAGGACCTGGTAGCATATATGAGCCATAGCAGATGTTTACAAGGGTTGGTGTGGGTTGACCGACTGAATATGGGCCCCATCACTTTCCCATGAACACTGTGCAGCCTTCCCAGAGAGGCATGTCCACGCCCTGGCTCCCTTCTCCCTGCACTGGTCCCTTGGTGATGGCTCTGCAGCTTCACCCCTTTGTATTTGGATAGTTCTACCTGTCTAGGTGATGCTGCTAAAATTAAACAACTACCAATGTGTGAGTTGTAAAGCATACACATCCAGATTTATCAAGCACAGAGAAGCGCATTTTGCAAGGATAAAAGGTCTTTTTGATTATAAAATTGACTTGATTTCAGTCTAACTTAGTATATTCGAAATTGGAATGGGCACTTTTAATTCACTTACGAGTTCAGGCATTTCGTTGTCTTCTCAACTCCCTCTCCCCCCACACCAATTCCCCTTAGAACAATGCTGCCAGCACCAAAGCCATCCCTCTCCTGCTCTGACATGGTCTCCCCATGCTCTTATTACATGGGCTATTTACTTGACAGTTAATCACGTTTTACTTAGAGGTATATGTTATTTAACTCTTGCATTGTTAACTCGTGGTCCCAATGTTTCTGAGTTTTCTCCCATGGACATTTCTTAACAAGAGACCACTGTGACTTGTGTCTCTCATAGAGTCTAGCCATGCAAGTATCAATTCCATGATAGTTTGGGAAAGACCATGGACTGTCATAAAAGATTATGTCCCTCAAATAAACTGAATATAAATGTCTTCCACTACTGGGTCACTCATAGGTGAAGTTGAGGGAGTTTCAATAGAGCATTCTCCAGGCAGAACTGTAGAAGTTTTGGTCAGGTGTGAGTGGCAAGAAAGTAGGGGTGAAGGTGATGGTGGGAGGGGTGACAGGTGGTGATAGTGGTGGTGTGGTGGGGTCCACAACATTTCTGGAATGAGCATATATGTTAGGAACTGGGCTAAATGGTTTACACACTTGATTTTATTTAATCATCACAGCATCCTCAGATGTTGACATAATTCCCCTTTCCTTCTATCTGTGATTAAAATGAAGCTCAGAGAATTTAAGTAACTCAAAAAAGGCCACACAGCTAAGAAGGTGGTGGGGTTGGAGTATGACTCCAGGTTTATCTGACTCTAAAATTATACTTTCCCTCCACACTGCTTCCCAGAGTCACCTTCACTGCATGCACTGGCTGGGATCCCCCTTTAGGCTCAGGACACAGACATAAATGTTGGTAAGAGGCCTAGCTGGCAAGTCTAATAAATGAATGGGCTCAAGAAAAACAGGGAAGGGAAGTTGAAATGTCTAAGTTTCTGATTGTATTAGGATTGCAAAAACAAGAAAGTAAATGGTTCTAAGCAGGAAATTAATGGCCAGTTTTGAGCACCTACTGTGTGCAAGGTAACCTGCCGAAGCATAGAAGGGGAACAGAATAGGGACAGTCATATTACCCAGAGGCCGACTTATACTAAAGCTAGCTGAGCCAGGGGGCTCCTTTTGCCTTGCATTCCTGATGGAAAGTCATCTTCCAATCATCCCTTTAAAGACCAGCGAAGGTAGTCCCGGGCCCGGCCCTAGTGGGCGGGCTAGACGCTCACCTCCCAGGGCCTCCTGAGGGCTGCAGACGCGCCAAGGTGTCTGGGGGCAGTGGGTGTGCGGTGAGACGGAGCCAGACTGCAGGCAAGCAGGGGGTTAATAGCTCATAAAATAAAACCCTCTAAACCAAAAATGTTATTTTAATTGTATTACATTGAGGAGCCCTGAGGGTCGTGGGGTAGATAATCAAAAAGGACAAGGAGGAAATTAAAAAAGGGAAGAAGGCAATCAAAAAGGCCATTTAGGAGAGCCCCTTAATCCTCCATAGAAAGAACACTAATTATACTCCAGAATCTCCTTATAATTAACCCTGATATAAAGTGTTTTTTGAGCAGTAATAACTTTCACATTCACAATCGTTTGGATCGCAAACTCCGGTGAACGCCTTCCAAACAGCAGTCCTCACAGGTTGGCGGGGTTTCTTCCCCAGCGAACCGCACCGTGACATGGCCATCCACAGCCCAAAAGACAAATATTTCTGCCCTCAACTAACTCCACTGCTCCGCTGAACTCAGCCCACGGCTTTCATTTTTCTTTTTGGCAGGAATAGCCCGAAACACAACCATACTTGTGCCTCCTTCCCTTCTCTGTAATTGCTTCCCTATGCTCATGGTTAGCCTTTAATATGACTCGGGCTCTGGGATGGTTGCAAACCCACTGGATTCCCAGCATACCTTCCTTAGCGAGCAGACCCCGGCTTAGCTTTACCTACCCTCCCAGGCCACTGGGCACACACTGCTGGAGTCGTTCTGAATGTTTCCAGACAAAAGCAAAGATTCAGACAGACTCTGCCCAAATCCCATTCAAACTAAGAGCTTCACATTCCTCGCCCTGACAGCTGATCGCTTATGAACCAAAGCTCCAGACTGTCAACTAGAATAGTTCAGAGGCAGAACAGAGCAGGGAAAGAATGCAGACAGATCTACGCCTCAGGTGTCTGGGGTGTCCCTGGGAAGAGAGAGGCCAAGGAAAGGCAACTGGGACCAGCCTGTGAACGGAGGAAGGGCCTGGAATAGGTGGCTTGGGACTTTTTGTTTTTAATGGCTTGAAAATGAAAAGAATCTGTCCCTGTCCTCACATGAACCGGCCACTGCTCTTATCCCACCCGGTAAGAGAAGGAGCAGGATCTCAGATCCCATGAGATCTTGGGGGAGATAGTTTCAATGGGGCACCTGCCTGCCAAGTGAAACCCTAGGAGAGATTCACAGGGCTTCTGATAATCAGCACTCAGAAGGCATTCGTCCTGTCCCCTCTTTGAATGGACTCCTGAGCCTGGCTTCACCTCCTCCCTCCAAATACACAGCAAAGGCATTTGAAAGGTCTGCCTGTTCACCACGGGCGACGACTGCACTTTAACCAGAGACGGGGAAACTGAGGGCTGGGCAACACTGAGCCCGGTGTTTTTCCTCCATCAAAAGAAATGTTCCCGTTTTTTCTTGCATGCTATTAGAACTAAAATCTTACTTCTACTTTCCATCTGGGTATTTATTCTTTATGTAGAATTTAACAAGATAAGAAGATGATTTCTTTTTGTGTTTGTTTGTTTTGTTAAAACCAGAATCCGTAACTGAGAGACAAACGTTCTCTTATCATTCAATAATATTGACTAAGGATCTTCAATATGTCCATTGCCCTTGGACCTACACAATATGGAATAGGGATTATACTGTCCTGCTTGTGTAGGGAGTAGGTTGCTCCCATTCAATTATATATTTGGTTGAACAGTAAGTAATAGTCCATTAACTCAGACAAACATAGGATCTTAGTTCATTGACACTTTAAAATATCCCTACTACATACATCATCATTTTTCTTACCCAAAACACGTGTAAAGACACGCAATTCACTTATGAAGTTGAACAAGCAGATTAAACATGAAGGATAGACTGGGTGTCTCCCAGTTTTTAATTTTTGTAAGTCCAATGCACTTGTAAGTATAATATATCAAAGATAATATAAAGATCTGTGTTAACATTCCCAATTCATTCATCACTGCAACAAGTCCATACTGAAGTGCCATTCACTTCTCAATACCTAAAGACGAGGCAGGCACAGATCCTGCCCTCAAAACGCTTAGAGTGTGGTGGGGGAGGTAACTCACATTTATATATAATTACATTGCAAGCCCTAGCCAGTTTTGCTCAGTGGATAGAATGTCAGCCTGCAGACTGAAGGGTCCTGGGTTCTATTCTGGTCAAGAGCACATGACTGAGTTTCGGGCTTGATCCCCAGTAAGGGGCATGCAGGAGGCAGCCGATCAATGATTCTCTCTCATCATTGATGTCTCTATCTCTCTCTCCCTCTCCCTTCCTCTCTGAAATCAATCAATCAATCAAAATGTATATTTAATATACATATATATAAACAAATAATTAAATTGCAAGTCAGAGGGCAAAAAGTACCATAAGAGAGGTGCAGATTTAAAAAAACAAACGATAAAGTCGCTATATAAATGTAAGATACTACTCATTTCATTAGGCAGGGTCTCCCCTTAAGTTAACCTATTTGAAGAGAAAGTAACAGTTTAGTATCTCCACAGATGGGATATTTACAACTTCCTTTGGGTGGGTATTTATCTAGGTATAATTAATATTGGCAGGGTAAGAGCTGGAAGCCAGAAGGAAGAGGTAAAGCTGATGCGAATCTTTACCTCCTATTTTTTTTTGGTAAATATTATCATCAGCTTTGGATTCAGGTTCCTACATTGGCTCCCTCCCAGATACCCCTACCCCACCTCTTACTCTGGATGTCTCCTACCTCTGTTCTGCCATCAAAACTTCATCGCTGAAGAGCCCTATGAGAGCCACTAAAAGGACAACACATTAGCTGGAGAGGCTCCATCTCTTGGTCACTCTCCTTATTCCAACTCCAATAATACACTATATTTTAACAAGGTTGTCTGGGGAAGGGTCCTGAACCAAAAGAAACTCCGCATTAGGAGAGTTGGAGAGAACCATCAGGAGTCTTGGGTTTCAGTCTGAGATTAGTCACTCACTGTAGTAACCTTGGACAAACCCACTTACTTATCTGAGCCTCCATTTTCGTCATTGTAAAATTCAGCAACAATACCCTCCTAATGTGGTATGTATTGTAATACAAAGCTCTCATGGATTAATTATGTAAATACATTTTAATACAATCGTGGGTAGGGATTTTAGTCAGGTGCAAGGGACCTATCTATAGTGCCTTGAGTAGGTGTGTCCTACTGTTCCAACCAACGGCACCGCATCCATCCCAATTGGATTATAATAATTTCATCCAGTCCTGCATTCACTTGTTCATCTAACTTTGCTGTAAATCTAAAATGTCAAGTCTGAACAGTCTACACTCTATTTAGTTAAGGGCAGAGCTCATATAGTATCTTCTAACTAACTTCTCTACTTCGAGGTTAGTTGCTGACAATGGATTTAGCTTCAGCATGCAAAAAAAAAAAAAAAAAAAAGACTACATTCTCTCTTTTCTGATTTTGTCTCTGGAAGTAGCAACACCAGCAGCACTGAATCAAAGTGGCCCTTGTCACAGGAACTGTCACTTTTCATACTTATCTCTTGTCATCCAAAATAAAGAAAACCACAAAGAAGAGTAAACAGCTAGTATTTGTGAAGCAGTTCTTAAAAAGCCGATCTTGGTATAATGTTTAAATAGTCAGCAGTTCTGTAGGAGGCTCCCGGCATCCCCTCTTTCTTCATGGACCACGGGAGAGGGCCCACAGTGGAGCCTGCTGGATAGTCTCCTCACTCTGAAGGAAGGCGGCTCTCCTCCTGTTCCATGTGTGTGTGTAGGACCCGGGGAATGGTCATGAGCAGCAGGAACTTTGGGTTATCAAGGACAACAGGAAATGCCGTTCTTCTCATTCTGAATAACTAACTGCATTTGATCCAATGGCCTTAACCTTTTATGGACTGATTTGTTTTATGGCTTTCTTCCATTTGATTTAAATCATTTGTTCTTTAAATGATAGAAGTCATACATGTTAGCTGTATAAAGCTAAGAAACATAGTCAGATGTAGAATAAAGATCAAAAGACCGCCTACATTCCTAATCCCTCTCCTCTCTTCTGAGGCAAAACTTTTTAATATAACTTCTTCTAGGCATATTTATATACTAGAGGTCCGGTGCACAAAATGCATGCACTGGGGGGGGGGGGCAGTTTCCCTCAACCCAGCCTGCACCCTCTCCAATCTGAGACCCCTCGGGAGCAGGCCTAAACTGGACATCCCTCTCACCATCTGGGACTGCTGGCTCCTAACCACTCACCTGCCTGTCTGCCTGATTGCCCCTAACTACTTCTGTCTGACAGCCTGATCACCCCCTAACCACTCCCCTGCCAGCCCGCTCACCCCCAACTGCTCAACTGCTCCCCTGCCAGCCCGATTGCCCCCAACTGCCCTCCCCTGCTAGCCCGCTCACCCCCAACTGCCCTCCCCTGCTGGCCTGGTCGCCCCCAACTGCCCTCCCCTGCAGGCCTGATCACCCCCAACTGCCCTCCCCTACAGGCCTGGTATCCCCCAACTGCCCTCCCCTGATGGCCTGGTCTCCCCTAACTGCCCTCCCCTGCTGGTCTGATGGCCCACAACGGCCCTCCCCTGACAGCAATCTTGTGACCACATGGGGACGGCCATCTTGTGCGAGGGCATGATGGTCAATTTGCATATTACTTCTTTATTATATAGACTAGAATGCTTTAAATACAGGCTTATAATATATATATTATAATGTGCAAAGAAAAATGTACATGAACATCCACATATATACGTGTGTGCATGTGTGTTCATGTACTTTTTTCTTTGTATATGGTCCTGTGATTATTTTATTTTACTTAATAATATATCATGGATTAGTTTCCAAGTCACTATATATATATTTGCATTATTCCTTCTACCTGTTGTATAGCATTACACAGAATACATGGAAAGGAATATTGCAGTCTGAATTTTTATGTCTCAATGGTTAGCTACTTTTATGTAAGAAAGGAATGACTCTTTTGACACAAAGAACAGTATTCACATTGCTCTTGAGCATAATCTGGCACATACTGAGGCTAAGCAGTAGTAAATAGCAAAATAAGTAGTGAAACAATCTATTATTTTTACCTCAAGAGACTTGAGAATGCTGATGGGCCATATGGGTGAGCAAGGATCAGTTAAAGTGAATATGGTCATTTGAACCATGTCCCAAACCTTCAACTACTACACCTAAATTTCACCAATAGAAAGTCATTCCTTTGGTTTAAATGTGGTTAACTCTAAACATTCTTTTTAAATATGCGTATGTTTCAGGAATGAACAACCACTTAGTTTGTTGGATGCTTTCCTTCCCAGAAAGCCTGATTCAATCTGAAACATTGAGTATTTCTGGTGAGGCAGAACTCTGAAGCTGGGAAAGGGGAGATGTAAGATAGAGTGGGTGTGCTGAAAGAAAAACAACAACAGAAAAAATAAAAACGGCAAGAGTTCCAAATTAGCTGAAATATCAGTCACCTATTTAGAGCGAGCCCCAATTGCCAGCACTCCAGGCAGCCACTACCAATCGACTGTAGTTCTTGCCCCATATGAAATCCGGTTTTTCATTCAGTCTCAGGAGTCATCAGCTCCATTATTACCAACCATGAGTTTGAATTTCACAAGCAGAAGTGAATTGCATAAGCTTAAAGTTGCTGTCAGGATTCTTTTTCAGCCAAGTATCTGCAGGAGGGCACATCCCAGGGAAAACAGGTCTCTCTGAGCTAATGAATCAGGATTCCTCCACCAGACTGGAAACTCCATGTGGGCAGAGACTTTGTTCCCCTAGAGCCCCAGAGAACACCCAGTGTCCACAGGTGCTGAGCTGAAAGATCATCTAAATCCTTGGTCGGCAAACTGCGGCTCGCGAGCCACATGCAGCTCTTTGGCCCCTTGAGTGTGACTCTTCCACAAAATACCACGGCCTGGGCGAGTCTATTTTGAAGAAGTGGCGTTAGAAGAAGTTTAAGTTTAAAAAATTTGGCTCTCAAAAGAAATTTCAATCGTTGTACTGTTAATAATTGGCTCTGTTGATTAATGAGTTTGCTGACCACTGATCTAAATCAACTCTACAATGGAAAAGAACTCAACTCCGGCAGACGTTCAGTATACAGAGTTCTTGAGAATTAAAAAAAATAAAAGTCTGCCTTCAAATGTCATGTTTCGACAGGGCAGCCTCTGCATATACACACCCCCCCAAAATTAGATATCTTTAAAATAACTTATTATCTAAAAATACGGTGCAATGTTTTAAAATACAGTCACCATGAAGGCAAGTGGAAATGGAATCCAGCAGGAAGAGGATGTGAGAGTCACAGTGTCGCGTTATATAAGAGGAAAGGTAGGCGAGGGTGAGCCAGCACCTTCCAGATTCCTGCGAGGCGGCGGAGTCAGGCCCAAGCTTTCCTCCCGGGGCTGCTTCTTCAGCAAGCAGCTGCCTCCTGCACCAGGGCACACGGAAGGACCTGCCAGCACATTTCAGGGAGCTTTCCTGCAGTTTCAGTGTAGAAGTCTGTCCAGTCAAAAATATTAAGCCAATGAAATAAGCCTTTCCCTGATTTGGCCAGCTTTGTTTCCCTTTGTCAGAGGGAGGTCAAAGCAAGCCCGTCCAGCCTGTCTGAAATGGAATGATCACTCTCGTTCCCTCTCACTTACTCAGACAGACACACACACACACACACACACACACACACACACACACACACACACACTCACACATACTGTCCTAGCATCAGCCCCAGAGGAGCTGACTCAGATATTGCCCTCTCCCCATCGTACTATTTTCCTTGTAAACAAAAGCAACTCTCTTTTGAGAGAAATCTCCTCCTAAGGGACACTCTCATAAACACCAGGCCTGGGGGACCGTGTGGAGAAGCAGCCCACCGGCTCTGCCGCCGGCCCTTTTATTGCCGAGGTGGTATGAGCCTGTTCCTCTGGAGGAATTCTGCCTCAGAACCTTTATAAGTAGGAGACTCAATTATGCTTCTATGACTTCCCTAAATTTGGAAATGGAGCTAAATAAGGAAATACATTAGTCAATGTTCTCAACCTCCTCCCCTACTCACTTCTCAATCTTTTTTTTCTTATTTCTGGGGGTGATTTCTTTGAATTAGTAAAGCTACCAACTGCAGCAACCACAAACAGGGTGCCATGTCGAGATGGGAAAAAGGACGAGTGAGGAAACAGATACTGAATATGATCAGTAGGTGGTGAAGGCCCATGGGCAGGCAGTGTCCTTGTATGGGCCAAGCCAATTCCCTTCAATACTGAATTCTCCTGAGAAGTGAGCAGTGTTACTGTGAGATTCCAAAGGAAGAACACACTTCAATATAGGAGGTCTTTATACTTTAAAGTACAAATATTAATGTTGTCAATATTTGGGCATGACAAATGGTATCCCCCAAGAATGAGTACTAGGGAAAAAACAAACAAACCACGGCATGCAAGTTAAGCTGTATGATCCCACATAAAGGATCATGGCAGAGACATGTAGTTACCTTATGGAGCTTTCTGGAAGACAAAATTTGAAACCTAATAAATTTATAACCTAACAAAATAAACAAACAACAAAATAGAAACAGAGTCATAGATACAAAAAACAGACTTAAGGCTATTAGAGGGGAGAGAGGGTGGGGGGCTGGGTGACATAGACACAGACAACTGTATGGTGATTACCAGAGGGAAAAGGGGATGGAGGAGGTAGAAGAGTGTAAAAGGGGGATAAATGGTGAAGGAAGGAGACTTGACTTTGGGTAATGAATTTTATATATATATATAAACACACACATATATATATATATATACACACATATATATATATATATATATACACATATATATATATATATATACTTCTGCACCTTATTTTATATATATATTAAGGTATGATAAATCAAGTTTGGCTATGGAATCAGAGAGAAAGGAGAGTCATGGAGATAAACACAGGCAATGCCCTTCTAGGGATTTTTCAGGCCAGAGAACCTGAAAAATTAGTTGTTCCCAATGGCAGGGAATTTGAGTTGCCTAACTTATCTGTATCCCACTATCTGCACACAGATGAGGCAGTAGAGTAGGGGGAGAGGTGGAGAGGAATAGGCTAAGAGAGAGAACTGAGAGGAGAATGAATAAGAAAAGAAGAGAGGAAAGCAGAGAGGAAGAAGGAGAGAAAGGGAGAGTGATATGGATATAGGAGATGCAACTCTGTTGATCCTTCAATCAACCCTAGTATTTTTCTGCCTATGAGCATCTCTCTGTTCTTGTTATGATTTTTAGTGTTTAATTATAGCGCTTGTTCATCCAACATGACCCCTAACCAGTGTTCTCCCAGTGTGGTCCTTGGTCCAGCAGCATCAGCATTACCTGGGAATTTGTTAGAAATGCAAACTTAGGTTCCACCCAGGTCCCTACTAAATCAGAAACTCTGTGGGTGGGGCCCAGCAATATGTGTTTTAATGAGCTCTCTCAGTGATTCTGATGCACAATACAGTTTGAGAACCACTGCCTTCAATACAAGCCAACTACTGCATCTGAAGCTCCCCTGAAGAAACAGCTGGATAAATCTCTCATTTAAACAAGCATAGGGACATTCTCGCTTTACACGTCAATATTTGGAGTTGATGGGACTTGAATCTGTCCTCACATCTCTGAACACTGCAAAGACAAGTTTTTGAGACTGTGGTACTGAAAGTTGTTCTCTGCCAGCGTGAGAGAATAATCCAGATAATGCCCCCTATTGGGCTTCCTGAGACACCTAACCTCTCCATGTGCTGAGTGGGTCCTCCCCAATTATCAGACATTTACAGAAGAGTGGGTTTCCAGTATTTGAGAGAGACCCACACCTTGGTGCCATGCTTCAGAAACATCCAGTGCACTCTCTAAGAAGGCCATTCAGCTCTGTGTATTTTGTCATAATAATCATGTAACCACTTTGAGGTGACAGATGGGGCTAGAAATTTCTGTGACACTTTTGGCAATGGATAACCAAATTGTTTTCCTGTAATCCAATACATCAATCTGGTGTTTGTTTCTATACTGCTTTTATTGTTTCACTCTCTCTGCTATGTGCACTCAGACTTGACTTGTAGATAACCGTGGGCAGCACAGTTGGGTATAAAAGAGAGTTACTTAATGGTATTATTTAAGGTGTACCCCTTAGCCATGCAGTTTACAAAAGCGAGCCTCTGTGAGGCATAAAGCATCAGAGAGCAAAACAACAGTCACTGACATCTCTTTAGAGGAGAGAAAGAAGCTGAGTCACTAAGCCCGCAATTCAAGAGAAGGCAAATATATCACAGAACAAAGACTAAACCTTCACCCTGGGTCACAGGACATCTGCTTCAGAGATGTTCACCAACACAGAAATATTTGTTGCTTATGATAAAAGACATCTGTGATAAGACATACTGAACAAAGCATCATCTGATCCCTAACTAAACATAGCTTGCTTTATAAAAGGTTGTATATATATATAATATTGTCAAACACTATTTCTGTAGGCCTTTTAAGAAGTCAGAGACCAATCAGCATTACTGAATCTGTGGCAGACATCATCCTCATCTGTGTCTGGGAAAGCATATGACGTCTACATCCTTCCTGTCTAATTTGCTATTCAGGGATAGAAACTAATGCTAAATACAAAACAAACAAACAAACAAACAACCACAAAAACTGTACTACTCCGGGCCTACCACCTTTAGAATTGTGCAAGGCATCACAAGGGAAAAAAGTAAAAAGCAGGTACCACTTAGGCCTTCAGAAGAGACAAAGTAAACCGAAGTTCAATAGAGAAATGTTTGTGCTTAGGGAAGTCCACATGGCAGAAGCCTTTGTGGAAGAGATGAGCTTTGCTCACTGGGTAAAATTCCACAAGGAAGTTTGACAGGAAATATAAGCAAAGCAGAAAACTGGAATCAGGACCCTGTGCTTTTTAAGATGAAATTCAATACCTCACTTCCATTTTAGAAGCAGCAGCAAAGTCACCAATAGGAAGGCTGATTCAACACCGGAGAAAGACATATTGACCGTCCAAGCCCAACTTAATCCTCCATTCCCAATTCTAAACACATAGTAGATTAGATGTGTCTACACCCTTCACATCAGGGTATTATCTATCACATTTCAGCTGTTACCCCTCCTAACTATCTTGCTCACCTGTCACCTCTAAGAAGTCATCTAGGGACCCAGCAGATGCCAACAGAAGCAGGGATGGAGTCTGGGGGAGGAGTTGTACAGGCTGTGGGAGTGGGAGAGTGTGGATAGAAATGCCAGTTCATTTCTGGTTGAGTGTAGGGTCCAGACTCAATCTTCTGCTTTTTCCCGTGGAATAGTGCTTTCTGGTTGGGTTACAGCTTTCACATTGGCAATCTCAGCTGGTACAGGGACCTAAGGCAGGTGACAGAGGTGCTTGCCACAAGACAGGAGGTCAGTTATTAAGGAAAACATCTCAGAACACAACGACTTCTGTCTCCATCTCCCAAAGAGCCCTGATAAGAGAGGCCCTTGGGCATTTAGTAATAGAAAAAGGACGTCTGCACCTAAACGAAGACCTTTGCATCCACCAACCAGCATTCAGTTTAGAGCTTTTGGCTTTGGTTTCTCAGTTCATGACCTCTGACTAGATAGTCTCTAATTTAAACAAACTCTGATCTGATACTCTTTCATTCCCCTCCTGAACGACAGGAGGGGATGATGATTTCTGGAGCATTTTTAAGGAATTGTGAATCTGCTTTAGTGGTACCATCTACTACATATTATAAGGATTTGTGGGCCTGCCTCACTATCCCCACTAGAACATCAGCTCCTCCAGATGAATCACCTTGGCAATTTCCACCTTACCCCGCACAGAACTGGCACAGGGAAAGTGTTCAATAAATACACCTTGGCTGATGGAACAGCAGAGAGAATTCGGGTTCTTCCCACCTTTCCACTGCTCAGAAGGCTAAGGTCTTGCTAAACCTTGATTGACATTCCTTCCCCAGCCTCTGCACCCTTTCTTGGACCCCCACCTGTGCAGCTGTGCCTAAGTCCTCAGCATCTAAGTGTGCCGCTCTCACACCTGAACCCCTGCATGCTTTCCTCTTGGACCACCCTGTACAACCATTTGATATCTACCCATCCCAAGAGGGGATGCCAGTGGGGTACTAGGGAGGGTAGCCATTCTCATGGAAGGGGAGCAGGGGACAATCACATTGATCATATTGTCATTAGTGCTTCATGGTCTTGTAGCTAAACTGCCTAAAACCCTTTTGGAAAAGTGATGGTGTCTGCTCCAACTCATATTCAGGAACGAGTCTATCATGCCAGGCAGTCCGTTCCTATGTTAAACATTCATTATGTCCCCCTTGTAACTGCAGGATGGTGTTCTCTGCCACCTATTAGTGATAAAGACAAGTTGAAGGCTAATGTCTAGACCAGGGGTTCTCAAAGTGTGTCCCCTGGCATGCAGCAGTTGCCTCACTTGTGAATGAGGGAGAGATGCTAATACTCAGGCTCCATCTCAGACTTGCTGAGTCAGAAACTCTGGGAGTGGGCCTAGCAATGTGTGCTTTTACCAAACCCTGCAGGGGACTGTGCTGTTCACTACAGTTTGAGCCCCACTGGTCTAGAGACTCGGGGGTATGAAGGTCGTGTGTACAAAATACACATCAAGTTAGGATCACCTGTTTGCTTGACCCGAGTGTCCTCTGTGTATCGCTGCTTGCAAGAAAGAGATACTCGCTTTACTTCTGCAGTTTGTGTGAACTTTCAAATGGAGAGGACAGGATACAATCTTCACAGGCCACTGGGATCCTGGAAGCTCAGGCTCTTTGTCTCTGAAGAACTACATACTGGGGCCTAATGAATGAATTTGTCAAGAGCTGCTCCCCTTCGTCAGGATTTTAGCAAAGACTTTGGTGACAGCCGTCCACTTCTGTGGCTTTTAACTGAGTCATTAATAGGATAACAGCTACAAGTGCGAGTTAAGTGCATATTATTTCTACTGGATTGGGTCATACATAAGTAATACAGCTTTCGAAAGTGAATTGGAAGAGATGGCTGAAAAGAAAGACCCATTGGGAGCGGGATGAGGGAGGCCAGACTTAATGTGAAGCTCTACCTTCTCATCTCAGCGCAGCAAGCAGTTCCGCAGGGGACCAGCCGAGGCCATGGAGGGTTCTGCCGCACTCTGTGCTCCGGCTGCATCAGGACATAGACCATCTACCACATGGAGACATTCTCCAGACCCTCCTCCTTCTCCCCCCACAGAAATCAGTCATGGAGACAACTCAACACACTGAGGTAGGGAGGAGGGAGGAGCAAAGCTTGAGGAATATTTTGCAACACAGTTACACCAACCACTGGATGCTTATTTATTTATTTATTATTTATTTTGTGCCTGAGCTAACACCTGCTCCTGCTCCAACCACACACTCCAGGGCTTCTCCAGCAATGCAGAGGCCTCTCACCTATTCTGAATCCACTCCAAGCCTCAGGTTGCAGCACATGTTTTGTGGGCCCTGGCTACTTTTGCCTTCACAGGCCCCTTCCTCCATAAGAAAATAAAAACAAAACTGATATTTCATGACTGCATAGGTATACAGACAAATATCATCCAGGCTGGGTTTCATTAATATATATTCATTCTTATACCCAGATTTCCTTCTGATGAAAAAAAATTAACGTTGAAGCATTTTTGTGGGGCCCTAAAGTATTATGGGCCTGGAGCACTTTCCTAGGGCTGCTGTAACAAAGGACCCTAAACAAGGGAGCTTAAACAATGGAATCTTACTGTCTCACAGATCTGGAGGCTAGAGGTCCAAGATCAAGGTGTTGGCAGGGCCATGTTCTCTCGGAAGGAACATGGGAGGAGCTGTTTCCCGTCTCACTCCCAGCTTCTGGTAGGTTCTTGGTTTGTAGCAGCATAAGTGCAGCCTTCACCTGGTGTTCTTGTGTGCATGTCTGTCTCCAAATTTCCCCATTTTATAAGGACACCAGTCATGTCAGATGAGGGGCCCACCCCGCTGCGGTACAATCTCATCTAACTAATAACTCTGAACGGCCATATTGAGGATGAGGGATTTTGGATTCCGGTGCATGAATTTTCAGGGACACAATTCAACCCAGAACAGGGCCCTAGTCCCTAATGGAGACATCATCCCTGCAAAGCCTCCTCTGGGATCCGGAAGGTGAGATGCAAGTCATATAGGTCGCCAAGGCTTCAGAAATGAGACGAGGGCCAGGAGGTGAAAGAGGGATATGAGCTATGTCTTGTGTTATCTGGTTCTTAAAGGAAATGCTTCAGGATTCAAAAATACTTCAAGGAAGATCTTCTGTGGATCAGCTCAACATGGAGGTAGGTTAATGGCTCTTGAGATGACCCATTTCCAATAGGTCCAGGGTGAGTCCTAACCCTGCCTTGGCTCAGGAGCAACCAGTCCGTACTCTCCCCACTGGGACAGCAGCTCCCCTGGATAAATCAGCTTGGCATTCTCTGCCTTGCCCCGCACAGGGAAAGTGATCAATAAGTACTTCTGGGTGGCCTGGCCAGCGTGGCTCAGTGGTTGAGCCCCGACCTATGAACCAGGAGGTCGCGGTTCAATTCCCAGTTCTGGGCTCAATCCCGAGTGTGGGGCGTGCAGGAGGAAGTCTATGAATGGTTCTCTCTCATCATTGATGTTTCTATCTCTCTATCCCTCTCCCTTCCTCTCTGAAATCAATAAGAATATATTTAAAAATCCTTCTGGGCTGATGGAACACAGCAGAGAGAATTCAGGTGCTTCCCACCTTCCCAGAAGACTAAGGAGCAAACCTTCCTCCGCCCTGAAGTTCCCATCCTGCATGTTTGCTGCGTGTTTTTGGAGCCAAGACCTCCTAGGAATTAAGGAAGAATACAACTTCCATTTTAAAAAAAAATCTCATTTCACTAAAGCAATACTGCCTATGCTTCCCTCCCTCCCCCAAATGAACCTTTCCCTTCTTGCTCAGCCTGCACCAGGTCTTGAATGATGACCCAATACAGAGGAGGAAAGAAAGAGAGGCTTCCTCTGAAGGGAGAGACTTGCCCACTGCCCCACCCCCACCCCCACCCACCTGAGACACCAACCTCTTGTCTCCTCTCCTCTATTGGAAAAGAGAGAAAAAGAATGAGGGAGGCTGGAAAGGATACCTGAGATTATCACTCCCCCACGCCCCCTCCCTTTTTTTTTGCTTCAATTTTTTAAAAGTTCCTATCAGTGCACTGCAACAAAGGCCTCTGAATTCTTTCTCAGTCCCTGGCTCAATGGTTTCATTCCCAAAGGATTCTACAAACCCAAACAAAGTGCAAGCTATGCTCCTGGAACGAGTGCCCCCCAAATCCCCCCACCCCCACACACACACACACATTCAGAAGAAAAATCACCTCACACAAAAAGCAGCCAAATAAAGCAGCACAGCCCGAGGGGGCCCCTACAGTGAGAACTGAAACAGCACATGAACTTGGCCTGTCCATTTACATTGCAAAAGCTCCAGCTCATTCGCAGACACACAATTGGGTCTGGCAACACCATTCACAGCCCTGGATGTGAACCCGCGCCTAAGACATCGTTAAAGGCACCGATGACAAGGTCGGTTAGGCTGTGTGGAAAGCCGCGCCGTCCCTGGGAGATGGCTCTCTCTTGGAGTGGGCTGCGGTAAAAAACAGAAAGGGTTTTGAGGGTGTGCGTGCCAAAATGGGAGAGCTTGACGTTCACTCGAGGAGCTGCTGAAAAGCACCTGAGAAAGGCTTTCTCTCTCGGCACAGTCTGTCACAAAATAACGGCAGTGGTTACTCTGAGCCGAAAGTCTCTTAGGTTTTTGTTAACTTAAAAAAAAAAGTGATATTGTAACCTACATAGCATGACCTTTGGAAGAAGCTAGCAGGGTCCTCCTTCCTCCTTAAAAAAGACCCTCACTGTGGTTTACCTACCAGACTCAGCCCAAAGGTTGAGCCACCCCAGGGTGAGACAGAAGCTGTGGTGCACGAGGCAGTACACTCAGATCGTCTATATTTCCCGCATGATGTTCAGCAGCTACCCAATACACGCCATAGGCCTTCTGCTTGCGCAGTGGATATGGTGCGGTTTCGAATGAATGGAGGTTCTGTGCTCCAGGTGGGTAGATGACAGACTGCTGGAGGCATCCCAAAGTCCTCTCACATGCCTCGCTGACTCATCAGGCACCACAGTGACCATTAGCAAGTCACGTGGGACAGGAAGAGAGGGCTCAGTGAACACGGGACTCCGATTCAATTCCCAGCCAGAAACGCAGGTGGCACAGTATGGATCTCAGAGACAGTATCCTAAGGAACAGTGGCTTCTGCTTAATACGACCTTGAGGCTTTCTTTGCTTTGCAGGAGCTGTGTGCACGCCCAGCCTTCTCCCTCCCGGCAAAGGAGTAAGACTTGTCCACGTGATCTCTGATGGTATGGCTTTCAGCAGGCCCGGGCTTCAGGCTCTCTGGAGGCCATAATAACCAGCACCAGGGCAAAGTGAGATGGCAAAGTGCCTCCTCAGGGTGAGAGTTTCCAGAGAATGGAACAGGGCAGATGCAGGGTCAAGCTGTGAAAATTCTCATCACACTGCTCAGAGGGCAGTGTTCCAGGGCAGAGGTTCTTCCCCGTCTGGCCCTGAAAATACGGAGGTTTATACCTAGGCATTGAGCACCTGCCCCAGGATTCACTACAGCAGGTGCTGGTGCCACAGCACAGTACAGGGGCCTGGGACCACAGCTTCATGGACCTAATGGACTCCAGGACTTGGCTGCGGTCCAGTCCACTCCCTGGAATCTCGCCTTTAGAGCCTCAGAGCCCTTCTTCTCTTCCTTATTCATGTGGGAGGTCTCAGCAACCTGACTTTCCTTGTCTTCTTTCCCCACTTCCTGCATGGCCACAGATGACCCACTGCCCCCTCACCCCCCCACCCCATGCCTCAGACCAACTGCACAAATCTCCTTGGAAACCAACATGCCACCCCTTGCCAAGCTCCCTCAGAACGTTGCCTTCCAGTTCCTTTCCTCCCAGCTGAACAAAAGTTCCTCTCACAGCATTTATGTAACCTCTGAAATCCAACCTCCTCCAGGAAGCCAGTCTAGATTGATTAGAGAGAAATGCAACAGAGTCCCACGGCCTCCCGAGAATATATACATAATTCTAGGAGTTACTGTTTCCATCAGCCACCAACTTCTAGGTGTTCCTTCTCTGCTACCCACAGTGAATGCTGTTACTCTTTTAAAAAGTGAAAGTAACTTGAATGTTTTACCAATTATAAAAATGCCAAATGCTCACACTAAATAGCTGGATTTGTAGGTACAGAAACCTATCTATCCAGAAGAAATGGGAAATCACACACCATGTAAATGTATTTAATCTCGACTGACACATATGACACAGGCAAAAATTAAATGGGGGCTAAGTTCCACAGCACTGCAACTCCTTATTAATTGGTCCTGTTTATATCTCTACCATGAAAGGGTCATTTTTATGTTTAAGTGGAAACCTTAAGCTTGACTAAGACTGTCATAAGGAAACTGAACAGACGCAAGATATCCACTGTGAAGTGGAAGATGAGTCAAGTTCATTCCCATGATCACCTTGCTATTCACTGATGAGTCTAATGAAGGCAGGAAACATTAGTTTGAGTAAAAGAGTGACTGAGGTTGATCTAAGAAGTGTACACAAGGCATGGTGAGCAAGTCTGCCAATCTTTCTGCCCATCACCAGAGAGCAGGAGTCTGATTCTAAGTCCACATCCAGTGTGAGGCTCAGCCATGCACACCTCCTTGTACTGCCTGCCTTGGATTGAAGGTTTGAGGCTGCTGTCTTTATGTCATACTAGAGGCCCGGTGCACGAATTCATGCACTGGTGGGGTCTCTCAATGTGGCCTGTGGGGATTGGGACGAAACCAGCAGTCCAACACCACCAGCCACTCCTGCCTGCCACTCCCGCTCATCCTGGTCCTGCTGTGCTGGCCACAGGCTCATGCCCAGTCAGTCCTGATCAGGAGAGGAAACAAGCCCTGCATCTGGCTCCCATTCCAAGGGGGGCGTGTAGGGAGGGGTGGGACACAATTGGCCCTCCGGGTGGGTGGTGGGATGCCCTTGCCAGGTGGGATCCGGATCTATTCAGCTGATGTTCACGCTGGTTATCAGGAGCCACTTGGCGGCTGCTTTTATATCGTTTCTTCCTTGTGGAGCGTCTAGGGAGGGGAAGCAGCCGTGGTGCCAGAGGCCGACTTTCAGGAGGCCAGCGGCGCTGTCCAGATCTGCCAGTGGTGCAGGTCCATTGGTGCCTGGCCCATTCTCCAGAGATTGGACTTGCAGGACTACTGAGGGAGTGAGTGGCTGCTGCTGGGCTGGTGGGCCGCTGGGACAGTTGGATCAGCTGAGCGGCGCTCCCGCTATGGGAGCGCACTGACCACCAGGGGGCAGCTCCTGCGTTGAGCGTCTGCCCCCTGGTGGTCAGTGTGCATCATAGCGACCAGTCGTTCCAGTTGTTCAGTCGCTTAGGCTTTTTGTATGTAGATGTACCTGTGACCACGAAAGAAAAGATCCACAGTTTCTCCTTCCTTCCTGCACTCCAGGGAGGAGACAGCCTCAGTCCAATTTGATCCTGGGCCTTGTTGTTGCAATCAGAGTCATGGGTTGGGGATGGAGAAGAATGGCAGAAGCCAAGACTGTTTGATTGGCTTACATTGGAGAAACCAGACTTATGGAAGAGAAAAAGACAAGAATCAGAAAGTACTAGGTTTGAGAAGTTTGGAGGAACAACTACTTCTTCTTCTTCTTCTTCTTCTTCTTCTTCTTCTTCTTCTTCTTCTTCTTCTTCTTCTTCTTCTTCCTCCTCCTCCTCCTCCTCCTCCTCCTCCTCTTCCTCCTCCTCCTTTTTTGAAGGAGAGTGATATTGGCAGCTGTCATCTTGTGATGGGTGGGGTGAGGAGATAGATTTATAAAGAGATGTTTTTCCCCAAGAAAATCTGTAAACTATAGATGGAACCCTTCCTTTAGAATTTTCTGAGAGACTGTGGTAAAGCTATAAGTTGCCTTTAAATTCTTTTTGGAAGTGACCTGTGCTGACCCCGGGGACACGAGGCAGCTAGGTTTTACATGGGTTGGTTGCTCTGCATGCTCAGCTTCTGGGGGGCGGGGCCCACATCCATGCAGCTGATTCCGCTATATCCAGGGAGGCATCTTGTCATAGTTATAGGAGCTCTGCAGTAGGAATCCAAAGGCCTCAATCTGAGTCCCGGTTCACCTTCTTACCAGCTGTGGTCCAGGGCATGCCACTTAACCTCTCTGAGTTCAAGGTCCTCACAAGTGCACTGCGGGCAATGAGGGAGACCTCTGCCTGCACCAGGGGCCTCTGTGAGATCAGGTGAGGGCAGTGGATGTGAGCATGCTTTGTGAACCCAAAGAGTGCCCCAGATCATCACTTCGTACGGCCTCTGGCACAGGGGGTACTCAGCGACTTACTGCAATGGATGACAGCACTGGCGGCTGGCGTGGCTCCAGAACTGACTCTGCCCAGGGCTATTAGCAAGTCTTCTCTGCCCCTTCCTGGTATCACCTCTGAGTTGGGAGACAGCGAGGAATAAACTCAGTCCTAGGAAACCTACTGGGAACTGCAGAACTTCCCTACCTCGTTTCACCCGTGGCCGCCACCACTGATTAAATGGAAATGCTGGAGGGCATGATGGGTCCCCGCCAGGATTCTCTTGAATCCAGCCCCTGCCCGGCTACCGCGCCCTGGGCTGACGGTGACTTCACCTGCTGGCTCCCATCTCAATGGAAGGCTCTCAAAGGCCATTCTGTGACTTGTCCTGGGAACGTCTCATTCATGCTGGCTGAGGTCCTTGCTCTTTTTACTCAAAATTAACCCCATTGAGCCCAAAGCAGCCCAGAAGAATCTGAATAAGATAGTGGCGAGTGAAGACCTCACACACTCCAAGCTGGTTTCCAGGGGAGTTCTCTGCTTTCCAGGATTCCAACAGAACCCCATCCAACCACAGGGGCAAATGCGTGGTGGGAGCTGAAAGCCGGCCTTCAGTGGAGGTCTCCCCTATGCTAGGTCCCTCCTAGGATCTGCACCTCCCCATGGAAAGGAAGCCAGACACGTGTACCTGCTGCGTCAACATCATAGTCTGTCTTTTCCTTTTCAGTAACCGAGCCCAAAAGCCTGGCCTATTCTCTCTTTGGTTTGAGGCAAGAGTCTTTGCAACTGGTTTTCCGAGAGGCACAGAGGCTGGTGCAACAAGGAGCTGCCTGCTTTCTTTGGCCTCGGCATAGCCAGTCCTGCCCTCGCCCTGAGCCAGGCCGGCAGGAATCAGGGCCCCAAAGTAGCACCGAGACCTTGAATTAAGACACAGGCAACTCATTCCACTTTCCTGGCCGCCTCAACACATCTGTCTTGTCGGCCTGTGTCTAAACCTCTTGAGCGATTCCAGCTGCTGCGCCAGGCCTGCGGACACAGTGACATTTGGTTTCTGTGAGAACACAGCAGATCAGTGTATTCACCTGTTTCATTTTTTCCCTCCTGCGCAGGGAGGGGGGCAAAGGCAGCCCACACCCGAGGCTGCTGATCTGGAGATTTCCCACTTTGTTTCAGTGACTTCATGCCTTGGCCTGGCCTCCCCTGGATCTTCCAAAACCCACTTTATTTCCTGTGTATTTCCAGCACCCGGCCAAAAAGAATGTACAGTATGAAAAAAATGTCTGCTACCCTCAATTGCAGAGACCCTTTGGAAAAAAAAAAAATATCTGGAGGGCTTTTAAATAAAAAGAAATAATTAGAACCTGCTGAGTGCCTTTACAGAATCTATGAAACTCGACCTTTTCCAAAATATCACAGTATTTCCTGTGGCTTCTGTAGACTAAGCTTTCATGGATTTATAAGTCTGTGTCCAACACAGTCTCTGGGCTCCATGTTTTAAATCCAAAAGTCAGATTTGAAAAGCACAATACATCCTCTTGGAAAACAGCAGCCCAAAAGGTGCTAAGCTAAAACCCAGCTGGAAAAGCATGGGCTGCCAGCTGTCAGGGGTGGTGGGCCATGTGCGCTTATTTCATTTTATTTATGGTTTTAATGAATGGAGGTTTGCTGCCCGGCGGTGGCTTTTCGGATGCCGAACATGCCAGGTACGCCTTGCAGATGTGTACAGCCGCAGCTTACAACTACATGGTGGGCGGAGAGTGGTTTATGAGCCTTGGTTTTCATAAATTCCAGTCGTTAGAACTCACTGTGTAAACACGCTTAAAGATTGGAAAGGGAGAGAGCGAGAACACATTCTGACCTTAAACTACCTGTGATCAATGAGCCAGGCTCCCGCTAGCCTTTCCCAAGAGAAAACTGAAACCTTTTGAAAGAGAAACTCAAGGAGACAGAAGCTTCTACTGACTTTCCGGAATAGGTAAAGATTCCAGGCCCGGGGTTCATTGTGCGTGACTATTTCTCACTAAGTTGATGTGTGGGCCGACAAGATGAAACGGAAGGCGGTACAATTAACTGGATACTTAAACCTGCGGAGGCCATCTCAAACATGTGGTCGTAAGAATACCTTTCCCTCGGTGACTTTGAAAAAAATAGCTCCGTTTATTATTTTAACTTCATGCTGCAGGCTGCCCACACTTGAGTTAAACTTGTAGAATTAGGACTTCATTTCCAGGGAGGAAAGAGTCGAATTCCATATCAAATTACTCTGAATAAAACAGCGAGCACAGACTCACTGATCCACTCCAGTTAGTGTCAGCCTCGGGCTGAACTGGGGACTGGTGAACATTTGTTTTCACAGCCCATGGCCCTCTGCTCTTATTTCTCCTTATCCCCCAGCAATAGGGATCCTCCTTTAAAGTTTGGCAGCATCCCAGGCTGGGAATGGTCCCTTGCTCAAGTTAAAAGTTGGTGTCTTCTCTAAGAAACCAATAAAAGTAACTCTTGTTAAGCTGAGAGTAGCTGAGTATGTCCACCTCCCCAATAACTGAGAGACCAAAAAAAAAGTTGGGCCGAAACCGGTTTGGCTCAGTGGATAGAGCGTCGGCCTGTGGACTGAAAGGTCCCAGGTTCGATTCCGGTCAAGGGCATGTACCTTGGTTGCGGGCACATCCCCAGTAGGGGGTGTGCAGGAGGCAGCTGATCGATGTTTCTCTCTCATCGATGTTTCTAACTCTCTATCCCTCTCTCTTCCTCTCTGTAAAAAATCAATAAAATATATTAAAAAAAAAAAAGTTGGAATCCTTGGAACCAAGGGGAACTGGTAAGAGAGATATTTTTAACTGGGAGATGGGCATGTTTAACTCTTCTTATCCAACACCTTCAAGGGAGAGCGAATTGTAAGGACATGGCTGTGGTGTGGAGTTCGAGTGACATAAAGAAATGGGTTTAAAATAACTGACAGTTCTTTACTTAATCTTGCCCTGTTAGGAGAGAAATATACACAACTATTTTATGCAGAAGGAAAAATGCTAGCACACCCTGGTCACCTTCCAGAGACACTTTTATAAACCTCCTATGGTTTGGGCTTGCCTTCACCATCTCAGGACTTCGGACTAGGTGAGGCTTTACCATATGGGCCACAAGAATAAGGGCGGTGCATAGGAGAGGTGTTCTTCAGACCCACAGCATAGGGCAGCTGGAGGACACAAGCAGGGCCCAGAGCAGAGTCTGTACACAGACCACAGGAAGTTCTTGCATGAGGTGTCTTGGGCTCCCAGGTAAGCCACAGTCAAGTATTGATAAGTAGGTAGAAGCCTTCTTGTTTCTATGCCTTTCCTTTAGGGACCTAATTCTTAGTAAAGCAACTCAAGAAGAAAAAAACGAATGCTTCTTTGTTTCTAGGACTTGGCCCTTTGTTTTATAATTAATATAGATTCCCACCCAATGCATAAATGTTTAAAGCATCATTTATATTGCATCGCCCACTTGTTAAAGTTTAAAATGTTGCAAATAGCCAAGAGTCTGTGCTTTAGTTACAAGCAAACTTGCTCACCCCATGGTCTTAATCTCTGGCAAACAGTGGCATAAAATTGACTGCTATATAGTCTCATAGTCTCTCTTCTTCCTGCTCATCTCCCCTTTGCAGTCCCTGCCCCTCCCCCGGCCCCCTGCCCCCTCGCAACCCTCTAGCCTAGAGGATGAAATCCGAATTCCCCAGAGCACAGCAGGTCTTGCAGGAGAGGGGCCTGGCAGCCTTTCCCTGCCCCTTTGCCCTGTGCACACCTCAAGCTCCCTGCCCATCCAGACTCTCCTCTTTCCTTATTAGTAGTTCCTGCTTTTCCCTCCCTCTGAAATTCTCTTTCTTTCCTGGTATCTCCTCCTTCTCTATCAAGCTTCCACGCAAACATTTCCTCCTCCTGGGGCACTCCGGCCCTTCACAAAGACCCATTATGGGTTACCTGTCTATCTTTTTCCCGGCCCAGGACTTCCTGAGGGGTAAAGGCTAGATCTTTGAATGCCCAGTGGTTTTTGAATGACCAAATGCACTCGAGTGTAAGTAAATAATGGGGGAAGGGAATCATGGTAGTCAGGTCTAGATGAGTTGACTCATGTTTTGCAGTTTGTAGCCAAGTCTTATTATTGTACATAGTAATGTCTTAATATTGTACAATCAAACCAAGTTGGCCACTGTGATACCAGCAATAAGGAGACTATGGTACAACTGAACTAGTTATTTTGGTTGTTTACCATGCAATTGAGATAACATATTAATTGAATCACATATGAAGTAAACTCTAAAAAGAATATATATCAACTATTAATAATTTAAAAATGCTAACATTTATTCCCCCTTGCACATTTCATATTTATTGAAATATCTCTTGTCTCTTTATTTTTTAATAAATATTTTATTTATTTATTTATTTATTTATTATTTTAAATTGACCTCTAGGTCAATTTTGTATTAGTTGCACATTCTTTACCATTATAAAATAAGACATTAAGATCTGATTTCAAGTCAAAGCCTAGCATAAAATAGTTTAAGTATGTGCATATGCATGCTGGTCTGAAATACGTGTGTGTATGCATGAGACACTGTATACAGAACTGATGGGAATAAATGGTCCTAACCCAATAGAGGTACAATTAGTAAATAAAGCTCCGAGGAGATATAAACCAGCACCTTCATCCATAGGGATCACTTTATTAACAAGGGAATGGGTATACACACCGAACAAGCCATCTGCTTTCAAAAAGCCATATGCAAATAGAGTAAAAAGAGTCCTCCTCCTGTTCTTAGATGTGTGAGAGTTTCATGTCACTTTGGCTTGTATGTCAACACAGGGGTGGCCTGTACAGAGGCTCTAAATCAAGGCAGCCTCTTGGCAACCTGTCCTGAGCATTGTTCCTATATCTGGGCTCCTGCCTGTCCTCCGTGACCCAGCCTCTCCCGGTTCAGCAATGGGTCCCTGGCATGTTCTTTCCTGGGTCTCTTGCTAGGCCTCCCAGGGTCCCAACCTGATTTCTTTCTTTTCCTCATCACCTCGAATCCCTATGTCACCATCGTAATGTTTAAGCCATGAGGTTTTCTGACTGCTTTAGGGTTACAGTTCAGGAAGGTTGGCGTGGGTCATGGGCACTTGAGGTATATTTCAGTGAGTTTAAGTTTTGGAATATTTTAAAAGGGAAGAAAGAGACCCTGGTATTTTCCAGTACATAGGGGAGCTCTCATCAACTGCTAAGAAGATTTCCCTGGTTACTTCAATCAAGGTATGTGGTACAATGCACATTCCTAGGTTCTATTCCCAGGGACCCTGGGATTCAGAAGTTTGGGGGTGTAGTTCAGGAATCCTGGGCTCTTTCTCCCCATGATTTTCTCTTTTGGATGGAATTTTGACAAATGTTTCTCCATGTATTCATTGAGCAACGCCCAGGATAAATTACAAGTTTTATTTTCATACAGACGATTATTCTTAAGAAAAATAGTTGCTATCTTTTAAAAGTTTAGTCTATCCCTGACAATCTCATTTGCACCATTAATTCTTCCAGGAAGTTATTTCTGTAAAACACAGATATAAAAGTTAACGTAGCCTGATCCAGACTAAATTACCGCAAATTGCTCTAAGAATGGATGAAATGCAAATTAATGAGATTGCTGTGAATGCTTGTTTTTCCCCTAACTAATAGTCTATGGTAGTGAGTTATGATATATAGTCAGATATTGAATTTCTTTAGCTTTTTCAGGAGATTAATTTAAAGGCTATCTTTATACCCACTAGGAGAGGGAGAAGAGAGTTGATGGTCATCTAAGTAATCCTTGCCTTGACAAGCCAAGTTTTGCAAAACAAAGGCTATCTTTATACCCACTAGGAGAGGGAGAAGAGAGTTGATGGTCATCTAAGTAATCCTTGCCTTGACAAGCCAAGTTTTGCAAAACAAAGTAAACATGAACTAGAACTGCCCAGATAAATGTTTCAGGGCATCTGTGAGCACATTTAGACAGTGTCTCCCTCACCAGGAATATCTGCTTCATGATTTTAGGCATCTGAACATCTAAATCTAAACAACAATAGCAATAACAGCTACTATCAGTCAAACCCTTTCTGTGTGCCAAGTACTTTCTATTCATTATTTTACATGGTCTTCCCAGCATCCTTACAGATCCTCTTATCAACTATTTTACCGAGGAAGAAACTGAGGCTCAGAGAGGTTAAGTAACTTGCCCACAGTCCCACAACTACAAAGTGGCATGGCTCGAGCCTGACACTAAAGCCCCAGGGACCACGGCTGTGCCTGTACCTGAGAAAGAACCCGCTCCGCACAGATCCTGACCTCCCCAACCAGTGTTTCCTCTGTGTCAGGCACACACTGGTGAGCCAACACGTGCCGTTTTTAAAGTTTATGTCCAAAGAGGGGGCACACAGAAAATAATCGTCCAGATAATTTTCTTTAGGAAAAAGGAAAAACAAAAACCCCTTTTAAATTTCATTTTCGATATATTTTTGCAAACACATCGTGGTCTGATGGCCACAGAACCCAGCTTTGCCTGGACCTGTGAGCGAACCTCAGCATCCCTTCCAGGTTCAGCATTAGGCTCTCTGTGTAGAAAATCCTTAGAGGACATCAAACTGAGGGTGGAATGGAGCAAGAGGGAAAGATGGCCATGGATAGCCATCTATTCCCTTTTTGTGATCCACATGTAAAGAATAATTTTAGAAATGGATTTGTTTAACTTAAAAAGTATCTGTCATCCATAGAAGGAAGGCCAGGAAAATCAGCGTCCATGTCCTGGCAGTTGCTTCAGACAGGGAATCGGCTGGCTCTCCAGGGTTCATGGGCTTTTCCCCCACATGGCCCTGTTCACAGACAAGGCCACTGAGGCCTGTAGACAAAGTCACTCAAGAGGAGAAAGATGGGGAAAGATTCACGCCCCTGACTCCCCAGGTTGTGGGCTCACCTCATTACACCAGGATAAAGAGATTACTTCATTCTGATGGGCATTCGGTGGAAGGCATTTCAAAGCAGGCGATGATCAGAGCTGGAGAAGAAAGGCAGGCAGGGGGCTGAACACAGAACAAGGCAGAGCACTGCAGAGCCCAGGAGAGCAGGGGGAGGCCGCTGTCAGAGGCTCCAAGGAGAAAGTCTCCTAAGATCCTTTCAGCTGAAGGTCTCCGCCCTCCCCGTGGTGGGGCATCCCTCCCCACAACCTGCCCGTGTTTTAAATGGTTCTGCCTCCTTGCACCCTGTTGTCATGTCTTGATTACCAGTGGGAAATAACATCTGGAGCGATTGGCAGCTGTGTGAAGATAGGTGGTGGGAATAAGAAGTGGGGATAGTAGGAAATGGATCATCATTGTGATTATTGTTTTTATTTAATTAGGTTTTGCTATTATAACAATAAATAATGAGAATGAGAACGATAATAATGCAGATAAGCTAATGTTTAGTAAGTCAGGCTCTATGCCAAGCATTTAAAATATGCAATCTCATTTAACCCTTCACTGTTCCGATCGGCATGGTCATGAATGTACTTCACAGATGAGGGTACTGTGGCAGGAAGAGGCCAGCCCCTGACCAAGGTCACTGGGCAGCTGGGCGATGGTGCTGGGACCCAGATCCCAAAGTCTGGCTGCAGCGTCCAACTTCAGGGCCCGAATTCTTGACCTCCATGTGCCGGGTTGCCATAGGTCTTACCTTTCTGGATCCTCACAGACATGAGCTGAGTGGGGCGTTGCTATCTCCTTTTACAGATGAGGAAACTGAGGCTCAGGAATGGCCCTCTGCTCAAGGAGAGGAGTAGGGCTGACGTTCAAAAACAAGACTCTAAGCCCTTCTCCACCGTTCCCCAGACTATTCTGCGGACCCCATCCTGAGATAAGGATGGGACGCTATTTCTCGCGTCTAGGACTCTATGTCCAGGTAGGAGCTGGACAACTGCCAATCGCTCCAGATGTTATTTCCCAAAAGTAATCATTTAGCATCTTTCCCGTGACCCATCAAGTGAGCAAGGGGACATCCAGAAGGACTCGGAGAGGGTCATCTGAGTTGGGATGAGGTTCCTTTGACTTGCTAAAATAAACTGGGGAGAGAGAAGGCAATGGGGCAGGTTGGGGGAGAATAACGAAGAGAGTGAGGCAGACGTAAAGAAAGAACATCAAGAGGAAAGAGAGAAACCTCTCAGAACAGCATAAGCACAATAAAAAATTCAGGCACCCACAAGAACCCCCAGCCGCTCAGACGCCTCGACTTCCCTCCTCTCCTTCCCAATGGCACACTTGGAAGCTCTGATTTCATATCTCCTTTTCCTTCTGGACGATGCACACTGACAAATACAGTATGTAAGATGCAGGGACGTGTGAAAGGAAAGTGTGGCGAGGGTTGTTTTCCATCTCCCAATAATAGCGTTTCAATTTGGTACCTAAATAAACAATCTATTTCAGTGGCTCCCCTTTGATACCTCGAATGTTCCCTTCTGTTATTTCTGGCAGTTCCCAATCCTGTGATGTGATTAGAGAGGATGATTACACTTACATAACAGCATCAAATTAATTTGCCGCCGCCGAGAACAACAGCGGCAGGAAATCATTGGAGTTCTCAGATCGCTCCCCCCACCCCCACCCGCCTGGAGTTTATTTAAGTGACATCAAGGGATTAGAGCGAAGTCGGTCAGTAGAGCACTGCTGGGAAAACAACCAAAACATCCACTCTGACCTTGTAAACGAAAGAGGAACAGAGCAAATAATGGAAAGTGCCGGTCCCAGGCCTGGTGCAAGGGCCGTCGGGTGAATCAGCCTCCCAAACACATATTTCTGTCTGCGGGAGAAAGAAACAAGCTGTACCTTTCAGGGAAGATTATTTTCTCAGGCTATTTCCACCAAGCAAGGACTGTCAGAACCAAAGACGTTTGCGAATTTTGCTTCTCCCCCCCACCCCCCCCCTGTTCTTTTCTTTTTGGCTCCTTTTCAAAAGAAAAAAAAAATAAGTTGACTTGAATTTTTTTGAACCCTGATTTTTAAAACCAGGAATAAAAAGCAGAGGCAAATAGTATTGCTTCCGCTTTTCTAAGAGTTAGGTTGATAATGGCTCACACAACTCTTGCCTCTGATCTCACCAAAGGCCAGAGGCTTACCACAGAGGGCAGCGTGTGGTGGCTTGGAAAAGGGGCTCAAGACCACCTAAGTGCCGGCTTGTAGCTTTCAGTTCTGACATTAACTTTGGACAGTCATTTAAACCCTCCGAGCCTTGGTTTTCTTACCCATGAAAACAGATATTGCCTTCTCTCATCTCTATGACTGAGATGTTCACCCACCCGTTCCTTCCGTGCATCCATCCATTCAACAAATAGTTACTGAACACCAATTCTGTTGCAGGGGCTATGATGGCCACTGGGAATACCTGCTGACATGGTCTCAGCCCTAGGAGCTCACATCCTAGTGCAGAGTGACAATAAGGACAGCCACGGTGCACGGACAGCCTGTGTGGCAGGTGCTGGCCTTGCCACCCTCATCCATTATTCTATTGAAATCTCACCAGTGCCCTGCCTGAGCAGGTATCACTATCCGATCTATTTTACAAACGAGGACATGGAGCCTAGATTCTTTTAAAAACTCTATGCCAAATTACATTAGCAAGCATCAAAATTGGAATTCAAACCCAAGCTTTCTGAATTTAAAATGGTACTTGGTCCCTTGCTATTTTTTTTTTTTTTTGGAACCCGATAAACTCTAAAGCATTCTGCAAATACAAAGAATTATTTTAAGTGTTGTGCACAGATGTTCTTCTACAGACAGAGATCATAACGGCACAATTTTTTGGTTGCCTCATTCCAGCAATTATAGCATTTGGTTCTTTTTAAAGCAAATTCGTTCCCAGTATCTCATTTGATCTTTGTAACCATGTTGTACATACATGGAGTAGGAGTTATTATTCCCATTGCACAGATGGGCAGATCCAAGTTACATCATTTGCCAGAACTGGACCCAGAACAGCTTAGAACTGGAACACACTTCAGTGACGATTCTCTCATTTCCCATCCCCATAACCTTGTCTCAATGGGTCTGCATAAGTGCAGGTTGATGTTTCCAGTTTTGGCTTCAATAGATTTCTGGATGCCACCTATATATGTCAGTCCTTTGGGTCTCCATACAATCCCTTGTTTAGGTAGAAATCCACATTTAAAATATGGCCTGGGCTATTTTTACACTTGCATACCTTGGCAATCATTTGCTGCTTTTCCACCTTATAGGAATCTGTAGTATTGTGCCATTATCTTTTATTAACATCATCCTCATTCGCTAACATGGAGATTTCATTGTGCATTTTCTCACTTAGCTCTTCAGTAAGGCTGCTCTTAACATCAATAAATGGGATTCCCAAAGTTAGTACCACTGCAATTTGATCATTTAACCTTTTTTTTTTATTCCTTGTATGTAAGCAATAACACATTACCATGAAGGGATTCATGCTAACTCCAACATTAGCATGGAATTCATCATAAAACTTGGCCCTGCTTGTCCACACCTTTCTTCTCTTAACTTATTCATAAAATGGTCATCAGAAAATTCTTTTTGTGACTTTTCCCTCCTGACTTAGTTCATTGTTAGTCCTTCTGCTTGAAGTGCTTGGCACCTAACTTCTACAACCATATCCCATCCTTCAAAGGCACCTCAACTTCCACGTCCGTGAAAATACATTTCACAGCACCTCTACCAGCACCGACATCCCCCTCCTCTGAATACCCAAAGCCCAGAGGTTTACTCAGCAGGTTCCTTACAGGAGATCCAGTCCTAATCCCTTATTGCATTGATGAGGAGACTGGCATCCGATAGAGAGATCCCATAACTTTCTGGTTGATGCTGGAGTGAGTACCCTACTCTCCTGATTCTTGAGGTTAGTGTTACTTCTGTTAGACCCACTGCCTCTCCCCTAGGTCTGTGGACTGTATAGCTATGTACCCTGTACGTGGACTAGAATGGATCTTTGTCTCACTATCCCATAAACTTGGTGAGCTTCAGAAGGCAAGGGCTGAGTCTTTTTCATCTCTGAACCCCACAGCATCATTCACAAGCCCAAACACATAGTAGTTATTCAAGAAATAGTTTGGGGATAAGGATTGTCCTTTGTGGATACTATATCCTTTATGGATACTGCCTGTGTCTTCATCTATGAAGCTGCTTGCTAACCCATCCCTTGGGGGTTCCCTTCTCTGTTCCTCCCTTCTCCTCAGTACCTCTTTCACCCCTTCCACATCTCCACTGAGGACTTGCCCTTCTAATTCACCATTCATTCATTCATTCATTCACTCATTCACTTACTTAGCAACTATCTGTTAAGTGCCTATTGTGTGTGCCAGGCACTGTCCTAGGCGTTGGAGATGCAACAATGAACAAAATGAAGTCTCTGCCCTCCTGGAGCTTAGCATCCCTCCATGGCCCCACCTTTCCTCCCAAGTAACGGCTCCCAGCTCTGGGGAAACCCAGAGTTTCACAAAAAAGTTCCAAGAGTGTTCACACATGACAGGTAATAATGGCATATATTTTAATTTCTACTAAAGTAACTAAAGAAGTATGACTACTTACATGCACTTTCCATTTGAAAGAGAAGACTTTGGGATCAGGTACCTGGGCTCATGACTAGGTCACTCGCCACTACTGGAGGGTGGGGGTGGGGAGGGTTGGTGGTGCTGAAGGTCACCAGCCACTGTGGCAATTTGATTGTCATGAAACTTAAAATGTTTATTTTTTGGAAGTTGTTACCTGATTAAGTTGTCAAATTTTTACCCAGAATGGGCCTTTGGGTATAGGCAAATAGAATAATTCTGAAGTAAAAATTTGAAAAGTTTATGAGAAGCATACAAAGGATAGTTAACTTTGCAGATATTGTTCAATTTCTTCTTCACCAGGTTTCAGAATTACATTTAACTGACTGACCTATCACATACCCCATTGAAATCTCTCCCTTATTTTGAAAAGCACTGTTGATAATAGTATATTTGGTGTTACTTATATCCAATTTGGTTTTTAATTATTTCTATAGACGTGTTTATCATTAGTGGCAAGAAATATTCTTTTTAAAAAAAAAAACAAACAAACACCCTCAGTATTTAGAAATAAAAGAATAAAAGCAAACCAGATTCTTTTTTACCCCCAAATTCGAGGTTTCATAACATTACTTAAGAGAGCAGATTTTATCTGTTTTTGTCTGTATTTGATGCTATGATACACGGTTAAATTTCAAGCCACCATCTAATATTTATTTGGTTTCCAAACTAAGCATACTATTAGATGTTATTTTAATGTATGTTTTATAAATGATCATTTCTTACATAATTAAATTAAATCATGTGCATCACTTGTTAGATGGAACTCATTCAGAATTTATTATTATAATCCATGAGGATTAGTAAATATTGTATTTAGTTAATTTTGCAATAAAATCTCTGCTATATACTGATCTAAAATGACACATATATTTTAAAACATTAAATCACTTCATTTAAAAATATATATATTTTATTGATTTTTTACAGAGAGGAAGGGAGAGGGATAGAGAGCTGGAAACATCGATGAGAGAGAAACATCATCGATCGTCTGCCTCCTGCACACCCCTCACTGGGGATGTGCCTGAAACCAAGGTACATGCCCTTGACTGGAATCAAACCTGGGACCCTTCAGTCTGCAGGCCGATGCTCTATCCACTGAGCCAAACCAGCTAGGGCAAATCACTTCATTTTGTATTGCATGCAGACTGATCAGATGATTAAAAAATTTCCAAATAATATATAGTAGTAAGAAATGAGTTCATGAGTTTGATCCAGAGACAGAGAAACATCGATCAGACCATCAAACCTCAGAGGGAAGGTAGGGGAGGGTGGGGGTAAGGGGGAGAGATCAACCAGAGGACTTGTATGCATGCATATAAGCCTAACCAATGGACACAGACAACAGAGGGGTGACGGCATGGGTGGGTGGGTGGGGGAACAATGGGGCAATAAAGACACATATGTAATACCTTAATCAATAAAGAAAAAAAATTATAAAAATAAATAAATAAATAAATGTAAAAAAAGATATTTAACCTCTCTGTTTCTTAGTCTACAAAGATTACAGTAGAATGTCAATATTTGTAGAGTGCTTAGAATAGTGTCTGGCACATAATACACTATGTATTCATTAAATTAAACAAACAAGCAAACAAACAAAAAAAAACAGTGGGGGAAGGCTGTTCTAAACTCTGTATCTGTCTCTGCTCTTACCATCCATTCTCCTTCTCAGCACCACTCATCATCCTTTCTGTCTCTTGAACAGTCACTCTCCCTTTTCACTTTCTCCTTTCCCTCCATCATCAAGTCTCCCTATTCTAAACAGCTCGCCAGCCAACTCTAAGCAGCATCAGGTAACCTCCTGTGCAGCCCCCTCAGGCTGCCACCTTACACAGACAAACTTCAGGTGAGAATGTTTTTCTGCCATCTCCTCTGCCTCAGGGCCTTTGCACTAGCTGTTCCTTCTGCTTAGAATGCATGTCATCTAGTTTTTTTTTTTGTTGTTTTTTTGCATAGCCGGCTGAGTCCTGCCACTCAGGTGTCAGCTCTTCCAAGAGCTGACCAGTTTTGCTAAAGTGCCCTTCTGATCCCTCTCCACCACTTCATTCTCTTCTGGTTCTGAGGATTTATTACCACCTGACACTTTTCTTGTTTATTTTGGAAGAATTTCAAAAGAGAGAGTATTCTCTGCTCCCTGGATGTGACTCCAGCATGTAAAATAGTGCCTGGCCCAGAGAAACTGCCTGGCATTTACTTATTGAATAAATGAACAAATGAATAAATTATTATCTGTGTCAGTTTCCTTTGCTGTTTTTTTCTTCACTCCTTAAATGCTTGCTTTGTGTAGGAGTCTTCCTTCCAGCCTATTCCGTTCTCCCTTTTCACACTTTCCCTGGGTTATCACAGCCACCCTCAGAATTCGAACACCCATCGATATAGAAAGAGATGACAAATGCAGAGCATGGTAGTGCCCTGGGCAGACATTACTTGTGGATTTCAGCTCTTTTCAAAACAGTCTAGACCTAGTATGTGCTGCGCTCCAAGCAGGCTCTGCCAACTGATAGAGTCAGCACTCCAGATGAAAGAAAGCTGTTTCCCTGACCTACATGCCAATGACTCCCCAAGTCTATATTTGCAGCACTGAAGTGTCCAGACCCCCTCCTCAAACCGCCTCCTGGACACTTCCATATGTTCCCCTCTACGTTCAGCACGGTGCCCGGGGCATGGCGAACGCTCAATAAAGGCTTTGTGCAATGATAAGCACGTATTCAGTGACATTATCCACTCAGATAGTCTCTACCGGCTTGCCAGGTACAGAAGCGAGACTCCCTATTTGTACTTCTCTCCTTTCAGAGCGGCCGTGGCAATTTGCCAGGTCTGGAGCACAGTACCCATTTGTAACAAGTTACACATTTTGGCCAACAGTTCCACAATTTCACCCTTGAGTTCCTTCAAAACTCTTGGGTGGATGCCATCAGTTCCAGTGATTTATTTACACCTAGAGTGCCATTCCAGGACATCCTGTCCATTCACCACAGCTTTAGACTTTTCTGTTTTCAGATACAATTGGGGAGTGGGAATTTTCCATTCCGTTTCTTTAGTAACAGCGAGTGCAAAGAATTTGCCACAACTCTCTCCACTGCTTTGCGCTCATCTTTAAAGCAGTGATGGGCACGTGGGTCCCACTGATCCAGTTGACTCCCTCGTTTTCTTACTGCCACTGCTGCACAATAAGAGAATGTTTCCGACTGGCATGCGAGTTCCCCGCAAAGCCATCCTCAAATGATCTCCTGTAGCACTATGCCAACTAACTCGATAAAATGCAGGCCGGTAACTCAAATGAGTGAAAGGACTTTCACAGCCACCACTCATTTAATCGTCACAAACACCCTGAAAGATTGATAAGAGAGGCTAGACAGATTATCATTTCACAGACAAAGAAACCGAGGTTCCCAGAGGTCAAGAGATTTGAATGTCCCGTTGCACGCTGGTAGCTGAGCTGAGCTGGAATCTTTCTTGCCTGCTTTTGTCCCCTCCCTCCTACACCTTGATTCAGTCGAGTTGCATCAACCTATCCTAATCCAATCAAATGCTCAGCGAACAGTCATTAGGACAACTGGAAAGAACTAACTGACGTCAAAACGTTTGATTCAGCAGCCACATGTAGCTATGGCCTCATGTAACAAAAATGTGCTCTGCTAGGAGATACTCCCCACGGAGGGCCCGAGAGAACACACTGAGAGGCCTGATCCGCGGAGGCCAGCCTAGATGGGGCTCCAGGGTGAACACCACATCGCACATACATATGCACAGGGCATTGTGCACAGAAGTTCTCGCTGCTGGGTTTTACCTTCAGAGGAACTGAATTCTCATTACAGGACCCTCTGCTCAGCTCGCGTCCAGGCCGAGGCGAGCACTGGGGCCACCTCTGGCAATGAATACATCACCGAAGAGAGGGGAGGGGGGCAGCTTGGAGTGGGTAGCAACCACAATTCCCACAAGGGAATAGTGAGGAAGCTCCGTCGCTGGGAGGATTAAATGCTGGCATTTCATTTTTAGGATCACATTTTGTGTGCAACCGCAGCTTCAGACCTGAGAGACCGGCCAGCGCGGATTTGCCCATAAACACAGAGGAATCTGCCTCTGATGTAACCTGACATGGTCCCTGCTCTCTGATTAACCACTTCAGGGCAGGCCTCAAAGGAGCCTGTGCCAGGTGGTGCCCTCCGGACCCCTGCGTCTGCCACTCTCCTCCTTCCTTCCCACCTGGGCTTCCCAAATAGTACCTGCCAGTTAAGCCAGTCCGGCTGAAGAGAAAGGACTGTTTCACCACCTTTGATACAAAGATAAGAGGGGAAATTATCATCTGATATCTTATTTCTCCCCAATCCAAATACCAAATAATTTGTTATTTTTACTTTAATTTCTTTGGGACAGAAATCAGTCTGATAGTATTTTGGACTTGCTAAGTCACTCAATAACCCAGTCTCTAGAATGTTTTCATGTATAACCTTGGGCTGTTTTCTGTTTTGTTTGTTTTTGTGTTTTTTTAAATAGTTTTACATTTGAAGCCTGAAAACAAATGTGTGTGTGTGTGTGTGTGCTTAAACTGTTTCAATTTGTTTCATTACAAGTTCTCTGTGACCTTTAAAAATACTTTCTTTTTTCTAATGTTCTGAGCCTTCCACTGGAAGAGTCAACCCCTCTTCTAACAAATATTGATTGAACACGGGCGTTAAAATACATTTCAAACTTTATTGGGGTGGGGGAACGGTGGAGGGGCTGAATGTGGGCAGCACATTCTCTGGGCACCCACTTAATTGTGTCTCCTACCATAAGAGCATTCACTAATGAAGGGAGCATTTGTACTGGACTGGAAAAGGATTCCGAGGGGTCTGCTAATTTACTTGTAACAATTCATTCGCTGACACTTTCAGCTGTGAATTTAGCTGGTCAATCCCTGGCCAGCCCACCATTCTGTGTAGAGAGGGTGACGCTGTTTTTGTGCGAGGCCGTCCCAAGGATGGATTAAAGCCCTCTCCCCCCGAGTTCCCCTTCCTTGAGGGAGCTTGCTAATAAAGAGCTCTTCGGAGCCTTGCCTTTGTACAGGCACTCTATGAATATTTATAGAATATTCCATCTGTAAACAGCATTGAAATATAAACAGAGCATCCCAAGCAAGAGGGAAGGCCATTTCCCCCTACCACGTAGCAGTGCTGTGACACGCTGGGGTTTAGCCCAGAATGGCTGAACACAGCACAGAAGGAAAAATCATTGGCTGAACAAACCAGGGGGCAGCACATCCTGTGGGCTGGTTGGGTTTGGGTGCTCTTTGTTAACCGAGTCTTCTGAGCAATCGAATGATATATGCATATCTACCACACAGGTACACACAGGCACCGGATATTAATAATGATTGAAATTGCTGCTTTTGTAGAGAGAAAGTGGTCAAATATCAGAATGTTCATATTGATTCAAGCGAAGTAATGCTGCCCAAGTTTCTGGCCCTTCCCCTTCTGGGCCAGGGAGGGGTGGGAACATGGAATTCTGTTTACACGTGGGCTCCAGCGAGCAAGCTGAGCAAGAAAGGCCGGAGGGGGAGGAGCTGAACGGAGAGCTTCTCAGAGAGCAATTTCTGCGGATTCCCAGGGCAGCATCACCTCCTGGCAGGTAGGGGGATGGAGACTGTGGGGGTGGCAGCCAGCCTACACCAAAGGAGCTTCCCACTCGCCAGCCGTGGCGGCTGCGTGCTCTTGATTGCAAACCTCTGCTAATCGTCATAGGTGTGTTACCCATTTTCAAAGGGATTAGTATACCATAAAGTACACTCAACAAGAAAACCACCCAGAACGCAATGAATCATTCTTTGATGATTCAAAAGGCATTTGGGATCCTGTAGTGCCTTAGGGTCAGCATTACAAACATCAATTATTTTTATGGTGAATGTGTGGAAGAGCCAGTTCACTAAACGTACTGGTTAAGAAAGTCATGGGCAGCTCTCTCTTACAGTATTTTAAGAAGATAAGGCCCTGGCCGGGTAGCTCAGTTGGTTGAACATCGTGGTCGGATATGCCAAGGTTGCAGGTTTGATCCCTGGTCAAGGCACATATAAGAATCAACCAACGAATGCATAAATAAGTGGAACAACAATTTGATCTCTCTCTCTCTCTCTCTCTTTCTCTTCCTCTCTCTCAAAAAAGTCAATTTAAAAGAAGGAGATAATGTTCTATCTCAGGCCTTCTCTTCTTTCAAGCTCTTGCCCAGAATACTGCTTCTATTCTCTGAAAAAACGGCTCATTAATCAGCTTGGAGAACTACCTATTTTACAATATGCTTGAGTACGTAAAACTGAAATTCCCTCATTTTCCTACCAACCATTTTTTGGGTACACTTTTGTTCTTCTCCTTTAACCATTTACATACGTCTTTCCTTAAATTCAAATTATTATGTAAGAAGTTTGGTCTGACAACGTTGACAAAATCATTAAAAAAACACACAAAAAAACGAAGTCAGGTAGCATACACTAGTGCTCTGTTTCATTTCAAATGCTCCTAAAAATCGGAGGAAGTGACTCTACTGCACTAGAGCCAATCACACGTTAAGTTTCTTCCCCCCACCCCTACCCGGGCAAACCGCAGTAATTGGTAACGAAGAAAAAACTTTTAGTCCTTGCAAGTCAAGTTCTTGGGCAATTTGAAAACAAATTAATCCAAAACATCTGCAAGAATTTTATCTTTAACAACCCAGGTGTCTAAAACCTAAGGGGAGAAGAAGTACGCAAAGAGCTTTGCCAACTAAGTCTTTGAAGAACAGGATTCTAGCAGAAACAAAACGTCAAAAATGAAACACAATTGGCTTTTATGAATCTGTATTTTCCATGGCAATTCCTCCTTTTGGCCTTCAACAAAGAATGGAGTTCCTAGATGAGTCTCGTCAGATTTTCCAAAGAGCTAAACTAAACAAGGGGATCCCAGGCACACTAAAGTCTCCTGGCGGAGCTCTGGTCTGGATTTATTAAAAAATTCCAGGTCTTCTTAAATTTTAAGGGTGGTAAACCCAACGCAGCCAGACATGGAGGTCATAGTATCAGGTTTGAATGACTTGACAGATGTGTTGTCTTTTTTTCAAATGACAAGCTTAGATCTTACCCAATTGGTAGAGAAAGATCACGAAGAATTCAAAGAAAGGAGACCATGTTACTGCACCCATGGCTGATTGTGTGTCTTTTAGGAAATGTGTAAACTACACACACACACACACACACACACACACACACACACACACACACACAATGAAGGAGTGTCTCCAGGTTGCTAGCACACACTTATTCCCACTACTACAAATAGGTGAGCCCACACATGATCTTTACAAATGTCACTTTGCTTGAAGTGACTGTGACTTTGTAGCTATAGAGGGTGAGGCAAAGTAGGTTTACAGTTGTGAGTAAGCAAAACAGAGTTTATTCCTATGTTATTATTTACTAGAGGCGCAGTGCATGAAAATTCATGCACTGGAGGGAGGGGTCCCTCAGCCTGGCCTGCCCCCTCTCACAGTCCGGGAGCCCTCAGGGGCAGGAGGCGACCCGGTGATCAGGGGAAGGTGACAACCCCATCACACCTCTGCTGCTGCCACTGCTGGCAGTGCAAGCCTCAGTCGGCCCTGGTTACCTGAGCCTCAGGCGGCCCTGGGCGGCTGGGCAGCTGACATCTGAGGCTTGCCTGCACCTCGGGCCAGCCCTGGGCAGCTGGGGGGCTGAAGGGACTGGGGGACTCTGGAGACAGGCTTGCGGAGCAGCTGGACCCGCCTGGGGGCAGGCCCGGCTGTGCCACGCACCTGTCGCCCCAGTGGGGCTGAGGGGATGGGCGCCACCATCTTGTGGCCGTGGGCACCACCATCTTTGAGGGTGTGACAGTCAATTAGCATATTCCCTCCTTATTGGCTGTGGGCACTGCCATCTTTGTGAGGGTGTGATGGTCAATTAGCATATTCCCTCTTTATCAGATAGGATTGTTTAATTATTGTCTTATTTTCCATAGGAACAACTGTAAGCCTACTTTTGCCCCACTGTGTATTTTGTAACATCTGCAAGTTCAATACCATCTGACTGATCCCCTATAATGATATCTCCAAGAAGGACACTGTTGGTATTTTGTAAACTGTTACCACTTCTCCTCTTTCTCTATTAGACATGGTCTAATGGGTTTAGAAAATGACATTCAAGACTCTGCTTTGCCAATTGGAACTTCTGCCACCTGATTCTTTTTTTAAAAATATATTTTATTATTTTTTTACAGAGAGGAAGGGAGAGAGATAGAGAGTTAGAAACATCGATGAGAGAGAAACATCGATCAGCTGCCTCCTGCACACCTCCTACTGGGGATGTGCCCGCAACCAAGGTACGTGCCCTTGACTGGAATCGAACCCGGGACCCCTCAGTCCACAGGTCGATGCTCTATCCACTGAGCCAAACCAGTTTTGGCGCCACCTGATTCTTAAAAGACACAAGCATGCCTACTTGTGGGCTCGGACATGTAAGTTTTCAGTGCTGAAAGTCTCTTACCCTTCATAGAGACTCATCTCCATAAGAGGTAAATGTTTTAGTGAAAAAACAACTTGGGGGGAAAAGGGTATTTAATTCCCAATGGAAGTTTTGTTCATTTCTGAAAGGCACAAAATTTAACTAACCTACCGAAGCAAAGGCAGGCTGCAAATGTTGAAAACTGAGGTAAGAGAGTTGCACAGATATTTCCCCCGAATTTTCTCCACAGTGTGGTAAAAGCTGTCTGAGCAGCTAAAGGGGAAAGACAGAATCATGCTGCTGGGGAAGGACTTACTCTCAAACCATTTTTGATAGTGAGAGCTAAACAAATACGACTTAGATCAGCGGTTTTCAACCGGTGTGCCGTTGAAAGAATTTTTAAAACATGCAATACCTGACTATTTAGTCAGGGACACTGACCTCTTTTCCCTTAGATTGTCAAATAAAAAAACAAACAAACAATAAAAAAACAACAACAGCCAACACAACAATAGCCGTTTGGCATGAATGAATCAAAATTATACCTATGTTTTTTTGTCAGATGGGCAAACATATATATTTTTTGGTGTGCCACAGAATTTTAGCAATTAGTTTATGTGTGCCATGAGGTGAAAAACGTTGACAATCGCTGACCTAGATGTTTCCGCTGCCCTGGGTTACTTGGTCCTTCATCAAATTTAAGTCCAGGGTCTCCTACCAGGGAAATTATTTCATGTAAGGATAAGACTCTCAGCATCAAACTCCTCCTTCTTCTTCACTTCCTTTTAAAAAGTTTCCCTTTCAAAATTTAGGAGGTGACACAGTATGTTAAACTCTCAACAAGTCCTAAGACAGAGGACAGACAAGATATGCTGCTTCCAACTCTCTCAGAGAGCCCCGCTGTTCACCAGCCCCAACTGCCACCGACCGCAGGGGTCCCCGTGGGGACACACTCAGCGTGATCACAGCCTTGCCTCAGGAAGCGCGTGTGGGGAAATGTGCCAGACAGTTGCTCCCCAATTCTGCTGCTCAGTTTCAGAGATGTTTCCCGTGAACTATGCCCACCTGCCCATTCAGGAGCCCCGCGAGCCCCTGCCGGACCTGCCCCTCCAATTCCAGATCCTCCACGTGTGCGTCCCACCTCTGGAGGCTTCCTGCTTCCTGCCTTGGCACGGGTGCCAATCACCGCTCTCCCCCGGCACCCCCTCCCCAAAGGCTCTCCGAGGCTGCTCCCTGTGTGACTGGCATCTCATTAATGAAGAAGGGCTGTGTCTCTCTCATTACAGTTACAGTGAGTGAGAGTACCTCAGAACTAATTTACTCGCTCTCACTAGGGAAGACACGCTCCTCCATCAAGAAGTTCACTTTCCTGCTGCCTGTGGCAATAAAAGAACCCGTTTTGTTCTAACATTAATAAGGTGAGAGAATAGAGAATTTCCAAAAGACATTAAGAAAGGCAAGCGGGTAGGTGCTGGCCCGTGGAAGTTTCCCTAAAGCGGGCCTGCTGCTGGGGTTCGGCGGGGGATTCAGTAACATATGGAGGATTCCAAAAAGCCTGGCAGGCAACTGCGAAGCCAGGCAGGCGGGAAGTCTGGGGGATGAGGCAAGAGATGTGGGTTCTAGTCCTGGGTCCTCAATCCCTGAGTGACCTTGGGCCAGTCTTTGATTTTATTTTCTGGCCCTGAGTTTTAGCACCAGTAAAATAAAGGGATTGAATAAAATGCTCTCTAAGGGTTTTCCCAGCTCTAAAATTTTAATATTCTATAAATGGGACTCAGGACTATTTAAAACTTTTTTTTTTCCTGTTTGGAGTGAGTTTTTATCTCTGGCAACAAATTAGAAATTCCTTCAGAATTAAAGAGCATGGAATGGAAATCATTCGGCTTCTCCGGCTGAAAAGGTCAACGAGATTCAGAAATGTACTCCAAGCCTGCGCCGTCTGCGTGGAAACCTAATTAGAGATCATCCTTCATTGGCTAAAAGGGATCAAACTTATCCAAGCTTTCATCTGGATATGTATTTTTTAAAAAGGACTCTGAGTTACTAATTCATTTCTCTTTCTCCTTACAGGAAATTCCACTCATTGATAAAGTCCTGCCTGCTCACATGAAATGCCCTCCTTCCCGTCCACATCACTTGCGGATCATGACTCTTTATCATGTTGTGTTCAAATACTGTCACTTCAGAAGCCATAGCAAGGACATCTTTATTTTATTTTATTTTAAATATATTTTATTGATTTTTTACAGAGAGGAAGAGAGAGGGATAGAGAGTTAGAAACATCGATGAGAGAGAAACATTGATCAGCTGCCTCCTGCACACCTCCCACTGGGGATGTGCCCGCAACCAAGGTACATGCCCTTGACCGGAATTGAACCTGGGACCTTTCAGTCCGAAGGCCGACGCTCTATCCACTGAGCCAAACTGGTTTCGGCAGGACATCTTTAAAAAGGTGTTCATCATGTATCTGGAGACGGCTCCCGTGCCTGGACCCCAACGTGGGCCCTCAGTAACAGAGGCCAGTCTAGAGACCATCACCACCAAGATAGTGTCCCATATCACCTTGATTCCCTTTGATTGGGAATGTTGGAGCCAATTTTCAATATGGACCACAAAGCAGTGGGGATCAGAAATGCCTGTGTTAGGGGGAGGGGTGATGTTTTGTTGGGAAGACCCTAGAATCCACAGCGCATTGCTAACTCATCTCTCAGCCTGTGAAACGGGAGACCTTTGGCCCAAGTACTCAGTCTGGTTTCTAACCTTTTATATCCTTAGGCTGGACTAGTACTCCTGGCAACCACGACCCACCCCCACCACACCAAATGAAAATAAGTCCCTGTGTGCCCGCTGAGTTGGCCCGGGAGTCTATGCAATCGACTCAGACTCATGGTCTTACTGTCATTCTCACACCTACCATACTTCTACCTGTTCCTAAGTATCGCCTTAGGGTACTGACAGCCTTTTCTCCTTCTCACAGTTTTTGAATGAAATTAAAACTAATCCTCTCTGGCTTGGGTACGTCTTGTGTAATACTCCCACACCCCACCATCAAGGCCTTGCAGAGCGGTGTCAGAAGAGATAGCCAAGCCACCACACCTCTGTCATGATGCAGGTGAGGATAATATTTTTTGCCTTCTATGTGGCAGCTTTGAAAACCTGAGTCACAGAACCTCCCTATGCAAATCCCTGCATTCTCCTTCTCACGGCCAGGACATGGGCATCTTCTTTTAAAAACGAGCAGAGAAAAATGAACAAGACAGGTGTGCGCCTGAGAATAAAATGGAAGATCTTCAGATTTCCATCCCCAGTTTCACCAGCGAATGCGGTCAGCTTCGTTTTTACCTGTACCATGGTGGCATAAGCCCTCTAATACTGCTATTTTTCTCTCTTAGCTAGAATGAAAAATAACAATAATAAAAAAGAGAGAATCAAAGGGAGGAAGGCAAGAGACAGGGGACGAATTTTCAGGTCATCCTTTCCTTTTTATAAGAAGGAATTTTCCTGCAGTGTCTGTAATTTAGAAGGTTTTAATGAATGGCTTCTAAATTATTCATTACTCATCGAAAGCTCTAAACATCCCTCCCTAAACCATTATGAAATTATCTGGGCAGGAGTCAAATGGTCCAAACATTTGACACTTTTTACTGGACGGTTGTTGAAAATAGTTCTGATCTGTGAATAAAACGTCTTTCCTTCCTCATTACCATGGGGCCGCATGTGAGCCCGTGCATTTGATTATTGACTTGAGATGGTCAAAAGGTACCTTAGCTCTGTAATTTGCTCTTCTGCAGACTTCCGACTTCATAGGTGATTCCAAAATTAGTAAAAAAAAAAATTTAAAAAAATAAAAAAGAATTAAAAAAAAAAAGGGCATCAGCAGAATATACAAACTGGATATTCAACAAGCAGAAGTGTTTGAAATGCCTTAGGCTCGTTTCAAAGAGCTTCCCGCTGTCAAGCCCAAACACCCAGACAGGCAGACTGCTGTGAGATATGTAGGCGATGCCTGCTGCCCGCTTTTCAGATGGCGAGCAGGCATTTGAAAGCATCAAAGTTCCCCGGATAGATGTGTGTACATGAATCCCAGCCTCTGTGATCTCCGCACTCGCCTATTGTAACTTGCTGTTTAATAGATTGTCAAACTTGGCCCTTCACAGGCTGCACATTTCTCCCCCCAGGGGCTGCTCCTCTCCCAGGAGCTTCTTGCTGGGGCCGAGTTTTAAAAGTTTTCATTCCTGGGCTTCTGCGATGGTGCTGGGTCACTCTTTGAATTCTGCACTTTTGAACACCTCGCTTGTTGGCTGGCTTGTCCTCACTCCTGGAGCCAGCGTCTGTGTGCGGCTCCAGTTGGTGCCCTCCAACTACGAAGCATCTGCCAGGAGCCAGCTCTGATACACATCGCTAGCAACCACAGCCCAGGCCCTGTAAGTGCCTGAATTGTGTGTGTGTGTGTGTGTGTGGGGGGTGGGGGGTGCGGGGGGGGAAGGGGGAGAGGAGATGGAGATCAAAGGCCATAAACTGGCAGCCCACGGGCATGTATGGCCCAGAGACAGGTACTGTTTTGCCTGCATTGTGTTTTTGTTGTTGTTGTTGTTTTTGTTGTTGTTAATCCTCACACAAGATATTTTTCCATTGATTTTTAGGAAGAGTGGAAGAGACAGGGAAAGACAGAGAAACATCGATGTGAGAGAAACACGTCAATTGGTTGCCTCCTGCACGAGCCCTTACCAGGGCCTGGGCAGGGAAGGAGCCTGCAACCAAGGTATGTGCCCCTGACCGGAGTCAAACCTGGTTGGCAGGTCGACACTAGTCACTGAGCCAAAAGGGCTAGGGCTGCACTGTGCTTTAAATTCGGATTGATAGTCGACACAGAAAAGCAGGGGGATTTTCCTTGGAGATTTGTACTTCCCGTTTTTCCTGGAAAACTGGAAGATGTGATTTTGCAGGGCTTCCTAACTGCTCGGGTTCCAAGATAAGGATATACACAAAGGCAAATAATGCTAGCTGGCATATATGGGGGCCACCCACAAGGACTTTAGATATGTCATCTCATTTGATCATTCCAACACTTCGACAAGGCTGGGATTCTAAGGCCTATTTTACACATGAAAACATGGAGGCTCTCTGCTCAGGGATCCTGTACGATTTCACACAGCTTCGTGAATGGAAGGCTTGGGCGTTGGAACTGGAGCTGGTGGCTCAGAAGCCTCCCTCTTTCCAATGCCAGGCAGTCCCTGGGAAGGGTGCAGGAGGTGCGCCTGGTCCCCACACTCGCCACTTCCACTCCCATCCAGCTCTGCTCCAGTCCAGCCGCACTCAACCTGTCACGGGGCCCTAGATATTCCAGATCATTTGTCACTTCTTGCCTTTGCATGCTCTCTCCCCTCTGCCTCGAATGCTCTTTCCTCAACTTCCTTCTGCACCTGGAAATGCCTCTGCAAAACCCAGTTTACCTGTCTGCTCCTTTGTGACGATTTTCATGAACCCCTAAGTCAATTATTCTGACCTTGGAGCACCTGGAGCCTCCATTCTTACTCAAGTGCTTGATGATAGAAGGTCCACCCATGTCTCCTCTCACCCGACCGTCAGTTCTTTAAAGGGCAAAACCATATCTCCTTCATCACTGTATCCCCCTGCCTAGCACATGTGCCAGACATGCAGTAAGGATTCAACACAGGGTGGCCTCCAGGGTGGAGGGACCTGAACCATTCACTTTTCAAGGTCTCCGTGAGGAAGTAAAATTAATTTGGAAGGATCAACAGTAAATTCCATCCACATTTTTTTTGTTTTCTCACACTCCATCACTGCCCCCGCACCTATCCTCCACACTCTCTACTTAACAAGACTTTGCCACTCAGTCCTCTGGGGCCAGATGGTTGAACACGCTCACTACTAAGTCCATTGAGTGGGTCAGATCTGAGACACATCCTGGGCAGAGCATGGGCAAGGAGGAACTGGCACATGTGCACAGCAGGGCCATGACATGCTGTAAAGTCAATCAGGAAATGACCAACCACATCAAGAGCCTGTGACAGACGTGAAAGGGTGGCAGGCTTGCCCAGGTGTGAGCTGAGGCCTGGCTGAGCAGCTCTTTCCCAGGTGGAGTGGGGGAAACTCTACCCAAGTATACACTGATTTCCCTCCAAATCACTGGCCAGGCCTCACCTAAACTTCCTGTTTTTATTTTCTACCCCCATATTATTTTTGAGAGCGCAAAATAATTGCCTCAACAGTGAACCACGAACGGCCTCATTTCAAAAAGAAATTAATATGGACTAGCATAGGCCTGGGATCAACCAACAAGAGGCCCAGACCCAAACTCCATCTCACACCCGAATCTTCAGGGAGTGGTAAGATTAAGAGCAGGTGCACTGGCAGGCGGCGGTGGAGGGCTGGCCTGAGAAAATGGATTTTCATTCTTTATAATGAACTTGTCACAGGCAGACAATGAGAAGGGGCTGACCAGGCGGGAGGGGGAGTTGACTTTGGCAATGAATTATCAGAGGTGAGAAATGTGTCCTCTCCCAGAAGGATTATTTCAAGAGAGGACGCAGGGTAGAGGCTGTAGCACATTTAGGGGAGTTTTCATCTGCACGTGTCCATTTCGTGGCCGGCGAAAGTTCGGTCCGCATCGCATCATAATCAGGCAGCTGACCCCTGCTCACATTCGCTGGGTGGCGGAGATTACATTTTGTGAATTCTTTTTCCTGGTGTGAAAGGACAGGAGAGGCAGGCTGCCCTGTTCCCTTAAGAAGGCTCTTCACTGTGAGCACCGGGAAGGAAAGTGCAAAGAGACATTAACTCCTATGGCCAATATTTGTTAAGAAAAATACTCTTTAATTGAGTTAGAATGAAAGTAAATGTGCAAACTGCTACTTAAGATAAGTGTCTTGATAAACCGCTTGCAAGCACAATGGGAAGCAGAAAACTTGTTAACTATTTTTGTCTCTTCTTTATTCCCCAGGGTCAGGTGCTCTGAGGGTGGGAACGGGGGAGGGAGGATCCGGACTAGTAATATTTTGATGAAGTTGCAAAAGGAAAGAAAAAAAAAATCCTTTCGGTTGAACATTGTGAGTGGATATCTGAATCTATAAATGAAGATACTTAGGGAGCAGCTCTACAAATCTGGTTAAGTTTCGGGGGATAATCTTAGAGGAACACAGTAAGCAGCCCTTGAATGTTTTGGACACCAGGTACGAACAATGGACTCCTTCCTGCTGGTCTTGTCGGGAATCAGAAATTGATGTCACAAAACTTACTGCTATGGGCTTGCTCTCTGAAGTCCAAGGTCCATGTACGATCACTTTGAAAACACAGCATGAGTAGTTTATATAAAACCCAACCAGTGCGGCCTCTAGGCTCCTGGCCCTCCTCTGACGGGGCTGGGCGTTTCTTCCTCTCTAATAATTAACCACCAAGCATCTTCCTCCACTTTCTCCCAAACCTGTTTCCTGCCCCGTGCATTTTTCTCGCTCCTTTCTTTTTTCCTGTGGATGCTGACTCCCTAGTTCCCCCTCTGCTAAATTATGCTCTATTATTTCCACAGCCTGAAGAACCCACAGCTGAAGCATTCTTGCTAACCTTATTTTGTATTCCTAGCATGTGCTGTAACCTGTTTTGAGTTTTATTTGCAGCCAAGATGCTGACACAGCTCCAATTTTGTTTTCCTGTTTTGATTGGGTAGGAGTGTTCATTACTGTGAATACCAGGGTAGGGAAGAAAAAGTCATTTTAAAAGGCACAATTTACACCTTCGTTAAAGGGCCTTTTGTTCCTGAAGGCTGCCATTTAAATTCTGAAAACTACAAATGTTAAAAAAATACGTTTTCTTGGAGAAAAAAAAATTTAATGAAAATTGTCATGGCCCAGCATTATTTTCTTACTATGCTTTTTATGCCATGCCTGTGATGTCTGATCTCCCTTTGTGTTTCTTAACTGTCCAGCACACACAGGCAGGGGCGGAGAGCCTAGGAGTCAGGGATCTGTAAGAAATATTTTCAAAGCCCACTCCAGCTCTACACTAATCAGCTTTCCTAGGGGCAGCTGCTTCCCAGGTGACACTGTTCAGAGTTCATGTTAAGCTCATGTCTTACAACCACCGTATTCGTGCATTTCAGGTACAGGGAACCCCTTACATGGGCATGAGAGTTCCACTGAGCTTTCCCGTACAGAAAAGCTCACGGTGAGTGAGGTTTCACTATTTATTTCTCAGACTTCTTTTCGGAAGAGATTTCTTTTCATGGGATTCTTCTACTGCCAAAGCTTTAAGAATTCAGTTAGGGTTGCTAGATAAAAGACAGGATACACAGTTACATTTAAATTTCAGATAAACAATGAATACTTTTTTTTTTTTTTTGTATAAGTAAGTCCCCTGCAATATTCGGGAATACTTATATCAAAAATCACTCTTTGTTTACCTGAAAATCAAGTTTAACTAGGTGTTTTCCTGCTTTTCTTTTTCTTTGTTGTTGTTGTTTTTCTTCTTCTTCTTCTTTTTTTTTTAACGAAATCTGGCAATGCTATCTGCAGAATAAGAGGACAGGCTTTCTAGGCCTTCTATACTCTGACTCTGACCCTTTTCTTTCTGCCTTCTTTTCTACTGTATCTCAGCCCTCTTCCCTTCTCCAATCCCATGTGCCACTTAATCTCTGAGGTGTTATTCTCCCATCTTGAATGCCTCCTTTCCTTCCCTCTCCCTGGATTACTCAAACATGCCTCCTCCAGGAAGCCTTCTCTGAACACCCAGCCAAAAGTAATCTCTTGCTCCATTTAGATCAGAGAGCTCTTTTTGTCTGGGCCTTACATTGGTGCCCCTTACATACCACCAAGGAGCTTTGGTTATTGTTTCACTAGTATATTGTATTCCTCTCAGGAAAGCACATGCTCTTACAAGGAAGTGGCCATCCCTCACAGCTCTTTGCGTGTGCCACATAGTCCAGCACTAGAGCCAGCACTAGGCCTTTCACATAGTTGGTGCTCACGGGATACCTACTGATTTAAAAAACAACTACTGATCATCTCTTGTGAAGGTTCAAGTTTTTCTTACTTATTTTTCTGCATTGAGGGCTCAGTGCCTGCTCCACAATATAAAGTAATAGGCATGTGGGGCAGCGTATACACATGCTGTCGGTCATACTGCAGGGCTCCTGCCAGCATCAAATCTTCAAATTTTGGTTGATAAGGTGGGAGTTAAAAATGACACAACTGGAGACCAAACCAGCTGGAGAGCAGGTGGCAGGATTTCCTGGCTGAGCTAGGGAGGGTACTAAGTCACCATCACTGGGATTTATACTTACAAACTACATCACAGGATTATCTGGATTTAGAAATACGAAGCAGAGGGAATTCTAGGAGGAAAACACACAGCAATGATATTTTCATTGAAAATATTTTCTTTGAAAACCGTTTAAATTTTTTTTCATTTTTATATTTTGCTTTTCCTTGTGCTCACATTGGTCCCCACACCTGTGTGAGCAAGTCCTTGATCATGTCATGAACCCGGGCTTTCAGAACAGGCTTGTGGGGCAGGAAGGGTCCCGTCCACCCCATTAGGAGCTTGCTTTCCCTTTTGCTCTGCTGCACGGCAGTGGAGACAGCTGGGCTTTCATTTACCTGGGAGCCTTAGCAGCGGGCGAGCCTACACAGTGCCGTGCCAGCCAGGATGGCCCAGCTCTCTTGCAAAACCACTCTTTGCTGCTGAGGTGCCGGCCATCTGTGCACTGCGGATCCTCCACCTCACACTCACGTCCAGGCTCAATTAGTGGAACCCAGTCTTATATCCAGACCACAGCCGCACATTAAAATGTCTCCGATTAAGCCCTGGATTAGCTTGTGCCCTGACTTTATCTTAATTGCCGATTAAGATTAATCCCTCTGGGGAGTTTTCCAGGGCTGCTTTATTACCAGGGGGTGAATCATTACATTTTTTGGGTTGCAAGTTCCATTTAGCTTCCTTTGACTAAAATGGGAGCCCCGGACTCTCCTGGCCTCTGAGGAAGAGGCTCTTTCATTGCTCTCTGGAAATCTCCCTTGACAGCTCATTTGCATGTAACATTTCAGAGTGGGACAGTGAAGCCTTGATCCATCTTGACAGGTCTGTGAAAGCTGGAGAACAGGGAGCCACAGGCGTCTGGGTGGCCTCTTCCCTTTATATAGTGATGGTGAACTTTGACCTGAAGAATGATAATCTTCTATTAAAAAAATTATTGATTTTTTTTTTTTTTTTGAGAGAGAGAAGGGAGAGGGAGAGATAGAAACATCAATGATGAGAAACATTGATTGATTGCCTCCTGCACGCCCCCTACTGGGGATTAAGCCCACAACCTGGGCATGTACTCTGACAGGGAATTGAACTGTGATCTTCTGGTTCATGGGTGGACACTCAACCACTGAGCACACTGGCTGGGCAAGATTGATATTCTTCATACACTTTATGATGATTTACTTAAAACAATTTTTTCTCTTGTCTTTCTCTCTCTCTTTTTTTAAAAAATATATATTTTATTGACTTTTTACAGAGAGGAAAGGAGAGGGACAGAGAGCTAGAAACATCGATGAGAGAGAAACATCGACCAGCTGCCTCTTGCACACCCCCTACCGGGGATGTGCCCGCAACCAATGTACATGCCCTTGACCGGAATCGAACCTGGGACCTTTCAGTCCGCAGGCCGATGCTCTATCCACTGAGCCAAACCAGTTTCGGCATTGTCTTTCTCTTTTTCTATATGGATGTACATAATTTATTTTCTGGGCAGTTTGAGGGTAAGGTACACACAGCGTGAGCTTTTAACCCTAAACTCTTCACTGAGGTGTTTTCTAAGAACAGAATATTCTCTTACATAACCACAGCTGAGTTATCAACTATGTAAATTGACATTGCTGCAAGAATTGTATCTCCTCTACCAACACTGATTTACCTTGAAGTCTACTTCCCTAAATAATGCCCTGGTATCTTTTAAGATCTGGTTACAAAAATGTGGTGGGAATCAAGAGGATGAAATCATCTTTTCAAGAAAGAGTAAGAGGACTCTCCATCCTGGAGACAGAGAAATCAGGCCCAGGAAGGTAACATCCCTGCTGAAGGTTCCACAGTCACAGCAGAATCAAGACCAACTCCGGGACCAGGTATCGGCTTCTCTGACCTGCTGGCGGAGCTCGGACAGTGCTGCAGAGCCTCACAGTCACCGGGAGAAGAGTGGGTGCAGTCTTCTCCCACCCACTGCCTCTTATGTTGAAGAAAAAAAAAATGCCGCTGCTAACCAACATTTCAAAACTGGCCATGAAAGAGCCAAAGTAGCTAAATAAAAGGCCAACAAGGCCAACTTCTGGCCACCGCATTGATAAGCACATAAAGACTCAAGGAAGGCCAGGTCAGCCTCGACTGTGGAAACATGGGGAGCTATCCACCCAGCCAGACTGGACACTTCCCTAATATCAGTGTGGAGGCCTCCCCAGTGCAGAGGCCAAGAGCTCCTTTTTTAGGGGTGGGCTCAGCATTTGTGTGATGTGTAATAAAGACTGGATGATAGCAATACCTGTGTCATTAAAATACACCTTTTCTCTGAGGTTCTAGATTCTGGTTGCTTAAGAAACACTGTGTGGCATACATCTGGGGAGGCATGCATCAGGGGCCCTGGGCAGCAATGTGAAGACTAAGGTGGAACACAGCTGAAGGGCCCTTTGATAACATGTGTGCCTTTCACCCGACTCAGATCCGAGGATCTGGCTGATCCACAGCCACAGCTTCTGGAGATTCCTAATGGACAGTTCCCTGCTGTACATGCCAGGCAACCCAATCCTGCTATTGCTCTGGATGGATGAGCTTTGTTATCAGAATATCTGGGTCAGACATCTGTGGAGTGCACTCATCAATGTCAAGGTCAGTCTTAAGAGTCATCTTCAAATGCACCGCCCATTTCTTGGTGTCTTCATCTGAGAATCTGTCCTACGCAGGAGCCATCACCAGAAACTGTTTCATCCCGAGAGGCCTCAGAAGGATCATGGAGGCCCAATATCCTTGGATCCTCCACCAGACACACCTTTCTAAAGACTCCTTCTGAGGGCTGTTGATTTTCCTGCCTCTATTGATAGACTTCACTCCTGGAAAAGAGGAAGCCCCTCTGTCATCTCCCTACCCCGCTTAGTGCCTCGAGTAGCCCCCAGTCTTAGCATTTCAGTTTCAATGGATGTGCCCATATCTAGGTCACGCAAATGTCTCAGTCTTCATCTCACTTTACACCGAAGTCCTGAGCTACACCGCCTTTGTCACTAGTATTTCAAATGGACAGAAGTCATTTCCAGTCTCTTTCTAAATGTTCTAGTCTGCCCCCTCCCCCGGAACAGTCTTATTTTCATCCTGAAGCAGAGCACAAGAATTGAGGACGAACGCTTTCTCTTTGTTGAACCCACATTATAAGCATGTTCCTTAGATCCTATTACAAAACAACCATGGCCTTTAACTGGAAACTTGAAAATTTAGGGTAATTGTAGTATCAATTCATGATTACTCAACACATTTCCTCAACTTCCTTTGTGACTGATATTTTGAGTGTATTACTGTAACATTCTCTGAATAAAGTATGTCGTCCTGAAACAAGTGATCAGTGGGGTCGAAGGCACCCCACACCTCTTAGGTTTCTCACCGACGAGTCACATGGCTGCCAGAATATCTGTACCCTCTTCTTTCAACCCTTCTCTCCTAAGCTCCCTACACTTGCATTGGGCTTCCCGGATTTGCCTTCAGCATTAGTAGTAACGTGAGTCTAAACGAATGGGATTTCCGCGTTATTCTGGTCCAAGCTGCAAATGATTAGATTCCCCACCGAGCCCCGATGGCAGCATTACGAGGCTTTAACTTGATGGGACTGACTTCGTTAATCGAATTCTCTCTTCAGTTGTTTGAGTATGTTAATGTTGCTAGAAGGGAAAAACTGATTTTCCCATATGTAAGCTGTTTTCAAATTTGCGTGGGGGGTTCTCCTGAACAGATCTGCACTTTTCTTCCTATGGAGACACTACAATTACATATTCGTTTTTCTCCTTATAAAAACTAATATCTTGCTAGGCACTCCGCCAGGAGTACTTAGATTTAGTTCTGACAAGAACTCTTCTCAGCTATTTCTGGTCTAAGCTCTAAGACTTCTTTTCCTTCTTTCCCTCTTTGCTCTGAGCCCCCCCCCCCCCCCGCATCCTGCCCCTTATCACCCCTACTCAAGGCGTCAGTGCGTGTACACGCACACACACACACACACACACGCGCGCGCACACGCGCACACACACACACACACACACACACACGCTTCATTTATGCCTACCTTGGAACACATCTGAGCCAACAATTCCCTGGGGGGAAACAATGGTCTCTGTTCCTATTAATGAACAGTATGTTGTTGCAGATTCATGAAGGACTTAATTTAATAAACATGGAAAGATGAATATGCTTATGGGACATCAAACCTCTTTAGGCTTAAAATTACTGACATAGAAGAATTATCTTATGCAGCACCACGGTCCTTTCACGGCTGAGTCATTAAGGAATACAGTGAGGCAGGAGGAAAAGTCCCCTGCACTGGGCTTCTACGCCGCCTGCCCTTTACCTCCATCTCCTCCATCCCTAGGTGCCGGGAAAGGCGTCAGATCTGCCACGTCAGCACCGCCTGTGTGTGAACTAGTTCAACCTCACATTCTGTGGCTTAGTCCTTATCGGTAATTCGATGGGAACCTGAAACTTTGTTGAAGGGGAAGGTATTTTGCTGGCTCAGTTAGAACTGAGTTTAGACAGCACCCAGGATATTGTGATCAGCAACCTGCTTGAGGTGAAGGACCCCGTGGCCGGCTTGCAGGAGTGAAGCTCTCCCCTGCGGCTGCCCTCCCCACCTTTCCCTGCTGCTTTTCATGGATGCTCCTCAGGCTGCACCCTCTGTATTCCTGACCTCACACTTCCCACTCTTGTGGGAGAGAAAAAAACAAAAAACACAGAAAGAGAATAAGAATCAGATTCAGCTGGTAAATTAGGGAGTTGGCTTTGCTTGACTTTCCAGTATGATTTACTAGGGACGAGCCCCTAAAGAGCTCCCTCCTGGGTGATGCGCTAGGCCTGACTCTCCACTAGTCCTCTGAGTGAGGGCATCCTCCCCACTGACACCATCATACCCTACATCCCATCATCCTGAACCCATGCAGACACTGCTAAGCGATCACAGAATTCTTTCCCCTTCACACCAAACACAGCCCCAAATCTTTCCTTCTACAGCACATCAAGCTGTCACTATGGGTCACCTGGAGATGACACAGGGGCTGAATCCTATGACATTCCTGGGCTAAGGCACTGCATGAGCCTGGACCACAGCAGTTTGAATCCCTTCCCCACCACTTAAAAGCAGTGTGAGTTTGGGCAAGTTATTCTGTGCCTCAGTTTCATTAACTGTAAAATGAGGATAATTAGAGTCTCTTTCTCACAGGCTCGTTGTCAGTGTTAAATGGTTAGTGTTATAAAACGCTGACAACAGTGCCGGGCCCACATCAAAAGAGATGTATGTGTTTGCTATTGTGATTATTGTTCATATGCAAATGTCACCCAGGAGGGATGTGTTCCAGTGTGTCAGCCACTTCCCCTTCATCTTGGCTGAGTCTGTCAGATGGTGAGGTAATCGCCTAGCAAGGTCTCTAGGAGGAGGGAAATAGAACAGGACAACTTGGTCCAGGCCTTTGGAGATGCCAAAGGCTGCCTGGTGAGGAGGGAAGGGCTGGGGAGCTCAGAGCACAACTGAGAGATGAATGCTGGGGGAGGGGAGAGAAAGAGGGAACATCAGAGACTTCACACCAGGGCTTTACTGAAACACATGTGCATTTTCTGCTCCTTTTAAATTAAGCAAACCAACTAGTTACAGCAGAACATAGATCCCCAGGCAAAAGGGTTTCAACTGAGCCTTGGATGCGAAAGGCAGACAAGGTATGGGGTCCCTAGAGTTGGGGCCCTAATCTGGTCAGGAGAATGGAATTACTGAAAAGAGTCTTTGACTCTTGATCTGCACCAACCACTGTCTAGACGCTGCATTAAAAAGTGTAATTACAGTCCCTGGATTTATGCAGTCTGATCTGACCATCCTATTTAATCCTGCAACCTGCCTCCCCTTTCCCGTTCTACTGTTTCCTCCTTCCCTTAGCTCTTCTCACCTTCTCACACAGTCAGCCCTCCGTATCCCCAGGTTTTGCATCCCCCAATTCAACCAACTGCAGATGGAAAGCAGTGTTTTCACTTTGTGGGTGGGAATCCATGGATGCAGAAGATGAACCTTATGCATTATTTTATGTCATTTTGGGTAAAGGAGGTGAGCATCCATGGATCCGTGGGAACTCCATGTAACCAATCCCCCGCAGATACCCAGGGAAGAATGTAATTTACTTATTTCTTATATTTATGGCTAATTGTCTGTCTTCTCCCTGCAGGAATATAAGCAACTCAGAGGCATGGATATTTGTTTATGTTTGCTGATATATTCCTAGTACCTAGAATTGTGCCCGGTTAATAGTAGGTGCTGAATAAATATTTAGTCAAGAAATGAATGTTGTTGGTTCTTACATGCAGCTCTCCTACTCTAAAACACCGGGGAACCTTTAAGGCAGTAGTGAAAACAAAACAACACAAAAACAAAGAATAAGCATTTGCGCAGCTTAGTCCTTTCGAATAAAGTGTACTCTGATTAGTTAAGTGAAAAGCTGACAAAAGCAAACAAATCCAGAACATTAGGCAAACACAGACATACGTGTTTCCTCCTGAGCGAATAAACACAGATATGTCTCCTTCCTCATAAGGAGAAGCCTCATGATAGCAAGGAAAATTCACTGGCCTACATATAAGGAAGACCCAGCTCAGCACAAACCCGCTGTGTGCACTTAGGCAAATCACCCTTCCTCTCGGACCTCAGGTCTCCATACAAGTCAGGCTCGACTGAGTCTCAATATGTAATGAACGGCCACTTCATCACTTCTAGCCCTGAGATGGCATTACCCTCCCTCGTCCCACTCAATATTGAGATGCTAAAATAGCCCACTGCCTACGTTTGATCACGGGAGAGAAGTGAAAGCTGCATCCCCTCCCTTCCTAAGGGTGGGCTGTAGCCCCCAGGCGGATTACACCTTCACTCAGACATCCTTCCCCAGCAGAGGAGGCGTTTCCTCCCGGCGGGGAGGTGCTCAGAGCCCCTGCTGCAGCAGAGGCCAAGAGCTCACCTCTGACAGCCACTTTGGGGAACCAGAATCAAACAGCAACCTCGCCAGCACAGGGAATGAGTAAAATGCCGATAGTCAAGGTGTGCGTTGAACCGCAGAGCAAGGGGTGGGCAAACGCTCTTCCACGTGGCTTAAAAAGCATCACAGCGACGCGAGTGGGTTCTCACCGCCGCCCAGAAACACATCTGGAGGATTGCTTTCCTCTCATGCATCCTTGAATATTGAACCCAGAAAAATAAACTGACTTGCTGCTTAATCCAATAGTCAATACGAGCTTCTGTTGTATAGACGCAATTGACTTAAAACTCAAGCCATACCCTCTGGCAAGAAGAACCTAATGCAACCGCATAGATCTGGTATTGGTACATATTAGAGGCAGTTGTTTCTTCAGGAAGAGACAGTTACCCCACGCCAGCTTGGTGGGAATGGTCAGTGCTCAAGGACCAATGTGGTTAATCATTTTTTGATTCTGGCCGAGTGAAGAGCTGGGCGCAGGCTTGCTATCGTTACAGTTTACGAGGTTCCCTAAGGCAGCTGTCGCCAACCGGTGGTCCACGGACCGCTGGTGGTCCCTGAGGTCCGAAAGGTTGGCGACCGCTGCTCGAAGGGGACTAGGTTATCATGATTTTTTGTTCCCTGCTCAAACCCAAGGTTTAAACACCTCGGTCTCCAAAGAGCCGCTATCCATTCCCGTGCTCTCTGCCACGCGGTCACTTCGGCATTCCACCTCACTCCATCTCGCAGCCCAGTTACCTGGTTGCTGACAAGTGTCTGTATTTCACTGTTTGCTGCTGAGTGACAACAGGACAAATTAGGAGAGCTAGACATTAAGTTACATTGAGTATGCTTTAATGCCTTACATGCAAACCCGACTCTCTGGCTTCCTTGGAAACCCAATGAAGGCAGAGAGGTCAAAAAGGAAAATTCCTGAGAATTGATGGCTGCCTTTACCTAAGAACAAAATCCCCACCCCCACCCCCTTGCCCCTTCTCAGTTAGACGGGAAGCTTCCTGCTTCTTCACCTGGAGACAGCTACCCTTTTCCCTCTGCTTCAGGGTCCCTAGAGCCTTATAAAGAACACCCTGTCCACTGGCTAAAGGGCAGGCATTTCCAGGGAATTTGCATTGTCTTATTACATTTTTTTCTCACCCCTAAGTGTGCAACAAACTGTGAAGGTTCCCTTGAGTTTCAGGTTTGGACACACCCCAGAACTCAAAGTAAAAATGATACAGGCTTAATAACAACTTCTAGGGAATCCTTTTCAAGTTCAAAGCAGATTGTAAACATTAATTAATCAGTTCCCCCTCCCTACACCGTGTGAGGTATGAACTGGCCCCATTTTATGGATGGGAACATTTAGGTGGGGAGCATGGATGACTCCTTCCAAGCTCAGATGGACTTTAGTCGGTGAAGGGATGAGCCATTTTGGTTCCCATGCGCAGTAGGGGTTCATGCGACTTTTCTCGTTCACAAAAATCACTGCAAACCCTGTCCCAGGATCAGGAGCCCCAGCCTGGCTTGGCTGTATCTCTGCGGTGGTCAGAGCAGACCTCTCGGCTCAGCATGGCTACTACCTACTTTCCTTTGCAGCTTTCTGGGCAGAAGGGATTGCCTTCCTCAAACACGGCTGAAAGGAGCTCAGATCAAAGGCTCCCCTCCGGATCACATAAATGCCCAAGCCTGGCCAACATCTCTCTTTAATGAGACTCCATGAGCCACAGGCTTGAGCTTTACTAGACTATGGAAGTCATCTTCAGTCCAGACTGCTCTCTGCACCTGGGTCTGCAGCCGTGGGAGACGTAAGACCGTGGCAGGACTGTATATGGGGATGCTGTTTGACACAATAAGGTAGGTAGGCAGATAGATAGATGAACAGGCCGATACATATTGTAACCTTTCACTATATAAACTGTTGGCTACTCTTAGCAATCCACATGTCTTTTAAAAAGACCATGTCTGTGGGAGACCGTGAGAAGGCCCACCCCGGTTCTTTTATTATAAAGGAAAGGGGGAAATGTGGGAGACCGTGAGAGGCAATCAGGTAAACAATCCAATAACCTTGTTTTCCCCGCTTTGCTGGGGCCTTTGCTTCCAAGAGTTGCAATAGGTTCTCAATAACAGGAACAAGGATAGGGAAATTGACGGGGAGAGAAGTTTAAAGTGTATTTAGGATTCTGCTAAGGCGGAAAAAACATCCTGCCCGGGCTCTGACCTTTATGTTTGCACAAGCTGTTTTTGCCTATAAAAGGGGCTGAGAAATAAACTCGGCGCGGCAGTCTTGAACTGTCCGTCCTCCCGGTAACTACAGTGTCTGTGTTTTTTAATCCTCACCCCCCTTTTCAGGTACCGTTCAACTACAGTGCCGGCAGGCTCCGGCACATGTTGGCGATCGCTTTGGAGAAAACTGTGCAAGGTTTTTCTCAAGACAGTCTTAGCAGTAGAACTGCTGACGACCTTGATATGGTTCTCTGTTTTCCTCATGAATTGCCGCAACCTGATGAACACTGATGTTCTCTCTATTGACTAAAACATTATGAAATGGTCACCTGGGACCCAGGAGGAATTATGCTCGTGGTTCAAATGCACCAAGGAGATCTGCCGCAGCTCAGAGGGTGGGGAGACTCCGATTTCGGCTCTCCCTCACCAATAACATGTGAATACCTCTTTTCCAAAGCACTTGGAGGTTCTCAGCAAATGTGTATACATCTCACCAAAGTACCTCCAGAAGTAACAATAGTTCCACTTCACAGAACACACATGACATGTTTCTGCTCGGTGGGGAGATGGCAGGAAGAGTTTCAAATGAGCCCTAATGAACATGGGAATTTAAAGAAAAATAAGGGGAGAGAAATGTCTTTCTTCACGAACACGCTAGGAGTGGATCTCAACCCTTGCTACTTATCAGAGTCATCTGGAGAACCTGTGAGAATTCTCATGTTTGTTTCAGTCCTATTGAATTTGCTTCTTCAGGAGCAGGGCTAGACAGGGGCATTAAAAAAAAAAGGGGGGGGGTGGCCCTGGCCAGGTATCTTAGTGATTAGAGCACTGTCCCAGTACACCAAGGTTGTGGGTTCGATCCCCAGTTAGGGTATATACAAGAACTAATCAATGAATGCATAAGTAAGTGGAACAACAAATTGATGTGTTTTTTTTCTCTCTCTCTCTCCCTCTTTCCTTTCCCTCCCTTCCCCTTCTCTAAAATCAATAAATTTTTTAAAAAAAACTTAGAGCTCCTTTTGTAATGCTGCTGTGTAGCCAGGTCCCGGAAGCACGGTGCTGGCCTAGGAAGCACAGTGCAGATTATGAACACATGTTACATTACCTGTTAGGGAATACGCAAGAGAGATGTCCCTTTAAAAAGAACCAGGCATGGCCTCCTCGGGTAATTGCTTCCAACCGGCATCATTGTTCAATTAGTAATTTAGTTTTATAGGATCTTTCATGTGAGAAACCATTTTAAAACAAGAAATCCTTCATTCTTATTTTCATTTAAATGAACTCAAAAGAAACAATCTGCTTGAGAGAGGAGAAGAATTAGGGATTACATTACTGACTCAAAAATAATTTAAAATGAAAAAAAAAAAAGTATATAAAGCAAAACAAAAAATAAAACCGGCGCTGCTGCACCCTGATCCCTGGGGCGCAGTTTCCTCAAAGCTCGCCAGGCACGCGCCAGGCTTCCTGAGGGCCCACTGTGTGTCAGGAACTGTGCCCCAGCCTCGCAGGACTGAGATAAGGCAGATAAATAAAGTTCCTACGTGCTACAATCATCAGCCTAGCGAGGGAGGGGGTAAGGAGAAAAGAAGGAAAAGTGCCATAATAAAAGCTGATTTTTTATTTGCCTCCTTCTATGGGTCATGTAATCTTTCAAGTGCTTTCTGTTCCATTTCTAATTTCATCCTCACAACAGCCTTATGAGATGGGTTCTATGATTATGCCCATTTTACAGATGGGGAAACTGAAACCTAGAGGGCTTAAGTAACTTCTTGAAGGTCACAAAACTTGTAAGAAGCCGAGCTAGGTCTCTCTGACTCAGCCTGCTTCTTAAATGCATAGAAGGTATGTGGGGGTTGGAACATGTGGGGTGCTCAGTGCGGCTGGCTGTGTTGGGGTGGATGGGGCGAGTTGAGCACATTGTTTTCTCTTGTTATGTCATTGCTACTCCAAATAAGAGCGGACTCAGCATCTTGGGTGCCTGCGGTTTTCAAGTTTGGTGGTAAAGAACCCCCCAAACTTCCCCTTGAACTTGCACGCCCAAGCAGCCTGGGCAGCCTTATGGTCAGCAGTGCCACTGAGGCTGGTCTCTTGAGGGGGGGAAAAGACATAGCCCGGATTCTTCATGCTGGAACTTCATTTGGTACCCGGGAGCCATTTATTTCAGTTACTTACCAATGTTTCGGCAGCACAGAGTGCCTGGCCAGCCCTCAGACCTAGGTGCAGCTGATCTGTAACTCAGAGTCATCTATTTATCCTTTAACTGGACTCCTCCCTGGCCAGGGCCTGACCACAGTTCAGTGAACCGAGCTCCCAGCTCAGTACCTTGGTGTGGTGTCAAGTCACAGTTATATAACCACTGGGCTGAGTGCCTCCCTGGATCAGGAGAAGGGGCGGGGGAGGGGCGGGGAGCAGGAAAGGCATTATTAGCCCAATGTTAAGAAAACAGACTTTGAAATCTTCCAGAGACTTGAGAGTTTGGAACTGTTTGTTTCCCATAGAGTAGTTTGTTTCCCGTTTAGTTCTATCATCTTCCAACCCTGCACACTTGAGTCTGGTCAGCTGAGGACCGGGAGGCTGGCAACGCAAACAGGGCAGTGCGTTTATTTAGCCTTAAAACATGCCCTGTTGTACGACGGTATTTCGGAGACCGAAGCTGATGAGGAAGAGCATGTGAAAATCAATGCACAATTATAGTGAAGGAAGTGTCCTAAGTTTTGCAAATATTATTTTGCTTCTAAAGTCTTAATGTGCACAATCGGGAAGATGGATAGACCTGAAGACTGATGGCCTCCCAGAAGCTCCCCAAACCTTTCAACGAGGACAATAGGCTAAAAAAAAAAGAAAAAAAAAAAAGAGTATCCTTTCTTGCTGTTTATTTTGGGGAGTCTGTTTCTTTTGCCCACAAGAGTGACAACCATCTGTGTGATTTTAAGCTGAAAAAGGTAGTTATATCATGTGCAGTCACTTCATATCACAGAAGTCCTTGGCTGCCTCTGTGAAGAGTCTTGGGCCTTACTAGAAAAACATGATGGAAGCCACCCTCTGAGCGAGATGCAGCCAGGCAGCAGGCGTGGGTTGGGCCAGGTTGCAGGAGTGCAGAAGAGAGGGAGCTACTCTAGGGAGCTGGGAGGACCATCCTCCTTCCACCAGGGCCATGCACAGGGACTGGCGCTCTGAAACAGGGATACCGACCAGATACCTCCTGTGATGGCGGAGAACCAGGAGAAAGGAGCAAAGGAGCAGATGCTTTTGTAAAGCGAACCGTCTGCCCTGAGTTCAGTTGCTTCCCTTATGGTGCTTGAGCCCTGTCTCACCTGGATTTGGCAAATAGACAGGAAGACTCCTCCCTATGTGATGCTCCAGACCCTCACTCAGGTCACTCACTCTGGAGTCTCAGCGTGTGATAACCACTCAGAAACCTCGCGAGCAGAGGTGTGGAGAGTCCTGCATAATCACAGTGAGAGCCATGGCCTTTCCAGGATAAGGTCACTTGGGAACCACTGGGTTGGGGGGTGAGTGGAACCTCATCAACGTTTTCTGAAAATACTCAAGCCTTCCAGTTTATGGTTCTCAAAATGCAATGTCATTCCATTTTGCAAATGAGGGGCAGAGAGGTGAATAAGCAAGTCATCTAATGCTGCAAAGGTAGTTGTAGGTTCATCAAATGAGACCGAACAGGATAACAGGGGAGAAGTGCTGGGTAACCACACAGGGCTATCAAAACAGAAAGCCCTGCTACTGCTCAAGCAGCTGCTGCCGAGTTTGGGAGCTCAGGGACCCTGGCCTACCTGAGCGACAGTGTGGCAGTCACCAAATGAAACACCGTACCCGCCCCTTTCTGATTTGTCTGGAAAGGTTATACCCTCATCAGATGGTGACAAGAAACATGGAGCCACTAAATGTGGCATTTCCTCATAACCTTTCCCCTTTAGCTGTGGCCAGCACTGAGGAGGGATGCCCGCAGACAATCGTCCTTTCTGGGTGTGCTTTTGCAAGGCGGGTAGCGGGGAGAGCTTTCATTAGTGGCTCAGAATTTGTTCGTTTAACAGAAATGTTGCTTACCTAACCCAGGGCCTCCTACAATTGTCTTCTCTAATTCTGCAGCCCTAAATTGAGCGCTTGCAAAGGCCAGGCCCCTGTGCTAAGCACTGAGAATGCAAAGCCGAGTAAGACACCCACCATGACTGCTTTCAAGGCGCTGTATCCTAATTTGGCAAGCCTATTGCTGCAACATTCATGATGTTATGGGAACTCAAAGGAAGGAGAAACTCTGCCAGGAGAGGCTAGGAAACCTTCCTGAAACAAGGTATTGATGAAAGACCAGGAACTCAACAGGCATCAGAAAGACCATCCATTTCTTTATTCAGTCAACATTCAACTGTGCTGGGCATCTTCCAGGTGCGGGGATACAGTGATGAGCGACACAGCCCGGTTCCTGCCCTCAGAGAGCTCACGGTGGTAGGCACGCAAAGAGTTAATCATAAATTTGGAAAATGCTATCAAGGGAAAGTACAAGGTGTCTCCAGAGAGTCTATCTGGGCATCTGATCTCGTCTGGGAGGCAGGAGGAGCTGTGGCCAGGATGTGACATTTGAGCCGAGATGGAAAGGATGCTCAGCAGCGTACAAGGCCAAGGGCTGGACATGTGGGCAGGAAGAGATTTGGGGCAGAGGAAACATCACGTGTGTTCATTCATTTCACTGACATTTATGAAGTACCGATGTGGTTACCGTGAAGAGCAAAACACCTCTGACCCCATGGAGTGCTCAGTGTAGTGGAGGAGGCTGACAATGATAGAAAGATGTGCCGCCTTCGTGGTTGGGAGGGGGAACAGGATGTGCAAAGGCCAGGAGGACAGAGCTCAAGGCATCTGAGTCGGAGTTGGGGGTTTCTTCTGGGGGATTGCTGTGCGGGGTCCTGCTTGGCCCATCACCTTGCTCTCCTTGCTTAAGAACGAAACTCCTCTCTCCACCAATGACGGTGATGCCGCCCTGAGAAGAAGCTGCCTCAGCAAATGCTGACAGGTGCATGTTGCAGTGAGGTGGAGGTAGCCAGCCTGGCTTGGCCTGTGCTTCCCTCCCTTCCTCCCCAGGCAGAATCCACACAATCACCAGCACCATGAACTCGATTGCTTAAAGAGGGCACCCTCCCTGCCTCATTGCTCCCAGCCTGCCTCAGCCCAGGCACCATGGCCACACCCATGGCCCATCCATACCAGGCGTCTGAGGGTCAGGGCCTCTTCCATGAGAGAGCCCCATCCTGCTTAATAACATTTCCCTCTGCCTGTCTAATTAACTCCGTCACTGTATCTGCAGTCAGATAAAATGCTCATTTCACACCACATTAATTTTTATCAGCTGAACATTAAGCAACACAAAGCTATCTATGCTTGGTTTAATTTACATACTGACAGACCTACAAAGCGTTGCCCACAGTGGCTGCGAAGCAAATAAGCAGAACTGGCATCAAACACGGCTTTTCAAAATGAAATATTGATTTGCAAGGCTGATATAAAGAAGGGTTGGAGGGATATGGGAGAAGTGAGGAGTAAAAGGGTTCTTTTTCCTTGAAGAATAATTAATGATGTATTCAACTAATAGGTCTCTGAAAGGTCAAGTAGAGGGGCTGTTGGGTTCCAGGATTTCGAGGATCAGGTAAGCTCTTAGCACATAGTCCCATAGTCTATATAGCTCTCTGGAACCATCCCGTTATCAGAGGTTCCCCCAACCTAAATGGGATGCCCTCAAATAGCAAAGTGCGCTCCCTTCCCTCCCCCCTCTCCAACTTCCTCTATCACACACACACACACACACACACACACACACACACACACACCATGATATAGTTCATCTCTACAATTCTACCTAAGTTATTTTTTTAGAAGTCTTTCTTCCCTCACTTAATGGTCAAGGCCAAGCATCACCTCCTCCAGGAAGTCTTCCCAGACCACCCTCTTTTCTTATATGTATATGATCCCACAATACCCAAAAGAGGGTCCATATTACACCTACTACATTATATTTTAATAATCCATATATATGTCTCTTTCTCCCACTGGTTATAAGCTCTTTGCAGGAATAGGTATAGGTTTGGGGTGGTGGCTGAAGCTTATTCAAGTTGGGGGACTTCCTTTAAGAAAAAAGAATGTAAAACTTGCAAATAATACAAAAAAGTATAACCATAAAAACATAATATGAGGATCCCTCCCAGGGCCTTCCCTGTGCAAGTAAGGGATTGTGACGTTTAAGCTTTATTAGCTTTGAGGTGAGTCTATTCTGGCCTCTTGAGCATAGTTTCTTACTCGTAATAACATTCGATAATGCAGGTAGCATGCACTGAACGACTAAAGGAAAAGGAACTATTTTTGAGTGCCTAGTCTGTGATAGACTCAGCCAAGAACTTTGGCAAGGGTAGTTTCTAACATCACAGCATCCCAGATGGTTCAGTGGATAAGAACTGACTTCCAAGAATCATGTCTTTCCATCAGAGAACCTATAACTGAAAAAAAAAAAAAAAAAAAAAAAGGACAGCGGCTCCCAAGTGAAAAGACATCCGTTCAAACAGGTCATTGTTTAGACTTCACATTGCTCTTAGCATTCATCAATTCACCCAGATCAGTGATTCTTCCGCCTCTGTGAGCACCAAAATCACACGGATCACTTCTACACAGCACATTCCCTGGCCCAAATAGCAGAGACTCTGATTTCTTATAACTGGAGTGGGGCCTGAGAACATGCATTTTAAATATGTATATATGTATGATCTTTCTCCCAGCTTTGTTGAGATATGACTGACATATACCATTGTGAAATTTTAAAGTGTACAATGTGATGATTTGATACAAGTATATATTGTGAAATGTTTACCACAATAAGGTTAATTAGTTAACACATCCTGTACCTCACATAATTACCATTTGGTTGTTGGTTATTATGATGAGAACATTAAAACTCTACTACTCTCATAGCAACTTTCAAGTATATAGTACAGTATTATTATCAAGAGTCACCACGTTGTACCGCAGACCCCCAGAACCACCCATGATCTTGCTGCAGGTTTTCTAAGACCGCATTTGAGAAACCTCGGCTAAATACAAATGCTGATGTTGAAAGAGAGGAAGTCGGGTGGGAGCTGGCTGGGAGGGGAGCTAGTGGCGAACAATATTTCCATTAAGAAGCTGGACTGTGGCTTACACATGATGTGGCATCACGGCCCGAGGAAGATCCAGGACTGAGGGTGGAAAACATGCATTTGGAACCTGGAGAGCAGAGAGGGCTTTGGATTTCCTTGGAAATAGCTGTGCAAACCTCCGTGTAAGAACAGCCCCGTGTTCCTGTGAATTTCGACCTGCAGATACATTACAGTGAGTCCCCATGAAGGAGAGGAACAGGACGCCTTCCCCATGACAGAGGCCAAGGCAGGTTGAGTTTCCAGCTCTGCCATACTCAAAGGTTTCAATAAGTAGCTCTGGAAAGGTGATGTACAACACTCTGCCACAGACTTCTGGGCTGGCTTCTGCTTCACAATCAAGCCGGGGCTTGAAGGTATTAGTTTGTTCGAGGATTATCACAGGTATTTAGCTTCTGACACCAGCATGGCACATTCTCTCTTCTCAGAGACATCTGCAAACCATGGAGGTCCCGGGTCCTTCCTTTGGACCAAAAAGCTTTAAAAAGCCAGGATTATTGTTTGTTTGTTCAATGATATTTAGTGAAAAGAGAATGCAATAGGAGTTTTGGCATTGAAAAAGTCTGGCTCATTTAGAATCAAATGGGCATAACACTAACTATGGAACTGAGCCCAGGCCTAAGTCATGGGCTCTGGCTTCCAGGCCTGGTCCAAACATTATGAAGCTGTGTGAATGTGGGCAAGTCACTTATCCTCCCTGAGTCTGTTTCCTCATCTGTAATATGGAGTTAATAACATTAGTTCTACCTCACAGAGCTGTGATATGGAGCCAATGTGTTTTGAAAAATCAAAATGTAAATATAAGGAGTATTGTCTTCTGGCAATGGTCTACTAGTCCTCCTATGGATAACAATTAAAATACCTGCACAAGACAATTAAAAAATATCTGAAGACAACAGAGTGCAACCAAAAGCAAACAGAAGTCTAAGACTAGAGAGTCTTTACCCTGAAAGATAGGGCCCCCACTTGTGAAACTTGTGAATTTGTGGAATGTTGCCTCAGACTGCTCTCTAGTCAGCTTTTGGCTCAGGATAGCTTGAGCTACCTGAGGATAAATCTAGGGTTGGGAGAGGAATTCTGGAAAGATGAAAACAGCAGAGGGGGTAAGTCACAAAATCTGGGTATAGAATCTACTCAAGTTCTTGGCTGACTGCTAAAATATACATGCATAAGGAAACTATCAGGGAGTCCAATACAAAAGCAGCAGCTAGATGATGAAAGAACAGAAAAGAGACTTTAGTTCTTACTGAGCACAGGAAAGGCAGAGCTAGAGTTTGAGTCCAGCCAAGTTAACTGGCTGCTAAAAAAAATTTATCTTCAGAGAAACACAACAGAATCTAGAGTCTCTGCAACAATCATTTGTATTATCTATTATCCAATCAAAAGTCACTAGACATGCAAAGGAAAAGTAAAATTTAACCCATATTCAAGAAAAGAAAAGAAGTCAAAAGTGACACCCCCCCCCCCCAAATACTCAAATGATACGTTTTGCAGATAAGGACTTTAAAGTAGATACTATAAATATGTTCAAGGAATTGAAAGACATATATACATAATGAATGACCAGATGTGGAACATAAGTGAGAAACAGAAGCTATAAAAATAAACCAGATGAAAAATAGCTACAATGAAAAAAAAATACTGTATGCATGTAAAAAGAGACTGGAGAGGACAGAAGAGTCAATGCACTTGAACATGGACCAATAGAAAGTATCCAATCTTAACAGAAGAGAAAAAAATTGAAGAATAGAGTCTCAGAGATGAGCATCACAGACCATCAAATGGTCAAACATATATGAAATTAACTCAGAAGGATAGGAGAGAGAGGATGGGCAGAAAATATATTTGAAGTAATGACTGAAGACTTCCCAAATGTGGTGAGAGATATTAGCTTACAGATCCAAGAAGTTCAAACAGCCCAACCAGGATAAATACAAAGAAAACCATACCAAGGCACACTGCAGTCAATTTTCTGAAGTCCAAACATAAAGAGAAAAGCTTGAAAGCAGCCAGAGAAAAACACATATGACATATAGGAGAAACAACAATATGAGTGACAGCCAACTTTTCTCAAAAAACAAAGACCAGAGATGATGAAATGACATGTTTAAAGTACAGAAAGAAAGTCAACCCAGAATTCTATATTCAGAAATAAAAGCAAAATAAAGTCATTTTCAGATAAATTAAAATGAAGAGATTCATTACCAAGAGACCTTCTAGAAGGAGACCTTAGAAATGCTAAAGGAAGTAGCTTGGTTTGAAGGGAAATAACACCAAAAGATAACTCAGATCTACAGGAAGGAATGAGGATCCCTGAAAAACACTTTTTTTTTTTTAATGTAAGCAGTTATTAAATTTGCAGTGGATAGCAAATTTATCACACAAATTTATCATACTTTATCTCAGACTAAAATGTGGTAGGCGGTTAGACAGACATGAGCAGAGCAAGGATGATGGGCCCGTTACAGAAGGTCACCCGGGCAGAACATCCTGGACACCTAGCGATGGAAAAAAACTGGTAGAGCAGATATTGGACATAAGTATTGTTAATCAATACCTCGCTGCTCAGACACCCTCTCCATCCCTAGAAAGGCAGGTATTGGAGATAAGTATTGTTAATCAGCACCTCGCCCGCCCCTCAGACCCCCTCTCCACCCTAGAATGCTTTCTGTCATGCGGGTCAGATTCTCCTGACCTCTGCTCCCCTGGCATGTGGTTAGGCATGTGGTAGACCCCCACCCGTAGAGGAGAATAAGGGGGCCAAGGGGGCCGGAGGAAAGCCCCATCTAACTTCCATACAAGGACAGAAGACAACTGAACAGGCCCCGTAGGGCAGTTTGAAGAAGAAAGCAGTTAAGAGAGCAGTTACTCTCCGAGGGGTAAACGGAGCCCTAGCCCACACCCAGGGGCAACTCTTGGAGCCTCTAGCTGGAGATTTCTTTGCTTGCCTAATAAACCTCTAGTGAGTTTGAATCCTGGCTCTGAACTCTTTTCTTAGCCAGAACTCAAGTAACAAGGTTACTGAACCCAGGTCTGGTCTGACCCCATCATTAAAAAAAAAAAAAAAAAAATTACTATATGAGCTTAAAAGGAGACTGGAGCGTTCCCACCGCCTACAGACAAATGCCACATGATCTGTAAAGTCATAAATCCTACACATTCTAATCTTTTCAGCTTCCTCTCCACCCCTCATCTCCCCCAAAAAGGAGAAAAGAACACTTGGTTTTATTATCTAGCTGTGTGATTTTAGGCAAAAAGTTAACTCATCTGGGCATTGTTTCTCAATTTAAAAAATCAAAAGATGGACTAAATCTCTTAAGTTCCTTTTGGCCTCATCGTACTGTGTTTCTATGACTAAATCAAAGCACTAGGCTAGTAATATTCTCCATTTTTTTAAACTAATATTTATATTCCCATGATCATACTTAAGGTAACTGAGTCTCATTCTCAATGATCAGACAAACTCATAAAGTTCACCCAGAAGCTTCTTAGACACAACAAAACCTTTTGTGCCTCACAATTCAAAAATAACCTAAACACATACTCCCATGGCTAAGGTAGGCAAGTTCTTAGTCATCTGAGGAGCTACATCAGGCCGCATCAGAATGTGCTTAGCCGAGCACGAAAGTTCACTGCCCAAGTCCTGCCTGTGTGAGAAGCCGAGAGTAGGGAAGCCAGGAGCCCCTGAGGATGAGGAATATGTCATATTTCACTGGGGGGAGAATCTGGGGGAACTCAGAGAGCCTTGTGGTGATTTCAGATGGACTGAAGCCAGGTTGCACCCCAAGGGGAGCCACCACGTTCTGGGAGGCTGTCCACGGGTGGCTTTCCTCAGTGAGGATGCTCTGTGACATTTGAGCTGGGGAGCCTTCCCCTCCTGCCTCACGCCTCTGAGACTCCGCTGGAGGAAGCCAGCCCTGGGAGGGTCTCCACTGACTTCGTGTCCTCTAGAACGGCTCTTTGAGGACCCAGATCCTGGCCGCCTCTCCCAGGAGGCAGGGGAAAGGCAGAATAATGTGGTCCCTTCATGGGAAGTAGCTTTCGGATTCTGCTGAGCGCAGTGTGTTCAATTGTTTCTTTTCTCCCCAGAAAACATTCACTGTGAATAACTTGCTGTTTGGAAACAGGGCTACTTAAAATGCCACGTTAATATAATTATTTACAAATACTGGCATAAATGAAATAAAGGTCTGACTAAAACAGAAAACTTCAAAGCCTGACACCACAGCTTTAATGAACGGAGCAGAGAAATGCTGAATAATTTTCTGCTTCTTCCCCGGCATTCTTGACAAGCCTTTTTTTTTTCCCTCCTACACACACATTCCAGGTGAAAGTTTCCTTTTTTAATTTGCTCCAGCTTCCCAGTTTGTAGCACATAATGGCGTATACACATCATTTGTGTTTTTGAACGGCTCTTGCACAGATCGGAACTTGCCACCTCCAGACCATTACAACTGCTTTTATGTTATCCTTTTGGGGGGAAACAATCAACAACAAAACCCTGGGGGGAAATTCTGGGTATACAATCCGTGAGCCAAAGCCTGCTTTCCAGTCTCCAAATCTCCCCTGACTGACGTCAGAGGCAAGGAGTCACTGACGCTCCTGCGAGCTGCCTGAGGGTGTCTGATGGCAAAATCCAACATATTTTCAAAATGACAACCAGACTATCTAAGCCACGGGCTACTGGTTGTCGAATAACAGGCCTCCTATTCCGACAGCGCAGAGTCGTCATGTAATTCAAGTGAGTGAAAAGCACCTGGCTTCCTTCCTCGTAAGCTGGGAGCTTTGGCCCATCTGCCCCCACCCTGGAGTCCACTGCTCAAAAGCAGCTTAGACCTGGAGGTCTGCCTTCCCACTTCCGGCCCTCAACCCAGCCAACGTGGGAACTGGGGGTGGGAAGGCTGCTCTCAGAGGGGTTTGTCTCCTAAAACCAAACCCTGGATCTTCGTTTCAAAAATGTGACACCCCCTCCACTGCTTGCCAACCACATAAAAAGCCTCAAGGAAACACTGCCACACGCACCGGGATTTATAACCTATTGCCATGTTGGCATGCATATCCTGGGGGGAGAGCAGCTCTCCAAAATCCCCACCCACTCAGTGTCTTCCGGCTCAGGAATCAAAGCATCCTTACCTCTAAAGAGCCAACCTGGATTTTGTGGCTGGTAATGGGGACAGGTATAGAGAGAATTTCAAAAGGCTGCCCCCGAGCCAAGCTCAACAGGGACAGTTCACTGTCTGCAGGCTGGCAGCAGCCTGCCCCGTCACTCCTGTGCTCACCCAAACAGCAGCAGCAGGAGCAGTGACTAACCCTCAGCCCCACATGTTTGCTTGAGACCCATACTTGCCTTCCACACTTTTCTTAAGACCTGTCTCTGAAAGGTGGCCAAATCTGGGGAGAGTTTTGTGGGGTTTTTTTTGGAATTAAAAACTTGACAATTGTTTAGGTGGGAAGCTTCCTGAGGGGTGGCTCAGTTCTCTAACCTTCTTTCCTGGGTGCTCAGTATTTTCCCATAGGGCTTTGTTGTTTTCCCCCAAAGGATAGCATAATATGGGCATCTTATCTGATGGCGCGGTGATGAGGTAGGATCTGGACTCTTAGGTTGCAACTTCCCTGCCTCCACCATGAGCCAGCCAGAAACAACTGTGGTTTATTGTTGTTGTTGTTTTTTGTCATCCTCAGACTATCAGAGAGAACTTCCTAAAGACTCCCCCTAGTGTATGTCAATTCCCCTCACTTGGACCCCCATCCGTCCCTCTCCTCCAGCCCTACTTATGTGAAGGTGCCCTGTAGACTGTAAGGCGCTGTACCATAAATGGAACAATACTTAGGGCAATATATTATAGAGGAAATAGCTCTGGGCAATTATCTAAATGGTCCTGTGCCTTGGTTTCTTCAGCTTTAAAATGGGGATAGTAATCCCTGATGTCTGGCCTACCTCAGAGGGTTATTGTGAGTATCCAAATGTTTAAAGCCTATGTAAATGTCATCATCACCATCACAATATTTTCCTAACCTTTGCATCCTCACAACAGGAAGTGTAAAGCGAATGTGTGGTTTGTGACAGAGTGGAAAGAAGGCTGGGAGCAGGAGTGAGCCTGGGCCTGGCTGCGGTTCTGCCATAGTCTTCACTCCCTGAGCTGGGACAGGCTCCTCGGGCCTCTGTGCCTCCCTGTGTCATGGAGAAGGTGGTGGTCTAGCTCTGGAGGGACAGGCAGACGATTTAAACTGGAAGGGACTCTTGGAGCTGGCATGGGCTCATGAAACTAGGTGCGCTCCTGATGGCTCTGATGCGCACTGCAATCCTGGAGGTAACCTTTACAACGCCGTCAAATGCAGGAGCCAAATCTAAACTTAAGAGACACCATAAGGGAGGACCCAGTAAGAAAGGCTGGGCTGGGCTCTGGGCAGTGATTCGCACCGTACAAGCTTTCCACCACTGAAATATTTAAGCTGTTTTGAGAAATAAATCCCTCCCAATGAGAGCCAGACAGAGACTGTTTCATACCCACTAGAATGAAAACTAAATAGAAAAAAGGAAAACAAGTGTTGGCAAAGATGTGGAGAAATTGGAACCTTCATACATCAAGGTGGGCGTAAAATGGAGCAGCCACTTTGGAAAAGGGTTTGGCAGTTCCTCAGGAAATTAAAATAGAATTATTATCACGTAACCCAGCAATTCCACTCCCAGGTATATTCCTCCCCAAATTGAAAGCAGGTGTTCAAACAAAAACTTGTATGTAAATCTTCATAGCAGCCCCATTCACAATCGGCAAAAGGGGAAACAACCTTAATCGTCCATCAACTAATGAAGAAATAAACAAAATCTGGTATATCCATACGATAGAATATTATTGTATCATAATCTGGTATATCCATATACTACTATATTTATTCAGCCACAAGAAAATAAATGAAGGACTGATACGTGCTACCATGTGGATAGACCTTGAAAACATTATCAAGTGCAAGAAGTCAGGCACAAAAGGCCACATAAAGGATGATCCCACTTATATGAATACACCAACTAGGTAAAATATGGACACAGAGAGCAGACTAGTGGTTATCAGGGGCTGGGAATGGGGGATGACTGTTTACTTAAAAAGGGGTTCCTTTTGGGGTGATGAAAAGGTTTTGGAACTAGATAGTGGTGACGGTTGCACAACTCTGTGACTGTGCTACATGCTACTGAATTGTACCGTTTAAAATGGCTACGATGGCAAATCTTATATGAATTAAACCACAATTTTAAAAAACGCCAGACAAAAGTGGAAGGTGGGGCTCCAGAACCTTCCAGAACCATTACTGCGCACTGTACATGCCCTTCCGAGGGCCGAGGTTGTCGGCTTAATTGAGAAATTATTCCTAATAAGTCCCAAGGAGCTCCGAGTCTTTTCCTTACAAACGGGAAACAATCATATCTCATGGCAGCTCATTACGCATTCTTTTGGTACCATGAGTTGTTTTAAAACCGTGAAATTAGTTCTGGCAGAGTTTACAGAAAAACACCCATGAGATGAGACTGAATGAGTTATGTAAGACGCCTCACACTCTGCACATGAGATGTTAACTCCTTACTGGCACAGCCAAGGACACCGTGTCATTTATAAAGTAACAGCACACTCTGGTTTCCACCAAGACCAGCGCGTGGTTGACGGGAAGAAGCAGTCATCTGGACTCACATCTGGACGGGCCCCCTAAACCATCACCAGGTTGCTCCTTTCCACATGAGGCCAGGGAGGCCCCAGAAGGTGAAGGACTTGCCTTACAAATTGGTTTTACTAAAAGTTCTAGTCTTTTTCCAGGAGCTAGGCTGACGCTTCGGTGTGGTGTACTGACGGCTTTAAAATCAACCAGGTATCTAAAACGTAAGTGCTCTCTAGCTGTGACATAGTCCAAGCAAGAAGATTACTCGTTTGGTCAATTGAGCTTGAATTCTGGCATTGAGACACAAATTACAAGTTTCCACTTGATAACAGTCACTAAACCAATTATTATATCTGAAAACAATGAAACAAAAAATCCCCACATACTTAATGCATGAGCCCAAATAAGTTGCTAAGCTCATGAGCTCGCTCACTCTCTTCCCTCTCTTCTTACACACACACACACACACACACACACACACACACACGCACGAAACACACACTCACACTTCACCTAGAGTGAACCTACAAAAATATATCTAAATATAAATGGAATATTGACCAATAAAATGAAGTACTTCATTATGTCCTTTATTCAGAAAATAGCAAAAAAAAAAAAAATTATAAAACCTTCTTATAAAGAACCTGCTCAAGGTATGTCTCAGAGTGCAAGAAGTTAAACTTGGAGAAGCCCCAAGGACTCTATTAAGAATCCATGAACTCTTATTTTAAGAAGAGAAACAACAGGCTTAGTTATCTGGTTCCTAAACCAATACACTGGCTCCTTAGAAGTAAGAGAGGGACCCTCACAGGCAACGTACCCTTACTACAGCAACATGTGATTACTGACCACCAAGGAAGGGAAAGCCCACTAAATCAAGCAGAAGTAACCAAACACTCGATAACCTGGAGCCACGTGAAGTATCAGCAAACCATACCCACCCTAACAGGCCAGCCTGGCAGAGTGCGGGGAATGGAGGCTTAGGAGTCAGGCAGACCCCCGTTAGAAGGCCAGGCTTTGCCACTTAATTTGGTGTGCAATCTTGAGTAAATGACTCCCCGTCTCTTACCCCTAGTTTCTTTCTATAAAGGAATGATGCATCCTCACTTGAGACTGGGAACAGGCATATGGACCTTACAGGGTTATTGTGAAAATGAGATGATTTATGTAATGAGCGAACAGAGGCATCTAGTTATTGCTCAATAAAGGACTTTTTTTTTAAAAGACCTGAGGACTTCAGGGTATCCTGGTGTGGTCTGGTTATTCATGTTCTCAGTGAGAACCCTGAGTCATCCAGAGAGCTTTAACATGTAGCTGTGTGTTCTCAGGGGGAAGGCAGGGACCTTCCTCCAACAGGGCTCTCCGTCCCCTTCCTCCCCCGGGACCTGGCAACTCAGGCCTCCATCCCTTTGTGCCCATCTCTGGAGCCCTGCTCTGATTCTCTTCCTCTCTTTTTAAAACTTACTTTCAGGTAACTATTCTTCTACAAGTTACCTTATATACTAATCCATTATAAAGTATCAATGCTTGATAATGGCAAAACTAAATTCTTGTGGGTATCAGTTAGCAAGGGGGGACTGCCCACAGCCAAAGGAATACATCTCTCATAGTGACAGTTCAGCAAAGGTGTGTCCTCTCAGTCACACCTTGCAAGCAGTTTCTTCTGCATGGCTAGTCTGAAGTATTCTCATCGGGAGCCTGGGGCACTCATAGGGCCCAGCACTGGCTGTGAACGGTGTCTGGTGTTCCCAATCAGAGCTTGATATGTATCCACTCAAACATTATAGCTCCCTTTCTAACTGGTTCATAGTTACATGCTTAATGTACTTATATTCTTCACTGGTCCAAGAATATTGGGGATGGGTGCTGACTCCCTAAGGGTGACAAGGTCTTATGCCAGTAAGATCCCACCATCAAAATCTAAGTTTATCATTATGCTTTCATGCTGAAAGGCACTGAGAAGTGGCACTCATTTCTTTTCTCTTTTTTTCACTTTCCTCTGCAATCTGATGTTCTTTTAGACACCTGTGTGCTGGAGAATGCTGGAGCAGAGAGGTAGATAAGGAGGGAGTGGCGCAGGAGACAAATGGCTGAAGCTTTTCAGAATTGATCAAGATGTGTGTACTGGGCTGTCTCCACCTTTTTGTCTCCCTCCTGCTCTCTGTCTTCATTTCTCAGTGCCTATCTCTGACTTTCTACTTAAAACAACAGCAGAAATATTGCTAGGCTCAAATGGAAAATATGATGTATACCTCATCTGCCCAATGACGGGGGTTCTGATTTCTTACAGAGGACAGGCATCGTGTCTGTTTTGTGTCTAATTCCAGCACGAGCCCACGCCCTGCACCGATTCTACACATCTCCTCTCAGCCCCGCATTCGGAGACATTTATGTTGGCTGCCTGAAATGGACTATAATGGGAGAGTTTATGTCAAAGTACTTGGCAAACACTACAAACCAGGGCTATTTTCTTTTATCTGGAGGGCCAATTGTTAGACATTTATCAGCACACCACTGATAATAGGTATTGCATAAATATTTGTTAAATAAACAAAGGAAGCATGATGAGCTGTTCCATTTAATCCAGCCATGGCCAACACCTCTCCGACCCTACTCATCGCAAACCCTCTCAGGGTTCTTCTCAACAACGTGATGACAAGCCTTAGGATGTAGTTAGGAAGCAGAGAAAGAAATGCCAGGAAGACTACTTTAAGACCACATTTCTCTTTGGTAACAGAGTCTCTGACTCAGCTCTGGTGGAAAGTATCAACCTTATAAACCCACAAGGAAGAGGTGAAGATTTCACATCAGTTCTCATTCCTTTTTCTGTTAAAAAGAGAACCGTACTAAACGCTGGGACAGGGCTGTGAGAGGGAGGATGCCAGGAGCAGGTAGTCAGGTAGGGCAGCCTCGTCTTTGTGACCTCAGGAGCGAGTGCAGGCTTCCTTGGTATTGACTAGTAAAGAACACCTCTGCCTGATCTACAGGATAACCACCCCCGGCCCTCCCCAGCTCCTATTCATCCTCTGGAACCCAGTTCTCACATCCCTGCTCCCTCTGCTGCTCTGACAGAACCATCCCACTGCCTGCAGAAGAAAAGGGCTTGCTCCCTGGCATGCAGGCCCCTCAGCACACCATTCCTGTCTCAATTCCAGCACTTATTATGCTGGGCTGCATGTAGCTGCTGATAGACTGGGTCCCCCAGCATCTGTCACTCTGTGACCTCCTCAAGGGCAAAGGCCACACGGAGGCTGCATTCCCAGTGCTTTTCAAGGGTCTTGGCACATAGCAGTGGATCAGTGCATGTTTATGAAAGTGAACCACTGAAGACCAGCCGTGGAAGGGCTGTGACACTGTGAACATAGCATATGAAATGTAAAGGCTTATTCTCAAGGAAGGCCACAAAAAGGGTGACACACCCCTGCCAAGTCTCAGGAGCAGCCTTGGCCCATGCAGACCCTATTAAAGCATTTAATCACAAAGCTGCTGGAATAAATTCGGGAACACCTGGAGGACTTGTGCGGAAAGGATCAATTAGGGACTCCAGAAGCATTCTTCCAATGAGGGGCCTCCTCCTCCTCCCCCCAGTGCGTTCCAACAGCTTTATTCCAGGATTCAGAACCCTCCCTGCCCACAGGGCTCAGAGGTAAGAATATTACATAAGGAGTGAGTGCTGCCTTCATTTGTTTTAATAAAAGAAACAACCCATTTAAAGGAACACAGACTTCAGTGGCTCGATATTTCCGAATGTGAATATAACCCAGAAGCTCAGGCATACAGAAGGGCTGTCTTGAGAATGACCGTTTTTTCCTATTTAAAACATTCTGGAAAATTGCTCCGTGTCCCCGTGCCAAAAAGAAAAAATGAAAAACATAAGGGCTATTTGGAATGTCTCTTCATCTTACAAATGACTTTAATGCATAATGTTATAAAGACATGAAGCTCTCTGGCCTCAAATGCCCCTGACGCAGCCGTCCAAGAGCCCACGAGAGGCAGCCCGCCACGGCGTGGAATTTGTGACTCTTGCAAAGAAAACTCACGCTTTCAGATGAGTTACCTAGTTCTTCAAGGGCTTTTTAGTGTTCAGGTATTTCCTAATAAAATAAAAGCATGCTGGTTGGGGTGACTTCCTACCTGTCTTATAGTATTAGATGATGATGATGGTGGTGGTGGTGGTGGTGGTGGTGGTGATCGTGGAGGTGTATCAGTGTAAAAAGCTATTTTCATATGTATTTTTCTCTGGTTTTATTTGATACAGCAACCATGTGAGCTAGGTCGGGAGTGAATTGCTGATGTTACGGGATGTGGAAAATGAAGACTGAGAGGGCCGTGGCTGGCGCCAGGTCCTATTGCTTGAAGCAGGACCCAGAGCTCTTGCAGGGGGCCTGGTAGGAGTGGGGTGGGGTGGGGACTCTGGGCAGGAGCACCGCCACGCATGGAGAGGATTTGGAAGAGCATACGTGTTGGAGCCAGACAGACCTGATTCTGCACCTGGATCCTCCCAAGGGTAGGTCTCGTGACCATGGGCCACCTATCTTCCCTCTGGCCACAGGCTCCTCATCTGAAAACATGAATACCAATTCCTCACTCAAAAACTGTTGCAAGGATCAAGTGGGAGTGGGGCAGATAAAGTACACGGTAGAATCCCCAAAATGGTAGGCGTTAGTATTTATCCTTATTTTTTGCTTTACAGAAGGCTCTTGACCCTATGAAAGGGCTAATTTCTTTGGGACTCTGCCTGCGTGGGAATTAGTCTAAATATTTCATGAGAACCATCTCTCTTTTCCCCCTTCAGGGGTTTAGCAAATGACAAACAGCTCAAGTATGGAACTGGCTTCCATGTTCAGAAGGAACAACCATGCCCATCAAAGCATAGTGTGTGTGTGTGTGTGTGTGTGTGTGTGTGTGTGTGTGTGTGTTGAGCCTCATTGCCTAATCTTCCACACTCCTTTACTTTTGAAATGATATCCACCTGTTACTGACAAACCATCTTTGTCTTTTTCAGATATTTCTGTGTCAACAGACAGAGATGAAAATCTTTGCCCAGATTCAATAAGGCAGGAAATCAATTAAGGTTTTCATTCTCTGCTTAGCCTCCAAAGACAAGACGATGAGAAAAGGCCTAAGTAAAGGAACTGTGTACAGATTCCTGGAGGTTTCACTCTGGGTTCTCTGTTCTGGAAAAAATGAAATAAGAACAAAAAGCCTTACATGTCCTATTTAAAACATAAATGCTATTTTTTCTGTTTTTTTTTTTTTTTTAATGTACAAAGCCCCTCCACTCTATTTTGATTAATATGGACAACTGTGACAGAGGAAAGATGCCTCAATTTTAAAAAGACAACCCTAAACCTAACAGCTTGGTTTTTAAATGGCTACATTTAAATATTTCTTTCTCTGTTCATTTCCAAACCTGGGCCATAAATCACCCTTATGAACACAATGGCCTGTGCCTGTAGCCATTTATCATTTGGATAATGTCACCTGCTCAGGTGTGCATTAATTTATGCCTCAAATTAGAACTCCGGTTGGCTGAAATCTTCCCTCTCATCGGCACATCCCGAGCAGCAGCCCCGTAGGACCGACGGTGCACAGCCCAGGGCAGGGAAGAACCTATGCAATGTCCACTGTCAGGGGAGGAGGAAGGAACTGGTGGAAAGAGAGCTGGGGCCTAACCGTCCTCTCTAGTTCACTTGCTCAGCCTCTTCATGTTCATCGTCCAAGGAAGCAGCCTATTATAAAATGTTCACCGATTCCAGCCTCGAGCGAGGGGCATGCGTGTAGCAGGTGTGTCAGCTTTTGCTGCTACAAGGAAAGACAAGGTTTTAGAAAGGAGGGAGAGAGAGGAGCATGGGGCCCCTAAGGCAGCATCTCAGAGCCAGGGTGGCTGTTGGGACTGGGAGTCCTAGTTTTGCTGCTGATGGTGTGTTACCTCGGTCAGGTCATATTTTTCTGGGCCTCAGTTTCCTTAGCAGAAAAATAAAAGATCTCCAAGTCTTTCTTCTCTGAAAGTCCATGACTCAATCCAAGAGGATGTAGTTCATTGTTTATTATTACTCAATCCCCATGATGCAGCTACTGCTCCAGCTACCCCAAAATAGATGGGGAAAGGACAGCTGTAAGTTTCTGACCCACGATACGGAGAGCTGGTTCTTATATATCTGGGCAGGGAAGCCTGTATTTTTGTCTTCTTTTCTATCTCTACTCTTTCCTTCTCTTTCCCCCTCTCTCTGTGTTTCAGTGTCTCTCTTTTCCATCTATCTCAGAAACAGAAAAAACACTATCTGGAACTAGCATTAATATTAACAAACGTTCAAAATGGGGTTGCTCTGTTTTAGGTATTATGTTACAATATTTGAATAAAACTATCTCATTTAACACTTCTCATAACCTAAGGAGGCCCTCCATTTGACAGATGAGGAAACTGAGGCACAGGGAGGTAACTTGCTCAAGATTTCACAGGGAATGGCAGATTGAATCTGAATCCAGGGTCACTGGATTCCCAGCTGACGGCTATGTCCATAGTGCTGAAGTGGGCAAGTTCATGAATCAGGGTCCTTTAGAAGGTTGGTTAGTAAGTCTGATTGCTTAAGCTCACTGGTGATTAAGATCACCTGTAACCAAGGGGGATAACAAATATTTTTTTTAATTTCCACAAATGACAGAGGTGTGACTATAAAATTACATATGTATGAGATTAAACAACTGATTTCAAGAGGCACACACACAAAAACTAATCTTGTTGCATTTTGGCCAGGTTTTATATATTTGAATTGTAAATTCAGAAATCCTGGCTCAGTTGATTTCTCTTTATAAGCCTGTGATCACAGCTCTTAAATTAAAATAGTCTCTCCCTTTCAACAGAAGAAACCTAAAATCCAAATCTGTCCATTGTTCTTTTTAAATGACCTCTTTATACATGGAGTTTTAAAAATTACTTCCTCATCACCCAAGTAAATCAAGAGAAAATGTCTTCCCAGCCACAGTTTGTTTAAGGCGCCTGTTTTGTTGAGGGCGTGAAAATTGTGGCAATCCCATGGAGCGAGTCCTGAGCACATTCAGGGCAGTGAATCACTGCTTCCACCAGTCACTTCCCTAGTGTGCAGCCCAAGTTGTCCCAAGCTCCTCTCTGCTCCCCGCCCCCTCATATGTGGCCGTCCGTCCCCTTGTCCCCTCTCACCATGACCATGACACCACTTTCCCCTGACAGGCAAGGGAGCACCTGCCAGAGGGTGACTTCACCACACCAATCACTCTGACAACAGCCCAAATAAAACCATGTCATTTAAACCACAAACAACAATCCAACAGGGCCTGGGAACTCAAACAGAGAAATAAAATGGGAGGAAGGGAGGGAGGCAGAAAGAGAGAGGGAGAGAGCGGGGAGAGAGAGAGAGAGAGAGAGAGAGAGAGAGAGAGAGAGAGAGAGAGAGAGAGAGAGAGAGAGAGAATAGGCACAAGCTGGTGCCATTAACAAAACACAGTCACCCCTGCATGGGCTTGGGAAATCAGGGAGACAATGCAGCTCGAGGGAGGAGGAAGGATTCAGAAGGAACTGGGTTTGAGCCCCCAGCATTTCTACTTCCTGGGTATGCCACCTTGAGAAAGTTACCCTCTCATCCTGTATTCTTATTTGTAGGATAGAATTAATAATAGGACCCAACTCATAGTGTTGTAAGTATTTATGTAAAACACATAGCATGTAGTACTCAATTTGTGTTTGCTGATTTATAGTGCATTATTAACATAGGATCATATGGTAGGTCGCTTTCCTTGCACATAAGTTAACCTTCTAGAGCCCAATGTGCCCCTCTCACTTGGCAAACTGCTCCCCACACCATCAAGAAGAATGTGAAAGAGGCCTGGATTACATCCCTGGTTTTGCCTCTGGCCAGTTGAGGGACTTGAGGCCATCACATTACTTGGTATCAGTTTCCACTTCTGCCAAATAAGAGTTCAATTGTCTCTAATATAGTGTCCTTCCCTCTACCCATCATTCGATACCAAATTGTCAACCCAAGTGACAAAGGGTTACATGTTAGGTGCCCAGAAACCCCTTCCTATGCAGCAGGGGTCCTCCTCTCCAAGTTTGCCCCTCCTCCAGGAATGTTGAGGGCGGCTGGGCAGGGTTGGTGCCTGGGAATTGTTTGTAAAGCCTCCCTCCGGAGTGTCCCAGCCAAGTTCCTCAGCATCTCTACCAAGCATTTTAGGCAGTGACGTGCTGCTTTGAAATGTTTCCTTTTAGTAGGAAAGTCGGAACTGTCAGAAGTGTCTAACGCTTCTGCTTTTGATTTCATGGTAAGAACCCAAGAGGGAAAAAATGCAAGGGGTTTAGAAACAAAAACTCCAGGGGCAGAGGAAAGTCCACATTCTAGTGGATGGCTGGCCCAGGGCCTGACCAAACACACCCAACACGACGTACTGACCATCAGTGAAGGCATCTACACAGCCACCCATAGACAGAGCAGCTAACTCTGGGTCAGAGCGGAAGAGAACGGGTCAAACCTCACTTGCCAGGCTAGTGGGGACTGCTGGATGGCCTTTGCTGTTCCCTCTCCCAGGGAGTTGTGGTGGTCTGAGAATACTAGCACCTCCTGGTATCTTAAAGGCTTTACAGTTCCATCAAATGCTTTCTTCTCTTCACTCTCCTTTGATCCCCACAGCAATGCTGCGTGAAGATTCCCATTCCACAGATGAAAAAACAATGTGTAGAGTGTCTCAAGAAATGTCTACGCACTTTGACAGCTAGTAACTCATTTAATTTTCTTTTATATTTTGAAAATGAACTGTATGTTAAAAAGCACTGACTTTATAATTATGCAAAGTGTGTATACATTTTTGGGGGGACACTGCATATTTAATGAGATTAAGGACCACTGGGTCAGGAGCAGAGCTAGGACTGGAGTCAGGACTTGCTCCACCACCATCATGTGTCCCCTCCACTCCAGGGAGCACACCGCACATGAAAAAAGGAGAAAAGCCAAGTCCCAAGGGTATTAAGGAAAGAATGTACTGGGCAAGTGCCAGGGGTCTGCTTTCCAGTTTAGATTCTGCTCCGAGTTGGGGGACCTTGGGCAAGTTCTTGCCTTCTCTGAAGGGAGGTTCTTGCCCATAAGACAATGTCCTTCAACTCTAAATTCTATAACCACTTCCATGCCTCCTTGGAATGACCAAACTGACATCAGATTTGGATTGGTAAACTGTACAGTAATAGCAGCCTAAACTACAGCAATCGGTGGGAATGTGCCCAATTCGTTCCAGTTCTGTCTTTTTAAAAATTCATGTTTAAAAGTTATTCCTGAACATTATTTAAAGAGACAGGCAACTCTAGAAAGCTTTGTAGAAACACCAACAGTCCCCTCCCTCCATTTCCCATGCCTGGAGGGCAACCACTTTCAACTCCTTTAGCTGATTCTTTTGATATTTGCCACCATATCTCTAAGTAACATGTTTATATGCCTACTTCTAGACTTTTCAGTTTTAGGCTTTATCTACTGACCTTCCACTATGGAAGATGAGGTTTTTGCTTTCTTTCAAAAACCGCCACCCCCATCACACGAGCACATTTCCTGCCAATGTAGTTCTATCACAATCTGTTTGGATCAATATTCTGTGCTTCTGGTTTAATCACAAGGAAAATGCTACTCACTGCTAGTTCAAGTTGTATCCAATGGGTAATCTTCCTTTTCTGTAGATTCTTATGTTTCTCCTGGTGTTAATAATGAACTGTTTTTGCTTGCTTAATTTTCATTTTCTATGTATTAATTACTTACTCAAGCCCAAACTCTTCTCTAGTGTCATCAGTTTCAACACATTCAGATATAGCAGGTTTTCTACCAATTTCACCTCAAAGCAACTTCCCCAGGAGTCTCTGACCAGCTCCAGAGTGGAATGGTTTTGCTCTGGGCTCTGGCCCAGCTGCTGTCTTGTGATTTCTCTTTCCCATCATCCTGGGGACTCTCTTCATTATCAGTTTATTTCGCTTCCTTGTTTTGTAAGTGCTTGTGTCTTTCTTGGTTTATGTCCTCATTTTGATGGAATCTCCTGGGAAAGAATGTGTGAGGTAAATTTTTGGAGATCTCACAATATTTGAAAATGGTTTTTATTCTGACCTCACATGTAATAGATAGTTTGGTTAGATATAGAATTCTACACTGGAGATCATTTTCCCTTGGTATTTTGAAAACCTTGTCCTTCATCTTCTAGTTTCAGAGGCTGTTATTCAGAAACATATTATTCATCTAATTCTTGACCCTTTATATGAAACCTTTTGTTTCTCTTTGAAAACCAAAGGTCTTCTTTTTGTCTTTGCTGTTCTCAATTTCAAAATGATCCTGCCTTAGTACAGATCCAATTTCATCCATTATATTAGGCATTCTGATAGATTTCACTGGAACTTCATGCCTTTCACTTCCAAATTTTCCTGAATCATCTCTTGAATTATATTCTTTTTCTACCCCTCCCCTTCTTTGTTTTTCATTCAGACTCTTAGATTTAAAATTTGTTATAGTTCAATGTTATGTTTGAGTGTTTCTTCTTTTATAATATTCTATTCTTCTTTCATGAAGGTCATACATCCATTTATCTTTCTCTGTGTATTAAAAACAGGAGTATTTCTGTCTTCTGTAGTTTTCTTCTCCCTTTATAGTTTGTTTCCTCTAATATGCTCCTTAAAAAAAATCTCTTTCCTAGTAGATGCTTTCCTCAAATGCCTGGTAATTCTTGGTTATCTGCTCATAAGAATGGGACATTAAAATGCTCAGTATGGTTTTGTGTGCATGAGAGAGGTTCATTCACTGTTAGGATAACTGATTGAACTATTTCCTTGAGGAACTCCAAGTCCAGGGTCTTTAGTGTTTTATTCCTCTTAGTCTGGTCAGATACCACAGTGAAGATTCCAGCTTCTGCTAAGAGGTTTACATCTCGCTGCCACTGCATGGGAGCAAGTCAGTGGAAGAAAGCAGGGAGTCTCCAATGAGTTATATGAATGTACTCTTAACCCCACTGTTTGTATATGATGTCCCAAGTCAAGGTACTATATATTTACAGATTCCAAAAATATAGTTCTGCTCAGAGAAGGGGTGAGGTAGTTTCCCAAAGGAAATTAATCTATCACTTAAACAGACTTTGAATCAATATTCTATTGTTAGCCCACCTTATAGCACACTTTCAGAGGTAACTGATGCCATCAATGCTTGAACCTTTGGGGCAGTGGGCTCTGTGATATTCTAGGTTTTCCCCATTCTGGCTTCAGATTCAGCTTTGTCATCTGGTACATCAGTCACCTCTACTCCATTGGCTTCCCAGCTTCCAAATATTGTGGCTGATGTATTCTCATATGTGGTTTTATAGGTTATCCTTTAAAGACTCTTTACAAATCATTTTAGTGGATTTTGAGGAGAGAATAGCATTAAATGTGTGTTTAATCTCTCTTTCTAACTATTTTGTTTAAGCCCCTTCATTCTGTCTCTTACATAGTAAAATAATCAAATATACTTTGGACCAACAGTATAGAAACAGTGAAAGAAATCTTAATCCACTAGAAAAGTGATGGTTTCTTTATGTCATTTATTATTGCCCAAATCTCAATTCTCACTTCTGCCTGGTACATATCTGTAGGCCTTGCCCTGCCCAATAGATTTGTAATCTGAGCCTTTGAAATATCTATTTGGCCATTAATCCATGGTGAGCAATGTACAAAGCCAGCCAAAGACCAAATGATGTTGATTTCACGTACTGTCTCTTGGACAGCTAACAATTTTCCATCTCAAGTTATTTATGAAAGTTGAATCATTAGTCTGTTCATTATTTTAATACTGAAATGGTCATTCCATACCTGTTAAAAAAAGCCCTAACACTCCAAAGTTGAATCATGTGGTAGCATTCTTTAATTTTGAAGAATCATGCATATTATAGAAAAGGACACTATGTTTATAAGCGTGACCTCTGGCATCACACTGCATACATTTGAATCTCTGAATTCCTGTGTTAGACCTTGAGAAAACTGAATAACCTCTCTGTGCCTTGGTTTCCCCATATGTAAAATAGAAGCAACAATAATAGTACCTGCACTCTAAGTTTATCATGAAAATTAAATTAAATAATATATGGATAAAGCACATTTCCCAGTGACTGACATGTAGAAGAGCACAGATGTAATCAAATGCTATTCCTTATTATCCCATACTAGAGGCACAGTGCATGAAATTTGTGCACTGGGGAGGGGGGTGTCCCTCAGCCCAGCCTGCACCCTCTCCAATCTGGGACCCCGCGAGGGATGTGGGATCAGGCCTAAACTAGCAGTTAGACATCCTCTCACAATCTGGGACTTCTGGCTCCCAACCACTCGCCTGCCTGCCTGCCTGCCTGATTGTGCCTAACCGCTTCTGCATGCCAGCCTGATCACCTCCTAACCACTCCCCTGCCAGCCTGATTGATGCCTAACTGCTCCCCTGCTGGCTCGATTGCCCCAACTGCCCTTCCCTGCCAGCCAGATCGCCCCTAACTGCCCTCCCCTGCAGGCCTAATCACCCACAACTGCCCTCCCTGCTGGCCATATTGGGGTGGCCATCTTGTGACCACATGGGGGTGGCCATATTGTGCAAGGTGTGACAGTCAATTTGCATATTACCTCTTAATTATATAAGATGTTTAAGGATTCAGAATAAAGTTAATAAATATATATCCAATAGAAGTGTGACTTGACAATGAGACACTCTCTCACCTCTCAGTTATATAATAGAAATAATACTGTCATTTGACAGTTAAACTGTGAATTCAGCACCTAGTGGGTTTGAGTAGAAATACACACAGTCAGGAGGAAGGAGGTCTCAGGTCAGAGGGCCCTAGTGTGATGGGACTGATGGAATGTGCACCCTGGATGGATGACCATAATCAGGGGCAAGTCCTGCTCTTATATTCAAAAAGGATACTGCCAGAGTCTGGATCCTGGTGAAAATACCAGGTCAATTACACTGTGCCGACCAGAAAAGGCTGGATCTGTGGTAACCAAGAAATCCCTGCATCTTAGTAGTTTAATGGGAAAAGTTTCCCCCCTAGATTCCATGAAGCCTGGTGTGGGTGAATAGTTCTTCTCCATCCTGCTTCTCGGCCATCTGGAACACCTGGTTCCTAAGGCTCCCCATGGGAGGAGAAGAGAGATAGAAAAGGCAGTAGAACTACCTCATCCACTGAAATTCAATTTGCCAGAACTCAGTCTCACGGCCCCAACCTAACTGTGAGGAGCCTAGGAAAAGTCATAGCCTGTGTGCCAGGAAGAGCATACAGGGTGGCGAATACAGAGCCTCATGAGAGCCACGCCTGTGGGGGAGAGATAACTGGACAGCCAGCTGCTTTCGCTAGGGAATGATCTCCATCTCTAGGGGTGTGTGGGGTCTGGAATCTGTTGACTGAAACCTGAGCTTTAAAATGAGCTTTGCTTGATTGTATCCTTTGCCCATCTTCCCATCAGTTCCGCCTTGTGGCTGAGCTTAGAACTTCTAATTGGTGACAGCTGAGAGGATAGAAAGAAAAGAAATTGCTCTAAATCATATCTTTAGTATAATTGTTTATTAGGTCAGACGTAATGACAATATTTTGTATGATATATTATAGATCACAGAGCATTTTTATCTTTGTTGCATTAGTTTACCACTGAAATACTCTGGGGAATAAGGAGCAGAATTACTGAAATTTTACGTATGAGAACATCCAGACTCAGAGAATGGAAGTGCCACATTGAGATCAGTTGGTGAGCTGCAGCTGGAAGGGACCCTAGTGCCTGGTCTTCCAACTTCTGTCTTACTTTGATTTGTGACGTCTCCTTTGTGTGTCTTCGGTAGATTACTTAGTACTCAGCACTGTTCAGTTCTGTGCTATGGGGAAAATCAAGCTATTCATACTTAAGTAATTTGTAATCTACCTTGGTAAAGAGGCCTAAAACAATCTATGAAATTAGGAGAGAGTGTGGAATTAGGGGCTAATTTAGGTCTTGCAGTCCAAAGGGACAATTTTGTGCAACAAAAACGGAAGTTTTTAAATGGCCCCAAACCCAGTCCTGCATCATGTCTCCATGCCCCTGCCCAGACTGCTTCTTTGCACAGAGAACCTGCTCTTAGTTCTCAGTCCAATAACCTCATCTTTCTAATGCTGGCTCCTATGCTACTCCCTCCCATATTTTTTTCTGCAAACTCCCAGGTAGAATTAATCAGTCTGCCTTCTCCAGGGTGCCCTGGAGCCCAAATCACATATATGTTCAGTTTGTTGATTTTGGGTAGAGGTGGGCAGGGTGGAGGGGGTATATGGGGTCTTTTTTTTTTCTCTAGGTAAATCCCTGATTTCCTGAGGGTCCGGATCAAGCCTTTTTCTGCTCTGTATCTTCATGTCCAGTGTGGTTCCTGACTTAAGTTCAAGGTTCATGGAATGAAAAAAAAAAAATGATCTGAGAGAGAGAACACAGCTACATAAGATGGCCAATATAGCCCTATATGTATCGTTCACAAGCTTAAAGCCTAGAATTTTGGAGGCAGGAGACCAGAGCTGAAGAAAATGGGTAGAAGAGCAGAAAGGGGCTATACCAGCAGATGCTTAAGAATCTTTGGGGTGCCTGCTTCTCCCTATGCTATTTGGAATTGTTGCCATTTCTGAATGGGGCCATTATTCTTCTGCAGAGGGCTGTCCTTGGCACGGTGAACCAGCCGCTCCATGTGCATCAAGGACAATGCAGTGGGGATTGGTAGGGGCACAGTTATCTGGATTGGCTCTGAGTGTTCCCCCTCTTCTCCTCAAGGGTCTCTCCCAAGCCTTGAGGTGTATTCTTTGCTTTGGCACTGGGAAAATCTGAACCTGTGTTCCTAAGCGGGATGCATAAAGCAAAGGGGTTGATAACATGCAAAAACCCCAGTTGATCTTCCCACGGTTTGACCTTAAGGAAGTCAACTAACCCAAGGGCGCTTTAGTTTACTCCTCTATAAAGGAGTCTAATGATACTCTGCCTAACTCATGGAGGAGTGGCAAGGCTTAATTAACCAATGCTCATTTCTCTCAGCACTTTGGATGCCCTCCATGGGCACAAGATTATGTTATTACTTGAAATAATAATAATAGTTTCCCCTAATAATTCTGTGTTATTATTGCATTTAAGAAACTGTATTAGAGGCCTTCTGGATCTAGTTTAATACCTATAAATGTCTCTCCCTGGCAAAACAAGGGAGCATTGCCCAGTGATTATGGTTTGTCTTACATTTCAAAACTAGTCAGTTTAAACCCTCAGCAGAGTCCTTAAAACAGCGCCTGGCCAAGGGGGACCTCTTTTGATCTCAATTTGCTGGACCACTGAAAGCACTTAACCTCAGCAAGGCAGCTTGTTTTCATAGCCGGGGACTTGGCAACTCTAAGGGCCCAACCTAGGACTGTGAAAAGATAGGCTCAGAGCCAAGATACACAGGCCCGGCTTCCCACCCTGCAGGTGGAGCAGGGCGCATGTCACAGGTCTGATCACCATTGCCCCCTCTTTATTTCCCCGTTTCCTCTGGCTCTTAGAGTCAAGTCTATACACCTCCCCAAGTGCAAAGCCTTTGAGCTGCACCCCTGACCGGACTCCACCTCATCTTCATACACTGTCCCTTGCGCTCTGTTCCTCCACCCCAGTCTTTTATCTCTTCACACACACGTGTTCTGTATCTCTCTTCAGGGCTTTATATAGGCTGACCCAGGCCCCAAATGCTCCTTAGGCAAAGCCTCCCAGAGAGAGGGGATCCTGCCAGCCTCTGCACACCCTCTCTCTCTTGTCTGTACCTTCAGCTCCCAGGTAGATGTTACCTCCTTTCTGAGCCCTCCTGGGTACCCCACAGCATACTTTGTATCCTGAGCCAAGCACCTGACAGGGAAAATCAAACTTGCCTGTTGACTTCCAGGTCTGCCCATGGAATTCTGTGGGAGCATGAAGTGTGCCAATCCTAAGTCTGCACACAGTAGGTGCTTAATCAATATGTGTTGCAGGCATGAAAAATATAGTTTCCCTCTTATACCCCATTCTCTTATAGTCTAGGCCTGACCTTAACCCTAATCCTTTCCTACCCTCCCCTATACCAACTAAGGGCAAGTAAAATGGATAAAGAATGGAGAAAAAAAAGCATAAATTCCTGAAAGGAGAGAGAGATACTATAGCTATGAGGGATTAGAAACCAGGCAAAGTGAGAAAAGAAGAGGAATATTGGAAGGGGAGAATCTGAAATGAAAGAGAACAGGTACAAGGATTCTAATATGCTAAGATTAGATCAAACCATCCTTACATTGTAATTATTTTTCAGGCATTTGCCAAGTAAGAAGTGAGGGGAAGCTGTTAGGAATCTATATGATCTCCTTTATTGCTCACACTCACTCTATTAGACAGCCCCACTAGAGCCACATTTAACAGAGGGAGGCAGCTAGAGAGGTAGAATACCTTGCTCAAGGTCACACAGCCAATAAATAGCAAAGTCTAACAGAAAACCTGAATGTGTCTGAATCTCACCTCTCGCATTTAGAAGCATAAGATGTCCACCCTGCTGATGGAGCATCCTTCCCTGGGGGTTCTGGGGTCCTCATATGTCCCTTCCTTTGGGATGAGGAAGACAAAGTGGGTAACTAATAACTAAGAAGAAAAAGGAACTTAGCACCCAGTTAATGTAAAATGCTGTACTTTGAAAAACAGTTTCCTACTTTTGCAAAAAAAAAAAAAAAAAGATTTTCTTTCATCAGAAGGAAGACGAATTGAACTGCCTTTCCTTGGCCCTTGGTTTATCTTTCCTTTATTAGGTACCCGTCTCAGAGCCCTCCTGTGTACACAGACGCAGCAAGCACTAGTTGTTCATTCTTCATCACAGCAGTAGTTTCTGCCAGATCGGGCCTGGCACACAGCACTGTGCTTATAGACTTCTGCAAAACCAGCACAAGACAGCCTAACAGACATCACCAGAGAATAAACTTCCCACCACCGCTTGCCTCTTTCTTAAAGGCTCCGTGACATGAGTTAATAGATGCCAGCAGTCCAGATGCTAACTGACATCTAAATAACTTGGTCTCACTCTCTGGTTTTCTACATCTAAATTTCCTCTCCCTGTGGGGAATGAGATTAAAAACAAGAGTCCTGTGCAGAACAAGCAACTGCCTTGTCTTTGATTTATACTATTACTGCACTGTGGTCCTTGAAAGAAATTCCATCACTACCATAATGAGGATGAAGACTCACTTAACTAATAAATCCTTCAGGGGTGTGCTCGGATGCTGTTGAGCTTTTCATTAAACAATGATGTACAAGAAGGGAAGAGAGATTTTTAAACCACAGGATACAGATACATACCCACTATGGAATTAGTCCAGGCCTAGAAATATCATGTGTAAGAGACCCAAGTTTATTTATAATCAATAATAACACGTAGCTCCTGAAAATACTAGGAGACTTCGCCTTTATTCACTCCCAGGCCTGTCTTTGTGAAGGGAAGGGAGAGAACCAAAACCTATCTGTGATTCAATCAGAAAATGCAAATGAGGTCAAGTTTCTTACAGGCTTGTGAGATTTCCCTAGAGAAATTTCCACAGCGACTCAGCAGCTGCCGGCTGAGGCTGGGGCTTGTCTGTGGAGTGAAAGGAACGCAGTGCTGGCTTCCTCCTGCTTCCCTTGGACCCCTGGCTGGCTGGGCACTTGAATTCCAGGCAGGGGCTTTCTAGGGCTTTGGGACTATATCTCAGGACTGAGATCACACACACACACACACACACACACACACACACACACACACACACACACACACCCTTTTCATGGGTGGAGCACATGGCCTTTCTCTCTACCCAGTCTCAGAGTGAGGACCCAGGCCCCAAATGCTCCTTAGGCAAAGCCTGCCAGAGAGAAGGGATCCTGCCAGCCTCTGGGAGCAGTGACTCTCCCCCTGTGAGGGCCTCAGGGTAGCCTGGAAGGAAATTTCTCTTGCACAACCCCTCCCCTCCCTGACAGCCTAAACTAAGAGTGTGCTGTGTGTCTGCATTTCACAGAGCCCGGCCTCCCCTGGGCCACGGGACTGCGAAGCCATCCTGCTTTCTTGCAATGGGAAACTGGTCGTTTGGGACAAGCTGACAAGTGATGCTGCAAGTCGAGACGCTCCCCTCTGCCTCCCAGCAACCTGAGGGTGGCTCAGGAAATTTATAGGGTTTCTCCTTGCTCAGCACAGGTTCTAGCATGTGTTTTGAAAGTAGCCTTGTTTTTTTCTTCCCAGAGATAGGTAAACACCTCCAATCAAAGCTATAAGCCAGTTCCCTTCGGTTTTAAAAGATTAGACAAAGAGCTGAGAAAAGGAAGGCTTCAGAGCCCCCCTCTTGGCTTGCCAGAGGTCTCACAGAAAGGGGTCCGGGGTTCCACATGCCACACGTGGGAAAGGCTGGTGAGAGCCCTGCCTTATGTGTGAAGGGTTTAAGATTGGAGGTAAAAACAAGTTACATTCCCTCCCGGCCAGTGTGGCTCGGTGGTTGAGTGTTGACCCATGGGCCAGGAGGTCAGGGTTCGATTCCCGGTCAGGGCACGTGCCCAGGTTGCGGGTTCGATCTCCAGTGGGGGGCGTGCAGGAGGCAGCCGGTCGATGTTGATGTTTCTCATCGATATTTCTATCCCTCTCCCTTCCTCTTTCTCTATAATCAATAAAAAACATATATATATTTTAAAAAGTTATATTCTCTTTCCTGAAAAATTTTCAAAAGTTATTTTTAAGCTAAATGTTACCCTTTGGACCGGTAGCTTTCACATTGAGCATGAGCACAGAGTGGGAGAGGAAGGGCGGGCGGGAGGCTTTTACAGGAAGCCTGGAGGAAAAGAGCACCGATTCCCCCTGAGCTGTGAGAACGGCGGCCCGGGAGCTCCCAAGTCCTGCATCAGTCGGCTCAGGCTCGGCGTTTCAAGGCCGAGCTTCCCTCCACCACGTGTCTCTCACTGTGCAGTTGCAGACTGAAGACATGAGAACTACTAAAATGCAGATTCCTGGGCCTTGGCCTGAAGGATGCTGGGTGTGGTCCAGGGATCTGTAGAGGAGATGGCTGATCTCTAATCTCAACACCCACCCGGCCCCATCTCTGCTGCTCTACCGCTCTAGACTCCCTGGAGCGGTGCACCGTCAGACACTGCAGCTACCCACTGCCACAGGACACCCCACTTCTGCCGGTGTCACCAACTATCTAGGCCCACCGCAGGGCCATTGGGCCTTGGCCACGACTGGCTCCTAAGGAAGAGCCCAGGAGCAGATCAGTGGCTGAAGGAGGGATCTGTCCTCCACTGAAGATGCTGCCAGTGCCCTTGGCCTCTCTAATCACTGGTGGTGGGTCTCCATTTCCAGACAACTCCCTGCTGTCACTTGTTGCTGTCTCTCTGCTCCCTGTGCCTGCCCATCCCTTTCAGGCGGACTCTTGCCTTGATCCTCAGCGTGATGCCCTGTGCTCCTAGACTCTGTGCTCCAAGATGCTGAGCCCACTCCACACACTGCCCATGTCCTAGTGGTCCCCGAAGCCTTCCGCCCTCCAGAAGGTAGAGCTCACGTTAAAGGGGTAGCCTTCTATTCTTCCTCTCGCCATCCAAGTGGCCCAAAGGCTTCTCTATATGACTGGAAACTCCCCACCTCGATCCCCTGCTCCTGAAATAATCACTCCCTCCTCTACACACATCTCCTATGGTTTCACAACGAATTCAAATTACTTCCATCCACCTCTCCTCCCCGCCTAGGCTGTAAGCTCTATGATGCTTTGCATCCCTGGGAACTAGTGGGGCCTCATGATACTGACGCAAACATTTCCTGGGCGCCTACTGTTTGGCAGGCACTGTGCTAGGTGCTCTCAGGCCGATGCCACTTGGTCCCCGCAGCAACCCGACTTGGGCGACGCTTTCATTAACCCGATTTGAATCAGTGAGGCCAGCGAGGTCCAAGAGTTCAGGCAACTTGACCGAAGTTATACAGCAAAGAAAGTGGTCTGTTCGGGATGGGCATCTGAGCAGTCTGACTTCCAAGTCCCATATGAAGAGCTCATTCAAAGTTTGCTGAATAAGTGAAGGGAACATGAACAAACGAACCAGTGGAAGTGTCCATAGGAGCACTGCATTTTGGAGCTAAAAGGGACCGAGAGCCCATTAGGTCAAACCCTGACTTGATGGCTGGAGAAACCGAGGGTCAGAACTGTGAAACCAAGAGTCTGAGGAAAAGCTGGGGGTCCAAGCTATGAAAGGGATGGCCTGGGTCAGAATATAGCTCTGTCCTCCGCTGTCTGTGTGGGCCTGGGCTAGTCCTTTAGCTTCTTTGCTCCTCAGTTTCTTCATCTATAGGATGGGATGATAATACTAGAATGTATCTCATTGTTTCGTTGTGAGATAATGTAAATTTCTTAGAATACTGCTTGGCATCCATATAAATGCTCTTTAAAAGTTAACTGTCATTGTTATGGGTAGAATCATAGTATTGGGGGCTGACAGTCATCTTGGAAGTCATGAGTCCAACTCTTATTTATGGACGAGAAAACTGCGGTTTGGGTTCATATTTGCTCCGACAACTAGAATTGCTAGAATTGGATCATTAAAAAGAAGTGCAGTGATCTCCCCGTTCAATGTCCTCATTTTGCAAATGAAAACGCCATAGCCGGAGGAGCCAGATGAACTGCCAAAGTCTCTACCTCATCAGAGCAGAGCTGGAAGCAAACCCGGTCCCCTGATTCCAGCAGCACCACCATCAACCCCCTCGGCAGCCTGTTTCCCACCACCCTCTGTCCCAGGCTCCTCAGCTCAGGAACAGAGAGTCCAACTGGAGTTTATTAGACACACTCCATGCGGCAGCTCAAATTCACGGCAAGCATGTCCATCAAGATCCAGTTCTGTCATATGACAGGTGGGTAGAATTACAGAATCACATTGCAACCGGGGATTTGTGAGATCCACACTGGAAAAGGCAGAACTGCTCCCGACTGGGCTGACTGGTGAGTGAGTGAGTGAGTCAGCATTCGTGCTATAAACCACCCAAGGATATATACACTAGCCCCCTCTCTGGTGCCATCTAGCATCAGTGGTTCTTTATCCTCACGCACCTTAGGTGGCTTTCAAAATATTGATGCCCAGAGCCCAGCCCAGAGCAGCTATAACAGAATCTCCAGGGATGGGGCCAGGAATCAGTCTTTTTTAAAGGCCTCCAGATAATTCCAATGTGGGCTGAGCCAACCACAAGGCAAGAGAAATGCCCCCCATCCATAATATCCTAGAGCAGTTGTTTTCAGAGTGTGGTCCCCAAATCAGGGAGGTTGTTAGGTCTCCAATCCTACATTAGCTGCTCTCTGTCATTCTCTCTCATAGTACTCTGTTGTTGGTTTTCATAATTCTCAACAGGAAGTGAAATTACACATTTATTAACTTAATGTCCTTTGCCTGCCCCCCCCCCCCCCCACTTCACTCCAGATGGTAGTCCTCATGATTGGAGATTCTGACTATGTCTGTTTTGTTACTCAGAGCACCTGGCCCACCAGAAAGATTTGAGCAATGCAGATTCCATGAGTGAATGAAGAATAAGTGTTAGGCTTATGCAGGCAAGACAGATGTACCACTTTTCATTTTTCAGAATTCATTACTGTGGTCTTATAGAGATAGAACACAGGTACATGTAATACATGTGTTTTTTTCTCCCCCAGAAAGAAGAAAAAGCAAGTGCCACTCAATTTAGTAGGTAACCAGAGACTTTTATCAGGAAAAAGAAAGAGACAAAAAAATAACCATAAATACAGAATAGATACTGCCAACAACAACAACAAAAAAATCAATGTAATAACTTTGGACCCAAAAGTGGCTTTGCCTAAAACATTATTGCTTTATTAGATCAGATCCCTAAATACTTATTAAAGGTAGCTTGGGGGTGGCCAGCATATTAATAAGCCCTTTGAGAGAAATAATAAAGTTTAAGACATGGTTCAGGGCCTTTAAGGTTGCTGGGAAAACAGAGCTTGTCGAAGCAAAATTATAAGAAGGAAAAAAAATAAGTTAGCAGGTAGTAAAGTTATTTCCAACATGCAGGTTGGTTGAATGTCTGTTGAATGCTTACACAGGTGTGTACGGGTCAGAGGAGCTGTCCTGACGTGAGGCTGGGGAGAAGTAAGGGAGACATCCACCAAGGGAGAATACATGATTGCTGGCATCATTAGGAGGGCCTCTGTGGAGGGGGACGAGGCCTGGGACTTAGAAACATTCTTGACTCAGCGAGGCTTTTGGAAGTTAACGTCGTCAACATTTCTCTCTAGCTTTGTGTGCAGAACAGACCTCATCTATGAAGTCAAGACAAACTTTGTTCTTGGATGTGATTTGGGGGTTCAAATGAGGAGAAACAACTGTCTCTGTGAGCTTCAAATACCATTTTGTAGACAGAGGCCAACTGGCCCTTTTCATAGACTTCTTCCCTTGTAAAAGGGATCCTCAAGTGCCAGCAACTGGGGTGTTACGTTCACTAATAACATCCATGTTTCAGAACTCGGTGTGCTAGTGGCCATTTGCTGTAGTGATTAAAGCTAACTGGCTGGAGTCAAGTCTCAGCTTCTGCCATGTATTAGTTGTGTGACCTTGGAAAAATTATATAACCTCCCTTTGCCTCAGTTTTGCCATCTGTAGAATAGGACTAATAATAATACCTCACTTGTGAGATTGTTGCTGTGAAGATAAAATGAGGCAATATATGTTTCAGAACAGTGCCTGACACATAAGAAATGCTACAGAAGTCTTAGCAATTGTTATTTAGTATCCTCTTAATAACCTGAAACCCATGCACTCTGTTGTCCAGAGCCATGTGCTTATCCAAAAGATACCCAAAAAGCTGTAATTCTGCTAAGGGACAGTAAAGCAGCTGGCCAAGGACAGTATAATCTGACACTTTTGGAAAAGGTCACAGTGGTAACTTCAGGGGTGGAGTATTAAACATCATAACTAAAGAGGGTCCAAACAGGTTAAAGGAGGACTGTGCAGCCAGGAACTTGTGGCATTGTCTAGTGCTGATACCTGAGTGTTAGCTCAGGTGAGTGGAGCATCGCCGTGAGGAACAAAGGGTTATAGAGCCCATCCTAACGGGAATGAGTCGACTCCCCTCCTGTGCCCACGTAACAGGAATATTTGGGCAGCCTTCTAAATTCCTGCGCCCCTGTTACCAAGAAGAACGGGAAGAAAGCACAGTGGAAATGGCCTGCTGCAACCCGCCGCTGCATGGAGCACATGCTTGGGTACTGCTCCATCTGCACCGTACACACACACAGAGGGCGTTAATGCACTTACTACTCAGGAAAGTCAGCTTGCACAGGGTGGTAAAAATGATGTCGCTATTCTGTGGAAGTCACCGTGACATTAATAACTATGCTCACTATTCATGAGAGACCAGAATTTGAACTATGGCAAAGCTATCTTAGAGTGTCATTCAGGAGGCTTGTTTGAATCACTGAAGTTCCGTAGGGGGTTTGATTCAAGGTGGCCTCATTTATAAGTCCCAAGGCCAAGAACTGGAGGCATGACAGTGAACTCCTAGAACTCCTAGTGTAACCCACTGTCATCCCTGAGCAGGCCTGCTCCCCTATCTTCCATCTCCACCCCCGAAGTGGGCTGCTGCTGCTCCCCTCCCCCAGCACAGAGCAGGGCAAGGGAGAAAGGACAGCAGGCTGCACCGCAGGGGCCTGATTCTTCCAGAACTTCCTCATCTGTAAACATACAGAAATTAGAGTAGCTCATATCTAAGACCTTCCACTTCTAAAATTTGAATCTGAGATGATCTTCAAGATGCAAAATTCAGATATAACTTATATGATTCCTGGACAGAACAAACAGCTGTCACAGAGGATAACATGAGGAGTCTCCCTGCAGAAAAAATACCTCCCCTTCTCCCTAGTACAGTGCCTGCCATTTTATGAGTATAATTATCTTCCTTTGGACTTCAAAGGGCTTCACATTCTTGAGGCTTCTGTGAAAAGGCAGGTAACTGAGAATAAGTGAAGCCTCCGCTAGACCTTGCCTTAGAGTCAGGGCCAATGCGTCAGCTTGACTGAGAACACGGGAATGGACACGGAGGGGACAGGGTGAATCCTGCTCTCCTGCCAGGGGGCTCCATGCCTCATTCGGAGCCTAAGTCCTGTCTTCATACAAGTATTGGCACATGCTTGGCACTTTTCAATGTTTTTGGATTTTGTTTTGTTAGAAGGAAGGAAGGAAGGAAGGAAGGAAGGAAGGAAGGAAGGAAGGAAGGAAGGAAAGAAGGAAGGAAGGAAGGAAGGAAAGAAAGATAGATTAACAGATGCCCAAACAAGAAAGTAGTCTTGAGAGTACCCGCCGTATCTGACCTGCTCAGTATGTACCTCTGGGAACTTTTTCAACCTGGGTCCCAGGTGCGAAAAACAGCCCCCACTCTCGAGGGGCAGTTTCCGCCCGCTGCTGCTGCCTTGCCCGCTCTGAGGGGGCTGCTGGCACCATGCAGGGTGCGGCGGACCGCTGCTGCGTGCTGAGCCCTGCACCAGTTCTAGGCGCTACCCTTTTTTTAAGCACTTGATTTAAATGAAGAAAGAAATTGGCTTATATTTTTAGCAGCTCCTGCTACTAAAACTCATTTGACAAAAGTGCCAAAGGGACAGTTAAGTCTGAGTATGATTTTTTTTTTTTCCCATGGAGGAGGAGGAGGGTATAATTTATCTGAAAATGACTGGTACTTTCCTGGCCTGGGGACATTATTCTACCTGCTCTCTCTCTCTCTCTCTCTCTCTCTCTCTCTCTCTCTCTCTCTCTCTTTTAAGGACATACTCTTTTTTTTCTTCCTTGAAATTTCAAACTTAAGATATTTATTGTCTTTAGCTTTAGTTCCCAAGCCCTAACAACTACAGAAAAGAAAAGGCATACAACCTCAGTGCAGAATCCACAACTTTCAATTACACTTTAGAATTAGAGGCATTTGATTGGGTAGACCACCACCCTCCCTCCCTACCTGTGATACAGATGTAATGTCAAGTACCCGGTACAAGTATAACATTAAGGCTAATTGGAAAACTATATTAATGCTGTGTTTACACATACTGGGTGTTACTCTAGGTATATGATTTCAGAGTACCAAATCTCCCTCCCTTACAGCTGTGGAGAGAATTACCCAGATGAAGAAGTCTCTCTTTCTCTCTAAGGGTTAAGGAATTAGTCAATCAGAACCCTCTGCTAAAATGCATGGTACTTATGAAAGTAACATATGAACCCAGTAATGTATTGACATGAATGACTTTAAAAGATGAGTTAGCTTGTAGAAATGGAGCCTTGAGGGCTGGTAAGAAAACATCTGGTGTATATAAAATCCAAAAAGGACTCATTTATTCATTTGTTATTTGGAAGCTTTTCCCCAGAAATGCAAAATTATGAAGGGTGGTTATGTCTCCAGAGGACAGTCTAGAAAGGTGTGTTTTAACCATAACGCACTTGAAGGATACTCCAAAAGGTAGCCCCAAACCGCCCTTCAGGGCAAGGCTTGCATAGGAAGGTGTGTGCAGGAACCAGTTTGGGAGCCAATACTCCACCTTCTGCAGCAGTGGATGCGGGTTATAGGCTGCCTCCTGGAAGAGAAGGCTCATCTTTGATGGAATCCAGATGCGGGAAGGAGCTACCTGTGTTGGTTCCTAAGAACAGGCTACTGTCATCTGGGGATGCCTGCTTCCCAGAACCCCAGGGCTATTAACTGTTCCCTATTATTGTCCCTTTCCATTATGATTCTTGAAGACACTTTTATAGCAGTCAGTGCTATGAAAGTGGTTAGAAAACAGAATTGTGGCTAGTGTCTTATAAGCAGCAGATACAACCTCTAGTTTATGTTTGTAACCCCTGGATGACATGTATTAGGTGCTCAACAGGAACTAGATAAAGCAAGAAAGGCTCGTGTGCATTTCAGAGACAAACTTATACCGACTAAGTGGGGCATTTCATTGCAGAGGGTCGGTAGGGATGAAGAACAGGCAATCCCAGGAACGGGGGAAAGGGGAATAGGCTAGAGGCTTGCTGAGGAATGAAGGAGGAGATGGGAAGGGAGCAGTAGTGGCCAGTGTGAGGAGTGGGCAGAGCTGCGGGTTAGGAGTCACTTCCCCTACTCTCCCTCTCAGCCTTGACTCAGACCTCAGCCTGCAGCAGGAAAGGGAAGGGAGGGAGGGAGGGAGGGGAGGAAGGTGGGCCTGCCAACCTAGTGATCAGTTACAGGTAAAGGAAGGCTTCAGAGGGTATCAAGAAGCTCCCAGGAGAAAAGAGAATCTAAAGGAAGGACGATGGAAGGGGAGGTGGAAATACTCTTCAGTGAGCGTCTGCTCTGGACTTAGCTACCTCGCGTGGTCTACCAGCATTCACTTCCGTTCCCTCCAAGCAGCTATGATTGAGGTGCACTGGATTGGGAGTTGGTCACACTCTCTATATGCCCTACAGGTCAAATGGATGCACCCCTTTCCTAGTCCAGACCCCCAGGGGACATGAGACCCTGGAAGAGAAAACTCTTGAAGGTACCGGGCAGAAACCATCCAAGATTTTTTAATAATGTTATGAAGAAATTAATAAAAGCCAAGTCTTGGCTAATAGCTTCTCCAAGGACTAGCACTTTACATTTCCTTCCCTCTCTTCCGGATTCCCATTGATTTTCTCTCGCATGTTCAGATGTCTCGCCACCAGTAGCTCCTCTAGTCTCTCTCAAACTTGTGCAAAGGTACAGAATTTATCTGCATTCATTATGGTCTCAGGGCAGCTCATTCACTGTCATCTTGTAATAATATCCAAAGAGCTACTCATTTACTTAAGGATTTCCAGGAGTCCTGCAAAGGAGACATTAGGAGTTACACCCCACCCCCACCCCCACCCTCAAGACTTCCATAAAAACTGCTAGCCCGCTGCTGGGGGAAGGTGGCATGTCTGAGACTGTGAGAGAGCCAGTCGCACAGAGACTTTAGTGTGAATCTGCCAGGGAGGAGTTGTTTTTCCTCTGGCCCAACCTGGCTCAGGCCTCACCTTGGCTTACCTGGATTACTGCCTGTGTGGAGGCAGGATGTGCCCAGGGAGTTTCACAGCAGGAAGTGTTAGTCTCCCTTGGCATTTATGTATACCTTGGGGCTAATGGAATTCAGTGGGTCAGCTGCTCCCTGGGCATTGGCCTGTTAGACTCTATTTCTCACTGGAGTTGAAGATGCTGTCCCTAGTTACTGCATCAATGACCAGGGGACAGAACGGGTGACAGAGGGCCTTTTCAGGACCCACGAGATCACATGGTAGAGAAACTAACTTCTATCTCTTGGTCTGCCCAATGCTGCCCCCAAACAGTGGTCTGTTCATGTCTCTAGCTTTAGTTCTAGTCCCCTAAGTTCCCTGTACTAACCAGGGAGATACTTTGCACATCTGGAGGCCTCCGATTCTGACTCCTTCCATACTCATCCATTCCTTGATTGGTACAAGCTCAGCAGGGCAGCACGTGGAAAGAGCTTGTCAGTTCTTCCAAGAGCCTTTGTCATTTTATGAAGCAATCAACTGACAAGGTAGGGCCCAGGCACTTAAGATTCCTACAAGTAGATGGGACAAATCTCACAACACTAGAAAACTCCTGAAGGAAAGGTCAGTACTGGTGACAGACTCTTGCTTCTGTTCATTCATTCATTAATCCATCTATTAATTCATTAAGTAAACACACACTACATTCACAACACTATAAGGCAATGAACATATTGCTTCATTAGCAGTTACTATCTCCCTACTGTATTTCAGGTTTCTTCAGGGTGAGGCGTAGGCTCTAATCACTTTAGCTCTGTACCTGGCATGTAGTGGGAGAGCAACAAATAGTTTATGAATGAAAGAATGAATGAATGAGTGAATGAATGAACAAATGAACTAATGAACAAACTTAAAGATATCCCACTGAGCACATGACTGTATGTTAGAACTCATGCAAAGATGGGGGATCACAACATTTGTCTTGGACATTTGCAGATGTCCATATCTGCAGATGGACATATTGCAGATGTCCATATGTCAATATCTTCACATATCCAGAAAATGGCATTTTTGTCTTTAGTCTTTAACTTTTTATTATTAAAAATGTAGTATGTATTCCATTATAATAAAAGGAATAGTGCTTTTTTAGAAAATCTGGAAAGGATAGATTCTTTTAAGTACAAAACCAATTGTCCATCATCTCACCAACACTGTTAGCCATTAGGAGAATTTCCTTCTAGTATTTTTTTCTAAACATACACATTTACAAAGTTGGAATCATGCTGTATTTACCGTTTTAAGTCTTGATTTTTCCACTTACATTATATCACAAGCGTTTTAGCACATCATCAAATATGCTTTGAAAATGTTATACTTAATGGCTGCATAATATTACATTATAGCTCTCCAGTTCTTAACTAATGCAGATTTATTGCCCTTAATAACTCCCCAAGTCACTGCACGATCAAAATTGCTCCCAGGCTTCCGTTACCAATGTGGTGACTGATGCTGACTGAAAACCTTTACACGATGACCAATAAATACTTCCAGGCAAGTAAAGCTGTTGCAAATATGACTGGGTCTAATCTCCAGCTTTTCCCTCCTCGGAGTTACTAATTCATACAAGCATGCTAATATCTTTGGAATGTTGATTCTTCTCAAGTTGGAAGCTCCAGGGTACACAAGAAAACAGGCACAGAACATGATGAGAAACACATGGCAAGAGTCTAGCGGATCCACCAAACACTCACGATTTACTTGGGCCTGTGGGACCGCGCCTCAGTTTAGGACAGAAATATTTTAGTTTTCTACAGGAAAGTGATTTTGCTGAAAATATTATCTTCAGCCATCAGGAAGAGAAATAATAGTGCAAAGTACACACCAGGTCACACACTTGTGTCGTCAGTGGGAAACTGGGAATACCTGTGAGGCTATCTTCACTCAGGAGGTGATGAAGGGCCCCTGTCAGACTGGGAACCATTAGATAAGCTGTGTTCTGGGCTCTCTTGTATTGAACAACTGATTTCCAAATGTTGCCATGTTGTCTTTCACTCCTTGGGCCCCCATCCTACCCCAGTACAGTCTTCTTTGCCCTGAAGCTGGAGTATTCAACACAATGAATTTAAAACTCAAATTAGGAAGATTTTGCATTGAAAACTCACTCTAGTAAAGCCAGGACAAGCCTGGATAGCATCACCTGCAGGACAGAACTGAGTGTCCTCAAAACTCAGTGGCCACACCTGTGTACACTGGTTCCCTCTGATGACATCAGCTTGAGGGTTTATATCACTTCCTAATAGTGCGGGTCATGCAGCAGACCTTTTCCTCAAAGCAGGTCTGGGTACCAACTAAAATTGAGAGATATCCTCCAGATGTATCTTTCTCAAGTAGTTTTTCATCATTGTCATTTCATGACCCCTAAACACAAAATGATTGTGATGACATACTAGAATGCATCTGAGTTTCCCTTCCAGGCCATATTGTTGTGTTGCAATCCATGGTGGGAATGTCACAAGAAACATGTGTGACTGATTAATACTTTTTTAATAAGCTAGTATAGTCCAAGGTTATCCCTATAAAACATCACTTTCAGACTTACCTCCTGGGCTGGGAAAAGGATTAAGTTGCAGCTAATATGGTTGGATGTTCACAAAGCCCACAGTCTGACTTTTTGGGACAATACTTGCTGTGCTACACTATCATTACTGATACAGCACTAGCAGTCACACAAATGCTTGTTAACTTGCGAACACTATTTTCTTCTACCAACAAAAATACTTGTGTCATGGCAGATGGCCCAATATCTGTTACCCTGAAAAAGACCTGAGCTGGGCTCATGACTGCTCAGAATAAAGATGGTATTTCACAGCCTCTCTTGCAGCTAGGTGTGACCATGTGACTACTAGTAAGTTCTAGCAAATGGGGTATAACCACATGTGAAGCATAAAACTTGCAGGGGGGGGGGCCCTAGAACTAGCATGACAACCTCCCTTGTTTGCCAGGGACTTTCCTGGTTTTAGCATTTAAAGTCTCATGCCTTGGAAAAGCCCCTAGTTCTTGGAAAAATGGAATGTTTGGTGACTACCTCCACACTACCTCTTTTCTGGAATATGGACAAGGTGGTGAGCCATCTTGGACATATAGATAAAGGGAAACTCCAGGAGGGGCAGAAGGATCATGAGTCTATGCCACTTTCATGTAGCAGAGCTGCCACACCAGCTCAGACTTTCATGTGAAAGATAAATCAACTTCTATCTTGTTAAAGGTCCCTTCTACATTTCTCTTCAGCTAACCTAACCCACCAATCTCCATCTCTTGTATCATTTTTGTATATCATGAATTTGCCCTTTTCTATAATCTGGCAATACCTATCTTGACCATGCACTTGATATTTAATCAGAGACTTCTTTGTACAGTCCTTTATCTTATTACGTGTTTAAGTTTTGTCTCCTGGGAAGAGTCAGTGAGGTAGAGAGAATATGGCTTAGGTTTAGAAGATCTAGCACTTGCTGCCTGGGTAATCACGAATGATAGTTTCCTCATTTATAAGGTCACAGTGATTATAATCCCTCCTCTGCCTATTCCACTGTGTTGTGGTGAAATTAGATATTATAAGAATACTTCTTTGACCATTAATCACCATAGCCACGTTTTGTTCTTGAGAATTGGTCCTCTTTCTAATATTCACCAGATGCTCCTAACAGGCTTACTATAGTGCCAGGGACATAGTGAATGACAGATCCATGAATCATTCTAGAATTAATAAAAGAGGAAGGGAGAAGGTAAAAGTAACTATTTCTTAAATATCATGAAATTGCAAACAATAAGGCTCTGTCTGGATATCTACCCCTTCAAATGCAAAGGCGGCACAAAATACTGGGCACATATCAAACTGAGGCCTTTGACACAAGTTTTCATTCATGAGTGGTTCCTAAGAGCCACATAACTAACTAATTCACGGCAATCAAGTCTAAGTCAACAATACTAGATACAATGTCCCTTTCTATGAACACCACCCTTCTCAGCCTTAACTCTGTGTGTTCCACACCTCAACATGGACATGGGGGGAAATCACAACGGCTCCAGATACATTTTATGTCAGGGAAAAAATGGCTTCTACTCAGCACGCTGCAAAGAGAGTTGCTATTTTCAGGTGCTCTATAGTTTAGCGGATTGCCAAGGTGATGACATTAAGTTTAAGACTACCTATTAATGGAAAGATAAATGTAATTCAGGGAGGTCACTTAAGCAAACACCAACTGAAGAATAAAAATCACCCTGGAAACCCATGAGGAAAGAAGGGAGATGCAGCATTACCCAACAGCTCAGACCATGGACCTGATCCCATCACAGGCACACAGCTCCTGCTCATTGGCTGAAAGAGAGACATTTCTCAGACCAATGAGCACCAGAGCTCCCAGACACAGCTCCCACTCACCAAGGCTATGAGCTAGCCCAGTGCCCCAGGCTCCCTTTTTGTCCCCCCTTCCCCCCATAACTTATGATGGTATATTCCCCCCAGGACCCTTATCATGGCAAGATCTTTCCCCTAAAAGAGCTATATTTGTACTCAGAATAGGAGTCAACAAACTCAGCATCAATGAGCTACAAATGACTGAGAGTTATTTTTCCTAGAAATATTTATAATTTCAGAGGGACCGGAGGTCTTAAACTCAGGAAGTTCACTTGTCATTATGGAGGTCAAGTGTGTCTACATGGTCAGGGTGGGAGTGGTGTTATAAAGGAAGGTGGTGTTGGAGGGAGAGAAGACCCCAGTCCCTTCAGAATAACATCACTTGGCTGCTGTCTTCGCTGCCTTTCCACAAAATGGGACCTGAACATTGCACACAAATTGCTCTGATAAAATCAAAGGGCCCTAAAGGAGATCAGGCTTGGCTTAAAAGCTCTTGGGCTATGAGTTAATAAGAATTTTAATAAAAATGGAAAGTATAGCCCTGGGCCGTGGTACAGTATCTCTCTGGGTTGCTGGCGTTCTATCAGTCAATCATATAATCTTTCTGATGTTCATAAAAGGGTGAGGGAAAGCGAAAACTGTGTGGGCCAAAGAAGGTTTCAAAAACAACCTGCAGAAAGACCATCAGCTCTCTGATTGGCCTTCCTGGGGCCTGAGATATACCTGAAAGTGAAGCCTTTCCCACAAGATAAGATACCAATAAAAAAACCTGTGCTCAACACACTACACATAGCAAATCAATTTCCATACACATTGAATTGTCACGACAACCTGTGGTTCCAATTTACCATCATCCCTATTTTACCTATGAGAAGCCAGAAAGTCAGAGAGGTGGTGGGGGAAGACTGATCCCAGGTCCTGAGATTCCTATTCCCTTTCACAAATTCCTCAGTAGCTTTTATATTTTAAACTCAAACTGTCTGTTTAATCACTCCAATGCTCTGGTTCAGTTTACTGTTCTAAGATGCAACCTAGAGGATGACTGGTTTGTGTCATTTGACTCACCTCCAAAGGTCAGAAAATCTATTAATCCTTTGTTTTACTACCAAAAATTAGCATTGAGATGAAGCTTACTACCAATTTAAAAGCAAGTAGCCTTCCTGCTAGTTATCTACTTTTGTCTAAAGGACTATCAAGTTCTGTGATATTTAAGGCACAGCTTAATACCAAGGGTATTGCCCGATCACTTATTTATTCCATTTTACTGACCTCTGTTAATATATCCATCAATGGGTATATTTCTGATGGTTAAACTTTGATCAGAGAAGCTGATAGACAAGATTGATTTTAAAAGTTGTTTGTTTGTTTTTTAAATAAATAGCATTCAGTCGAAAATATAGTTGACATGTTGTGATGCTTGCTTAACCAGAGGGTGGAGGGTTTCATTTCCGGTCAAGGGCACATACCTGGGTTGCAGGTTGGTTCCCCAGGCACTCGTCAGCACATGTGCTGGAGTCACTCAATCTCTCTCTCTCTCTCTCTCTCTCTCTCTCTCTCTCTCTCTCTCTCTCTCTCTCTCTCTCCTTTCCTCCTTCCCTCCCTTCCACTCCCTCTAAAAATCAATGGAAAAAATATCCTCGGGTGAGGATTAAAAACAAAAATCAGTGCTGGCCCATTTTGTTTTAAGTGTCGACTAAGAGAGGAGCAAAACAGAGAAACGTCAGTGTTGCTCTTGATTTTTCTCACACTGATGATGACAGAATGAGGAGAGACCTGAAACGTTCCACTAGATGTACTTGACCCTCTCTGACCATTCTTTCTTCGTCAGTAGGAAAGCTGGGAATCTTTCCATACTGCACTCTCTTTATATAGCTCACATTCACCAGTCCTCAAGGTTTATCTGCTAAAGTCCCCAATCAGTCCTCTCCTCTGCCCTCCTGCACACTGTCCTTGGTCAGGGCCTCCGTGTCTCTCCCCTAGTCTACAAGCCAAGCCCCTGTGCACACTGCAGCCGGATGGGGATCTGAAAGGCAAATCTGACCAGGATGTTCCTTATTGAAAAATCCTTCAATGGCTCCATAAAACCATTACCTTGACTTTTAAAGCCCTCCATAGCCTTGTCTTTTACCCTTACTACAGGCTGCCTAAATGGGGACCAGGACAATGAAGGAGCATAGCAGATTAGAGGCAGATCCTGGGTCAGGGCCCAGCAAACCTATCTTCCCATCTTGAATTCTTGAAAGAAAAAAAAAAAAAACCCACCCCAAAACAACCCAACTGTTCCTTGTTCTTTTTCCACCCCATATTTCCTATATTTTGATCAATGCATTGTAATTGGGAAAATAAGTGACTGGGAGGAAAGAAAAGCCTATTTGATTGAGGTGATTCCAGATATGGGCTGAAGCTTGGCTAATCATCTGCAGGTGGGGCTCGAATAATTATGCAGCAACGAGGATGCCCATATATCAATCAATGGGCACAGCACGATGCCAACCCCACCCCTCCCTGCACACGTCAACACAGGCTTGGTAGCAGGTACGACAAGTTTAACATGTGACAAACATAAAGCAAGAAAACAGCCTTCCACAGGGAGCCTGTCGAGTGTAGCGATGTGCTCACTGTAAGTCATGTCTCAGGCTGGCCTGTAGCCTTGCCCTTGGTTTCCATGTCGACCACAATGTGAGAGACAGCACACCATCTACTCCTCTAAGGAGCTAACTGGGGGCACAGTGCTCATGGTCTTCACTCGCTTTGAAATCACAGAGGACCCCACCAAATAAGTTAGCATTTGATTATTTCTGCTCATGATGTCAAAAGCTTGGATGCCTGGAAACCTCTGGATGCAACTAGCTGTTCACTTTGTAGGCAGGCATTTGGCATCCTGATGATACACCCTTAAAAAAAAAAGGACAGGGGCTGTCTCACTCATCTCTGTGTCCTTGTTCCTCGCATAGGGGTTGGCAGAGGAAATGAGTGCTTGAGAAGGGGTCTTATAAACAAGTAACCTAGGCCCTGTGCTGCGAAGTGGAGCACAGTGGACCTTCCACATCCTTCGGGGTTTGGCTGCCCAGCTCTTCTCTGAATGGAGATTCTGTCCTTAGTGCTTATGTTCTCCTTTGAGATCTGCCCGGGTCTCCTTAGGCTGCAGGTCCCCACCTTGCTGTCTCCTATGATCTGCTCTCCCCCAGCATACTGCTCCTCTGGAGCCACACCCCACAGTCTGCTTAATCCACCAACAACGACAGTCTTCAACCCCACCTGCTCAGGCCCAATCCCAACCTGCTCATTTCATCCTGGCCTGGCCTGTAGAGTCCTGAACCCTCATCCCGCTTTTATCACTGAACACAAGGGGACCAAGACAAGGCTTGGGTGCGGGGTTTACCAGGCTGTGACTGCACAGCACCAAGCATCTGGAACATAATGGAAAAGAACAAAGCTATCCAACTGTTTCTAAACATCCAGATGTCTGGCATGGAGAAGGGGGACATCCTGGCACCTGCCCTGTGGACAAGGGCGTGCCATCCGAGCTGAAAGGCAGCAGGTCCTGGGCTCCACTGACAGGTGCCTCATGTTGGCCGTGGAGTCAGAGCCCTGGGCCTAGGGCTGCCACCTTCTCTCTGTGTGGGGTGAGACCTGGCCTGAAGACCACAGACCTCAAGCCCCTCCTTGTGGAAGTTTCCTTAGGAAACGAAGCAAAGATGCGGGCAAAGAAGGTGGGAACAGGAGCCTTTCACAACTAACCCTCCCCCACTCTCCCCACACATCAGATACAATGGGATTGTAGGAGTCAACAGTGTGGCCGACCTTGAGACGGCTACCAGTGGGAAGAGGGGGACCTGGCTCTGCAGCAGCGATTGGACCTGCTTCCAGGTGACTGATGCTGCCCACTGCTGCCTTAGCACGGGGCCTTGGTTTCCTTTTGCAGCCCTGTTCTAGGGTGGTCCACTGTAGCCGAGGAGGACATGCTTAGGGCGGCAAAGAGGGGTGCCTGTTTCTGTGACTCAGTGACCCCGGGTGTATTGTCCTCTCATCCAGAGGTTTTCAGCATCTATCCCAGAGGGCTCTGCAGCATCCCAGTGGGGTGGGAGTGGTGGCTTGGCATGTGACTGGGTGAAGACAAAATCCCCCAGGTCCGTAGGCTGGATTTGGTCCAGGTCCTTAGGCTACAAAGCCAAGCTCTTTGCAACTTAACCTAGAAATCTCTGAACATTGGATTCAGAGTCCTGACACCTCAAGTCTTGTTCCAGTTCTCAGCTTCAGTGGCTCCACCTTGGAAGTCAATTCAGTACCTTGGGCCTCAGGGTCCCTAGTAGGAAGAGGACCACAGAGCCAGATGTTCGCCAAACTGCCTGTCCTCTCCAGAAAGGGCCCCTGCAGTTACCCGGCTATGGCCAGACCCTAGGGGAGAGAAGATAAGCTACAGGGGATTAACCAGACCAACTTCTCACCCAGCCCCCCACTCTCTGCATCCCATGAAGGGGTGGGCCCAGGTTCATGAGCCCCCAGAGCCTGCGTCTGTGGCCCCGCAGCCTGACAAAGCCACCTGCCTGTCAGCCTTGTGGTCACTGCCCTTGAAGCCTGACTGGTGGGAGCCCAGCGGATGGTTTTCTGAAAGCTGTTACCCAAGAAAAGCAATGCTGAGCTGGGTGTAGCGATAACTATCTCTGCACTGTCACACCACAGGGGAGGAGGGTGGCGATAATAGCACCTTCTTCCTCGACAATGATACCTCACGGAAGCCAGAGAAATGTGGGCATTGAAAGCAAAAACGCTCACTGCACTTACCAAGTGTTGAGTGCCTCCCCGTTAGCATTTTCAGCAGAGACCCGCGGGGAACAGCCTTTCCTGGTTTTCTCCCAGGCCACCCAGCAGCTGGCCCCTCTGCAGAAAGAGCACATGCCCAGGGAGAGGCACACATTCTGCGGGGCTCTGAGCTCCCCGGGGCCTCAGGCAATGCAAGGTGCCCTCGCAGACCTCTCGGGTTCTGAAACCCAGAGGAATCCGAGGCTGAGTGATTCTGTGCTGCTAGAGAGAGAAAGAGGAAGCAAAGCCACAGCGGGATGGCTCTGTGGCAGCCGCCGCCACCACCATCCAACCAGCCCCCGGGTCACCTGGCAGTGCCCACTGGCAATGGGTTTCTCCCTCTCTCCCCCTTCCTGTTGCCTTTTTGGCTTCCTCTCTTCCTCCCTCTCATCCTTCCCTGGGAGCTGTACCCATTCCGGAGAAGAAAGAACCTGCCTTTGCTTCTTCCATTGCAAAGAACAGGGAGGGTAAAATACCACTGAGAGATACCCACTACTATTCTGGAAGTTAGAAAAGCGGGCAAAGAACCTGGTTTTTCTGTCCCTTTGGGAGGGATTCTTTCCTCAGAAGGGGCTTGGGTTAGGAAGGATAGGATCTTCATTTGAAGGCCAAGAGTGGATACCGGGGGACTAAACAAGCCCTCCCTCTTTGTCAGTCATTTTATCCCGCATTCTGTACTCCCCATCATTATCACTCTATTTTTTTTTTTAGCTCCTCTATTCTTTGGTTGGTACTGTTTCAGATCATTTTTACTTATGAGGAAAATACGAACCACATAACCTGTCAGCTAGGAAACCATCTCAACTCTTTTGGACAAAGCAGGACAGAAACATACAAACCGATCAATGTGCCCATGGGGTTTCAGGACCTGGGTCACGTGACCAGGATGGTGGGCCTCCCTCACCCTGCGCCCCCCCCCCCTTGCCCCCAGCGAAGGGCACTATCCTTCCTCCCCACACAACTCAGTTTGGGCTGATGCCGTCACTGGTACATCTGCAAACCCATCTCTGATTCCTCCCTCACTCTCCGGCACTGTCTCCCAGCCGAGGGCCCGCCCTTCCTCCTCAGTCACCTTCCTTTTTAAAGTTCTTGAGTCTTCTTTTTCCATCCCGTTCCCTCTGCCACCGCCCTGGGCCCTCGCCCACTTTGCTTGGACGCTGACAGAGCCTCCTCGCCAAAATTCCTCTTCCCCTCCCATGTGTCCCAAACGGGTGCCAGGGGGAGACTTCCCCAAACACCCATTTGTTTAATGCCATTCCCTGCGGGAGGACCTTCTCAGGCTGCCCACGGCTGCCGGAGAAAGGCCAAGTTCCTGGCCTTGGCAGACAGGCCCCTCCCCATTCTGGCCCTTGCTTACTTTTTTCTGACGTTAATAATAATAGATTTTTTTAAAAGGCGCCATTATGGGACACTTAACTACATGTCGGGCACAGCGCTGGGCACTTTGTCTTACTTTGTTCTCATAAGAGTCCTGCGAAGTCCTGTTACTTGCACTTCACAGCTGAGCAAAGGGGCCCGGAGAGAAGTTACTGTGGAAGGCGGCACAGCGAGGGAGCGGCAGGCCCAGCCTCTGAACCCAGGGCCTATGACATCAAAACCCGCGCTCATGACCAGCTCTCTCCACGGCCCCGTCTGCCTGAATGGGTGCCTCGTGCTGCCGTCAATACACTCCTGGCCCCTGCCCCCCTCATAAGCCCTGGACTGCCGTATATCATCCCCTCCAACACCCAACCTGGGACCCGGTGCAGAGGAGCCTTAGGCACATCAGTTGAAGATTCTCAGCCTTCACAGTAGACAGTAGGCTGAAACACGATATGCTGCCTGGGAAGCTTTGAGTGGCAGGCAGGGGAGCAGGCCCAGAGCCTTGCTGGGGGAGACTGGTGGTTAGAACTCTGGGCTGGCTGTACTCACTTGAGTTGCAGGTTCTTGTACTCAGCTGCCGATTGCTCTCCCACACTGCCTGCGTCCCTCGCAAAGCTCCAGGCCCCGGGTGTGTTCTCCAAACTTCCCAACCCAAGGACTCACAGGCAGGAGGCTGGGTTCTGAATCCCCCACTCCTGCTGGTTTGCTTCAGGGAAATGAAGGAAGGGGCATCCCCACCGGGTGATTGTTTCTCTTGTCCAAACACACACAAAACCCCCCAGAGCTCCTTGATAAGACGCAACACTTCTTGGTCAGACTCTTCCATCATAGGCCAGTCTGACCTCCTCAAAATGAAAGTGGTGAGGCAGGCTCAGGCAAGGCAGGAGAAGCCCTTAGAAGCCAAACTCTAGTCCCTCATTTTTCAGATGAGTTTGTTGGTGCCGAGAGGGAAACTCCTGGCCCAAGGTCACTCAGCACAAGAGTGGCAGAGCCCAGACAAGACCAGGAGTTGCAAGTCACCCAGGCCTAGAGCCCTTTCCCTGGCCCAGCAACCTGGCAGCTGCAGCCACACAAACAAAATTGTTCCTTTAGGGGGTGACAGTTAGGTACCCACTGGCCTCCCAAGTGCCAGATAAGACATGAAAGCAATTCTCCCCATGTGTCCTTTAAGTTGTCAGTAGGAGTCAAGGACACTCTGAAGATTCATATCTGACCACAGCAAGCCAAGTACCAGGAGGGTGAAGTCACTTGTGAAAGGAAAGTCACCGGCTGAGTCAGACCCAGCGACTGGCGCGAAGGCACAGCCCTGTCTGGCCGGAGAAGGCACAGCTCTTCATGTGGATCCCCAAAAGACTCCTCTTGATTTTCTTGGGGTGTCTGGTGCACTCATAAGTTTAAATCACAAGTGCTAAACATCCTGGACGATGCACAAAGTCCTCCCCTAGCTGGGCCAGTCCACCCGTCTATAGCCTCACCTCATATACCATCTCTGCTCAGAGCACACAGTTCATATCTTCTTTCTTTCTTTCTTTCTTTCTTTCTTTCTTTCTTTCTTTCTTTCTTTCTTTCTTTCTTTCTTTAAATATCCCTTTTCTCTTTTAAAAAACATATTTTTATTGATTTCAGAGAGGAAGGGAGAGAGAGATAGAAACATCAATGAGGAGAGAACCACCCCCTCCCGACCCCCTACTGGGGATTGAGCCTGAAACCCAGGCATGTGCCCTTGACCAGAATCAAACCTGGGACCCTTCAGTCTGCAGGCTGTTGCTCTATCCACTGAGCCAAACCAGCTAGTGCTTCATTATTTCTTTTGTTATTCCCTCTATTGAGAATATTGTCCCTTCTTTAACTGGTAAACTTGAACTTGACTTTGAATTGGGAGTATAAATGCCTGCTTCTCTTCAGAGTTTCCCCTGCCCCTTCTCTCCTACTGCCCCTCATCCATCTTCCCTAAGAACTCCATTCATGGCAACCCCTGGCCCTTACTGCACTGAATGCCAGCTATTTGTTAACACGTTCTCTCTCCATGGCTGCACTGAGAATTTCTCAAGGACAGTAGTGCAGTCATATTCATCTTGGTACTCAGAGTGGCTAGATCAATTCCTGGTACATAGAGGGAACAACAGAATTACCAGCTTAAATGAAATAGAAATGTGTCTGCTTAATGAAAACTTTGCTCTACATTCCCATGTGGAAAACCCAGTGAAGTTTTTTTTTTTCCTTTTTTCTTAAGAGTATAGCAAAGGCCTCATTATAGGTGAATGGTCAAGTCATCATTTTACAAGCCCTGAGCCGAGCTCCATGCACGCCTGGATGCGCACGTATGCACACACAGGAGCTGGAGGGAGCTGGGTGCTCTATGGCAAGGTGCAGCCCAGAAGATAAGATCGCCAGGCTGCAACAGAGGGAGCCACGTGACCATGCGGTAACCCCAGGCATATATGATACCCGCGGCAAGGCCCAGTTCCAATCTAACCACATCATCTTTTCATGAAAGACATGAGAAAGTACGACTCAAACAATTACAAAATGGGTGGTTTAATGCCTTCTTGCCTCGATGGTATCAAAGCTCTTGACTCCGGGGCTACACTGGGGAAACAATTCTCTGAGATAAGAAGATGAGCTATCTGCTCAAGAGAATGTGCAGGAAGCCAAGGTAACTGGGCAACACATAACGAAACGGTTTGTGGCCAATGAGCCATCTAAACCAAAGTGTCCCCGGGCCATATCAGTTGTGTGAGCAAAGGAAACCAAACCCACCCTTGTCTCAAGGTGAAGACTTTGTGGGTGCTAATCTGTGTGTGTATGTGTGTGTGTACTCACTAAACATTATGGCTAAAGTGAAATTCACAGCTCCTCCGCTGGTGGCTGAGGCTGGTATAAAACAAAAAGGTTGAAAAGGTGAGACCTGCCATGCAGCATTCTGAAATCCCATTCCCGGGACTCCACCTGCTGTGTGACTCACCTGCTGAGTGACCAGTGTGCTACACAAATGTGAACTGGGACACCAGCATTGACTGATCAGTGTCCCGGAAGGAGATACCGAACTTCAGCATCACGCTATTCTGACATAGTTAGGTCTGAATTCTCTGAGCCACAGACAAGGGTGTTTCCCCTCTTGGAAGCTCCGCTCACGCCTGGCCCAAGTTACTACAATGTGGTTCCCTCCATCGCTCATCCCCTTTTTAGCCCCCAAGCAATCTTCCCAGGATCCTTTAAGGTCCCCAGAACTACAGAATATGACATCTGGGATGGGCTTTATGGTATTAAGATCCCAAGCTTTACAGGCTCAAACATGTGTGATTTAATCTCAGCTCTGCATTAGTCAATGCTCTTAGATTTGGGGTAACTTTCTTAACATAAATCTCAGCTTTATCATCTATAAACTGGGAGGTGGGACAGAATCCTCCTCCTAGTTAAGTTTGCTTAGAAATACATGAATTAATTCATATAAAGTACACAGCCCAATCATGAGCCATTATTATGATCTCCACCACAATAATCTATTTAAACCATCTCAATTTCTAGAAGAGGATCCTGAGGTCCAGAGAAGTAAGGTGATTTGTCCCAATAAGATGAGTCTTGGGTGACCCAATAGCTCTTGCCCCAGGTAGACAATGACTAGACTGAAGGCAGCAGCACTGGTACGTAGCTGAGTTAGTGGCAGAACTCATATCTACTGATATCACAATGGCACCATGCTCTGTTATTTTGCATTGCATAGTTATTTATTTTCTAACCAGGTCTTACGTCTCTGAAAAATAGGGATCTGTGCTTCTTAAGTCCACCTCCCCCTGAGTATAGCACTTCACAGGAATTGGACAAATATTTGCTAATTAGCTGATTGCAAAGATAGCTGCTGATTTTTAAGTCAACAGGTTTCTATGCCATAGCTGCTTCTCCTCCACATGATCGCATCCTTAGAGTTTTGGAAAATTTCATCCTAGGACTTGTGCTAATGTGTTCCAGAGGAAAACATCCCACCCCTTTTTGGAATGCAGACAGAGGTTGCTCCAGATTGCCGACTCACTAATTAGAGCCACAGATAATTTGACTGATGCTCTAAAGCCCCAAAGCACTCACTAAAGCCACCTTTGTCCTTGCCCATTACAGGTTTTGTCACTCCATGTCAAAATGGCCAAAGTGCCTATTGATGGGGCTGCTGGTACCCACAGCCCAGATGTCAGGGTTGAGATGCCAGCCCACTGAGTCCATCGTCAGGAGGGAACTTGGAACCAACCCTTCTCCTGAAGGCTGAGTGTGCTGTGCAGATTCTGGCCCTAAATGGGATATTCTAATGAACGTTGCTGTTATTTTTATTGTCTTGTGCAGGATTGAATGTGCTTCGCAGAAGCTGGCCTTTATGCAAACCACCATGACCTACATGTTTAATTTGTATCTTTATTTTCTGTTTCATAAACCCTTTTAATGTAACATCACTGTAAAAAAAAATCCAAATGGATGTATGTGATATTCTATTGGTCCTAATCTTTTGGGGCTCGACTTTTGTGGTTAGCGTTGGGGTCACTATAAAAGCACAAGAGAGCATGGGAATAGCTTGGAAGGGACCGGGGTAGAGTTCTTTCCCTAGTGACTGATACCCTTTCATTGCTTCATTGAATTTTTCCTGTTCTTGACCTCTGCCCTTGTTTTTAATAATATTGGTATAATGAGTTGAATAAATGGCCCTGTCTATAAAGAAATGAGAAAAGTCTGGCTTTGGCTAAAATTCCCGCTGGGGATTAAAGTTGTAAGGGGTGGACACAGAGGTGAACTTAAAGACAAAGCTAGAACAGCTATTCCTTAGAGGGTCCAGCCAGACAAGAGCCCACTCAGAGTCTGGAGCCCCCACCCGCCCACCACAGGGCATTTTTTTTTTTTGTTGCTATTCCATCCTTCGCTCCCCATGGGCTACTCAGAACCTCAGAAATTGGGGATAGCTAATGGGAGTGATATGTGCCCCATGTTCTCTGAGACATCCCACTATTCACTGCTTTTGCGAACAGCCTGAGGAGACGTTGTCTGGGACTCAGGAAAGTGTACGGTCATTCACTGCACTAAATGTTGGCCCCAAATGGTCATCAAAGGTGGCTCCTGAGCATTTGAAACATGGCCAGTCCCAAGTGAGATGGGCTTTAACCATAAACACACAGCAGATGCTGAAGATGTAGTACATTCCCCAAAAAGGATGTAAAATGTTGCATTAATACATTTTTCATATTGATTACATGTCAACATGATAGCATTTTGGGTGTATTGGCTTGATTAAACCTGTTATTAAGATGAATTTTCGCTGTCTCTTTTCACTTTATAAAATATGGCCACTAGAACATTTAAAATTAGAAATGCGGCTCACATTATATTTCTACTGGACATTACTGTTTCAGATGATTACCAGAAAAGTATTTCCCATTGAATCATGGCTCAACCCAGTGAAAAACACAACTCTCAAGCCCTCGGCCAGCCCTCATCACACTCAGAATGATCCCTGCTCTGACCCTGGCCTGGAGATTTTGAGCTCCCTGGGCCCTGCCTATGCTCAGCCTACCCCTGGCTGCTCACCTGTGTAGGCTGGTATCTTCCCCAGAAACTTCACTTGCACCACGCTCTGGGGCTCTGCAGGCTGGTTTTCTATCTTGAATATTTTTCCCTCATCTGTTTCCATCATCTGGGTCTTATTTCCAATGTGACCTCCCCAGTCAGTCCTTCCCTTCCTTCTTGTGATAGCCAGAATAATGGTTCCCAAAGATGGCACTCTCTAAGGCCCAGGAAATGTGATTATGCTACCTTACTGGCAAAAGGGACTGTCCAGGTATGATTGAGTTAAGGATTTTGACACAAGGAGATCATCCAGGATTATTGGGGCAGGCCCAATGACATCACATAGGAGGAAAAAGAAGGAGGCAAGAGAACCAGAGTCACAGAAAGAGATGCAAAGATACAAGCAGAGTCAGGGACAATGCCCAGGAACGCAGGCAGTGTGTAGAGGCTGAAAAAGGCAAGAAATGGATTCTCCCGGAGAGCTCCAAGGAGAACACAGAACTGCCAACACAATTTGCACTTCTGAACCCCAGAACTGCAAGATACCAAATTTGTATTGTTTTAAGGCCGCAACATTGCAGTAATTTGTTACAGCTACAAAAGGAAATGAATACAAGTCTGAGGCTTGGTACCACCCAACCCTAACTTCTTCTATTCTACCCTTCCAGGTTACTCTTTTCATAGTACTTATTGCTGTCAGACACAATCTAATTTATGTATTAATCTATTTAGTTATTTATTTTCTGTCTCTCCTGACTAGAATTTGAGCTCCCTGTGGGCAGAGACCCCCACTGTTGTGTTTGCCACAAGGTACTGTGCTTAAATTTAAATCAGTATCCCATACATAGTAAATGCTCCTGGTATGAATAAATGGTTGATGAGTGAATGTATAAATAAATGATGACAATTGGCTATTGGCAAGATTCACTTTTAACCAATTGGATGTCATCTGAAAAATTGTACATGAAAATTATACCCAAGTAGATGAAATGAACAATATCGATAGAAAGTGCTTACTATTCACAAGGTACCATGATGGTACTGCAGAGATACAAAGAATTCAATGATCCTTTCCTTCCTACAGTTTCTGTAGAGGGCACATGATAAAACAATGGCCAGTGGAGGTGTTACATGCCTGGGGTAAATGAGTGGTGGGGCATTAGGCATAAGCAGTGGTGTGCTGGCAAACCAGCTCTCAAAACCACCACAACAACGACAACCTCAACTACAACCTGATTTGCAGCGCTTGCCAATTCCTGTGAGGTAAATACTCCTGCAATGACTGATTTCAGGCTACCATGGTAACCCTCCTTAAAATTCCCATCCTCATCCAAGAGTCATCTCATCTAATTTGGGAGCCTGGGAGGCTTGACTCTGAGGATCCTAGAGTGTATGTAAAAAGATAGTGTACGAAGTCAAATGTTGCCTTGATCCAAATCCTGAATCCACCACTGCCCAGATGAGTGACACTAGGGAGGTGACTTGCTTTTAGGATTATCATATCTAAGATGGGGGTCATACTAATATATTCCACAAAGGGTTTTGTGAAGATTACAGGATGCATAAAAGTCACTCCACACCACACCTGGAGCATGGTCAGTGCCGATCAATGTGTACTAGGGTGGTGATGAAGGTGAAAATCACGTTTTCCCTTTTCTCAAGGTCTTGCAGACAAAACCTAATTTTCAAAAATAATTTCCTAACGAGCTCCTTCCTGCGATCCAGTCACCTGCCCCACACCCTGGGCCCAGCAGCCCTCCCAGGCCCAGGCCTGGCTTGTTGATCACTTTAAGAACACGCATTTGTTTGTGTGCAGGGTGAGATGTTTTCCTTGCTTTGGGCGTGTTTCAATGAAGGACAATGATAAGGCCATTATGTGAACACAGAGACAACAATGAAAACAAGACCACTTTCTGAAAAGCACGAAAAAGCTTTATTTTGCCTGAGTGGCCATTATTTTCATTCTTTTTTCCTCACACAAAGCACCAGAGCCCATTTCATTCAGCCTGTTGCTGAGTGAGTGGGTGTGAAGATGCGGCACAAACAAAAGAGGTAACATATTGCTGCTGTCCAGTCTCTTGTTAAGAGCTCCCCGAGGTGGCCTAAGCTTCCCGCTAGCCCGCTGCTTGAATCATCAGAACAACAATGCACACATACATATAAATATAAAAACCCTCCATAATCCTCAATATGGAACATGATGATTGGCGAGCAGGAACTGGATTTCAAAAGTTGGCAGGACATAAAAGCACAGTGTTCTTCTAAGACGTTGGCACCTTGTCATCCCCGTGGACAATTTCAGGTGTCAATCCTGCCACTTTGGAAACACTGTTCCTCCTGCCCCCCAGGAAGAAGGCAGGACTGCTCTGACCTGACCCTTGGGGTCCCTTGGCTGCTGTGTGAAAGGCCTGGGCTGGGGTGAGCTGGGAGGAGTGGCAGCCACATGCCTGGGTGGAGGGAGGGTTGAAGTACCAAAAGAATGGGGGGAGTGTTCTAGGTCCCAGGCTGTCCAAGTCATACCACTCAGAGTAAGAGAAGACCATTGTCGCTTACTCTGAGTTTTCTGAAAATAAAAGGAATTTCGCACAGGGGAAGGAAGTAAATCTTGGCATGCGGTTAGTTTTTCTACATTCAGGATAATCCAGTTGTTTGATTTATGGCAGTGTGTGTGTGTGTGTGTGTGTGTGTGTGTGTGTGTGTGTGTGTGTGATATTTTTCCCCACAACAGTTTTCCTCCCTCCAGTTTTTGTCAAAGAGGTCACCGTGCCAACCAGATATAAGTTCTGAGAACTTCTCTTCTGGCTCCCTGGATGGTTCTGAAGAAGGAGGAAGTGCTTCTGATCTCCATGTGGGCCAGGACTCGGCCACATTTCCCATGGGTCTCCCCAGGGCCCAGGATGTGCCCACGCTGAGTCTCCCTGCCTCAGCTATGCACCAGGGCTTGAGCCTCAGTGGCGGTGGGGGGGGGGGGGGGCATTCCTTACTCGAAGATGTCACATTTAACAACACCATCGTGGTGGTCTTACTGAACACCAACCACGCACCTGGCAGTGTGGAGTGTGACACAGAGGTAAGGTGGTCTGTCCTTGGGCACCTGTAGGAGTCTATCATCGAACACACTTTGAGCTTACCCCACCCCCAATAGGCACCCAATGGTTGGCATCCTGCCTTGGTATGTGGGGCTGCACAGCAGTGTGGCTCCCCTGCTTCCTAGCACTGTGTGACCCTTGGCAAGTTTATAACATGCATGGTGTGTTTAAGTTCCAGTCTCTCATTTATAAAACAGGGATGCAACACCTAACTCCATAGCGTGCTGTGAACATTAAATGAAACCATGTATGAAGTGCCTAACACATAACTTGGCACATAGTAGGTGCTTAGGAAATTTGGGTGGCCAGCATCTCTTTGGTTAGTAAAAAAATCAGTCCATGGAAACAAGGTCAACATGCAGAAAGTAATCAGGAAACATTACAGAGTTAGCAAATAATAAAGAACTAAATGGAACAAATCAGAAGATGGTTGGTATGGGCTTGAGCTGCCTGCAGCCCAGGGCAGGAAAGAAGGGGGACGGAGGAGTCTGCAGAAAATAGTTTCATGGAGGAAACAATCCTGGGTGGAACTTGAAGAAATGGCTTACATGCCTGTGGCTCCCCTTGAGTGATGAGAGCTCTGGTGCAATAAACCATGCCGTTTAAAAAAAATCCAAGTGCCAGGCTCATCTCATGGGATCACGGGGGTAAAATGAACAGAGAAAGAAGCATGGGCTGGGCCAGGTGGGACACAGGCCCTGTTCTGCTAACGGGATCTCCAATTGAAAGGTCACCCATAATACCCTCTGTGTCTAGAACTGTGGCAATTAGTAACGACCCCTAGCTTAGCATCCAGAGCAATCCTTTATGACAAGAGCCAGCCAGACACAATCTTTCTACTCAGAGTTCAGGATGTGGGGAGATGGGAGGGGGAGGAGAATCAGGCAGATTCACACTGTACATGCGTCCAATTAAAAATACAGACTGAGAGAAAAGCAAAATGAATGTCACAGAAAAGAAAGTGCTGCCACCCACTCTCGGCCCAAAGGTCACTGTGCCTCAGCCTTGGCCATTATCTCCAGGCACAAAGGTCAGGGGTGTCTGCATTTCTGGGGAGGATGTAGGTTTTCACAAGGCTTCAAAATGACTCTTGCTCTGACACCAAAATTAGTGATCAGCTCTCAGGAGAAGATGGTACTAGAGAAATGGAGTGACTGTAACCTTTTCCGCCATCTCTCTTGGCGGCTCCATGAAGCAGAGTCACAAGGCATAAAACGAGAAGTTTCCACATTCTACAAAAGACTACAAGACTGCTGACTTAATCGGGGGAGTAACAAATGGGATCCTGCTGCCCGCAAGGAGACATCAAAGAAGAAGGAGAAAGCAATGATTAAAACATCTCAGGACATCACATTGGCATGGAAATGGGCTCACAACAAACATATCAGGGCAGGTCTTGATACAGTAGTGCAGGGTGTTAGCCATGTGGTTCCATGAACAGTCCAATCATCGTGGCCAAATACAAGCTGAATACTGCTATCTAATTCACAGCATTTTAGAAATTTGAACACAGAATGAACTGGAAGGACACGACTTGGAGTCAGTTAGACCTGCAATCAAATCTCAATTACTGCCCACATCTGATGGGCAATTTATGTCACATTTTATCATTCCTGTCCTTTGATTCAACACTTTGCACATTTGGACAGTAAGAATGATCTCAGTAATCTATAGCTTAAGGTCCTCAGTAATCTACAGCTTAAGGTCTCACATTTACTCTTTGTGGAAAAGTAAAAGGTGGAAAAGTCCTTTATAAATGATCAGGTGCAATACAAATATAAACAATTCTAGTTTCTATTATTATTATTATCTAATAATAACATCCACTCTGAGATGACCCCAATCCCTATACTTTCAAGGTAATGCTGCTTTTCGGACCTCCTAGAGAAGACTTTCTGCTGTTGATGATTAAATGGAATATGAAAAATGCTAGACACACAACTGTTTAGGTGGGTGATATGTAAAATACCACAAGATAAGTAAAACAAGCCACAATGGTACATGCATGAGCATGGGCTGAACGTGGCCTTTGGTGGGTAGCTATCAGAAGCAAAATTACCAACTTGTAGCACTTCAGTTAAGCTTCCTAGCAACAAAAATACACAAGTAACAAACCTTTATCATAATTATCCCCTAAAACCACCATAACATTATGTTGTGATCTTGGTCTCTCCAAGTGTGCTCTAGATAAAGGCATCTGGCATTTATCAATTCATCCAGGTAATGGAGAATCTGAGTTCAAACCTGCCAAGTATAGAGGATGAGGCAGGAATGATAGTTCAGGAGTTCAAAAATATTTCTCCCCTTCCTTACCAGGAAGAAATTGATTGTAGTATCAGCAAAACTCCAGAGAATCACCCAATATAGCAATAAGGGTTTCTTTCTCAAGTTCTGTACCTGACCCGGTGAACAGGTCTGGAAAAGATGCTTGTGGTGGTTTTGAGCATAGTACAGTAATTCCAAAGCTGACTCAGGCTCAGAGGCTGGGGCAGAGCTTAAGATCACGTTTGTGTGCCTGACCACACTAATGATGCTACTGGGACTGTCTCTTCATTGGCCTGCGTATAACTCATCGGTAGACACAAGCTCTTTTGTAAGATGCAGGAGAAATCTGTTCTCTAAAGTTTCCTGGAACACTGGGTATCAAAGAAGTGAGATGTTTCCCTGCCTTTCATGTAGAAAATAAGCAGGGGGTGGGGGATAGACTGTACAGGAGCCTGCCTAACTTCTGAGGCATTCCCCACACGCTCGGCTCTCTGCAGCTACAAGGAGCCATCTTGAGCAGATGAGCAATTCTTGTCATGGGCAAGATTTTTCATGTGACATGTATGGATCTGGAATCTCTCCGCCCCCCTCACCAAAGGAATCCATGCGTGTGTCTAAAAAAGTTGTGCTTTCATCAGATTTTTCAGGGATCTTTGCCATTCTATTCCAATCTGCCCCCCAAAAGTTTAGAACCAGTGCAATAGAATTTCACCTGCTAGAACTTGTCATATTTAGTCACATAATTATGAAGGCAAACAAGGGCAGAAATTGAAGCTCAGTGATGTCCGGGCTCACTTTGCCATATACTCCCATTGTGCAGGGAGAATTTGGACTCTGGTCTTGGAAGGCAAATGAGTGGTCTTACATTTTGTTGTTTATTCTTTTATAATGTTTCCTTATTTTTAAAAAACCCCATGCCCTAGACAGTTTGGCTCAGTGGATAGAGCGTTGGTCTGCAGAGCGAAGGCTTCCATGTTTGATTCCAGTCAAGGTCATATGCCCAGGTTGCAGGCTCCATCCCTAGTGGGGGTCATGCAGGAGGAAGCCGATCAATGATTCTCTCTCATTGATGTTTCTATCTGTGTCTCCCTTTCCCTTCCTCTCTGAAATCAATAAAATATATTAAAAATCTTGTTCCTATATTAAATTTGAATAAAAAATAAAATGTAGATTTCTGGGCTTAGTCCATATATGTATATTAAATTGGGAATCCTAAGAACAGTTCTGAGCATCTAAACTTTTAGCAGTATCCAGTGAGCCTTAAACCCACTGAGTTAAACATGGCTGTGCTGATCCTTCCTCACCAGTCACAGTCCTGTTCAGGTCTGAAGATCGTCACTGCCAACCTAAGAAACTCAGCAAGTGGAGAAAGAAAATATGGGAGACAACTAGAAAAAAGCTCAGATAAAACCATCTTTCTGACATGTTCCAGGCCACCATTAAGTGGCACGATAGGTTTTGTCTCTCAAGGAGGAAGCTATTCAAATGCCCCCCAACACTCACTAGTTCATTTCCCTTCCAACTCTCTCCCTAGCAATAATGCACAATGGCATTCACCTTGGTCAGGTCTCCCTTTTACCAACCAGTCACCTGTTAAGATGTGAGGGCTGGTAGTAGGTCCCCTTAATGGAGCCCCTTCGGGTGAGATCCATCCCTGATTTGTAGAATCGTAGACTTAATTTTTTTTTTTTAGAACTATAAGGATCTTTAGATAAGAGCAAATATTATCTAGACAAGCCAGATTTTAGAAAAGTTATTGATGCAAATAAATTGATACTTTCTTATCCTAAAATATATAAAATTTTACATTGTGTGTGGATCAAGGGAAAAGGAGGGTTTCTGTAGTGTGAAGACAGACCAGACCTGAAAACAGCATGTTTACTTCAACTGGGCACCAGGGACAGTGCTGCCCATTTTCTGGCCAAAGAACGTGTGGAGAATGAACAGAGTTTGGGGTACCATTTCTGAGGCAGAAGACAGAGAACCTATCTCATCGTAGAAGTGTCCAGGGCAAGGAAAGGGAGGAAGAAGGAATGCTGTTCTGGATACAGAAGGCACAGAGGAGGCAAGATAGGGTGGTTGGATAAACTTAGAGCAAATCTGTCAGAAGAAGAAGGAGAAATGATGGGAATATCAGAAAGATAAAGTAAAATCTTGTTCCGAATACGTGGAACACTGGAAGGGTGAACACAGAGAAAGGCATGTGGATTCATTCATTCTTCCACACTTCATTCAATAAATAATTAGTGGAGAGCATCCAGGGATGAATGACATATGGCTGGTCCCTCTGCCAGAAAAGCAATGAGACATTTTCATTATGGTGGGGCAAGGGCTATGATGGATGGAAGTTCAGGGACACATGAGAGTAGATAGAACATGTTAGGGAGAGCCGCCTAGATAACGTGGCACCTCCAGAGGCTTGAAGGGAAACAATGAGAGGAGATTTCAACCAGAGGGGGAGCTACGCAGGAGGCAGAGTTATCATGGAGAAGCCCAAGGCTGAAATTCTCTTTGCTCATACAGCTGACATGGAAAAAAATGTATGTACACTGAGTGGCCAGATTATTATGATCTTTGAACGCATAATAATCTGGCCACTCAGTGTATATATATCTGTATATTAGAGGCCTGGTGTATGAATTCGTACATGGGTGGGGTCCAGCCAGCCTGGCCAGGGGGAGGGGACATGGGCGGTTGGCCGGCCTGCCTGCTGGTTGAACCCCTGGTCGGGGGACAATTTGCATATTAGCCTTTTATTACACAGGATATACACTGAATGGCCAGATTATTATGCGTTCAGAGATCATAATAATCTGGCCACTCAGTGTATGTGTGAGTCTCTGCTGTCTTCACCTTGAATACCCCAGCGACACAGGATGCCAGGCTCTGGAACACAACCAGCAGTTTACATTCAGCCAAAGGTTATTGATGTTGCTCTCTGGGTATTTGTAGCTGAAGGTATGCCCGTTTCTTTCCAGTATAAACAGAACAGGGTAACTTTAAGGCAGAACAAGTTAACATGCAGCCAAGGAGAAGGCCCGCCTGGCTGCTGAATACACAGGTGCTATCCCCCAGCTATCAACTCCGGCAGCCTCACAAACTGATGTGTGTTGACAGCCGCAGTAGAACACACTCAGCGTTAAACATAATTAAGCCAAATGATTAGCATCGAATAGAAGCTGGCAGTGAAGAACTGTGGTTTTCGAGACAAAATTACAGGATCGCAGCCTTTCCCGCTGGGAGGATGTCCCACAGATAACAGGCAGCGCCTCCATTTCACAGACGAGAAAGTAAGGCCCCGAGAGGTGCAGTGAAGGCAGAATGCACTGTGGAACGATTTCAGAAGCTACATGGCAACAGGGTAAGAGTGAGGACTCTGAGATCAGACAATTGAAACCCACTGACTACAGGAAATTTCCTTGGTCTCTCTAAGCCTTGGTTTCCTCTTTGAAATCTGGAGTGTTGCTGTGAAGATTGACTGAAGGTTACTGCAGGGCCTGCTCATAGTAAATACATAATAGATCCCTACCCTTGGTCCACCATTATGAGCTGTGGCTTCCTGAGCCTCAGTTTTCCCAGCTGGTAAATAGAGATAAGAATGCTAGTACCTGCCCTAATTACTTGCCAGGATAGGTGGGAGGCTTGAGAATGAGAGCTGTGTAAATCTCCAAGCAAGTTGTTGTTACTATTATGGCAAGACATGTTCTGGTGGAGCCAAGACTGGGCATGCTCAGTGAAAGAGAAAGAGCAGGTGATTTTGTTTCCTGGACAACAGTTGGACTGCAATGCTTGGCTTCTCCCAGTTGGGATCAGAAAGTCTGATAGGCCCACGTGGAGCCCAAGCCTGAGAAGGGTTGCAGTACATGCAATGCGAAAGAGTCTCATTTCAGGGAGGGATTCCAAGGGATGGTGGGAACAGAGAGGCAGGCGTGGGCAGCAGGAAGGGGAGGAAAAACCCGGGGAAACTGAGCAATCTGCCTGCATCTCACTCTGACTTTTCAGATTCATTAAACAGAAAGAAAATCCATCCCCCATAAGGCAAGAAGCAAAACTCCAGGTTGGTCAGTCCACAAGAAATGAAGGCGAGGCTGCAAACAGCACTGAGCACAGTACTTCGCACTCAGGTCCATGCGCTCGACTTCTCCGCAGCTTCAGCGGCTCACAGTCCCTCAGCCTGGTGCTTCTCCCCATCCACCTCTGAGCGCTCTATGATATTGTGCAGCAGAAAGAAGGCCTGGTGCCCTTGGACATGAGTGACTGCTTACTTGCCACTGGAATGATTTGTGCTTTCATAGGCTTCATCCCCCTCCCCGCCACCCCCCGGCCCCAGGGCTCGGGAATGAAGTGGACGATTTTTTAGGAATCTGCTCTGCAGAAAGAAGATCAGTTTGTATTTGGTTTCCCTTCTCCCCAGGCTCTTGCTTCAGCCTAAGACTCCTTTCTGGCTTCCTTACTCCCCTCTAAGTCCAGTTCAGGGCTCTGACAGGGCCCCAGTCACCTCCCCCTCTGCCCTGATCACTTGTGGAATGGTGACTTTACCTCTCTGTCTCCCCAGCACAACGTGGTTCCCTTAGGTAATGGCCTTGTCCTCCTCCTCCTCTTCCTCCTCCCTTTTGTGTTACCCACACTTGGCACAGTACTTCGCACTCAGGTCCGTGCTGCTCAAAATGTTTACAGGTTTGTGGACCAGCAGCATCAGCACCAGCCGGAGCTTGTGAGAAGTGCAGTCTGAGTCCACCCAGACCTACAGAATCTCAATCCTCAATTTAACAAGATCCCTAAGTAATTCATGGCCATCTTCAAGTTTAAGATACTGATGGAGTGGAGTGAGAACCACTTCATCAGTGTTTGTGGAATTTACCTGAAGAATCCAGTTATTCCTACTGAAATTCTCTCCTCCAGGAGGTCAGAACAAATGGTTAAGGAAAGGCACACCCTTCAGCCCTTGGTCCTCAGCTCTGTAGTAGTTCCTGGAGATGAACTTTGCAGAGTCCTGTGGCCTGTTTCCATGTACCTACCACCTACACCCACTCCTTTCAAAGAAACCACAACCTGAACCTGGAATAGAACCGAACGTACCAAAAGGTCTGAGGACATTTCATTGAAACGTGGCTGCCTGATGGGAAGCTGGCAGGACCAGAGATGTCAAGGAGTCTTCACTTGAGGTTTCAAGCATCGTGTTGCAAATTCAATGGTCTGGATTGAGATCAGATGAGTCAAGTTCAGATAAGCATCCAAACCTTTAGACGGGGACTGAAACCAAATCTGTGTTCTCAGGCCATTCTTAATGTGTTGATCACTAGTTTCAGTTTGCTGTCCAACCCAATCCAAGAGAGGACAGTCATTTCTCTAATAGCAGATGCATAATTTGCTCGTCAATGGAAAGTTTAAGCGTAGCACCAAAGGTCAATAGTAGCGAGAAACCTGACACCTTCGAGAGGGTGCCAAACCTCAAGCTTCCAATCATAAAGGCTTCAGTCAAACCTTCTGAGGAAAATACAGCTCATGTGATCCAAAGTCCAGCCTAAACAAGCTGTCCCTTAAAAATGGCTGAGCTCTTTGCTAGCGTGTTAACAAAAACAACAAAGGCAGCACCTTCTGCACCAGAAGACTGGCCCAACTGTGGTTCCCCCAATGGCAACCCAAAGTCATAGCCCAGTGAGGCATGGAGATATTGTGGAAATCAAAGGAAGTGAAACCAAAACCTTCAGCTTTGTTTCCTCAGTTCCGTAAGTTGTGGCATGCTAAACAAGTATCAGTTACTACTTAGGTACAAAACTAAAGTTTCCTAATAGATTCAGAACAGACAGCTATAGATATCAAAGCTGTTAACCCAATGTATATATGCGGGCACTCACCACGCACTAGGGGAAGTGTTAGTATTTAACTGCATTTCTCTTTTCAAATATTCAGTAATCATCTACTGTGTCCCCAAAACTGTGCTAGGCCTGGAGCAGGAGATTTTCTCTTCTTTGAGCCCCTTGCATCCCATCTCAGACTGACAGATGCATCAACCAATAACGTGGTGGGAAAAGTCTTTTAAAAATGATGTGTGCATGGTCTTTAGGGAATTCTTAATGATTATGCTCCAGCTCAACCCCCTGGGAAAACTGTCCCTGAGGATGTCAACAATAAAACTAGATCCTAAAGACTCCATTGGTAATGCTATATAGTTTTTGGAATGGAAATGGCATGAGGGAAGCACACTCATATCAGAGATGATAATGAGGTCAACCACCCGTAGCAGGGGTGGCTTTGTGTCAATTACATATCTCATAAAAATGTGCTTGCCTCCTAATTTTTTTGGATCAATTCCTACTAGAGGAGTTAGGTATGTTTGTAGACTCAGCCCCTTATATTGGTAAGCTACATTTCTGTTCAAAAACACTTTCATAAATGTTTGTTCACTGGGCCATCCAAGTCACCCTGGGGTAGTTGGTGGCTTGTCACAATAGGGCATGGCTAATATGTACAGTGTTGAGATGAGGACTCTCTTATACTATGTCCTCGGTCAAGCAAAAGACAGCTATTTCTCACTTTAAGAAATGAAACATCTCCCTAACTTCCTTCCTCTTCATGTAACTTGTCATTGGATATCCTGGGGTATTAGACTCTCCTCCATTCAGCTGGCTCTGCAGAAACTCAGTCTCCACCACTCAGATTGAAGGAGACCAGAGGAATTCTAGGTCACTGGGCTCTCCTCAGTAGGTATACTAAGCTGCCTTAAAAATAAGTCCTTAGGTTTAAGAGGGAAGGAAGCTAATTCATGAAGGTGGTCAACTATAAATTCAAATTATTTTCATCTAGATTTTACCTTGGCTCCACCTGATGAATATTCAAACTCTGAATAACATGGAAGGTGATTAGCTTAGAGTGACAGGCAATGGGCACTTTATGAATATCATATATATATATATATCCCTAATATGCAAATAGACCAAACAGTGGAACAACTGAGCAATCGGTCGCTATGACATGCGCTGACCACCCGGGGGCACGCATGGAACATAGCGGGCTTCTGCTGCAGCGGGATGGTGGAGCAGGTGAGTGGGGGCACCAGACCAAGGCAAGGCGGGACACTGGTTGCTGTCATCAGGGCAAGCCTCTGTGGTTACCGAAAATTCTTTGCTCTCGCGTGCCATGGTCCCGCCCAGTGTTTGCACCTGCTGCTGGCGCCAGCCCTGCTCGCACCTACTGCCAGCACCAGGGCTGGGCAGGGGTGTGGAGGATGGGCCAAGACCTGCCCCTATGCTCATCACAGCCTTGCGGCCCACAGTTTCTTTCAAGGTGCACGAATTCATGCACTGGGCCCCTAGTATACAATAAGGCCTCACTTAACATTGTTGCTAGTTTATTGAAAACAGCAACTTTAAGAGAAACCAGGTATAACAAAACCCATTTTATCATAGGCTAATTGATATAAACAAGAATGAAGTTCCTATGTCATATTTCTGGTCACAAGAACATCACCACATTTTTAAATGATGACCCCAAACACTTCTAATATTAAACACTGAAATAAATGTGAACTATACATACAATTAAGAAATAAAAAAGGAAGATAATTACTTTTCAACTCGCTTATTCCAGTTTAGGGCTGTGCGGCTAGAGCTCTTCCTGGCAGATCAGGGTGCAAGACCCACCCTGGACAGGACACCCTTCCATCACAGGGCCATTCACACACCCACACTCACTCAGACTGGGACAGTGTAGAAGACATTATGCTTCACCTGCACATCTCTGGGACATGCGCGGAAGCCGGAGCCCCTAGAGAAACCCACACAAACATGGGGAGAACATGCAGGGGGAGAACATGCAGACTCCACACAGTGGCCCTGGCAGGGAACCAAGGTTTTTTTTTCTTCTCATCAACATAACAAGAAAATGACGATGGACAAAACGACATTATTCGATGACCTGCTGTACAGATCTTTAACTCCCTTTAGAAATTTTCTAAGCCTGTGGATTCTTCCTTACTCAAAGGCAGCGCTTGCTTTTTACTCCTCCTCCCAAGGTGAACTACTATGGGCCCTGGCATCCCTCTGTCTTGCAAAGGTCAGACAAGAGGGAAGAGGGAAGAATACAAAGAAACTAAAAACTGTTTACCGGTTAAGACTCTTACTAGTAGCTGGGATGTGCATATGGGCAAGGAAAAGTGTTGACAGTGACATGGCAGACACCATTGCAGTTGGTAAACTGCATCCTCTCCCGGCAAAGAAAGACACTCCCATTAGGGAGAGGAAAGAAGTAGAGAGTGGGCGGAATGCTATGGGCTGGGAAAATAAACAAAAAGAGGCACTTGTATGAGTTCTCATGTTATTTCACTAAAGTCATAATAGGACAGTTTCTCTTCCCCAAGCTTGCCCAGAACAGCTATTTAAAGGGGGAGCAGGAACTGTACAAGCTTTTGCTAGATTCCGAGGTCGGAGCCTTAATTAGAGTCACGACTGTATTGTACGTCTATTTGTGTAACTGTTCAATTAGGAGTGTAATAGCTGGGACAGAGATCTTAATGAGCTTTTAGTGTCGTGATGCTTCAAGACTGCCTTTTTTTGGGTATTGTTATTATTAAGCTTTCATCCTGGCTTTTTCCTCTCTGCAGTCCAATTATACATTTCTCCCTTCAGACAGGGTGAGGTTCAAGGCTGAGTCTTTGTACGCTGAAGATGGGCTGTTGTTCCCTCAGCATCTTCATGATGAACGTTTAAACTGTTGCTTGGATCTACCCTGTGGTGGTCAATATAACCTCTGGGAATGTTGGGATCAAGGGCCAATCTTTTACAGCTGAGATAGTGAAGGGTCAGGAAGATGAAGCGATCTACCTGATGCGGTGCAGAGTGAGTGACAGAGCCGGCTGGCCCCCAGGAGGCCAGACTCTCCAGGGGCAACACAACCAAAACACTTGCACATGTCATCTTAAGGTCATCCTAACACTATGTCATCCACAATTAACCCAACTGGATCATCTGTTTAAAAAATAATTCCTTCCCCAAGACATCATTTTGTTGGTCTTCACTAAATAGGTACTTTACTTCATTTTTCTTTGCTGTTCACTATTTAGACTTGGGTACAGTGAAAGGGGAGAGTTGCATTTTGTGTTGTACAAAGGGAGTAGTATTCAAACATTCTGATTTAAACAGAGCTGGTCTGGGAAACCTGTATTCACGAAACCTCCTCAGTGGAGATGGTGGTATTTTGTTTTTTTGCTTTAGGAAAGGATTTCCCACCTCAGTTTCCTCAGACGTAGAATTGACACAATCATGGCACCTACCTTACAGGATTGTTGGGACCATTAAATGAAATAACACAGTTAAACTGTTTAGCATAATATTTGGAAAACAGTTAATCTCAATCAATGCTGGCTGCTTTTGTTCTTATTCACTCATTACCCCAAAAGGATGGCCAGAAGATTCTATATGCTTACAAGTCAGAATCACTTTTATATTTGTAGGAGGAGGTGGTGAAGATAGGGTGGCATGCTGGGCGTGATGTCTGTGCTAATATTTTGAGATGATTAAAAAGAAAGAGAAAATTAATGCCAGAGCTTGTGAAAATGAATACTGAGACAAAAACAATTATTCTATTATAAATTAATAATGCAACTCATTTATGATGTGTTATTGAGTGCTTGAAGAATGAATTGCCCTCAAATATTCTCTTCAAAATCCATTTATCGCCCAAGATACATTTAAGGGTAGTGTCGCATTTTGAAAAATGTTATTTTATTCGCCATAATTTTTCATGGTTCCAATGGGGACCTGGTGACAGCCCTACACAGCAAATGTCCTTCATGTTGCCATCCTTTCTTTTCCTTTAAAGCTGAATCGTCCTGAGACCACTCAAAATGTGATTTATTTGTCCCCCAGCCAGTAGAAGGTTCCATGTAGGTGAAAATGGATATTTGGCTAGTGAAAGAGAAATGGAAATGAGACCCGCAGGCTGACTTATTCAGGAGAAAGAGGTAAGTAACTTAGGAACATTAGATCACTCTACATTCCGACTACATGGAGTTATGGATGATTCATGTCCCTTAGAGATACATATGGACTTACATGTGATCCATCAGGAAGAAAGAAGGCTGGAGCACAATAAAGATAATGAGTATCATTTTAGCATCTCAGTGCTGGGCCTTGTGCTGTGTGCTCTGTATATATGTATTCACATAGTAATTGCAATCCAGTGAACCTTAGATTCCATATGTTCAAAGTCAAAGAGCAAAATGTACCACTATCACTTGGTTCATCTCAAGTTTGGGTTGATTCTAAAGGACCACGATGTTGCCAGCATTGCAGAGACTTTTTCTTTATCTCATCTCTTCCTTTTGGGGAAAAGTATGAGGCATCCACTTTCACATGAAATTGATGTAAGGATGCAATATGAGGCTAGAGAAATGCAAGATAAAAATGAATGAAGATGTGTTTAAATCCTGACTCTCTCATTACCTGGTCCAATGTTCCCACTTCTTTAGGGAGATGTCAGACAGATTGGATGGACTATGGGAAAGGCTGGCTGTTAGAGGAACTGGGTTCCATCCCCATCTGTAAATCTGACTGTCTGCAACCTGGCCCTGTACGTGTCCTTGCAACTCTGTTTCCTCATCTATCAAATGAGGAGGTTGAACTAGATGATTTCCAAGGTCTATTCAGCTTGAACATTCCATCCTCTTATATAGAACATTTTATTCTATTATCTCTGTGCTCTTATAAGTAGAAGCATGTAGCCCTGGGCTTATTAATATTAACTGGGGCAAACAAGTGAAATTACTTTATGAAAATAGAGCTGTGGTTGCTGCTTGGAGCCAAATCTGCCTTATGAGACTTATTCTAAGCATCGGTGATGGGACTGCTGATGGCTCCTTGGCCAGAGCCCATGAAACCCCTGCCATTTCACTTTCCAGTTGGTGCCAAAAGTGAGTGTCCTCCACAAACCCATGAAACAGAAGCACAACACATTTAAGTGAAAGGAATGAGTAGCATCAATCATGGTTCGTCTGAGTCATCTTTCATCCATCTCATTCCTAATGCCTGTTTAGTCGAGCTCAGTCCAAAGGCCAAGCTTTCCTAGAAGTAGCCCCTGTTAGCCTCAGCCCATAGTGGTGGGTTATTCCTCTGAACCTTAGAAGATTCCTGCTCTCTACACTCTTATTAATTATAGTCTGGGACTCAAGCATGTCGATATGGTTCAATATGGAGATGTATAATGAAGACCCTTTGTGCCAGAGGCAATGGTTTATGCATTGGGGGGATATAGATGGAAGGCCATGAGCTACATATTTGACCTACATTGCCCTGTTTGCCAAGTTTATTTTAATGCTCTGCTCTCTGGTTCTAACAAAAGATGCTGTAAAAACAAGAGCACAAACTGTATTAATGCATATCCTACAGGAATTTCACTGAGACTACAGCCAAGTCAATCTCTCAATGTTCACTGTACAAAGTCCTATGAGAGAGATTATTTTACCATTTAATTTCAGAAACATGGCTATCCCACTTGGATGATCATTTTGTTAATAAGAATTAGGAACTGACAGTGTATGACCTTTCGTTTTGGCTGCCAGGAAGCCCAGGTCAACTGTAAAATGAATTAATATGATTTTTCTTGTTCCCTATGAACTGTATAAGTTTCATTTGGTCATAATAGTTTTCAATTTTATTTATGCTTTCTCTGATATTTATATTTTGCCATTGTTGTATACCAGAAGTGTCCTTTTAATTTGTCCCAAGTATTTCTTAAAATGAGATAAAATATAAGTAAATACATGAATCAAACCCATAATTTCTTTGAAACTGAAATGCCTAGCATTGTGCCTGAAATATAGCAGGTATTCAATAAATGCCTACTGCCTGGCTTACAGGGAGACACACTCACCTTATAAGGAAGCACTTTCTGAGAGTCAGAGCTGCTTAAAGAAGAGCTGCAAAAGCTCCTGCCTCTGGAGGGGTCTGTGAACATACTGGATAAGCACTTTGGTCAAGTTATCCTCAGTTTCTTTAACTATAAAATGTGAGTAAAAATATCTCCCTTTGAGGTTGTTGTGAATAGTATATTCGGGGTACTCTTCACCTACTGTCTCATACATGTGGTGAGCATTTGAAAAAACTAGCTATTATTATTAAAGGGGACTTATGCATGGAAAGCTGTTTTATTAGTTCACTTCCAATAATGACTGTTGGTTAGAAAGTTCTATGGCTACATTGAGAGGGATTTAAGCAGCAGACGAGGGGCTGGATGTGGCAGTCTTTGGGCTTCCTCTCAAACCCAAAGTTCACGATACTCGGGATTTAAATCCATTTCATCAGAGGTACTATAACAGTATTGGGTAAAAACATTAAAAGATTCTAGTGTCATTTTATTAGTTCTTTCTTCTTTCATGTGTAAATTTCCCTTTGGGCCTTATCAATTGTATATTAAAATATTTTCCAGGGAAAAAAGACCCAGGAAGCGGAGAGTTGAGAAAATGTTGGAGAGCACTTCACGCCCCGCTGTCAATCTGTAAATAAAGTGCTGCTTTCTCTATGGCTCGCCAAACACAGGCTGGCAACCTGATTATTTCCACTCAGGTGCAGGCAGCACATTTCAAACAGCAAAGCTGCCCAGAATGCATGCGGAGTGCAATGGATGCTTGTTTCATTCCTGTCTACCTCACACCAAATTGCTCCAGGACGCACCCCCATGATTTTCTAGTAGTTTGATAGCGGTGTCCTTCAGAAAACATGCCACATTAAAAACACACACCAACAAACATCAGGTCTCTGTGTTTTGGCTAGAATGACCCTAACACTGCAAGTCACCACCCAACCAGGGTAACTTTCCACTGACCTTTGCCTAAGGATTTGTCAGGCACTGAATGGGGCAGAATTAACAGGTGGAAAATTCTCCAGGGACATAGAGCAATACATTGATTTCAAGATTTTAAAGATGAATTTTGTCCATGAAAATCCAAAAAGGGGCCTTTATCATTGAGGTTGAGGCTGCAATGTCATCCCAGGTGCACAATGTGGAGAGTCCAGGGGCACCTGCGCCTAGACAGAGAAGAGATGGCAGGCTCAGTAATGAAGGACAGGTTTCTGGATCGGTCAATACTTTGGTTGGAAAGAGGGTTGACAATTTCTTGTTGGTAAGCCTCTTGAAATGTGAGTGGCAGGTCTGGTGGCAAGCAGTGTCCAGCATGTGGCTGGCCACATAATGGGTGCTATACATATTTGTTAGAAGTTTCAACTTGCCTCTGCGAACCCCAGGTTAGGGCTCTCACAAAGCTCTTACATAAGAGCCTCTCAGCCTCAGAAGGGGATGGAGGACAGCGGGAGGACATTAAGGAGTGGGCAGACAACTATAGCTCCCTCTCCCTTGGGAAAACCATAAAATGGGTAAGAAACTGTGTACGTTGCTGGCCCAAGGAGAACGCTGGCCCTGACACTGTGCCATCCTCTTCTGGCCCCTTTTGGCTTTCTTGGTGTGTCGCTGTTTCTCCACCCTCCCCGTTCCTTTCCCTACATTTCAGAGAGAGGAGGCAACTCAGCTAGGATACAGTGCTTGACTCTGATATCACAGCAATGTCACGAAAAAGTGTCTTTGGGATTCTCTCTCTCTTCTTCCGGTGCCTGTTTATCTTTTCTCACGCACTGCTGAAAGCTCATCATGGTTGATTAAACGACAGAACATATCTCCATAAAGTAGTCTTTGCAACAATGCCGTTAGAATTCACTCAGACATCTGGCTAGGATTTCTTATTATTCATGATTTCACTCATAAGGTGATGAGCAAGGCTGGGGTTACTGTTTCATCAGCTGCATAACTGGCTACAGAAACCAGGTGCTATTTATTGAGATAGTTATTGAACTGATGTTATGTGCCAAGCAGCATGCTAAGCACTGTGGGACATACAAAGGCCGATTAAACACAAATCCCGGGCTAAAAATTATTGTACAAAATGAGGGGGAATTAGATACCTACTTACATAACTAGAGGGTGAGAAGTGAATCTAAGAGCCACAGGCAGAGATTTAGGGCATTTGAGCGGGGTCAATGATGTCTTCTTCCTACAAGTATCCCCCAGCTTAGTTGGAAGAGAGCTCATGTGCTGGTCCTTGGTACATAAAAGAAACCTGAACATGAGGAGACTGTGGGTAGTGGCAGTGGCAGCAATGATAGGGCAGAGGTGTCTTGAGTCAGCAAATGTCTTTGTCTTAAAGGCTAAGAAGGCACTTTACTATGGCACAAGGCAGTCAGTTTATGACCGTGTCTGATGACACTCAAATACTATGGATAGAAACCTGCTTGTTGTCACAAAAACATGTGATCTGGACAATGGCCTGAGTTTTCTACTTCCTCATTGGACATTCTGGCTTTCAATGTTTACATGCATTTTATGCTAGCTCCATCTTCACCCTCACTAGTCACAGATGAGTCACTTATAGAGTTCATTAACTGTCCATGTGTGAAATTAGAACATTCCTACTTCTGGCCCTAGTGAGAGACAAGTCCAAATCATGTTGCTCTTTTCCAAGACAATCAATGTGATCTTCTGCCAAGAAGTATTTTTAAGTAGCTTCTTAGCTCTTGCAGTTACTCCTCTAGTCCTATTGTGAAAACACACCATAGATCACTGGTTTGCCAGAAGATTTGAGCTGGAGAGGTTCTGCTACTCTGTGAAAACAAAGTCAGATCTTCTTTTATCCAAAGTAGAAACTTTTGGAAATGGCACATCAGAATGAGCATAGGAAGTGGTCATTAGAATGGACTTTAGTACATAACGGCTCAGGTCTATGAAAGAAGATGGGTTGGAGAGATTCAGGCACCAGCAATGTTGCACACTTTCCCAAATTGCATTCCTGCTACAGATCAAAGTTCTTTTCCCAAACCACACCAAAGAATACATTTGGAGGCTAAGCTCTTCAAGGCACATAAGAAGTGTTTGGTAACTTCCCTGTTAAACTTGGAGTTCAGCTTACAAGCCGAGGTGTACGAAATAATGACCGTTATGGAACCACTGCCCCAGCAAACAAAGCATTGCTTATGGCACCAGGAAACTCCATCTCCATGAGGTTTGAAGTGTTTTATGAGCACCAGTTGTTTTAAGAGGTCATGGCTAGCCAGGCTACTCATCATACCACTCATCAAATAAATATTGCCAAGTCGTATTTTGACGTGTCTAATTCTTTTCTACCTTAAGATCATTGAGCCTAGAAGAGTTGAGGGGAATGTTGCGCCCACATTCCAAAGGCTGCCTGGCTTTTCCACTTAAAAAGGGAAATCTTTCCCTTTTGCAGAAATATCTCTCCTTTCCAGTCTCACCAGGTTCAAAGCCTTTTATGTGGAGTAGTCAGTTTCCATACACCACAGTCATGCATAATTAAAAGTTTTAAGGATGCAGTGCAGTAAATAAATACACAAATGCAATGTGAACAGCAGAAGGATATTAATGTGAAAACAGATGAAATCCAAATCAAGTTGGGACTTTAGTTAATAGTAAGGTGCCAATATTAATTTGAATTTTGACAAATGAATCATAGTTATGTAAGACATTAACATCAGGGGAAACTGGGTAAAAGGTATACATGAACTCTCTGTATTATCTTTGCAACTCTTCATAATTCTAAAGTTATTCTAAAATCAATAGTTTATTGAAAAAATTATGAACAAACTTATGCTATAGAGCAGGGGTCCTCAAACTATGGCCCGCGGGCCACATGCGGCCTGCCGAGGACATTTATCCGGCCCGCCGGGTGTTTTTGCCGCTGCTGCCTGTCCTGCTTAGCAGCAGACTTAGCAGTGTGCATAGGAATTTGTTCATAGTTTTTTGTTTTTTTTTAAACTATAGTCCGGCCCTCCAACTGTCTGAGGGACAGTGAACTGGCCCCCTGTTTAAAAAGTTTGAGGACCCCTGCTATAGAGGGTGAGTCACTGGCGGTGCTCTAAGGAAGTATCTGTATCAGAAAGCAAGTCAAACACAGCAGAGAGAGCACTAGTCTAGGAGGTAGGAGCCGAGGTCTTCATATAATGGAAACCATGACCTTGCATCAGTCATTTAACCTCCTGTAAAATGGGCATTATCTGTAAGGGCTCTGCATCCCTCCTGGGAGCATCATGAGAACCAAATGCAAAGATGCTTCAGAGAATTCAATGAAAATCTAAAAGCACAACAAACTAGAAAGGTGGTCCGAACAAGCCACTGAGTTTCTTGATAATGTACAGAGACATGATCTATGGCAAACATATAGGCTGGGATAGTTTGGTCTCAGCCCTGGAAGCTGGTAGCAAGGGACATTTTTCAAATGGTGCATGAGGAAAGACACCAGGACAAGTTGGAGGCCCACAGTGAGGATTCAGTGACCAAGTGCAAAACAGGGCAGTGACAGCAGCAAGGCTTTTCTTAAGCATGTCCTGGGAGCTCTGGGACTCCAGAGTGGGATCACCTCAATTCTAGTGATTGAGGAGGTGGTTCATTCACAGGCAGGGTTTGTTCATCTTGCTTGTTGAACTGTCTTTCCAACTGTTTAGTTCCTCTTATCGCAGAACATCAGCTCATTCTTCCACGGTTCTCCAGCACCTCAACTATCAAATTCACCCGCTCAGCAAAGCACACAGATCCTTCACCTTTGCTCATCTCTGTACTTCCCTCCTTACACCCAGTCATTCTCGCCTATTTGCTGTTTCTCAGGAGCACGTTTGTTCAATGCTCTATGCCCTTCACCTGCTCTTCCTATTCCCCAGAATGCCCTTTCATTTCTTTCTCCCCAGGAGAATCCCTACTCATCTTTTCTTTCCTAATCCTTCATTTATGGCCTCTCACCCTTCCCCATTTTCCTTCTTCCTACTTTTCAGGTTTCACATCAAGTGTCCTCGAAGTCTCTTCCTTGATCTTTCCCTTTCCCCAGCCTCAGCTGGTGCCTCCCAGTAATTCATAATCAGATTGTTCATCCAATATCCTATCTGTCTCCCTATCATCATCCACACCAAATTGTGGTCTTTTATTGGTAAAGAATCTGTGTGTGTGTGTGTGTGTGTGTGTGTGTGTATGTGCATGTGTGCGTGCACACATTTTCCAGTATTCTAACCATTTAGCCAAGTATTCGGTACAAACTAGATTATAGGAATAAATGAATCAATGAATAAAATGTTTAAGCCTCTGAGATCTATTCCAGAAGTATGTATGCACTTCTAAGGCCAGGAGAACACTTGCTATTAAACAGTATGTGCTATTTCTAACAGGATGATTTACAAATACTACATTCACTCGAGCAGCAGTGAGCTCACACAGTTCAGCAGTACTAAAAGCACGTACAGAGCATTTTGCAGAATGACATAATGAGAATGACAACATTTTGTGACTAAGTACCAGATAATGAAAGAAAATTAATTAATTCACTGCTAAGATAAATGACTAAGAACTTGGGGAAAGAAAGCCGCCATAGCTATTATGTTTCTAGGTTGTTCTGGAATAGAAAGTACCTTCCACTGAACAACTCCCATCTCCAATTAGCTGTTATTAGCTGTATTAAATTGGGATACAACTAGAGATACCCAGCTGCTGTTTTAAACCTCCCAAATAATACATTCTGGAGCAAAAAAGCAAAATTTATAGGTAACTGATGGGTGTATAATACCAGGGAATTTATCTTGTACATATTAATTCATAAAAGAAGGGGAAAAACAGAATGCAAAGTAGTCTGTCTATCCTTCTAGGCGTATTTTCCAATTAGCTTTATAGAGACTCAACCTTAGAGAAATAAACTAGTTTTCAATGTCAATATTAATTTTAGCAAGCCAAGGCATCAAGTTCTGAAAGCGGGTGGGGAGAAAAACCTAAACCAACTGTTTATTTTACATCTAGAATTCCTCCCCACAGCCTGTGGTAAATGCTCAGGAAAACTGATAAAAATCTCATTTTATGAGTTCACTGCTCATAAAGTTTATATATTTGAACATTAAATTTTATAGATTTTGGGAGGTAGCTTATACTAAAATTCTGCTTATTTGCAGACTGAAACTACCAGTATGTCTATGACGGCATAGTTGAAGAACTTACAAACAAGGAATTTTATCTCATTCATTTTTTCCAAAACTATGTTATCAAGTGCCTGCTATGTACCAAGCATTGATATAGGGGCTGAGAATGCAGCAGTCAACAGAATGAAGGCCCCAGCACGATCACCCTACATCCTGGCTTAGGTGTCAGCAAATTTCTTCTGCAAAGTGTCAGGAGAGTAAATGTTTTTGGCTTTGCACCCAGACTGTCTTTTGCAATACTCAACCTTGCCACTGTAGTACAAGAGCAGCCACAGACAATACGTAAAGGAATGAGTGTGGCTGTGTTCCAATAAAACTTTATCAACATAAACAGGCAGGGGTCCTGATTGGGTCTGCAGCCCATAGTTTGCTAACTTGTCTTAGAGTTCATAAAATTTCTTATAAAGCATTGAAATGAAAGAGTAGTATTATAGAATTTATGGAATGAGCTCTAGGAATATAGAAATTTAGAGCTGAAAAGGGATATTGATGTGTTTTAACCTTCCTTTCCCCTCATGTGGTAGCATTGTGGTTAACTGTGTGGCATTTTGGGTCAGCCTGCCAGTGTTCAAATCCTGCCTTTTCAACTTACCATAGGTGATTTGGGCAAGTCAGTTAATTCCTCTAGGCCTCATTTTCCTCACTGATAAGAGGAAAAGAATAATAATCTCTATATCTCAGGAGGCTCTTGAGATAATCTGGGTAAACATTTATCAGGGCACAGGACTCACAGGAAACTCAACAAATTCTAGCTATTCATCAAACAGTGGAGACAACAACAATAATAATGCTAACAACAAAAATACTAAGGCTCAGAGAAGTGACATGACTTGCAGAAGATCCCATAGCTACTGAGTATCAGAGTCCCATAGCTACTGAGTATCAGAGTCCCAGTGCCTCTCAAGTCAAGGTCCTGTTAAACCACATAATCCTGAGCAATAAAAATTGGACATGTCTACAAATGGTAGAAAGACTCACTGAGTTCAATTCTCTAGGAAATGTTAGGGCTGCACTCTGATTCATAGAGAGGGACTTGGGGCCCCAAATCTTTCTATTAATAATGCTTGTGCTGTTGTTCCATTAATATGCCCAATAATGAGGCCACCAGTGGAAATTACCTGTGAGAAAAATATGGTCATTCAGAGAATAAATTCTGTAGTAAAGGCCTAAGGTGGATGCAAGCACTCAATCCCTCCTTGCATGAATGAAGCCAGGCCTTCAGTAGAATCACTGTGAGCCAGAACGCCTGGATGAGGTTAAACATTTTGGCTTCTTCCACCTGGTGGCATGCTCCAGGAGACCACCCAATGAGCCCTTCAAAATATTATTTTTCATGGTAATTATTTTCAACGTTTCGCTTGTTTCACTTAAGGATCAGGTTCTCCAAAAACTTCTTTGAAGACCACAGTGTATTTGTTCAGTGTATTTCATGTAAGTTATCCTTAGGGAAAGAGAAAAACCAGAGTTGTGAGAGCCAAGGGTTTCATACCACCACACCCTCCTGAAGGCCCACACATTTCTACTGTTTCAAGCAAAGCAAGTTACAACAGCATAAATGTCCTCTCAAGGAACCTTTAAGCTAATTCATTGTGAATGTGACAGCTAGAGTGCAGAGAATTAACTTCCTGAGGTTGGTCCAAAAAAAAAAAAAAGTGTTTTTTTCTGAGGTCGGTGCCTTCTGGGATCTATCATTTGTGGGTTCTGACAGGAAGTAGGAGGCCTAGAAGACCACCACACTGTTCGAGTCAGTAGAATTATCCTTTTGACACATGGTTTTGCTGACTGCAGACATCTGGGTCACATTGGGCTTGAATTTGACTTTGAGGTCTTTTTTCCTGAAGCCAAAGACAACGTTCTCTTTGGAAGTCCTGTATATCACTGCACTGGTGCCCATACACACCATCCCCTTACCCATTTTTCTTTAAATATTCTTTTATTGATTTCAGAGAGGAAGGGAGAGGGAGAGAGAGAGAGTTAGAAACATCAGTGATGAGAGAGAATCACTGATCGACTGTCTCCTGCACGCCCCATACTGGGGATAGAGCCCACAACCCAATCCGCAATCTGGGTGTGTACCCTGACCACGGCCTCCTGGTTCATAGGTCGATGCTCAACCACTGAGCCACATCGGCTGGGCCCCCTTACCTATTTTTAAAACCTTTGGTATCTGGTCAAGGCAATGGGATAACCACAGGACCTCAGTCCACTTGTAACACAATGTGTTGAACTTGTTCAGATGTTTGTTGATTTTCTTTTCTGAAATCACTTCCAGGAAGTTTTCAAAGAGCAACTTCCTACTCATTTGTTTAATATACATGACTGAGACATCTTTTAAGCCTGAGGATTGTAAGTCATATGATGTCACAATAACACGGTTCTTTCCTCAAAGATTAGTAGGACTGACTGACAGACCCTTGTGACAATTCAACACGCTAAGTGTTACTATAGAGGTATTTACAACTCTGGGGATATTGATGAAGACCTTTCAGAAGAAATGACATCTGAATTCAAGGGTAAAAAATAGTTCATCAAAGCAAGTAAATGGGCAAGTGCACAAATCTAAGCATGTACAAACACAAATACAGATAGATTCTAAAACATCCTGGGACCTAATGTGATCTCATTAAAATGGAAAGGTTATGTTTCCTTCACTTGCTTCAGTGTGCTCTTATCCTTCTTATGTATCCCAGTCTCCTCAGGGCCTAGCATACTGTCTAAGATTTGGTAAGAATACAATGATGATGTTAAATGAATAAATGGGTATTCTTATGCCTTTGTTTGTTTGTTTTTTTGCAGGCTTTTCTCCCTAAGTGATAGCAAGTTCTTTGGAGATAGAAACTAGGGCTATTTGATGTGATGCTAAGATACCTAGAAGATTTAGTTAGTGAATAAAAAACAATCAAGCTTTAGACAAAGATGCCAAGCCAATTCAGTGAACAAAGAATCGTCTTTTCAATAAGTGGTTCTGAGACAATTGGGTATCTATGTGCAAAAGAATAAAACTAGGCCCTTACCTCACATTGTGTGCAAAAATTAACTCGAAATGAATCATAGACCCAAAAGCAAGAGATAAAACTATAAATCACTTGGAAGAAAAACCTGGGAATAATTTTTTGTGACTTTGAATTTGGCAATGCTTTCTTAGATTTGACACCACAAATGACAAAGAAAAAAAAAAGATAAATTGGACTTCATCAAAATTAAAAATGTAATTCAAATGACATAATCAAGAAAGCAAAAGACAACTCATAGAATGAGAGAAAAGTTTGGCAAGCATATATCAGATAAGGATTTGTATCTAGAATATATAAAGAACACTTACAACTCTACAATAAAAAGGATAAACAATCAAATTAATGGGTAAATTTTTTAAATGGGTAGTTCTTCAAAGATATAAAAATGGTCAATAAGTACAGGAAAGATATTCAACATCATTAGTAATAATGCAAGTCAAAATCACAATGAGATATCACTTCACGTAGACTAGGGTTGACTAAAATAAAAATGACAGACAATAACAAGTGTCAGAGAGGACTTATAAAAATTGCACCCCTCATACATTGCTGGCAAGATTGTAAAATAGTGTTTGGAAAACACTCTGGCAGCTCCTGAAAGTGTTAAACATGGAGTTACCATACAAACCAACAATTCTATGCCTAGGTGTATGCCTCTAAAAACTGAAAACAGATGTCCACACAAAAGTTAGTACACGGATATTCATAGAATCATTAATCATAATAGAAAAAAATAGACAACCCAATGTCCATCAGCTGATGAATGGATAAACAAAATGTGGCATGCCCATATAATAGAATATTATTAGGCAATAAAGAGGAATGAAGTACCGACACGTAACAACATAGATGAACCTCAAAAAGAGGCCATGTGAAATAATTCAGTCACAAAAGGCCACATATTATATGATTCCACTTGTATGAAATGTCTAGAATAGGCCAATCCACAGAGATAGAAAATAGAGTAGCAGTTTTCTAGGATCTAAAGGAAAGGGAGTGTGGGGAGTGGCTGCTAGTAGATTCGGCATTACTTTCTGATGCAATAGAAATGTTCTGAAATTAGATGGTGATGATGGTTGTACCTTCTGTTAATATCCATTGAATTGTAAACTTTAAAATGGTGACTTGTATGAATGCATATTAGCATAACCAATGGACACAGACACTGGGACAGTAGGGGCTTGCCTGGGGTGGGAATGGCTGGCGGGGGGGGGGGACGGTCAGTTGGGGAAAAAGGAGACATATGTAAAACTTTAGACAAGAAATAAATTTTTAAAAAATAAAATGGTGACTTTTATGGTATGTGAATTATATCTCAATAAAGCTGTTATTTAAAAAAAAATTACGATAGATGTTCTGATCCTCATTGTTATCATTACTGTTCCCAACATGGGAGTGAATGTCACCAAGCAGTTATTTCATGCCAGCTGAAGACTTTACAAAATAACTGCTGATTGGATTTTTCGGTTGCAACTTCAGCCCACAGGGACTTTGATGTAGAGCAACTTCTGTGTTCTATCTCTTTGGTATCTTTCCACGGTACCTTGCCCAGATCTTTGCCCAGAGTGAAATTCAGTAAACATTTTTCACTGTTATAAAAAAGCTACTGTCTTTTCTCAAGTCAAAAAATAACCAAGCATTTTAAATGAAAACACCAAAGTTCACCCTGAAAACATTAAACCATTCCAAGATCTAAAAATTCATTAACAATTTGAGATCATACTCCCTGCTTCCTGAAGCTTACTACTTCAGATGAATCTAGCAGTCAAGGCAATAAAAGGGAGATTTCACTTTTATGCTATGGAATTACATCTGAATGTACCCATGATTTTCTTCTTTTTGAAGATAATGGTAAAATTGCCTAAATCACATACCAGCGGTGCACAAATGAGACCTGATTTGGATTCATTTGTATTCAAGGCAAATGAAACCTGTAAAATGCCCTACTTCTCACATCTCACTATAGTACACAAACTTTAAAAATGGATTTTGTGAAAGTGAGTTTGGGCTGTTGAAGAGTCAGCGTGGCGCTGAATTAAGTTGACAGAATTTTCCAATGTTAAGGAGGCGGCTTTCCCCTCACCATCACTCACCTACTCAGAGGAAAGGAAAAATAGGAGCTCAGAAACTGGAGATTTGGTGATATTGCCCCATTCCTTTGTGGGTCTGCCTGCTTGTCCTACGGGCCGAGTCCTGGACACTTCCGGAGGCCAATCTTGGTTCCTGAAAGCTCTTGCTTGGAAGAAAGGTCTGTTCCTTTATGAATACTCTGCTTAGCTTTCTAGCTTAATATGTTTAACTCAATGGCTAATTCATGACTTTCATCTTTGCTCAGACCTGTGTCTGAAAACCTGGGCCCCAGGGAAGTAGCTATCAGAAGCAACATCACTGTAGTGACCTACTGACCTTATTTCTCCAGATGTAACTTCTGCCCAGAGAGAAGTTCCTCTTCCCCAAGTTAGTGCAGAGGTTTGGTTAAAGGAAATTCCCATTACATAGCCCTTCCTCCAGGTATCCAGAACTGGTGCCTTGGCCTACAGTCTTCAATCTGTGTTTTCTTTATTTGAGCTCCTTGGATTCCAGACCTCCATTCTTCCACTATGCATCTATCTGCTCTTCAAGCCCCAACTCGGCCACCTGTCAGCTTGAGCCGGTTTCAGGACAGGCCCTGAAACTGCCAATGGCCCTTCTGGCTCTTGGAGTCATGCTTTTTGAGACCTAACTGCCCTTGACCCTGTTAGCTACCCAGTCTCTCTACTGCTGAGCTATTTCCATGTGTTGGAAGCACATGCTTCATCTCCACCAAGAACAATCATCTGTGCCTTGCAGTGGACTACGGTAAAGGACCAGGGTCACATGGCCCATGCACTGAGTTTCAATCCTGGTTTTGCTAGTTGCTGGCCAGATGGCTTTGGGGACGTTTTGTTTATTTGTTTCTGTTTTTGACCTTTCTGAGCCTCAGTTGTTGTTTTTTTTTTGTGTGTGTGTGTTTTTTAAACTCAATGACATGAGAACAATCATGGGACTGTTGGGTAGAGTATGTGAGATGATGCACCATGTAAATTCCTTAGAACAGCCTGATGTACATGACTGCTCAGAAATATTAGCTGTTAGTGTGATTTAGAGAAGAAAAATCAAACAACTATCAATTAAAAATGGAACTCCCTTTTGACCCAGCGATCCCACTTCTGGAAATCTATCCTAATAATCCCAAAACACCAATCAAAAAGAACATATGCACCCTTATTTACCATAGCCAAGATCTAGAAACAGCTCAAGTGTCCATCAGTAGATGAGTGGATAAAAAAGCTACGGTACATTTACATAATCAAATACAAGGTGGCTGTAAAACAAGAAAGATCTCCTATGCTTTCCAAAGGCATGGGTGGAACTATAGATTATTATGGTAAATGAAATAAGCCAATCAGAGTAAGACAAATACCATATGATCTTCCTAATATGTGGAATCTAATGAACAAAATAAGCTGATGAAAAACAGAACTAAAGACATGGAAACATGGAGCAAACTGACAGCTGTCAGAGGGGAGGCAGGTGGGAGGACTGGATAAAAGAAGGTGAAGAGAATAGCCAAAGAACATATATGCATAGCCCATGGACACAGACAACAGTGTGGTGAAGGCTGGGGGTGTGTGGGCTGGGTGAAGGTGAGCAAAGTGGAGGGGGAGAACTGGGTACATCTATAATAGTACCAACAATTTAAAAAAAGAAATAAAAAACTTAATGGAAAAACATACCAAACATCTACTTAGATACAACCTGATCATCATATAAATGTACTATTTTTCCCAAAAGGAACACTTAGGGTCCTTGATCAATTATTTAGATTATAGAAACATATAGTAAAGACTCACTCTAAGACAACTTGAAGGGACATCATTGGACACCAAACATAAGAGGACACCAATAAAAGTTGTCCCTATAGACTGACATAACTGGGGTCTAAGGTCAGGATTCTGGATAGTCCTCATACACTAAAAGGAAATGCTTGTAAATGTTATGTAGAAAAATCAAATTTTCCTTTTCCACCATTTATTAAATAAGACACAAACATGAACCTTCCACCTATAGGTGCCATTTAGAATCCTTTAAAAAACAAAGGTACAAGTCATCATCATGAATGTGGTATTGTCATCTAGGTTGTTAGGAGGGGATTTATGAAATCTGCAACTGTATTTCCTGTTATTGTGCTTTGAGGAAATAATCTATCAGCCATAGGTTGTGCACAAATTTCTCTTAGATAAAAGTGTAAGAAGTAGATTTGTCTCCCTAAGAGACTGAAATACTTTCATAGAACCAACAGCACCTCGTTTTACACTTTGGTTTCCACTTAAGGCTCAATTATTAACAATCTGCAGGTCCCTAGGTCTATATATTTCTTGTCTCCCACCCCGCCCTCTCCCTGGCATTGGTGTGGCATCCTTCTTTTTACTCTAACTTTTCCTTGGCTTAATTTCTAAACAATAATTTCTATTATGTTAAAGCTATTACCATTTTTGTAGGTCAAAAGTCATTGAATTTTGACAACTTCATTTGATTAAACCCATTTTTTTTGCCATTTTTAGTCTATAGATATGTTGTAGGCCAGCTTAAAGCCTCTATAAAAGGATATAAGGTATGAATAAAATAGTAATGGTCTGATTTTTTTATAGACATTAAAGTTATGGTACAAAAAGATTAAACTGCTTTGAGAAAACCAGAAATACAAAAATCTGCCAATTGCTTTAACTTCCCCTCTCCCCTTAATTCGAGGATTCCATTCCTTAAATAAAAATCAGTGTTGGTAGTAATAATGCCAGTCACCTGCCCATGCAATCCCTCAGCCACCTTCCCCAACTCTCATTTAACCTTGTGGTCTCTTCTGTGGACCCTCTCAGATCTCCTGAAAACACCACTTGAAAACACTGATCTAAACAAATGCACATTAATCACCAGGGAGCTGGCAAGGATGCCCTGCACTCTGCCTTTCCTACGATGAGTCTTACTGACTTAATTTCATCATGAACTTCAGACCCTGATACATCTTCATTACTGTCATCCTGGCCTCTGCTTTTTTGGCTGCACTTGCCTCTCCTGCCCCTGAGATCTGGAACTCCCATGGCCTCCGGCACTGCCCTCTCCTGAGAACACCACCTGGGGCTGTCTCTGCTGGAGAGCGGTCCATCCTTGGGCCAGGGGTCTGGACAGACACCTGCCAACCAGCCCCAGAGAGGACCCAGTGCTGCCCTTTCATTGCTCCATGAGAGTGTTCCCAGCATATTCCACTCTCCTGAAGTCCCTGTCGCACCCACTGGATGAAAGACCATTGCACTGTTCAGTAGGGCTCAGCAGCATTACTTAGACTACCAGGATCTGGCTTAAAGGGCTAGGGTGGCATTGACAGCTGAGGCTCAAAGCACATTTCAAAATAAGAAATGGCCACTCTGCCACTGTCCTCCCATTTTAAAATAAACTCCTAGTCTTCCTTTTACCACCCAAATAAAAAAGTGAGCGAGTGAAAGAGAAAGTGTTAGAAAACAGGGTGAGTCTTTTCCTGAACAATAGCGGCATTAACAGGTGTCCCTGAGGCAGATAAACCACTCAAGAAGGAAATAACACCTCAAACCAGGGGGCCATTCACCAAAGAAAGGTAACATTTGAAGCTCTTTGCAAAATGTCTCCCTGTTTCTGCCTTCCCTTGTTCGCCACAGGACTGATGAAAAAGAAAGATGATGAATATGTTTATAGAAAAAGAAGCCACTCAATAATCCATCACCTTGTTGGCGTACAATATATCTACGCCAAAAGAAATTTGTTTTCCTCCTCGCTGACCATGAATGGGCACCTGGGACTTAAATATGGCTCCGAGCATTGTCCCCAGGTGCGTGTGTGGAGCTGTCCCCAGCACGCTGTCCAGGCCAGCACCCAGGTGGCGCCTGCTCCTCCATTAGCCCTGCTGTTCCATGTCGGCAACTGCTTCTGTCTCCCAATACAAAGCACGCTGGCTAGCACCCAAAGCCTTTTTTGTGGCAACCGTTAACATTCACTAGACATGGAATTATGGTATTTTTCCGTCTAAAACAGTACTTCTCATTCTTGGGGGATTTTATCCACCCCCCTCTTCCCACCTCCCCAGTAGGCACATTTGACAGTCTCTGGAAACATATTTGATTGATATGACGTGGGTGGTAGTAGCCACTCCCATCTCACGAGTAAAGGCCAGGGAGGTTACTAAGCCTCCTACAGTACACAGGACAGTCCCTCACAACAAAGAATTCTCCTGCCAAAGTGTCAATAGAGCTGAAGTTGAGAAACCATGGCCTGAATGAAATAGTAATGACAATCACAGATGAGGAAACAGAAGCTCAGGGAGGGAAGTGATGCTAGGATCTATGCAGAACTCATCCAGGCAGTAGCAAGGACAGGCATGGCACCCAGCTTGGCTGGTTCTATAAGTTTTCCCTACAGCATGCTTACTCCAAAAGGAATTACTCTGAAAATGGTGGTTAACCTCCTAAAAAAAAGCAAGTCTGCAAGGATTACACCTAGTGCAACCTGTGATTATTTCTGAACAGTAGGAATGCACTGAGTTTTCTTCTTTGTTCTGATATGTTTGGCCTGGATTTATTTGGTTTGTTATTTTTGTTCTGCTTTTTATAATAAGCATTTGCCGCTTTTATAAACAGAAAAAAAACTGTTTTCATTTTGAAAAACTATATAAAATGTGGTAAAGTCTAACCTGACTAATTAATATTTATTGTGGCAAGAATAGGGTAAGACCAGTGGTAGAGTGGGATGGGCAAGTGTATAAATGGAGACTCTTCTAGAAAATAAATAGATAACAGGGATTGAGTCTTTAAAAGTGTTCAGTCTTTGACCCAGTAATCATCCTTTAAGAAACTTATCTAGAGAAAAGAAGGGTTTCAAAGATTTATATGTAAGGATGCAAAGTGAATCTTAGTTTATGTGAAGATGTTGGAAATAATCTAAATATACAATAACCTGTGATTAGCGTAATAAAGTCTAGTTTGGCTTAATAAAATATATAAATTACATTTAAAAAACAGTGTCAATCTAACCTCAAATATATGCAAATGATGGAATGTTATGCAGCTGCTAAAAATCATGTTTTTTATTATTTCAGTGATCGTCTCCCAATAAACTAAAGTGTACAAGGCCAGCGATCTTGCCTTTTGGATTTCCTCTGCCCTCCAGGGATCCAAAGCAGTCCACACAGTGTGTATGTGGAATGAATGAAATTAATCAATGAATATGGTCACCAATCAGTGACAGCATTGAAGATATTCAGAACTATTTTATTTTCCTTTGTTTTTTCAAAGATTCTCCAATAGGCATGTGTTACTGTTATAAACAACAACAAAGAAAGATATATAGATTATTTTGTTGCTGTTGCAAAAAGTAAGAGAACACCATAGAACTTAATTAAGGAAGAAAAAAAAAATAAAGTAGGAAAGGGAACAAAAAGCCGTTCAGTGCTAGGGAAGCCTATACCATGATGCAGCTAATGGATACAATGATACAGCTGCCATGGATCCAAACACGGGATTATATATACTAGCAACCCACTGGACAGCAGTCCTTTGTCATGACTGGTTTACTCTTTCAGCATTCTTCCCTCGTTTGAGCTTTTTTCCCACTGGTAGCACCAAGGGCTAAAACAAGAGAAGCCACAAACCAACAGACTCGTGTGGTCAGAGGCCCCAGCGGCCACAGGATCATAAGCATTGTGGCAGTGGAGGCTGGGGGTGCTTTTCAGCTGGATGTGCGTCTGTGGCTGACAAATGGAATAAAAGAGCTATGCTGTGGTGCTCAAAATAGAACAGAAAAAGTATCCCAAAGAGAGAGAGAGAAGAAGAAGAAGAAAACGACACAGACATGAGAGGCTAGCTTCTGGAACAGCCTAAAAAGACTGTTAACCCAGACCCGTGAATATGATCCTCACATCCTTTGTAGAACATTTTTTTTTTTTCCTTTTCACAAATGCCTCATTCGGACTACAACCCTGAAAAATGTCATCTGTCCTTTTCCTGGAATTGTTGGGTCCTTATGTCACCTGGGTAGAAAAAAAAAAAAAAAAAGCCTGGTGATTTTATATATTTGACTACTTGTGGTCATCTTGGTGGGTGACTGAAGAAAATAAACAAATCTAAAAATATCAGTCCACATGTGTGTATGGAGACAGTAAATGAATCAGAGTGAAGAAAAGAGAGGGGCACAGAGAGAGAAAGGAGATTGTGGGAAGCTTATAAAACCGAGAGGAGCCAGCACACGCTGTCTTGGGGCAGTGATGGGAGTGGCCTGGAGTTGGTTGGCTCTGTCAGGGCCCTCTGTCCAAACACATTTTCTCTTGCCTTCTTTATCTCCCTAAAACACATTTCTTTCACAAGATACCCCTTTCCTTCTCCAATTAGAGCTGCAGTTCAAGATAAAATGGCCCCACAGGTCATATAAGTCATGGGTATCTTGCCTTACATCAGCATGGGTTTTAGGGACAGAGGGAATGCCATGGTCGGCAAACTGCGGCTCGCGAGCCACATGCTGCTCTTTGGCCCCTTGAGTGTGGCTCTTCCACAAAATACCACGGCCTGGGCGAGTCTATTTTGAAGAAGTGGCATTAGAAGAAGTTTAAGTTAAAAAAATTTGGCTCTCAAAAGAAATTTCAATCATTGTACTGTTGATATTTGGCTCTGTTGACTAATGAGTTTGCCGACCACTGGGTTAGAGGAAGGTGAGAACCACTGAAAGGAATATAGTGGGCCTCAAAAACCAATGTCACTTTCTTCATAGTTTGGCCCACTGTAAGCCCTGTCTTAAAAAGGAGACTTTTCCTTCAATTCCATGGAAAGAGCATGCGTGACTGTGGTTGATCAGATGGCTACACATTCTCCAGCACGCTCTCTAGTGAGAAGCGGTGTTGGTTTTCTTTCTCTCTGATTCTAGGCTGGCACATGATGCTTTCAGCAGGAGAGTGCAGCAGAAGAGATGCTATACCTTGTTTGGGGCTCAAACAAGGCATAGCGTCTTTAGGAGCACTGGGAGCTTCTACCATGCTCTCTTGAGCCCTGAGCTGCCACATAAGAAGTACAAATACTCTATGGCAGAACCCTGTGGAAATGCCCTGAGAACACATGGAGAGGGTTGGGGACCCAGCTGAGCCCCAGACTTCCAGCTGTCCCTGCTGAAGACACAGGTCAAGCCATCTTGGGCCTTTCAGACTGGCCTGACTGCAGCTGAATAGCAACAAGTAACTCTAATTGGTATCATGTGGAACAGAAGAACTGCCCAGCCTACCCCTGCCTGAATTCCTAATCCACAAAAATTTCTGAGAGAGAATAAAATGGTTGCGTTGTTAAGCTCCAACGTTTTGGGGTAGGATGCATATCTATGTTATACAACGAGTGATACTCTATCCCAGAGGGTGATAATGTTTGTCCATTTTCAATATTGACTTTGCCTAAGAAAACTATATATCTATCTAAAATAAGAGAAAAAATATATAGTCTGTGCTCTTCAAGGAATGCAATGCAAACAATGCCTATCTGAGTACCAGCATTGCCACTAGCCTGGTAGGATGACTCAGGTAAATTGTTAACCTCTTTAAAGAAGCTTCAACTTCCTCATCTGTAAAACAGGGCTGACAACACCTTCTTGGGGCGGGGGGTTGCTATGACTGTTGTATGAGGAAGCAAATCTGTAGCATGGAGCACAGCACCTGGCACACAGGCAGAGGCTCCCACAGGCGTGGCCTCTGCACCATGTTGCCCACCTTGGCTTCTGGTTGCCAATCCTCGGGGAGTTTCTTGGCCACCTCATTGCCAGGACACTCTGACTTTTCACTGTTTGTCTTGTTTCTCAAACTACCTCACTGGTCAAACTTCAGCAAATAGAGGACATCTTTAAAGGAATCCCATCTGGTAGGCAGAAGGTGCTTAAGTAAGTGCAAGAAAAGACCTTGTTATATGTGGATATCACATTTACCCAACAACATCAGACAACGTGACATGACAGAAGGCAGACCATCTAAGCATCCATAAGGGAGGCATAAAGAAAGGAACATGCAAGCCCTGAGAATCTACACTAATAAAAGAGAAAGATGCAAATTGACCATACCTTCACGATACCCACCAGTCAATCAGGAGGGAGTATGTAAATTAACTCAACAAAAATGGCGGGTTAATTTGCATACATAGGCACCAAGGGGCTGGGGGCGAGGCAGGACACAGGCATTCCACCCCACCCCAGCTGCTCAGGGCCTCTGGGCAGTGTAGGAAGGCAGAAAGCGGCTCTGGGCCCGAGTGAAGGCAGTGCCAGCAGCCAGGGGAAGGAAGGCCCATTTTTGCATGAATCTTCGTGCATCAGGCCTCTAATTGAAATAATAATAAGAACTAGAAGATTCTAACACGGAATTAGTTAAATAACTGAACAAAGATGAGCAAGGTCAAGACCCCTCAGTATCTGTCATTCCATCTCATCTCACCACTCATGAGGGTTGAGACATACCTGGGTCTCAAAGGCTTTACATGGCAACATCTTTGCCTAGAGACAAGAGCAGAAATATCCCATATGAAAGGCCCGACTTCCATGCCTGGGTGGCTGGTTCCTGGGAAACCTTTCCTTACACTTACTTACGTGAAACTCCTTATAGAATCAGTCTGCTAAGGGCCACCCGGATACAACCATGGACTTGAATTCCTTCTGCAAAATATTTCAACCCATTTGCTTAGTCAGTCAGTAACAAAGACAGCTTTGAACTCCATTTGAGGTGGGTCAACAGTAATGAAAAAAGCAAGTTTTCTTTCATAAACCATTAGAGGGATGATGAAAGGATTAAAATTCATAAAGAACAACTTAAGACATGAATAAAATTACCATGTCCTCATCCAGGGTTTGTAATGAATATATTTTACAGTGACAACTTCTTCCTAGACAACTGGGTTTCTTTCTGAAATGGTTTGGCACACCTGCTATGTGCTTGTGGCATAGACTTGGAAGACAACTAAGAACTTTAAAAAGCTCCACCACTTGCAAAGACCAGACGAGACTCGAGGTCATTCCATTGAAATCTCACAGCGCCTGGAAGGACATAATCTGGGACTACCTCTCTTTTGCGCCTGGACTACAAAATCACCTTCCTTGATAGTTTTTATTGCTTCTGGAAGTGATTTGTTCTTCATCGGGTTTTTGTAAATGAAAACCAAGACAGGTCAGAAGGAAGTGGGTGTCTTTGTCAGCAAAATACTTGCCTTTGCCAGAGCTAAGAGAGAGAGAGAGAGAGAGAGAGAGAGAGAGAGAGAAGCTAGAATTAAAAAAAAAAGTTTCAAGACCTCTCTGACATCTATGATCCTTTAACAGAGATGTAAAACATATCAGATTTGCAACTCTTCATGGCCTGAAGGGATCTAGTGATTTGGTCAGTTGTGATGACACTATCTTGTCCCTACTTCGAATGTCATGCTGTCACTAGGGTGCACGTCTGGTTCACGATAAAAGGAAGCCAAACTGGATTTGTGCAGGAATTTCAGAGGTCTCAGCATTCTCGAAGCCCCTTACCTGGATTAAACCCAAGTGCAGCACAACTAAGTATTCTATGTAGTACAGACAAGAGCAGAGGACCAGGAAGGGAAAGAAGGAAAAGGCAAAGAAGCAGGAGTACTAAATGGGTAGAAGGAAGTATCTTTTCATGCACATTTGATGCAACTCCGAGGACATCTATTTCTTTGTGGTTCTATGTCTGTGATTATTTGGCATTTGGGTAGAGGGTAGGGAAGGGGTTTTTAAAAATAGCCCACTCTTTTTGGCACAAGTCAGTGTGAGCATGAAAGGCAGATTGTTGCAAACTTCTAATATGGGCTGTGGGGCTGTCCTCTCCCAAGTACCATGCCATGACCTTGCCTGCGCCTGGCTGCGCTGATGAGCAGGAGTGACGTCAAGGTTCCAGCAATGGTATCTGCTTCACCTAAGAACAACCATGTTCCTCCACCTTCATTAGTTTACTCATGGGCATCTAAAAAGAAGAAGGCTAGTGAGAACTCAAAATGAAGAAAAACTAAACATTAGCCCTGTTTAGCCAATAAAAGGGATCCGTAGATAACCTAGGCCTGCTTATGGGATGGAGTCCAAGACTGTCTCCCTTGATCTGCGCCTGTTCCTTAGGCCCCTGGCCTCCAGATCCTCCCTCTCTTAGCCGAGTACACCCCCAGCCACATGGCTGAGGCACCTGCCTGATTCACAGCACTTCATCTGAGCAAGTGCCCTCTGTTTATGTTGTTGAACTGCTCGTACTCCATCAACTCTAGTGAGAAGCTCCGGCCTCAGCGAGATGGGGGCTGGCATGCTTGTCAGCAATCCCTTCCAGGGCCACTGCCCTGGGCTGAAACAGTGGCAGCAGGGCACTGGCTGTGGTCCTGAGTGTCACCAACCTCTGCTGTGGGCTTTTCCACCAAGTTCTTTCAGCGTGGAGGAGAGAACGTGTGTGAGTGACATGGGGTGGAGGCAAGGACAGGCAGGGAGAGGAAGGCCTTGAGCACATGCATGCACACTCAAACACACACACACACGATCTTCTCAGGGTCAGCAGCTCATGAACATTTTAAATAAAATTAAACCAAACTTCCAGGTAACAGCAGCTGTCTGGTTTTAGGTGCAGGGTGGCCCATGACGTCTCCTACCTCATGACCCCTTCTGCTGCTTCTGCCTCTCCTCTGAGATTCTCTTTCCCTTTAAGATGTCAGGCGGGTGCTTGCCAATGTGAGTGAGCAGAGAGAGAAAAGCTGCGGTGGCCTCTGTACACGAGCCTGCCACTTTGCAAGTCCTTATCGAGGTGCCCGCAGGCCTCCTGCCCTGCAGGGACGTGGCAGAGGGACCAAACTGGATGCTCATCTTCTTTCTGCTCAGAGGGGGGAAGGTGGGAGCAGGAAATGGGGCCTGCACCACAGAAAGAAGATCGTGTGTCTTCAATGGACAGAATGTCAATGGGACCCAGAAGATGCTCGCACTGCAGGAGATGCCTAGGTTAAGAGGTGCCTTTCCTGACATGCCCCTGCCCTGGGCTGGGGTCCAGTCTGCCTCCTGTGGTCCCTGAGCATTTTCTGTTACTTGTCACCTCCCTGGCCTATAGTCGGCTACTTCCTATGCATGTGCACACACACACACACACACACACACACACAGACGATCTTCTCAGGGTCAGCAGCTCATGGACATTTTATAAGAATTCCCTGACGGTGGGAATAGGGCATCCAGCATCCCACACAGGTCCCTGCAGAGACAGTCACTGAATGTTTGTTGAATGAGGGGTCTCTATGGAGCCTCCTATTGCAGAGGAGGAAACTGGTGCTTAGAGAGAAAGAAAAGGGCAGGGGGAAAAGAAATCAACCTTTCTGGAATACACACAGGCTGGAGAGCATCTCAGGCATGTGGCGTTCATTAGGTCACAAGGCCCTCCCCGCATCCCAAGCCCCGAGGCATTAAGTTCCACTGCCCTGCAGACCTGCCAGTGAGTGGGGGACCCACATTTATCTGGGAGAGAACACAATTCCAGGTTGTATGAAGTCAAAGGCTCAGCAGCTGAGGAGAGTGACATGGGACATGAGCGCCAGAGCCTCAGTGAACCTGCAGGGCTGGAAGGGGGGCCTGGAAGGACCAAGCCCGCTGGAATTTAGCTGTGGCCTGTCTGTGAGGCAGAGACACAGGAGCCTCCAAGCTAAAATACTGAAGGGCAACGGACCCAAACGAGGAAAACACGTAGTTCCAGCCCGCCCCTTCACCTTTGCTCCCTGGCGGTTAAACGTACACTCCGGGGAACTCATACACAGAAACCCATGCACGCTACCGCTGGAGACGTAAACTCTAACAACCCTTTCAGATGGCGGCAAATATAAAAATACCTTGACATACATGAAGATTACTTCTGACAACTGGGAATGACTTATGAGGAGCAAGAGATTATAAAATAGCATCAAGTAATTTCCCAGTTTTGAAAAATAGAGGAAAACGAGTTCTACAGACAGACATACACGGCAGGCCCTGGTAGGATCCCTCCGGTTCCATCTTTCTATAATAGGAAACTCATAGGTCGCTGTCTTTTTTCCAGCTGTCTGTGCTAAAGGTGAAAGTGTCCCTACCTTATTTCAGCACTTGCATAAAGTCACCTGATGTTCGAGCTGAAGGCACCTTCCTGATCATTGACTCTAATCCCCCTGACTTCACACCTGGGAAAACTGGGAGCACAATGAGTTTTCTCGCAGTTAAGAGCAGAGGTAGGCTTAGAACAGTACATGTTTCTAAAAGTCTCATTTAATGCGGTTCTTTAACTACTCACCATCCCAACTCCTCTCAGAAGAACACAGGGTACAAATCAGAAATAAGAAATAAACACATGCTTGCCATTAAGAGGTAAACCGCGCATCCACACCATCACCAGAGCCTCACTCCTGCCTGGAGGCCGTGCAGCAGAACCGTGACCCTGTGAGCTGTCACACAAGAACATGTGTTTCAGAGAGAGGTCAGGACATCAGCAGCCCTCTTGGGCTCCAGGGTCCCGTCACGGGGACTGCAGACAGCAGCAGCAATAAGGCGTGGCCTAGGGCTGTTCTGTTTGTGCCATTTTCATGGAGCTGGGATGTTACGCAAGGAAATCTTTGGTATTGCAATAATCCCAGATTATAAATAATTTAGCATATTTCTTTGTAAACAGCAGTCCAAAATCCTTGCAAATAAGAAAAGGATTAACTTTTTTTAGAAGTACTTGCTCTTGAGACTTTAAGTTCAAGGCAGAACAATGCTTGCCGTGGTAATTCCATCTATTTTAAGATCACAAAACCATACCCAGTTGAAACCAGAGCAGAAGATATTAATGCAGTGCTCCCTCTGAAGTGCCCAATGGTGGGACGAGAAAGCTTTCAAAGGGAATTAAGTAGACAGAGACAGCTCCCTGTTCCCGTCCAAATCACGCGGAGGCGGCTGAATAGGATTCACAGTTCTCCATGGGAAGGACCCACACCACAGCCGATGTTCAAAACAGGGGGGAGATGTCTTGGGAAGATCAAGACCCAGAATTCTGCTGTCAGAATCAGCTGCCTGCCCATTAGAGCTCAAAAGACCCTCTTCCATGTGCAAGCTGATATGATCCTGCAAATGAGCCCATTTTTCTTTTTCTAACCCACCCCAAACTCTATCTGAAGGACGCTGTCATTATGTAATATTTCCCAAGTGCCCTTGATGCACGCTTCAGAGCTGCTGTGAGTGTGGAGTGTGGAGTGTGTGCGCGCGCAGTGGGAAAGTGAGGGGGCAGCAAAGAATAAGATGTACATACAAAGTAGAGAAAGTGGTTGGGGAGCTGCTCAGAGTGTGGAAGAGCAGTCAAGCATCCAGGGTGAGCCTCAGGTCAGGGGTCAGCACCTGGTTAGGTCACATAGTCAGAGGTGATGAGAGGAACAATGTTAGCAGCACAGAGAGCAACGAGAGACAGAAGCAGAGAGGCGCAGTCTCAGAAGCCATCAGCCAGCAGGTGGGGGACAAGGCAGGGACATGAAGGACTAGAGCAGGGGTCTTCAAACTTTTTAAACAGGGGGCCAGTTCACTGTCCCTCAGACCGTTGGAGGGCCGGACTATAGTTTAAAAAACAAACAAACTATGAACAAATTCCTATGCACACTGCTAAGTTGGCTGCTAAGCAGGACAGGCAGCGGCGGCAAAAACACCCGGCGGGCCGGATAAATGTCCTCGGCGGGCCGCATGTGGCCCGCGGGCCGTAGTTTGAGGACCCCTGGACTAGAGGGATATGTCAATGAAACCACACCTCCCAGGCCTGGCCTCCAAGACCCTCCAGGATCTGGTCTCTGCCTGTCTTTCCAGCCTCATCGCCTGCTGTTCCCCAGGTAACACCTTATATGCCATCAAATGGAAAATGCAGCATGCTCTATGTTGTTCTCCATTCTTTGTTCTTTCTGTTCCCAGTACCCAGACAATCCTTTTTCCCCTCTCCTCATAATGTCTCTAATCTTCCAAGATATAGCTCTAGAGCCACCTCCTCCTGGAAGCCCTCCTTGCTCCCCAAACCTTTAGGCTGGCTAACTACCACTCCTATGTGCTCTGACGACCTCGTGCCGATTTCCAAGCTTCTGTCTAAGGAAGATGGCAAAGAGGTTTCATGGCAAGGGTCAACTCTGAATTCTAAAAGGATGATGGCTGCCTGGGGCGCTGTGTGGAGGAGGACTCCGAGGCCTCGTCTGAAGTGATTTGGGAGGAATGCTGCAGTCAGTGAAGGACTCCTGCCACTCCAGGCGCAGGCCACAGTTTGCTGTTCCTGCTGTAGACTGAGGCTGAAAGACGGGGAAATACCTGCCCAGCATTACAAGGCTAAAATCAAGACAGGAAACCCAGGTCTTATGACTCCTCACCAAGTGCTCCTTTTAAAGGTTAAGATTCCCAAAGGTTCTAAATCTGGACAATTGAAACCCTTAGCAGATTCTTAGCTCTTTCAGGGGCGGAGGGTAAGCAGATAGTGATGGAACCAGGGAAGGGAAGCGTGTTGGTGATTTTGCTTGGACACCACTCGCCTGAACCCTGTGTCTGATAATGTTTTCTCTTGGCAAATCCTCCATGAGTCCCCGCCTCTCTGCTCTTCTCTGGGCCACGCTGTTCACACTGCCAGTGCCTGTCACCCAAGTTCCAGTGAAGACTTCTCAGCTGCCGCTCCCAATATCACAAAGGCGCCCTCAGAGTGATGCGCGCTCCTCCACGTCGGGGAAGGAAGGCAGAGGAAGCTGAAGTCCCCTTCCCCAACGTCATCTCTCGCTCCTCACCCTGGAACCTGAAACTTCCTGGGAAAGAAATCTACTTGGAGTAGTGTCACTAGATAAACTCTTTCCCTGTCTTAGTGGAAGGAATTTTCCAGTGGGTTCCCGTTTCAGGAGGTTACGAGGCACACAGGAAGAAAAACTGGCACGCTCTCAGTCTGACAAGAAGTCGTCATGTTACCGCTGCACTTAAACTTAGCTGGAGCATCTTCTCAGATTCTATTGTGCCCTTTCCTGAGATGTTACATGGTGAGAAACACAAAACGCTCGCCTGCTCACCCCCTCTCCCACCACCCCTGCTTCTGTGAGAGTTTGGGATTTGAGAGGAATTCTCCCAGAATGGCTTGAGTTTACCAAGGGTCATCTAACCTTTAAACTTCAACCCGTGGGGCTGAGCAGAATCACCAGGATGTCCCCCTGTTAGATGCTTCAGCAGTAAGTGACCTGCTTAGCCAGGTTACCCCAGGACACGGCTCTAACGGGAGACAGGAGAATTCCCAGGACTGGAAGCAAATTTGAGATGATGGAAGGACATCCCCCAAACCCCGATCCCAGGATGCCCGACGGCAATTAGCAGCCATGTCCTTCGTCTCACCTCCACTGTGTTTTTAGCAGCTCCGTTTCTTCAGAGGACAGGGCAAGAGGGAATGGGATTGGCCTGGGAGGCCTGCTTTTCTTGAGGGAAGCGGGTATTACACACTTTTATTTTGAGTTTCTCTGAAGGTTTCTGGACAACCAAACCTCTATCTGACCCAGCCTCCATCATCATTGGGTGCCCACCTTACCCCTCCACAAGAAATCAAAGCAGCCAATTTGCAGTTGAATTTCTAAGCAGCTGTAAGGAGAACATTCCATTGAATCTGTTTGTCTTTTTTCCCCCAAGCCCTGTCAGAAAGGCTCCTCAGGGAAGAGGCAGCGTGGAGGAGAAGTGGGCGACAGAGTCTTTGAGGGATCAATACATTTGACTGCTCCTGCGCATGGGGGCAGGGATGGTGTGGGGAGGCAGCTGGGAGAAGGAATCCCAGAGCCATAAATCTGAAAGCTGAAAGGACCCTTTGAGGTCACCTCCTTTATTTTATAAATGAGGAAACTGAAGTCAGAAATGCTAACGGGCCTGCCCAAGGTCACACAACCCGTGAAGAGAGAACCAGGACCCAGAGCTAGCTCTCCCAGGCCCCTGACTCAGCCGTTCTCCACAGTGGACCGCGGCTGCAACTAAAGTGCCTTCAGGATGACCCAGGTCCACCTCGAAGGCCTCCGCACCTGGGCCTGGACAGTCTCTTCTGGGAACGGCTCTCTCGGCTGACGTGCTCTGGGAAGCTGGGGAAGCGCTTTGGCAATCATTTTTTTAACGCGGCTGCTCCCTGACAAGAGGATTAAAGCAGGCGGCGTGCGCAGTCTCCAGCATAATTTACAATGCGCTAGGTTATGCTTGTCTAGAGTTTTGTACACTTTGGTGAAAACCCATAAATCTCTCCCGCCACACCCCAGCAGCCATCCGGCCGCCAGCATGGTTTCCTCAAGTGAAGAGAAAACTACAGTGAGCCCAGCCGTCCATGAGGACCAGAAACCTAACTGTGCAGGTGAGGCCTTCCGTGTCGCAAACCAAGATCGTGCGTGGGTATCTCAGACCCGGGGATTTCTGAGGGAGTAGGCGATCCATCTTTTGGAGGAGGGTTCCTTTTCGGTCTTCTTTGCAAATGGGATGGGCAAGGGACGAGGAAATTGCGCCCCGGGAATGTTCGCTTGCCCCCGGATCACCAGGGGACTGTGTGAAAACCCAGGTGCTGCACCCCATTCCTTAACTTTCTGATTGGCAGGTCCAGGGCGGGGCCCAAGAACCCACATTTCTAAGGAGTTCCCAGGGGTGCTGCTGCTGGCCTGGGGACCACACTGTGGGAGCCTCTGGGCTGTGAGGACCCCCTCCCCCCACAGGCCTCTGCTGGGAGGGGGCTTAATTACAAGGTGGAAGACAGAGTGTGAGGTGGAATTTACAAATCCCTTCACAGGCACAGCAGGCAGGCGGGTGGGAAACAGTGCTCAGACCTGAGGGCCCAGCTGGGCCATCACAGCAGCATCCATGGCCCTTTAACAGGGAGGTGAGCCCTGCCCTCCAGCTCCTTTAGTCACCTCTACAAAGATAATGCCTATCTGAGCAAAAACAAACACTGGGGGGCTTAAAAACCTGGGGTCCCCCCACTCCTTCCTCAAGCAGGGAAAACCGTCTTTATGTCGAGAAAGTGCAGTGTAAATAGTAACGAGGGCTGGGTTTCCACAAGCTGGAGACAGAGAAATGTGCTGAGGAGGCCGCATGACACACGGAATGGAACCCAGGTCCTCCATACCCAGAGGCAAGAAAGAGAAGCGAAGGGTCCTCGGAAACCCGAACATTCCTGAGTTTCTGCCGTAAACAGTGCTGATCGGCTGCTCAAGCTCCTGGAACACACGTGAAGCTCATTAACTGGCATCCATGAAACAGGGAACAATACGGAGAGAGGAAGGTGCTAGAGGACAGATCAGTAATTGCTCCTTTAGAGCGGACCAAAGTTCCCGAGAAAATCTCCTATAATGGCTCTGTCAAAACAAGTCACTTAAGGATTAGGGAGAGCTAAATCCTCCTCAGAGAGGTTTTTCTCCACACCCGTAAATGGGTTTTAGTATCGGGAAATCTTAGAAAATACGCTCCCCCGGCCCCCACCCTCCTCTCAGAAGGGCTCTTGCAATAGCTCGGCATCTTGTGTTTCCTGGGGCTGAGGCTTCTTCTTTTAAAAAATAAAATGAAAGAAACGCTGTCATTCCCCGCAAAGTCAGTGGCTGAAAAGAAACCGCGGCAGGCGCCTACCTAGCTGCATGTTTCGGACAACACCCACGTTCAAGTACAGTCCTTTCCCCTCCAAGCGGTTTCCCTGAGAACAATTGATATGTGGCTGTTACAAGCTAATACTCTCACTTTAGCTTTTGACCTTTTACCATGGAGGTCTCTTTGCTCAGGGTTTAACGGCTCAATTTGTTCATTTGGTGAGGGTGAGAGCTTAAACTTCACCCTTAAACATGTGTAGATGGTTATTCTTATTTATTAAAAATATTTTAAATTAATTTTTAGATAGAGGAAGGGAGAGGGATAAAGAGATAGAAACATCAACGATCAGAAACATTCATCAGCGTCCTGCATGCCCTCCACTGGGGATCAAACCTGCCACCCAGGCATGTGCCCTGACTGGGAATCGAACCCTGACCTCCTAGTTCATAGGTCCACAGTCAACCACTGAGCCACACTGGCCGGGCAATGTTTACGCTTCTTTAATTAAAAAAAAGGCAAACACTGATAACACCACACTTTTTCTAAGAGTACCCATTTCAATTCTGTCAGGAAAGGGTCATTTATTTGCTCGCTTAAGACCACTGGCAGCACTTGTGTTCACCCCCGAGCAGTCTTCGCAGTTCCTGCCACTGGATATGGAGGTCTGTCTGTCTGTCTGTCTGTCTCCAGTGTGCAGAAAACACCCGCTCATACGGCACGCACTTAGGGACTCTGCATTTATCCCCCTGAGAGGGTGACCTGCAAAGCTGTTTCATATCTGCCTCCCAGAGGGTTACACTCCACTTTTTCTCCCCAATTCTTTGTTCCCACGTCACATAGCTCTCAAAGCTAACACATCCTGGATGTCGTTGGTGCCAATCAATGGAAAGCTAACACAGTTGCAAAACCCTTCACATGTGAATAAGGATTGATTTTACCTCCTTGGCTACAGACTGTTTCTAAATTTTTCATTTCTACCATTAGACCCTTTAAAAACATCCATTTGACAGACAAAATTATTTCTCCTGATACCCATATAGCATAGCTTAGTTATAGACCTGGTTTTAGGCATTACTATACTAGGCTGTTCCTTAGCATGGTGTGATGTGAGGAGGTGACCCAACATTCCGATTCCCAAGTATTTCCCTTCCTCCCCAATCTATCTTATGCCTATAATCTTACCACTGAAAAGACATTTTAAAGTCCAGGAAAACCGTTTTCATGAAGTATTCTGTGAGACAACCCATTACATCTTCTTAATCAGCAAGACTGTAGAGAATTTAGCCAGTCTTTTATTTTGGTTGCAGAGCCAAAGAGAATTTGGCCGTGGGGCTTGAGAGAACTGAGCTGGCTTCCAGGAGCCCTTGTTTCCTAGCACTGTGAACTTGGGCAAGTCACTTTCCCTCTGGGAGGCTCAGCTTTTTCATTCATGAAAGGGGAATGATAAAGAAGTGAGGGATAAATAAAGAAACAGGAAGAATATACTGTGCAGGGTTTGCCAGCCACCTGAATGGTGCTCAATAGTGTGAATTCCCTTTTTCCTGGGCTGGCTGGTCAGAGAGAGTGAGGTCAGGATACATTGCCTCCTAAGTTCAAGGAGATTAAAAACAAACAGTGCACATCCTGGGAAGGCAGCTCCAGGGAGTGGGCCAACAGGAAGGGGTGTGTGTGTGTGTGTGTGTGTGTGTATGTGTGTGTGTGTGTGTGTGTGTTATTTAATGTACAGCAGTGGAAGCAAGGAGAATACCAGTCACTTGGGAAGAAAGGACTGCAGAGTTGAAGAACCAACAGTAAAAAGCAGACAGGACCAGAGGTGGCTCGCAAGTACAGCCTTTTGTTTGCCCCACGCATTTGCTGATAGCCAGCTGTACCCAAGGTTTTACAAGTTTCACTCCAGCTCTGCCCTAACTTGATTACATATCAGGGCCTTGTATTCATTATCTCAAAAATGATATCTGAAGATCTTGGCCCATGGGACTAATGAGTAATCAGGATGTAGACATAAATCTCCACGCTGCCTCAGATCTCTTTCTTGTAGTGGACGGATCTGAATGTTAGATCGCTATGTGAAGGAAAGTGTGAAGCCATACTTCCTGGTGACATGTCCAGAGACCACGCTGCCTATTTTTGGGGAGTGAGGACACAAGTTTCCATCAGTCTAACTTACCATTGCTCAGGGAGAATCTACATGCTGGTGCTTCCACTGATATACCTGCTGGGTCTCAAGACATGTTTTTGAGCCCCCAAATTGAGGCACTTGTTTTCTAAATGATTTGTGAGTTTTATTTATGTGGAAACTCTTAAGAAATTGCACTTTTATTGAAAAAAAAAAGAAGCTTACATGAAAGAGATGAACCTGGAAATTTTACAGTCTGTCTATAGATAATGCTAACACAGAGAATGCTTATTCAGTTCCACAACAGATAACAACGGCTAGTCCCACATTGTGATTCACTCACTTCCATCTTTTTGAACTTCCTCTTACGCACAAAAGCCATGCAAATGGGAAAGCAAAACTGTGCCCACAATAGAGAGAGGAGACCCTGTGGAAAGACTAGTGAGGGCCCATACTGAGTTAGAGGAAGGGCTTAGTGTTTCCCTTCACCATTATCTCCTTCTATGCTTATCTTGGATGAACAAATGTTGAGCGTGGATCTTAAGCAGTAGTCAAGAAATCGGAAGATTATGAAAGGAAGCTATAATGCTTAAGCACCTACTATGTATGTGCTAGGCATTTGATGGGTAATGACTCATTTAGCATATGCCATAAGAGCACAATGAAGTAGAATTCTTTTCTCTATGTTACAGGCCAAAGAAGCAGTGGCTCCGTTTGGTCAAGGTGAGCATTAGTAAGTGACAGAACTAATACTCAAACTGAGTTCTGGTGATTCCAAAGTCTGTGTGGGGTGGGGTCAGGATGTTCCTGAGCATTGGAGGCATAGGTCTAGTTCTGGGAAAGAACAGAAGTGGTAGACCTCTGCAGAGCTTAGGTCCTCTGGGGTTGGAATAGAGGCAGGAAGGCAGGCAGGGCAGAGGTCTTCAGAAAATGAGGCAATGCCTTTTGAGAAATATCACATGGGGCTACATGGTGAAGTGCTCTAAGAACAACTATTTAAAATGACCATAAAGAAGTTTTATCTAGCATAATATAGCATCCAGTTTTCAAGGTTCTGATATGAGGGCAAGGATGGGGGACATGCCGTAATCTTAGCTTTGTTGGTGGGTGAGACCATGGTAGATATTTCCTGGCATTTCCAGAAAACATCTCGCAAGGAGTCCCAGGGGCAGTGACTGACCTTCATGCTACTGCAAACAGCACGGGGGGCAGAGGTGGCCCACATCCTACTTAGAAGAACAAAGAGCAGCATTTCATCTTCAAGCCACCAGCGGTTGTCTGTATGGATGCCTGAACCTTGACAGGGCAGCCAAGATGCAAACACACCACTTTCCAACCTTAGCTTCTTCTATTTTGCTGTAGGATATCCTAGGCAAGATCTCCGAGAAAGAACTATGACTACATCATGTTCTAAAGTCCTCAACATGGGAAGCATAGATGGCTGCATTCAGCCACCTGGGAAGGTCAAAAGCAGATTATCATTCAGTAGCCAAGTAACATGTTCCAATATGGACATAAGAGCTGTGGTACCTCCACAGCTCTTATCTGACTGAAGTGCACACATGTGGATTGGAAATGACATGATTACTAATTTTCTGAGGGACCAAAGGGGAAATCCAGTAGAGTGACTGGGTAAAAAGTTAGTAATGAAAGGTAAGTAACCCAGACGGGGAGTTTCCTGAGCAAGCATCGCCGGCAGTGTTCAGCCCGTCTCTTTCATGGTGCTCACTGAGTCAGGTTGATAGATCTCTGACCCACTGCTGGACCCTCTGCTGAAACCACCTCTTGTCATTACACCAGGTAAGGACGTCAGCAAAAAGCCTTTTCAGCGCAAGTAGCAACCCACTTTCCAAAACAACTCTCCACACTTCAAACTAAACACACAACTAAGTAAACCCAGATTAAATACAGCTTTATCAGGATGGAGTTTGAGTAATCTGTGAATCAACAAAATCCGGGGAATGTGTGTACAGAATATCCATTACACAAATGTCAGACCACAAAGTCAAACTCTTTTTTTTTTTTTTTTTTGAGATGCTGCTAAGGACTCCCTAAATCCAGCCTATACAGGAGAGCCAGAGAAGACCCGAGTCATGCTAGCTTCCATCCTACAGCCTGTGTTTCCTTAGGCAAAGAGCAAGAAAGCAAATGTGATGCAGAATCATTTGCGTTGTTTCCCAGAAAAAGCAAGAGAGCCTTTCCCCATTCGTTGGAATGGAGAGCACCGTCTCTGACCTGCTTTAATTGCTGTGGGTGAAGCTTGGACATCACACAGCCTCACAACTACAACACCACTGGCGTCATCGGGTGGTTCTTAACTTTGTTGGGTACGAGCTACAAAGTCCAAGACTAAAAGGGTCATTTATTGTCTGCCAAATGGAATGTTTCAAAGTAAAATGGTTCAGTCACATAATTAGGAAAAAAGAAAGAATTAAAATGTATGCTCTCATACAGAACTAAGTGTGCCCACAAAATGATCAACACAGGAAAATATTAACAGCAGCACCCTGAGAGGACACAGTCACTTGGATTGTCACGGAAGAGCTACAGTGGCATTTTCTTGATCTCTGTGGAAACGTGTGTACTGCTCTTTCAATGCTGCTGTCATAATGGTCCAGGACTCTGGTGGCTCAAGTCTGAAAATGCTTCAGAATCAAACAGAGTTAAGTCAAATGCTAGCCTGTTCATTCCCTACCAATGTGTGATGTGGGCAAGTATCTTATTTCGGAAACTGTCCTATAAAATGAGTACCATATAACCTTCCCCATGGGTTTTTACACAGATATAAGATGATCCACATAAAGCATCTGGCCCTGGCAAATACTGCATCCTGAATATTATTCCTGCCCTTCCCCTCCATCCCTCTCTCCGTCTTTGGGCAGAGAGATTGTGTGTGTGTGTGTGTGTGTGTGTGTGTGTGTGTGTGTGCGCGCGCGCGCGCGCCCGCGCGCATCATTAGTTTTGACATTATGCCTATATGTAACAGGAATGCAGTAAATACTTCTTGCCATTTTTTTCAATAGCAAACATTGATTTTTTTACCTTTTGTACTGTCTAACACAGAAGTTCCCAAACATTCTTGTTTCTTGATTAATCTATCAGCAATTTTTTACAGTACTCATAGGGTAAAAGAATTAGCCAACAGTTCTGTTTATTAATGAGGCTCAAATGTTTTAATAAATATTTATGTCCTAACATTTTAGATTTTGAAAAAATAATGCACATAAATAAAAAGAAAAAATAATATTTTATTTGCTTCTCCACTGATCACAAGTACTTACTGCCCAGATGGGTGTGCCTGTCAGGCACTTCATAGCTCCTCAACCCTCGGCATTAGATTGGAAACCCCCTCCCTGGCTTCCTGCTTCACACTGCACTACAAGGTACCGCTTTATGTTACAGCAACTGGCAGAAACCTAGCTTCACAGCGGTATGACATCACTAAAGAGAATGTTGTGCATTCCAGTAGTGAAACTGAACTATCTTGAGCTAGTGGTTCACACGGTACCTGACAGATGTCAAGAAGTGATGTATTTTCCTCAATTCTTTAAAATATTTCCTGGCACTCTTTTGCATTTGCCGCAATGTCCAGGGTGCCCTGGCTCACGGTCTGGGAACCGGAAAGCAAACCCACCATTTCAAATCAGGTCCTTCTTCTATGCGTCTGTATCATAGCACTATGAATTGGACATTATAGATACATCTGAGTAGTAGCAGGACTACTATGATGGTGTTCAAACTATATTTCTCTTTGACTTTTAAGTCTTTAATATTTCATCTATTTAGAAAAATATGGCCTAGTAATTTCATATGGTCACTGGACAAATTCTGCAAGAAGGTTCTGAGGCCTCAAATAGATAAACATCTACTAATCCGGCTCTCAAATGTTTGTTTACCTCAAAGAAGCACAGAGTAATGCAAAGTTTACCCGGTGATCCTTCTCCTCACTAGGAATTTGTGAGCTGGGGATCAGCTTCTTCTAAGTTCATGAAGAAAAAGACTCCTCTTTACATGTGAGAAGAGCTTATCACGTAAGAACCCTGTTTGCTGTTCAGCATCCGGAATCCAGGCCTGGGGAAGCAGGGGGCGCACCCGTGCCCCTGCTCAGACTCTGGTCTGCGCTGTTTTATAGACATGTCCCCAGAGCTGAAAGATGGTTTAAACCTTGCTCAGGAAGACAGTTCAGGGAAGCAGAGGCACAGTGGGGAAGACGATCTATGCTGCACCCGCTTAACAATGGCTCTGTGACAGGAAAACCCTGCCTTGCAATGAAGGCTGAATTCTATGTTACAAAACCCCTACCCTGCATGAGTAAGGTCACTGAGTCCGGTGCTGGGAAAGTAGCACCCATGGGCTCTGCAGGGCTGGCTCCAGCCGCCACTGGACACAGGGTCTTCTCTCCCACAGCGGCCTGACAATGCTCCGGATTAAGACATACTCTTTGCTGAAAGGAAGTTATGCAAATGTTCAGGTTTATCAGCTCCTAATTAGGGGTTTCTCCCAGACACAATAAATAAAGTAGAAAAAGGAGAGTGCTTTGGAGGAAAAGTAGGCTAATCCGAAGCATATTATGCAGGGCCTTCCCCTCTGAATGCAGAAATGATCCTGACCTCTCTGGCTGAGCCTTCCAGCCCCGGGAAATCAAGTCCCCAGGAATCCATCAGGCACCAACCTGAGGCCCAATATTATCTCAGCAGTTTTGGAGGGGCCCGGGAGACAACAGTGTAGTGTGTCTGTCCTGAGGAGCAGACAGTGCCACTGGGGAGAGGAGGCTTATTACACTTGAAACAAGCAAAATCCGGCTCCGGACTCCTCTCATTGCAACTTTAGAGTAAATCAAGTAACACTGTGTTCCCGGGGGCAGCACTGGCAGAGACCAGGCAGGATCCACTGTTCCCACTACTGGGCACGTTTATGGGCCCCTCTGGCCTATTTGGAAAGAAGCTGTATCTATAACGTCTTCCAGAATCAATCTGCCCAGTGTGAGTCAGGGGCCTCGGAGTCCTAGCTCTGTCCACTTTGCATCATGCTCCTCGTTTTCTCTAGCCCTAGGCACATGATCTGGCACTGACTTTCAAAGTTCTGCTTTATTTTGAAATTCAACTGACAAAACTCTCCTATTCCACCAACTCTTTCCCCAAATGCTGTGCAATTCCAGGTAGCAAATTTGGAGCCTGGCCATTCAGAATATATCATAATACCCAAAATAAGTTCATAGATGAATGAAATAAACAGAAACACAATAGCTATTACCTCCCCAGGGACTCTGGGTTTAGAATAGTGCAAAATAGAAGAAGGCCAGTCTAACAGTTCACATAACAGTGATTTCAATGAGGTAGCAATGAGTACAATACCTCCTAACATGGAACAATTTACATGGCAAACGCCTGTTATAAAATGCTTTGCTGTTCCATTGATTTGATAAGCCTGGAGGGTACACTTTGCATTCATATAGAGTGATACATAAAGTATCTTGTTTGCTTTGAAAAATGAAAGGTCAGTAATAACAATTCTTGGGTTGCAGTGATTTCCCCCATCATTTATATTGAGTGCCTTCTAATTCTGGACCTTACGCTCCATGCTGGGAACAGCATTTGCTTAGACCCTTGAGGAGTTTGCAGACTAGTCACTAGGCATCGATATCCTTTGGCCTTTTGCAAATACCATATGGCTATCATAATATATATGAAACAAGCCAATTATTATGCCATTTGCACATTTATCCTCCCCAAGACTTATCCTGGGTTTCAATATAGTCCCCCTCTCCTCTAAGGGTTATCTTCATCATCTGGAGGGCCTTGTGGGGACAGAGTGGAGTTTCAGACACATGGTATGTGGAGTCAGATGAATCTTTTCCCTAAATATTGATTTGCATGGCAGTTAAGAAGGTTCCTTGAAGTAGATTTGAAGTTGAACAACACTGGGGATTCATTCATACAAGTATGGTGACTTGAGGAAGAGAGCTGAGATGGAAGTCAGGAGACAGGGACAGAAAACAGGGGTCACCATAGGAGAATCTGGCAGCGCCAACTCGACTGGGCCACAGCCTGAGAGCCCCAGCCCAGGGGCAGGTGTTTAGATGGGCTGGATGTTCTTCATTGTGGTGGTTGGTGTTTGAACCCACCCAGCCCTCCCTTACAGGGGATGTATATACCTTGGGTGGCAGATATCTATTGGTATATACTGAAAGAACTCCATCAGTAAATTCTAGAACCTTTAGTGGGTTCAAATTACTTTGCTAAGGTGATATGCTCTTAAATGAGCCCAGAGACAGAAATATTTTTCTCACTTCAAGGTAGGCTGCTATTCTGTTATGGTAATGAAGGGTTTGAGATGGCTGGTGGCTAGGGCCAGCTATCAACCATGAGAAGGAGTCCCTAAGTAACAGTCAAGAAAAAATAGGGTGGTGTGGTTTGGAGTGGGCAAGGCCAATGTTGATGGCGAAAGTGGGACTCAGAATAGCCAGCAGGGTTCAGCTGTGAGTGGCAGCCCAGATTAATTCCTAAACACATACCATGCCCCGCTGGGATCATAAAGGGATGTTGAGTTTGGGGTGAGCTTTGTAAGGCGCTGCATTGCCTCACCTAGCAGGTGAGGGCTTGAGGCTGTGGTCTTCATGTTAATGAGAATCATTCATACCAGTGGGCTAGGAAGGCTTGGAAACATTTTAGTTGCATAAGCTTACATCAGCCCCTCCTCTTCTTTAACGACAAGCAGTCTTAGCCCTGTTATCATCTCTGATCTTGGACCACTTCCCTGAGTCACTGTGCAACCAACTTCTCTTTCTGAAAGGCGGACAGAAAAGTAAATTCCCTGGTTTCCTCCGGAGCAGCCTGAGATTCCCTAATTTGCATTGCTATGTGAGTGCAAAGCACGATGATAAAATATATAACTCTTAAGATGTGTCAAAGACAGCTCGTTAGATCAACTTCTTTTTTTTTTCTCTTCTGTGTATGCGTTGTTGTGGTTTTTTTTTTAAACTGGGACCACTGTGCTTTCTTTCAAGTGACAAGAGGGGTGACAGCTGCACTACGAGGTGTTCAATGGTTAATTAAGACACCAGTGTCATCGCTCAGCTCTTTTGTGTTTCATAGAAAGCAGTTGCTAAACAGATGAAAGTAGGTCTGAGGCAAGGGGTAGCATAACTATTATTTCAATTAATAAATAACTCTAAAAGCGAGGGAAGGGATAAAGGCCCCAAGAGCGTCAGTATCGTCCTGGTTCTGCCAGGAAAATGAAGCAGCACCTGCAATGGTCATGGCTTCTGTCTAGGAGATCCAAGCAGGTCGGGCCACCTGTGCTGAGCAGGTTAGTTTGCCTGGTTCTTGGGGCACCCCCTAGTGACACATTCCTATACCCTGGCATATGCGGCTTACAGCTATAGAAGGAACTGTGCCGAACTCACCACTTTTTCTTCCACCCGCATCCTCTCCTCCTCCAGCTCCCCCTGCTTTCCACCAAAAAAGCCCTAAAATGCATTTGCAGACAAATATCAGGGAAGCATTTATAAATATTTCAGAGGCGTTTCATAAATAAGTAAGCAAATCTACAAAAAGACTTCCCTCTTTTAATGAGAGCTTGGCTGTGGTACATGCCTTTTATTGGAACATCATTAAAACCAGTTGGGGAGATTTTTATACTGGACTCTCTTTTGGGGGGGTTTCATAATACATGAAAAAGCCTGCCATGCATCTCAGAAACATGTGGCCTCATCCCTGACAGATTAGGCAGCTCTGGCACGAGGGAATAGCTTTTACTCCTTTTAAAGTAAATACTAATCAATAGCAACTGTACCGACAGAACCTTCTTGCCGCTTAATTGCACCACAGTCACTCATAGACCCCAACAGAATTTTCCCCTGGATGTAACAAAATTAACTACCAGGGGCTGAGCTGGTGACTTATCACCATCTCTCTATTCAAATGTAATTTACACAACCCCCAACTGCCACACGTACCATTAAAGTACCATTTGTTTCGTGTAATTTCCAAACAGGGTCTGAAGGTCGTGCCCACATCAATCTTTTCAACACACTCAACTGCACAAGAAATCAAACTGGCAGGGAGGTGGTCCCCACTGTTATAGGAAATCACTCCCCCTCTGAAATCTTGTTTGTAGATTCTCTTCTGCAGCTTATTGCCCTCTGAGGGCTCTTTGGCCATGTCAGAAATAGCCAGGCTCTGTCAGAGGCAAACAAGTAATTTAAGCTGTCTTCCCAAGCCACCCTGGTACCCAGCTCCGGCTGATCCAGCTGCTAGATAAGCAGGGATCTTATCAACAGCTTGGGATGGATACTATAACCACTTTGGTTAATAATAACTACTTTTTCTTTTAATCACACACTAATATTTTAAAAGGACTTTTATCTACGTTTTTCTAATTCATTATTGTGATTGGTGATTATAGTAATAGCAGTGGCTGTTTATGGAGCACTGGAGCTAAGAGCTTTACGTATATAGCTTATCATTTAATCCTTACAAATACTTTATGAGTTAGGAATCATTACCTCTATTTTGAAATCAAGGAAACTGAGGTTCACAGAGTGGCTCCAAGTGCTTCAAGCAGCCAGAATGAGGGATCACCAGAATTTGAAGCCAATTTTCTAACTCTAAAGCTCACTGGGGACCACTTGAGCATTTCGGGAGAGAAATATCATCATCACCACTATCAGCATCAGTAACATCAGTAACATCTGTGTTTTACACCTGTGGTAGACGAGGCACAGAGAGGTAAAGCCACTTGCTCAGGACTACCCATCATGGAAGCATTGGGAAGAAGGGGGAAGAGGTGGCCACGGGGGATTAGTGGGAAGAGCAAGAAAAGAGCCCAGAGATATGACCTAACAACCTGTGCAAGACATCTGCTGGGTGACCTTCAGCCAGTGGCATGCCCTCGCTATGCACAGGGACCTCAACTACATAACAGTGTATCAGATAAAAGATCTTTTAAGCCCCTTCCAGATAGAACATTCTTGGCTAATTGTGAATTCTCTGAGCTAGAAGAGGCCACACGTGGAAATCTAACAACATTCTTTTCTCAAGACTGGAACTAGTAATGTCCCTGTCAGAACCAAGACAGCCATGTTGTCAGAAAGCTATCACCTTAGAAAAGGAAGAGTGATGGGTTGAGGATGCCCACAGTTAGCTCTCAGGAACAATCAGCCACTACAGGAGTCAACAGGTATGGACAGCACATGCTGCCGCCATCTAGCTCCCATGTGTGGTTGGGCAAAGCTGTCCCATTTGGGAGGGTGTCTGGGTAAAGTCACTGAGGTCTGAAACTCGGGTCAGGACTCAGGTGTTGTAATCCTTCAGTGCAGACCCGGTGGACAGAATCTTGCTCCCAGATAGACAGTTAACACAGAGGCTGTCTCTGTGATGGCAGTTTCTTGACTTCTTTCATTCACAGATGCCTGGTTCTGGCCTCTGAGCCTGTGCATGGGGTCAGCCTGGCCTCTTAGAATCTCCAGCTTCACCCAGAAACACACAGGCCACAGGCTCATGTGCACAGGTGCCTTCTGCAGATGAGTTCATAGTTGATCCATTCCGGTGAGGCCCCTGGGTCAGGGCCTCTGTCAGCCCAGCACCCAGGGGACACTCATGCCTGAGAAACCGTGTTGTGTTTGTGTGTCAGGGGTGGGAGGACAGAGATCCTTTGGTGTCCAGAGATCCTGACATCAATTTATTTCCATTTAAGTATGTTTTCCCTTGATTCAGAATGAACCAAGACAAGCAAAAATACTAATCAAAATGGAATGCAAATATCCAAGGCTCCTTTCTCTCAGAACTGCCCTATTTCCGCCCCCTCCCCCTCCATGGTACTAATGTTTTAGAAATAGAAGGCACCTCTGGAGAGAAAGGATAATACCAAATTTTAAAATCTGTAGAAAATGAGTACAGGGGTAGGCGGCACTATTAGTGCTACTAAAAATAAGCTTTGGGAAGCTACAATAAATGGAAAAACCAGAAGAGTCATTCTTTTTTTAAACTGTATTGAAAAGCCTGTATGTTCAGGAGCCATTTTCTCCTGAGATTCCAACAATAATACTTTGGATTCGATAATCATTTCTGTAGTGGTCTCTTCTCCATTTTCTCCCACTCCATCCCCTCCTCTCACCCCTGCCCAGCAATGCAGGCTGAATATTGGGCATATTATCTATTCAACACAGTGTGGTTCTGCCAACTGAATATTGTGTCAGATGCCACAGTGCTATGGGCGATTATGCCCTACTTGCTGCTTAGTGTACAGTGGATATTATTATGCTTTATTTTTATTTTATTGTTTAAGCAGGGTACCAGGGTTAATGTAGACAAACAATAAGTTCTGGAGAGAAAGACTGTCCCCTCAGACTAGGGGATCTTCTCATCCAGGAAGCCCGGTGCACTGCTAAACTCCCTGTCACTGCTACCTCAGGGAGGGAGAAAGGAGGGTCTGCTCACACCAGTGACCTCAGGGCAGGCTGAAGCGTGTCCTGAGTAGTCATCAGCAGCTCGATTGGGCTAGAAAAATCATTGCAAATATTCAGGCTGCAAGGGCCCTGGCACCCAATATCCTACCTGCCCTGGGTTCTATTTCTGATGCCAGCTGGACACATCTGTCAGCCTCAGTCACAAAGTCCCAGCTGACCTATTGGAGGTGTTAGGACATTTCTGGGATGTTAACAGAAAGACAAAAAGGGTATCTCACCAAGCCCCAAGGCCAGGTGTTGATGCTAGGGGACTAGCTCTGTAGCAGCCAGGTGGGCTAGCAGGCAGAGTCAAAGTTAGCAATAAACCCAGGACCACCGTGTATCCTGCCTTTTCCTCTTCTCTCAAAGGTAGCCTTCCTGGCAATAGTTTATCTTCACATGCATTAATAAGTGGAGGAAGGGGGACTCTAAAAATCTGTAGAGAGTCACGGGAACATTTGTAAAGGGGGCATTTCTAAAGCAGCCAGCCCACTTCTTCACTTTGTAGGTGAAGAACTGAGGAACACAGGCTGAAGGGTGAGCAAGGCTGCACTTGGCATGTGTCTGAGTTGGAGGCAGAGCCCTGGCCGGGGCTTCTGGCTCCTAATTCAGAGTTCCTACCACCACCCGGGCTCTTGTTGTTTCTTGTTTGATTCCTGGAGCCTCTGGGAAGACAGTGATCTCAGGTGGGACAGGACTAAAAGCCATGCTTAAGAATGCTTACCTCTTTTTCACAAGGCGATCTGGACTCTATTATTATTTTTCCCTGCTTTGTTTCAGTCCGGGCGTTTCTGCCTCTTAAAAGCAGCTAACCCTTCACCATGAAGGGGAATGAAGAAATCTACCAATAAAGTAAGCCTGAAAGCCCTTTGCTTCCTGCAGAAAAAAATCTATATGTGCCCTTCAGCCTTATAATTGAGTTGCAAAGGGGAAAAATAAAATGGTCTCCTAGTTGTGCGGAGCCATTCTACCCAACATGCCAATAAAAAACAAGTGGTGTTTTTGTCCCTGGGATGTCCCAGATCAGAGTCAGATCTATGCAGCTAAACAAGGGCTGGGTTATTACCAACAAATGATTACACTCTGGGTTGTATTGAATAGAGGGCTACTTGAACTCTTGAGACTAATTGGAAGGGTTCAGAAATGTCAATGTTGATGTTGTCTGTCTAGATTCCCTGAACCACAGTGGTAACTAACCCCAAATCCTAAAACTGGTCCCTGCCAGAAAATCCCGTTTCTATCAGGAAACGTGAATGTTAATTGTGGGCATGTTAATCACGTCAGCTACTGGTGCCCTTCTGTGTCATCCAGTAGGTACATAACAACCATGCACATTATCTTTTTCTGATAGGTATTAGGAAGATCAGGTAAATAATAATGCTTTCTATTTGTAGAGCACTTTAACTTGTAAAAACCCCTTCCTTTACTCAATCTCAACAACTCCCTGCAATACCTGTAAACAGGTGCCTATCTCCTGCCTTCAAAACAACCTTGTGTAGTTATGGGCAAGGGCCCTATTTTAGAGATGAGAGGTCTGAGGCTCAGCGAAATTAGGTGGCACATCTACGTTCACACAGCTAAGAGCAACAGAGAGGATAACTCTATATCAGCTAGTTCCACATCCAACTCTCTCCACAGGATCACATTGCTTCAATCATGGTATACGCAAAATGCTTTCTAAGGTTAAAAAATGTGACACTATAACAACTCATTAAGTTCATCTTCCTCCTGTCATCCATGCCCATATTTAGGAGTCCATGCTCATCTGCACAGACATAAATCATCTTTATAAGTCTCCGGACGTCTCTATGGCTGCAGCAAGCTCCAGAAGCCCTGGTGGGGTCGGATTCACTGACTGGTAAGATGAAATGCCTGGACCGGTCCTACAGCATGCCCTTTGCTCCCAAGGCCCTGCACATGGCCAGGTCTGAGAACCTCTGACCAACCCAATCTTTCATTGTATCGGTCGGTTGGTTTTATTTGCAGACAAAATAGATGGCTGCCTTCCTGTTGGAATTCCCAGGTGCTTAGAGGAAAGCACCTCTTCTTCAATTCTCTTCTATCTCTTCCCCTGAGGTTTCACATCCTTTGAGTGGGGGTTTAAAAAGAATCACCCTACAATTGAAGGACAGGTATAAAGTGCAAATCTATTAAAGAATCAATTCAGGGCAACAAGCTCATTCACTAATGGATAAGTCAAATAATAACCAGTTCTTTGCCCCCCTAGGTGGGAAAGAGGCCAAACAAGCAGACCAGGAACCCCGAAAACAGTCCTCTGACTACAGTATTTGGCTTAAGGGGATGCCTATTACATGTTCTAGGTTCCAGTGAAATGGTTTGAGGATCTGTTAACAGGTTTGATTAAATTTTTTTAAAGCAGCTTTATTGAGTTAACATTTATAGGCCATAAAGTCAACATGTTGTCAGTGTTTTATTTAATGATTTTTAGTAAATTTATGGAGTAGTGTAGCCATCACAATAATCCAGTTTTAGAAACAAGTTCAATTGGAAGAAAGAATACTTGGAAAAGGTAATTCTGCTTGCCTATTCCAACACTTTAAAGGATTTATTCTTTTTTTAAAAATATATTTTATTGATTTTTTTTACAGAGAGGAAGGGAGAGAGATAGAGAGTTAGAAACATCAATCAGCTGCCTCCTGCACACCTCCTACTGGGGATGTGCCCACAACCAAGGTACATGCCCTTTACCGGATTCAAACGTAGGACCCTTCAGTCTGCAGGCTGACACTCTATCCACTGAGCCAAACCGGTTAGGGCTAAAGGATTTATTCTTATCAATCTCTCCCTCAGGGAGGCCCCACTCCCTATGGTCAGCCATGCTTTGAAAGACCTGCCTTCTTTTCCTGCCTGGTGAGGGCTGCACACTGAGATTCGGGGTGAGCTTCAGCCCAGCCTCCCAGGATTCAGGCGCCAGGAGAGGTCCCTGGTGTTGACAGGAAGGTCCGCCGTCACTTCCACAGCCTCCACACCCACTACTTGGAAAGTTACAGAGAGCTCCTGGTCACACCTCCAGTTCCCAAAACCAGGAGAACAAACATGTGATCAGGCCCTCCACCCCAGCCTCCTACACCCACCCATCCTCGGAGAGCTGAGGAAACTGGCCAGCATCTTGGCATTCCATGCCAGCTGCCAACTCCCCTTATTGTGTTTGTACTTCTTAGAGACTGTCAGCACAACTTCCCCCCTGATGGCCATGTGACAGGCTACACTGTCCTTTATCTCAGGGCACCAAATGACAACCGTTCCAGGTCTTTCTGTTTCACTGGGAGGCAAGTGGAAGCCAGAAAGGCAGCCGTATTTTAAGGCACACACTAGAACAAAGACACGGCTGTGCTTTGCCGGATTCTGTTAGCAGCAGACATAGGTAAAGAATGGATATGAGCAAATATGTGGGTGAATACAGAACCCGCTTAAATTAAACACTATAGATCTACTGTTTAGGGTCAAAGTAACAGTTGTAGAGTCAGGGTCTGTTAAAGAGAGTCAGAACAAAAGATAGGTATGCCTTTACCCATGCTATTGTCTAGAGAATTCTCTTTCCTCCTCTTGTCTGTTCTGTCTCATAGTTCTCCAAACCCAAACACCCGACCACTCCTTTTTCCCAGGTCATTCCTTCATATGCAACCTTAGTAGTGCAGCCATCACAGGTGTTCTGTGGCACGTTTGCCTCCCTTCCACACTGTGAGTCTTGTGGTCAGGGGACCATGTCTTACTCATCTTTGTAACCCTGGTGGCTTATGCCACATGGAGAACATAAAGGATGCTTGAGAGATGATCTGCACTCAACTGACTAGAAAAGCACCTTGGAAACAAAAAGGGGTTCACACGCAGGCAGCTGTGCTAATGTGCCAAGCTTTACATGGGCAGGGAACAATTTGTGATAACATAGGAAAATCTGTCGAATGCAAGAAGCACCACATATAAACTGCAATGTTGCATTGCAAGAGAAAGGGCTGGAGGCTTTTGGGAAGGGCCTTTCCCTAAGTCCTTGTCCATTGAGAAGGAGAGGGGAGTGCAGGCTCCCGGTGAAAAGAGAATGATTTTGTAAGCCCATAGCCGTACTTTGTGAAGATAAGGCAACTGCTCCTCCTTACACACCTACAGTCAGAGCTATATCCACAACAGGAAATACAAAGGTGTGCTTGCAATTTGTGGTTTAAACTGCCTTCACAATGTTCATTTCATCTATTATGCCCACTGTTGTATCTCAATGCTTACTTAGCACAGTACCCAGAACACAGAGAGCACCTAGTGAATACTTGCAATGTGAATGAGTATTTCATTGTCTGACTGTCTTCTTACCCCATAAGATGTGCATTTTTTTCTCATGCTCTACAAACACAAATGTCCTGGAATGAATTTTCCATTGAACATCTCACTTGTCTAGGAAGCACTTTGTCAATACGATTAACAAATTGGAAATAAAACAAATCCACGGGAACCAAGGCCTGTAGTGCCACTATTTAGAAAGTACATGTAATGAAGACTCAAAATCTTAGACACCCTAAAGTGATTACCCACCTTCTGAGTGACCCCAGAAACGTCAGAGGACTCTGGGGCCCATGGGCCATCCAGGAGGAAGCAGAAATGAAGGGAAGGGAAGGGAACTAACATTTGTCACCTACTCTGAGCCAGGTATTAGGCCAACTACTCCTGTCTCTCATTTCATTTCGGACGATGGAACCTACCGATTGGTTATGGCGATCATGACTTATAATTGAGAAGAGGAGGATCAGAGACACTACATGTCATGCCCAAGGTCACCCAGCTAGAAAGTAGCCATGCCAGAACTGTAATGCAGATCTACCTAACTGTAAAGATGAAGCCCTTTCCAGCCCACCATGTACCTGGGCCCTAGTGTTCATCTGGCTTTTGAGTCCCAGAGGGGGGTGACAGTCATTCATCTCCACAGCCTGCTCTCCCCAGTGTGGGCCAGAAGAAACGCGGATACACGCTTCCTGAGCTGCCTTCTAGATCACAGGCATTGACACTTCTTCACTGAAAAGGGGTCTGGCTACACCCACAACCACCTGAGGGAGGGCACATCTACAAACGCAGGCCCTGGAGGACGTGCTCAGGCGGCGCTGAGTCCCCTGGTGGAGCACAGACTTTCCACAGAGATACTTCCTTGCTCTGACACAGACCCTTGCAATTCAACCTTAGCAGCCATAATCCTGGGGGCTTAGGAAGGCCTTCTGGAGCTTTGAAAGGCAGCCTTTAAAGTGTCCTCCCTGTGGCTGCTCCTGCACAGATAATGCAGAGCCTCCCAGCTTGGCGGTCAGTCTTCCTTTATTCAAAGTTCCAGGAGGGTTTTGAGTGGCGGGTATGGTCTCCTGCAAAGCCCAGTGCAAAGCCCCAGCTTTCCCAGTGGTCAGGGAGCAAGCAGCAGGGCAGCGAGAAAGGCTGGCTCTTAGGCAAATCGCTTTCCCTCCCTGGACCTTAGTTTCTCATCTGTAAATGGAAAAGGTTTGACATATGATCTAAGCATTGTAGAACTTTTGCAAGAATTCAAACACGCTTATTGTCTGTACTGCCCAAATACAGTAGTCACTAGCTGTACATGCCTCTTCGTCCTTGAATTGTGGTTAGTGTAATCAAGGAGCTGCATTTTTTATTTTATATAATTTCAATGACTCTAGGTTCAAATTTAAGTAGACACATGTGGCTAGTGGGTCCTGTATTGAACAGAGAGGTGAGGACCCTTAAGCTCTAAGAAACAGAGAAGGAAGCAGCCTAAGGTAGGATTAAGAGTTCCTGATCACACGGGTGTGGGTTCAAATCCCATTTTGCTACTTATTAGCTCTGGGGCCAAGAACAAGGTATTTAATGTCTTCATACCTTGGTTTCTTCTTCTACACAATGGAGATAATGACGGCCTTTACACACATGTGCTATGGAAACTGAATAAGATAAAGCTTTTATTTCCTAGCACATGATGAGGGCTCCATGCATGAAGGGGTGGGGACATTTCTTTCTCTGATTAACACATTATTTCACTCACTATCACATCACATCTAAAAGTGAGTGGAAGGGAAGAGAGGATTAAAATCCACTGGGTAGGGCGTTGGGGGTAGGGGAGGGGAATGAAATGGGAGGGGAGGTAGGAGGGAGAGAAGGAAAGGCAGGTTTGCTTACTTTACATATTCCTCAGGGCTGTCTCTGTGTGTATCTTTGATTGGGTCAAATTACACAAGATCTAGATTCCCTCCAACATGTCTGTGTTGTGTAATCCTCCCAGCCTTGTAAAGGAACAGATCTGACTCGCCAGCGACTTTACAGGAGGCATCACCACTGAGATTCACAGCTCATGAGAAACAAGGAAAGGGTCCTTGACATCCTTTGAAACATGCACAGCCTGACACACCAGGATGACACTTTCTGTGCAACTTAGATGGCATCTTCTAGCCCGAGTTATTAAACAGATTTACCCTTTAGTCTAAAAGAGAAAGTAGTTGATGAGAAAGTCGTTCCCCAATTCCTTTTGCCCCCAAAGATGTTGACTCTGAATACTTCACCTTGGCTCCATCTTAATCAGTAGCTTCCTACCCATTCAATCCTCACCAACAGCCTTTGAATCACCTGGAGGAATTTTTAAAATCCCAGATATAGCTCAGGCTATACCACTTACAATTAAATTAAACGATGAGGGTGGGACACAGGCACTGTACTTTTTAAAGTCTGGATGCTTCTAATGCAAACTACGTTTAGGAACCAACTGTTCAGAGGGAGCCATCTGGGTAGAAATTCAGGAGTTAACTGCACCGGGAGCCCTGATCTATATCATAGACTCAAGGCCTAATCAGATCCTGCTGATGTTTCGTTTAGCAAACATTGCTTATTGCTACTGGAATATTTCTCAACCAACATCCTCTTTAATAAAGTCCAATTTGGGCCATTTCCACATTGTTAGTGTTGACAGGGGAATTCCCCAATGATTTGGTGATAGGAGGGGATGGTGCTTTAATATCAAACCTTGAAGCTGGTTTCCAGAGCCCCAAAACCATCAACCAAAGAAGAGCAGCTCCAACAACTTCTGTATACTGCCACCTGGTGGGGCCTGGTCCCAGCTTTCTCCCAGCTCCCGAGCTTTGGGCTGCGGCCCCTCCTCCAAACAGATGTAATTTAGGAAATTGTCATGCATTTTCAATCCAATTTACTGGTGCCTTCCACATTGATCAGACTTGCTTCTCCTTTTTCCTCCCATCAGGTTAATATAATTATTGCTTTCACATGGTGAAGCCATTTCATGTAATAGCTTTGTTTGTTACTATGGTTACAAGTTTAGCAGTACTTTGGAAGATAAATCTATCATCCCCGAAAGCCGCATTCTATTTGTCAAGGTGCAGCCCTTGCACACATCAAAAAGCAAGCTGAGTAGTGGCTTTAGTTTTCCATCTTCACGAAAGTGGCCGGTCTTGGTCTAATTGTATTTGAAAGTCCTCCGAGTGTATTCACTCCTTGGAAATTGCTGGGTGCTGTCCCATGTTCTTCCCCCTGGGATATTCCTGCCTGTGTGAGGCACCCAGAAGACCCATAAAAAGAGCTATCGGGGACGAAGTCAGAAAAGCTGGCTGTGGGCAGCTCTGGTTGTCAGGCCAGAGCCCTCCTGTTGCAAAACTGGAGTTGCTACGAGTCTGTTTACTCTTGGCTGATTTATGTCCCAGCTCAAGGCCAGGGCAGAGAACATAATCTCTCCGAGTTACATTTCTTTGGGTGTAATCCCTTCCTCTCATGTATCTGAAGCATCACCCCTTATTTCTTGATGGGAATGGGATTATGATTTCTCTTTAGAAAAAATGGCAAAAGTTCAGAGCTGGATTCAACCTGCCATTCTCAAGTGACAAAACGTGACAGTGTCTTGGTTTTGACAGTGCCTCACACCCAACTGAATCAGACCTGGCCCTCAGAGAACAGAAGTGGTATGCCTCTGACCTTGGGCTTTCCTCCTGTGCCTGGTCAATGATAACAGCTAACCCTGGGGGCCGAGTGGGGGGGAGTGGTGACCTCACCTTCCAGTGCATCACCCCATCTAATCCCCATGACAACCCAGGAGGCACGCATCACCATCATCACTCTCATTTTGTAGAGGAAGAAATGAAATCACAGATGAATGAGCACTGCCCCAAAGTCAGGCCACAGTCAACCTTCGGGCTCCAGGTTCTGCTTCTTTTCTAGGAGCTCTTGCTGGCAACTCCATGGAAGCTCACTGTCCAGGTCCAAACAGTGGGCACCAGGAGAAAAGAGGGCAGGCAGCATCAGTGCCTTCACTGAGGCCTTCGTTAAACCAAACGGAACAAGCTCCAGCCACCGACTTCGCCCTCCCTCTTTAGGAGAAAGTTATTGGTTTGGTAGCCCATCGGTGAATTTCCGACTACTAATGAACTAGCCATGTCATTTACCTTTATTAATACAGAGCAGGAATATATTTATACCACTCACATGGCAGGGTAATTTGCAGTTACATAATTTCATGGTAATTAAATTGGAATGGCCAGGTAGAAACTAGGCACTTTGGAGGAGCATGTTTATCAACAACCGGCTACCTCAGAATTACCCATTAATGACATGATTAGTGGTGGCCTTGTAAGAGAGGTTGTTATGCAAGGGACTTAATCTTTTCATTTCCAATGGACATAAAAAGCAGGAGCCGTGGAGATACCAGGAACATGTTTCCATCCCTTTTTCTGACAGGGTAGGGTGCAGCTGCGCAGGTTTATTCTGTTTCTGGGCCTGTCTGGGTGCCCTGGTGACAGGGAGGGGGAAGGAAGTGTGAGCTTGAGCAAAGGGTGCAAGCATTGCGTAGTATCAGGCTAGTCTCCACATCTGGTGAGCCAGGACACAGATGGGAATTACCAACTTGAGAAGAGAGTGAGGAATCTCAGAGAACCTATGCTTGGGTGAAGGGGCCCAGGAGTGGAGGTTGAATTATTGCTTGGTTGTGCGCCATGTAAGGACCAGGAAAATGTATGTAGAAAGGAGGCCAGAAGGAGAGATGGTGGACTCCATTTACTAGGGTGCTGTGAAAAGGCATGCAGCTCATATAACATACTGGGCGTGCACCACTCCCAGAAAACAAAACTGGTCCAAGGCTGGTTTTCTTGGCAACAGTGTTCTCCTTGTCCCTTCTTCCTCATCCCCTCGAGCTATTCTCTGAGGTTGATCTTCTGTTTATTTTCCCTGGATATACACTCGGCATGGGGAGGAGAAACCCACACACTGCGATGGGTTCTCAGCTCTCCAGGAACTAGCTCTATGCTTGGCACAGGTAAAGTACGAGAATCATTGGTTCTTAGTACTGCAAGGGGCCCCTCATTTAACAGAGGAAAACCCAGGACACAGAATGGGTAAATGTGTGGTCCTATGTCACCCAGCATATAAATGACAGAGACAGGCCCAGGTCCCACATCCATCACTGCCAGGTGATTTTCCATACTGCAACTCCCTCGCAAGGGAGGAGTTGTTGATGCTGCAAATTAAGATGAGGCTAATTTCAATAACAGCCATATGGGGAGTGCCTCTGCATCCATCATACAAGCTACTCTGGGATAGATTTTTCCCTTTGCTTTTTAAAATAACCGTATATCGATGCCTTTAAGGGGTCAAGAGCAGGCAGACGTTTGCTCCTGCTGGCCTGAAATGCCTCCTCCTATGGACAACAAGAGCTCCACATCCACAATGGCTTCCCTTTTTTCCCCCCGGTTGCTGGGGGGCTGAGAGCTACATTTAGTGCTTATTTGCTCAAATTTTCCTCAGGCAGGAATTTTCATTATAATTTTCTTCCCTTCCCATTCACTTGATACCCATTTTTGCATTAGGAAAGTTGTTTGAATATTTTTGTATCTGTGTTTTTATTACAAATTGTCTGGATGGAGGTGGGGCTACCAACCATCAGTAAATAACAATGAACTAATAATCTTATACCTTGGGGTTCAACTGTGTAGGACCTAGAATCTGACAGAATGTACAGACCAGCTGGGAAGGATCCCACAAGCCTCCTGCACGACCCATGAAGTACAAGGGGAGGAAGGCTCCATTTTAGTGAGGACAGTGACAGAGGACACTGGTTCCTCTACTGGCCCCATACCGGCTGCAGAAGCACCACTCGCCCCACTACCCATTGCATCCAAAGAGTCAGAGGAGGAATAAAAGGCTTCTGGAGACCTTGGAGTTGTGTGAGTCCATTAGAGAACTAGAATAACTTGGAGCCCATTTGATAAACAGTAAAGGAAAGCAAGTGACATTTCCCAGATGGCGGTAGTGTGCCTGATGCTGTGCGTGGCCTGTCTCTCTCTCTCTCTCTCTCTCTCTCTCTCTCTCTCTGTCTCTCTCTCTCTCTGTCTTTCTCTCTTCTCTCTCTCTCTCTCATTTTATCATTCAACTCTATCATCTTTCTAATTTTTGCTAAAATTGATTTTGTCATCCTTATTCTCACAGATAAGAAAGCAGAGATTTGGAATTAGGTAATATTTTCAAGGTCAAATAATACGTAGACATGGGGTTTGAATCTATTCTCATTTGTATATAAAGCACATATTTATTTTTCTTCCACATCACCCACAGCCTCAGACAATAACTGTTACCTGGCCACCCATTTTAGGTCTCTCTTAGACCTGACGTCACCAAGCTTTAGCAGCACCCCAATTGAACTCCTGGGAAGAACAGGTTGGCGGTACAGGTATGAAGGATGAGGATGACCCACCTAACCAAGGGTAGAAGCCCATTCCCTGGGATTCTGAATTAACCATGAGCTATTATGATAGCAACTTTTCATCCTCCAAAATGAAACTGTAATAATACCATTGTTAAGTATTGAAAAATCTTCAAGTGCACTAAATGTCAAGTTGGCTTTTATTAAAATTTTTATGATTTTTTTCTGTTGATGGATTGCATGACAGTATTCATATTTATTTGTTATATGATTTTTGGTGTCCTGGAATGACATGCTATTATGTTAAATCACAAATGCAGGACACTTCCAAGAGCTTTTCCTGCACTACACTTATTTCAAGGAAAATTCATGAAGCACTGGAGGTCTGGATTGGGACTTGGGGTTCATCAATGTTGGACCAGAATATTCCAGGATCAATTCCAATGTTGGTTCTTCCTCAGAACCTATATTTTCACCAGTCTTACAGAACTAATATTTTCACCAGTCTTACAGAACTAATCACATAAAGGAATTAATTTCTTAATCCATTTCAAGAGAACTGGGTGATATAACAGAAAGAGGAAAATTGGAGCTCTTGACTTATGTACACCCTGCGCCCGTCATGCCACCCCTGGGGATGCATCCAGCAGAAATCCACACTTAGGTCAACTCAAGGACATGTGTCAGAATGTTCCCAGACTCAACACTCATAATAATCCCGTGGAAATACTCCCAATTCCATCAATAACAGAATGGATAGACTATGGCATATTTCTGCCATGAAATAGACAGCAATGAAAAGGAAAGACCTGTCAGAGGCATCAATGTGGATGAACTTCACACACATAATGCTGGGGAAAAGAAGCCTTACATAAAAGAGTATGATTCTGTTTCTGTGAAGTTCAAAATATATGCAAATCTCATCTAGTGTGCTAGCAGTTGAGACAGTGGTTACCTTGAGGAGGGATGTGACTGGCAAGGTCACGCGGTGGCTTCGAGGATGCTGGTACTATTCCATTTTTTGATGTGGAGCAAGGTTATTTGATGTGGTCACAAAAATTCATTGAGTTATACAAATATGATTTATGCACATTTCTGTATATGTGTGATACTTCACTCAAACGTTCAAGAAAAAGATCAGGGTTCAATTCCCAGCTCTGCCACTCACTGTGTGACTTTGGGGAGACACTTTATGCTATAGCTTCTTGATCAGATAAATCAGCATAATACAAACCCTTTTATAGGGATGTTGTGAAAATGTAAGAGGTTACATATAAAACATCCAGCCATGAACCTGATACATGGTAACTGCTTGATATATAGTTATTCATGATTTAAAAGCTTCAAATATGGAAATTATTAAATATACACAGAACAAAAGAGAATGGTATAATATATAATAGTTATAACCAACTCCCATGCACCCATCAACCAGCTTCAATCCTACCTAATAATAGACAAATATGCAAATTGACCATACCTTCAACACACCCACAAGCCACACCCACCAGCCACACCCACCACCCAATCAGAGCGCACATGCAAATTAACCCAAACCAAGATGGCTACAGCCACAGAGGGCAAGGTTTCCTAGGTAACAGAGGAAGCCAAACTTTCCACCTGCCCTTGCCAGGCCTAAGCCTCCACTCAAGCTACAAAGTTTCAATTATAGAAGGTAAACAAATTCAAACAAATGGCGGCAGAACAGAGCGTGAGAGTAAGCCAGGGTTGCCGCTGGCAACAGGGAAGCAAAGCTTTCCGCACACCCTGGCCAGGCCCACCCGCTTATGGCAACAAAGTTTCAATTATAACCCCAACAGAAATGGCTGCTGGCCTCAGAGGGAGCCCCAGGCTTGGCTCTGCTCCAGGCTACAAAGTTTCAATTGTAGAAGGAAAATAAATTCCAGATACCAGGGCCTCCGCTTGCGTTGCCAGGGGGCGTGGCCGGCCTGCAAATCACCACAGGCCCCTCACTCAGGCTGCCCCACACCCCAAGGGAACCCCCACCTGATCCGGGACACACTTCAGGGCAAACCAGCTGGCCCCCACCCCTGTACCAGGCCTCTATCCTATCTAATAAAAGAGTAATATACAGATTGATCATCACTGCAACACACAATATAGCTGCCCCCATGTGGTCAAAGATCCTGCCCCCATGTGGACACAAGATGGCCACCACAAGATGGCCAGCAGGAGAGGGCAGTTGGGAGGCACCCGGCCTGCAATGGAGGGCAGTTGAGAAGGACCAGGCCTGCAAGGGAGGGCAGTTGGAGGTGATCAACCCTACAGGAGAGGGCAGTTAGGGGTGACCAGGCCGGCAGAGGAAGGAAGTTGGGGGCAAACAGGCTGGCAGCAGAGTGGTTAGGGGGTGATCAGGCTGGCAGGCAGAAGCGGTTAGGGGTAATCAGGAAGGCAGGCAGGCAAGCAGTTGGTAGCCAGCAGTCCTGGATTGTGAGAGGGATGTCCCATATTGGAGAGGGTACAGGCTGGGCTGAGGGACAACCCCCCTCCATGCACGAATTTTGTGCACCGGGCCTCTAGTAATTAATAATTATCAACCTATGGATAATCTTGTTTTATCTAAATCTATCTCAACAACTAAAAGAAAGGTACATTTTAAAGTATATATTTATATGTTTAAAGTATATAATAGTTCAGCTTGCATCTCTAAGAAATAGCTCTTTTAAAAAAACATAATCGTAATACCATTATTGTTAACTATGGCTGCTACCTATCAAGTTTCACTGATCACTTTTCAAATGTCTTTTTATAACTGGTTTGCTCAAAACAAGATCCAAACAAATATGTGTATATTATTTTATTCTTTTTTAAAAATATTTTTTTATTGATTTCAGAGAGGAAGGGAGAGGAAGAGAGAGATTGAAACATCAATGATGAGGGAGAATCATGGATAGGCTGCCTCCTGCACACCCCCTACTGGGGATCAAGCCTGCAACCTGGGCATGTGCCCTAACTAGGAATCGAACCATGATTCATAGGTCGACACTCAACCACTGAGCCATGCCAGCCGGGCTGTATTATTTTATTCTTAATTCATTTAGTCTCTTAACAAATCACAAGGGCAATGGACAGCGAGGCTGACATCTACTCACCAATGACAGAACCCTTTGTGGAGAAGGAAAAGAATGTTGCTTAAAGGCTCCTGCAAACCCCACACCTAACACAGCAACCCGGTTGCTGTCCACAGCACTCTTCTGAACTCTTCAGAACCACGGATGGCTGCTGTCACTGTCAAATTAGATCTAACACAAAAGAGGGCAGGCCCTTTGCCACAGACTCAATACAAATGGGAGAGCTACTATTGGCACACACCAGACAGAAGAAATCCTGTACAGGGCATTTTCTAGAAGACAGGCAGGTGTTGTGCACTGGTCTCAGCCCTTCAGATGATACAAGTGTTCCGAACTTGCCCAAATGAAGGTGAAAGCTTCACTTTGCATGTTTCCCATCTGTTTTTCATTTTCATCCTTGTTGTGTTAGCTTGCACCCAGGAAGCTGATTTCTGAGTCTGAATAGAGGCAGGATCATGTGCCCAAGCAGTGTGCTACCTTGTGCCAAGCCCTTAAAAAAGCATATTGTCTCTTGGACTGCAGGGCATCTTACTGCATTTTCTTAAACAATCAGCTAGTGGTTCTATCTCCTCCACCCAGATCCTGAATGCCCCGAGAGAAGGGTCCTCGTTGTATTCATCTGTGGGTTCCCCATACCAGCATAGCACTGGCACACAGTAGGCCCTAAAACAAATCTGTGGGGAAAATTATTGAACAAGAGTCAGAAGAGCCTGTGGATTGTGAGATGGAAGTCTGCAGTTTGGCCTCTGACCATTGGGGTGACCTCAGGCAAGGCACTAAGTTCTGGGGGCTTCCAGTAATTTCTAGGGTCTCTTCCCAGGGTCTTAAAAAAAAGACTCCCCAATTCTAGAATGTATTTACTTAAGTCTCTTCTGTGTTGATCCATCTATTCATTTACATCTAAAGACTAACAGCTGGGCACAGCACCAATGCCTCTCAGAACACTCCATAGCAACTCAACTTTTTGCCAGATGTCCTATGCCTTCTGTACCTCTTGTGGTCCCCACCCCACATCACAGCAGCAACAATCCCACACAGAGTGGCCAGAAGGAACCCCACACCTAACAAACCCAATGGTATGCTGTGTGCTAGATGTGGTTCAACTAAGTCATGCTGGAAGCTGGAGCCAGAAGGCACTAAGAAGGCTTCTCTTTCCCCTTAGTCCACGTCTGACTCTGCTGTGAACAGAGTGACCATTATTAGGGGTGGGGAAAGGTGCTGTGTTTCAGGAGGTGAGCACAGGTAAGGCCAGCCCACTGAAAACCTACCAAGTGGTGAAATTCACCTTGGTACTTGCTCTTCTCTCTCCTGCCATCCACCTCAGACCCCTGTGTACTAACCTATTCTAGAAGAAAAATGCTCTGGCTCTTAGCTTGTTGACAATTCATCTCCTAAAAGTGTTAGCTGATGACTTCTTTGAGGCTTAAATTATAACCCAAATGGGTACTGGGAGAATGGAAGGGAGGTGTTGAGTTATATTTATTCTGTTCTTTGTTACTCATTGAAATTAAAGAAACAGCTGGGATTGTTTCCTAATTTTAAAAAATTATCTTATTGCATACCACTGCCACTAATATAAGCTCATGGTACAAAAACAAAAATATAGATTGGAATAAAGAAGAAAACTAAACTTACCATATTCTATAGGCTTTTTACATGATAGAGCCTAAACTTTTTTCATATATATAGTGAGTTTATTTTTATTTTTTCTTCTTCTTCTTTTAATCCTCACCTGAGGACATGCTTAGAGAGAGGAAGAGGCAGGGAGGAGAGAGAAACATCAACTGTTTGCCTTCTGCATGTGCTCTGACTGGGGATCGAACCTGCAACCTTGTGGTGCACAGGACAACACTCAACCAACTAAGCCACTCTCGCACAATGAGTATGTTTCTTATGTGTTCATAATCATACTTCTCATAGTTTTATGAAATTCTATTTTTAATGGAATACAAATCCATTTTTTCCTTTCCTTCCCATCCCTTTCTTTTCTATGTCATTCCATTCCCTCATCCCACGCCATTCCATTCCTTTCCCTTTTATTCTAATTCTAATGAAATAAAATACAAATGATTTTTTATGTGGTTGCATACTTAATTTACTGAAGTGGGGACCTGTATTTTGACAGGGAATTCTTAATAATAATAGAAAGTTTCCAAGATACAAGGGAATTAATGTTTTGTGGTAAGCCCAAATGGTTAAGGCAGAGTCTTTCCCAGCCCACCTTCCAACCTCCAGGCAGAGAGGCCTCTTTCCCGCTGACCCTCTCAGATGGCCATTCATGTGACCGGTCAGTGTACAAACCCAGGGGCTGGCAAAGGCAGGTTTGGGAAAACATTGGAACTTGAAGTCAGAAAAATGGTTTCAAATCCCAACTCTGTCTCTTACTAGCTCATGGGCAAGTCACTTAACCTTTCCATTTTCAGATTTCTCATTAATTAGCAAAGCACAAATACACAGTCAAATTAATTAGTGAGGCAGTAATACACTGGGTGGAATAGGGAAGGAACCAGCTAATGTGGTAAAAAATACTTTGTAAGGATTCAAAGGTAATCTAATGATTCAGAAAGCTCCTCCACATCACACCTTGGCAGGTGGATCCTCACTGCAGCCACATTCTAGAAGGCTCTCTCAGTAGCACTTTTTGAAAATTGTCAGTTTCTCAGTGTTGGGACATCTCCCAGCTCAGAGGCTGTCACAATCAGCCCATCTATCCCCTCTCTATAGGATCAACTTCCAAGGAGCATTTTAAATGCTCCCATATTCACACCTAAAGGAGATGGCTGGACCAGCGAGGCCAGCCCAGAGATGCCGAGTTGCACACATTGTTAGCATCCACAAAGCAGAGCTCCGTTTCCCCTGCATCCCAAATTCCACTGTACCAACAACACAGTGTCTGTATGGCCCAGTCATACACTCTGGCTCTGCAGGCCTGGCTGTCCTCAGAGGGGAGTCAAGGCCATCCTCAGAGAGGCCCACGTGGAGCTTTGGCCCAAGAGCTGCACAACTCAGGAAAAGTTCTCTACCCCTGACTGGGGCAGGGATCAGCTGACTGGCCAACAGAGGTGGAGCACCGTGCTTCTCTCGGCCTCAGTTTCCTCAACCGGAACATGGGATTCATCCTGATGAGTGACAGGATTCCTTCTTGCCCAAATCATCACAAACCTCTATGTTCTTATTCATTAAGTTCTGCTCAGTGCCCAGCACAGTGTCTGTAATAACATACATTCTTAGTAATATTTCTGAATGAACAAGCAATGAATAAATGAATGGAAACTCTGTGCCTGCCATGAATACAAATACAACAGTTGAAGAATTCCACTCTAACTCATCACATGGTGTCAAACCAAGATGAAAACTGCTGAAGCCCTATCTGGCTCGCATGGTCTGACATGCATGGAGGCAGCCCTCAGGGCAGCAGGATGAAGTGCAGTGAATTGCAACTGTTCTTGAACACCAAGGACAGAAGGCTGCCCTATCCGGAGCCAGAAAGCATTGCACTGGGGCCTGGAGAAGGTGGTTTTCAGACAGGTATGCATCTATGCTTCTGGAGATCTTTCCACATTTCCATGTCTCATACCTCTGATACCCAGTGACACACCACTAGTCAAAAGCCAAATGTCCCAAGATCCAGGATTAGTCATCCAGAGAATCTGGAAGGCACCCCATCTGATCTGGCATCAGCTGGCACCCTGACTCTCTACAGCTTCCATGAACCCTTGGCAATGTCTCACTCTCCCTCCCGCCCGCCCCCCTCATTGGGCCTATGAAGTCAGCAGTGTTCGGGCAATACAGAGTAGCTAGGCAGCGACTCCCTCCCTCTTCCCACTTCTCTCTGTCTCCATTTTGCCCCAACCCCAACCCTTGGAACACTGGCTTTCCAGTAAAACAAGACACTAAATCACATTTTAAGTATGTTCATAAATCTTTCTAGAGAGCAATATGTAGCAAAACTTTAAAACTTGCAGACACTTTGCCCTTGTATTAGGAGATAATTTGACAAGTGCATAAGTGCTTATGTACATACATGTTCCTTAGTCTTGTTTATAAAAGAAAAATCGGAAACAACCTAAATGTCCATTAATAATGATTTATCAGTTGAATACATTATGATTTGCTGATGAATGAAATTCTACACATCATAAAAATGATAATGCACAAATATATCACAAATGATGTCCAGAAGACATTATGGCCTGAATAAAATAGTTTATGTGATATTGCCCATACATGTAAATATATCCAGATTAATGTCTCTATTATACATAGAGAGATGACAGGAAGGATCCTCACAGAAATGTTAACTTATTACATAAATTTTGAGATTTGGAGTAAATTTCTTTTTATTTCTTTGCTTTGCTTTCGTTCCAGTTGAAACTCTTCGCAGAACATGTTCTTTTTTAGTATTAGTGAAATCATTATTATCACTTTGCAGTTAAAAAAAAGAATTAAACTGGAAACCTTGGAAGGGAAAAAGGGTAAAGGTCTCTCCAAATTGTTAAAATGAATTTCTAAGGGTTTAGCACTTGTCATGCTCATCCTTCTCACAACTGAGTACATACAAAGTGCTTAGCATGTGTGGACCAGTTCTCCCAAGTGCTTTCCCTTCTAGCTGCCAGGCAATCAATCTGGAGCAGAATGGGAGTTCTACAAACCCCCATGCTTGTATGAGCCCTGTGAGTTTGGAAATGGAGGCAAAGCACTTGACCTACCGTCAGCTGTAACGTTCATTTACCAGGGCCCATGTATATCCTTAGCAGGTGCAGTTGATGAACATTCCAACAATTACTATTAAATAAGACTTCTCTCAGTTTTCAATACAGACCTGCACCTCCCTCCCTCTTCCCACTTCAAACTGCAGGAGAACATTAGAAACCCAATCCTTACAGAATGTCAGAGTTAGACTTAGAGACCATCCAGTCCAATGTCCTCATTTTATGGATGGGATACACATTGTAGAGAAAATAATTCCAGTTGGATTTTGACAGATATTGGACAGTGACAGGATTAGAGCCAAGGTCTGGTCCTGTGCTCTCTGCCTTCCTCACAGCCATGCCTTTGTGTGGGGCTCATAGTTTCTTTGGCTTGGCTGATTGTAATAGTCATCTAGCAGGTTTTTCCTCCCCTCGTCTCCTCCATGCTGAAGCTCACTCCACCCGGCACCAGAGGATCTCCATAAACAGTGATCGGACCATGCCCTTCCTCTGAATGAATCTCCAACTGTTCCTCACTGCCTTCCCGACAAAGAGCAGGCTCCTCTGCATGTCACACAGTCTCTTCAAGATCTGGCCCTCCCCGAAGTCCCACAGCAAGCATGTGGACAAGCTGGGACTGTGTCTGGATCCTGGAATGGTCTCATGTGCCATGCTGATTTTCTAGGCGAGCCTAAGCAAACGTGGCAATCACACTCCTCCAGGCCCAGGCTTCCCTAAAAGATGCCAGGCAGCAGCACAGGCTGGGAGTGAGGAGCTCATCTCTAGAGCAGTTCACCTGAGCTGCCAAAGGTAATTTTTTTAAAAACAAATCTTGAATCCTTTGGTGAAGAGTATCTCAAGCCAAGGAGCTGACACACTAGTAGGCCCCTCCCCCTCCCCCTCCTTTGTTCTTCTCTTTGAGCTGGGTCCACTGGAGGAGCATTGTAAGGTGCCCCTGCTGGGTCTACAAGGTCCCTTTTTGGTTCAATTAATGAGCCATAAATAACCCAATGAAGGTGTCAACAAAGAGGGTAATTTATCATACCTTGTCAGGAGAGCCAGCCTTGTGAGGCAAACGCTCATTCACCGTCTGGTGCAACATGTTAAGATTTATTCCTGGCCAGGTCCCTCCTCCACCAGGCCCCCCCCCCCTCCCCCAAACCAAAATTTATCTTCCACAGGAATCCTCACAGGTGTGCTGCTTTGACAAATAAGCTATGAAGTCTAGTATTCATCACTGGCTGGTCTTTGTTGGGATGAAGGCAGCAGGAAATAAATTTATTTTAGGGGGAAGGTACTTGTGATTCAAACATGCTCAAGGGGATCAGCGAGTTTATTTCCATCTTCCTGGTTCTGAAAGAGGAAAGGGGGCAGATAATGCCAGGACAGCCTCTTTCTTCATTATTTACTACTTGGTGGGAGAACAGCCAGTACTTTACTGAGATGGTGCCCTTAGTTGCCAGTCCGCAGGCTCCCGTTGCAACTCTTGGACATGTCGGGCTAGGAAACCTTATACTGGAGTGGGAAAGTGCTATAAGACATCTCAGATGCTCAGGACTGCTGTACCCGGAGGTTTTCCAGCTTTGCTACTCAACTTCTGGCATCCCTTGGAGTGCTGATCCTGAAATGCGAGTTTGTGCAAGGGTCTTCTGGGGGTGCTTGTTAAAATACAGATTCCCAGCTTTTCCCACCCTCTAAGAGCAGCGGTTCTCAACCTGTGGGTCGCGACCCTTTTGGGGGTCGAACGACCCTTTCACAGGGGTCGCCTAAGACCATTGGAAAACACAGATATTTACATTATGATTCATAACAGTAGCAAAATTACAGTTACGAAGTAGCAACGAAAATAATTTTATGGTTGGGGGTCACCACAACATGAGGAACTGTATTAAAGGGTCACGGCATTAGGAAGGTTGAGAATCACTGCTCTAGAGATTTGGATTCAGGAGGGAACAACCAGGAATTTGTGTTTTGACAAGATCTCCTTTCCCTTTGCTTTTGAATAATTCAGATACATACGATTTGTGGCACACAGTTTAAATCAAGAAAATCCACTTAGTGGCCCTGGCTGGGTAGCTCAGTTGGTTGGAGTGTTGTCCCTATACTCCAAGGTTGTGGATTCGATCCTGAGTCAGGTCACATAGAAGAATCAACAAATGAATGCATAAATAACACCAAATCGATGTTTCTCTCTTTCTTTACCTCCATCCTTCCCTCCCCCCTCTCAAAAATCAATTAAAATAAAAGCCACTTGGTGTCTACAGTGCCATCCATTTGAACATTCTGTGATGATGGACATACTCTATATCAGCGCTGACACTGTAGCCAGCAGTCACTTGTGGCTATCAAACACTTGAAATGTGGTTAGTGTGAGACAGGAGCTGAATTTCTTACTTTTACTTCATTTTAATTCATTGAAATTTAAGCTGTCACATGTGGTCAGTGGCTTCCATGTTCGACAGCCCAGCTCTAACCCATCACTCTGCCTACTTGAATTCTGGAGAGCATGTGCAAACGGAAAGACTCAATGTGCACAGGAGACCCGATATTCCGGTCTCCTCCCACTCCCCCATATTCTGCCAGCCAATGAATACTGCAACCCCTGGGGTGTGCCCTTTTAGTCACTGGTGAGCAGGAGGCAGGAAGCTATGCATATCCTTCCGCCTCTACTCCAAAGGTTTATGTAAGTGAAGAGACAGAGAGCTCCAACTTCTTAAGCACCGTCTGTGGGCTATGAGGGACTGGCTTGAGAGGAAGATACATCCTGGTCCCTGAGACTAGGTCCCTTCCTTCCCAATCAGGGAGAGGAGATAAGCACACAAGTGACCCAGCACCAGATGGCACGGCGTGATAAATGCTCTGAGAGAACCCTGGGTTCTCTAACAGAGAACACCTACAGAAGCAGGGGCCAGGAATCTGGCCTCCCCTTGCTAATGCCCTGAGACATTAGACATAAGACATTGCTTCCCCGCTTTGGAATTAACAGTGCCCAACTCACTGAGAGAACTGAGACTTCTACATTCCTTACTTAGGAATCTGAAGGTAGATTCCCCACCGTGTCAGCCATGGTGAAATGGGACCCACCTCCGTGGTCACATGTGCATGTGTGGCTGTCATCACCTGTTCCCTGCTAGCCTGTAGAGGCTGAGATCCATGAGGAGCCATCAGGGATTGTTCACTTGGGAGCCCCAGGGCCTAGTCCGGGGATGACAGGGGTAGGGTGCAACCAGCCTGGACTACAAGGAAATGGCCTCACATTTGCCCAGGTGAGGCCCCAAGGTCTCGCTTACAGCTGAGAGTCAGATGAGCAAGTGTCCCTGAAAACAGAAGTGGTCTGTTCTCTGATGGCTAAAGGATATGAGTGCTTCCCCTATACAGAGTAGAAAGAGGGACATACTCCATACATATGTATTTTAAAGGGTAGGGCGAAAGCCATATGGAAGGGTGATTGGTCAAGGATCTGAGGATGAACTCCTCTTCTGTGAAGAAACTTCACCTGGACATCCCTCCTGCTCAAGCTCTTTTCCTGACTCTTTCTTCTGACTCAAGGGAGGCAGAACCTGGCTCATAGCTACAGGGGAAGGAGAAGCTCCAGCTTCCAGAGATCTAGCCCTGCCAATTTCCCAGAGTCCTGGAGTCTTTCAAGTCTCAACACTCGATTATTCTTTTTTTTTTTTTTTTTTTTTCATCTGGAGGCCTTATTTTGCCTCCAGAAAACAGGCACTGGTATCAAAAGTTGTGTGTTTGATGCCAAGACTTAATGTTCTCATGCGAGCGCCTTGCACAGGGCCAAATGTGCCTCCCTCTACACACACACACACACACACACACACACACACAGGTCGATGGAAGAAGTCCTTACAGGTTACAGGCCTCTGTGGGTTCCTCTGAACCAAACGGAAGGGCGGGCAAAAAAGGGATTTGGAATGGCAAACATCTCAGCCCTCTCCCCAAGCTATTCTGCTTAGGATAATAATAGCTTAGTTCCAAAGAGTTGGCTGAGTTCTCTAGCTATATACTCATTTGATCAACAGTAGCTCAATGTTAGGAGCCATGTTAAGACACTGCATTAGCTTGGAACTCAGCTAAACGTAAACCAGTGACTTTCAACTGTTTTCATTTCATGGCATACAAGCTAATTACTAAAATTCTGTGGCACACCAAGAAATAAGTTTTTTGCCAATATTACAAAAAATAGGTATACTTTTGATTCATTCACATTGGATGGCTATTGTTGTGTTGGCTATTGCTTTTTTTTTAATTTATTTTTTATTTTTTTTTTACAATCTGAGGGAAAATACTCCAGGGCCCCTGACTATTCAAATATTGCGTGTTTTCAAAATTCTTGTGGCACACTGGTTAAAAATTGCTGATATAAACTAAATGCTGGAAATTAGGGTCTGGAGTTTATCAATGAGACCTCTTCTAATCATGAGTTCTAAAAGAAATCTCTAGAAAACTATTGAATCAAGAGATGTTTCCCAAAAATTTTTTTTCAACAGTGGGGGTAGAGAGGCAACTTCTATTTGGAATAACACAGCAGTGCCACGTTCTTTGAATTCACCCTGAAAAACAAACCATGGTATCTCTGAGTGGAAAGATGTCATGGTGTTTGAAACTTCAAAGATTACTATGAGGGAATCAGGGAGACCCAAGAAGGCAAAGTTGGTTGAGAGGCAGCAGATCAAGATGAAAAAATGGAGGTGCCATGAGCAGACTTGGCATTAATTCCACTCCCACCAAGATCCTCAAGCAAGCGGTTGCAGGGGAAGGCAGGTTCTTTTCTCCTCTTTATTTTATTATATTTTCCCGTCACCATTTATCTTCCATGTACTCTCTTCCACACACCCCCTCCCCGTCACCACACTGTTGTCAATGTCCATGAGTTCTTTCTCCTTTTGTTTCCTTTTTTTCTCAATCCCTTCTCCCTCACCCCCACCCCCAGGTTGTTGTCAACCCTGGGACATTCTGGACCTTCCTAAAGAGAAACCATTAGGAACCACCAATTCATTCAAGTTGCGACTGTTCATTAATAGTTATGGAAACTGAGGCCTTCTTAAGATCAAATAGCTAGCAGGTAACTAAAAAAAGTTTCATCTGTTTATCTGTTACTGCCAAGTGCCAAGTTTCTCTATGCAGAGCAAGGAAATGATTTCCATGCAACAGCTTGAGATGTGCAATTTTACATTTGCCTGAAGCGATGGCACGGTGACTGCATGGCTCCCTTCAGATCTTGAATGCTACCAACCATTGGTGGGGTGGGTAACTGGTTGGGAAGCCTCCCAGGAAACCACAGCTCCTGCAAATGACTCAGTAGGTGGTTCCGACTCCTCTGAGTCAGAACCAAGCCCAAGTCCTAGCCTGTGCCAAGGCTCTGTGCCATTCTTGAGATGCTCTGGGCTTGGCTGGCGTGGGATACTGAGGACCTCTGGCGTTCATCTATAAAGGGAGAACCACTCTTTCTGACGGGAGACCAAGATGTTTGGAGCAGAAAAGTAGATGACATCACTCAGGGCTCTCTCTCTTGCCTCCTAAGCCCTAGAGAGTTTTGATGACTTTCTATATCAAGAGACCATCAATTTAAAGGCTCACTCTTCCTTACCAGGAGCTTCTTAGTTGCCTCCCACAGTCATGAAGCTGGGGACAGAGAGTTAGCTCTAGCTTTGATTCTGCTGTTTCCAAGGGCTGGGACCCTGAGCAAGTCTCTTCTCAGTAGCCTAAAGCCCTCCCCATCCCAATTCCATTTTCAGCCCATTTATTCTCTGGTGCCATGACCATCATACTGATCTCCTAACCTAGATTCTCCATGGGCTCCCCAGCCTATGGAATCATATCCAAACTCCTTAGCCTGGTATTCAAATCCCAATCTATCCTTCAAGACTCATCTTCCTCCATTACTCTATTTGTGTGTTCTGGGCAGACTTAACAACCACTCACTCTTACCTGGAGCATGTGTGCTTCCCATCCCCCAGGCTTTCTCAGGTCCCATTACTTGAGATGCCTTCTCTCTGTCTCTTGAAATTCTGCCCACCCTTCAAGACCCAGATCAAATGCTACCACCTCCTCCATCCAACACCCCCAGACCATCTCTTAGGAAGTCCCTTTGATCTCTTGAACTACACTTCACTGGTGCCTTCCTATTGACCCACAGCACCCTGTTCTGAACTTCCAGCATTTGTGTGGATGATGTATCTCTCCTTAAAGATGGCATACTCCTTAAAGAACAGTGGGAGGTGAGGGGAGTATCTTATTCCTGTTTTATTTCCCATCGTATCAGTTTACACAAGTTAGTACTAATGAACAAATGACTGAATTCACAAAAATCTAGATGGGCGTTCTAAAATTATCTACAGCTGTGGTATTTCATTCCAGAGGTGGCTGCTATTGGCAGTAAAAACCTGCCTGGCCACAAGCTTTCCTCTGGGAAAGGATAGAAGCACTTGGTGCAATCCATGCTGATGCCCATGCAATATCTTGGGTGTGCGCACAGACTCCTACGAACTAGCCGCAGGATCTGCTCTGAAAGGGACCAGAGCGCCTGGCCTCCCTCGTTTCTCAGTGTGATGAGGGGTCTTGCAGCTGACAGTCTTTCTGGTCAAGAAACACCTTCTTAGCATAGCACCACTGCAGCTTACACCATATGCATCAACAGGGGTTGGCCACCATTCCCTCTGGGCAGCAAGCCAGCAGGAGCTTTGAGGGTTGGTTTTTGCTGTGCTCAACAGGTGGCCCTGATCTACATTAACGAGGCTTCTGCTTCTGTGTGTCCAGCTAGCAAGGAGATTGCCACCTGGCCTGCCTAGTGTGGAGAACCTCCCCAAAGCTGCGTGCCTGCCCCATGGCGTCCAAAGGGGTGAAGAGGAAGACTTTCTAAAAGCTCTCCTTCCCACTTCCCGCTTTTCCTCAAGAGACTAGCCCAGTGTCCTCAGACTTTAGCAAGCATCAAGAGGGTTTGTTAGAACACAGATTGCTGGGTCTGTACCCCAGAGTCTCTGACTCAGTAGCTCTGGGATAGGGCCCAAGGACGTGCATTTCTAATGAGTTCCTAGGTGATGCTAGCCTGGGGCCACACTGTGAGAACAACTGCCCGAGGCTACCCCAAGAAAGGCAAGGGAAAGAAGCCATCAGAGGTTGGACAAAAGATACCTGACTGTCTCCCTGCCTCCAGGTTCTGCTCTCTTAAGATCCTCCCCAACTCTGTCACAGAAATCACCTTTCAGAAGCATGGATCTGCCTGTGCCATTGACTCCTCTTTGTCTATAAAATAAAACTTGAACTCCATAGCCAAGCTCAAATTGACCAAGCCCTGTGTACCAGGCTCTGTACTAAACCTTTTACACATATTAACTTATTTAATCTATATAATTATATGCAGTAGATATTATTATTATCCCCACTTTGGAAATAATGCATCCCAGAGTGAGCCCTCAGGAAATATTTTCTGAATGAATGGATAAAAGGACCTCATAAGCATTTATACCATGCACTACAGAAGGCTGTTCTCATGCCAAGGGAAGCCATCAAAAAGTGAAGAATTGGCTTGCCAACAAGTTATTTGTTCCTGTGCTACACCAAATAACCCGTTTGCCTGCAATTGGCTAGGTATTCTGGCTTTGTGTAGACATTTCCTCGCTGGGAGCAAAGCCAGAGTTAATTCCTCACAAAGGGTTGTTTAATACTAACCAGAAACTGGACAAGAGCAGAGAGGAACACAGTGATCCCATGCAATCTGAGGAAAATGGACTGCTCGGGCTCGTGGCATTCACAATGCCAACAGGGGCCCTTGGTGTAGGCTGAGGTTTCTTAATTTTTATTACAAAAATAGAACATGAATATGTCTCTCCTAATTATCACCACCAAATGCACCAGCAAAACATCTATGGCTGAATATTACTCTAATGCAACACTAATGTTCACATTGGAACAGAAAACCAGGTCATCTTTGAAAGCCTATAAATGGACAGCCCTCTCTGTCTATTACTTATTTATGTTTCCCGCCTTTTGCTTAACCAGCCTTGAGGCCCAAATAGAGAAAACACACCATACATAAAGCTACCAGTACAAATAAATAAAACATCAGGCTCAAACTGGTAGCTTCTGCTTTCATTGCTTTGGGGGTGGGGTGGTCTTTACCAAGATGATGCACAGATGATCAGCAAAAGGCGACCCTTTGAGACAGGGCAGGCAGGTCATTCCTAAGATTTGTGCTTTTCTCAAGATACTTAGCTTTGCCCTTTCTGGAGAATATTTTTATCAGCTGTTGATGGAAGACAAGAATTACAGAGTGAGTATGAACCCAAAACTCTGAGTTGGGTAAGCTGAAATTGACTTTGAATTCATCACCAACTAAAGTTTCTGGGTCACTCCCAAGGGCTTCCCCATGTGGCCTGCCCTGCAATTAATGAGCCTCAGGATTCACCAGGATAATACTAGCCACAGGGAAGTCTCCACATGACAGAAGTCATCAGAGTCCCCATGCAAAGTTCCAGCAGAAAGACAACCACACCAGGTTCAAGCCTTACTGATGTCCTACGGTCCAGTGAGGAGCCCTTCTGGGTAAAGGGAAGACCTATCTCTGAGAGCAACATCACTTGCCTCACTCCTTACAGTTTCCCTTCTGGCTGATCATAACAGCCCTCTCTTAGCTGGAACAATCTAGGTTACTCTCCCCCAGATCTCAGCTTAGCCTGGTGCTTGGCAACCTGTGAAGTGGCTCTGCTGGAGAGATCTGGTGTGATTAGCAGCACAGAAACAGCCAGGATGGAGAGGCAGAGGGCATCCTTACAGACCTGTCAGGCCCTCAACCTCTTTAGCTACAAAAGTGAGAACACCTGCCTCACTATCTTCCCCACCACCATCACTACCATCCAGGATCTCAAATGCAGATCACAATGCTCTATCCATCCCTAAGAGCAATGTGGAATAACCAATGCAGATCACTGCGCCTTAGCAACATGTGCTGCCCTTGACCATGTGGTGACAATGATAAAAAAAACAAACCCTTGTCCTCTATGCATCCTCTTTGTCTTGTGCAGAGAATTAAATCTCTCTTAGTTAGAAAAATGAATAGTTTATACTGTTGAAATGTGTAAGACAGGCATTTTGATGGGGCAAGGGAAGATGATAGAAATCTCCAGATACCAAGGACTCTGTAAAACCACTTCAACAGATACAAAGCTCTGTGTTGAATAAGGGTATGATAATCAGATAGGAGTAGGATTAGATCTTATGCTCTAGAAAGGGAGGGGTGTATGTCTGGTATTTTTTATCTAGTGATAATAATTGCAAACGTTTAGTTAATATGTACCAAGCACTGTAAGTAGTGCTTTATGTTTGATCACAGAATAAAACAAGAACAAACCAAGGCACATAGCTGGCAAATGGCAAGGCTGGAATTTGAACCCAAGAGGTCAGACTGGAACTTAGCCCGCCCCCCTCTGCTGCACAGCCTTTTTCCGGAGGACTCAGAAGACTGTGAGGCCCAGCATAGGCACTCTGTGAATGCTTCTAGGCAGTCCACACTGAACTTGAACATGGTAGTTGCTCAAGAGTATTTCCTTTGAGTGATTATTATTGTTCACTTCTTAAGGTTTTTATCTTGGTGAGAAAAGACTCACCCTCATCCAGTTGGAAAGCCAAGCCCTTCCCATCTTGGGACATCCTGCCTCATTAAATCCAGAAGATATCAAGCAGCACAGGAAAAGCTTGTCACAGATTTCCTGAAACTGGGTGTGACTATTTGGTTGAAAACCTTGATAATTCTTTCTTCTGCACATTGGGCAGAAAATGCATGACTGGTCCTTAAAGTCCAGTCTCATTGGTGATTCCTCCAATTCCCTGAACTCCAACTGGGGTCTTCATAATACAACAGAGTCTGGTACCACCATGCACAGCAAGGTGTACCCAAGATAGTTCTCAACCAGAGAGTTTTAAACTACAACTCCTGGGTTCAAGTCTGGGCTCCAACCTGTGTTACTATTTACATGACCTTGAGCATATCCTTAAGTCACTCTGACCATCTGTGATGTTAGCCATCAAGTGAGGAGATATTTGCAATAATGCGATATAAATCCAAACACGTCGGAGCCTTATAGTTAGGGTCAATGAAAACACCATACATGAAAATATCTATACATAACAAAGACAGCAATGATAAATAACATGCCTTGGTTGCTTATGTGTTAACCCTCCCCCACCCCCCCGCAAGTGGATACTAACATCTCCATTGCAGGTGAAGAAGAGAAACATGAGGCATCGAGAGAGAATTGGAAGAAGCAGAATTTGAGCCCAGGTTTTTCTAGATCATGCATTTTTAGGCAGAGAATTGGTTCTTGGGGGCAAAAACATCTTACCCTTTTTACGTATTAAGCACAGCTATACACACAACACACAAAAAAGACTATAATATGTTTGTGGTACTAAAATTTTAGTGGGAGGGTAACTAAGAAAAACAATATTTAAAAAAAAAGGCTCCCTGGGAAGCAATATTGAAGAAAAATTTGAGAAATACTGGTCAACCTTCACTACCTCATTCCATTTCCCATAATTAATAAAGCCTATTATTACCACGTCATTAGGCTCCTACAATGGAAGGCTGCATGCTGTGTTCAAACACAGAGAAGGTGATGATCACTTTAATTGCTACTGTGGATGGTCTAGCTTAGAGGTCATAAGCAAAGAATTAAAATACTTTGACATTTAAATTCCAAAAAGTAAATCTTCCTGCCAACCAAAACAGAATGTTAATACATCACTAAAGCTATTCATTATATCCCTCAATATCATACATATTGAGATCAATTTATTTAAACTAGAAGAGGAAAAATTCATTTTGATATTTTTATTTTTTTTTTTATTTGTATTATTATTATTATTATTTGTTAATCCTCACCTGAGAATTGATTTTTTTTTTTTAGGGAGAGTGGAAGGAAGGGAGAGAGAAACATTGATGTGAGAGAGACACACCGATTGGTTGCCTCCCTCACCCACCCCAACCAGTGCTAGGGATAGAGCCTGCAACCGAGGTATATCTTTGGAAATAGAACCTGGGACCCTTCAGTCCCCAGGCTGATGCTCTAACCATTGAGCTACCTGCTAGGGCTCATTTTGACATTTTTAATAAAATATTGGAAAAACTAAAAATGGTAATTGAGTGTATTCAGAACATTAGTACAACTCTGCCCAGATTTGCCAGTGGGGACACAGATTGCTCCTTTTCCCTTGGCTATTGGAAAAACTAAAGATTTATGTATAAATTCCAACCAATGTCTGTAGATTAAAAGAAAATGAACTGGCCCATCACCTGCTTCTAAAATGAACCAAGCTTTTTCAAGCAGCATGCTTCCAAACATGTAAAAGCCCCGTGACCAACAATGGCTTGATCAAGTTGATCCATTTTAACTTGAAATAGTGTGTTTTCCTCTTCTCTCTCTCTCTCAGACTTCCTGCCTGGCATCCCAGCTCCTGATATCTCCCCCCTGCCCCCAGGCTTCCCATCCTCCCTTCCCACTTTGCCTGAGCACTCTCTCAGAGACCTCTTGGCATGCCAATCATAGATTTTCTCATTTCATTATATTCAACCAATAGTTGTCCTGCTCTCACAATAAAGCAGGTATTCTTTTAACAGGGTGGTCCTGCCTTGCTCCTCTGAGAGGCCCAGACATCTGGGCCAGCCTCACCCAAAGTCTGTACTGGACGCAAGGGGCTGGAGAGGAGGGACGTGCAGTCATCAGAGATTGCAGTCTGTACAGGCTGCCTTTGAGGTGTTCTTCTGACTGAAGCACGGCAGGGACGCACGTGCTCACTAGTAACGCTGGGCCAGGCTGGTTCTGAGGTAGCTGTGATAATCAATCCAGTTGCCATAGCGGCCGTAAGTGTTCATTTACCACTATGTGACCTGGAGCAATAATATATTATGCCTTTCGCCAGCGGGAGCTGCGCCAGCTGCAGCACGGGGCGGCCGTGTCGGCCATCAGTCACCACTCTCCTTCACAACCTTTTGTTCCCCGCTCATTACGGTGAATTATAACAGGGGGGACAGCACATTTTTCAGGAGAGTCTCTCCTGTTAGGTCTAAGTGCTAACTCATCCCAGGCTGTTCCACATCGGCGGCACTAGCATGGCATAGTATCCCCACCAGGCTTCCCTCTTCCACCTCCTGGACACTTAGAATGGGTGAAAAAAAAAACCAGAGTATGTGTACTTTTCTACAAGGCAAGATAAAAAATCACTCAACTCTATTTACTATAAATATTGGATACTGCATTTTGTTGCACTCTGTCATGTCCCCGAGGGTTTGTTGGGATGGTAAATTACATTATAGCACACTAAATAGGCCATCATGTCAGCTTGGGGCCTTGACATTGCTGCTTCTCTAGGAGTAGATCACTTCCAAAGTCACAAATGGGAAGATCAGGGGTCAACATCTCCACCCCATCAGCAGTTTTTGAAAATGTTTCACTGTAGTAGTGATGGCAAACCATGATCATAAAAATTAGAGCCTGGGCCAAGGTATTAGGTGACTAAAAGAAATCAAGGATAAAACTGTTGGCTAAGATGATTCCTGATAGCCCCAAATGAAAGCAACTCAAATGGCCATCAATGGGGAAAGGATAAACAAATTGTATATCCTGTGTCCTGTATATAATGAGCTATTCCAGCAATCAAAAGAAATGAAGTATTAATGCATGCAACAACATGGATGAAATCTCAAAAACGTTATGCAAGAGAAAGGAGTTGGACACAAACGACTGTACTTTTTCGTGTATACAAAATTCTCGAAAACTAGTGACAGAAGCAGATATGTGGTTGCCAGAGACCAGAGGTGGAGAGAGAGAAGTAAGAACAAATTGAGGCAGGAGAGCTTTTTCAGGGTGAGGAGACTGTTCTGAATATTGATTTTGGTGGTGGTTATATGACCACAAACGATTATTAAAGTTCATCAAACCATACACTTAAAATGGTTGATAATATCTTGATAAATGTAAATGTAGCAAAAAAAAAAAAAAGCCCCCACAAAAACAAAAACAGGCCCCAGAGTCCTAGCCAGTTTGGCTCAGTGTAAAGAGTGTCAGCCTGTGGACTGAAGGGTCCCCGATTTGATTCCGGTCAAGTGCACATGCCTGGGTTGTAGGCTTAATCCCCAGTGTGGGGCATGTGGGAGACAGCCGATCAATGATTCTCTTTCATCGTTGATGTTTCTATCTTTCTCTCTCTCCCTTCCTCTCTGAAATAAATAAATATATATATTTAAAAAAAAAACACACAACAAAAAACAGGCCCCAGACAGCAAAAATTATTGACTAAGGAAAATCATCATTATTTTTCCATGTGATAGAAGCCCCTCCCACAAGACAGAATTGGTGCTGTATAGGAAAATGACTTATACTCATTAAGTAAAAATGAATAAGCCAGCCTTAAGAGCACTAACTTATGGAAACCAAACACTTCATAATCTCTACGGTATGGTGCTAAGCTCCATAGACCACCACTGAGATGGAAAAGTCCTGTCAGTTTCAGTTCATCTTCTGGCAAATTGAAGCTGGGTCTAAAAGCACTAAAATGATGGAGTGAATAATTCACCAGTAGTATGATCTCAGGTGAGTGGTTTCACTTCCCTGGACTAAAGGTTGCTTGTTTTTAAAAGTGAAAGAGTTGGACATGATGGCCGTTAAAGCTTTTCAATGGTACAACTGTGTCATTTTTTGATCTCTCCATATTTAATGATTTGGTATCATATGATTCCATTTAGTTCTTGGGATTCATCCCGAACCCATATCCCTGCTCAATATGGCTGGCCTCAATGTCAGCACTGGTACAATGGGATGAAGGGCACCAAGACAGCGGAGGGATGATTACCAGTGTCACAGGCAACAGTGGACCTTCATGATGAGACACCCCCATGGCTCACTTCCCGACCTGGACACAGTAGCCAGTTTCTATTATGTTCTCACCCAGAGGTGTTCTTGGAAGGTTTCCAGTGACTTATCTGCTTTATTTTTAGTTCCTTCGTGAGTCCTTACTTTGTAGTCCAAGAAAATGTTTAGATCTCAAGTCAAGACATTTTTATATCTCACTTTTTAATGCAATTATGAGTCATTCAGAACATTAGCATCTGTAACCCAAGACCGCCCTCCCTCTCCTCACAGATCAATGTTTTTCATCTCATCAAAGATCCTGGAGGTAAGGAAGGGCTTTAAATGTTTGCCCTTGAAAGACACGAGAACCTGATTCTAGTGACTAGCACTTGCAGTTATTACCAGGAAAATGGTTTTCAAAAGCGGAGCTTTTACCAATTGTCCATCTTTGCATCATCTAGCAGTCCAGTGAGAAGGCAAGTCTATGCAAAAAAACCAGCTAAGTCTACAAGCAAATCCTAAAAGGCTGAATGAAAACTTAATCCATAATATTCTGGGAAGACTCCTGTTAATTTGCTGAAAGCGTTATTTTTCCACTTGATGTTTCTGTCTGAAAACTAAAATACCAGCAAAAGCCACAGTGAATCATAAAAGTAACTATGTATGAAGCCTTTGTAATGGGTAGGTACTCTGTACATGATAGATCTTTCAAACCAGAGAACTGAATGTAGAAACTGAGTCACAGTGAGTTCATGTCACAAGGCCAAGGCCATCCGGCTTGTAAAGAGCAGAGCTGGAATACACACAAATGTCCCACCAAATCCAAAAACCAATGCTCTCCCTCTACAGCTTATTTTCAAATTCAGAGACCAGGCCTCTGTTTACATTTCTATTCACAAGGCTCACTGTGTGTGTGAAGCAACATGTTCTGCGATTATTTGTCCATGGATGAAAAGGTGTGTGATTAGGTCTCTCGTGCCTTGCATTTTACTTCATATTAGCAGCGTAGCCTCAGGCACATGTTCAGGTGAGCAGTGACCTGCAATCATTTCATAAGATTAGCACTTGAAAGAATTCTCCTGTTACCCATGATGCTTAATGTTCAGCTTTTAGAGCGCTGGCTGCATGCAAGTTATCTGCGTATACATACAAGCACATTTGTTTTCTCTTGAACCTGGCTCTCCCCATCCTCCTTCACAACCACTATGTCTTTCACCTTTAGGTTTCTGTGCAAAAGTGATAATAGAGACATACATTGGGATGGGAGTGGGGAGGTCATAGGAAGCTGAGCATAGCCAGAGAGCAAAAGACACAAACACTCACGATTCAAAGACTGGCCCTTGCTGCCCTTACCTATTATGGAACAAACAAGGTTAATAATATTATCAAGCCCACAAAGCCCTGTTAGAGTTGCAATAGCTGCTCACCCAAGGTTGAATTGATTAGATTTTCTGTTCTACACTTGAAGAATGGTTGAATAACAACTTCCTATTGTTAGCATGCACACTCTTTTGTAATTGCTTCACCCAAATCAAGAAAACTAGAGAATGGGTACCTGTACCCATCTTTACTGGCATCATGGTCTAATCTAACCCTAGCAGCTATGCACACCAGCAGCTTATTCTGAGACTTGTCCGTTCAACGAGAGGGTTAGAAAGAAAGGCGACTTTGCTCTGATGTTGTAGGGAAATCCAGACTGCCAAGTTCTGTAGGACATTTTGAAAGTGGACTGCCAGGGTTAGAGTTTAATTTTTCACATTTTAAATTAGCTTAAGAATGTCACTTCTGGTTCTATTCCATCTTGTTCTGGCTCTTGTAGTCACTCTTCTGAGGCGCCCTTGTTCTTTGCCGTAATCAAGGTCATACTTAAAAGAAAATGTTATTTCTTAATCAGGGTTCTGAGGTTGACTGTGTTTTCAGTATGAAGGTTCTGCCACTGTGTCAGAGGACTGGACAAACGAGGGTCAGCCTGAGGGTCTCAGGCCAACCAGGGCTGCACCTGTCCCCCTCTCCAAGTAGCACATCTTTAATTGCAGCTGGCTCTCTTGGGGACTGGGCAAGAGGGACAGTAATGTGAGGACAAATGCATCACTCCTACTCTTTAAACAAAGCATCAAACAGGCCTTTGCTACAGTCTGTGAAAGGAAAACCACACACACACACACACACACACACACACACACACTTACATACACACTCACACACACACACACACACACACACACTCACACTTACACACAGTCACACACTCACACAAGGTCATCAGCTGTCCCAGAAACCCTCTAAAGTGAAGATTTACAATACGGGCTGAACATGAGAAGCACCCAGGGAGCTTTAAAAATTCCCGAGTCCCCGCCCACCCCACTCCCATTCCCCCATTCCCCAGGAATCTGATTCAACTGGTGGGAGATGGGGTGTGGGCATCAGTATTATTTAAAAGCCCCCTGAAGGTTCTCATGTGCTACCAGGGCTGGACCCCCTGCTCTAGACCCAGCCAGCCTCAGTGGATGCTACACTAGGAACTTGGCACAAACCTCTTTAATGAACGCAGTTGCGGGTAAAAATCCCCAAATCCAAGCAAGGCGAGCAGCACGGCCCAGAATTCCTTAATGACACTTCCTGTATTCTCAGAGGGCAGGACACCATTTCCAATGACTGTCCCTGCAGAAGGCTGGAAATATGTTAGCAAAAAGAGCAACACTTAAAACTGCATGCCAGCCCCCATGGCCCAGGATGCCACATGCCCAGTGTGGTCTGAATTCCCCCTGACAGTGACTTGGGTTTAGCAACAGGCGGAGTGTGCAGACACGTCAGAGTTTCCACGGGGCCCACAGCTTGGAGATTTAACAGATGCTAAGGTTTGCAAAATAAACAGAAGGAGGCAACGGCCGAAGCAAACAGCTCACCTGGTTTTAGAATGGGAAAGCCGGGGCCTGGCTGGCAGAAAAGCAGAGGGGAGGAAGGTTGTTTCTGAATACACCTAGCAAGCCCAGCAGCATGGGGCTACAGTGGAGAGACAACCTATAGCACACCCTGTCCCTCCCAACACACTTTCTGAAAATCCAAACTCACGATCACGTAAACCACATATGTCATGAGGGGAAAATGGGGACACTCCTCCCCCCTTTTCAAGGGCAAAAGTAGGCTTACAGTCATTGAGGATGCAAAACGGACGTTATTCTTGTATTACTATTTGTTTATTAGTTATTATACTCTTTATTATTATTAACCTACTTTTGCCCACCCCTGCATGTGTGCCAAGGTGCCTGTTGGGAGAAGCGAGGCAATGCAGGGCTGACATCTCTGGGAACGGAGCAGAACCTGGCTTCTTGCGTGCAGGCGGGTGGTGCCAACTGGCTGGCTATGGGGCTGGCTCACAGCCAGGAGACAGTGCCTGGCCTGCACTCCTGTCAGGGGAAATGTTGTTCTATCGTGGCTGCCGCACAGGAGAAGGTGAGGGGAAGCATGAGGCTCTTCAGGCTACAACAGCCAAGAACAGAGCTCATTAGAAGGGAGAAAGGTTCTCCCTGTTTGGGGAGAAAAACAGCTTTCTCCAAATTCTTTCCATTTAGTCACCTACCTCACCCCCAGCAACACGTACAAAAAGATGTTCCACCAAGAAGTGTGTTTAGATATCAAGGGATACAGTCAAGACTAAATTTGGGAAAAGGAAAAATAATTGGTTCAGGGGAGGGGCATTCCTTTGGCAAAGGAAGGCAACTGCCACAGGTACGTGTGCGGGTCTATTACAGTGCCAGTGACGAGCCCTGAATCATGAGGTCACCTCTCTGTGGGGAAGCCAGGACCATCTAAGTCACCCCACCAGGCAATGGAGCCTGCATTCCATCCATGGGAGAAGCTGGGTCTGCTGCCTGCCTTTCCCCGCAGCTTGTGGTGGTGATGAGTTCCCCCAGCAAGCGGGACGCTTTGACGAATCAGTGCAGCGGGATCCACAGCTGGAGTTCAGGCTGGGCTCACCCTAGGATTAGAGGAGACATGACACTTGGAATGGATTATATGCGGGTGGGATCAAGGAGCTCTGGGAAGAAGATGCATTTCAATGGGAAAGTGGACCAAAGTGCATCTTTTGGAAGAAAATAGAATGAGCCAGGACCGGAGAGAGGGTGATTCTAAGTGGAGCGCAGTGTTCCTCACCCCAACTGTCCTGCGCCTCCTGAGAGAACAGCTGCAATTGCATGGACGAGTAAAAACAAAATGAAACAAAAAAGAGCAATTTCCCCCAAAACGTGGGTGGCACCTAGTGAGCCAACTTGGCTGCTTTGCTGCCTGCAGTCTCCACAGTGGGAGCTGGTACCTAAGTGAGGGTGCTGGCGGGAGTTTCAGTAGTGACGGCACTGCGAACTGAAAGGGCATGGGGTCTCAGTGCTTTGGGGGAGCCTTCTGCGGGCATCAGAAGTGGCATCACTGCTATCCACAGGCGGCAGCACCACTCCCAACCCCATGGCCACCCATGGGAATCTCCGGTGGTAGATGACAGCTTACTTGGATATCAGGTCCAAGCTGCTGTTTTCAGCATCAGCAGCTTCAAAATATGTCACCACCGAGAGCCGCAGGGAACGAGCGTGAAGACAACCAGTCACCGGGGACATGCCCGAGACTCCCAGATTACGTCAAAGATATTTGGGAAGGTAAGGGATTGAAGTTCTTTCCTGAGGGGATGGGAACAAAACTATTTGGAGACCCTATTTTTTTTTTTTTATTCCAGGCAAATATGATCCAAGAAACACAAGCCACAGGTTAAAGAAGAAAAATAAAACTGGGACAGTTTCTCTGCTTTTTCTTGTGATGCAAATGCACGACACCATCCATTTCAAAGAAACGAAATCCATTTTTTCTTTCCACTCCAAAATGCCAACATTTACAAATGAGTTAGAGGAGTCACTTCTGGAAGGCAAAATGCTCTCCGTGGTTCATTTCCTCAGTCACTCAACACATCGTGGCTAAAAATAGATGAAGTTCCAGCGAGTGCTCACCTCTGTCTGGGATAAATAACAACAACGGGAAAAACAACAGTATGCCAGTCATTGTCACATAACCAACCTCATTTCATCTTCATGACTGCACCACGACAAGCACTGTTTATTCCTACCTTCAAGATGGAAAAACTGAGGCTTGGAAACGTTAAGTGGGTTGGCCTAGATCCTAGGCTAGGCAGACGAAGGAACAGACCAGGTCAGGCACTTGAATTTTCCAAGTCTAGCTCCAGGGACTTTTCATCCCCACACTCGTCCCCCACGAGTATACTAACAACTGGCCCTACTCCCTGCTTGCAAGGAGCCATGAGACCCAAACCCATTGAACAATTTGAAAGTAGAACCTGGGTATGTGCCTTCCTGGTTCCAAAGGATGGATGCCAAGGGGATTCCTCAATCCAGGCAGGGAGATACCAGTGAAGGCTGGGTTGTCAGAGTTGTGGAGAAGGGGAGATGTGAGGATTTGAACAGGCAAATAGAAAACACGGGGAGCTGGAGTACATACTGAGGAGGGAACCAGGAGAAGAAACAGGAACTGCTTTTCTAAGCTGACCTGGAGCGAGGGAAGGCAGCATGGTGGTGGTGCCCAGGCTTTGGTTCTCTCCAAACATCTCTGCAGCCCCCGGCGTGTGCCAGGCACTTTGCTACATACACCCAGGAAGGAGTATCCATTCTTCAAGGCACGGTCTGTCCCTGGGGAAGCTCACAGACTAACATGGTGAGGCAGCTGGACCCCACCGATTCCCAGGCCATCCCCACTGTCACCAACTGTCCACAATGACAATGTTGCAAGTTGCCAGTCCAAACCTCACCTGACTCCTCAGGCTGTTTATCAGCATTGCCTCACAGACATAAAACCTCTCAGTGTGAAGCTAAAGGGGGAAAACTCAGCATGTGAAATAAACCACCCAAACACTGGCACCCGGTATCATTGCACACAGGGACATGCCACACAGCGCTGGACTCGGTCAGGGGAGCAGCCGGGCTGACACCAGGTCGCCATGCAGAGACCTCGCCACCTCTGTTCCAATGGTGGCCCCTCATCTGAACTCTGGAGCTGGAGGCTCCCTGGCAGGACACAGGGAACAGACTGCAGGGCTGCTTTCTAACCTTCTCGTCACCTGGAGTCACGTTCCGGTTGCCACCGATCCCCTGGAAGTCTTGATGCTTTTCACTCGGCAGCTCCTTACATCTTTATGGGCACTGGGCTTATACGTGAAATCGACGGATGCAGCTTCCATTTCATACCATCTGTTACGTGTCACAGACACTGGTTTTGCAGAATGGGTGAGAGGGATCTTTGAAGACTATGGAAACTCCTAGAATAATTTCAAGCTCTGTGGGCTAGGGGCTAAATCTCAACTTAAAGAGCATCTGGATGTCCTCAGAGGAACTTTCCACAGGTGTAAGGGCAGGACTCCAACCCTCCTTGTACGAGGGTGAGGACAGCTTTTCCTCTGTGGAGGAACGTTAGGGAGGTGAGTCCTGAACTGGTCCCCAGTGGGCCTGGTATTCACCACCTAGTGACCAATATGGGTTTCTACTGGATTTAACAAACCTGAAAGTGGCCTGCTGCCAAAACTTCAAGGGGAACCCCTATTCGGCCTCCCAGTTTCAGGAGGATTGCTACCTGTTCTTGAGCTCCTTCTATGAGTCCCCAGGCAGAACGATTTCTCCTGAGCCCCTGGGCCTTTATGGGTGGTCATCACATCAGCTCATCACAATGTGAGCCAGATGGTGAGGCCCCTGAGGACTGGGACTTGTTTCATTGCTCTTTGTAGCCATCTAGTAACTGGCAGATTGTAATTCAGTTGGAAATTATTGAGGAAAATCGGGCATTTTTTTACAGTTATCCCTTGCATTGACTTATATTTATGTGGGTTTTATATCTTTTCAAAGGTGATCTTAATTTGTATGTATTATTTCAGATAGCTAAAATTTCACATCAAGAGTTATGAATATTAATGAACAACACATGTAAAACATTCAGCACATGTCAGTTACATTGTAGGTGTTCAATACATGTTAGCGGCCGTCCTGTTGTTATAAATAAGTTTACCCAGACATTAACTGTGTGCCTTTAAAATTCCTGGTCCTAACTGTAGTGCATATCTTTTCAAAAATGATGCTAAATATTCTTGGAAATTCAATACAAAACATTTATACTGCACAGAGGGTTTTGTGAACTCTTTTGCTAGAGCTTTAACTGCTGCATTTTGCTGGTGAAGAAACGGAGGCTCAGCCAGCCTACGTGTCTGACTCAAGGCCACAGGGCCAGGATGGAGCCCAAGGAGGAATCTGACCCAACCAAGAATCCTGACTTCCTACCCCGACAGCCCATGACCTGGCTCCTTCTTCCCTGCAGCATTCCAACATGTTTTTAGTTTATCCATTTTGTTTATTCCACTGAAAAAAGGACCGTTTACATACATAGACTCTTCAAGAGGCCAGATGACGTCTGAAATGGCAATAATGGTAGGCAAAGCTTTTAAGCAGGATAGTGTATTACTGAAAACAGAAAGTCACGAACAGCACTGCAATCACTGGCACAATTTTAAGCAAGATTGCTTTACCTGGTTTTGTTTTCTTTCTTAGATAATTTCACCAGCCGGTTTGTAACAAAAAGAAGCAGAGAACGTAGATTCTCTTGCTGGCAATTTACTAGCATTATGTTCAGTGATGAATAGAAGTATTTCTCTTATTTTGATCATGCCTTGCCTACGGTATGAACTCGATAAACACGTGTCCAATCGAATTATTATTACAATAGCTTGTGGCTTTTTTTCCCACTGGGCAGTAATAACTTTCATTTGTATAATGCTTTACAGCTTACAAAGCACATTCTTCATGTATTACCATTTTATTCTCACAAAAATTCCAAAAGGTAGATATTAATTTCTCCATTTTACACATCAGAAAGCAAAAGCCCAGGTAAATTGGATAATTTGCCCAAGGTCAAATTGCTCACCAGCCCTTACCCTGTTAAGAAACAATGGAAGTTTAGAAGAAAACTGGTCTTTCAGGGGAGGAGGTATGACAGAATGGTTAAGTGTATGGGCCTTGAAATCAAACTACCTAGGTTCAAATCGCACCTCTCCTATGAACTAGCTCTGTGACCAAGCATGAGTTAACACAAATTCTGTGCCTCTGTTTCCTCCTGTATGAAATGAAAGTAACCATAGTAGCTACCTCAGGATATTTTATTTTGCTAGGATGACTTTGTGAAAAGTGCTTGGTATTTTCTGAGTACCCATCTTAAGGACTCAAGGTATAGTAACTGCTAAGGTTATTATGATTACTCCTTCCTTCCCTGGAAAAGTATCTTATCAGGTCCCATTATCCCTTCAATTATCAGATATATATCCAGTCTACTAAATAGTAGAGGAAGCTGTGAGTTGGGGGCATAATTCCAGGTTCAAACACTGGAAGTCCTGGGCATGAGTCCTGGTTTTGCCTTTTAACAGTTACTAGAGGCCTGGTGCATAAAATTTGTGCATGGGGGGGTGCGGTCCCTCAGCCCGGCCTGCACCCTCTCCAATCCGGGACCCCTTGGGGGATGTCCAACTGCCTCTCACAATCCGGGACTGCTGGCTCCTAACTGCTCGCCTGCCTGCCTGCCTGATCGTCCCTAACCACTCTGCCTGTCTGCCTGATCACCTCTAATCACCTCTGACTGCCTGATCGCCCCTAACTGCTCCCCTGCTGGCCAGATCACCCCTAACTGCCTCTGCCTTACCCCATACCTGGGATCCAGGATTCCCTCCTCCGGCCAGTCATAGGCACCTGGGACCCAGGCTTCTCTCCCTCTGGCTGGCCACAGGCACCCAGGACCCAGACCGGCTTTGCCTGGGCTGGCCGCAGCTCCAGGGGACTGTGAGCAGGTGGCTTCGCCCAGGCCGCAGCCGCCTGGGACTGTGGGGCGGGCAGCTTGTTCCTCTCCCAGGCTGCAGGCACACGTGCAGCCATTGGTACCCGGGACGGTGGGGCATGCATCTTGTCCCTCTCCTGGGCTGCAGGCACAGGCAAAGCTGCTGGCACCTAGGACCACAGGTGGGTGGCTTTTCCCTCTCCCAGGCCACAGCTTGGCTGGTCCCCATTCCTCTCTCCCCAGTGTTGAGTGTCTGAGCCATTAAGTCGTGAAGACGTGAGGGTGTGAGGGCATGATGGCATGAGGACATGATGACCATTTGCATATTAGCTCTTTATTATATAGGATGAGGTCATGAGCAAGTTCTCTGTTTCTGATGGCCAATTTCTGCATCTATGAAATTGGGTAGTAATTCTACTCCTATCAGCTTCACAGTGTGGCTATATGAATTAAATCAAGTGAAATTTAAAAGGGAAGCACTATATAGTCTATAAGGTGTGATGCAAATTCATTCATTTATTCATCAGCCATTCATTGACTGTTGGCAGCTTGCCTGCCAAGGTCCAGGCACTGTACTAAACAGTACTGATTAAAAAAATGAATCAGATAGTGGGGGAGACAGACGTATAAAATGATAAATGACTATCTTCTGATATGAATTCAAGTAGGGTATTATTACATTGCACCTATTACTAAAATAGACAACCTTGGGGGCTACAAGAGCACTTTAAAAATGTGAACACACCCACAACCCTGCTGGAGAGAAAAGACTAGCATCCTCTCAATACCCATATTTAGGACCTTTGCCAGGAAAGACAGGTGAGGACTGAACTGGGCCTGTCATCCTGCTTCAGCATGGAAGAACTAGTAAGTGCAAGAGGCCTTTAACCCATGGTTCCCTCCATTCCACGACACCATGTAACTCCTCAGCTCTTTTTCCACCAATGCAAGGATGGGGCCCAGGATGCATTGCAGTTCCTTTAAGTAGACATGTATGAAGACCTACTGTATGCCAGTCAGTGTATGATAAACAAGATGGAAAGAGCACTGTGCTCAGGCTCTGAGGGGATTGCAGTTCTTTGGGGCAGACAGACTCACATACTAATTCTTCCAGAATAAGGTGCTCATGGTTGAGATTCTGTAGGCAAAGGGCTCAACATCAACATGGAGAAAGGCTCCTTAGCCCACCTGGAGGCCAGAGAAGAGTTCCAGGGGGAGGTGACACTCGATCTTAGTCTTAAAGGGTAAGAGCTAATTAGTTAGGTGAGAACAAAGGGGACTGTGACGGAAAAGGAAAAAGCACAAACAAAAGGTAGAAACTATACTAAAAGAGCTAACCACTTATCCCAGTAAGCTACTATATTTTCCTCTCAAATACAAATACTTGGTCTCAAATTATAATCATGTTATGTCACACACTTTTCATGGTTTTTCTTATAAGGAGCTTTATAAACATAACTAGTATTCACAGTTATCTGTGAAGTATGCTTGATTTCAGACTTTATAAACATAACCAGTATTCACAATTATCTGTGAAGTATGTTTGATTTCAGAGTTGCCTTTTATTTTCATGAACCAGAATACCTTGAGAAGGGAATAATTAGTGATCCACTTTGATTCCATTGAAATAGTTCATTGGTTTTATTTCTACAATTAGGTAAATAAATTATTCAGAAACCTGACTAAGGGATCATAAAAATCTAAACTCTGAGCTAGAATTTTGGTTTATATCTCATTACAGAAGATGTTTGATATAAATATTAATTTTCCTAAAGTGGTGATGGCAGAGATTTTATACAAGGCATGTTCATACTGGATTAAGCATCAGATTCAAATTACCTGAGCCCTCACATGTATCGAGAATCAAGTTCCACTTCATCCTGATAAGAAGCTGCCCTCAGAGTCAGTCTGGATTTAGCAGGCTAATGTGGTCCTCTATCTCTTTATCAAAACAGATGCATTTAGAATATTACAAATACCCAATTGCATTGGATAGAGATGGGGAAAGAGGGAAGTGGGGTTTTATAATATCCCACATAATATAAATTCTGCCCCAATAAATGACTATTTATTAATTGCCTAGTATATGCCAAAGGTGAAATCGATAGTCATTTAATCATACCTCATCCTACTCACTCTTCCCAACCCCACCTGAGGGACTCGAAGTCTTATAAACAAGTCAGGTAACTAGAACTTAGTAATAGTTGTTGTGAGGGATGAGATAAAACACACGTTAAATGCCTAGTATGGTGACTAATAGCTAAAGAATAATGGTAGCCATCTTTGTCATTTAAGAAAATCAAACAAAATGTATTACTTGGAAAATGAACTCTGTGGGAAGAAGGATCCTGACGGTGGGTCAGGATGGGACAGAATCCTAGATGGCTGCTCTGCAGGTTTGCACAGTGACTTGGCGCAGCACATTCTTAGGCGGCTGGCAAGACCAGAGATAGGCAAGGTCCCTTACTTACCCTTCTGGGCCACATGGGCCAGATTCTTTCCCAACAAACCAGAATACCAGAACTCTCCAGACACCACCATAGTCTGCAAAATGGCAACCCCACTTAGTTGTACCTGCTAATAGTTCCTTAAGGACACATTCCAAGGTTCATGATGGGCAGGATTTTGGAAACTCCAAAAAACCAGGATTATCAGCCTGCATAGGACAGCCATTCCACCTGGGCACTTTTGTGAAGGAATAGAAATTAAGTGTTCCTTTTCCTTCCCATCGTGTCTTTTAGACAGAGGACTGTATTAGATATTCTGTGGCTGTTTGCCTCTGTGTGACAGGTAGTGTGAAAAATGGAAATACGGACCCAAAGAGATCAAAGAAAATATTTTTAAAAGCATTGTTTCCTTGAACCATTCCGACAATTGCAGTGAAAGTGGGCCACATGGCGTGCCTAAGGTGAATTCTGGAACTCTAAAGGACAGGCTCAGGTGATCTGGGCTGAGTCCTGGTTCAACCATGAACTTGACAATGACTTTGTTCCGATTTCCTTGTCTGTAAACTAATGTATTAGACAAAATCAGAGTGTCCTGAAGCTCCACAGAACACAAATGTGGGAAGATGTTGCCAGGAGCCTTAACCTAAAAGGATTCTTTACAAAAATGAAACAACAACAATGTAATAGTCATAAAAACACATAAGTGGGGCTCATGTTTACATGCCCTTTTGGAGAGTCATGATGCTAATAGTAGCACATTAAAGATTCTGAAGTTTCTAATGCAAGCAAACCTGTAAGCCATCATTCCCAAATTTAATGCACTAGAACATGTAACGCCTTTAAACATCTTGGGAAACTGGTAGAACGTACTTTTCTAAATACTGGGTTAAGTGATCCTGAAGGTGCCTTCTGCTGCTGGGGCCCCTGCTCCTCCGGAGAAGGGTTTCATTTTGTCATATGAGTTTTTGGTATAGACACATCTGTGAGCATGTCTCTCAAGTCCTCAACCACCCAACCCTTAACATGTCAGCATTGCTCATTGCTGGGTTTGAAAACGGGGAGTGACAGGCCTCACCATATGAGAAGCTGTCCTCTCTACTTTCCTACAGCCAATAGGGATTATAACATTTCCCTCAGAATCCCCCAAAGTGTATGAAACAGGATCTGAAGAGCCAATTGATCAGAAAGGATGAAACACTGAGGAGGTAGTTTTCTCTTAAAGTCCATTTTCACCATGTTCTACCCTACACACACACACACACACACACACACACACACACACACACAAAAAAAAAAACAGTTCTGTCTTCCTTATGGCACAAAGTCCAAACTTTTCTGAGTGACCTAGAAGGCCCTCCAAGGGCTGGCTTCACTTGATTCCTTCTGGATTATGACTTGTTCCCCTCACTCTAGGCAGTTCCTGTAGTTGTTCTCTTGAGAGCTTAGCACCACCACCATCATCACTGCTTTTAGCCATGCGCTTTTCAGGTGTTATTTGTAGGTGACCTTCAAAGCGACCCAATGAGATATTATCATTTTACAATTGGGGAAATGGGGGGACAAAGGAGTTATGTAACTTGCCCAAAGTCACACAGCTAGGGAGAAGGACAGCTGAGATTCAGGCCCTGGCCCTGTGTCTCCGCGTCTTTCCTCTTCACTACTAGTTCACAGAGGCTTTAGCCATCTTGTCTTCTTCTCCCAATCTGACCGGTCCACCAAGGTCAAGTACAATCCTGCCTCCTTCAGGAAGCACCTTCTCAGAGCTCTTAGGCCCCCTGTCACCACTCCCCCTTTCTGTCTCATGTTGTGTCACCCTGATTTTGTGTGTGCGTGGCCTCTGATCTATGAGCCTCCTGAAGTCAGGGATCAGACACCTTACTACTTCTACATCTGCTGTAATACCTTCCACAGTGTCAGGTTCAAGGAACTTCATGCTCAACAGAAACCTGAAATTAGACCACTCTGAGTCTTCTCACACCTAAGACAGACACACTTGGTCCTGGAAGCCAAGATCCACAAGGAAAGAGATATAAGTAAACAGGAAGAACATGTTCATCACCCAATAATGCACATGACAGAGACTTAAAAGTTAAGTACCAATCATGTAAAACAACCATGCTTGTGTTGCCAGGAAGCATCTGAGCTGCTACTTTAGATCTGGCCTCAGATATGAATGGGAAAGAGCCTCTTGCCTTTGAGAGACTTGTCTGCTATGAATGGGCCAAAGGAAAGGAGGAGGGAGGAGGGGAAAGAAGCTGTGGCTTTAATGGTTTAATCCGAGGATATATGTTGTCAGCCTGGCCAGTCTCCAGGAGCACAGAGAACCGCCAGCTCGAGCCAACAGAAGCACATGCTAAGTTAATGGGCAGCGTAACAAGACTCAGATTGTGTAACGGAAGGTACGCACAAAGCCCTCATCATGTTTATGCTGCCTGGGGTCCCAGCCTGGAAGCAGTAACTGATACATGCACCACGTGGACGGGTTCATGCACACAGACACGGAAGGTCTGCACAGAAATACGTGGGAAGATGCTGAGGTCGGGATTTTGTTTGGCATAGTGCACCAGCTGCAGATGGGGGGATCCTTCTGGGGCATGGAAGGGGGACCCGATCCTGACCCAGTGTAGCTTGTTCCTTCCTGTGGCCATGAGACTGGAGGGTGAAGTGGCCGCTTTGAACCCTGAGGGCCTTTGCTTTTTTGGAAGTTTTCCAGTTGGGCTTTCTTCTTTAATGCCTTCAATTATCACAGTTCAAATGATTATATTCCCAGCACCTCTACCCAAGAGCTGCAGAAGTTTGGCATTTCCTGTACCAACTAGAAAGTGACCTGGCAGGGAACTAAGCATAGCCTAGCTCTTCAGCATTTTTTCGGAGGGAGTCACCATCTATCCCCTCCCCCCTTTCTAACTGCTGGAGAAATAAGAGATTAGGGCAGATGGGTAGAAATATTTTTTTCCATTTTAGCATTTGCTGTCAGAGCCAAGTACAAGAAGATTCTCAGATGGTGTCTTCAGCAGCATGGAAATTCCCACACCCATCTTCAACTTTAATCACCTGGTCCCTGAAGGATCACACAGACCAAAGAGCAGCCCCTCGACATGGCACCTCAAGTTCTATTTACGGCCCGGTTCCTCCCTCCTGCACTTTCTCCTAGCTATTTCTGAGCTATCCTCTGCACACACATCCACTGGCTCGAACACCATAAAATGAACACTTGGCAGCCTTAACATGTCCACCTGCCCAAACGTGGATATTGATATTCGCTGATATTCACAGCTCCCATGAGCCTGTACCGTAACACTCACTACATGGCTTATTTTGGTGGTATGGTCCTGTCTGAACAGACTCACAGTCAAACTGATAAAACAGGAGATTTGCTCAGAAGAATTGGTGGCAAGAGATAAAGCCCCCTTCCCCAAATGGTAGAAAATAGGTACAATGAGCTCAAAGGAAATAAGACGGTTACAGGATGGTGAAGACGATGTGGAGGTGATGCCCTTTGTGGTCATGAAAAGTAGAAATGGTTTTAAAAGGTGGGGAAGAGAATTCCTGGTATGAGTAAATGCATCTAACAATCATCATGCTTTCCACTCCCATGATACCAGCAACCAGTGATGTCACTGTAAATGCACCATCTTGTTTAATTCTCACACTTGGGAACCAGGCTTGACCATCTTCATACACACTCGGCAGAAACTGAAACCTTCAGAGGGTAAATGACTTGCCTCCAAATTGCACAGCCAGTAGAGGAGGCCAGCTCTGATTCTACAGTCTGAGCCCTTAATGCCCTAAGCACTGAAAGTTAGCAGCTAGAATATGCTTGTCTCATATAGGTGGTGTGGTCCAGGAGGCCACTGCTTCAGAACATGGGCAAGGGGCGCAGGTCCTAAGGACTGCCCACTGTGCAGAATAGTACTGGTAAGAAATGGTAAAGGTGGGCAGTGGGAGCAAATGATTGAAAACGGGCAACTTTGGAAGGTACCTAAAGAGATTTATATTAATTTCTCTAGAGCAATGAACCATTTCTGAGTGGTGCTGGAGAGAATGCTGGGCTACTCTGGTTTTGGATGCTTGGCCTCTTGGAGAAGAGGTTGTCCTTATTTGGGAGTTTTCTCTCCCATTCCTCTGCTCCCTGCTCAGCTCACTCTGCTACGGTGCCTTCCTCAGCTTCACCGTTTCTGAGTATCCTGATGAAAGAGGTCTGAGAAATGCTAAGAACTCAGCAGGAATGGCCAAGGCACCTCTCTTAGCACATTCCAGAGGGTCTGGTGGGCAGGTGTGGATTTCAATGATGGTTGGCATGAAGAGATTCGGGTACTGTGTGCCCCCATTATGGGAATGGGGAGTCCTTGATGGGGCTCTCTCCTGCTAGGATACTCAAGGGGAGGTTTGTCAGCAAGTGGTTTAAAGTCAAAGCTTTATATCAAGTTCTTCCTCACTCCTAATTTAAGAGACTGGGAAGACAAGAAAAGCAAGCTAGATTTAGTACCTGTTGTTTACCAGCAACACCCTCCCATCATTTTGTATTCCCACTCACGTAAACCTCTCAGAGCCCCATGAGATAGAAACTATTGGAAAACACAGCCCAGAATTAGCAACTTGTCCTGGTCACACAACTAGTTAAGTGGTACAGTCTGGTTTCAAAGAGACTCCTACCCATGCATGGCTCTCCTACTCTACTGAAGCCATTTTGGGGTCCATATGGATTGCTTTGGGCAACCATATAAATATGGTTTGAATGTGCCTACCTGGATAAGATGAGCTGTGGCTTCTTAGCTGAGGAGGACCAGCCTACTTCTCCATGAAGCAGGGATCCCAGCTTGAGTCTAACTGGTACCCACCCTATAGGATTCAGGTTTGGCTGGTGGGAGGTGGGGTAAGGGAGAGTGTCTGATTGCAGAAAGCTCTGAGAGCTTCCTGGGAAAGCCCCCAACCTATGGGAATGAGTCTTGAGAGCCCCAGTATTAAGGACCAAGGCCTGGGGCAGAGAGGAGAGAGCCTTTCTGAGCTTCCACTGGTGACCTCATGCCTGAGCCTGGAGTCCAGAAGCTAGAATAGCAGAACTAGTGAAAACTCCTGGGGCCTGGGAGTATAGGGAAGGCAGAGCTGCCTTGTGGCAAATGGAGGTAAGTACAGCCAGCAGGAGTTGGGGCGCAGGCACAGAATACAGTGGCCTGAGCAGTGTGCCAGGCAAGCTTCCACGTGGACCCGCAGAAGCCAGGGGAGAACTGGCTGCAGAACAGCCCCCGTGGCAAAGGGCATCACAGATGCTCGCATGGAAAAACAGGAAAGTGCTGGCTGCTCAGGTGACTCAGTGGCTTCAGAAGCACATGTGAGTTATCCTTCTGGGAAAACATTTACAAAGGAGAGGTCTTGTTTGAGACTCTAGGGAAACATAAATTTTGCACTGAATAATGCCACATTAATTATGCCATTTAGACCAAAGAGAAACCTTCTCTTCCTCTCTTCCTGTAACTGACATTTACTGAGTGCTTGCTATGAGCCAGGCATAGACTAGTTTCTAGGGATATTGAGAAAACTATAGGGGGATCCCTGTCAGTGTTTTCCATGGGGGTTGGGGGAGACAGAAGTAATTATCAATTATAACCCAGAAGAATAAGTGGTGACAAGGGCCCTTTGATCATCTTAGTACCCACTGCTCTCTAGGGTTGATGCAACTCCTCTCACCTTGGGGCAGGTCTTTCTGGTGACCAGTGAGCAGGAGGTTGAAGACATGGAGGAACAGAAGCTGTGTTATGGGGTGAGGGACCATGGCTTTCTCAACTAATGCTAACGACAGCCAGACCCTTTCACTAGGACATCATAGAGCCATCCATGAAGGCAGCTTTCTGGACCAGCAGGACTGATGTAGGGACCTCATGTACCCCAGCATTTTTCATGGCTCTTGAGCACCAGTGAAAAGCCATGTCATGCCATGTGTCTGCAGTGTGTGACCTCATGGCATTCAGCTTCTGCCCCTCTCTTCCTTCCCAGCTTAATTCATTAACATCATGTCGTAGACATAGACCATCCTAATAGAACAGTCATGGCAAACCATCACACTCCTCTAAGCACTCTGGCTTCTTTTACCACCTATATGTGTCATGATGTTGTCCCGAAGGCCATCTGTGGCCGGGGCACAAAACCAAATGCAGTTAGTGCTGATCTCTGCACCCCAGTATTAAGAAAATGTCTACATGTATAATTAATTACAAGGGACAGAGAGCCTTACATTGGATGAACTTAATATAGCTGAGCAAAAGAAGGATCGAGCCCCACATGCAGCCATTTTGCTTCCATATAAAACAAGACAATCCAGTAAACTTGACATCAAAGGGAATGCGTCCTCTGGAGAGGGCAGGAGTGGCTTTCACATTGATGATGCTATTAGGATGCAAAGAGAGTTGCATCTTGATTTCTCTGTTTGCAAGCACAATTTGTGATTTTTTTCTGGGCAAGCATTGGTTTGTTTATCCCCCCTGAAACACTAATTATGCCACCCTCCGTTCCTACTCAAAACCTCAACAATAGTCCATCCTATCTCATACTTGGTCCCTCTCCAAATAGGGCAGTCCATTCCCTATCTACATTTTGGCATTTAATATATTTGTATTAGTTTTGGGGTCTGCTCTGACAAAGCACCACAAACTGGGCGACTTAACAGAAATGTATTGTCTCCCAGTTCTGGAGGCAGAAGTCTGACATTGGGGGATGGGGGGGGGGTCACAGAATCGGTTCCTTTGGAGAGCTGTGAAGTGAGAATCTTCTATAGCCTCTCCCTTTGGCTTGGAGATGGCCATTCCTCCCTGTGTTTTCACACTGACTTCCTTCTATGTTAATTGTGTCCAAATTTCTTCTTCTTATAAAGACACCAATCATGTTAGATTAGAGTGCATCCTGATTATTCAATTACCTCTTTAAAGCCCCTACATCCAATAAAGTCTCATTTTGAGGTACTGGGGATTAAGATTTCAGCATATGGATTTTGGGGGACACACAATTCAGCCCATAACAAGATTCCATAGAGAAGGCTTTCTTATTGGTTTCTGGAAGATGAGTTTTTTTTATCCACAGATAGTGTGCAAATTCCACCAAAGTCATTCACTTCTATTTTCACAAAACCTAATGGTTAGTTAACATTTAAAAATTGTAAGCTCCACAAAAGAAAGGATTGTGCCTGTCTTAACAACCATGGTTTACTCCTAGAACAGTATCTGTCAGGTGGTAGGAATGTATTAAATACTATGTAATGAATGAATGACCAGAAAGTTCCACATCGGGATTACATCCCTCTGACCTTCCAGAGACACACCTTGTCTTCAGAGAACAATCTGATCTTGGCTTTCACCAAGGGAGGGGATATTTCCACATTCTCCATAAATCTAATATGTTCTCGATATGTTGCATTAACCCTGGGAAGTAAACACATGGCAGCAATCCATCCAGAAGTCGAACATTCTCTTTTGAGTGTGATTGACTGGAATATTTATTACAGTCAGTCCAGCTCAGCACCAGTTTCCACTAGGTCAAAGCCCATCTGAGCACATAGGATGGAGGTTTGTCCTCTAAACTGCCATGGTTTCTTCCAGGCCATCCATCCCATGTCATATCTTGAGAATCTTCCACCCACTCTTCTGTCACCTCAGCAGCATTATCTTGGAAATATCCTAAAGCCATGCATTATACAAAATAATGTTCCATGGCTTCAACCTGGGCCATCCACATACCGTCTACAGGGCACGGATCTGGATTCTAATCAGTAGCAGGACCTGAAGTTAGGAATCTCTCAAGACCCATCATTACTTAAGGTCCTTGCTACTTGAGTAACCATATCCTGAGTAGTTCTTTAAAGAATGTGACATATAATTATTGATAATATATGCATTTATGCATGGACAGATGTAGCTGTGTTTATGTGCCTGTGTTTTTAAATATATGTTTTAATGTAATACATCTTGAGTATCTACTTCATCACCCCACCCCAACATATTACCAATAAAGAGAGCCACGGAAACCTGGATTAGCATCAACAGTGTGATGCCAACAAGTGGAGCTAGGAGCGGCAGAGGCAGCTACTGCAGGAAGTGCCTGCGCCCGGGCCATGTCGATCACTCTGACGTGCTCCTCTCCCCTCCGAAATGACTGATGGGCCTGTAATTTGTTGTTGCTGCTGTTCTGGCACACATTTGCAGAAACAAACTCGTTCACGGCTCCCCTGCCGATAGCCGGACCATCCGAATGCCATAGGAAACAGACTTTGGCATTTTAGCTGCTCACAGACAGGGTCATCCATAAAAGTTTAATTTTCTAAAAATATTCAGCAAGGTGCTTTTCCTGAATGAAGATGGTTTCTGGCTCATCAACGTATTTATGTGAGTAAATAGAAGTGGGATCGGTAAGTCAGGAATCTAATCAGCTATCATCCAGTCCATCTGGTTTAATTACAGAGTCCAGCCGCTCGCGTGCACCTTTGAGTAAAAGGCAGCAGGACTGCCTCCCCAAAAGGTGGGGGTGCTTCTGAATGTGGTTTCAGATGCTGGGCATTTTCCCGGCCTCCACACAGGCCCTTATCAGATTCCCATCACAGAACAACTTGAGACACATCGCTGCGTGCCTCTAAGGGCATGCAAATGGAAGAGGGACTCAACAGCACTTCCAGTCCTTCAACCCATTTGATTTAAGTACCAATTAAATAAGCCTGCATCGGTGCCGACTCTATGCCAGGGACTTTGTGAATGAGACCTGGACCAGCTCAGCTGGGGGTGACAAGTGTGTAAGCAGATCATTTCTAAACCCTGAGATGTGCACTAACATAGTGAGAAAATCTCAGGGAGGGGACCTGGAGAAGGTCTGACCTGGCTCTGGAGTAAGTGGGAGCAAGCATGGACAGGAGGAGGAGGAGGAAGGTTCTAAACCAATGGTTCCTGGACGTACACATGAACCCAAATGAGTTGAGGACTGGTTAAAATACAGATTGCTGGGCCCCACCCTCAATGATCTGATTCAGGTGGTCTGGGGTGGGGCCAGAGACGCTGCATTTCTCACTAGCTTCCCACTGGTTCTAATTCTGCTGTTTCCGGGACCCTATTTGGAGAATAGGCCAGTGGGTTCTCAGCCCAAGCTCACACGGGAATCACCTGGGAATTTCTACAGCTACTGAACCCTGGGCCTGCCTCCTCCCTAGAGATCCTGATTTAATATATTTGGTCTGCAAACTGGACAGTAGGGATTTTATGTTTGTATTTTAAGGGTTTCAAACTGGCAGAGAAGTTGCAATTACAGTATAAATAACTTTCATTTTTTTTTACGAAACCATTCCTCTGTAGTGTTTTTTTGGTTTTTTTTTCAAACAAGAACATTCTCCTACATAACTAAAATGCAACCATCAAAATCAGGAAATCCACCTTGATTCATTACACATAGATACACTGACACATTCAAGTTTTGCCAAATATTCATTTTTTTATAGCAAAAGGCTCTGGTTCAGAATTTCATGTTGCCTTTAGTTGTCATGTCTCTTCAGTCACCTTTATTCTGGAGCCATTTCCTCAGTCTTTCCATAATGCTCATAACTTTGACTTTTTTGAAGATTACAAGCCAGTTATTTGGTAGAAATGTCACTTAATTTTGGTTTGTCAGATGTCTCTTCATGATGAGATCCAGGTTATGTCCCTTTGATGGGGTGGGGCTGTCACAGAAGCAACATGGTGCCCTCTTTTATAACCTGTGACGTGGCACATGGCTTCTATTTGTCACCTTAATGAGGATGCTCACCTTGGTCACTTGATTACGGTGGTGACTGCCAGATGTCACTGTAAATTCACTTACTTTCCTCTGGAATTAATCAGTCCTTTGTGGGGAGGTACTTTGAAATTACGTAAATATCCTGTTTCTCGCCAAACTTCCAATGTACCCAGTAGGTAATTATATCAGCATGAACCCTGATTTCATATTTTGCTCAGTAGGTTATAACCTGTTACTATCATTATTTGTTTGAAGCCAGTGGAAGCCTCCATCTGGCTCTGGTTCCTGGTTTTGCTAAAGCTGGCCAGGTGATCCTAACGTGCAGCCAGGTAGAAAACCATTTCCGCAGGGAGAGCAAAGCTCCATGTACTGATGATTGCAGTCTATGAGCAGAAGCCTCAGAGAAAGCAGAGATTTCAGGCTGTTGGTGGACAGGATTGGGGTGGGAAGAGATTCAATCTTCCGGGCTCACTTGAGCCTAGACAACCTCATATGGACTTCAGGGAAAGGGTTTTGAGTTTCTGCTCTGACACTCTTAGCTGTGCAACTTTTTATGTACTCAGCTTGTTAACTTGTTATGGACCATATGTTTGTGTCCCTTCAAAGTTCACATGTTGAAGTCCTAACACCGAGCATGGCTGTATTTAGACATGAGGCCTCTGAGGAAGTAAAGTCAAATGTGAGTGGCAGGTGGGGCCCTAGAAGACACGGCTCCTAAAGGCAGAGGCACCCGTGCCTTCCACTCCCCAATCCGCATGTAAGAAGAGTTCATGTGAGCACACAGCAGCATGCCCGCCATCTATAAGCTAAAATAAGAGGCCTCTGAATGAAACCTACTCTGCTGGCACCTTAATCTTGGACTTCCCAGCCTCCAGAGCTGTGAGATATAAATTTCTGTAGTTTAAGTTACAAGTGTATGGTATTTTGTTATGGCAGCCCAGCACGCTTAGATGTTGCTTCTATGATACAAGTCTGTTTTCCATCTGTCAAATGGATACTCATAGTCCTACCTTATGATGGTCTGGTGAGGTTTAAATGAGAAGAAAATGTAAAGTACTTAACATGGTACTAGCTCTTAGTAAATGCTTAATGCTTAGTAAAATGCTACTTCTGTTACCCATCCTTGAACACACCCTGTATATTCCCACATCCCTGCCTAATCAATTCAGTCCCACAAACACTATTTGAGCAAGTCCCTACTGTGTGCCAGGCATTGCACTAGGTCCTGGGGAGAAGGGAGCTCATGAGACCTTGCTTCAAGACCAAAGCAAAGAGTGAAGACACTGCCCACAGCTGGCCAACATTAGAAGTTGTTTCAAATCCCATTTGTAGCAAAGAGACTGATTCACAAGAGAAAACAGAAATGTAGTCTGGAACCTGCCTCGCAGCACTGGGCTGCTGAGAGAATGAGTAAATGGGCTTAGATCCAACATGGGCTGAGAGAATGATTGTTGGGCTTAGATCCAACAATCCTCCATACTCTCCCTTGGTTTTATTATATTCACATGGTAACACAGTCTTCTCCCAGATTACTAGTAACTGGCTGAGGTCCTCCAGAGGAGGTCTTTTTATTCCCCCTGGACTTTCAAAACGATATTTTTTGCACTCCTTGGTTGGAGGTACTAAATAATGGCACCTTAGAGTGAAAGCAACTTTACAGTAATTAAGGAAAAATGGAAAGGCCTTGCTACGCTCGACTGACATTCAGACAGGAGGTCAGAAGAATTCCTGAGCCCTATGCAATCATGACTTAACTCAAGAGTCCAACTGACTCATGCTGGAAAATCATGGTTATAACTTCACACCTCCTGTGGGGGTATAGACAGAGGAGTAATTTCTTTAGGACTAAATTAGCATGAGGGAGTCTAAAGAAGCTGGGTAAGAGAAAATCTGGAGAGTCCAAAATTTCACCTTAAGTTCCTAGGTAAGCACTGAAAGGAACCTCATCCATTGAGGAACCAGCTTTGGAGTGGATATTTTCACAGAAGGCTCCTTCTCTGATCTTCCTAACACTCCATTTGTAGCTTCCTTACTGCTTTTCCTGATTTCCTTTCAGATTTAGTTTTTGAGTATGTCCCCTCTAGACAGCAAGAACCCCAGGGCCTAGCATGAAGCAGACACACTCTTGTCGCTCCCATTTCTGTGCACCCCTATCTGCAAGGAGAGGCTAGATGCAGCAGAGGACACAGCAGATGTCCAACACATTGTGCCTTTCACTTTCAGCTGGAAATCCCTGCTCTGCATGCTTTTCCTTCATATCTCTGTGATTCTTTACCTCCTTCCACTTCAATCCTTACATTTTTTTCTCTCCCCTTTTATCATGCTTGACCTCAGAACTAGCCTTTCTATTTCTAGCCACTAAAGCTCCCTCTTCTTCCTTCCTTAAAGCATTTCTGCAAACTTCTTCAAGCTCTTCTACAAATATGGATGGTGGATTAAAGACCTTGAGGAGGCCTTCACCAAGGAGCCAAGTTCTCCTTCCTTGTAGCCAGTAAGAATTTAAAGGAGACAGTATGTTCTTTCGGTTCAAACATAGGACTTGCTCTCACAGAGCTCCTGACACTGCCCCTCCCTCCACAGGGCAACCTGGGCCAGAGCAGTCATTTGCAAATGGGGGCCCCCTGGAATTTGAAGATTCCTGGGTGGTACTCTCCAGGCCAAAGAGGAGAAGGTGAAGGTCAGTGCCAGAGAAGAGTAGGCAGGGGTCATGCTCTCACACGTGCTTTAAACACAGAAGCTCTGCTTGGATCTGCCTCACAAGTTGGACGTCTCTAAAAGACCCCAGCAGAAATAAAAATGGCTCCACTGCTAAAATATTTGTGAGCCACTGGAAAAGTGGGAAAATGTATAACCAGTCCAACTGGTGACAACTTTTTCCTTTCAGGGCAGATTGGCTGTGCTTATTGGAAATAGCCAAAGACCACTTGGAGCCAAGATTGGTGAAATGCTATGTGAGCACAAGGACTAATACCACTGGTAGGTGAAACAGGATGACAAGTACAGAATGAAAGTAGACTGTGGTGATGATACAGAAATACTGGGTATGTATGTAGCTCATGCAGTATTCCCAGGAGAAACCCCAACCAAGCACTGGTGACACTATTGGACTAATTACATAAACTGACCTCATAAGGTGATGGCGTTGAAGTTTGGAACTCATTCATATGCATGAATCCTCCTGTTGGTTATGAGTTACCCAGTGTGAGTGTGTTTGTGTGTGTGTGTTGTGTGTGTGTGTGTGTGTGTGTGTGTGTGTGTTCAGCTCACGACTTTAAAATCAAGTCTACAATTTCTCTAGTTAGTGTTTAGAGACAAAATGCCTCACAGTGTTTAGTCTGGATTCAAATGCTGCTCCAATATTTACTGGCTGTGCAACTCCAGGAGAGCCATTTAACCTCTCTAAATTCAGCTTCCCTCATTTGTAAAATGAGATTACTTAATTTATAAGGTTTTTAGGGAGATTTAAATGTGGTAAAATATGTTAACCGCTCAGCCTAGGACCTGACACAGAGTAAGTTCTCTTAATATTTGTTGCTGTTGTCATTGTTTTTTTTTTTTTATCCTCTGACCTGAGGAGTCTCCAGCATCCCTGAGCAGCATTCACTCAAGAATCCCCATCTCTCTTCAGATAAAAGATGAGTTCTTGCTTTAATTGATCAAGAAGCATAAAAAAACAGGCAGCTTTGCCAAACCATCCATGACTCACGGGAAAACCGGGATTAGAATGAAAAGTGGAGGCAGTTTGGGCAGCTGGGCAGTAGGAAGACACAAATTAAGCCGTGTGTGTCCAGGTGGGTGGAGACATCAAAAAAGAGGTTGGGGCAGCCCTGGGCGTAATGCGGTCGGTGCCCAAATAGGAGGGAATTCTGGAATCACAGGTTCACTGACCATCAGAGCGAGATCTCTGAGAACCCTCCTTCCAGTCCACACACAGTGAGACCCAGAAAGGTTTAGTTACTTGCCTGGGTGTACACAGCTTCCATCCAGTTTCAGGGGCCACCGACTTTTCCCTGCTACCTGCCCAGTTTTACTAAGAGCTGGCTCTGTCTGCGCTTGCAGGGCCTGCGAGGGACAAGCAGGGGTGGCTGGTCAGCCTTAGCCCTGTGCTCTGTGAACGCTCTGATTTTTCAAGTCTGCAGCCTCAAAGCGTAGCCTGCAGTTCTCCTGTCTCAGCTACTAAAAATGTCCACTCTGAACTTGGAAGCACAGTGACCTCTGACAGAGGGGCACGGCCCAGCTGGTAACATTATTCTGCTTACAACAGAAGCCGCCCTCAAGACCCTTGCAGCCCTGGGAGGAGGTGACACCCTCGGGGCTGGGTATCCTGAACAAAAAGAAGTCACCTCAGCTCTGAGGGTCAGAACCGCCAGCAGCCCAGCATCCTGCAATCACGCACTCCCTTCTGCCCCTCTGTGCCTGAGACCTGAGACCTGCCCCAGGAATGGCCAGTGACACACTTCTGCATGGGATCTCTATCAGTAATTAGCTAATGGAGAGTCCTGTTACACGGGGCCTTATTTTAAGAAATCCACATCTGAGTTGCAGGACATAGCATTTCTTTGTTTTAAATTTTGTTGTTTAAGGTATTACAAATAGTAGTACATATGTCTCCTTTCTTTTCTCCCCCACTCACCTGCCCCCCCCCCCCCCGCCTCCCCTACCCCTGGCACTTGCTCTCTCCCCCTGCCCCCAGTGTCTTGTGCCTGTTGGTTGTGCTTATACAAGTCCTTCTGTTGACATAGCATTTCAAAGTTACTTTAATTGATTTCATTTAACTAACATGCTGGGCCGTGAACCCTGGGGGTAAGTTGCCCAGATAAAGACCCCTTTGGAGAAAGTCTGTGGATGACTTGGAAGGACCTATGGCCCAGCCTCCACCCTGGCCCCATAGAGACTGCCCAGGTAAGGGAGCATCGATCCCCATTACTCACCCCTCAATCCTCTAATGAGCTTGGGCTATTTCCCGTCCTTCCAGGCTATTGAGGCAGGTGTGGGAGGAAGCGCAGAGACTTCCTCAGCACCTCTGCCAGCACATGTCAGGCACATAAAGCGGGAGAATCCCTGCCTCAGTGACCTCTCCCCTCCCCAGCCAGCAGGTGACTGTGCAGAGTGCTGTGCCCTGTGAAGGTGTTATTACCCCCTGGGGGGCGTGGAAGTGATTCACTCAGTGCTTTGCCTTTGTGACTCCTGAGTTTTATCAGGATGCTTAAGAGGCAAGTCTTGGGATAAACATGCTATGGGGTTGCAGCTCCCCGAAGACCTCATTCATTCCACACCCATTGAGCCTCTTCTCTGCCCTGGCTCTGCAAGGGAATGAGGAGTGAGAGACCCAAACAACCCCCGCCCCCCGCCCCGCCCCAGGAGCTTAGGCTAGTGGCAGCATTGAGGGACTTCAGTGCCAGAATGTGGTCTCAGCATAGGACAGCCTCCATGCCCAGCCTAGGGGAGCGGGCCAGGGCATCATTTTCTCAAGGGATCCCCCTAGGCCTACCCCTCCCACCTCACCCTGGCTAGTTTGAGATTTGCCAGGTTCAGCCAGTGGAGAAGCGGGAGGCAGCTGCCCTGGGCATAGGAAGAGAACGGGAAAGGCTGGCAGGCCAGGGGAAGGAAAGGCAGTGTTGTCTGGCTGGGCTTGGTGAACAAGTGGGGGAGAATGCAACCAGAAAGGTGGGCCAGGGCCGGAAGGCAGAGAGCCTGGGCTTTATGCGTGAGTGAGGGGAGGTGGGAGGGCACACACCCAGACACCGGGATTTCAACAAGGGGAGAAGCACCCTGAGGTCACTCTGTGGAGAGTGGAGAGAGGGAGGGGACAGAGCCGGGTGAGTGCAGACATCCTGTGGCTGCCCTCAGAGGCTGCTGCAGGGGTCTTGGCAGGGAGCAATGAGGCCTAAACAATCCCAGTTTCTAGAGAGACATACGGCGGCATACAGTGCAGACAGGCAGATGCTAAACGTGAGGTCTGCAAACCTAGTGCTGGGCTCCTGCGGCGCAGCTGCCCAGCCTGCCGAGTCCTGCCACCCTCAGCACCTCTTCCTGGATTTGTCAAGCACAATTTTATAAACAGACCTTCCGGAAGGAGCCCCCTTCCCTTTGCCACACTCAGAAGACAGGAAGAAAAGCCGGCCCTAGCACTCATTATGAAGAGCATTGAAATAAACCTGTGGGATCATATTCTGGACATGTTTGCCTTGAGTGTGTGGAATCTGGGCCACTTTTAATGAAACCACTTCCCATGTAGGCTAAGCTGGTCACTCTCACTACCTATCTAGAAAGTTGGGGTAATAATGTATATGTCTGCGGACTTGGGATTAAAAGCGTAAATGCATGTAGACTAGCTGATACAGTGTCAGGTGGGGCACAGAAAATGTGACTCCTCTAACATAGTTCCCTGATTCTTACATGCCTGGTGGGTGGCCCCTCTTACTTCACAGCTGCCACCAATAAACACCCCCTATAAGTTTCAACTGTCAGGTAAGAGTTAGGGTCTGCAATCTGTCAGGCTTTCTGGAGTGGGGGCCCATCCGGAGGGTCTCAGATCCCTCACCTCTTCTTCCCACCCATCAGCAGGGGCTGGCATGGATGCTGAGACGAGCCAGAAAGACTCAGGTAACCGCTCCTTCTTTAAAGTACTTTCTGAGCCATTAGCAATTAATCCACAGCCCAGCCCAGGAGACTGACAGCGGATTGCCATTCCACTAATGAGATTTCTGAGCAGTAGCTCAGCAGGTGAGGGGAGTGCAAATGGGGGCTCGATGGTGACAGAAAATACATTAGAACCTCAGCTACCTGAGGCTATGGCATAGCCCACACCCTTGCAGGACTCAGTATCTTGGACCCTCTGGATGACCTCCCAACACTACTGCAAATTTCTTTCTTTTTAAGAGTCCCCCACCTCCAACAGCCACAATAAAACAGAAGCACAACAAATAGGGAACAATTCCCTCTCCAGGACAGGGGTGTTCAATAGAAACATCTTGGCCAATTCTGAGCCTCAGTTTCCTCATTGCTAAAATGAGGAGTCAGATGAAATAATTTCAGTGTTTCAGGCAAACGCAGATCATAATAAAGTGTACTGCTGATCGATTCTTTCACACCTGCCCATTCTGCTTGTGTCTGAACTGCCCGGGCCTGCCAACATCTGCCAACGTTTGCCAAATTGATCTGACCACAGGGATGTTCTCTTTCACATACAGCAGCTGATAATGGAGAGACAAGGGTTAGCAAAGCAGCCCTGGCCAATCCCAAAGCCCGTGTTTAGATGTGGAACAGGAAAGGCGGCGATCATCTCAGAACAGGCGCACTGAAACCCTGCCCTTCCTGTGTCCACTGAGGCCTGGCCACAGGGAGCTGGGATTACGGAGGGCTCCCCACTACCACCTGCAGCAGCAGCACAGCCAGCGCCTTTGAAGCAAGCCTCCTCCCTCCCACAAGCATTTTTTAAATATCCAGCCCTGAGCTTGTGCCTGGATGTACATGTCAACTCTGTTTAGGTGGCCATATGCCCTGGGCTGCCCAGGACAGTCTGATTTATGCTTGTTGTGCCAGCATTCCATGTGGTTAGTGCCCGCTTTCACGCTCAGAAGTGTCCCGCTTGGACAATAAATAATGTGGTTACCTAGGCTCTACCAAGTTGTTTTCAAAATTGGTTAGAGGGAAGAAAAAATGATAGAACTAGGAATGATTAAATTGTAAGATTACTTTTCCAAGATCACAAGGACTGTTTCAGCTCGCAGAAGTTATTATATGTTTAGTTTGAGGTATAGGTGGGGAGGAGATAGGAAAGGCAATTTAGTGTTGTAAGATTATATAAGCAAGAATGGTATTCCGGGCAGTGCCCTCGGCGGTCCCGGATCTGTCTCTTGCTTCAACAGTGTTTGGACAGAACAGACCCAGGGATGCCCCTTCTTCTAGCCTCCGGCCATACTCCTGCCTCTTATCCAGTCACCACCTTCAGAACCACCTCCGGGACCAGCCTACACATTGTTTTGTTTTTTTTCTACCTTAACTCCTATTGCCGAACAACCATGAGCTTTTCAGAATTATTCCACCGAGGTGGAGGCTGCGGCCAACCACCTGGCCAACCTGCATCTGCGGGCCTCCCACACCTACCTCTCTCAGGGCTTCTATTTCGACCTTGAAGATGTGGCTCCGGAGGGCGTGGGCCACTTCTTCAGCGAGTTGGTGGAGAAGAAGCGGAGGGCGCTGAGCAACTCTTAAAGTTGCAAAACCAGCGCGGTGGCCGCATTCTCTTCCAGGACCTGCTGAAGCCTCCCCAGATGAGTGGGCAAAACTCAGGACGCCATGGCAGCCGCCTGGCCTTGGAGAGCAACCTGAACCAGGCCCTTTTGGAGCTGCAGGCCTTGGGTTCTACCCACGCAGACCCTCAGCTCTGTGACTTCCTGGAGAACCACTTCCTGGGTGAGCAGGTGAAACTCATCAAGAAGACGGGTGACCACCTGACTCACATCTGCAGGCTGCCCACCCCCAGGGAGGGCTGGGCCAGTGTCTCTTCGAAAGGCTCACCCTCAAGCCTGACTAAGGAGCCTGTGCAGCCCAGAGGCCTTTCGGAGGCCCTCTGCATTTCCCTGCTGTCTGGCTTTTACCTGAGCCTCTTACCGAAACTACTGGCCATTCTTAACCACCCTGAAGCCCTCTCCCATGTCCTCTCCATTGGACCAAATGAAACAATAAAGCTTTTTGCAGAAAAAAAAAAAAAGAAAAGAAAGAATGGTATGCGGTAGCTTTCTCTCTCTCTCTTTTTATCATATAGTATCTAACAATAAAATACTGGGTTAAAACCAAGTAAATTATGTTTTTTCATACTTTTTAAATTTATTTTTTTCTTTATTGATTAAGGTATTACATATGTATCCTTATCCCCGCATTGCTCCCCCCAAACCCCCCACTCATGCCCTCACCCCCCTGTTGTCTGTGTCCATTGGTTAGGCTTATATGTATGCATACAAGTCTTTTGGTTGATCTCTCCCCCTTACTCCCACCCTCCCCTACCTTCCCTCTGAGGTTTGATATTTTTATAAAAACAAAGGCTTTTACGTTTTTTATTAAGATAAACTTATATAACATAAAATTCACTATTTTTACCATTTTAAAGTGCATAATTCTGTAGTTTTCAGTATTTTATAGTTTCCTATGAACATCGAGACTAATTCCAGGACAAATTCCATGCCCCCCAAAAGAAAACCCATAGCTGTTAGCACACAGTCCCAATTTCCCTCTGCCTCCATCCCTGACAACCACTAATCTACTTTCTGTTTCTATTGTTTTGCCTATTCTGGACATGTGATATAAACAGGATATATAATATCTGGCATTTCATTTTCTGACATGCAGTTTCATGCATGTTGTAGCATATAGAAGTACTTCATTCCTTTTCATAGCTGAATAATATTTCATTGTATGGATATACCATCTTTGCTTATCCACTCATCAGTTGATGCAGGCTAGTTTGTTTCTACTTCTTTGCTATTATGAATATAGTTACTATGAATACCCATGCATTAGTTTTTGTGTGAGCATATGGTTTCAATTCTCTTAGGTATATTCCTCAGAGTGAAATAACTGAGTCTAATAACAACTCTACATTTAACTTTTTGAGGTACTCCAAATGGTCTCCACAGAGGTTAAGGTCATTTTACATTTCTACCAGCAATGTATGAGGGTTCTAATTACTCCATATCCTCTTCCACAGTTGTTGTTGTTGTTGTTGCTATCAAACAAGTAGGTGTGAAGTGGTATCTTATTGTGTTTTTAAATTACATTCATTTAATGAGTAATGATATTAAGCATCCTTTCATGTGCCCTTTCATGAGCATCTTTTCATAGTGGCCATTTGCATATTTCCCTTAGAGAAATACCTATTCCTACACTTTTACCATTTTATTTTTTATTTATTTCTCTTTTATTGTTGAGTTGTATTAGTTCTGACATATTTTGGATACTAGATCCTTACAATAGTTTCTTCTATGTTGTGCTTTTCACTTTCCTGCACAAAAGTTTTTAATTTTGATGAAGTCGTATTTATTAATTTTTTCTTTTGTTGCTCCTATGCTTTTGGGATCATATTTAAGAAATGATTAGTTAATCCAAAGTCACAAAGTTTATACCTATGTTTCCTTTCTGAGAGTTTTGTAGTTTTATATCTTATGTTAAGTCTTTGATTTTTTTTTTTTTTTTTTGTATAGAGTGTGAGGTAAGGGTCCAACTTCCAGTTATCTGAGAAACAATGTTCAGATTATTCTTTTCTCATTGACTTGTCTTAGCAATCTTGTTGAAAATCAATTGACTAAACACATATGAATTTATTTCTGGAACCTCAAATTTGTTTCATTGGTCTATAGGTCTACCCTTATGCCAGTATCACCCTCATTTAATTACTGTAGTTTTGAAATAAGTTTTGAAATTGGGAAGTGTGAGTCTTTCAACTTTGTTTTTCTTTGTTAAGAATGTTTTGGTTAAGCAGTGTCTCTTGCATTTCCTTATGAATTTTGGGATCAGCAAAAAAATCACAGTAGGGAATTGATAGGGATTACTGTAGATCAATTTGGGGAATATTGCTATCTTAACAATATTGAGTCTTATAATTCATGAACACAGGGCACATTTAATTTATTTAATAATTCTTGTAGTTCTCGATATACAAAAGTTTCACCTCCTTGGTTAAATTTATTTATAAATATATATTATCTTTGATGCAATTAAAAGTAAAATTATTTTCTATATTTCATGTTTCAAATGATTGTTGATAGGTTCCACGTATTTAAGTGCAACAATGTCTAAGGAAACCAATTTTACTGTAGGCTAATTTATATAAACAAGATATATAGATCAATGGAATAAAATAGAGAGCCCAGAAATAAACTCATGCCTTTATGGTCAATTAATATTCAACAAAGGAGGAAAGAGCATACAATGTGGTAAAGAGAGTCTATTTAATAAGTGGTGCTGGGAAAGTTGGTCAGATATGTGCAAAAAAATGATATTAGAACACTTTCTTATACTATACACAAGAAAAAACACAAAGTGGATTTAAGATTTAAATGTTAGACTCAAAACCATAAAAATCCATTTCCTGTAACAATATTTATTTCTGATATGTATCCTCAGGCAAAGGAAACAAATGAAAACATAAACTAATGAGACTACACCAAACTAAAAAGTTTTTGCACACCAAAGGAAACTATCAACAAATGAAAAGACAACCCACTGAATGGGAGAACATATTTGCCAATGATATATCAGATAAAGGGTTAATATTCAAAATTTATAAAAGAATTATACAACTTAACAACAACAAAAAATGATTTAAACAATTCATTTAAAAAATGGGCAAAAGACCTGCATAGACACTTCTCCAAAGGGGGCATATAGATGGCCAATAGACATATTAAAAGGTGCTTAATGTCACTAATCATCAGAGAAATGCAAATTGAAATCACAATAAGATATCACTTTACCCCTGTCAGAACGGCTATATCAATAATTCAACAACAACAAGTGTTGGTGAGGATGTGAAGAAAAGGGAACCCTCATGCACTTTTGGTAGGAATGCAGACTGGTGCAGCCATTATGGAAAGCAGCTTAGAGTTACCTCAAAAAATTAAAAATAGAACTGCCGTATGACCCAGTGATTCTACTTCTGGGAATATATCCAAAGAAACTCGAAACACTGATTTAAAAAAATATATGCACCCCTATACAATAGCTAAGATGTGGAAGCAGCCCAAGTGCCCATCAGTAGATGAGTGGATAAAAAGTTGTGGTACATTTATACATGAATACTACTCCACCATAAAAAAGAAGAAAATCTTACCTTTTGCGACAGCATGGGTGGACCTGGAGAGTATTATGCTAAGTGAAATAAGCCAGTCAGAGGAAGACAAATACCATATGATTTCACTTATATGTGGAATCTCGTGAACAGAATAAACAACAAAACAGAAACAGACTCATAGATAAAGAAAACTGACATCTGTTGGAGGGGTGGGGGTTTGGGAAGCTGTGTGAAAAAGGTGAAGGGATTAAGCCAAAAAAACACAAAACTCATGGATAGAGACAACAGTATGGTGATTACCAGAGGGATAGGGAGTGGGATGAGATAGAAGAGGGTAAATGGTGACAGAAGGAGACAAGTTTGAGTGGTGAACACACAATACAATACCATACTGGTAATGTATTATAGAATTGTGTGCCTGAAACCTTCATAATTTTATTAACCAATATCAACCCAACAAATTCAATAAAAATGTAAAAAAGAGATAAGTTTTTATGGTATATTATCAACTTTATAATGAAATGACATTGAATGAAATGAGGTTATTCAAGCACCCGCTGCATAATAATACAACTCTTTTTTGTATGTTGATTTATTATTATGCAACTTTGCTGAATTCATTTATTAACTCTAGTTGGATGTGTATATGAAAAACTATACATTCATATATAGTCTTTAAGGTTTAATATATATAAGATTATGTCATCTGCTCGTATAATTTTAATTCCTTCCTTCCAATTTAGAGGTTTTTCACTTTTTTGCCTATTTGTCTTGACTAAAATGTCCAGTATAATGTTGACTAGAAGTGATGAGAGCAGACATCCATTTCTTGTTTCTGATCTTACAGGGGAAGTGTGATGTTTCAGTCAGTATGATGTTAGCTATGGATTTTTCATAGATGCCCTTTATCAACTTAAGAAAATTATATTCTATTTCTAGTTTGTTGAATATTTTTATCTTAAAAGAATGTAGATTTAGTCTAACATATTTTCTGTATCTATTGAGATGATCATGTGAGCTCTTTTCTTTCATTCTATTAACACTAGAGGCCCAGTGCATGTATTCATACACCCTCAGCATGGCCTGCACCCTTCGCAATCCAGAACCCCCTTGGGGGATGTCAGCCTGCCAGTTTCGGCCTGCCTGGTCTGAAAAAACTGGGCTAAAAGTTTTTTACTAGTTATTTACTAAAAATACTTTGCTAGTATTTTGTTGAGAATTTTTGCTTACATGTTCTTTAAGGGATATCCCCCGAGGTATGTAGTAGTACGCAAAGCAGCAGGCGGCTGGGGAGGAGCCCGAGCCCAGGCTGGGCATCATGCCGCTCCCACTCATCCCAGCCCCACTGGGCCTGCCACCACCCCTAGGTAGCATTCTGCCGTGGCTGGTGGCATCAGTCAACTGAGTGATGCTCCTGCTGTGGGACCTCACTGACCACCAAGGGGAAACTCCTGTGTTGAGCGTCTGCCCCATGGTGGTCAGTGTGCATCACAGCGACCAGTTAAATGGTTGTTTGGTCACTTAGGCTTTTATATATATAGATTATGTATTGCACATTGATCAATTTGTATGTTCAGCCAAGCTTGCATTCTTGGGATAAACTCCACTTAGACATGGTGTCCACCTCTTCTAATATGCTATTGGATTCAGTTTGCTAGTATTTTGTTGAGAATTTTTGCTTACATGTTCTTTAAGGATATTGATGTATAGATTTCTTATATTGTGATGTCTTTGCTTAGCTTTAGAATTAGGGTAATACTAGCCCCATGGAATAAGTTAGAATGTGCTCCCTCCTCTTCAATGTTTTAAAGACTTGAGGAGGATTGATGTTAATTCTTCTTTAAATTATGTCTAGTATAATTCAACAGTAAAGTTATCTGGTCCTGAGTTTTCTTTGTTGAAAGTCTTTTTTTTATTGCTAACTTAATCTATTTGTTATAAGTCTATTCATATTTTTTTGTTTCTTCTTCAGTCAGTTTTGATACTAGTAGTTTGTGTGTTCCTAAGAATTTGTCCATTTCATCTCTGTTTTCCAGTTTATTGGTATATACTTGTTCATTATACTCTCTTATAATCCTTTATATTTCTATAAAATTGGTAGTAATGTCTATTGTTTCATTCCTTATTTGAGTCATCTTTTTTCTTGGTCAGTCTTTGTTAAAGTATGTCAAATTTATTGATCCTTTCAAAGAACTAACTTTTGTTTCTGATCTTTTTCGGTTATTTTCTAGTCTCTATTTCATTTCTCCCCTTCAAACTTCAATATTTGTTTTGCTTCTTTCTACTTGCTTTGGGATTAGTTTTCTCCTTCTTTTCTAATTAGATAAGGTAGATATTAGGTTATTGATTTGAAGTTTTTTTAACATAGGTCAGGTGTTCCAGTGACATACTGTCTCAGTTTTTAACTGGGAATGTCTTAATTTCTTCTTAATTTTTGAAGGCTAATTTTGTCAGATACAAAATTCTTGGTTGACAGTATTTTACTGTCAGCTCTATGAATGTTATCCCTGACTTTGGCTTCCATGGTTTGGAATGAATAAAAAAAAAATAGCTGTCAATCTTATTGAGAATCCGTTATATAGGACAAGGTGCTTCTTTCTAGCTGCTTTCCAGATTCTCTATTTTCTTTGGTTTTCAACAGTTTAATTACGATGTGTCTCAGTGTGGATTGCTGAGTTTATATCACTTGATATTCTTTGAGCTTCTTGTATGTTTATGTTGATGGTTTTTTTTGAAATTAGGGATGTTTCACCAATTTATTTAAATAATATTTTCCTCCTTTATCTCTTCATCTTGGTGTGCTTAATGGCCTCTGGTCTCCTAAGCTCTATTCATTTTTCTTCATTTTTTTTCTTCTTGTTCCTCTGACTGAAAAATCTCAATTAACCTATGTGAAGCTTGCTAATTCTTTCTTTGATCTGCTCAAATCCATTGTTTAGTCCCTCTAGTGAATTTTTCTTTCAGTTAATATACTTTTCAACTCCTGAATTTCTATTTGGTTAACCTAATATGTTTTAGATCATGCACCCTGGGGAGTGACTTAGCATTAAACAAGAGAGAAAGACATTCCTTTTGAGTGGGTCTTCCAGACAGACCAAATAAAAATTCTTTGTGAATGAGGTCCATGATACTGAGGCAGGATAGTAAGAAGCTAAGAAAATTCCTTGGCAAGTGGAAATTGAGAAAGATAGCTGAACAAACTGGTTGAGCAATTTACAGCCCAATACAGAAGGACACCTCCCTAGAGATAACATCTAGGCCTCAGTTGTATTTCAGCTCCAGGCCCAGAAAAGCAGCAAAACCAGGTGGACAACCCCAGGACCAGCTACAATGACTAATGACCCCCTGCCTGGCACTGATCAATCAGTGGAGACCACAACCCTAAAAAGGCACAGCTGGAAAAGCTGATGAATATTCTACTGAGATTTCCCCCTAAGACCTTCCCTAACTCCCAGCCTTTAAAAACCCTCAAAACAAAGGACCTAGCACACACTCTCCTTCCTAGGAACAGGCACACACCTGTCTCTTTCCCCTCTTCTCCCCCCTACAGGCATGCATCTCCTAAACTCTAAGGGATCTCACAAGACTTGCAACTAGGGCAGCAATGGGCAGTAGCAGCTCATCCTGAGCTAACCCCCTGAACCTGTCTCCAAGGCCACCTTTTCTCTGACTTCTCAGAGAGCCAAAGCAGCCCAGCCTAGGCTCTCTCCTGTTGCTTCTTCTATCTTAACTCCGTCCTTTGTTTCACTGTTCCCAGCTTTAATAAACATACTTTCAAAATCACCTGCAACCCATACACTACTGGTAGACCCGCTCAGGGCCAGGTCCCCTTTCCTGTAACAATACATGCACTGAGAATGTGGGCTGCTATTTTCACAGCTGCTGTTGATAGGATTAAAGTAAGTTAAGACACCAGTAAGTCTGCTCTTCTTAAGAACTGGCTTTTTTAAAAAAAGAATAAATGCTCCCCAGATTATTGTAAGCCTTTGGTTAGATTCCAGAGTTTTAAAAATGTGATTCTGATAGTTTTGCCAGATTTTTTTTTTTTCTTTTATGGAGAGGTAGACTTTTAGAATTCCTTACTTCACCATTTTCTCTGATGTCACCTATTATTTTGTTTTCTCCCCATCATTAACATGACTTCTTTTGGGTTTTACATGAAGCCAGCTACTTTTGTAGTTCTTCGAGAAGACTGGAAAGTGGGGACTGAGGTTTGGGGGTTTCTGGGGAAGAAGCAGTAATTTTTTTTAGGATTTATATATTACATAGCAAAATTGAAACTCCACTGTATTTTTCTTCCTAGGCACTCCTGGGTCTTGAATATACTGAAGATAATACTAAAAACTTTTTGAGAATATTTTAGCAGAATAAGAACCAAGATGTGGAGAATGTGCAAAGTATGGGGTTTCTCATATGTAATTCTTTTCTGATCCACTGTGGAAGAAACACAGCACCCTGATTAATAATAATTCAAGATGCTTATGTTTCCTTAGATTTTTAAAAATTACACTTTCCATAAAAAACTAGGTTTAAACAATTGAGTATTTTGAATATAATATTAAAGAGAGGCTGAAGAGTGAGTTCTCAATACATTTTTGTTGATTTTTTAAAAGAAGAGTAATAATAATTCATTAATATTACCAATAATGCTACTAATTATTTTTAAAAATTAGAATTACCATTACCATTTTATTATAATCACTACTAATAATCATCTACTTATGCATCTTACTGGGGGAGTGGGGATATGTGGATACAGAAATATGTACCTATGTAATTTCTGTCTACAAGTAATTTACACAACATAAAAGGTAACACATGCAAAAACACCGAGGCACTGCATGTGATAAATAACCAGTGCTACGTGAGGCCAGAGCCAGAGTGGATCTGCAAGCTCATTGTTATTGGTGTGAGACAAGATAAGTACAGAAACTGAGAGTAGTATCTACACATGTAAGGCACTTTGAGAATGGGGCACATCCCCTCTAAAATGAAAAATTTTATCTGTAGAATGTAGTAACAATAAACCTGGGTTTGTATTTTATATGTCTTTTTTTTTCTTATTTCACTTTCCAAATATTTCATTGTTCTCGTTTTTTAAAATATTTTTTATTGATTTTTTACAAAGAGAGGAAGGGAGAGGTTATAGAGAGTTAGAAACATTGATGAGAGAGAACATCAATGAACTGCCTCTTGCACACCCCCTACTGGGGATGTGCCCAAAAGCAAGTTACATGCCCTTGACCGGAATCGAACCTGGGACCCTTCAGCCCACAGGCTGAAGCTCAATCCACTGACTCAAACCTGGTTAGGGCTCATTGTTCTCTTTTAACAAAGGAATTAGTCTGCAATAATTCAGAGAGGGGAGAAACCAGTCCTTCCCTGAGACAGTTTGAGAAAAGCTAGTAGCTTAGACAATTTATGCTACTTGGTTTGGGAAATATGTTTGGGTGACAGTTGCTATCTGGATTTAGAGGAACAGAGAGATCACTGTGGATTAGAGTGTCTGAGCAGCATTTATGAAACAAGTGGGACTTTACATTGTTATAAATTATAGGTGAAGAATGGAGAAAAATCCCAGGATCGAGCTTCCTAAAATTTAGAAAGAAAGGCATGTAAATTCACCTAAGGTTTTGCATCTCTCCTGTTTGAGTATAGGAATCCCTTCCCATTATGTTGGGTAAAATCAGGAAATGGATTAAAATCTTTTAATATCCTCTTTGGCTTTGAAGTTACTTAAAGAAGGGATTTAGAATTTAAATTGTGTGATTGGTAGAATCTTGAAGGGAATGAGAAAACGTAAATTAAATGTCTTCTCATTTTCAAAATTAGATAGAAGAGCTTGAGCCCACCTAAGAGAAAGAAGAACTAAATTAAAATGTTTGGCACTGAAAGTAATCAGAACATTTGATCAAATTGAGAAAAACTAAGTTCTTCTTAAACTTTAGTCCTGTGCTTTTTAAAGCCCTCATCCTATTTGGATATGGATGGGAACAATGATTTTCTCATGTATGAAAAATTAATTTTATACTGAGGCTCCACAAGGAGTTCACCCTGACATGTTTTACTTAAATCCAGGAGTTCTTCAAAATCAGCAGTTTACATTATGCTTTTTATTTTGAAATGTCTTATTAAATGTATTGGGGGGGGTGATATTGGTTAATAAAATTATATAGGTTTCAATAGTATAGAGGTTACCAAAGGGAAAGGGGGGTGGGGGAGGTAGTAAACAGTTTACATATATTAAGCTTTACTAGTAAATTAAAGCCTCCACAGTATTAGAAGCCTGTGGAAACTGGAAAGCACCATGTCTGATCCAAATAAAGTGAAGCATAGAACAGTTTTAAGACAGAAGACTTGGGGTTGTGATGTCTCATTCTTTCCTCCCACTCCACAGTGATTGTGTCTCCTTATTGCTGGGCAACATCATTCTCCTCTCCATGCTTTGGTACCAGCTGCTCCTCCTTGCCTGGAGGATGGTCTATCCAATCATGATTATCCAAGACAGACTCATGGTCCATCCAAATCAGCTCATTCTTTAAGGTACAAATCAAATTCTAGCTCTCCCGCAAAGTTTTCCTTCCCAATAGTATTGGGTTGTAAGAAAACCATGGTTGGCCAGACCTGAGATGGGCAAGTTACCTAATCTCTCACAGATTCTTCACTATAAAATGCTGGGTCATTGTGAAGCTCAGAGGTGCAAAAAATGAGTGGTGGGTATAACTTTTATTATTATTCCAGCCACCTATTTGGCTGGAGCCCTTTTCTCATGGATACCTCAAACATGAGAATCAGAACCACATATTTTGGCATGTGTATGATTTGTGAAATAATTCAGGTGTTTTGGCCTTATCTCCCTAGGAATCCCAACAGTGAAGACACCCCCATCTTTGAAGCAGAGATTCAGTTATGCTGAGTGTCACCTGTGGAACACTTGTTTTGTGGTAGGTACTGAGCTGCTTTCATTTAATTCTTAAAATGGCCCTAAGAAGAGATTTTTACCTCCTGTTTACAGAAGAGGAAACTGAGGCCGAGCCCATGGTTACTCCAGAGGCCACACAGCTAGTAACTGGCCTGTCTGGCCTTGAACCCAAGTCCTTCATTATTCCAAACAGTAGGTACAGAAGGTGCTGGAGGGCAGATAATGACTGACTGATCGGCTGACTGCACTCATACCTCCAGTCAGACTACATCCTTGTCTCCATAGCATCTTTACCTGCCACCCTCCTTGCTTTTGAGATGCAAATTCCCACTCTGGCTCTGTTTTCCCTCTGCCATCACATTGAGCATCAGCACAGCACCTTAGAGTTCTAAGGACTCAGAAAGTGAGCAAACCATATTTCAGGGGGCAACTAAGTGGTAAGAGTGAAAACAAGGTGGCAGACAAAACCAACAAGCATGTCTGACAGGGTTGAATGGGGGCTTGTGAGAGAAGATTATGGGGGCAAGTGATAGATGACCTATTTCTAGAATCAGGTAGAAATATTAATTCTCTGCAGGGTGGAAAATCAGAAGGAATCATAACCTGCAATCAGTCCTAGCATGCTAATAGGATGGGAGTCCCATTTGGTGCTTCTGGAAATGAACCAATAACCTCATAGGTCAGATGGCAATTGCCTTCATTCAGCTAGAAAAATGCCTATTTTTCAACCAGTGAGTGCACTATTTGGGATTTCTGTTGTTCTGTTGTTCTTCCTCTGTTGGAAAGAATATATAAAAGTTGTAGCCAAAGGCAGAACACTTGCCTTGCTGACAGATGGCCTACCGACTATGGCACATCATGTGCTGCTAAACTATTAGAATTACGACTCACTACTTCCTCGGCAAATGCCTGCCCTAGATGGAGTGCTCTAGACGCTGCAGCTGCCTCTGTCCTTTCCCACGCCTTTATGATGTTTAAAGGCCACCAGAAACACTTTTTTAAAATATATTTTTATTGATTTCAGAGAGGAAGGGAGAGGGAGAGAGATAGAAACACCCATGATGAGAGAGAATCATTGATTGGCTGCCTCCTGCATGCCCCCTACTAGGGATCAAGACCCCAACTTAGGCATGTGCCCTTGACCAGATTCCAACCCATGTCCCTTCATTCCGTAGGCCGATGCTCTATCCACTGAGTCAAACCAGCTAGGGCACCTGAAACACTTTAAACAAGGTACACCATGTGGCTTAACAGACACTAACATCTTACAGGGCTGACCTAGATTTATCTATTCCAGGTGCACAGAAATTGTATTTGCACCCTCCCTCATCATATCCACTCACTTTGCATTGAAAATACTATTATCTTATTCTTTTCTTTTACACTCATGAGAAGAAGGAGTCATCCTGAAAGGGGGGTGAAGGGGCAGGCAGTGATAAAGGTAGAGTAATGAAATGAAAGTATCTTTTGAGTGCCTACTGTATGCACGTCAATCTAATCCTAAAGACCTTCAGGGTGATGTATTCTTACTATAGTACTAGAGGCCCAGTGCATGAATTTCATGCACTGGTAGGGTCCCTAGCAGCTGCCGGCTGGGGCCTTCCTTTGTTCTGTGCCACCCCCTGGTGGTCAGCACATATCATAGTGAGCAATCGAACTCCTAAGGGGACACTTTGCATATTAGGCATATATATATATATATAACATACAATTCATATAACATACAATTAAGCAATTTAAAGTGTACAATTCAGTAGCATTTAGTGTATTCAAATGTTGGGCAATACCCCCCTTTCCAGTTTCAAAACATTTTCATCACCCCTAAAAAACACTGCATACCTACTATGTACACTAACCTGCGTTCTGTCTCTATGGATTGGATTATTCTGGATATGACATATCAAAGAAATCATATGACATATAAACGTTTAAGTATGTCTGCTGCTTTCATTTAGCATAAAGTTTTTGGCGTTCCTCCAACTTGTAACATGCATGACACTCTGTTCTTTTATGGCTGAATTATATTCCATTGTACATACATGCTATAATTTGTTTATCTATTCTTTGGCTGAGGGGTGGCTATTTAAATTGTTTCTCCTCTTTGGCTATTATGAATGATGCTGCTATACACATTCATGCACAAGTTTCTGTGTGTACATATGTTTTTGGTTTCTCATGCAAATATACATAGGAGTGGAATTGCTGCCTTAAGCCTGCTTTAACATGGGGAAACTGAGGAAGAGAGAGGATAGGTGCCCTACACAGGGTCATTCTACTCCTCAGGGGTGGAGCTAAGATTAGGACCCAGGTCTGCCTGGTTCTAACTAAAACTTCTTGAGTTTAAAAAAAAAAAATCACTGACTAATTATTTTGTAGACTAATTCTAACTTTTAACCTCAACTCAGACACCTTGAGGTCACATGATAAATAACACTAATTTGAACTCGTGGAACATAGTTTCATTAGGCTCATGCTGAGATCTGAGCTTCTTGTTTCCCAGGCAAATCAACAGCAACAGACTTTACTTGGTTAGATAAACTATAACTTTTATTTTAAAAAGCTCCAATTATGCCCTAACACAGAGGACTTAGTGAAATAATAAGTGAAATTTTAATTTGATAATTAATAGTATAAACATGTTAGAATACTTTGGAATTAGGAAGGCGTGTGTGCCATTTTCCTTTCTTATTAGCCATTGTTTCGAGATACAATTATACTTGTCTCATGTAAAGATTGGACAGGAACTTAGTAAAAAAATAGAAAATGGGTAAATTTTTACTCATGTGCTTTTTTTAGTGAATTGTGAAAATAAAATAAAAAGTGAAATACAGTTGGGAGTCCTATGTGCTATTAAGAAATGGTGTCTTTCCTTCAAAGCCAATTATTCCTGGATAAGAAATGATCAAACTGCCAACACATATCTTCTGAACATTTATTAGGAATGTCTACTCATAAGACAGCAAATTCTGGGGGAATTTCTGTTGTCTGAATGAGATAATAGCTCATTTACAATGTGTCTAATACACATGTATGCTACAAAGTTATTTCCTCATAGACCTTTCCATGTACATACATCCACCTGCACCCAAACACCTGCCATCAACATGAGCAAGCTTTCCAGATTCCCAACAGAACAAAAATATTGAAACCATTATTTTAACACACACTTAATACTTGGGGCTACCAAGCACTAGATGTTATAAAGGAGTTAAAATAAATGGTATCTCAAAATATGATGCAGGCAGAAATCAAATGATACGCCTTAGAGCTACTTAGCTAAAGCGAATTACCGACAACTAAGTAAAATTACTCTGTATGTCACCAAATCCCTGGTAATCCCTATCTATATGTTATTTTCATTAAAATAGAAAACACCTGTTTTTCAAATGACAAAGAACCAAATCTTATTCATTTTCATTTATTCAATACCACTGGATGCTCACTATGATAAAGTAAATGAAAGCCTAGCCTCTGTTGAGAAGATATCAATTACACCGAGGAGATAACCACCTTATTCTTCTCAGAGCATAAGGGAAGAAAGCAGAACTTCCTGTATTAAGTTGGCTTCAAGCCAAAGAATAAAACTAATAATACCAATACAGCAAGTAGAGCCATATGTTGAATGAATGAATGAATTAATGAATGAAACACCCTAGATGGGATAAAGAAGTAGATAGAATTTATTTGGAAACTTCAGACTGGGTGAGATGAGTTTCATGTTGGTTTTTAAGGAGGTGATAGGCATGGATTATGGGGGACAACAGAGGACTTTGTGGTCCTTTTAGACATGCCAAAATTAAACTGACAGGTGATACATATTAAAAGTCCTAAAAGTTGAGTTTTTGTGTCCCAGTAATACTATATCTAAGACTTTTTCCTAATAAAAATGACTCAAAACATGAAATAAAGTTAAAAGTAGTAATTTAAAAATATGTTTTGTTGGTTTTTTTTGTGGTAAAAATTTAAAAACAACTAACAATAAGAAATAACAATAGAAATAAATTTTTAATAAACATCTAAAATTAATAAATTATTAATAAACTAGATGCCCGGTGCACAAAATTCCTGCATGGGTCAGGACCCTAGGCCTGGCCAGCAATCTGGGCCAATCAGGGTCTTCCGGCTGCCTGCAGAGGCCTCCCTTCCCCAGCTGCCCGCTGGGGCCATCCTTCGTTCCACACCGCCCCCTGGTAGTCAGCGCATGTCATAGCGAGCAATCAAACTCCCAAGGTGACATTTTGCATATTAGCCTTTTTTGCTTATTGACTGACAGAAAGAAATCAGAAGAAAACTATGATAAGTGAATAAATAAAATCATGTCTTTAGACCCAAGGAGAAGCCAATATGAAATAGTGTTAAGATCAATATAAAAAACAATCTATAATTAATAGAAAATATACATTTAGAGATCATTTTATTATGAAACATAGGGTTTCAAACCAGGAAGAATGGATTCCTGCTGGAGGCAACGGCATCAAGAAGGCAATGGTTTGGAATGATGGGGAGGAGAGGAAAAATGGAGACTTGACTGAAACAGAGAGTTCCAACTAGCAGCTAGGATCTTGGCCACACTCATTTCTGGTTAAGAACTGAACCAGGGAAGAAGATATCCCAAGCCTTCACTAAGGTGCTACTTGCAATCCTTAGGTCTTCTGTTGTGGGAGGGCTTTCAGCATCTCAGTCTCTGGGAAGAGGACCCCATATGGTTTGGGTACTTATAATTTAATACACATCCCCACGCAAGAAAATATAGGAATTACTGAATGGAGGTGGGGATCGGGTGGGGAATAAACTGAACTCACAGCCTGATTCCAAATGCCTGCAAGTAGAGGCCCTGCCAGAAGTGTTTTGATCTGAAATGACTAATTCCAGGACAGGTAGGTCAACCATTCCCCAAACTGGTGCTGTGGAAAAATCTTTTGGGCAGAAAAGCTACTGTCATATGCCTAAGCTCATGGGCTTACATGGACCAAATTCTGTGGATGAAACTATAAACTGGAGAAATACAACAGAATTTTCCTGGAACTACTGAGCCACTCTGAGCACAAGCCTTTTGTAACCTCCTTTTACACACCCTCCCCCGCTTCCCCGTCCCCTTGCTGGCTTCTCCTCCTATCCAACAGGCATCTCAATCAGCTCTGTGTGCATAAGCCATAACAGTAAATATGGATTTCCATGAATGTGTAGGCAAAACACATTATATGGGCATGGAAAAGACCACATTTGTCCATGGCAATTTAAAACCACTGCAACATTTTTGGCCCCTGTAGTGTTAGAAGAGTCATGTCCTGTATGGATAGAATTCATCTAAATATTCTCACACAGGTCAGCATTTAAGCAACATAGTTCTTTGTTCCCATAAGAAAACAAAGGAAGGTGGTATCACAAAGCTGCTAAGGTATAACCAACCCAATTAAATTTTTTTTTTCATTTTGAAATCATTTTAGAACTACAGAGGAGTTGCAAAGATTGTACAGAGTTTCCATATCTCATTGCCCAGCTTTACTAATATTAATATCGCATATAACCAAAGTACATTTATTAACACTAAGAAATTAACATTGGTATGTCACCATTAACTAAACTTTAGTAGACTCTATTCAGATTTTTCTAATTTTTCCACTAATGTCTTTTCTTTTTCTTTCTGGGATCTCATCCAGAACCCCCTATGGCATTTAGTCATTCATTTCTTCTAATTTTATTTTTTTTCCCAACCAATGGCAGTTTCTCAGTCTTTCCTTTCTTTTCATGATCTGAACACATTTGAACAGTCTCTCAATTTGGATTTGTGTGATATTTCCACATGACTAGACTGAGGTTATGATATTGAAGACATACTTCAGTGGTGAAGGGCCCTACTTTCATATTTTATCGGGGCATGTAATTGTTAACATGATCTGTCACTGATCACTTCTTTCTTATGTGTCTGCCAAATTTCTGCACAACCTAACTTTTTACTTTCAGACACCGTTGTCAGATTCAGTGTAAAAACACAGGACTTCAAATGGGACATACTTATAATAAAAACATACTTTTTAATCTAAAATTCAAATATAACTTGGCATCTTGTATTTTATCTGGCAGTCTTACTGTCAGAAGTAAATTCTCAATAACAGCTATAAATGTTCACTGAGCCCTCACCCCATGGAACTTTCCTCACCCCACTTTCCATGCCTCAAAGACTGCAGTGTAAGCAAGAATCCTATTTAGTGCTTAAGTCAGTAATTCTCAAACTCTAGGATCCACTAGAATTCCTTGGAGACCTAGGCCCTATCTCTATCTTCTGATTCAGGAGGTCTGGGGTAGAACTCTACAATTTGCATTTCTAACAAGTTCCCAGGAGATGCTGATGCTGATGGTCTAGGGACCTCATTTCAAGAAATCCCGTCTTTCACAGTGAGGAATTTGGGTATTTGTACTTCCTATACTTGCCATAAGATAAATATCCATACAACCTGTATGTTACAAATCTGCCATTACAACTCATTTAGGGTGGGTCAAAATTGATACAACATACTCTTAACCTATGAATGACTCATATATAAGAATGGAAACAAAGAACAGTCCAGACAAGACCCTTCTATCCCTTGAAGGGGAGAATCCTTTTTCTCCCCAGGTAGAGTGGAGAATTAGGCTAGATCTAAAAGGGGAGCTACAGTCAGGTGGCTTCTTCCTCCTCACTGCTGCCTCAGCTGTGGAGAGGACACAAGTTTATCTCCATGAGCATCTACCCATCCATTGTCACTCCTTGCCTAAAACCATGGAGCTTATCAGGGAGCCATTCTACATAGGATGCGGAGATGGCTGGAAATCAGAATGCACTACTTCACAGAAAAAAATACTATAGACACAAACCAAACTCAACCTGCGTTTTTATGTTGTTGTTTTTTGTTTGTGTTTGTTTGTTTGTTTTAAAGCCTATTGTTGGTTGGTTTGGTTACCTGATACTTAAAACACTGCCCCACTCTCCTTATAGGAAAAGTCTTTCTTGGAACCAAACAAAAAAACTTTCTGCCCTAACCGGTTTGGCTCAGTGGATAGAGCGTCGGCCTGCAGATTGAAAGGTCCCAGGTTCGATTCTGGTCAAGAGCATGTACCTTGGTTGTGGGCACATCCCCAGTAGGGGGTGTGCAGGAGGCAGCTGATCGATGTTTCTCTCTCATTGATGTTTCTGACTCTCGATCCCTCTCCCTTCCTCTCTGTAAAAAAAATTATATATAAATATATATATATATTAAAACAAAAACAAAAAACTTTCAAGTGCTTCAACACAATACAATTGATCCATATTTTGGAGATGTCCCACTCACCTCTCCCCTCCCCTTTGATGGACAATTTTGTGAATGAATGAGATTCTGGTCAAGCTCTTCTGCAATACTTACCTACCCTTTGCATTGGGTACCTAAGCAGCTGGCTACCTACAATACTCTTAGTTAATTTAAGCTCAGATCCTACTTGGCTAGTGGTAATCTTTCGAAGTTGAAAAAGCACTTTGAAAGGTGAAGGTCTCTGAAAAATGGCTAATGTGTTCATTCTTCTAGCATATAGCATATGCCAAGGATCCCATCAGGTAATTCAGATACAGGATTGCATTACTCTTGACTGTACTATTGTGAGGAAGGTAGAAATAACCCCCTTTTACAGATTGCTAAGTTGCAAAGCACATTACAGACCCAAGATTTAGCTTCAATGTTTTAGACCTGACTTTACAATCAATACTTCATTTAATTCTCAATTCAACCCAGTATAAACTTTCCCAAGGGACCTAGCTTCAATCTTTTATATCATCAGGAAGAGCATTTCGTATTCTTAACTGGGCACCTACAAATAGTGCTACGAGTAGGCTGGCGTACCAAAAATAACTGATGAAACATTTTTCCCTTTAATGCTCTTCTAACATTATTTTCAAAAGGAAATAAAATACAATCTCTATCAAATAATTATGAAACCCATAATAGAGGAGACAAAATCTTAGTATTACCCTCATGTGAATAAGACCACTAGAGTTACCTGGTAACACTTTGGGGTAATGAGAAAAAATCTGAGGGCAAACAAAAATTTAATACTTTACCTAAGTTTGAACTAGACAAACAGGTTTATTTCTAAAAGTCACCTTGGAAAGAGAGGTTACTAAGAGTAGTTATCTAGATCATGTGGCATTTATATACTGTTGAACCTCTAATTTCCACACAAAGAAACAGAGTGGAAGGTCACCATTTCTGACTGGGAAGAACTAAAACTTTACATTTCTTCTTCTTTATTTTCTGAAGACTTCAGTGACTGCAAGACTCCTAGGCTTTCATGTGAGTCCTCTCAAATGTGGTGGCTACTAAGAGTAGGTAGCCAGATACCAACTGTCTTTAAAAGGACTGAATGGAATGCAACCAAGTATTTAGGCAAATAGCCAGGTCTATCTCTTTTCAGGAGGCTAATGGAGGTGTGGCCCTCCTCCCCTGACCAGAATTTCAGGAGGAGAAGGGGGTCTCAGCTGCATTCATCCATCTTGTACCTGTCCTGCTCCCATCTCTGGCTCTCCCTGCCTCTTTGGGGTTTAGTTCTTCCTGTCCTTGCAGGAGTATCTGAAAACAAAAGCTCCCATCCTACTACCAAGAAACCAATATGATTATACCCCAGGAGTGGTGGAATAGAGAAACTGTGATCCAGAAATAAAGTGGCCCAAGCATCGGGAGTAAGATGCTGGGGAGAGCTCCACAGGTGAGGTTGTGACCAGAATGAAGACATCTCACCACATGTCTTATTTTGGTCCTTCCATGCCCTCGTCCATTGTAACCACAGGCCTGAAAGAACTCACAGGCCTCCTTGAGGAAGCCAACTTCATCACCCTTTTGAAGACCCTTCCTTTTAACAAGTGTAGTTTTCCATTGGGGCATTGGGGTGTCAAGGGCCAGAAGCTTTAAAAAGGAAAGAAAGAAGAAAATCAGGAAGTGGTGTAACAAAGGCCTAATTATAAGGGAGGAGTATCTCTCTACAGACAGGTCACTGGAAGGATGCCAAAGGCTCTAGCCACATAAAGGAAAAGATTGTTATAAAAAGATTTTTAAAAAAAGAAGAAGAAAGAGGAATGGCAGTGGAGACTGCGAGGGGGTGGGGCAGAGAATAGGGAAATGAATAAGAATAATGACTTAAAAGCTTTTTTTCCCCCCTCTGGTTCTCTGCTTCCTTTTCTGCAGATGCTCAGCTGAGCCAGTGCAGCTGGCTCCCTGACAAATGTGGAGAAATCAGCCAATTTGAGCTGGTTGTTAGCAGCCCTGGCATAGAGGCTAGGAGAGATGAGGGCTGCCTCAGGTGTGGCAGGAGGTCTTCCAGAGCCATGGCTGAGAGATCCTGGGCCAGTGCGTGGCCTGCTGGCCTCCAGGTTCTCACCAGCGCCCCCTCCTACCTCCTGGCTCCATTCTACCTCCTGGATGGATAAAGGTGACCTTGGAAGGGGAATCTTTCTCTATTAGTTCCTCTTCCCCTCCCAACACCCTCCTGACAAGTTCTCTCCTCCCTTAAAACTGGTAGGATTTCCTCCTGCTCACTTGGTGCAACAAAAGGACTCTTGTCCCCAAGTGTCTGAGTGCACATTTGATGGCCCAACTCAAGGTCCTTAGGGAACACCTGATGCATAGCCCTTTCCCATCACTGCACTGAACCAGAGCCTGGGGACTCCCTGGCAGAACACCCTGGCATTGCCCCACAAGTCAGGGAAAGCTTCTTTATAAATGTTCATTAACACCAGAGTAGGCCACACACATTTATTTACACATTATTATGTGGACACAGAGTATGACCATGACAAAAGGAGGGCACATCTGGCTATACAGTTCAAGCAAAGCAATTAACACTTTGAAACGAGTTCAAGGTAAAGTAGCAGTGCAAGTTCCTTACCTATTAAATTGTCTACTTTTCTGTAAGTCTTTTTTATTATTTGACAATTAAACAAAAAGGATAAAAATGAGGAACTAAGATAAGTAAGTCCTCACTTATCATCATCCATAGGGTCTGCAACTAAGCAAAACGATGTAGAAAGAAATCAATTTTTCTATAGGCTAATTGATAGAAACCAGAGTTAATTCCCTAGAGCATCTCACCAACGTTATAAGGAAACACACTGAATGAAATGACCTTATTCGAGGACCTGCTGCACTAAAATAAGTGTTTATATAAGGGAAGTTTCTAGAGGAATGAAGATGTTCTACATCTTGTTTTGAGTGGTGGTACATGGATGGATACAATTGCCAAAGCTCACTGAATTGAACACTTAAGATTCTGCACCTTTTATTGTATGTTAATTATGTCTGGATAAAAATTTTAAATGTAAGTGCCTATGTTCCAGTAACACTCACTGTGTCTACATAACGTATCCATACCAGCACACTGATTGGTCCCTACTATAAAAATACGCAAAGAAAACATCATGAGGTCACTTCCTCAGTTATCCTTTACATAATGCAATATTTTCAAAAGAATGGAAAGTGAGTCCTATATGATCTTCAAATACATTCTAGGAGCTTACAGCAAAAATACTTTGCAAAAGAGAAGTGATATCATTTTATGTTATATACGAGTTGACTAGCTATTGTTCTCCTTATAATCTGAAAGTAAAGTAAGTCAGGCACTTGACTTCTTTGGTCTGGAAAGCCTTAATGTGGGCAGTGCTGGCTGGGAGTTTAGAGGGAAGAACAACAACATTGGTTTGAACTATACTTATTGCAGATGACATGAGCACATTGTTCAATTCAGGAAGAGAGCAATAGACCATCAGAGGTGAAAAGGTAGTGGATTATATAGTTAATATAAAAATTGAGGCTCAGAGAAAGAAAACCATTTGCCCAAGAACACACAGATGTGGGTCTTCTGGATCTCAAGTCTATTTCTCCTCCCAGTTTTGCATTACTCTTGTTTTAAATGCCACCCTCTACTAAGATTTTAAAGCAAATATGATATTTATATCTGTCCTCAACTTCCTACAAAGTAATATTTTTACTATGTAATATTGTAAAACATCTTCAGAAACATGTATTTCCCCTGAGAATGGTTGTTCAAAAAATGTGTGTTTTTTAAATTAAGATAGCCTAGTGTTATACTCAATTACTCATGTTTACCTTCTTAGAAAGTACTCATGTATATTTTCTCAATAATAGTTATGGCTCTTGAAAACTCTAATTCATGTTTGCTGATATCCCATGCCTAGAATACAAGATTCTCAAAGGCACTTTTATCACCATAAACCCACTTTTTTCCCCATTTGGACTTCAATGCTTCCTTTGACTTTGCTTCAGTGTCTAGGCAAGTTATCCTTTTCTCTTAGCTTTAAGAATTGCTAGCGATAAGGTAAAAACCATAATCCCATGAAAGTTATTATTGTGTTTAAGAAAGAAACAAACCAATACTCTTATTCATGTCTTCAACTCACTGTTCATGTAGAGAGTGAGCCACAATGAACAAATGCTAATGGGATGTTAATATCCATATCAGCCACACTGAAGACGGGGGACTTACTGCCCATAAGCAGAAACATACCTACTCAGGAGACAGTGGTGGTTTTGGGAATCCCAACATAATAACCAACCACATTGGATTTTACTATAGTGACAGCACCCCAGAGCTAGAAGGGATCTGAAAAATCATCATGCTTGGTAGAAAAGCCCCCCACAGAATTTCTTTTGAAATTAAATCTTATATGGACCAGGTCTTACCAAGGCTTCCTGCACATGTGTATGCTGGGACTCAGCCTTCAAAAGGACCCATGGCATCTTTGACCATGCACATGGAAGAGAAAGAAAGACATTTTGTTCTGGGTTCTTGTTTTTTCCTGCTAGTTTCAAAGCAGACTAAACCCATTTAAAATATATATATATATATTGATTTCAGAGAGAGGAAGGGAGAGGGAGAGAGAGACAGAAACATCAATGAGAGAGAAACAGCAATTGGTTGCCTCCTGCACACTCCCTACTGGGGATCAAGCCCAAAACCCGGGCATGTGTCCTGACCGGGCTTCAAACCGGTGATCTGCTGGTGCATGGGAGGATGCTCAACCAACTGACCCACGCTGACCAGGTCAGACTCAACCCTTTTTGAATAAAGCTGAGTCATTAAAACTGACTTGTGGCCATTTAGAAGCACATAAAATTCTGGGGGTAAATTCCAAATAGACTTTATATATTTGAAAATGATGAAACCATCTAATTTTCAGACATATTAATCTGCTCCTCATCCCCCCTCAAAAAGTATCCTAATGGAACTACTTGGAGGCTGCAAGGAAGACTTGCTGTAATGTTCAATGTTTAGAGCCGATCAACAGCTGGAAAGGCAAACTGTTCTTCAGTGTGAACATTTCACAGTTCAAATCACTTAACAGATGTAAAATTATAAGATAAACTTAGCATTTAGATTTTTTTATTATTAGCTAGAGACGATCTTCTTGGAAAATACATTTGATGTTTAGTACTTCTTGATGACTAAGGCAAGAATTTTTAAAATGTTCATTATACTAAATAAAAATGTTCATTATACTAAATCATACTTTAATCAGCTTAACATAAGGCTCATAAGGCTCATTCAGGTTTACCTACAATTAACTAGACATTTTAAGGCACTAAATATACAAATTTAAAGTTGGGAAACGGATTATCCTACTGATAGCCAACTAATGTAGAAGATGAGAGGCATCAAGGGTAGAAATGATATCGGATGCAAAGTGAATATTCTATAATAGAAATTAATTGATAATTAATCATGCTGGTGAGAGAACTTTGAAGTCAAGGGAGGCCCAGGATCACAGACTCAGAGGCAAAGAGTACCTCGCCCAGGGAGAGGATTTCAGACAGGAAGAGGCCATGCTGGCCACTCCCCTCCACTTGAGTAGGAGCAAAGCACATAGAGAGGATTTACACGAGAGAAACAGAAGCCACTAACTAGATGGAAGGCAGATCTGGCGAGGAAAGATTAGTGCAATTAGGGCAGTTTCAACTTTCAAACAAAAGAAAAAGGGCAACTTGATGCCTCTCATCAAGCACATGACTGACTTTTATAAGAGGCTTTAGGAAAATTAAGAGAAAGCAAGAGAAATTCAGGTGGGCATTTGGGGAGGGAGGCCAGGCAAGAGGGCAGTGATCAGCCAGGGAATTAGAGGCCTGCATGGACCTGCTTGTCACTAACAAGTGGGAGACCTTGAATAAACATCTCAACCTCTATAGGCCTCAGTTTCCTCATCTGTGAGGTACAAAGGTTGCAGCAAATGACTTCTGACATCCCAGTTCAAGAGGATCTTTTATATAAAATAAACTAAAAACAAAACATACCCTCTCCCAAATTAGAAGGTTAATAAAAAGTATCAGGTAAGGTTGTGCACACTCCATTTTTAATTTCCTTAATAAAAGACAAATGTTTGACCCAATGGTTTCTTGAGGGTCCCTCCCAACATTCTGGTTCTGGACAGCTTTTTCACGGCATTGCTGGCCCGCCATTATGTCCATCACTGCTGGGATAGAGACGGTATTAACCAGTGCATGGTCTGTTGGAGGAGATGATGCTTTTAAAAAATGAGTTACAAACCCTTGTAGAAAGGTAAGAGTGGGCTCTGGAAAAGTTAGTAATAACCTCACTTAGAGCTCAGCTCCCCATTGGGAACATCAACCACAGTGTTCTGGCTGAGGAAGCTATGGGCTCTAAGAGTCTGAGAAAACAATCAAAGCTGATATTTTAGAGCGCAAAGAAGGAAACTTAGCAAGTTCTGGGCTAGTTTGCTTACAATGGCTGTTAGCCTTACCATGCCATGGGGAGATGGGCATGATGTACTATCTCATTATAAGTGAGGAGCTAAAGTTCAGAGAGGTGAAGAAGCCTGCCCCAGGTCACCGGGGCAGACAAGGAGTTCACCTTTTACCAAGCACCTACAGCGAGCTAGCTGACCCTGTCCTAGACACCATTGGATAGACAGGAGAAGCTGACACAGCACCTGCCTGGACAGTGTACTTTCCAGTGGGGAGAGGGGGGAGCAGCTAATGGCGAAGAAATATTTGGTAGTATGAAATATGACAAAAATAAGACCAGGGAATATGACAGTGACTGAGAGGCTACTTCTACGTGGCAAAGAGAAAAAGAGCTCTCTGAAGAGGTGACTTTTAAACCAAGAACAGACTGACCCAAGGCCTCAGCCATGTGAAGATCTGGGCAAGAGTCAGATCAACTGAGCAGGAGGGAAGGGCGCGGAGTATATAGTGGAGATACTGGACATCAAACAGAGCGTAGCTGAACAGGCAACTGATGGGCAAGCGGGGCCGCTGGGAAGCCGGCTGCTGCCTAATAAGCTCCTCTGTCTGCCAGGCTGTTGCAGTGGGTCGGCTGGCTGGTTTCATCCTTGTCTTTTAATAGAAGCAACGGGAGGGGAACAGAAGCCACATCTATGTCACACTAGCACCTGCATCTACAAAGAAGGAGCGCCACATAGGAAGGCTGGGCACTGCAACTCACCACCCCGAAAGTTTCAAGTTCCTTTCGGCTCTATGTGCCAACCTGAACTCCCAGCTTCCCTCTGCCAGGGAAGCTCTGCAGCGTGCTGGCGCGGCAGCCAGGCCTGTGAGCCGCCGCTAGGTAACAGGAAGCCAGGTAGGGAGGGAAGGACAGCGTCCCGCTGAGATCTCAGCCGTATTTCTTCCACATGGCAAGTTTCATTTTGTTTAATTTAACAATAAACTCATTATATTAACTCAATTCAATAGAAGCAGCAGGGGGAGTTCTCCTAATTTAATCTTGGGCTTTGAGAAGCCTTGCTCAGTGCTAAAACAATGCCGTGCAGAGAGATTAAAGGGCTTGTATCATATTGAAAAAATACCTTAGCGTTTCTGAATGCAGCCTACCTGTAATTGAGGAACTAAGCAGCCCACTCCTGACTTTATCCAAAGCATCATCTGGTCAGAGAGCTAAACTATGCGAGCAAATCATTCTTATGAATGATGCCGCTTTAAGGGTTTAAACTTTGAGAAGTGATCCAATTTGAAAAGGAGTTATTGGATGCACCCAGCCAGGGAATATAAATATCTCGAGCTTACCTATGTCATAAAACTGGTCTTCGGTAAGTCACCTGAAAATACAAGGATGTAACTATCCAACATCCATTACTCTATGCATCCATTATATAGCATGCAGCCAAAAAAAAAAAAAAAAAAAAGAAAGAAAGAAAGAAAAGGTTGGTTCTGATTATTAAATATTATAAAAATAATGTCTACACTTTATAAAAATCTTGAGGGATAAAAAAGATTACATAATCTGCTGATCTGGTGATTTGAAATCTGGAGATTCCAAATTCTCTCTCTCTCTTTCTCTCTCTCTCTCTCTCTCTCTCTCTCTCACACACACACACACACACACACACACACACACACACACACACACAATGGCTAGTAGAGACCGAACAATGGATTTTGTCCCCAGCTGGCAAGAGGAATTAACACGCTCATTAATTAGGATCCCGTTTAGGCTGGTATTGAATGTATATGAATGCAGGCCCACTCGAGGATTCCAGCTGGGAGATGCCAACTTTGGAAATGCAAAGACAAACCAGATTTATCTCTGGCGTCCACATATGCTTAGTGTGGTCACAGTGACCATGTGGGCTTGTGTGTATTTGTGAGGCCTGAGAACATTTATTTAATCTATTTAATCAAGCACGTTTTAAAGTTTATTTCATGTTCTTTTCACTACAACATGCAAAACAAGGTCAGGTCAGGCATGGGAGGTGGGGGAGAACAGGGCCAGCTTTGAGGAAGAAATTATCTTTATCCCAGATGGCTTTTAGAAGAAAGAAATGCTGAAATGTGAGAAAAGGTACGGATACTAGTTCTGATTCACTCCAGCCGCGGCTAACAAGGCCGGGCCTCTCTCCTGGTGGGAAGGAAATGAACAGGGAAACGGGGCGAGAAAGGCACAGGCTTGGCCCTGGCTGCGGTGCCCCCATCTCTCTCCGTCTCTCACACCGTCTCTCTCTCAGTCTCTCTATTTCAATGAGAAACCTTTTGTAGGGGGTCAGATACAGAACTTTTTAAGGGGAAAAATACCACAATCCCAGTGTGGAGGGAGTTCTGTCGCAGGTTTCGGATCTCTGAGTGGAGAGAACTCAGACGAGATGAGGTTTCAACTCTGACATGAGAAAAAAAAAAAGCCTTCTCACCCTGCAATTTGCAAACAAGAAGGTCTGCCCAGGTTCAGGACATTTTCTTCTGTTATTTCCATTGATTGTCAAACATGTGCTTTGTTTATGGACAGCATGTCTTTCGTGGAAAAGTAGAATTTGACAGAGAGAGAGGTGAAGTGGAGAGGGAGAGAGACAGAGACAGAGACACAGAGAAAAATCAGAATGCAAATAACACAGCAAGCAGGCGCATCCAATCCTAGGGGTTTTTTAATGTTTAAAATGGAGTTTTATTTTCCCCATCTAAAAATAAGCTTGTGGCCTTTTGTATTTCTGCATTTTGAATTTCTCCAGGCCATATGTATTTCTGCAACATCCAGAATCCCAAGGCACGTCGGGCAGAGTGAGAGCTGACGGCTGTCTGGTCCAGGTCCCCGGAGCTAAGAAGTACACCTGTCAGAGCAGCAGCAGCCAGGTTCCAAGAGAAAGAATCCACCGAGCTCTGGGAGGGCACTCTGAACCCCATGTCCTCTGTCAGTTATTGATTAAACCTCTTATGCATACACAGCCACTCCAGGAAAGCTGAACTTTAATTTAATGTCTCCTACAGAACAGAGATGGATACAGACTGCGAGTAAATAACACCAAGCACTATAAGAAGAACAAACACCTGCACGCGTTTTCATTGTTAGATTTCTTTTTAAGTCCAAAGAAGTAAAAGAAAAGAATGTCAAACCACTTATAAACAAAGAAATGCCAACTAAAATGTGTTGCACTTTTAAAATCTTACCTAATTAGCAAAGATGAAAAAGAAAGATAATACCAGTGTTGGTGAGGTTAAGGCAAACAGGCACTCCCACATCTATTTAGAGTTGGAATATAATAAATGAGTAGAGTTTTTATTTCTGAAGTTCAATTAGGCAACCTGTTGGAAATGCCTTGCACCAAAATTGATTGATTGCACGTTTGGCAGTTTATTGTATCAGTCACCTTCAGTTCATCGCAGCGTTGTTTAGGAAGGCAAATTGTTGGGAACAAAATGGTCAACAATGGGACGACTGCTGAAGTCAATTGTGTTATAGTGACACCATGGATGTGATTAAAAGTCATGCTTACGTAAGGAAATGGATAAATGTTCAGAAAATGTGCTAACCAAAAACATCTAAAATCTATCAATCTATCTATCTATCTATCTATCTATCTATCTATCTATCTATCTATCTATCATGCTTACTGTGTGTGAACCATACTTGCATTATCTCATGTAACACTCACAACCCCATGAAGTCTGTACTGTTATCACCTTGTCATGGATAAAGATACTGGGAAGTGGAGGTACGGACATTTAAACCCAGGTGGAGCAGGTCTAAACCACACACAACTCATTCTCTCTGTCCTGAAAATGAGTGTGTGTGTTCGTGTACATGGATAAATGCATTCTAAAATACTTGTAATCATGTCTGAGCAGTAGGCTCAGAGATGATTTCTGTTTACTGCCTAGTGCTTTCCTGTGTTTTTTTCCATTCCTCCAATGAACATGTGTTACTTTTGAGATTATATCCTATGATCATCTGACTCCTTGGGACCCGGGAGGATTCAAGAGGCAGCAGAAAGTGGCAAACAGATTTTTCCCGGATGTTTCCACTGTGGACCAGGCACAGTGGCTTACTCACTCTGTGCCATGGAAAGTCACTTTGCCTCTGTATATAAAGTGAGAAATAAATGTGCTAAGGCGTGTAAAACCACCCCCATGCAACACCTGCTCAATGAATGTTGTTCCCTTTTCTCTCGCCTGTCTTCTGCAACACACCGATTCCAGGAGTGGCATTCTCTGACTCTGACCAATACATAGTTCTCAATGTCTTAGGGAAGACCCTTGACCCAAAATTAAAGGGAAATGTATTCTGCCTGAAAAAATGCCTGTGAGATACAACTGGACTTCCCTTCCCTCCCAAATGCTAGCCTTCTTTAGTCCTTGGTTTTTGAAGGTTATTTCTTTCTCTCTTACAGTGGTCTTCACAAGCTAGGGAATGTACATATATACCTGAAGTGTCACAAAAGTCCTTCCAAAAAGTACATGGACACAAATAGTGTTAAGGGAATGAACTTCCAGAACCTCCATTTCCCTAAGACTCTTTCCTAAATTTGTCTGAGAATGTATCTGTGTTCAAGGTTCATTCCAGTAGCCTCACCTGCACTCTTACAATCGTCCTCCTACTGCATAGGAGAAAGATATGACTCTCACATCACAAATCTACTCTACCACATTGTCCAGAAATCTGAACAGCATTGGGGTGCCCAGAAAGGACCGATCTGATATGTGGGTTAAAGTTGATTCACCTTGTAATCAAGGTGGGAGATAAATCCCAGGTGTTGAGGGCTTTTGTAAAGAGTTAGAGATAGTGTATTTTGACCTGTTTGGGGAATTCCTAGGTGGGAATTCAGCTAGGTGGGAATTCAGCTAGGTGGGATGGTGAGAATGATGATAATTATGGTTTCACAACCTCTTCTCTTCTATCCCTCAACTATTATTAGAGACCCCGTTAGAGCAAAGAGAGTCAATGAGAACTACTGTGCAGACTTACCACATCCACGCCACAAGTTCACGGCTCTATAGCTCCATTTCTCAATCAGTATATCTCCATATGTCTTGGTCTCTGACAAATATTTATTGAATAATTCGAACTCCAAAAAATATATATGTATATATACCCTGTCCTCATAGAGCTATGTCTTAATAAAACTCTATGTTAAAATGTGGTTGTCACAGGTATGCATATTGACATATTTAAACCTATGTTCATTGAAAAATAAAGTCAGACTTTTTCTGACACAAAATAAATCTGACTTGGCTGGTCAAATAAATAATGAGGACATTTAGGGTATATTATCTATACACTGAAAGAACTAAATCCTCAGATCCAAGGATTTATGAATACATACTTAAAGGATGTGACTAAAGAATTTTTGCCATAATTACATTAAAATATTGTTTGGCAGGCAAAGATATATTGAAATTACCAACATTTCTAAATTGCTAACACTTTCTAAGTAGATCAAGTTAAGCAGCATGCCACTAAGTGAAGAAGTACATAATTTTTAGTAATTTAATACCATGGTAAAGCCTTCCCATATACTTTTTGGTACACACCAAGAAAATAGATGACTTTAATAAGTGGATAACAAATGCTTTTGGAAGCCAGGTGCCACCAATTCTTTGTTTTTCACAAAATCAATGGAAGACCTACTCAATTGACTAACAGAGAGGTCAATAACGATTGCTATTGATGGTGGTTTGTTTTGGGGTTGTAACTCAGAAGTTCAAAGACAGAAATGATACTGCTCTAACAGAATTCTATCTGTCTCATCACATGATCTGTAGATAATGTTTCTCACCATTTACAGCATAAAAACTACAACCAGGAATGGAACTGATGTTGAAACCTTAGCAATAAAAAATATTTTTCAATGGTTGAAATAATTAAAAAGAAATCCCCATCTATCTCACTAAGAAATGCATTTCCAATAAATTTTTACTTCTTATGTTTAATAATGACTTCTCAAAATGTTTAATACATTTATGTTGTTTTGATCAACTCAGTACTAAAATAATTGTAATGATAAACCAATTTAGAAGACTTCTTATTACTTAGAGCTTTATGACCATGGAACTTTTAAAATGAAAATGTACTTAAATATTTTTTAAATTGCAAAGGATTATAATAGCATTATCAATAAAAGAGTTTTAAGCACAAAGTATATAACATGAGGATAAAATTCCACAGGGAAATATAATAGAAATACAAGTTCAAAGAAATAAAACTATATAAAATTTTGATTGTTAAAGAACTGTTTGCTCATGTACTTAAAAATAAATGAAGGGGGGTGAATGGTCACACAAAATAGTATTTAGATTCAGTTTTCTTTTAAAATGTCAATATTTTTAATTCACCAGAAATCATATCCTTTGCAACTATTTAAACTTATGATGAAAAAATTTAAATGTCAGACTTTAGATAATCATGTGTAAGGTGGTACAAAGAATTTTCAATTTGGGGGAGCTGTGAAATGACCAAAAAATTGGAGTTCACTTTCTACTACATTTCATGGCTATCCTTTTTCCTTTATGAGACTCAGGAGAATGACATTTTATTGAGTTTAAGGGGGCTACAAAAAATACTTGATCTAGTCCTTTCAAGAGATCTGACTACATTCCTGCAGCCACAGGCCAGGTATTGGTTGGGTCTCCCATGCAGGTGCTTAAAGCACCTGAAGAGAAATGAGCACGAGGCAGCTCTGAGGACTCTGACTCATAAAAGCAAAAGAAAACCAAATGTTCCACCTGCATTACTTAAAGCTATCGTCAAGTAATTTATATATATATATAATCTGCAAGTATGAAAGAAGTCCTATGGAAAAATTAACATGCAGAAATTCTCTTTTGGCCACATCTTACTATTTATCACCTTTTTAATGCTTTATCTTTGATTTCATTAGACAAAAATCCCACAACTAAGTGCACTATGTTATTTAGAAAATTGTGTATATACAGTGACACCTAAAGAATTGAAAATACTTGGAAATAAATGACATGGAAGGATTATGGGACACATATACAGCCTTTCCTCCTCTCTGCCAACTCAGACCAGGGGCAACTTCAAGAATAGGAAGAAACCCATTCAACAAAATTAGACAAAGGGTGTAGAAGGTACCAGGTCCTATCACTCGCCATCTTGAATACTCCTGAGCCTCCCAGAGTCTTGGTTTCCTTATCTTTAAAGTGGAATTTAAAACAGACACTTCACAAGACTGCTGCAAATGGCAAATTAGAGTTGAATGCAAAAGAACATTATACATCATTATTGACTCATCACTTTGAATCTTAAAAGCTTTCCTATGCCAACACTTTTGTAAGAACCTTGACTCGGTGTTCTCTACTCCATTCTCTGTCCTGATGTTACCTCTCTTTCCTTTTAACGTAGCCCATTTGGGTAGAAGGATGGGTATACAGTGTTGCCACTGATGTCATACACTTAAGGCAAAAATTTATTATAGGGAGAATTCACATTGCAAAGAAAAGCTAGGCTTGCCGCCCTGGTTTCATTACAATGAAACAAAGAGCCACGACCCTGGGCACAGTTCTATTCTTAAAACAAGTATGGCTTGGTGTAGTCGGTCACTAAGATGAAAAATGTCTCTACCTTGATTCATCTGTATGACACAGGAATGAAAAATGGGCAAATGAATTCTCACCTGTAAGATCAAGACTAATCACCAATTTTAAGTCAGATGGGCTGTCTTAAAGCTGTAACAGAACCACAATGAGAAACAGAAATATCTGATTTGTCCCAGGTCTAAAACTCACAAATCCTGACATTCAGAGAGCCAAGATCACTTACCACTTCTTAAATTGAATTCAATACATAATGCCAAAGCTCTCTCTTGAGGTAATACATTATAAGCCCTGACATTATTAACCTGGACAATTGATGCATGGAAGGATCCTAATTCATTAATTTGATAATTGATGCTCATTGCTTTGGACAAGGACTTCAACACTGTCAAGCTAGTGTTTATCTCTAGGAAATAAAGACCAAAATAGAGTATGTAACTGTGCAGATCTGGCCCAGGCTTGGGGGAAAAAAACACACGGGTTTTAAAATTCTCTGAACATGAAAATGAAAAACACAACTAATAAACAGTTGTGTCGCCTTTTAGTCTTTGCCCCCAACTGTATTGCTTCATTTTTAACATATGTTTAACTGCTATTTCTTATTAAACTCATATTTAGGCAGAGAGGAACAAGCTTACCACATATGCTTTGGGTTATATACTAACTATTCCCTGTCAGATGGTGAGTAACAAAGAAAAGACACTGGGAGGGAAGATGTATATTTAAATCTAGCTTATGAAAATGCCTAGCTTTGGGGAAGAAAAGTCTATACTTGGTAGAACTTGGGGTACTTTTCTATGCAGAATTCTTTAAGGCACACTGGACATGGAATCTAATGTTATCTTAGAGAGTCGAGTCATCCTGAGTCCCATTTAAAAGGTCCCTGTAGTACCAAAATGACCCCCTTTATGTGTCCATGTACAAGATGGTACACACTGGCTTATAAAGTTCTAGTGAAAATTAGTGACCTGGTAATATTAGGATCTAGATATAAGGGGTGCTGTGTGATACATAGTAAACAGTAAGAATGGCCCATGCCTTTCCAGAGCTTGGAAATGAGCACTCTTGCTAAGAACACCCAGATGAATTTAATCCTTGAGATGCTGCCTTCCCATCTGCTTTGGTTCTATTTTGCTGTTATTCTAAGACAATTATTTAGATTCCACACATCTTTCTTTCTTTTAAAATATATCTTTATTGATTTCAGAGAGGAAGGAAGAGGAAGAGATGGAAACATCAATGATGAGAGAAAATCACGGATCAGCTGTCTTCTGCATGCCCTCCACCGGGGATCGAGCCCGCAACCCAGGCATACACCCTAACCGGGAATCAAACCCTGACCTCCTGGTTCACAGGCTGACGCTCAACCACTGAGCCACGCCGGCCAGACAACCACACATTTCTCTTGATTAAACCAAGCACCTTCACCCACATCATGTCACTTAAACACTCTTTAAGGCTTGTTATAATTATTTTCACATGATAGAAAGCAATCTGATTAAGGTCAAGTGATAAGTCAAAGGTCCTGCAGCAAAGGGGCAGAGCTAGGAACTGAACCCAGATCTTCTGATTCCAAATTCAGTATTCCTTCCCTCTCCTCATTCCATTGCACACACATCTAGCTTCCTGTCTTTTTTCTTTATCTCCATTTCGTGTTTCTTTCCTTCTCTTCCCACTATTTGTATCTTTCACATTCTCTTTCTTTATCTCTTCTCTTCCTTTATAAGCAGCCATTATCTCATTACTCAACCTATTTCTGGCTGTACAGGTATTAAAGTTTCTGAACCCTAAGGAAAGATTGGAAATTTCAGAAGAAATTGCAATAATAATGATATCCTAAAACTAACGATGTCAAGACTAATAAAATGATAAAAGGTTTTGCATTTATTGTTTATATGTAAATGTATAAATCTTGTCTACTTCATGTGAATAGTGGTTTGAAATAAAAACTGTAATCTAAAGAGGAAAAAGAAGTGGCATTCCCATCTATTTTCTCAAGAGAGATCTTGGGAAAAATACTCTTATTGAAAGTATATTTGCAAAAGCTTTCCCACACACATAGGCACACACACAATAAAAGTATTAGCTACTTGACACGTACAAAGCAGATTGAATAACTCCAGCCATTGCTCAGTACCTGGCATTTACTACGGTCACTTGTGCTATTCTGCTTTATGAGGATTTAACCCCAAGCAGAGTATGTTTAGCCAAGCTTGCTACAAGTGCCCACTTAAGGATTCTCTCAGCAAACAAGAGGAAGCATTCTTCAGCTAGAGTTTATGCTGGGGAGCCTCAGCAAGAATGAGGCATTAACTTCCAGAGAAAGTGCCAGGTTTTCTCCACAGTTTACCTCAATTTACATCTCCATCAAAGAAAGATAAAGAGCTAGGAGACCACCTGGTCCCACCACTGGCATGGAAAGCCGGGGTCTGCAGTTCAAGCTTCTCAGGAGGGCAGTTTCTGTTCCCCAGAGCTGACCAGGAAGGGCTGGGGGGACGTTGCTATCGGATTACAGAACACATGATTTTGTTGTGGCACCTCCACCATACTTACTGTGAGCCTGCCTCAGTTTCCCTACCTCTAAAATGGAAATAATAACAGCACCTTTCTCACGGAATTGTTTGAAGGGTTAAATGTGTTCATTAGCACAGATCTTAGAACATGTGCTAGAAGATGGTATTGAGCACCCAATAAATTTAGCAGAAAAAAATTCAATGATTTCCCCATTTGTGCATATTAGGACACCCACTCTGGTATAATGATCTTTGCTGACAACCTTCTGCCTCACCCCCAACACCATAAATACTAATGTGTATACTGCTTTATTCCCTCCCAGCCCTACTCCTTACCAACATGATAACCAGACAAACAAATTTGTAAGCCGCCTAATGTATTTTCTGTCCCAGCTACAGGAATGCTGTAATTCAAATAAAATTCGCATGTCTCAGGAAGATCCTTAAGTAATTACTGTATTAATGAATATTTCAGGCAAGCTTGGAAATGTTTTTGGAGCAGATATCCCTTCGCATGTGCCTGACAGATACTATTTCACTAAACCAGGTGGCCACCTAACTTCCTGGTTAGTCTGCTCCAAATATTAATCACCACCACCGGCAAATAGCATCTTGGGATGACACACTTCCCTGAAATCTTTCTGGAGACACATCATCAATTTGGTGTACTGAGCATCAATTTGTGAGCCAGGGGGACTGAATTCTAGTTCCACAGCCATTGCTTATTCCCTGAGTTTCATGTGACAAGTCACTTTATTTTTTCAAGCCTCAATTTCTTCATCTGCATCAGCGGAACAATAATATGTACTCACATTACTACAGCCCCAGGGTCAAATCCAGCCTGCCACCTCTTCTGGTAAATAAAGTTTTATTGGCCCCCAGCCACGTCCATCTAGGACTGCTTTCCTGTGTTACACAGCAGAGTTGAGTAGCTATGACAGAGATCCATGGTCCTCAAAGCCAAACATATGAAACCACCTGCCCCTTTCCAGAAAAAGTTTGCCGACTCCTACTCCGGAAGACGGTTAGAAACCAATGAAATGATGGGTCTGAAAGTGCTCTGTAAACTGCAACATTTGCGTGAAATGTACATTTTTATTGCTGCCTTTTCGATGTTTATAGGCAATTAGTGTGCCCTTCACCCCACAGCTGCAGTCCTCCCAGCTAAGCAATCCTAAACACCTTGGGTCCTGTCCCATTGGCTCAGTTTTCAATTTCTTTGACTGACTTTGTTACTGGGTGGGGTATTTTTGGACTTGCTCCAGTTCCTCCTGTTCATTTTTCTTGTAAATTTTAATTAATGTATAATATACTGGGAAGGTTATTATCTGGTTCTCAAGTGAAATCCAAGTTAATACAGCCCAAGAACGGAGTTGACTTTTTAAATAACAGCTCTGTAATGAAGCACTCTTGGTCAAGTCGAAAGAGCATGATCCAAAACCAGTTAAATCATTTACTAACTGTGAATACTTGAGCGAATTATTTAACCTCTCTCAACCCCAGCTTCCACATCTATAAATAGGAGAACAAATTACACAGAGCTTAGAGAGCTATTGTAGAGATGACCACAGTGCATTTGTCAATAAGCTGATTTATGCAGAACGCCCTGCACACAGTAGGTCCTAGGACAAGGCCAGCGATGCCTTCCTCACATCATTGACCAAGACGCTTTTCTACCACTATAGCGCTAGGATCGTTTTAAAATTGGGAGTCCTTTTATTGGACATAAGTATCCTGCCTTACATTTGTCCCTATTGAACTTCAAGTTGCTTTTGATTTATTGAGGTCACTTTGACTTCTATTCCTGTCTTCTGAGGAGTTGGAATTTATGCCTTTCTGAATTTGTATTCTGTGGACCTCATTTCCAAAGGATGAAAGAACAGGAGAAAACCCAGGCTAACTAGGGTTATAAGGTTAGCTGTCTAAGGCAAAATTAAGTGTAGATGTGGACCAATTATTCAAAACCCAATATGACAAAAACGTTTTGGCTTGTTACTATCTAAGCCTTAAGAAGCGAAATATTTTCCTCTCAATTTTTCACTCCACACCTCTAACTAACACAGACCAGACCAAGGGGCAGAAAGACAAATGGGCAGTCAAAATTAACAGCACGGTTGGGGGAGAGGAATGAGGAATGTGACTTTTCTTCCCAGAAAGCGCTCAGGTTTTTAAACCTTGCTGCCTTATCAAGGTTGGCTTGAGATTGTTTTAATCTGAGTCATTTTATCTACTAAAAACTTAATTTTTCCTGCTCCATTTTCCTCTAGCATTTTTTATTCTAGCATTCACAGTAAGCACCAGATCTCCCCTCTAGCCTGAAACTCATTAAACTACCGCAAAATAAGTTATAAGCACCTCATTAATTACCATCATCAAGAGAATTAGTGAGCCTATCGATAAATATTAAAGTTGCAAATTCTCTCTCTAAAGAACGTACTTGCCAGGCATAGGTATTGGATGCCTTTCTGCCAGAGACAGATCTCAATCACAGAAGACAAGGAAAGCCCCGATGGCAGATTCTATTTTAATCCAAAGATTTAGGAAGGGGACTTGCCTGCCAACTAAGGATTAGTTTTTTTCCTTAGAGTCTTGTGTCTTTAAAAACCAGCTAAACATGCATATAAAAATGTAAACTGCCTAAATCAGCAGTGTGGGAATCGTTTCAAATGCACTGACAAAACCGCTCTTATAAATTGAGATATTAACTCAAAATTTTTAAAGTAAAGAAAAATTAATTGCATTGAAATACACAGTAACGTGTTTGGAAAACAGTCTTTTTGCTCAACAGGAATTTGTAATTTTCCAATAACAACAATGATTATACTGGTTAATATTTGCTGAAGAGTGATGACATACAAACCACTGTACTGAGATCTGCATGTGCTCACCTGCCGCCCCACAAATCTAGGAGGTCTGTACTATTATTACTCACCAGAAGTGAGGCTTCAAGAGGTTGAAAATTTGCTACAGATCACAAATGTCAGTTTTTAAATATCGGCTGCATCCATGGGAAAAGAAGAATATTCTGAAAATATGCTCCAAATGACACAAGATAATTTCATACTTGTAAAAGAGCCAATGCAACCTTAGGTTGTACTAATGGAAGTAGAGAGTCCAGGGCAAGGGTGCTGATGGCTTTGCCTAACTCTTTGGACCTTAGCATCCATCTGGGGGTCTGTGTTCAGTATAACAAATGGGATATGGACAAATCAGTGGGGAGGTGGCTGAGAGGGTGGAGGGACTTGAGTCATGACACCTGAGGAATGACTGAAAGAGCTAGCTAGCATTGGTAGCCTGGAAACAGAAGAGTGCCAGGCTTTGAGAGGGATGGCAAACAGTGCAATAATAAATAAGAGCACTGACCTGATTTCAAGTCTCACCTTTTTCTCCTATTTGCAGCAACATGTGGAAGAAGTTATGTAACCTCTCTAGGTCTGAATCTTCTCATCTCTAAGGTGGTAGTACTATGACACCTTAACCTCAGGAATTAGATGAGGGTATATAAGTAAAGCACTTACCCTAGTACCTGGCACTCAGGAAGCTCAGCAAATTCTAGCTACTATTATTATTGTTGCTATTCTTGTTATTCTTATGGTTCTGAAAACAGAACAGCGATTTCCAAAAAATCACTGCAGAAAACTAGTCTCCTGGGTTAGTAGGTGGCGTGCCAATAAAGGCATCCATGGTCCCAAAGGTTTGGGAAATACCAACTTAGATTTTTATTCTAGGCAGTGTGGCTTTCTAAGAAGAGGTAGAAGTATACACCAATTCAAAGATCTGTTTGGTTAGAACCATTTTAAAAGAACATTCTCTGGAAGGAATATGTGTTCCCCAAAACAAGCTTTGGGTCCCATGACTACAGACGGGCGTACACATCCTAAGTTGTGTCTACCACTGTCTGATGTCCGTCAAACATACCCAGAGTTTGCCTGGAGGTTTCAGGACCCTCAAGAGGGAACAAACCTGGGAGGTAGTCCATTGGGCAGGTTGTAATAAAGGAAATGTGCCTGGTGGATACAAGACATAAGATGCAAGAAGCAGCTCGCCCTAGCCTGTTTGGCTCAGTAGATAGAGCACCGGCCTGTGGACCCAAGGGTTCCAGGTTCGATTCTGGTCAAGGGCACATGCCCAGGTTGTGGGCTCCATTCCCAGTAGGGTGCATGCAGGAGGCAGCCAATCAATGATCCCCTCTCATCATTGATGCTTCTATCTCTCTCTCTCCCTTTCCCTTCCTCTCTGAAATCAATAAAAATATTTTTAAAAATTAAAAAAAGAAGCAGCTCATTCTGAGGAAGCTGGTGTTGCAGTCCCCTTATAAGAGTTCACTGTTAAAGTAAAATGGGCCAGATAAACCTGAGATTCATTAATGAGACCTGGAAATAAGGTTGCCCCATATAGATTCATCCAGAGACATATGAATGAATAAAGACATGAATGAATACTTTTATTTCAAGGTTGTCCCCTGTTTTAAAACACATCGTAAAAATCACACCATGATTATTACCACTGATTATCTCTATTGATAAAATTATAAACAGCATCAAAAAGAGTATTGTTTGAGCCTTCCTTTCCCCAGTGGCGTGGATTGCATACATGAGACCCTTGTGATTCCTATGTCCTCACTTGTTGGCTTAACCTCAAGGGCTCTGTTGGAATGTGTTACTCATAAACAAGTTCCAAATGAGGGAGATGCGACAGAATCCAGGACAGGCTTTGTGTAGACATGGATTTTCACATGCTCATTCAAAATATTTGCTGTCAACTGTACTTGGTTAAAGTGATTGTTACATACAGCATGGGTAACTTTTTTATGTAAATGAAATGCAAATGTATGCAATGTTATCTTTAATGCAGATGTAGCAGAAAGTATTAAGATATGCTGAGAGCCTAATTAGGTCCTACATCAAAAACTATATATAAACTTGACTCCAATGTCTCAGGAACACAAATTGAGTCTAGAAATCCCAGTTTGCAAGCTTAAAAAAAAAAAAAAGAGATGTACATATATATTTTAAATCACAGTTCTTTTTCTTCTCCCTTCTCTAAGACTGAGCACTTAAAAGGATAATCTTGGACAGATATTTCAGCTTGGGAGTGGGGGGTGTAGAGTGGGTGGGAAATGAACAAGTTTCTTTCTAGCAAAAACCAGGAAGCAAGAAAAGAAAATCAACCACAAGCCCAAGAAAAGGCAAAACAAAGCTGTCTTGTGCTTTCCGTTTTCGTATTAAAAATGATGACTTGCCAGAAAAGCATATTTTTGCATTTATTTCCATTTCTAACCGTCTCAGAGACAAACACATGTGCATTCCTCCCTCATTGCTGGGGCAGATAAACCTTATATGAATCCCAGTTCCCTGAGTTCTCTTTGTTGATCATTCTGACAGGGCGGGGCCCAAGTTAACTGTTATCTAAGGGGTGAAAGGGCTGACAAAGCAAATAAATATCAGAACAAGTACCGAAGCAGCACACTCAGCCTACATAACGGAACAAGCCCTTCCCAAGCACTTAGGAGCACTGTTTACGTAGGAAATTGGTGAAACTGTTCAACTGCCTTTTCCATATATTATGATGGATCCCCCAGAGAACTCTCTTATGGCATGCTTTGTTAGGCCACTGTATTTCACCAGGCATAGTAGAAAAGTGTGAAAGTGAATGTTTTTAAAACTGTAATCCAGGCTCTTCACTAACTCAGAGGAGCCCCACCTTCCCATTCCCCAGCCAAGTGTAGTGGGCGTGAAGTGACAAGTCCCTGAGGCCTCCGCTGCCCAGCTCTCGCTGTCACTGCCTCCATGTGCTCCAACAGCTCAGAGGCCAAGAGCTTCAGGGACTTATTGCCTCTTTCATTTAAGGAGCTTCCCCCCGCCCTTAACCCCAGCCTTAAACATTCCAGGATTGCTTTAAGAATCAAATGAGGGAGAAAAGGCTGCCAAAACAATCTGGAAAAGTATCTAAAATAGTTCATAAATATAAGGTACTGCGGGTCTCCAAATTGTGAGGGGATGTGAGTGTAAGGTGAAGCACACATATATTCTACATTGCTTGTATTTATATTCATATCTGTATTTGCATTCATCATTATTTATGTGTGTATATATACTACTAAGTATATATATGTGTGTGTGTGTGTGTGTATATATACATATATATATGCATGCATTTGGATACTGAGCTCATATCACACATAGGTATAGGTACTAATGTATAAACAGATGTATATATGAATACAATAACCTCAACCATAGATTTATTACACATATGAGCATGCATGTATATTATGTACGTAACGACATTCTCATTATTCATATTTGCTCATGAGTACATACTCATATACTATATGTATCTCTATATGCCAGTTCACCTGTGCCCTTTGCAATAGTGAGTCCCTGAAATGGCCTACGACTAAATCTAGACCTCTGTGTCCAGGCTGAAGGGCTTACAGCAAGCAGAGCTTATCCAGCTCTATTTCCCTCCGAGTTTCCGTCCCTCTTATCTACTACACCCTCTGAAAGGAAAGGTCTTTTTTAGTTCTGCTAAGATCCCCAAATGCTCTTAACATCTCCAAAGCCATCTAATATAAAAGGACCCAGTTGCTGCGAGAAACAGAATTGCACTGGCTTCACAGCTCCGCAGAGCATGCCCAGCGGAATACATTACACAGCCCAGCCCAGCACAGCGCTTTGGAAATGGATATTGCCGGCACCACTTGCCCCAAATTTCTAGCATTATCGTGATAACCCCATTTGTTCTCAGGCTGTGCTTCCCACATTCTAAAGCAGAGGTCCTCAAACTTTTTAAACAGGGGGCCAGTTCAATGTCCCTCAGACCGTTGGAGGGCTGGACTATAGTTTAAAAAAAAAACTATGAACAAATTCCTATGCACACTGCACATATCTTATTTTGAAGTAAAAAAAAAAAACAACAAAAAAAAAAAAAACCGGCAAAAACACCCTCATGTGGCCCGCGGGCCGTAGTTTGAGGACATCTGTGTAACATTTTTCCTGTATCTGTCCTCATCATGCCCTTCCTTTCAAGAGAAAGAACCTCTTCCTCGGAGTTCCTCCCCCAATTCATGTGATAATTCCTGGTGTTGTTTATCAGTCACTTATCTAGTATATAGTAAACCCAACTGTCTACTAACTAACAATCTGTGAGATTTTAAGAGACAAGATTTGCACCCCAAACACTGAGAGGCCAAGGGCAGATTCAGTCTCAGTGCTAAGTGGTTTGATATCAGATGGTAACCACTACTGATGCTCAGAAGACACAAAGAATGTTCTGGGCTGGCGTGGTTGGGGAAGAGGAGGAAACTGAGCAATCCTTCTGTCCAGCCCACCCCCACCTTTTCACGTGCTCCTTGCAAAAGAATAAAGCATTCTGCTACTTCAGATCCCTCCTAACCCCTTCCTTAACTTTGTGCATCGTGCTTTGCCTCTCCTGCACTGCACTAAGGAGGACCAATCCTCTGTGTGATGTTCCCCATGCTGTCCTCACAGCCCTCTCAATGGCGAGCCAATCACCTTGTGACTTCTGCCTCTTTTCACCTCCATAGCACAGCACACTCCTGGTTCCTTTCCCACTTCTCAACATCTTCTGATTTCTGCTTTGGCTTCAAGTCACTCCCATGGCCAACATACTGACCTCTGATCCCCTCCTCTCCCTATATCCTTCACTACTCTTCTTAGAGAATGAACCATCAAAGGAATGGCTAACTTCTCTCGGGAGCTCCGGACTTACATTCCCAAGTGTCCCCTGAACATCACCACAGAAGGTCCTTTGGTAAAAGACCAGTGAAACCAGCTCTGAAGGCTACATCTTCCTTCTAAATTCCACTGGGGCTTCCAATGTTAGAGTCTACCAGTGGGAAATGCTTCAATGTGTCTTTTTGTTTCCCCCCTTTTTTTGGCTCTCACCTTAAGTCAGCTTCCAAGAATCACCTCCACAAAGCTCCTCACAAGTATCACCTCCACAAAGCTCCTCTCACATGTCACATTCCACCTCTCCCACCACTCACAGGCAGATCTGCATCCACCCAGGATGAAGGAGCCGCCTTTGTCTCAGAAGTGAGCATCTTGCAAGGGAAATCACACACACTCTGGACACAGGTGGTCCAGGAGTGCAATTCAGAATTGCTGCTTCTTCACAACGTGACCTTGGACATTGACTTGGTCCCTTTCGGGCTCAGTTTTCCCACCTCTAAAATGTAAATGAGGCTCCTTCCTTATGTCTTATTGAAAATAACAATGCCTGGCTATTGTTACAACCACCAATGTTTCCCTTTTCCAATCCAGATGTTCCCAAAGCCTTCACCCTCACAGATTCTGATTCAGAATATGCATAAAAGTCCCCTCAAATATGTATTTTAAAAAGTTTCTCAGGAATCTTGATGCACAATTAGATTTTAAAGACTCTGTTTTAATCCATCATAGACCTTGAAGCCAGAATTACCTTCCTAAAGCATAACTCAAGTCATATTACAACCAAGCTAAGAAGACTTCAAGGGCTCTCTCTAGTTTTCTAAGGACATTTTGGCCCCGCCTCACCTATCTTCTCTATTTCCCAAATGGTAACTGATCCTTGTGCCAAATTAGATTATTTCTTGTTCCCTATCAGTTATGATGAATTCAGTTGTAAGTATCAGAAGCCCAGTGGACAGTGGCCTAAATAAATAAGCGTTTCCCCCCCACCACATAACATGAAGTCTAAGGGCAGATGGCTTTGTACTTTGCTTCAGAGGTTGTACAAGGGCAGGGCTCTAGGCCACAGTTGAAAATTCTCTTGGTCTTCCCCTTAAGGAAAGAGCTGACAGCAGCAGCTTCAAGCATCAAGTCCATACCTAGATTCCAACGCAGGAAGCAGGAGAGGGCTGCACAGAGAGATTCTTCTTAAGGGTCCCTCTCTTCTACCTCATGGGCCATAACTGGGTCCCATGGCTGCAAAGAAGGCTGGGAAAGTGGTTTTTATTGTTTACCTGGATCATGGGAGGTTGGCAAGGTTTATGAATGGCTTTAAGTAACCAACCATTAGAGTTCCCTAGATGCACTCTAGAGGTCACTGCCTAAACTTAGATATCCTTCCTCCCCAAACCTGTGTCTACTTCAATAACGATGCCTAACATTTAGTAAGCACCTGCTCTATCCAGGCAGTGCTCAAATGCTTTATGGGTGTTAGCTGTTAATATCCACAAAGACCCTGAGGTAAGAACATTATCATACTGGTCTCACAGGTGAGAATACTGAGGCTGAGAGGGGTTTAAAACAGGCAGCCTGACTCCAGATCCTACAATCCAAGCCACAGCACAATACTTGCAAGGAACAACTTAACTACAATCTTCTCGATGAAGAATATCTTACATGCAATCCCCCTTCCTGCCTTAAACCCTCAGACGTACTTCTATGGTGAGGGCAATGGTATCACCCAAAGCAGGGCATGTGTGAGAGTGAACAAAAGCACAATAGATTAATGATTACACCGGGAGGACATACTGTCCCAAGCAAATCAGGATGTGACCATTCTTCCTGCAGTTTCATCCAAAAGAACGCTTGCAGACACATCACGTCACATCTCGCTTGCGCAATGGGTTGTGTGGGCAGGGTCTAGACATGAATGGTGTGAGCATCTCCTGGTATGCTTCACATGGAACTCTGCTCAGAGGAAATGCCCTTATCAGTTAACTGTGTACTGACCTGAGGGAGCTTTGGAAGGTGGGTAGAATTTGATTAGGGAAAGGACAACAGGGCAGCAGCTGTGAGGAGTGAGTGAGGTACAAGCTCTACAATCAGTTCACCTGTATTTAAATATCATGTCAACCACTTGTGGGATCTATAACTTGGGACAATTCAATTCATTAGTGTGTTGCCTCAGTTTCCCTATCTGTAAAATCATGATAACAAAGGCACTTACCCTACAGCAGGGGTGCGGAACGTCTGGCCTGCAGGCCATATAAGGCCCACAAAATCATTTAGTCTGGCCCCTACCAAGGCATTAGGGCTGAGTTAATTAAATGTTTGACCAAATATAGCAGGCTAATTTTTAAGTTGATAATTTTGTATGGCCCATGAATGATGTTATAAATATCCAAATGGCCCTTGGCAGAAAAAAGGTTCCCTACCCCTGGTCTAGAGGTTGGTGGGAACCACTGTGTGCTAATGCATGTCTAGTGCCCAACACAGAAACACTCAAAATCCTGGTAATCGTTAATTCACACACACTAATTAATTGTGTAAACAAACATGTCTGAGTAGAAATGTGTGTGGCGATTGTATCATGCGCTAAGATGTTTCAAGAAAGTAAGTTTGGATCAAATGTGTAGCCACTGGGTTTGACCTGAAGGGCAATACCATTTTCCCAACGCTTTGAAGAATGGAGTGCAAATTTCAGAAAGCCATCTTTGTTTTGCTGCCATACTGGTCTCACAGGTAAGAATACTGGTGCCCACAGACACATCATGTTGCTGTGACATCAGTTACAGACTCAGCAAGGCACAGACACACAATACACTTAATGCCTTCCATGTCGCAAGCCCTTAGAAATGCCACAATGAAAAAATAATAGTAAAAATAAATAAATAAATAAATTTTTATGAGTCACAATAAAATTTATGGGGTTCAGAATAGAGAGATGGGGGTCTGCCTTGGTAAGTAAAACACCTTCCTGTAATTGTGTGTTTCCAGAGCTGGGTAAAAACTGCGACCCCCAAGGCGCATCATGGCAAACCAAGGATGAACTGGTTAATTCCATGCTAAAAGCATTTGTGTTTCGGCTGTCTAAACGGGGGCGAAAGTGGTGTGTTGAACATGAGCCTTGCAGTTTGTTTTTGGCTCCCACGAAGAGATGTAGGGAGAAGGCAGTACTCTTGGTGGGAACCAATGTTCAAGAAATGACAGAACCAGGTGTTGAACTTCTGCAGGGCTATGAAGAGGTGAGACTATCTCAGGTTCAGCTACCAACCTGAGAGATGGCAAACTTGCTGTTGGAGCCCCTGCACTGTTCCAGTTAAGAGCTTTGGATATTTTTGTCTAAGCAAATTCCCTTGGAGAGGGCAGATACTAAAACAAAGGAACAAGCTGTAAACGATGCACCTTTATTCATCATAATCACAAACCTGACTTCTTTCCAGCCATGATTTCCATGGGGTGAGAGACCTCATCACACATGCTATCTTCATCAACAGGCAACTCCCAGTGGCTCAAGAAAAAAAGGAAAGCATCCAAAGTGTATACATGATAGGTAACCACGGTCCTTTCCTACCTACTTTGAGCAAACTTAGTTTAGACAGCCCAGTTACATTGTACTGGGGACCCATTAAATGGCCTCTAAAGAGTCTATGGAAGAAAAAAAAAAAAAGACGAGGAATTAAAAAGAAAATTAATCAATGTTGTGTGTATGCTTGGCACTATATAAGGTTCCTGATATACTTCTGTTTATTTAGTATACACACCCCTACAGAGGATGGTAGTAATCCCAGGTGTTGGGTTTCTGGTGTCCAAACTAAGGACACCAGCCGAGCAAGGCACAAGCAAAATTTGGGCAAAACAATTTGATATTCTAAAGAAGTCATTCATGCAGCATTCATCTTGGGGGGAAAAATAGGAATGTACTAGGTCTCCTTGTACTCACTTTCAGGTTTAACTTTTTTTTTCTTTCCATAATATGATTGCATCACATGTTTTTACATTACAAACTCTAAGGTATTTTTTTTTAATATATACTCTGATGATTTTATTTTTTTAAATTTCTTTATTGATTAAGGTATTACATATGTGTCCTCATCCCTCCATTAACCCCCCACTCATGCCCTCACCCCCCTGGTGTTCGTGTCCATTGGTTAGGCTTATATTCATGCATACAAGTCCTTTGGTTGATCTCTCCTCCTTTCCCCCACTCTCCCCTATCTTCCCTCTAAGGTATTTAAGACCTCCAAAGCTTCAATCCAGGCCCAGCTTGCACATCTACTGAACTGAGCAGCCAGGACTCCGATCCAAGTCTCTGTGACTCTAATGTATAAAAATGCTAGGTTCAGGATGCTCCAGAATGTTCTAACCCAGTGGTCGGCAAACTCATTAGTCAAGAGAGCCAAATATCAACAGTACAACGAATGAAATTTCTTTTGAGAGCCAAATTTTTTTAACTTAAACTTCTTCTAATGCCACTTCTTCAAAATAGACTCGCCCAGGCCGTGGTATTTTGTGGAAGAGTCACACTCAAGGAGCCAAAGAGCCACATGTGGCTCACGAGCCGCAGTTTGCCGACCACGGTTCTAACCATTCCCTCAGCATAGCACTACAGACGGGGACAAGATTTAACTTTTTCTCAGACTTCTCAGTTCATGAGACACATCTCCGTTCATATATAAGACTGGGTATCACGAAGCCCTGTGAAAGTGATAGAGAGACCTTTCAGCACCCAGAGAGCCACTCATGCCCTGAACGGGCTGCTGGCCAAATTCCCAGGACCCTACTGTCCTTCAGTGACATGGCTCAGGAGCATGTCCTCTGTGTCATCAGCATAAACCCTGCTCATTCATGAGAGCCACGATCCTTGAGTCATGCCCTTAGGACTTTCCCCATCTTCTGGTGATGAAAATGCAGCTCCGACCATCTTCGTGACCAAGGACCAGAGAGAATATAAAGCTATTGGGCTTATAAAAGGTCCCTGGGCTGAACATATTAATTCAAAAGAGTCCCAGAGATGATCTTGAATTTAATAACAAAGAAATCTGATCCTGTGTAAATGAAGCTTATTAAGGTAAGACTTAGTGCTGACATAGTAAGTGGATAGATGGAAAAAAAAAATAGGGGGGGCGGGGGGATGCGGGATTCTCCCTGCCACCTTTCACCAAATGAGTGCTGGCAATACTGGAGGGGTTGACTTTTACCACATGAGCATCGGCAGCACTGGCTGGGGTTGCCTCTGTGCACATAATTTGCCATGCCTACGTTCTTTCAGGCCCCACAGTAATGTTCCTAGCCGTGTATTTGAATTAACCAGACCCAGAGGATAAAACTTTCAAATTAAACACATTCCTAAAGGATTTCAGGCTCATTGTGTATGCACCAAGGAAACATAACATCCTAAAAATAATACATACACAGAGAGAAGCACATTTTCCACAAACATTAAAGTGGAATATGAATTATGACCCAGCTCATGGGAATAGACATCTGATTACATGCAAAATGGAGCTTTTGTAAATAACATCAGTCTTTGTGAGCTACCACAATTATTATCAACCATTTAATTTTACTCCCTAGCAACTCATCCATCATTGTTAAAACTGTCCACTTTTGTTTTTTTCTCTTCTGATTCATGAGGCTCCCAATTTTATAAAGTTCACCGGTAAAGCTATATAGATTACTAACCCAGCAGCGAAGAAGTTCACAAGATTATTAGATTCACCAAAGCACATGCTGCTTTGTATATATGCTATTTTGGGAAGTATTCTGCTGGCGAATTGCTAGAGCAGCAGAATTACAATGGTAGCCATTCTGTTTGCTCTTTATATAAAGGAGTCATAAAAATGTCTTTAAACTTTTTAGTATTTGGGTATTTAAGAGCAAAGTGACTCCCAAGAAAACCAGGAATACTTCATCTCCTTGTCTCTCTCACCCCCAATATTTGACACTGTGTCATGAAATACCATCTACAATTCCAGTTGGCCTATGTCAAATTTAATATGTTGGCCTCATAAAGAGTGAAATAAGTCACTTGCTGGCCTCGCAAATTCTATTTCACAACAAAGTAATGAGAAATGTTTATCAAGAGAATTTAAATTTTCTAGTAGGCCTCCAAATTTGTCCTTCATCTATTTCTGTTTTAAACTCTTAAACACCAGACATAGGAAGTACCTGTGGCTGATGGCTTTTTGTCCCCGTAGTAGTGCTAGTTGGGACATTTGAACAAATGCCTTAGAGTTTGAACTGCATCAGGAATAAGCTTAGAGAGCCTTTTGGCCTGCAAAATAATGTTGTCAAATTTCCCCTTGCAGCTTCAAGGGCATTTGTCATAGTAAGTGAGCTAGCTGTACAGTATTTGGCTGAATTGAAAAGCTTGTTTGTTTTGTCTCTTCTAGTGGAATATGAGCCCAGTGGGCAAAGGACCATTACTATCATCTTCATTTCTGTGCTTAAATAGTTTTAGTTGAATTAATAGTCACTGAAATGAAGAGAAGAATATTTAAGGTGAGATTGCAAGTTTATATTTCTAAAAAACATTTTAACTGTCTAGTACCTACTTTCTTTCTAGTCTTGCCCTGGAAAAGTATTAACTGGAAATGCTAGGCAAAACTTTATACTGAAGCCATTCATTTGCACTTTAATATCAAAACAGAAGAAATTAAAGGGGAGGTAGCATTTTCTGCGCCCCCCACTCCCCCCTCCCAGGACTTAATTTGCACCATGCATTGGCTTGGAGTTTTATTTTGCTTGATTCAATCCCTGCCTATACCACTGAGATTGATATAATTATTCCCACTTTTAAAATTAGAAACTGGGGTTCAAGGAAAGTAAGTAACATGCTTAACTAAGAAATGGTAGAGGTGGGAGTCGAATCCAGATCTGTCTAGCTCCAGAGCCTAAGCTATTTCCCCTGGTAGGTTACAACAAACACTTTTTTTTTATCCAGGCATAATCATTAATAGCTTTTAATTTTCGACTTTAATTCTGTACTTTAAACCTTCTAGTTAAAAGGGGATCCCAGAGATCTGAACAAATGGACAGATAGTATCTAAAATTATGGTAGTTAACATGAGGTTTGGAATTAGAAAAACTATCGGCTAAAAAGGCCAAGTGACTTTTCCTCGCAAAGCCTCAGTTTACTCATCTTAAAATTGAAATAGTAATGCTGGGAGAATGAAATAAGCCTCCACACCGCAAGCCCATAGCTCTGGGCTTAACCCACAGAATGCAATTCAGGCAGGGCGGCTACTGTCATTCCAGCTAACCACCTGGTCAAGCAACAATGTTAACTGTACACTATTTCTCACACTTTAATGACAAAGAAGAAGCACGCTAACATATATGCCCCAGACACTTAGAGAAGCCTGCCCCAGGAATCCCATTTCTCTTCACACCTGAGAGTAACCCAGGTCTTCTATCTTCACAACCGCAGGCAATGCATGAACCTCAGCATGCTCCTCTGCTTTTGCCTCTCATAGTTACAACCATATTTTTGCCACTTAATTCAAATAAAAACATACAATAAATGCTGAATTCCATTAATAAATACAATTGAGTAAAAGCGTGCTGGAGGCAAGAGGAAGAACAGAATGGTTTATGGAACGCCCTCTAATCTAAGGCGCATGAGAGGCCATGCCAAGGAAGTGCATACAAATGGTTCACATATCTAGACTTCCAGAAGCAATCTTGTTTTAATGAATGGGATCTTGTTTTCACTCATTTAAGAAATATCTAGTAATGTGTCCCTACTGTGGCATGACCCTGTGTTAGGTGTCGGGATACTGTGGGGAGTCAAACACAGAGAGGGTCCTGGTCTCCTCTAGTCTACTTATGGTGGAAAAGGGCAGCTTTAAATTAGATCAACACCCATGCACAGGAAGATCAAAGCGCAGCTAAGAGAAATGCTACCAAGGAGAGAGAGGCGGTGCAATGAAACTCCATCTAGCAGGATCCGGCCTAGCTAGGCACGTCAGGGAAGTTCTCTGAGGAAGGAAAGCTGGATTCAAGATCTGGAGGCTGGCCCAAATGCCCATTGACTGATGAGTGGGTAAACAAAATGTGATACAGCCACACAGCAGAATATTATTTGGCTTTTGGAAGGAATGAAGTTCTGATTCATGCTACAACATGAATGGATTTTGAAAACATTATGCTAAGTAAAAGAAGCCAGTCAAAAAACACCACATATTGTGTGATTTTGTTTATATAAAATATCAAGAACAGGAAAATGTGTAGAGACAGAAAGATTAGTGGTGGCCTTAGGCTAAACAGGTAGGGGTGCGTGGGGTGAAGAGTGACTGTTAATGAGTTTGAATGAGAAATGACTGCTAATGGATATGGGATTTCTTTGGGGAGGGGGTGATAAAATATTCTAAAATTAAGTACTGGTGATGGTGGCAGAAATCTGAATACACTAAAAATCATGGAATTTTATACTTTAAGTAGGGTGAATCGTATGGTATGTGAACTATATATCAATAAAGTTATTTTAAAATATTGGAAGGTTAGAAAGATAATGAGCTGAGGAGCAAGGGGGCCATCCATGACTGGAGCAGCGAGCACAGCTGTAAAGACAGAAAGAAGGCCAATGTGGCCAGTGAGGAGGATCAGGCATGAGATCAGGCTGAGGAAGGCAGGGGCCAGTCCACACAGGGCCCCATAGGCCATGTTCTTATTCATATCCTAAGTAGACAGGGATACCACTGCAAGGTTTTAAGCAGGTAAGGAGGATGAAATAATTGCATTTTCATTTTAAAAAGATCATTCTGGCTGAAGTAAGGAGAACAGACCAGAGAGCATATGTATAGAGCACAGAGGAGGCTATGAGTGTCAAGGGCAAGGGTGGAGGTGGCACTGATGGACACATTAGAAAGATGTCTAAGATGCTAAATCGGCAGGACAAAGGGTTAGACTGGTAATCAGCATCCAAGCAGAGAAACTGGGGGAGGGGGGGGGTTGAGAGGAGAGGGCAGTTGGTTTTATAACTCCAGTGCTCTCTGACATGTGAATTTGTGAGTCACCTAAAGAGAGACAAGGGGAACCACGGGTGTGTATAAACTGGACTCAGCAAGAAGACAAGGAGGCCTGAAACTGCACTTTGAGGAATTCTGACATTTAATAGCCCAATACCACATAACTAAAGTCTAAGCATAAGACAAACCCAAACTGAGGGTCATTCTATGAAAAAGCAGCCTATAACCTTCAACTATGACAAGGTCCTGCAAGTCAAGGACAGAGTGAGAAACTGTTCCACATGAAAGGAAACCAAAGACACCTCACAACTAAACATAATACATGATTCTGAACTGAAACTTTTTGCTCTAAAGGGACAATATATGTATTATACACCTTTTATATCTTTATGCATAAAGAGATAAAGATCGGGACAACTGGAGTAACTTGAACGTTGTACTGTATCAGAGCTAATTTCTTGATTTTGATGGTTAATACAATAGATAGGCAGGAGAATACCCTTGTATACAGGGATTACATACTAAAGTATTCCAGGGTGATGGGGCAAGAAGTTGGCAACTTACTCTCAAATGATTCAGAGGAAAAGAAAGGGGTTTTTGTTTGTTTGTTTTTAAATTTTATATTTTTGTTGATTTCAGAGAGGAAGGAAGAGGGAGAGAGATAGAAGCATAAATGATGACAGAAAATCATGGATTAGCTGCCTCCTGCACGCCCCCTACTGGGGATTGAGGTCACAACCAGGGCATGTGTCCTGACTGGGAATGGAACCATGACCTCTTGGTTCACAGATCAACACTCAACCACTGAGCCCACACTGGCCTGGCAAAAGAAAGTTTTTTTGTATTAGTCTTGCTACTTTTCTCGAAGCCAGTAGGCATGTCCATTTGAGGAGAGCAGATTGTAGAAGACTAGGAATAACCAATGGTGCCCAGAAAGTTTCAGAAATGACTTGAAATAGTTGTGATGTTGTGTGGGAGAATGAGTTGATGAGAGAAGAAGACTGCCAGGTCTGGGGTTCGTTATCAAGGTGGTGATATGGGGACAAAAACTGTGTGACTTTGAAACACAGTCAAGGACTTAAAATGTAGCATTTTAAACTGATTCTTTATGTGCTATATATATCCAATTTAGTAAACATGTTTATTTCTAATAATAGATAAACTATATTTTTAGGTTGTTTCTTCCTCAGTTTTATTTGAGAAAAACTGAAATTACCAGTTGTGAAAGATATTTGAAATATATAGTTTAAAAGTCACAAAATTTAAATTCAGTATGTATGTATTGTATGTGTGCCTATGTCTGATATGTATATACACATAACACATATATATTTTATTTTAATAAAATACTACCACAGATTGTTTTTAAAATATCATCAAAATACTTTAAGACCAATGTAATTTGCTTTAGTAACTGTTCAATACATAGTTTTTTTATTAAGCTGATTTTTTTTTACAAATTATTAGCCTCTTGACAATATTTTGGCAATGAAAAAGAAAGTCAGAGAAACAACTGCATAAAGATATGAAATCCAAAATTGTTATTGGCCAACTGAAACTCAATTGTGATAAAAATTCTCTCTGGATATCAAACTCAGTGAAAAGAGATATTTACAAAACTCTATATTCTTTCCTTTTGAGATCTCACTGGTCTCCAGGCGAAGGGTACCTTTATTTGACACATCTTTATCTGGGATCTATAATGCTTATAAGACATAACGCCTCCAGTTTACTCATGTGAGTTACTTCTTTCTGGCCTACACCAAATGGAAATACCCTTGATTTGGTTTTAGCACTAATGCATTTTTGAACTGACGCATGACTTGGCTTAGTAAGCAACCAACTTCCTGGACTACTGTCAGTAAAGATTTGGAACTCAATGTGGTTGTGCGTGCATTCTAAACTTGCATGTGTGAGGCAGTTAAAGACCTTCTTAGCAAATTAGATAAGAAAGGATAGGGTTCGAACTATATCTACTGAGTTTTAGGGGTATATGTGATGCACCATGGAATGCAAAAAAATGAAACTATGTGTGGTATGATTCTACTTCCATACCAACCCCCCCTGAAAGAGCCCCTGTACACATGTGTCCATGCACATGTACATGTGTATTAGCAAGGCAAAAGATGTAAGAAAACAACAGTCTGTTATTCTTGTTCCATCGGGATGTGGGGGGCAAGGGCACAAGGGCGGAACCACAGAAATGGTTGGAGAACCTTCTTATGTAAAATATCATATACAGATGTTTCTGAGTAAGAGTTAAAGATGTTCATAATTTTGTTCTCCACATCACTGACTTCCCTTCTGAAGAGTTGGAGGATATTTGTCCCTCCTACGTGTCCTGCCAAGTATGGTCGATTTATCACTGATTACCTAAACAGGTTTGTCTTTAAAATGGTGTCTTTTTGTGTTGTGGGAGAAGTGCACTGTGAAAGGGCTATGTTTTAAGTAAGGTGTGTATGTCAAACTCAGCACATACTCTACCTATGAAGCACACTTTAGCTAATTGGTTAGCAAAATCACATGCAGAGTGCTTGAAACTACACAGAATTATAAAGAAAACCCTTCCAAGTGGCTCATATCACATTTAACCAATTATGCTTACCATTGTCCTGGATCATAAAATAAGCTATAAAATGTGGCCCAAATATAATCTAACGCAGAGAGTTGCAAACAGAATAGCAAAGACCCTCTTTCCCTCTATCCCACAAATGAAATAGAAGCCTGCAAACAGTGCCTTTCTGGCCATGAAAATGCAACATTGGGAGATTTTGCTAAACGTGCAACATTGAAAGTAAGAGAATAGAAATAATAAAAACTTAGTTTCCAAGAAAACCACAAGCTCCTAAAAAGTAAAAACCAAAACTTTTATCTGTGTTTGGTAAACAGAGTAGACCAAAGCATGCCTGCGCCACCTTTTCAGATGACCACAAGGAAATTGAATTGCACAGTAATATACTCTTGTTGGATCAAGTGCGAATGTTAGAAACATTTTGCATTCACAGTGAGTCACTCTGAAACAACAAAAAGAGGCAGGAGGAGCTTAGATTGACAAATTCTTAGGAGTTTTCTATCACAGCCCAAACCTCTATTGATTCCCACCCTAGTTTCACCCAAAATTATCTATTCATACAGATCATAAGCTAGAGGGTGTTGTTTTCATTCATGGCCCGTAGAGCAATACATGGGATCTTCCTGCATAGGGCCATGGCAGCAGCTTGGGACAATAATTCAATATGACATCACTATTATTTACCTATATAAATGCTGCATATTTATATTATGATGATAGCTATCACTCATTGACTGCCTAGTATGTGTTAGGCACACTGCCGATTGCTTTGTATACTTGATGGTATTTATTCCTCAAACAACTCGGCAAGGTAGGCATTATCATTCCTCGTTTACAGAGCTGGAAAAGGATTCAGATCTGCAATTTGCTTCAAGTCCCCCAGCTGTTCAAACTGAGGGCTATCAGATCCTAAAAGTCCATGGTCTCTTGGCTACACCCCAAGGTGTCTGTGAGGATTTATCACTAAGCCTGGGATGGATTTAGGCTCTAGCCTATGGGTACGAGGCTGAAGCAGCAGCACAGTTTTCCAAGCAGCAGGAGCTGCCTCAGGCAAGCAGGACAGAGGAGCACTGAGCTTGCCTTTATGTTCCTTCTGTTCTGAGATTGTTCAGAGAGAGCTAAATCTTCCCAATGATCCTTCTAGTTCAGTCCTCGCTTGCTCATAACAAGAACGTGAAGTCCAACAACAGAGCATTCTCATGGAAGTAGACCTTGAGAGCTCCATATGTGTAGCTTTATGCTAAAAAAAATAAGGCATGCTATCAGTCGGACTGTTCAAATTTTAGACCTCCTGCCATTTCCTTCCTCCAAATCTATTACCAACCACGTGAAGAAATAGGGGGTGATTCCTCCTTTATCTCCACACTGACCTGAACAAGTAGCTTCATGTAAACAAGATTAAACAAAACTCCCGAGCCCCGGATTTGGTTCATTTATATTTATAGCTGTGCTGTCCAGTTTTGTCACCACCAGCCCGTGTGGCTATTGAACACATGAGATGTAGCTTGTTCAGTCTGAGATGTGCTGCAGGTGTGAAATACACACCAAGCTTCAAAGATTTAGTAAAAAAAAAAAAAGTAAAATATTTCAGTAGCAATTATAGTATGTTGTTTACGTGGAGGAAATGAAAATATTTGGGATATATGAGGTTAAATAAAATATATTATCAAAATTGATTTCATCAGTTTCCTTTCACTTTTTTTTTCACATGGCTCCTAGCAAATGTAAAATTACACATGCCTCTTGCATTATAGTTCTGTTGGACAGAGCTGGTAGGGAAGAAGGCTTGCCAGCTCTGCGTAAAGACAACTAAAATTCCATACCACATACAGTTCTTTTTGTTTTAGTTTAATCCTAGAAGAAAGAACTGTATTAAAACTGCAGTTGTATTAATACTGGGTGAACAGACAAACTAAGGGAGAAAAAGGGAACGTAGGTGGGTTTGAAAGAAGGAGTGAAAGAAAGGGAAGGAACCCAAGATCAAGCATTTTCTATTAAAAATGTAATTGTTGATCTGTTTGGAAGCATAAAGTGATTTCTAAAAGAATGCCAACAGCAAGTGAGAATTAAATTTCTTCCTGATTCACAAGGTTGAGTCAAACACAGTATCTACAGAGGCTATTCCTGGACCTTCTTCTTGGAAAGCTGTTGCCTTTGCAATTGTTTAGCTGATCACTTCTGCACGATAATTATAGCTCACTGTTGTTCCCCCTAAAAACCAATGACATCCGTCCAAAGCATTATAGCTTACATTTCAGGGAATATTTATGTGATATTTATAGCCTGTGAAGAAAACCCTGGGGAACCGCCAGTAGGAAGGATTATTTACCAATTCCTCATTCTTCAAGTTTGATTTTTCTTGAGATTCATATCCATAGGACATTTTATAATCCTATGTAATGCTAGTGTGTGTGAATATACTTTGGCATATTGGTCAACTTCAAAGAAAAATCACCCCCCCCCTTTTTTTTTTTTTTTTGGAAAATGGAGAGAACAAAACCTAGCTGATCCCCCTGAAAACACAGTAGACAAAAAAAAAAAAAATCCATTCAAGAAAGTAGTGTTACATACTTGAAGAATTTTTTGAAGTTAGCCAAGAAAAATAAAGTAAAATCTAGGAGGAAAAACTGGAGTTTCCATTTCTGGAGATTGTACTTCCTGGTGATATAAAAACAAAAGTTAAATTCAGAGAGATTTAACTCGGAAGTTAGCATTGCATAAAAAACAATAGGAAATATTTAACTATGTGCCTATGTTTGTACACAAACAGAAATAGATATAAACAGACCTTAATTAGCGTTGTAGACGTTAATTATCTTTGTACAGTAATTGGGAATGGTTTTGTTCTGATTTATTTCATAACGCTTACTGTGTTCTGTTAACAACTAATTTTTCCCCCTCGCAGCCGTAATAGAAGGCTTTTACTGCACACTTTATTGCATCTGCTTCTCATTTCATGATCATTGTTCTGGTCTGTCAGAGCAAGCAGCTCTAAAACTTCCCAAATCTGCAAGATTAAGCAAATATTTTGACAATGCCTAGATTTTTTTTTCTTTTTTAAAAAACAGAACAAATAAAAATAAAAAGAATATTTTACTTACCCACACAATGTTAGAAGAGTTTTTAATTGAAAGAGTATAAAGAACAGGCAGCAGTTACATGTACTTTAGGTGGGAAAATACACCGAGCAATTTCCTGTCCGATTTCACTTAAGAGTCCTAAGAATCCTGTCTGAACCACACAGCTGCGGTCACAGAGCATTCCTGGACTGCAGGGTGGTTGCTGGACCCCTGGGGAAACCACCTGGAGGCTTTTAGATTGTGACTAGCTTCTAGAACAAAACAGAAGTTTCTAGTTCACCTTGAATGGCCACAGCAGGGAAGCTGAAAGATAGGTGTTTGAATCATTAAGATTAAAAAAAAAAAATGTTTGTGCTACATGCAAAACCTCATGACTCTTCCCAGACAGTGGCTATGCCTACCTGAGTGGAAGCTTTTATAAGAGACTGGAGGCCTGGTGCATGGTTTGGTGCACATTGAAAGTTAATTAATTAGAAGAAATATTTTAGAGGCCAGGGAGGGACCACAGGAGGTTGACTCCAGGGTGTGTCCGGCTCATCTCACCCAGTCCTGATCAGGGCTGATCAGGGGACCTCTGGCCCAGTCCTGATTGGGCCAATCGGGGCCAATTGTGGCCAGCTGGCCAGGGAGGGACCCTGGGAGGTTGGCCAGCCAGGAGGAACCGTGGGAGGGCTCCAGGGCACGTCCAGCTCCTCTCACCTAGTCCTGATTGACTGGACCCCAGCAGCAAGCTAACTTACCAGTCAGAGAGTCTGCCCCCTGATGGTCAGTGCACATCATAGTGACTGGTCGAACAGTCAGACAGACACTTAGCATATTAGGTTTTTATATATATAGATTAGGGAGAGACAGAAAAGATGGGAAAGGGAATAAGAATTCATTTCTCCTATAAATATCCTAATGGTGGAAGGTCGAAGATAGACAGATAAGTCAATAAAAACATAAAATACAAATAAATGCAGTAACTGTGAGGTGACTTATTGTGATCATTTTGCAATATGTACATCTATCAAATCATTCAGTTGTATATCTTGAACTTACACAATGTTATATGCCAATTGTATTTCAATAAAACTGGGAGCAGGGGAAGAAATAAAGAGGTTATGGTGGTCCAGGTAGATGGAGACGCTGTGGTTGTCACTGGAATGAGAAAAATTGGTAGGAAAAGGAGCTTTAAAAAATAGTCTCTGCCCTTGAGAGTAGTTTAGGGAATGAGTTAGAGGAAGATAACGGAGAATAGAAAGCAAGGTGAAGTGAGGGTTAAATGAACTCCAGAGGCATAAGGTGGGAGGCTCTCCTTGGAAGCAGCACCTGGCAGGGAAAATTTCTGCAAGAAGGCAATGGGAATGGAACAGGCAAAATTCTGCTTGAAAGACAGGAAAGAAGACATGGCATGGCTGGGAAATTATAGTTAACCGTTCTGTGCTTCGGTTCCCTTATCTTCAAAATGGGATATTGGTAGCAATGTGAAAGAATTGAAGAATATGTGAAGTACTTTATTTATTTTTTAATATATTTTATTGATTTTTTTCACAGAGAGGAAGGGAGAAGGATAGAGAGCTAGAAACATCGATGAGAGAGAAACATCGATCAGCTGCCTCCTGCACACCTCCTACTGGGGATGTGCCTGCAACCAAGGTACGTGCCCCTGACCGGAATTGAACCCGGGACATTTCAGTCCGCAGGCTGACGTTCTATCCACTGAGCCAAACCGGTTTCGGCTATGTGAAGTACTTTACACAGCACCAGGTATGTGATAAGTGTTCAAAAAATGTTAGCTGCTATTAATAGAGGATTCACCCAAAGTGCTCTCAACTAACAAGCCAAATGTGGGGGGAGAGGGTAAGTTGAAGCAGAAATCCAACTGAACCAATGAATGAATACAGCTAAGCAAGCAAAAACTTGAATCCTTATTAGGTATCCTCCCACCATTATCTCAGGAGGTCAGTGCGGTTCTAGAAGCTGTACAGACTTCCTATACAATATGAACCTCCTGTAGCACAATATTTCCTAACAACCCTCTCGGGCACAGATACAGCTGCTAGGCAGCAGACAATGCAACTGAACCACCAAGCACACATTCCACTTCCACTCTCTCACTTTGTGGGAATCCCATTAAACCCCAGTCTCGAAAGAGATGACCTCGCAATGCAAACCCAAGTAATTCAGTTCAACAAGCATTTATTGAACCCCTGTGATGTATCAGGAACTCCACTAGATGCTGAGATGATATAAAGAGAGAAAAAAGAAAAAGACCCTGTCCTCAAGGATGTCTTAATCTAGAGGGCAAAAGAGATGCAAGTAAATTTAAGGCAAGGTCACCTGAATGAGTGCTCTAATAGAGGATGGACGAATGACATTCAAACACAGAGGAAGCCTTAATGAATTCTGACGGGGGCAGTTAGGAATGGCTTCCCTGAAGAGCAGACATAACATGCCATTATAAGAGATCAATAAGGTGAGCTTAGGAAATTGTTTAATGACTTTTCCATTCATGGAAACAACCCAGAAAAAGCCTGAGGGACCATCCCTGTCTCTGCATTAACATGTGTGTGCATAAGATGTGATTAAATGCTTGTTGTTACTGTAATATATCACATTTTAAAAAACGAATATGAACATTTATCTACTATTCTGATCTTCAAAGAGAAAAATATCCAAGAATGCATTACTTTTTTGAAAGCAAACCCTTGAAGTTAATAAGAAAGTAAGAATGGCAAATGACTGAATGTCTCATGGACTAGGCTAGTGGGCCCAAGCGGAAGCCTGAGAAAGCCCGCATTTGTTTCATGTAGCAATAAGACAGAATGTAGAGGGTGGTTTTTTGTTTGTTTGTTTGTTTGTTTGTTTTTCTGTATATGTGGCTGCCTCGTTCTACTGGACTACAATCACTAATAATTTGTTCAGACCAGCACAGGAAACAGGTATTGATCACAATAAGCCACAAACACCTGCTACAGCAGGTTATGGTCTCCATGGAAACCCTCCAATAGAACCAATCTGAATTCAGTTTCAGAAGTAATGAGAGCAGATAATTTTACACTCAATCAATCACTGTCAGCCACCGTTATCAGCCAATCAGTCATTATGTCAGTCAGTCGCACTTTCAACAAACTTCTTCTGTGGTGTGGTCAGATGAGAATGTTTTGACATCCAGAAGCAACACAATCAAATTGGCTTGTCTTCCCTGGCAAGAAGCCAAAGACTCAGCAATGCATTGTGTTTGCAAAGGCAAAAAACAGATAGGCCGACCAAAATACACTGTGGTCTCCGAAGACTCCAGGCAGCAATTTCAATAATTGGATGACACTTAAGACAGATAAGTACTTTAGACCCAAAGGTCATATAATTTAATCCTTCCATTTAAACAAGAAGGAAGAGAGGACTGGAGAGGTTAAAAATCTCTGCCCAAAGCTACACAGCTAACTGAGGATAACCCAAGACTAAGACTAAAACATAAGTTTTCTGCCAGCCCAGTGCTTGTCCAGGATGTCATGCTGCTGTTATTAAATTTCTTCTTCTTCTTCTTCTTCTTCTTCTTCTTCTTCTTCTTCTTCTTCTTCTTCTTCTTCTTCTTCTTCTTTTTTTTTTTTTTTTTTTGAGGCAAGAGGGTAGGACAGTTGAAGGTTAGGTTCCAATTCCAAACAGAGAGCCCAGAGTCTGTGGGAGACTCACAGGATGCTGGTGGGGCTTGTGTTTGGCAGTTGTCTGGAACTCTTTTCTGTTTGGGGTTATCTATCCTTGGGCAAATACAACTTCCTGTTTCTAAGGAGGAACAAAAGACTTTGAAATACTACTGGGCTACCAAATCATTGTTACAAAATGGCATTTTGATGAGTTTAGGGCAGGACTATCAAGAACACATGGAATGAATTTCCTAAAAATGCATGGCAGTGGGAGGTAAAATTTGAGGGGGAAATCTGCTTCTGGCAAATACATCTGATCTCTTGTCAACCTCAAACATTGGAAAAGTCGCTTTGGGCTTCTGAAGGACCGGAAAGGCGTTTGTTTCACTGATCCTTTGTAAATGTAGGTCTAGTCCTGGAAATCCCAAATATTCCCAAGACTCCTCTGTATTATCTCTAAGAGTTGTTTTATTACTTTCCTTTTTTTTTTCTTTTATACTGCATTATTGCTTTGCCCATTTCTCAGAGACAGTTTTCTGAGGTTGGTATTCACATTCTTTTTGGTAAAATGGATCAACTTGATGGTTCTCAAATTTCAATGTGCATGAGACCAGAGCTGTTTAGACTCCATCTCCAGAAATCCTCATTTAATAGGTGGGGTTAGGCCCAGAAACCTGCCTTTTTAGCAAGAAGTCCAGGTCATTCTGAAGTACTTTCTCTGCCAATCGCCTTGAAAAACATTGGAAATGATATTTAGTAAAGGATTTGGGTCATTTTTGATGAAAGTTGTCTCATCACATTTCTTCCCAGCCATTTTCAAGGTCATGAATTGTAGGTATCATCTGTATCACAAGAACACAGTTTAATGGGTATGATCACATGCTTTTGTACATATATAACTACTTTCTACTAGTTGTAAGTAGGCCTTTATCTTAAACTAGAGGCCCGATGTCTGAAATTCGTGCAAGAGTAGGCCTTCCTTCCCCTGGCTCCTGGCACTGGCTTCCCTCTGGCACCGGGACCCAGGCTTCCCTCTCAGCCCGCCCCTTCATCTGGAAGGTCTAATTAGCATGTTATGCTTTTATTATGATAGATAGGCAGGTAATATATGGGACACTCACTCATCCCATCCAAATCTGTCTAAGGCAGGCAAGGTGGAAAAGCAGAGCAGTGCTGGCTCCAGGCTTGAGAGGAGACCAGTAATTGCAACAAGAGCAGTGTGGAAGCTTAAACAAGAAAGAGTTGCTTCATTTCTCTAGTCTGTTTATGTGACCTCAGCTCAAGGTACCTAGTTTATCTCTTTGCAAAACACTGATATAAGGCTTTTGTTTGATTCAGAATCAGTAATTTCCTTCTTAGCTCAGTTTTTGTCTTTCACTATGTGTTTCAGGACATCTGATGGGCCTTGGAGTGTGTTTAAATGATGATAAGTATATTGTATATGTACTAGGTAGACAGTCCACACTATAAGAACTCAGTTTTTTCACCATTGTATCCCCTGAACATGGCACACTGCCAAGCATATAGTAAGCACTCAATAAATATTTGTTAAACACATAAATGAATGAAAGAATGGATGGATGACTAACAAGTAAAAGCTCACCTGTCTGGATACTGTCTGACTGAATAAAGTTTGAAAGATCCATAGTTTACAGTGTTAAGCAGTGGCTAGTCATTTTTTCAAAGGTTGTTCTTATTGATAAAAAAAAATACAACTTTTGTTTAGGCATTGTTTACCCTATAAAAACCAAAAAGCAAATACAGTATTTGCCCTCTTGTAATCCCAGCTAGCATACAGATTTTTCTTTGCAGTCTTCATCTCATTTTCTTTTTGTCATGACTTAAACAGAAATGTCATTGGAAGCCAAAATAACATGCAGACATTTGGGGAGTGAAGGAGAAGGGGGAATTAAGAAGGGAGATGGGAAGATTAATAAAAACAATAATAAACTTCACCAAGGTATTTAGCAATGGGCACTCTAAAAGCCTGTAAAGATTCATACATCTTTAAAAACTGTCTTTGCTTCACCACCACAGTCATCCCTGGCTCAAGCCTCCATGCATCATTCAGATGAGGGGCAACCCTTGGGAAGTTTACTTATCACACTGGTGGGTGTCATAGTCTCATACTAGTACCACACACACACACACACACACACACACACACACACACACGCACACACACACCACAACCTTTAAATTCCCTCAAAAGAAGCAAACTAGATGAGAGATGAGCTCTATAAGCTATCAGGAAAATGAGGGAAAGATGAGAAATTAACCTTTGTTGAGAATCCATTGATAGTGCTGCACTAAACTCTTCACATACAGGATGCCATTTGATACTTACTACTTTCCAGGAAGTACAAAATAGTACATTCATTTTCTAGGAAATCAGGGCTCAGAGACCTCTGTCCCTGTGGCCAAACAGCTAAAGAACAGTAAAGCCAGGACCGAAGTAACACCAAATATTTACTGAAGGATTAATCAATATCAGTCATTGTTTCTTGTGTGTTAACTATTAACCCATCCAGTCCTCATTTCAACCTTACAAGGTGGGTACCTCCATGCCCTTGTTAGAGGTCACAGAACAAACACAGAGAGGTTAAGTAACTTGTACAAGGAGTCACAGCTGGTAAATGGCAGAGTTGGGGCTGGAACCCACACTGTCAACTTTGGACCCTAGTTTCTTAACCACCACACCCAACCATGCTCTATAACAGGGTCTAGGTGGCCTTTGGAAAAGGTTCTTTCCAGGATACAACTTTGATATATATTTCTAGATACAATAAAAAATCCATACCTCAACAACAGTCTCTGGGACTCCAGCAATATAAATCATCTTTTTATTATATAAACAGATACATTATGTGTTTATAATTAAGGTAACTATATAATTTATTGCCCAAACCAAGACTCATCTGAGAGAGAAAGGATGCACTATAAATAGTCAACCAAGCACCATAGTTGTAACTGGAACTGTCCCAGGTGAAAAAGGGTACCTGGTTACCCTAGTAATGAATGTTGTGTCCATACACACGATTAGATATAGTCACTTTCAGAGACATTCCAGTAAGATCAGCTGTACTACAGAGGTAATATTAAATGCGTTCTGACATTGCCCATTTGCAAGCCCATCCCTCCTTCCACTCCAAGAGCGGCTGGCCCTTCTTTACCTAACACATTTCTTTTAACTTGTTTTCTCACAGAGGACTGTGCGTAATTGGTCAGCCACGAGAGATTAATTTGTACTTAGCTGGCTGAGCAGACTCAATAGCGGGTGGGGTTTGTGCATGGCCCGGCAGCTTCTCTTACATAAGCCTTCCTATCTACGCTTGACACTGTCCCTCCCAAGCCTGCTTCTTTGGGAATTGCCACCCAAGCCCTTAATTTACCTAATTTTTGCCTGTCTAGAGGAATTCTAACTTGTAGTTTTTAATTTCCTCATGGGCCTTTTTCTTTTGGAAATGGAAATACTGGGCAAGACACCAGACTCCCCTTCTAAAACAAAGCAGGAAGGAATCGGGGTATGGGAGTGCATGACAAGCAGGTAAACTCAGGACTGAGCTAGATCAAGGTTATCTAGATCCTTCATCTCCTTCCCATTGATTTCAACTACAGTCAGACATGAAGGAGACCGGGCTGAGGGCAATCCAGGTGCTGATGATGATTGAAATCATGCTTTACATAAATTATCTCACTTAACGCTCTTTCAATTCTATGTGGCAGGTACACTTCCCATTCCCATTTTAGAGATGGAGAAACTGAGACTTAGGGCAAAAACTTTGCCTGAAGTCCAACATAGGTAGTTTGTCCCAGAGCTGACACTCTTGCCCACTGGGCCTTAACATTCAAATGCACAAACACCCCAAATAACAATGTCAGAGACAAATGGCATTGGAGAGACCCATGCCTCCCACCTCCTCAGCTCAGTCCCTTCTCCTCCTCCAGAAAACACACACCCAGTACTTTGTAAAAATGAAATGAGAGGTCCAAAAACAACATACATTAAAAAGTGCTATATAAATGTAAACTGTTATCACTACACTAGCACTTAAACCCTATTGGAGAATTTATTTTATTCTAATAGAACCATTTAACTTGGACATCGGGCACAGGGCATGGGCAAATTTCACCCACCATGGAAATGCATCTTGTCCTGGGTTAAAGTCTGTCACACAGTTACCTCCCAGGCTGGCCACATTTGCCACATCCCAATGTACTGTCAACAAGGATAAGTACCTTCAAAACACTATAAAAGCACAGAGTACAGGGGATGGAGAATACAGAAGAGGGCAAAGTCAAGGAAGCAAAAGGATTTTATTTTTTAAATGTCCCCCGTCCTCTAACCTGGTCCCTTTCCTCTGATTGGCTGGTAGGACAAGTGGAGGTGGTGACTCATGAGCACGCTGCAACCTGCTCTCGCTGCCCAGTTTCCCCGAACAGGTTAGATGTCAAGAGAATTTGCTTGAGTCGGAATTTGCTTCCCAAAGTAAAGCTATGCTCACAGGGTTTGACATCAGAAACAACCTGGAAAGATGACAAGAATGGACTGCAGGCTCCTCCTCCCTCCCACCCCCATAACTCCCCATTGGAGTTTAAGGTGATTTCATTTTAATGAAGCAGGATGGGCACAATGTTTGGGATATAAAGGAAATCTGATCCACCCCAAAGTGGGCAGCTTTCTCTGGAAGGAAGGAACTGTACCGAGCTCTGAGATTTCTATTTCATTTTTCACATGGGGTGGGAAGTGAGCTGGTCTAAGATTCATGTCATGAGCTGCTCCTCACTCGAGGAGACCACGTGACCCTGTAACGGAAGCCCCTGGCCCAGTGGTGGCACCTTCTGCTCTTCTCGGAGTCACTCTGCTGAGCTACCCAGTGATGAGAGCATAATCTGCATTGTCTAGTATGGTAGCCAACAGCCACATGTGGCCATGAGCAGGAGGAATGTGGCTTGTCCAAACTGAAATGTGTTGTAAACGCAAAAGCGGTACCTGATTTCAAAGACTTAATGTGAATATCTCAATAATATTTATATTGATTAAATGTTGAAATGATAATATTTTGGACATACCGTGTTAAATAACACATTTCTTCAAAAATAATTTCACCCGTTTCTTTTTATTTTTTTTAATATGGCCATGAAAAAAAAATTAAACTTGCAAATGTGGCTATCATTTGTGGCTCATGCCTTATTTCCACTGGACAGCACTGGTCTAGAGTCTTGACATCTGTGATGTGCTCCCTCCACCGGAAGCATCAGCATCAACTGGGAGCTTGTCCCACCGCAGACCCACGGAATCAGCCTCTGCATTTTAACAAGACCCCGTGGCAATCTGCATGCCTGTTCAAGTTTGAGAAGCACTGCCCGGCACACTGTGGGCAATTGAGAAGTACTTACTGAATGAACTAATGAGTTATCTCCAGGAAGTTGCTGTACTCAGAAGACTTGGGAAAAGGGCAAGGCTTTTAACTTCCTGGCTTTCTCTTTACCTCATTAATATTGATGTACTGATCAGATTAATCAACTTGCATTGTAGCAGACCCCAGACTCAGGCCTTGAGAAATTGTGGTCCTTGAGAAAGTGCGGTCCATAGATCCCAGGATCTGGTTAGAAATTTAGAATCCCAGATCCCTCCCCAGACCTATTCATTTGGAATCTGGATTATAAGTAAACCCCCAGGTGAGTCGTAAGCATATTAATGAATTTAAACTGGGGTGTAAGGGACAGGGTCTCTCAATCACTCAATGGAAACAAGAAGCTGAGACCAGATGTGTGTGTGTGTGTGTGTGTGTGTGTGTGTGTGTGTGTGTGTAGGGGGGGCTTGTCTTGGTTTGATCCAGATGGTGAGGCAGCCTGATGTGCTCATTCTAGGCATCTCCACTCAGAACACGCAGGTGATCACCTTAAAGGGGCAGCCAGCCACACTGTAGCCACCTAGTGTGCACCTGCAAGGCTTGTCTCTGTTTATCCTAGAAAGGGTCGGGGTCTCCAGCCTGCAGAGAAGTGACACTACATGACTGGTCCTGGCAGCTCAGAGGGTCTTCTCTGACGCCGTGAGCAAATGGGGTCTGTCTGTCCTGACACCCAGCATCTGCATCACCTCTCTTCCCATTGGCTGGCACGGGGCCTGGGTCCCCCTCCAGCATCCTTCTCCACACAGGAGTAGGCAATGAGGCTGGTTTACCAGGGAACTGACCTGTGCCCCCTAACTTTTGAAAATTTTTGAAAGAAAGAACACTCTTCTCATTCTATACCCACATTTTTCCTGAAGAGAACAACCTCAAGTAGGAAGAAATAAAATGCATTAAGACCTAGAAGTGCCTGTGGAGGGCCTGGTGATAGCAGCCTCCAGCGTATTCTCTGCCTCCTCAAAAAGGCGAGGGAACTGCTCCTCTGCCTTGCTCTCCAGAAATAAATTAGAAGAAGGTGCTAAGAGGGGCCACGGATAGCTTCCGTGAAAAGTCGAAGGCGCCTCTACCATTTTGCTGCATTGTTCCATTCGAAATGTGAGTTTTATATTTTTTGGCGTGTCTGATAGTACACAAGACACCCGACTCCTCTGTTGCAGCATAATTGCTCGTATCCTGCGTAGGCCGGGAAAGAAAAGCAGAGGAAGCGTGGTCCTCTGGTCACAACTTTTTTCCGTGGTTTCCCAGCTACAGAAATAGGGCATAGCCATTTACTTAGCAAGCATTTCTTACAAGCCCATTTTCCAGGATGGATCACCCTCACTGAGTGAGATACTTGTTCTCATGGTGACAAAATGACTAACTTTAAAACTCCCCACGAGGCAGAAGTGATTCATGTAATTATGTAACAAGGATTTAGAAACGGCTCTGGAAAAAGAGAACAACGGATGCCCATCTCGACACGGAGATGAGCTGAGTTAGACGCTTCTCCCACTCCCTCCCACGTGGGTGAGGGCATGCGGCTCATTTCTGATGAGGAGCTACATTCTTTCCGTGGACAAAACCAAATGTGCAGAAAGTGGTCATAGTAAAGTCCACGGCCTCAAATGAAAGCCAACTATTTCATAAATGCAAATGCCCTCCTATTGAAGAATATAGTAGGTTTAATTGTAGTGATTCAAGCTCCGTCCAAAAAGGGGGTCCCGGCATCTTCATGAAGTGTCTGACCCACGTGTTCAAAACTTCGCTGAGTTCATCTTGACACATGTTCCTTTCAACTCACACCCTCCACGGCTTCTTCCCTTTGTATTAAAAACGAAACTGGCGTCGCTGGGTACATTGTATGCAGGTCAACTTCGCAGGGCTCATCCATAAGCCTTGGATAACGTGTTCCTGAAGTCACCCGGTTTCACTTACCCGAATGCCCACTTGGCTGCAGGAAATGAGAGATAACCCTATATCCTGCTTTCCTCTTCCCCGTCAGCCAGGCCTCCGGGGAGATCAGCAACTCAGCAAGACCAGGGAAGGGAGGAAGGCACAGATGTGCCTGACACAGGGTCTCTGCCCCGTAGGAAAAGGCACACGAGTGGGAGGACAAGACCCCTTCCCCTGGGGGAACTGTATCTCCTGGCCCTGGACCTCAACTCTCCTCCTGGCGGGCCTCACCCCAAAAGCCCAGAGAGCATCCTGGCCGAGCAGCCAACCTGTTTCTCATTATCCTGCTTGACGGAGACAATCTGCTGGCATGTGCAGTTTTAGAAATTTCATAAGCTCAGGACACAAGGAGACTCTGACGTCAATTCCAGCAGGAACCATACAGTCCCCTCGAACAATTCTCGCCTGTGTGGGAAGCCTAAGGGGAGGTTTTAAATAGGGGCTGGCACGAAGAGGAGGGGGGTTGGATTCCTACTTACAGTCTCTTCTACTTAAGACTTGGCTCTTCAAGCACATGCCACTTCCTGGAGCTTAATGGGAATGGGGACCCACTGCTGGTCCCGGATACGGCCAGGGTCATCCCGCCGCACATGCAGGATCGCCCCGTAACCTCCTCCTCCACACCGTCCGTCTCCCACTTCAGCTCTCTATCGTGCCTTTGCCTCGTGGACGAAGCTCCGTCCATAAATCCTTACTTTGAAAAACATGCCCACTGAGGCTTGCCCCTTTGGGCACCCCTTTGGGTCTGAAAACCCTCCTGTCCCAACACCACGTCTGCTGAAGTCAACCGGACCTGAGGCGCTGGCGGCTCCGTGTTTTCGGAAACTGTGGAGAGCTCTCTCGCCACAATTCTCTTGTTGTCGTCAAAAGCAATTACATGTTTCAGATGATGAAAAGCACTGTCATGAAACGCTGGCACGGCAGCCAAGGAGACAGATGTATTAAACCACACGGCTTCTAAGAACTCCCACTTACGCTGGAGCTCAACACGGAGATGAGGCTGCGATACACCCTTCTCCCACTCCCTCCCACGTGGGCTTAGTGTGCGAGGCTCCCTTCTGATGAGGAGCAACATTCTTTCCGTGGACAAACTCAAATGTGCAGAAAGCGGTCATCATTAAACCCATGTCCTCAAATGAAAGTAACAATTTCATAAATGCGAATACCCTACAATTGAAAAATATAGTAGGTTTAACTGTAGTGATTCGTAGTGAGTCAACATCAAAAACAATTCCAGCATTTCTAACTGGTGATGTGAGGGCTAATGGTTGGCCTAGGAGATGTTAACTGATCTGCTATAAAAAACATACCCTGCCGAAACCGGTTTGGCTCAGTGGATAGAGCGTCGGCCTGCGGACTGAAGGGTCCCAGGTTCGATTCCGGTCAGGGGCATGTGCCTTGGTCGCGGGCACATCCCCAGTGGGGGTTGTGCAAGAGGCAGCTGATCGATGTTTCTCTATCATCGATGTTTCTAACTCTCTATCCCTCTCTCTTCCTCTCTGTGAAAAATCAATAAAATATATTTTAAAAAAATACCCTGTGCTCACAGAAATAGGGAAGCTGTAGGTTAAACCAAAAGTGTTTCTTTTTCTTTTTTTTTCCCCCTTAATTAATCTTAACCTGAGGATATTTTTCCATTGATTTTTTAGAGGGTGGAAGGGAGAGACAGAGATAGAGAAACATCGATGTGAGAGAGACTTGGCTGGGATCGAACCCTGGACCCTTCAGTCTGTACGTCAAACCAGCTAGGGCCAAATGTGTTTCTTAATTACAGGACTTCTCAGAGCTTTGAATATGGTAATAAGTACTGTGAAGTGACAAGACCCAAGTCAATATATACGGATGTATTTTTCCCCTAAATCTTCCTGATTCCTTCAAAGTTGTAGATGTGGCACTCTCACCTTCTGTCCACCCTGAAAGCCCTGTTCCTCCCTCCCTTCTCTCATCATCCTTCAACGCCCTGCTCAGAGGCGGCCTTCTGGGTGAGCCATCCAGCCCAGAGGAACCTTCCTGCCACCGGAGATGCTGGGGTGCTCGCTGTGCGGTCGCTCAGTCAGCGAACATGAGCTGCATGTCAGAGCTTCGAGAACATTACATTCCGCGCTGTGCCTGGGAGAAGGGGATGCTGGGACATCCTACCACCTCGGGGGACATGCAGAGATCCAGCGATATTCCTAAGGAGGAGCCACTATCACAGGCGGTTTCACCTGTCCCACACACCCTTGTTCACCACTTCCTAGTATGGGCTTTGGCCTGACGTGGCTTCCTCACCAATAAACTGGAGTCATAATAGGACCTACTTCACTGTGATGAGAAGTAAAAGAAACTCTTCATGTAAAGCAATTGGATGGTGTCTGGCAGATGGGAACTGTTTGATAAAAAGTAAGTTTACTGTTATCACAGGAGAAAGTGTTACGGCCGAGACTAAATCCCAACAGTTTTGGCTCGAAACCCCACGAAGATTTCACTCTTCCACACTCCTGTGTCCCTCCCACTGTGCCGCACTGCCTCCTGTTCACAACACCTGCTGGCCCCTTGCCTGCGCTCTGCATTCACTTTCTCACATAACGCCTTCCGACGAGCTTGTGAGCTCCCCGAAGACAAAGGCCACAGACAACGGCACGGTGCCTTTCTGTGTTGGTGCCAAAATGCTGTAATAGTCAACAAGAAAGTTATTAACTGTAGGTATTAAACGAATTCTACTAACCACGGGATGCGCCTCAATGATGCACGTAAGACATTTGTTAGAAATACCGACACCAGGAATGAAGTAGGCTTCCCCAACTGTATTCCAGAGAGCAGGAGTTGGCAATTATTATTCCTTAAAGGGCCAGAGAGTAAATATCTTAGGCTTTATGAGCCACGCAGGGTCGGTCTCACTACACAGCTCTGCTGTTATGTGAAAACACCCATGGGCAAGGAATGGATAAATGAATGAGGTTGGCTCTGCTCCAGTAAAACTGAACAGACAGTGGCCAGATTTGCCCCGGGGCTGGGGTGGGGGTGGTGTTCTGCCCCCAGCGACAGGGATGATGAAAGTGTGGAGCAGAACTTTGGTTAGTGGCCAAATCAAAAGGGTTTGCTTCATACTCATCCGAGTCTTGTAACTTCAGGGACTCGTTGCCATAAACCTGGAAGCCTGAGCTCACACAGCTGCTGTCTCAGCAGCAGCCTGGGCAGGAGGAGCTGTGCTGAGCAGGTGCCGCCATGACGGACCCCAACACGCAGCTCCTCTTCCGCCTGGAGTCAGTCCATGATCCCCTGCTGATGGAATCTTCAACCTGCCCAGCATGGACTGCATTGGTGCCTCTGGGTAGGCATCAGGTGTATCATCAAAGCATCCCACAGCAGTCCCAAGCTGGCTGTAGGAGAATAATACACCAAGGCAGCTATGCCACCTAGTGCTGCCTGCATGTACTGTTCTCATCCTCAAGAAAGCGGGAGAGGCTTCGGGGAGGCCTGGCATTTGCTATTTCTGGCCAGTACTTTCCACATGCAAATAAAGAAGTCTGAATTCTCCACCTTCACTTCAAAACATTCCTTGTGGCTGCATTTAACCATTCCCCTCGAGGCTCACAGGATAAGAATGACTTCGTGCTAAGAAGGAGCAGCCCAACTCTGTAGCACTAATTACCCCAGGATATGCCCCACGCACACACACCAGATTCCTCGCCCGAGGGCTACTGAATCGCTGGCATGCTAGAGGCCTGGCTGGCAAAGCCTCATGCATCAAGCCGTTCATCCTTCAAAACGCAGCTTACCTGTAGCAGTACCACTAACGCTGTTTTCAAACAGTGGTTCTAGTATCATAAGATGCTACCATAATAAACTATGACTGTGCGTTTCCCTTAAGGAAGAAAAACATCAGTCCGGGAGAGAAATGGAGGGGAATGGCATTTATCAGATTATAGTTTCCAGAAATGGATTTGCTTCACTAGCCCGTTGCCACACATCATCACCGATTCGGTAGGAACCGTTCCAGAAACCCTGAGCGTATGTTTTCCGGCTGGATAGTTGATTCCCTCGCTGACTGCTTCTACTCTAGGTCATAGGTATTTCCATGTGCTCTTACCATCTTTTATACAGTTAATCAATAAGACCAAAGCACAGACTGTGTACAAAAAGCCCAACGGGGGAAGAGAGGCTAAGATGAAGACCTCAGGCAGCATGCCACGTACATGGCAGGTTAGGTTGTACAAAGGTGTCCGGCCTGAGTCCTACCTACCCACCTGTGTCCCTGGTATAGAATTACAGAAGGGACACCTTTCTCTCACTCAAAGTGCCTTTTGGGAATAAGTGCTAGCACAGTGTAAAGTGTCCTAAAGAAAAATAAATCTCATCTTCACGCTCATTAATTTACTTTACATGATTAAAGCTTTAACCAGGCACATCACTCCTGCTTTTGTCCCTGGAACACCAATGCCTGTGCTGTCCGGAAGAGACAGACTCGATTGCAACCATCCATCACTTGGTTTTCACCCAAAGCCAGAAATCTCAGCTCCCCATATTTTAAAGTGATCCGTGCCATGTACTGTTACTGTTTGCCTACAGCTGTCAGCTGTGAAAACATGCTTTTTGGGACACAAAAATCTGGCTTTTGCCCCTCTTCCCTAGAGACTCCAGCTGACCCCCGCTGACAAAAAGGACAAAGGTCCCCTCTGCCCCCTCCCTGTCCAGACGTAATCAGGCTTGCTCAGGTGACCCCTCCGCAGCAGAGAGCGCTCAGCGAGAGGGGTCACTGAGGCTTCAGGACACCAGCACACAGCCGCGGCACTTAGTCACAGGTGGGCGGGCGTGGGAAGGACCCTCGTGGCGCCCCTGTCACAGCTGGCTCTGAGGCTGCTGTCCAGGGAAGAGCTGAGCCCAGGACAGAGCGGCAGACCCCCGGCAACACAGCTGGGAGCACAGTCTTTGAGAACGCCTCTCGAAAACAAAATCCTTGCTTCTCTTTGAGGGGCTACAGGGAGGCAGCACAGCGGATGGTTATTTTTGTAGCCAGAAAACAAGTAAAGTAAGAGTCGGGCACATGTTCAGACAAATGCGCTCATGAAGATGCTACTCAGAATCTACCCAGCAGTGAGGCCTCAGCCTTCATCTGTCCCTTTAACACTCCCCTAGCTAATACACCTATTCATCCTCGGGGGAAGGTTTCCCTACAGAAAAATCAGTACTTAAGGGAAACAGGGAGTGGGGGACAGCTTACTTTTGCTGGTTTGTTTCCTGCAAAGTTATTTCTTTAAAGGGAATCCTTTCCAGGTAAAAGAGACTGCTTTATATTCTCACCCCTGAGCTGCTGGGTGGAGGTGTGACTTGGACATCTCCAGTTTCAAGCAGACCCAGTTGGGATGAGCATGAACAGGAAAAAAGTGACAGGAAGGGTGGTGACGAAACGGAAAGTTTTCAGGCTGGGCTTAGTCAGCATTCTCATACTTAGCTGTTGCGTTCACATCGATGCAGTTTCTCCCGAGGACAGGAAGACACACATTGTCCCATGAGGAGCAAAGAATACGGCAGGGGGCAAAAGTAGCCATCAGCTGTGCTGTCTCCCTGTAGCCCCTGAACACATTGGAAAAGCACTTCTATTTTCCAGACAAGTGTTCTCCCACAGATGCAGGATTCATGTCTTCCCCAGCCATGCTCTATTTCTAAAAGGTCTCAAATGATATCTGGGTGTCCCCTTAGAGATGGCAATCGCGGGTGATGGTGACCATGAGGCCAGGGGTACAGCATATGGATTGGAACCCCACCGCCTTTGTATCCCTCATCCCCCAGGGGGCATGAGAAACACCCAGCCTTCCGAACCGGGCTCCAATCAATACTCAGTGTCCCAATAAAGTCCTTTCAGTGAGTATTTTTATATTTCCTCTCATTAACCATATTGTTTTAAATACTCTATTTTTGCGCAGCGCGGGGCCTCTGAACAGCGGGAAAATGGGGAAACAATGCGCTGTGTATAAAGTGGCCATATCCTCCGAGCTGTGCTGATGAAGCCACGGTGGAGTCTCCCTTTAACTTTCTTGCATGTAAAATACAGTCTTGCATTTATTTACCTGACTCTCCCCCAGGTTGGCTAAGGAAAGCCACCTTGACACTGCTAAGCCTGCCCCTCTTTCCACCAGTTCTTTCTCTTCTTATACATTTGGCTGTGAATTTGCCCTTTCCGCAGTGAAGTTCAGTGGCGTGAATGTTAATGTCATGTTTTATGGGTTGGTTTTTATTGAGAACTCTCCTCACTCTTGGTCACAGCAGTTTATAGAGTACGCGTGACTTCTCTGAGCGACCCGGGCCCGTGTGGGGACTAATATTTATTTAACGTTTCCAGAGTACCTTCAGCTGCTCAGCGGAAGAGCACTTCCCTTCCCCCAAGGAAACACATCGGCCTCCTCACTTCTCGCACCACCTCACAGGCATGGCTGTGCAGGTGTTTCAGCTTCTTAAGGTGTTTCAGACGGTCAGGTCATCCACTGGGCCCACCGTACAGAACAGTTTTAGAAAGAAAGAGGCTGCTCTGAGGACTCCAGCTGGGTTTTGAAAGCAATATTTAGAGAAAGCACACAGGCAGAAAAGGTTGATCATCCTGAACTTTCATCGCACATCACAGTTCCCTTTCTGTATTTTTAGCGGCATCTCAATGAAAGTGTAGAATAGCACTGCCAATGTCTATAGGCAACAAACAGAATCATTAGGGGTTGAGGAATGGTTTCAGAAAAAGTGGCTTTAAATAATTAACACCACGGCGCTCTTCCCTCTCTCTTCATCCAGCAGAGTAAATGTCTCCTGACAGGTGATAGCCCTTCATGTGAGGCCGTAACTCTGGAGCGTCCAAGGTAACTGTGCTGCTATTGGAAAGCACGCTTCAGTTAAATGCAAAGTCTCAGACAGCCATAAAACACCCCTTAAATATCTAATTAGTCAGTTATCAGCTCAAGTGCATGAGAGACCCATACACTACTTCTGTGAGTGTGTTTTTAAAAAATATATTTTCATTGATTTCAGAAAGGAAGGGAGAGAGACAGAGAAACAGAAACATCCATGATGAGAGAGAATCATTGATTGGCTGCCTCCTGCATGCCCCTACTGAGGATTGAGCCCACAACCCAGGCATGTGCCCTGACCTGGAATCGAACCGTGACCTCTGGTTCATAGGAGGACACTCAACCACTGAGCCACGCCAACCGGGCAATACTTCTGTTTTGTTTTTAAAGCAAAGGAAAAGAAAAATATTAATAAAAGCAAGTAAAAAAATAAAAGAAATAATCAAGAAAATAATGAAACAATACTATCAATAGTGAACACCAGTTTTGAACTGTGTACTATTATTAATTTTCTGGCTCCTGATTACTCTATGTGGGCTTTCAGATTCAGCCTAAATCCTATGGGAGATATTAACATCCTTCCATCAAACAGAGAAACTGAGGCACAGAGAGGTTAAGTGTCTTACCCAAAGGCAAAAGCTCTCAAGTGGAAAACCTAGATCTCCAATCTGGGTCTCTCTGAATCCCACGTTCCTTCCACTGTTCACAATGCCTCATGCATTGAAGAAAGCAAAGGGGACACACTGAAGCCTGGCCCAGCCAAGAAGACACAGTCCAGGCTTATTCAGAGACATCGAGTTAACCATATTTTGCGTAAATATGTGTTTTCCAGCCATTGGATCAACTACGATGTGATTCAAACTGGCTCTTCTGAAAGCCAAAGATACCAGATGGATCGTCTTTCAAGCTGGTGTTTTTGTCATCTAAACAGAGTCCCAGAAATCAAAACAAATAGAAACATAAAAACCATTTTTTAAAAAATATGGGCAATCCCTACCCTAGAATAAAGGCAAAAAATGAAAAATAGTTACCAAAACCAGTCCTAGAGTACAGCAGTCGTAGTCCTCTTTTACTGTTAAAAAAGGCAGACACCCACCCTGCTTCCTTCTGCAAACAGCCCCAATCACTGCTTGTGCTGAGTGGAGATAAAAATACCCCGATGTGGTCTGGCAGTATTCCGCCCAGTCAACCTGCGCATCTGTCTTCCCTCTGGCCCCTGAGGTTTGCTAGAAGTGCCATGGAAAGGCGAGGCCTTTAGTGATCTGCACTGGACAAAACTTGAAATTAACCTTTTAGTGAATCTTTCGCATTCAATGTGAAACAACAGAACCGGTGGTGATGTGACATTTTTGGTAGGTGAGCACATCAAAGGCGCCTGTCGCTGAGGATCTCCCTGAACACCCCAGGGTATCTCAGGCTGCCAGCTCTCCTTAGGCTCGACAGGCAGAGGAAGACAGAGCAAGGCAGCCTGAGCAACTCACTGTATACTCCACATAGAAGGAAGGCGTTTCCTCCCACTTCTCATTCAATTGTATGCACTTCATTACGCCTGGCTTTTTAATATTCAAGTAGAAAAGAGAAGAGCAGGATAAAAGACAAAGAATATTATTTCTGACTGCCAAGCCCCCAGATGCAGAAACCCATGCACACGTGACTTCTGGCCCCTGCACACTCAACCTTGATCTCTCTGCCAGCACTTCTGGGCGGGATCATGTTTAGGATTCTCTGTTGGGAAGGCAAGTGCCTTCAGCACTTCTTTAGATGTCATGAAGCATTTTTAAACTGAAAGCACATGAATTTGGAGTCAGCATGCAACATTGTCATACGATAATGAAAGGAACAAGGAAATAATTATGCACCAGCCTTCTTGCGGCCCCATACTCAGGGTCTAATGGCCACCTCTGAGGCATAGATATCTGTAGAAACCTCTAGATTCTTCCTTTGTCTCTTCCACTTTCCTTAAAACTCGAAACTTAGGGGAGGAGAAACCACACAGAAAGTATCTGTCTTTGTACAAGGTCACCTTCAGCCCATCATACTTGAAAGCCTCACCAAGATTTATTGAAGAGCAGAGCTTAAGTTTAGAGTTCCCAACATTTCTTCATTCAGGAATCCAATCTTCTGGAAAAAAATACATGCTAAAATGGCATTACAGATAGAGAAGCTTAAAGGACAAGTATTTAATTATGATTCAAGTTTAAGAAGCAATTTGGTGACAGATTCTGTGGTACTAGGAGCTCCTACTGACTGGATAGGATGTTTCTGTTGTTCAGTTCTATTTCCTGATGACTAGTAGTCAGAGAGGCCTCATGGAAAAGAAAAGACTTTAATTAGACCATGGTGGGACATTGGATGCCCTAGTAGGGAGCAGAAAAGTGCAAAGGAGGAGAGAAGAACATACAAGGTAGGACGTGAGACCCTGAGGAAACAGTGCTAGGTGGAAGGTCACATTTAAAGAGGGGAGAGGAAGATCAGAAAGGTGGGGTGCAGCTAGACTAGAGAAGGTCAGGCTAAGGTATACAGTTTGTCCCCAAAGCTATGGTAGTGTTAGTGACATAAAGCACCTCTTAGCCATCTGTTGAATGAGTGAAGGTACAGGAGATGAAAGCTCAGGAGTAAGGCAATGCTTTAAAGAACTTTAATCTTGCTACAGGGTCTGATTTAGATTGAAAGGAAGTCAGTTCAGGGTCAAAGAAATCAGCTTAGGAAGCAAGAAAAACCATGCAGGTGGGAGGTAGGAAGGGCCTAGGTCTAGACAATAGCAGAAGAAAGTGAGGGAGATGATCTGAGGAATGTCAGGAAGGTTGCAGATTAAGTGACTACCATAGGGTGAGGTGAGCTCGGGAGAGAGAGGACAAGATGACTGACAACCAGTTAGTTCTTTGTGCTGGCTGGGGGGACCAGAAGAGTGAAGATAGCATTGACCGAGACAGGGAATTCAGGGGCACTTTGTCCTGATTTCCAGGACCTATCACTTCGCATTTCAACCAGGTAGAACACACTGATTATCATTATTCAGTGTTACCCATTGGATTGTAAGCTAGACAAGGATAGAGTCTATGTCTCGTTTCCTTTATATGTTCCAAGCTTCTAAAGCACACCTAACACAAAAGAGGTGTTCAAGAAATAGCTCTTATACCAGGAGGCTCCACTTAGGAGGAAGATGAGGGTGAATTTATGGTGATGAACGCATTTCTGTTGATGTAACTGATGCTGAAATTGGGGAGAGGTCATCTTTGACTGTTTTCTCAAGTACTCCCAAATAATATCCAGTTCCTCCTGCATCTTCCTTCCTAATGTCTATCAGTTATATCCTTTCCTTTCCCATGGCCAGATAAATATTACGACTATAAGGATGCATTGTTCTCCAGAGGGCAGACCAGACAACCAGGAGCTGCCTCCATCTTGGCAGCAGGAGGAGAAAGAGAAATATAATTTCCAGTTGTTTTAACAGAGTCAGGACATCCAAGATCCGTGGCTACTGAAGGAACACAAAAATGCAGGCCATGGAGCCATCGGCAGATGATCTCAGAAGATGGTCAATGCGTTCCTGCCAGTGATGTTTACTCAACTGTGAATAATGACACTTAATTGTCACTCTGAAGGACAGTTCACTTTATTTTGCAAAGTGTTATTCAAATGCCCCTATTTATCATAAAATTATTGTATAAGTGGTTACACATGTTTCTGGAGGAACAGAGGTTTACAGAAGTCTTCCTTCATTCAGAATCTGCTTTGAGATCACTGTTGTGGCCCAATACAACAGAACCTCTTCTCTGGCGGGGAAATCAGAGCCCAGGATTTCCTGCTATTCATGTACTACAATAAAATATTCTTTTTCTCAATTTTCCTTACCGATTCTGTCCCTAAATAGGAATCAGTCTAAAAACTGGGACAAGAACAGAGAGCATCGAGGAAAAAAATTAAAGTAGATTCAAAGTTGCAACAGTTCTAACCAAGAAAAAGGGATGTGGTTACTTTCAAGAAAATAATCTATAAAATGTAAAAGATAGATCAAAACCCAGTTCCGCATTTGAAAAAACAATGCCTTTCTGGTAAATGCCACCCAATGATGAGTCCATGGGGCAGAGGGGTGTGTATATCACCTGATTAATCCTGTGCTGGGTGAGGTTCCAGAGTGGACCTCAGTAAGGGTTTGGTAAGTGAGTGACTGTAAACTTCCTGCTTGCAAGAAGAGACAGATTTCACATTTCCCAGGCTCCTCCACCACATCTGGCATCACTACATATAAAATTTGTGATAATCACATTCCCTGGTCCTGTGGCATCCAGGCTCCCCTTTCACATGTCCTCTTGGCTCACCTTTAACAATCCATTTAGCTCCAGCTAAGTCAATGCAGTGTAGGAGCTGGCTTCTCCCTGGCCTGGTCCCAGGTGGTTGCCATGACAACACACCCTAATAGCAGGCACCTGACAAGGGCCTTCCCCTACACTTCAGGGCAGAAGGGAGTGTGGGAGACCCTGAGGCCCACAGCAGGAGATGAAGTGTGGAGATCCTGTCCATAGTTGATAACATCTCTCTTGGCCACAGACCACTGTCAGCCGCTCAGTGAAACTGGGGACCCTGTCACTGAATATTCTGCTTTCTCATCCAAAGAACACCAGGGAAAAGTAGCTTAGGATGTGTCAGTGGTCACACACACAACCCCCATTCTTTGTATTAAACCAAGCAAAATGAATAGGATCTGGCATCAAAGGCTATTTAAATTATCCAGCTGGTAGCCCTAGCATTTTTGGCTCAGTGGATAGAGTGTTGGCCTGCAGACCAAAGGGTCCCAGGTTCGATTCCAGTCAAGGGCACTTACCTCGGTTGCAGGCTCCTCCCTGGCCTGGGTCCTGGTTGGGGCTTGTGCAGGAGGCAACCAATCAATGTGTTTCTCTCACATCAATATTTCTCTCAGTCTTTCCCTCTCTCTTCTCTCTTCCACTCTCTCTAAAAAACAATGGAAAAATATCCTCCGGGAAAAATTATAAATAAATAAATAAATAAATAAATAAATAAATAAATAAAATATCCAGCCGGTATCTAAAAGCAAGTATCCTCAGAGTCCTTATGAGGGAGGAGCTGCTTTCTTCCCTCCTACAAGCAGATTTTGCCATTAAAGGGCATGGCAGGAAGTGCAGATATCTGGGTGATGCTGGTATAGGTGGTGGCACATCTGTCATGCGCTGATGGGAGGCATGGATGGTATTAGTGAGTGTTGGTGGCACAGGGTACATAAGCTTTGGCCTCATCCCTCATTCTAAAGTACAATTCTCAGACTTTACATTTTCTTTTGCATAGCCCTAAAGCTCTCTATGATTTATTTATCTCTAGGTATATTGAAAATCATTCAGACTTACATAGCCTTTTTCTAATTGCAAGACTTAAAAGGAAATTTACTGCTTTAGTTGCTGGGTAGAAGGAGCCTGCAGAGTAGGGTTTTATGCACCATGTATCAGCACCTTGCATACAGTAAGTGCTCACTAACTGTTAATGAGTGGAATAGAAATGCTAGATGTGAAGCCAACACCAGCACCCCGAGGAGCACTGCCACCTCCTCACTAAGTCTTATCAGCTCCTTACGCCCCAGAGTGTAGAGGGGTGATGCCACACCTTCAAAGGGCAAAGGCTGTGCCCACATACAGGCTGATTGCAGCACAACTGCAGAATTGAGGACATGGCCACGGGCCATACTTCCCACCTCTTGACTATTTCTTAGCCCCTTCCTCAAGATCTACTCAGGTCCCTCTCCCTTCCCTCCTATTCTCAGCTACCTTCCCCTTCTCCGCAGCACCACACTGTTGATTCTGCATTTCATTTGGCCCTTACTAAGTAGCCCCGTTTACATTCTGAGAGTACTCCCTCTCTGCCCACTTAGGCGATAAGGTCCCAGAGTGCCATGCAGTGGCTCCCGGCCTGTGATGATGATGGTCCCAGCCCCGAACCCCAAGTAAGTGGCCCAGATGCTAACAAAAGGAAGAAGAGTATTCATTCTCCTTCCTTGGCTGGAAAGAAGCATTTCTCTGGATTGGTATTTCCCTGGAGAGGCCTATGGGAACCCTGAACATCAGGTCTAGCCAAAAAGATAAAAAATTATAACCAAGCACAGAGTGGAAGCTGACTAAGGTCAGCACAGAGCAGCAGGCAGCGAGGAGGGGCGCTCTGGCCCGGATGGAGGCAGGGAAGAGGTCTCAGAGGAGGGGACCTTGAGCCAAGTGTTGAGAAACAGAGCAGGGAGGGTGGTCAGGCAGAGGGAACAGCCTGGAGAAAGGCATGTTTGTGACTACGCCTCTCAGATGAGCAACCTCGAGGAGTCCCTGGGCTATATATATATATATATATATATATATATATATATATATATATATATATATATCCCAAATTCTATATTACCATCCCATCCCAAATTCTCATGGTAATTGTTCAGTTGTGCCCTGAACTAGTTACTCACTCTTCCCAGTCTCCCCCTACAGAGACTAAAAAAGAATCCATGTTCTCAAGCGTGGAGAATGAGTCCAAAGCAACTAAGTAAACCATGTCATTATATATATATATACAGCCCCAGCCCAGAGAGAACATGCTAGACTATTAATATTCTACCAAAGTAACTTGATAAAGCAAAAACTTGTGTAATCTAGAGCCTGGTGCACAGTGAATGTTGAATGTTGAATACACTTCATCTTTTATTATCTCAAAGTACCGAGTAATTTAGATAAGGTTGCCCGACCTTGTATCTATACGAAAGAAATTTTTGTACATCAACATGATCTACTAAGAGTCTGCTAAAATAGAAAATAATATCCTAGAATCAGACTGGCCTCGTTGAAATCTTTGGTTTGCTACTTACTAGTTGTATCTCCTTGGAAACATTCTTAAAAGTTTCTAAAGCTTCATTCTTCCCATCTTTAAAATGGGATATTTACCTCCACAGGTCTGCTGAAAGGCTTTGATGGTCAATGCATATTTAGGGTTTAGCATATGGTAAGTGATCAATAAATATTCACTTTTGTAAATATAAAAGAGTAAGAACACTAAATGATAACTTTTCAACTTATAAATCCAAGGTGGTTCTAAATCAGGTTTCCTGAGAAAAATGAGCTTGTGTTGTAGAATAAAGAAAGAGTGTGTTTGGCTACTGGATATGGAAAACACCAGGTCCTAAACTACCTGAAGCTGTGGGCACATCACTGCACCTTGCTGGCCTCCCACTCGCTTCAGAATATGGCTTTGGTAGAGTTACTGCTGGATAGTCACAAGGCCCTTCCAGTCATAACATTCTGGAATCAACCTCTAAGGCATCTGTGATGGCCAAGGTCAACACAGTACATTTTACAAACCAGTACTAGAGTGCAGAGTGAAGGGACTGTAGGACATATTATGGAATTAGCCCTCTGCCTCCAGGGTGGGGAGTTCCTGTGTACAATTATGCAGTCACTTTCTGAGGGAAGGTACCAACTCGCATCAAACCATTGAGAAGAACCACAGTTTCCACTTAAAAAGGTTGTCCAGATAATTTTAGTCGGTACCTTTTCAGCACCACACTCTTGAAGAACTCTTTATCTTTGCAATACCTGGGTTACCAAGGGCACGTGTACATGGCCCATTCCTACTGGATTGATATTTGACTAGTGAGCTACATCCCATTACTTGGCTGTAGCCCAGTGCTCCCACATAGCTTAAAATCCTAGTGCAAACTTGAATGAGAGTCATCTGGGGAGCTTATTAAAAATGTAGACCCTCTCCCCTCCAAACCGATGTTGCAGGTCGATTGGTGGAGCCCAGGGATGTGCCATTTTAATCTGATATCGGTGAATCATATTGTGAAGATGACTCTCCGAGTTCATCCTGGATAGTTTGGGGGAGGCTGTACGGATGGCTGAGTGACCACCATTACCTGCACTGAGGCTTCTGTGCTTTCCTTGTTGCCAGGCAGCAAGAGAAACCTATGCACGATCCACCCGTCCCTTTTCCTAGCCCAGAAGTGGAATTCTAGAATTTCTAAGACACAAGCCCACTTGGGAGTAATATACAATCCCCAGGTTCCCCACCCTAGTCCTTGTCCCCTCATACCGAAGGCTGCCTCTCTGCCCTGAACTAGTTACTCACTCTTCCCAGTCTCCCCCTACAGAGACTAAAAAAGAATCCATGTCCTCAAGCGTGGAGAATGAGTCCAAAGCAACTGAGTAAACCATGTCATTAAGGCTGCAGGATGTCTCACAAATTAACAGTAGTGTTATCATCCGAAGTATTATCATTCAGGTGAAAATGCCTGTGGTCAGACAAATAAAGGCTGGGACAAGGATTTGACAACAGTGTTCTTATTTGGCACTCTACGGACCATGCTCAACATACAGGCTGCCAAGTCTGGGTTCACAGTCATGCCCTCCGTGATCTTACAGTCTTCATCCCATCTGGTCTCAGCTTTCTAAATAAAGGGGACGAGGGCATGTGTTTGTTTGCCCTCATGTGGCACATCCCCAATCCCTCAGCTGCTTCGCCCCTCTCAGAACTGTCCTGGGCTTTGTCAGGTTGTTGCTAAGGTGTATGGTTCAGCTGTAAATTGTATAATAAATGGCCAGAGACTTGCTTTTACTTTGATCCCAGCATTGTCCATGACTACATCCAGTTTCTGTCTCCCTCACTGAACAAAGCCACATTTTGCATTTTGATCAGTCTTCAGAGAACTGCCTGCAGTGATTTATAAACCCGTTTACTGGATTATCACCTATAATTCTGGCTGCTCATCTTCGAGTGCAATTGGAGGTATTTTTTCCATATGCTTTGTTCATACTGATGCCCTTCTGCCTCCTTTTAGCACACTTGCCCATGACATCTTAGTATTATGAAATATCCAGAAATTTCACTCCACAGGATTGTATAAAAGTGTTCAACTGTATCAGCCTAAGCAATGTATAAGTGCCTGTATTGTTTGTAGTTCTCTATTCAGAGAAATAACATTGTCTATCTACCCATTGTTCCCCATCTCTAAGACAGTCTCCATCCGACACTGTTTCCTCTGATACCATGTTCATTAATAATTATGGCGCGAGGAAATATCTGGAAAAATTCACTATGTCGATTATATTTATTTGCCAAATTCTCATGGTAATTGTTCAGTTGTTCCACATTCTCTGACATCTTAGAGATTTGACTTTGACCTCAGACTATTTAATTGTGTTGTGCACCTAAGTCTTCACAAGCAAGGCAGAGTAGGTGGCTGGCTGCCCACTGTTCTGTAAACCTGAGCCATCATTTAGTCAATGCAGACCATCCTGGGAAGATGGGATTACTCTGCCAACTTCAATAGCTTCAGTTCTTGGGAATAGCAACAATAATGCATGGATCTATCTATGTAGTCCTATCCTTTGGTTTAGCTCACTCAGCTTTAAATCTACGGCACATCACCCAATAAAACAGCAAAATTTTATTGGTCACACAAGCAGTTAAACACTTTCCTCCATCGAGTAAGATGCAGAAACAAGTCCTCTTGAAAATACAAAGAGAAATTAGTCTGATAATGAAAAACCACTGAAAGCAATTTACATGCCATTCCCCTGACAGTATATAAACTCTTAATATGCTGTACATAATTCAGGGTTGGTCTTTTTTTGACTCCTCCCTTCTAATCATACATCTTTCTAGCAGCAATACTGACACCTGAATCTCTTTTTCTCAGTGTGTCAGAGAGATATGCGGTAGCAAATAGAGCTATGCATTGAATGGAGCTAATGGCTTGTATTGTTTATTCAATGGAAGGCCTCTGGTAATTTAAAAATAATGTTAATCAAGCAGTTGTGAAACCAAATATTCGCAGAATCCAACCACTTGTGTAAAGTCCAAATTTGTTACTGTGTGTCTTTAAATAAACAAATTACGTAATTGCCACAAATAAAAGGGAACTTAAATGGTAAAACTATTATTTCCTTAGAAACTATGCAAACCAAGAAAAAAAGTTTTGAAAATATAATTGAGTGGAAGATACACTAAACGGGGAGCCATGGTATCCCAAAGGAGAGAAAAGCAAAAAGGAATTTCAGAAAGGATAACAAGTTAGTTTAGCAAAGTCACAATGAGAGAGGGAAGGCAAAAATAAAGGCAAAAGATGCAGCGTCCAAGGAAAGAGGAAGGGGCGAGTGGAAACAGCTGGAATTGTTCAGCTGTGTCAACATTCGGCTGTTTCACAGATTGACTAGCAAAGTGTCATCTGAAACCAATTACATTCCCAAAACCCCACGGACCCAGTTCATAACATTGATTAATCCACAATGTGAAAAAGTCCCCAAGCAAAACTAGAACAGCTGTCAGCCCTTGGAGCTCAAAAAACAGCAATTGCTTAAGAAAAAAAGAAGAAGAAAAGCTCCTCTTGAAATTTTAGGGATTTTTCAGAAGGTATGCCTACTGAAAGAAAAGATAGATTTAAAACTGCTCCCACCCGGGTCTCTTTGAGAACTGACTATAATTAGAAAAATAGGGGTCATGTTTAAAAAAACCCCAAAGTCCATTCCACAAAGGCCTCCAAGTCTGAAATACCTTGTATCCTTCTGCTCCCTGCTGGGAGTACCACTAGGCATTTCATTTTTTTTAAAAGTATGTTTATTTTTTTTCCTTCTCAAATGCTTTAACCTATCTCCTTTGTGCCAATTAAAATTTAGCTATATTTAATATACTTTCTGAAAATACCTTTTTTATACCTTTTGTTACATTTCACAGACTATAGACAAAGTCCTTTATTTGCAAACATTAACCTGTGCATGAGTCAAACACACAAATGACCACCACACCCCTTCAATGTGACCACTACCTGGACGGGAGCCTGTAAAGGTGTTCACAAAGCTTTGGCCTTGCCCCTGAGGCTACTGCAGCCACAGGTCCTGCAGAGGAGACTGCGAGACCATACAAGTGGCCTTGGAAGGCTCCTTAAGAAGTCTCAATTTCGTCTGGCTGACATGGCTCAGTGAGCGGCGACCTATGAGCCAGGAGGTCACATTTTGATTCCCAGTCAGGGCATATGCCCAGGTTGCGGGCTCAATCCCCATCGTGGGGTGTGCAGGAGGCAGCCAATCAATGATTCTCTCTCATCATTGATGTTTCTATCTCTCCCTTCCTCTCTGAAATCTATATATCTATATATATATATATATATATATATTTTTTTTTTTTTTTGATGTCTCAATTTCTGCAGATTCTGCCCCGAAATATCCACAAGACTACAGAGGTTGTAAGAGTCTTTCATCCTTTGGATGAATTTTTTCTACAGAAATAAAATATATACTTATTTATTTGTTCACTCACTTCGCAAACTCTGCATCAAACACAAGGTTTCAGCACTTTGGTATATGAGTAAACCAAAACTTAGAAAGGTTTAGTGACCTGCCTGGGGCCATGCAACTAGTAAGTGCTACAGTCTAGACTCAAACCCAGGGCTATCTGATAGCTAATTCTGGGCTCTTTCCAAAAAAAAAACATTTTACTACATTATACTTCACATAGATTTTCATAAGCTAGCTTGGGAGACCAAAAACACGCAAAATATAGTTCCAATGGGGAAATACAATGCAAATTACAAAAAATAAAGGGGTATAAACTGGACTTGAAGAACATAAGCTGTTTATACATTCAGATTCCACTGTACTTTGCTCCTCCTGTAAATACCCCATTAGTAATCTAATAGTCTCCTCTGTTGAAACACCCTGCAACAAGTTTTCTAATACACTGATGCTTTTCACCCAGAGACTTATGCTAGTGGCTGGTAGCACTAACCAGTGTTACCAGGATCAGATTTTTTCTAATTCAAACCATTCAGAGAAATACAAACCTTGACTCCACTGCAGCATCCTTGGATTTGAAAAAGATTAGAAAGGAAAAGAAAAAAAATCACAACCCACAATGCACTGCATCAGGCAAATGTATCCAGGGTTATTGATTTTCAGATCTCAGAATTGGATGATCATTGTTAATGAGAGCAACAAGTTATTTCAGATATTTAAAAAATAGTGTTACTAAATACAGTTCTCCAAACAGTAACAACGTCTTTAGAGCTTTGCAATAGGAAGCATGTGCCCTGAGTTCTGAAGGATGAGAAAAGGGAGTGGGGGGCAGGACACTCAGAAACAGAGCAATAAGAAACAATTAGCCTCTAGACAGATTCTGTGATTTTCTCTACTGTATTCCCCCCTACAGAATATGTGTAATTATTGTTTTTTTAAATGTTCATGATGTCACAGATAAAGAACACCAATTGCTCCCAACAGAACTCTAACTACCGTACATGTTTATAAGAGCAAATTACTGTTTATACATGGACAGGATTGTAAATGAGGGGAAGAACATTGCAAATTATATGTTACTGAATGAAAGCCAAAACATTTCCATTTCTTTCCTTTTTATGAAAATATATCATTACCTGCATCATGCCCCCTTCTCTCAGTCCCCTCAGTGGACACTGGCATTGATAAGCCTACAAGAAATACAACAGTAAGTTTATATTTTCATGTTATGATTTTAGAACATGGGATAACATCCAAAGTGATGGGTGCAAGCAAATCACTCACATTTTCATATTTCAATCTACTCTAAGAATCATTAGAGCAGAAGACTATAACTTAAGTGTTGAATAGAGATATCATTTGTCCCAAGAGCTACTCAATTCTATGACCTTCAAAGTAATCTATACTGAAAGGTGTACCATTGAACAACAACAAAAAAGTTGAACCTTAAAAGAACCCAAATGAAGTTTTGTATAAGATGGGGTCCTTGTACATTTGAATTAACAAAAATTTGACCATAAACTACATTATTTTTATTTTCTTATAAAGAATTCTTATTTCATAAAGCCTACCCATACTCTGAGATACTAATGGAGTACCAAGATTAGATAGATAGATAGATAGATAGATAGATAGATAGATAGATAGATAGATAGAAAGATAGATAGATGATAGATAGATAGATAGATAGATAGATAGAGCGAGCCATCAGGCTACCATATGACCCTAAGGAGGATTGAAATATCACACTAATAGTATCTTTCTCATGGGTTTTAATATTGTTTTGAGGATTAAATGAGTTAGTACATCTAAAGCACAGGATAGGGCATGGGCCCAAGGAAAAGTATTGGAATAATGTTAAGTGTTCAAAGTCAATGTTTCCATTCCATTGGGGTTCCAGGGAAAGTGAGTTCCAGGAATTTAAATCTAGGTAGTCCCAAGGTGGTTTTGTAGCAAATGATGGTTTTTATAAAGGTGTGGCTTCCTATCCATTTCTCACCTCCATCAAATGCATCTTTTCTTAATTGGCTGCAGAAAAGAAGTAGAGCAAGGTAGGTGGTGCATGCCTCTCTGACTACACCTGGCAAAGGCCTGGAATGGTCCCTTCTCCCTGCTTCTGTGCTGTACATGGCTCCTTTGAGCAGCTTATCAAGATTCATATATTAAAGAGCCTTTTTGATTGTAAGGCAAGGAAGAGGGCAGTGAGCAGGTGTATTATTTGTGACAACAAGCTTCCTTACTGCTCCTGTTTTATTTAAAACCAAGACAACAATGAGCCTGTGAGTTTATTAACAGCTTACAGCCACACAGATGCCATCAGGGTGGGAATGAGTAGTAAAGGTTGTCTAGGCCCACTCCCTCACAGCACTATCACTCACTGCTCAGTGGAGCAAGTTTCTCCCATGTCGTGACCTGCCTCGCAAAAGTACCATGCTTATATTGCTGGGCTTGACTTGCCGCTACCCAAGGGACTCAGTGGTATTGGCCTAGTGGGTAAAGGGCAATGGATTTGTGGAGAGAGTAGAGAAAACACAGAACAGAAATTGTCATCTCAATGTGTCAGGTATCTGACGTAAAATAACATCAATATTAAATAGGAAATGAGCATGTTGCCCTCGCAAGCTACTTCCATCATCAATACGATTATGCTTCACCCAGATGAGGGACAAGAAATTCATGGTAGGCATTCTTTAAAAGGAAAACCATTGGCGTTTTCTGGAGTTACTTAAAATTTCCCCACCCCAAATGCCAACAACTGCCAAACTGCTAAATTTCAAAAGGCATTCCCTGGTATCAGACTCATTGTTTTCCAGAATATCACATAGTCCCTCAATTACTTTATTTCTTACCACCAAAGCTTTGTCTTAGCACTCATAACTGAGGTTCCAGTGGCTTCCTGTTTTAGAACAAGGCCACCTACAGAATGGAGACTAGGTACAGATCCGCAAGGGTGTGCTTGCTATTATCACAAGGGGCAAAGGGTCCCTGGGCCCCCCACCTCCCAGCACACTTTGATCTCACTTCTCCTTGGGAACTCATGTAAAAACATGCCTGGGCCTTAGCTGCTCTGCTGAATGCATTTACACTACCATTTTCCTGCAAACCTAACAGGAACAAGCCTGGAGAATGATAGCAGTGATGTCCATTAGGAAAGCTACTGGAGAAATTAAAACTATTCACTAGTCCCACTAGTTGGCAGAGGATCTGAATAGACGTTTTTCTACAGAAGACATACAGATGGCCAAAAGGTACATGAAAAGATGCTTAGCATCACCAATCATCAGGAAAATGCAAATCAAAACCACAATGAACTATCGCCTCACACCTCTTAGAATGGCGATTATAAAAAAGACAAGAGCTAAGATATGTTGGTGAGGGTGTGGCAAAAAGGGAACCCTTGTGCACTGGTTCAGTCAGCATATACAACAGTATGGAAGTTGCTCAAAAAATTAAAAATAAAACTACCATATGATCCAGCAATTCCACTTCTGGTTATTTATCTGAAGAAAATAAAAACACTAACTCAAAAAGATATATGCACCTCCACGTTCAATGCAGCATTATTTACAATAGCCAATATATGGAAACAACTTAAGTGTCCATTGATAGATAAATGGATAAAGAAAATGTGGTACATATAAATAATGGAATATTATTCAGCCATAAAAAATGAAGGAACTCTTGCCATTTACAACAACATGGATGGACCTTGAGGGCATTATACTTAGTGAAATAAGTCAGAGGAGAAAGATAAATACTGTATGAGCTCACTTACATGTGGACTCTAAAACACACAAAAAGAAAAACCAAGCTCATAGATACAGAACATAGACTGGTGGTTCCCAGAGGCATGGGGTGGGGAGGTAGGGGGTAGGGTGGCGTGGCATGAGGGGTGGGTGAAATGGGTAAAAGGAGTCAAAGGTACAAACTTCCAGTTATAAAATAAGTAAGTCCTGGGGATGGAATGTACAGCATGGTAACGATAGTTAATATACTGTATTGTATATCTGAAACTTGCTAAAAGAGTAGATCTTAAAAGTTCTCATGACAAGAAAAATATTTGTAACAATGTATGGTAAGAGATGTTAACTAGACTCAGTGTGGTGATCATTCTGCAATGTATACAGATATGGAATCATTATGTTGTACACCTGAAACTAATACATGTCATATGTCAATTATACCTCAATTTAAAAATTTACAACATGAGAAGTAGTGATCCAATTTAAGTCATTATGTGTGTCAGGGACACTTAATAAATTGAAGTATTTCTGATGGCTGTTTGGAGAAACTTAAAAAAAATATTCACAAGCCATCCATAAAAAACTTACATAATTAAAAAAATATATAACCCTGGCCGGTTTGGCTCAGTGCTTAGAGTGTCCACCCGTGGATTGCAGGGTCTCGGATTTGATTCCCGGTCAAGGGCCCATACCTCAGTTGCCAGTTTGAATACCATCCCTGGTAGGGGCACATGTGGAGGCAACCAAATGCTGTGTCTCTCTCACATCAATATTTCTCACCCTCTCTCTCTCTCCACCCGTTCCTCCCTCTCTTCCACTCTGTCTGAAAATCAATGGAAAAAAATATCCTTAGGTGATAATTTAAAAAAAAAAAATTAAAAATACATACATTGAGCAGCTGAGCACCAACTTTATACCAGACCCTGCCCTGAAGCAGCCCAAGGTCCACTGAGTGATTCAGACATGGAAACAGACAGGGTATATGGGCAATCTTTCTGTTACTCCAGAAAGAAATCATTGTTTCAAAACTAACCCACAGGTAGCACATCTGCAAATAGGTCCAAAGACATTCTTGGGCAGAAGCTTTGTCCTATGGCCTGAAATTGATTCTGATATTAAAATGCCTATAAGGAAAACCCATGTCTACCAATTCTTTATAATTTATCAAAATCACCTTCCCCAAATTATCTTCATCCCCATAGAAAAGGATAAAAGTTCTTACTCTTTACTGTGCTGTTCCAGGGGAAGGTGTGTAAAGGTGGCAGACTCCTGGAAATGTTTCTCTGTGTTCTAAGCCCCACCCCCTTTGCCTCCATGAGGTTTCGGTCTTGGTGGCCATGCTGGGGGCTGACACAAACTCACAGCAAAGCCATGGGCTATTTTAAAATGTCCAGGGCAACACAGTTACATCTGTCTGACAGCAGAGGCTATGACTATTAAGTTCTTTGAGACAACTATTAGTAAATGGAACTACTAGGTTTTTTCCTTGGTCTAGGAAGTGACAAAGTTACTGACACACAAAGGTGCCGTGAGCTGAGAATGCTTGGGAGCCTTAGGAATACGGGAGGAGGCCCTCTCTCCATCAGATCTCCATGTCCTCAGAAGCAGGCTTAAGAGTGCCCCTACCCTTCACCCTTGAAGGGAGCTGCTAAGGGAGACTTAATAGTTGTTTGTCACTGTGTGACATGTCACATTGGGTTTAGGAAGAAGCAATGGACCTGCCAAATCCCAGTGAGAGAAAGGATGCCCCTCAAGCATGTATGTGCCCAGTAAATGTAAGTAGCAGCAGTGAGTAGGAAGGGGTGATTGTGATGATTATCTCTAGCCAGACTTAGTTGACTTAAAAAAAAATGTAATCTACCTGAATCTGTTCTTTTCTCCTTTTTACCCCAAGAGCAAATCTTTGCAAGGAGTCATGGAGCTGAACAAAGTTGAGTTTGTCAGTCTGAGTTACAATACATATCTAAAGAAGTATGACAAACTCAGGTCTTATCCATGGCTCTCAGGGCTGCCATTTGTGTCTGCTCAGAATCCTAAAGTCTCATTGGATAGACAGAAAATCGATACGGGTGTCTCTAGCCATCAGCCACGTTCATTATTGGGTCAGTTTTCACACAGTACCTCTGGACAAGTAGAAATGGGAACCAGGGCAGCAATGAGCAGAGTCGCAGTTAGGACACCAGGGAGAGGGCTCTCAGGATCTCACTCAGGAATGCTGGGGTGGAGGACAGGCTCCAGGCCTGGCAGGTGGCAGAGCATCACAGTTTAAGCAGAAACACAGTGTGGGGACCGGGCTCTCATGCAGAGACTTGGGTGGCCAGTTTATAATCTGGGGGTGGGACAGGGCAGGCCAACAGCAAGACACACTTCAGGTAACACTTACTAGTAGGACTTGGGCTTCTGATGTGCTGCCAGGTTATGCCAAAAGATGTGACATCCCCAGCATTTTAGACCTAGCAGATCCACCCATTCAACTGGCCCCACTGGCTTGTGAAAGTAAGTAGCAAACACCAGCCCCACTGGAGGCATTCATCCATAAGACCCTTCCCCTTTCCCCGCTTCGTTTCAATGAGTGCTTCATCCTATTGATGACTCTCATTCATGTTTCCTTTTGACCTCACACTATTTTCCATTCTTCCCACTCCCTTGGAATTGCCTGAGCAACCAAGCTGAGTTGGCTTGCTACTCACTCTGCTGGGGAGCCCCATCCTGGCCCAGCAGGCAGGGAAGAGCCAACCCTGCCAATGAGGGTCTTCAGGACTTGCCACTAGTCATGGCATTGAGGGACAGGAGAAAGGAAATACTAAAGGCATATGAAACTGCACACCGATAAATCATTAGTATTTAAGAGTGTTTGCTTGGCTAATGAGGGTGGAGGAAACCTTTCTCATCCTCTCCCAGGGTTTGTACTACAGGGGAAGAGGATTTCTGCCTGACATAATACAGAGTTTGAGCACTCTCCTATTGGGGGGAGTCTTGCAGGGGTTGCCTCAGACTTGGATCTCTACCCTCCACCCCTTGCTTGCTCTCCCAAGAGAGGGGCTGCCCAATGTGCTAGGTTGGAGGCTGGCTATCACTGGGCCATGATCACAAGGGGCAGAGTGGCTGTCCTCTTGTGCAGCCTTCTAGGCTCACCTCCCTCTCTTATTCAGGTGTCTGTACTGGGCAGACCCAACTCAGGTTCCTGCCTTTGTGTGGTCATCACACACCGACCTTGGTCATACCTGAGGATCAGCTGTTGGTATCTGTTTGGGCAGCTGGACACAGAGTGTGGCCACAAGGTGGAGATGGGAGGCTCATTTGGGCTGATATGACTCAGCCCTGTGTTCTACTTCCCCTTACCAGAGCAGCCCTGCCATGTATGCGCAGTATGTAAATGCATCAGTTTAATAAATTAATCAAGTACATTGTCCCTATTGAGCTGGAGGGGCACCTTCACCCACGAACAAGTTTGGGGAAAATCCCTTCCTCACCCCATCTCAATTGAGCAGAACGTCCTGTGAAACAGCTAGGGCACATATAATTAGCTCCATTTTTGAGATGGGGGGAACTCAGGTCCATCTGAGTTTAGTGAGGTTAATGGATTTTCCCAGAGTCCCAGAGCTATTGGAGCAGTTGTGCCTTGACCCAAGTCTCCTACGACTGAACCTCCCCTCCCTGCACCACAGCTGCTTGGTATTGAGCAAGAATCAGTGCCCTTCTCTGCCTCAACAAGCACACTCGGTGGAGAAGGAAGAAGACATTCTCTTCAAGGCAAGCATGGCCCAACATGACACCCATGTGGTCTTGTGAAACTACCCAGCAACTTGAGCTGCCAGGGAACCCCAAAAGCATCCAAAGGAGGCAGCTGGGAGGCTATGTCAAAGGTCTCCTCACCTCAAGGCGGCTCAGCCCCCTCTCCTTTAGTCTCACTCATCCCCAAGGTCTCCTCTTCACAGAAGAAAGTCACACACATGCATCAGAATCCCCTGAAGGCTTACTGATGCCTGGAGTGCTGGCTCTCACCCCCAGAGTTTTGAGGGTAGGGCCAAAGATGTGCATTTCTAACACATTCCCAAGATATCTGCTGCTGCTGGTGCAGGGACCACCTTGGAGGACCACTGACATGTGCTTTCTTTCTCTCCAGGGCCTGGCTCGCTGCTCCACACACAGCAGATACTGACTGGGAAACATCGAGAAGGGCGCCAGCTGATGATCTTAACAGAAAGAGTGAAGCTGCTTGTCTACAGCTCGGTTTTAGACCCCGTGTGGTATAAGTTAGATTAAAGACTCTGCCTCTAAAGATAGACATAAGTCATGCAGACATGCCTAGAAAGATGAGACTGCCGTATTCCAATTATAATAAATCCCTCCAGAATAAAACAAAGGGCTGACAATGGAGATGGCCAGCTTCCTTGGGAAGATTCAGAAGTTGGTGCTTTCTGATTTTCGGGGCTGTGGTCATCACACCTTGGACAGCTGTGCCACTGTTTCAACTGCATTTAATCACAATCCTAATGTCAGACTGAGCTGCTCTGACCTTAATGGCGTGTGAGTCCTTGACCGCCATCAAGCCGCTCTGCCAGGAGGCAGGCTGCAGAGGTGGTGACAGGAGTGGGTTTCAATGCGAGGGACTCGCGGCATCAAAGATCTGCGAACTGTTCAGCTACACAGAGGAAACATCCGAATAATGATCATTTTTCACTCTACCCCCTCCCTTGCTCGTTCGAAGAAAGAGCCCTTAATTGCTTCTTGAACTACACACAAGTGGGCCGTTGACTGCGACTGTAATTCAGCACGGAGAAGCCAGGAAAACTCTGAAGCAGATTTTGTTGAGGCAACATCTTCAACGGAGAAACACGACAGCGGAATCAGCAGGCACCGGGTACTGCTAAGTAGAATGAAATTGTCTTAAAGAACAGCTTGGGATACTGTCAGCAGTTGAAGTAATCTTTAATTGCAGATGACACCAGGTGTGATCAGGGGGCTATGATTTTTACATGGGGAGGGCGTGAGAGGGAGCAGGGAGAGAGAGCGAATGAGTGGACATCTTTTCAGAAGGCTATCACATTAGGGATGACGTAGAAGACTTAGATTCAGATTCCTAATGAAGAAGACACTGTGTAAGGAAACCAAAGAATTCTGCATTCGGTTGTTTGCTATTTTCCATCTTCCTACATCCACGTCTCAGATATGACATTACATCTTGAGAAGTGGCAATCATTTCCTTCAGTCTAGGCTGCACATACCGAGACAGGGTTATGGACCAGATGAGGCAGAAACTGGTTGCCCACACTGCCCAGCCCACAAGCCTTTCTGGGCAAAGTCATGGCCACCTCCATAGAGTCCTTCGTTGCAGGGATGAGAAAACAGTTGTCTGCAACTGAGAGCCGATTGCCAACTACATGTCTCTGTAGATATTTCTCTCCATGTTTATCTAAGGATGCAGACCTTCTGAGGAAATCTTTTCAAAGACACACCCTCTTACCTCTCTCTGCTGTTAAGTCCCTGAAATACAAGTAAATGCCCAGCACTTCTCTGAAGACTCCCACCCACTCCATGTGGAGGAATCTCTTCGAGTGCCTTTTGCACTACCCTGCTCGGCAGCTCTTCCATGAATGTATCTCCCATGCCGACTTCTGTCCTCCACATGGTGCCTAAGTCACATTCTCAAAAACACAAAACTGCAACCTTGTTTGCAAAGCAAGCCTCAGTGAAGAGGCTTGAACAAAGCAAGCCCTCTCCTCCTGGGAAGAGCCTGGCACTTCCTAGTGAAGAAAAGGAGATGATGATAATTAGCATCTATTGAGTACTTACTTTGTGCCAATCCATACTAAGGGCTTTAAACAGCTTCTCTCATTCAGTCCCAACAATAACCCATTTCTCAGACAAGAAAACCGATGCACAGATAATAAATGGATTACGGACGTCACAGCGGCAGTGTTGCACTCATGATTTGAACCCACATCTCCCTGAGTGCGGTGTCCAAGCTCACACTGTATTCAAGGCCAGACACCATGCCACAACCAGGGCACATCCCACATGGGGACAATTTGAAATAGAGTGTGGGTTTTCATCTATCTCACAGAAGCAAAGTCTGCATGGTGGGCAATGAGCTGTTGTTCTTCCTGTGCTATTTCTAAACTTACAAACTCTAAAAGGTGAGCTGTTTGATCCTCACTTAAACAAGACGACCCTGAGCTGGCATGACTGAATAACTGGCCTACGCTTCCGCAGGTGACAGGTACAGGCTTCCCACTCTGCCTTCGGATCCAAGATCCCCTTATTAACCAATTCCAAACTGATTATTGTGTTCCCCCTCATTGTAAAAAAAAAAAAATACCAACTCAAATCCAGACCATTCTAAGACCATACCCTTGAATAACTTATATACTCTGAGCATCAGAAACGGTGCCACCAATTCATTTAGATGCTGCCTCCAAATTCTCATATAAAAGGTGCTCACTTTTAAAAAAGTGATAAAATTGAAATTTATTAATAGATCAATTAAAGAGATGTGAGTGACTTATTTCATTACCAGGTCTTAGGTGAAGTTTTATATTATTCCTCTAATTTATAAAACTTTCTCATGGCATAGCCTGATTCTATTTCCCTGGAAGAAGCTATGCTCTCTCCATCTCCAGCATCATCATCCCATTTGTATAACGCAGTGTCATGCGAGGATATCAAGGGTCTCTTAGGAATAAATTTCTCATACATCGACCAGTTCATCTTTTGCTCAGTCACCTACCCAGTTTCAGAAGAACTATTAAAAAATGCCTAAGTCCAAATGTCACTGTTGAGTTACTTCTACATTTGCAAGAAGGATGGGACGGAAACACAAGGCAGAGCACCACTTCCGTCCACAAGTATTTATTGAGAAGGTATAACGTGCCTGCTCTGTTGTGGGCATGGCAGGGCTACCTGAAGAGTAACCCCAATCCTCAGCCCCAAAGAGCTGGCAGGGCCTTGGGAAAGGGAGTCACTCAGTCAATACAAAGCTAAGTATCAGGTGCCCATTTGGCCTGGGCACCTCAGCGCGGTGATGCTGACGAGCTCAGGTTCTGAACCCGATCTCTTCTGAAACCTGGCTCTATTGCTTTATTTACTGTGCAACAGTGAACATGTTGTTCAACCGCCTGAGGACTCAGTTTCCATTACTGTAAATCGCGACAACAGTATTTATAATACGATGGGAAGGAGTCAGCACATCTTGTATGTACGGAGGCTAGCTCGTGACCAACATGGTCCAAGGAATATGAAAGCCAAGGAGCGTACACAGTGGAGTAGATGGAAGCTGGCTCACCCTCCACATGGCAGGCAGCTCAGGAAGCCCCTAGTTATTCAGAGCTTCCCTCTCTTACTTCTCCAGGATGGTGCCCTCCTTCGCTTGGTGGCACCTTCCCTAGCTCTGAACCCCATGCACACTTCACTTGGTTAACCTCTATTCGTCCTTCAGCCTAACCTGAACCCCCACTCCCATTTCTCCCTGAAACTCCCACTCCGTCACGAGAGTGATGAGCCATCCCATATGCTCTCAAAGCACCTAAGCTCACCTGTATCTCTGAACCTGCCACTCACTTCCGAGAGTCCTATTTTCTTGCCTACACCCCCTACCAGAGTGTCAGAAACTGGAAGGCAGGACCATGTGCCAGTGCTCTCTCCCCCGCTCCTAGGACAATAATGGATGGTAGCAGGTGGTCAGGAACCATTTGTGCAGAGGATGAATGAATGAGCGCAAATAGATACCATGTCCAAACCTGCACAAGTCTGTCCTAATAAAAGTACGTGGCATCAAATTCTGCTGTCCCGGCCTGTGCCTGGTGTCATTAAATCTCTGGACAAGAAGTAGAGATGGTTGCGGTGTCACTTGGAGGCCTTTCTAGCACAACATCAGCTGCCTGACCTGCACACGGTGGGTACAGAGCATGTTGTGAGGCTTCACTGGCTGACGCTTGACGAGTTCCCCATTGCTAGGTATGGGTGTGAATGGAGATGTGATTCGCATGTGTATTCCAGCATCTGGCATAAACACATGTGGGAAGAATTCGAGTTGGTCAACTGTTAGTAACAGTATCTCCTTGCTCTCCTGGGAGCTGTCTCAGATTTTGGCTTCATCCCCGCCCCTGCATAAAGAGCTGGGATGGGACTGCAGCTTCTAGAATTACAACCATTTTGTCAACTTGTCATTTGACTCACTGTCTGGCTGGTGTCTCTCCCTCTGGGTCCGGAGACATTTTGCACAGGAAGAAAGCAATAAAGTGAACAGTCGCAGGGCTGCTGAATTCTCCCATCTTCAAAGGGCCTTGCTCTGTCCCACAGCACATACATATTTCGGGTAGGCACCATGGAGAGCCTCGCATCTGTTCCCTCCTGCACTGCTGGGAATCAAAGCTTCGATCCCCGCGAGACGCTTTCTGAAGGCCGGAGGGCACTGAGCCATCTTAGCCTCACTCCCTTGGCGAGCTTCCCTGCCTACATGAAAATACCTGAAAAGGCTAACTTTGTCTGTTCCTTATTGCCTTAAAAATAACAGTACTCTTAACCTTTAGGGATTTATATTTGGAAAAGGGAAACGAACTAGATACAGCTTTATAAAAAGGCAGGAGGGTGAGTCATTTTTTTAAAACTTATTTATAAGTTTGGGACCCAAATATATATATATATTTGCAGATACTAAATGTGAACTGATCTCCTTAATCACTTCTCAGTGTGTATGCTTTTCTTTGGTTATATTTTAGTTTTCAAATAAAACTAAGTGGAGTCTGTAGCTGGTGCTAAAAGCCTACCTGATTAATAGAGTAACCAAGATTTACAATCAGTAATTAGTTAGAACTAGCCCTGAGAATAACAACTAGAATTCTGGAAAATTGGGAGACAAAAGATCCATATTTAGATGGCAGCTTTACCACTCCCCTCCCTAATCACTTCCAAATTGTGGGGCTCCCACCTAGGGCTTCACAGGCTGGCTGTGACGATCATATGTACAATGGTTTTGTAAAGGGCTAAGCTTCGTAGGAACTCAGATCTTCCTAGTTCCTCATCAGGACTGAAGGTGAAATGGCAATGGGGTTGCTCTCTTGGGGAAAAAGTACACCTGCATATTTTTAAGTCATACTTATAAATAAATCTCCATCATTTCTTTATCTTTCTTTAGGATCCTATGAAAAGAGGTAAAATTCAAATTACTAACTTAATCAGTTTAATACTGAGCCCAAGAATCAAAAAGTGTTGTCATTAGAAGAAACTTAGGAAGCATCTAATTCTTTTTTAATTGGATTTATTGGGGTGACATGGGTTAATAAAATTATACAGGTTTCAAGTGTACAATTCTATAATGTATCATCTGTATAATGTATTGGGTGCGCACCACCCCAAGTCAAGTCTCCTTCCATCACATCACCATTTATCCCTTCTATGCCCTTGTTTACCTTCCCACCCCTTTCCCTCTGGCAATCCCCATACTGGTGTCTGTGAGGTTTTTTGTTGTTATTGTTGTTGTTTTAAGAAAGCATCTAATTCTAATGCAATCTCCTCGTTGGACTGATGAGGAAAGGGAGGAGGAAGGAGCTGAATGAATCCCCTCCATCCCCCCACCAAGACAGAGAACCACAGAACCAGGTTTGGACTGAAGGGCTCCTGACCTCTTGGGTGCTCAGAATCTTCAGTGCTCCGTGCTAGACAAAACCTTTTTGCCCAGATTTCCACATGAAGCCAGCATCTGAGACCACACAGTGTCCCTTTTCAAAAGGTGTGGCATTGCTGTGAAAGCTGTGTCTGATGGCTGAGAGTGGTGCCTGACCGGTCACCACAGGACTGTCTCTGTCCCTCCCCAGTAGGCAGACAGGACTGATGTCCCTTCCCTGAGGCCTGACGTGGCTTCCCTCTCCACCCCCCTTCCACCGTCTGAATAGGACATCAGCTTTACTAAAGGTGACCATGTTATTAAAATCTCAGGCAGCATCCAGAGGGGAAGGTCAAGATCAAGTTCCCCAATCAAAGCCATGCACTCCCACGGACCTTCTGGGATAGGGTAATTAATTTCTTAGCCTCTCCAAATCGGAGGCTGGAAACCTATGTACAAAAGCCCAACCTATTTCACAAAATCCTTTGGTGCAGGAAAAGCCCAATTTAAACAGACCCAAACAACCCAGAACACACTGTTGTCGACACATCTGCTGCAGTGTTTGCTCATCTGGAGAAGGATTCTGTAGTGCTTTAGGGCTTACGGGAAACTCAGAAAAGGCAAAGAAAGATCCCTCAACCCCACCTCCCCCACCCTGCTTCCTCCTTCCTTGTGGGGATTGCTCCTCTCCAGGAAGTAAACTAGAGTCAACCTCACTGTGCAGGACAAATAGAAAACGGGAGTACACAGACCTCTCCTGATCATCAAGTTTTCCGAAAGCAGAAAAGAATGGAGAAAAGAACGCAAAAGAGTAATTTCTGCTTGGCTCAAAGTGACAGTTAGAGCACAGGCAAATACCCTAAGCCACTCCTGCACGGGGAGTCGGGGGCTGTTCCCACCCCTCCTGGTAGAACTCACATGTGAAGCCCGGGGCTTAGCTGGGTGGGCGTGGGCAAGAGGCTCTCCAGCAGGGAGAGGAGTCTCTACCACCAGCCAGCAGGGGGAGGCACAGGGGGAGGAAGGGAGCTCGCTGACCTTAGACCTTCCAGACCACTCCTCTCACTTGAACTTTCTGCCAAGCCTCTCAGTGAAGGCAGACAAATTATTTCCTCTGTTTCAGAGAGCTCTGGTCTATTAAGCTCTTTCAGGGTTCACTGGAAAAGCACAAGGTTCTCTCGGACTCCATTAACCATGTCTGTGAGAGCCCATCGGGCTGGACATTCACCCCACATGGCAAGATAAAGCCTTCTAGGTACCAACCCAGGGGAACCCAGAGTCAAAAAGGGGCAAGCAAGTTCCACAACCCCTCTTGGAATAGCAATCCACTAACTTGCTGAGGTCTCGTGTCAAGTCCAAGCATAATCACAAGAGATAGATAATGTATTTGACCTTTTCAAGAGGTGCCTGGATATTGGGAAATATCTGGCACTTTCCTTGGGACTTGCTGTATCTTTTTCAGAGTGTGTGTGTGTGTGTGTGTGTGTGTGTGTGTCTCATTTTCTAAATTTCAAGTCTTCCATTGCCAGTTTGAGTTCTCTTGGCAGAACCTGCAAGTGTTCTCAGTAACAGATGCCTGGAGGAGAAGGATGCTAGCTCTGAAACAGAGCAATGCTCAGAGTTGGGAAAGCAGCTGCTCCGCTCTAGTCACTGTGTATACAACTTCCCCCAAAGTGTTTGGGAAACAGATCACTCTGGAGCCCATACCACCTATTCAGCATGCGGGCCCTTTTAGTTCCACTCATCCTTGCTTCCCTATGCTGTTTGTTTTCTGCCATGAGTTTCAGCAATCTGTTTGTGTTGTGTGTGCACACACGTGTGAGTGTGTGTGCATGTGTGTATTTCCCTCTCCAGACTAGCTGAATTATCCCCAAGTGACTCTTAATCCTCAACAGTAATTCCCAGTGATTGCACTGACATGATGATAAGGGGGTGCTTCTCAGTCTCTTCCTGCCCCTTTCTGTTCCCTCCCCCCTTGTTGCTAAGCTCAGCCAAGGATGCTCTAGGGAGCTGTTTATTTAAAAGAGGAAGTTCAGCAGCAGGGTCACCAGGCTTTTAAATGGAGAGAGGTTGCCCAGGGTAGGAGGAGAGCTCAATGTCACAAACTTCCATTTTGCCTCTAACTCCAGTACCTCTCCACCATGGCCTGAATGGTGGTGGGCAGACATTGGTCCTAAGTCGTCGATCTTTTCAATGCCCTGGGCCTCCCTGCAATCCACCTAGATGGGCACTATCACTGGAGAGAGCTCTAGACCAGCTGTTTCATGGTGGGCAAGTTACCTGCCCTCAATTTTCACACCTAAAAATGGACTGGACAGATCTTCCTGGTTAGTGACTCAAAGAGTACTTCTCAAACTTTGCTATGCACCATAATCACCCAGAGACATCGTTAAAACTGTTAAAAGATCTTGTTAAAAGATTCCTGGGCCTGGCCTGGCCGGTGAGGCTCTGTGGTTGAGCATCAACCTATGAACCAGGAGGTCAGGGTACATGCCTGGGGCTCGATCCCCAGTAGTGGGCATGCAAGAGGCAGCTGATCAATGATTTTCTCTCATTGTCAATGTTCTATCTCTCTCCCCCTCTCCCTTCCTCTCTGAAATCAATAAAAATATATTAAAAATAATTTAGGTGACTTAAAAAAAAATGACTCCTGGGCCCACCTGCAAAGATTCTAAATTAACAGGCTGGCCAGAGGCCTGAGAATGTGCATTTCTAACATCCTTCCTGGTGATGCTGATGCTGCAAGTAAGTCTGAGGACCACACTGAAAATCACTGGCCCACAGTCTCTTCCACCTCAAATATTTCACTGCTCTAGCCCCGAACTAAGTGGCTTAAGAGAAGTCAGGAGGATTTGGCCCTGGTCTTATGAAAAATTCCACAAAGGGCTGCAAAGGCCACAGGCCTCTCCCACACTTGCAGTTTTTCTCTTGTCCCCAATTCCTGCTCAGTCATTTGCAAAGACAAGCAGCAAAGACAGGGGGAAGGAGTGCTGCTGGCTTAACTTCAAGCTGTCAGCAGTTGCTACACCTGTGAGGGCATCTTGGCAACCATTTGAAATTACAAGATGGAAACAACCTGAAATAGCAAAGAAGGAATAGAATAAGAATAGATTATATAGGCTCCACTTGCCTCGGTTGTTATCCTGGGTCATATTTTTGCAAACTGCATACGTCACCTGGAACGGTGCAATGCAAATTTGATAGTCTCACGCATTGTTTGAAGAGGCATAAAAAATAACTCCAAAGCAATAGAAAAAGAAGTATTCTAAGGTACACTCCCAGATATTTACCTTGCTCCGAGCTCTATAATCCTTTTCAAACTGCAAAACCAGACAGCTTTCTGCTGTTCAGCAACCTGACCTTCACCTATGAGATCTCTGCAAATTCCTGCATATGTCCATTCTCCCCGAGTTGAGGGGTCCTGTCTGAGACAAAGCCTGGGCTGGTGATGCTGGGATTATGGCTAAGAAGGAATTCTGGTTCTAAGCTCCTGCTTTTCAGATGCCTAAATATGTCTGCCCATCTGAAAGTCTACTTATTCAAATGCAACAGAGCTCCTGCTGAGACGGAATTTTAAAAGTGAATTTAGAGAAAATAATTCAGAGTACTGTCACCAGACCTGTGTGTTTCTCAGATCCTCTCCTTTTTGAAAATTTTTGCTGCAGTAAGCCAGTTACTAGAAATGTATTGTATGCCTTAGGTTAACTAAAATCAAATAAATATTAAGAATCACTGACTAAGATAAAGAATATTTTTTTTTACTTAAAATATTATACTTAACTTAAAATTTGATCTGACCACTTTAGAAATTATCAAATGGAATAGGAGCCAGATAAGAGGTCCAGTCCCAAAAAGTCTAAAAAACATTTTTTTGGTAATAAATTTCCCAATAGCTGTTTGAAAAAGCTGCATTTGTTTCAATCGGGGGTTATCCCACTGCCCATTTCTGTAAATGGAGTTTTCCTGGAACACGGCCACTCTCATCTGCTAACGCATTGTCTACTGTCACTCTGCTACAATGGCAGAGTTGAGCAGTCGCTACTGAGAGCATATGGCCCACAAAGCCTACAATATTTACAGAAAAATCCTGCCAAGCCCTGGTTTAAATAACAGAGAGGAAATAATGGCAGCAATTTAAACCTTGAGATGGGATACATAACATGCAGGCGCCAATCAATTACCTTGTAAATTAATTACAACCTGTTGGATCAAAAACACTCTCTGCCAATATCAGAATCCATTCGTTTTTTTCTGGCTCTCAGTAATGTCTCCAAATGTAAAGTAATAACGCTTTGAAATTTACTCAGCTGTTCAACAAACTTTTGAAAGCCTTTTCTATCCAGAGTGCTAAAATCAATCTAAGTACTGAAAATTTATACGTACGCCATTATCCACCAAAACAACAACACTAAAGCTGAGCCGCACTAATCACAAATTTCTGCATGTGATTTGAGTTCTATAAAAACAACATATGAAGAAGGGGGCAAATTGGGTGTTTAGAAGCCATAAGTCTGCAGTTGGCAGATAAAATGCCATCTCAGATAATCACATCTGATTGTCACTAATGTTAATATATGTCAGTAACAGGCGAGCGCTGCACACCAGAGGTTAGCTTTACTGCTCATATGCAGATGTTTGCAATACTGAATCTCTGCCATAACCCTGTGGGAATGGCATTTTTTATGCGTTCTGTAGTGAATTTATGGCCAGGGAGCCATAAATGTTATAGTTCTTCAAACCTTTTGCTTGTGGAGATTGTCACAGTGCCTGAAAAGTAGAAAGGCGCAGATGTCTCCTATTAGCAGGCCATTTCCAGACCTGTTCAAGGATACAGGCTACGCCACCTCCTGATGCGCAGGTAATCTGGACTACCAATGTGCCCTGGGTGAGATCTCCCATGATCGGTTTGGTTCAGATCTGCAGAGAGATCACAGGGCCTCTGTGTGCCAGGTGCTGGGCTAGTGGCCCTGAGATGCAGCCCTTGACCTCAAGGCACTCACATACTGGCCGGGTAAGAGGCCACACACACAGTATGACATGGAGAGTGCTATCACAGGGCTGACAGAGTGCCCCAGGAGCTCTGTATAGACAAGAGCAGAGGCAAAGCCAAGAGCGCAGAGAAGAGAGCTTGTAGGAGGTCCTGCCTGAACCAAAGCTTGAAAGGTCGGCAGAAGGAACAGAAGCAGAGGAAGTTCTGTGTGTGTGTGTGTGTGTGTGTGTGTGCGCGCGCACGCGCACACGCAAGCGTGCACATGTGTGTTGCTTGTGCAGGGTAAGAACATGAACAAAGCCACAGTTTCAAGAAACAGTATGATTTCCTCCCAGAATGTCCATGACATTTGCTAATGGTGTGACATAAAGTGGCTGGGGCTGGGGGGACACACTGAGGGAAGAGAATGGGCCTGGGAGTGAGACACACTTTGGTTCAAGTTCTAGCTTCTTCATCTACTAGCAGTGTGACCTTGAGTAGCATCCAGAATCTCCATAATCGTCAGAGTCTTCATTAGTAGTGTGCACCTCAGAGGGTTCATATAGGATCAGGGAGATAATGGCTGGGTCCTGAGAACTAGTAAACTGGTAACTCACAGCAAAGACACCCAACGAGGAAACACACTCATTCCATATAGCAAGAAAGGGGCTTTTATTTATTTAAGATTTTAAGAATTTTTAAGAATTCTATGGAGAGCCTCTTCCATCAGCACTGAAAATGATGGAAGGAATCATTTAAGAGAGAAACTCAAAGGCAGAGCAACGCTGCTTGAATCTCCCCTTTTCCCATGTCGTTGTCACGAAGGTAAAAGAAACACTGTCAGGGAGACGATGAATCACAAATGCAATTTTCACTGTTTAAAATGGCAGCCCCATGAGCACCTTCCTGATGTCTCAACCCAACGGAAGCTCTGTGCACACCCGTGTCCCCGGGACCACAGGGTGCAAAGCCACTTCCCCTTGAAATAACACACAATCCGCATGTGACACGCCAGGAGCTACATGACAGATGCAATGGTTCTTTCCAGAGAAATGAGTCAGTACCTCAAGCATAACAAAAAGGATTAATTGAGAATTTTCTGTTAACACGAGCTGTTCCAGTTTCTCTTAGGGAGAATAAAAAGCCCCTCATGATTATGAGTAGATGCCTGTGCTCTGGGAAAAAGTCAAAGATTAGCAGCTACTCTTCACCAAGCCTTCCTGGATTCTGTGTGAGAGGGAATTCCCCAGAGGAATCACAGACCTTGCTAACTTGGGAAATCATGTCATTTCTTGCAACGATGGCTTTGTTCACGTTCTTTGTTGCATGAACAACACATGCATGCGTGTGTGCACACACGCAGAAAAGGGAGTCATCATGCCCACAGGGTTGAGAAACATAGTACAAAGTGGAAGGACTGCCTTGCACATCATCTGAATACCCGGGCCACCCTTGAAGGCTCTTCTGAGCAGTCTTCCGGCCAAAGCTCCTGAGGCCCAGGAAGAGAGCCGTGGTGTGGCCACAAATGGGGAAAAATTCCCCCTAGTCAAGACATTCTCCTTCAAAGATTTCAGAGCCACACTTTTTATTTGTTTGGTTTTTGCTGGTTTGGTTGTTGTTTGTTTGTTTGTTTGTTTGTTTGGAGGCGGCTAGAACCATCCAGCTGCAGCACAAACCATCACTGCAGCCGCTGGGTCCCTGGGATGGGAACTGGCTTGCTGGGTCCCTCTGCAGCCTCCGCCCTCCCCCCCTGCCGCCCGCCCCGCTCCCTGTGCAATGATAAGCAGGGGCCCAAGTATACTACTGGGGGAGCCACTGCCTTGTCACACTGCTGGTGCACACAGCTTTCCAAAGATGAATGGTTAAAAACATATTCCTATTACCATATTTGTGGTTATTCTGAAGGAGGATTTAATAAACAAGTGACCCCTAAGGGCAACCCCTAACTATACAGCCTGGGGGCTGGAACTGTCTCTCTCTCTCTAGTCCCTGCCTCTAACTTTCAAAGCACCAAATGGGGCTCGCCCAGGGTTTTCTCTGAAGCAACTGTTAACACTAAGGAAACTCTCCATTCTTGATCTCCAGGAGGCTACAGAAGGAAGGAGTTTTGCCCTGGAAAGGGGTGAGGTAGAGTGTGCTCCAGACATGAGTCTGGGTCCTGGGAACTAGACCCTTCACCAGTGATCCTAGGTAAATCACTTTCAGGACCTTGTGTTTGTTTGTTTGGTCTGTTCATTGAGGTGTTTGGGCCAACTAGATAATCCTAAAGATTCCTTCTAGCTCTAAGTTTATTTCCATGAAACTAAGTGAAAATAAGCCAAATCAAGTTGCCCCTATGTGGATATGCATGAGGCAGTTGACTACACAGTATCATTTTGAAGGCTCTGAAAAAATACTCCAGCCTCCACCGGGGATCCCTGAAAATCTTGCCACCTCCCGAGTCTTGGATGAAAGACTGAAAGCTGCTAAAATGTACTCATTGTGTAATCTTGGAATGTGTGACCACTAACCCATTGTCAGCCCCACTGTCATCTGCATGAAATAAGCTATCTAATCAGTCAGCCAAAGGTGAGGTAATGTTCGTTGGGGCAGAAGAGGTCTTAAATCTCCAGCCCAGGTGACCACAGCCACAATTCATAGAAACTGAAAAGACTAAAGCACTGGAAACCCCAAATCTTCCCTGTGAAGCTGGAGTCCATGGTCTACAGATCTTTGTGATCTGACACTGTAATTCGCCTCTGTTTGATACCTTTTGTCACCCCCAAAATGCCCTCCCAAATTCACCGCCTCAATACACAAAGTCATTGAGTTTCAAAACAGCCAAAAACAGTCTGAAAACCTCGCAATATGACTCGGTCCCTCCTATTACCTAAAATGGTCCGCTGTTCCATTTGCACAGGCTTTTCTTCAGCAGATTTACAAGGTAACATCTGCTTCAGAAACAGATGTTTATGCCAGAATTCTCTTCTGCTCATTAATGCTTTTCCGGTTAACATCTAACTATCTCACTCATTAGTTCTTAATAATACTTTTTGTATCTGAGCCATGCCAGATCCGCGCTCTGTAGAGCTCTGTATTATTGTTGCTTCTGTTGCTGTTGAATTACGCTGCTGAATAAAGGAAAAGTAAAAATAAGCCCCTCTAAGAAGGCTGCTATGTGTCAGAGCTCTATCTTTGTGAACTGAACAAGCTGAAATCAATTAAAAGTGTGTGTTCAGAGAATGCATCTCAGCTGTCTAATTGCACCACCTCTGCTTTAGGGCCAAAGTTTGACTCCCTGCCAAATTGCCATCAAAATGGGAGTCCATTAGCACAGCTACACAGCCACTGCCTGAGCCCGATTCAAGAGCTTGTTTAAAGGAGGAAGCCCAGTGTGCCCCAGGGCTGGGCACACCAAGACTCCCACTGCCCAACAGGACACCACAACGCCCCCTGGGATGAGGGTCCTGAGGCTGAGTAATTTACCCCACCCAATTTCCTCAATCTGTCATAGATTAACCACAGGAAGCAGTCCAATGATGTTCTCTACTGATCCACAAGCAGTTTCACATTAGCAGAACTCCTTGGGAAAAAGCCGAGTTGACACACCTTTGCTGAGTGGTGCCCCAGATTGCTAAATTAGAAACCTAAGGACTATCCCTACAGGTCCATATCCAGTCAAAGAAAAAAAATAACGTAAGCTTCAGTTTTTCCTGATTTGTAATGCAATGGCATATACGAAGATGTTCTTTGAGACATTTTTATAAAACATTGTAAACACTTGATGATGGTCCCAAGACTGGCTTTTGTATTTCAAGAAGCCAACAACATTGTCAAACTGAACAAACTAAGACAGAAATAGGGCTAACATTGGTCTGTATGATAAGGGAAAAGCTAACCCTCCAGGGAACTTGGGCCAACACAATGTATTGTTTGGGATCAGAAGAAAGAATGCTTAATAAATCATCAACAATAGTTTCCATGGTTACAATAAAGGTGTAGTCACCTATATTGTTCAGCCTGGTGTGATCAGTCCTACAGGGAAGAAATAATCAAGAGTCTTGTTGATAAGCAAATATGAAACTCACTTAATTTAAAGGAAGGCTGGCAGACTATCCCTTTCCCCAAAATGAAATAAAATTGAAACTGAAGTCTAATCAAACCAAATTCATTTCCAGACTTCACTGGAGCCAACCTCTCTAGGTCCCCATGAACTCCACTGCGGCTCCATAACATGCTCCGTTATTTTTATACTAGGCTCTTCCCTTTCTGCCTAAGCAGCTGCTTTCCAACAAAATTACTTGGCAAACACTGCTCTATCAACTATAAATCAGATATGCTACTCTGGAATCTAAACCCACAAAGAATATTCCCCATAACACTGCATAACAATGAAAAATAGAAATACTGCATTATTGCTGCCAAAAGAAATGGAAAAATATGAATGAAAATGATCACTGGGTGTGTCTTCCATGAGATTCCACTTAAATAACAGTCTCCATTTACTTCAATCACTGCAATCGGATGGGCTTACACACTGCAAAATGAAATAAAAGCACATTTTAGGAGGAAATTAAAATGTTATGAACTGCCTTGGGTGGTGCTGGCACTCTGCAAAGAATGGTGAGTACTAACCACAGTCAGAACCTCTTTCCCCTCCAGTCAACAGATACCATCTGAGGTTTTGAAGCAATGCACTAAGGGAATTTAAACTGGAGATTTGTGGACTTCTCCACAGCTTCTTTCACCAGATAAACCCCTGAGAAAGCAAGAAAACCACATAGGTGAATGATGAAGTAGGTACAGACCTACTCGGACATTTTGCCTCCAGCCCTTTTGCCATTTGAACACTCCCCACCTCCAGCTCCACCTCATTCACTGGCTGCAAACACTGGGGCTTCATTCTCCTAGGCTTCTTTCTCCTTGTTTTCTCAGACTCTCTGGTTAGATGGACAGCTGATATCTCCCTCATGTGACTCAGGTCACAACATTTACTCAGCACAGGAAGAGATAAGTGAACAAAATAGGGCAATGTTCTTTCTGCGGTAGTAGTTTTCTGAAATCCCAACTAGAAAGAAAGTTTCCTTTCCTATGTCCAGTTTCCATTAATTATGAATGTACTGGGTGTCATTAGAGCTTCTCCAAGACACAGCTCAAGGTCTGGAGTCTGCTAAGGGCACAAGCCAAACTGATGAAGTAGACACATAGACGCATGGTATTATCTGGGCATTATCCCCTAAGCCTGGAGACCCAAGCAAACAATGCAATTCTCTCTCCACCACCAATTGCCAACCTGATGATTTTTTTCATCCTTGTACTCAGAAGTTACACTGCACAGTGGGGAGATGCAGAAAACCATTTGGGAGAGTGGCCTACACAGAATAAATTTTACGATATGGTGGTGACTGTAGTTGAGTTGATGATAAGCCAGATGCTCATCTGGACTTGTGGGATGGAGGCTCCTTCTTTTTTTGTTTTATTAATCCTCACCCAAGGATATTTTTCCATTGACTTTTCTTTTCTTTTTTTTTAGAGAGACTGGAAGGGAGAGGGAGAGACACAGAGAAAGAAACATCATTGTGAGAGAGACACATCAATTGGTTGACTCTAGCATGCGTCCAGACCAGGGCCAGCGATCAAGCCTGCAAATGAGGTCTGTGCCCTTGACCAGAATCGAACCCAGGGCACTTCAGTCCATGGGCTGATACTCTATTCACTGAGCCAAACCGGCTAGGGCTATGGCTCCTTCTTGAGGAATGCACATTTCACACCAACCCCCAGGAGGTGGTGACTGTAGCAAAGCTATTCTCATCATGACCAAAAAGTTGACAGCCATCTCTGAAGCTAATAATCTGAGAAGGTGAGGAAGGAGCAAAGCATATTCTTTCTCTTGCTCCATGAGGTCTGTGTGCCATCATCCTATACTCCCTGTCGACAGAGGTCCAGAGCTCCATGAAATGGGGTTTGAACAGGGAAATACTGACTGAAACTGAAACAATGTCTCCCACAGAGGACAGAGGGGAGAACTCCAAACTTCCCTGCTTCCAATGCCAGCTCCCACGAGGCACATGATGGCCTGAAATCTTGACCAAGGTCAACATATCCCCGGGCTGTGCCTCCCAGTAGGACTTGGACACAGGAGAAAACCTCATGCTGGTGAATTTGGCACGTGAAGGTGTGATACTCATTGGTAAGACCCAGCTTTTTCTCCTAAGCATGGAGTATCAAGAGACATTCATTCCCGGGGTGACCATTCCTTTGGGTGAGTACATAAAAATACAGAGACTTCCATAGACTCCAGGGATCTTAGAATATTGAGAATTCTTGCCCACGAAAAGACCTGTACATTTAGATGGCTGGGATTCACCCTCCAGTTACAGGAAGCAAGAATAGGCCATTAAGTTGGCCTCAAAGTGATATCTTCCTCTTACCCACACTAATTAATCAAATATGACTACAAGGGAATAACAAACAGAATCTGTGTAATGGATATTTTGGCAGTTGTGGGCTGGTCTGTTTTAAAAGATGACGGTACAGAGCCCAGCTTTTTCTCTGCCCCACTTCCAGATGATGTCCAATCCACTGACAAACCAGAAATGTGGCTCATATTCTCAGACAAGGAGCCTCCTTGCAATGACACCGGTTCTCTCAAACAAGATGTGATAGGGTCCCCAAATGCACCAAGCACGCTTGTGCTCAGGGCTCTCTGAGGAAGACAAAGACAAATTAGGCAGAAGACCAGCCCTCAGAGAGCTTACCTTCCAGTAGGAAAGATAAGACAGCTAGATAAATAATTGTTTTAAAGGCAGAAAGAGATAAATGTCATAAAGGGAGATGAATAAGTTATTCCCATGTCAGATAGGAAAAGGGAGATATTATTTGAACAACTAGCAGGTATCTAGGGCTGGGCAAGATGCTGGGGATACATGACAAACAGGACCCAGTTATTGACCTTCAGGCCATAGTCCTAATAGACAACTAACTACAATAATCTTACTGTAGAGGAAGACAAATAGAGAATGCTATGATGCCCCAGAAACGAGAGAGGAGCTCCTTTGCCTAAGTGAAGAAGAACTCACAACAGGTGCTATTTGAGCTGGTAACTGAATGATGAGCCCACATTTTTTCCAGGCAGAAAAAGAAGAATTCCAGGGAAAAGGCACTGCATATCCTTGAGGGCTCCTATTTTTCCTACATCAACCTTGATCCCTCAGTGCCCAGCACAGTGCCTGAAACACTTGGGCACCCAATAAAGGTTACTGAATGAGTCCAAGAATTCAGGGCATGAATCGACAGACTGCACTTTGGATGCAAAGCTCTCATCAGGGCAGTCACTGGTTAGACCCTCGTTTCTGAAAGATTTTCCCAGTAGTCCGGAGCAGCGGTCGCCAACCGGTGGTCCATGGACCACTGGTGATCTGTGAGGTACGAAAGGTTGGCGACCGCTGATCTTGAGAATGGGAGTGAGCTGGCTTGCCTGGGAATAAGCGAGAATTCCCACATCCGAGAATGCTGCAAATGGTCTGAGGGGCAGGGAAGATTGGGACATGCAGATAGATAATCAAAGGAGGTCGTTTTCGAAAGTATTTCAGACACTTTTAATAGGGATTTGTTTACCAAAAAGATACTCTAAAAATGATTTATTAAACAAAAGACAACACCTTTTCAAACGTTTATTTTCTGGAAAGAAAGCACATTTAATAACATGTGTTAATGATTTTAAAGAAAGCCATATACAAAACCACTAATAAAAAGACTGATACAACTACTCAAGGTCAGCGGCTACCCATCTGAGGAGTCCTGGCAACTTTGTAAATATCAACTCAGGCTGGGGGCTGGGCCCGGGTGACAAATGCATTTTCCAATTTCATGGAGAATGAGATAAGACGGCGCCAAGGTTGTGCAAGGATACAAAATCACATAGCGCATAAACCAGAGGTTTTAAACACTTTTTTTTAAAGCAGCAGAACCCGTTCCTTAATACCTTATGCAAAACCCAGGAGGCCAATCAGATATCAAATAAGGGTCCTTGTTTGAGATGGAGTCCTAGGAGCTTGGAGACCCCAGGGTCCACTGTTTCCTGTCCCCTCCTCCCCTCGGAGGCAGCCCTCAGAGGCCCAGAACAAACACCCAAGGGGTCCTCCTGGGTCAGAAAATTCTCTCCAAAAGTCAGAGGAACTTCCAAACTGGCCCATCTTTTACATCAAGGACCCAGCTCTTGGGATGACAAGATGTACCTCAAAGGCATCTGGGTTATTTCCTGCTGCTGATTGTATAATCACCAGGAGGCTTGGAATTATGAATCACGGGCCACAAAGAAAAACTCCCAGAAGCGAGAGAAATGAAAGTTAACAAAAGATTGGCTCCTCTCTCTGAGTCCCAGAGCTGGGATTCTGCAGATGATACACTGAGGGCCCAGGGGGCAGCACCTGGCCCAGGCCTACACTAAAAGGGACAGGGGGCTGTGGCAGAGCCAGGTCTGAGGCTCCAAACCCCTCCATGGCTCGGGAGTGGCTGTGTACACCAGCCTCCCTCTCGGAGCTGCAGCCTTCTGGGGCAGCATCGGAATTGGGCACATTCCATATCTAGCACGCCCGTAGAAGTACACAAAGCCATGCCGTGTGGGGTAAATCCAAGGACATTTTGTTCTGTAGCAGAGACTGACAAGCTCATTTAGTAGCAACAATTCACCGTCCACAAAAAAGTGCTGAATCTCACTTACAGACATAGTGAAATTCAGGCAAAAAGACAGCCAAATAGCACGGGGAGCTATTTTAGATGTGCATATTTTAATACCATAAATCTTTATTTTTCTTAACCAAATAGTCCCACACAAAATTATCTGTTGCCACGCAGGCCCTGAGAGAGAGGCTGTAATCCCCATTTCAGAGATGGAGAAACTGACAAGTGCAGGCTCCCAGAGCAGGAATCTTCCTGACACACAGCCGCCCATGGAGCTCACACAAAGAGCTTCCACCGTCAGCAAAACGCAGCCTCTGAGTCCCCAGGGGAGGCGGTTCAGAGTCATTAAAAATTGGTCCTGCCCCATCCCAAAAGGACATCTGGATAAATAGGCACTGGGGAGACATGACTAGCAGGCTTACCTGAGGAATTTAATCCAAGGTTGCTTTAAATTCACAGGACTTATGCCCTGGTCTGCGGTTTCCTTGCTGATAGAGTGGCAAGTCTATAAGCACTTCAGAGGAGAATTTACCTTACATGTCTTTCTTTCAAACCCTGTCCAGGAAATAAAAATTAAAGCCACTAACTGTATAAACCACCTCATCTAAACAGCCTTTCCCCATTTTTTTTTTATTTTCTTTTCCTGATCCCCTTTTAAATGGATTTCACACTCTAAAGGTTGCCAGGCTGACATCCTTGGGGACCAGTCCTATCCATTTAGATGCAGGATCCGCAAAAGATGCTCAGCCCTTCTGCACACAGACTCCACGCAGAGGTAAAGGAGGGTGAGAGTGGAGAGACAGTGAGAAGTACGTTAGCCCAGGTGCAGGGCTACCAGAACCCAGGGGCAGTCCCGCTGAAATGCACCATATGCTGTAAGTGCACCTCTAGTCTTGAACTAGCTCATTAGCAAGGTTTCTTTGAATAGAGAATTATTTACTAAAAGACATGGATTTGAATATGCAGCCATCTCTTGCATTAAATGCAATGGAGTGAGAACAAAGATCATGAAAAACTCCAAACTCTTTCTTACAGACAAAGGCCTCTGCAATTTGGTTGGCTTACTCCTTCAAGCTCCTCTCTTTCCCTTTCTCCCTCCTCTCCTTCCTGCAACATCCCACATCCCAGCTGCACCATTCCTGGTGCTTTTCTTTGTCCCAAACTGCCCTTCTCCAAAACGCCCTCCTCCAGACCACCTCCTGATTTAAAAGCCCAGCCCTCTTAGGCAGAGCATTCCCTGATTCCTACTAGCAAATTTCCCTCTACGTCACCTTGAAATCTCGCACTCTCCTCTAGACTAGCTTTCACGCACTGTTTACAATTACTTAGGTCAGTGGTCGGCAAACTGTGGCTCGCGAGCCACATGCGGCTCTTTGGCTCCTTGAGTGTGGCTCTTCCACAAAATACCACGGCCTGGGTGAGTCTATTTTGAAGAAGTGGTGTTAGAAGAAGTTTAAGTTTAAAAAATTCGGCTCTCAAAAGAAATTTCAATCTTTGTACTGTTGATATTTGGCTCTGTTGACTAATGAGTTTGCTGACCACTGGCTTAGGTAGAGCCTACACCCGCCCCCCGCCCTTGCCCCCAGCAGACAGGGAGCTCCTTGATAGCACTGGTAATGCCTAAGTTATTGTTTTGTGGTCTGGAAAACTAGGGGAGCAAAATGCCAGGCACACAGTAGGTAGTTGAAAATCCATGCTTAAAAAAAAAAAAAAAAAAGCACTCATGCTGACTCGGCAAAATATACCATTTGAGGGGTACAGTGGTATGGGCAAAGAATTCATTGTAATAGAAGACGATCTCAAAAGCCCTCAATAGGGGGCAGTATCTACACTAATAAAAGAGAAACATGCAAATTGACCATCACTTCACTACGCCCACCAGCCAATCAGGGGTGAGTATGCAAATTAATCCAACACAGATGGTGGCGGCCCCGCCCCCCAGCTGCTCTGGGCCTCTGGGCAGCACACATGCAGGCACTGAGTGGCCGGGCGGAGCAGGATGCCTGCTATGAGGGGGAGGGCCGGGGGCGGAGGGAGCTACAGGAGCGGCGCTCTGCCCAGAGCAAAGACTGAAGGCGGCGGCCAGAGGGAAGGCCTGGGTCCCAGGTGCTGGAGGAAAACCAGTGCTGGCTGTCAGGGGAAGGAAGGCCTATTGCACGAATCTATTTGTGCAATGGGCCTCTAGTAAACAATATGCCCTCTTTAGGGAAGACCATGCAACGTTCATAAAATGAAGCAGGTCTGTGTGTCCTGACATGGGCAAAGGGAATTGGAAAATTCTGGAAAAATAAACAAGAAATTCTTAGCAATAATTACCTCCGAATGAGGGGATGATACTGAGGATATGAGAGGTTGAGTTTAATATTTTCACTTTATACATATTTTCCTAAAATATCTGCATTTTTAAGTATATGTTTGAAATTTTTAAAATGCATAGAAATGCCCTCCCTTGAAGTGGAATTTAATTCTAAAAGTTTCCAGGTTAACAGTCCTCTCAATTAAATCCATCAAGCAAGTGAAACAAATGGACTAAAATATCCTTGAATCTCTAATGTCCTTGAAAAGAAAAGACAATGTAAAATAATGAAACCTGTTCTTGGGCGCTCATGAAGTGCTTCCCATTGTGCTCTCCAATCAGCTTCTCTCTGGTGCGGTGCTTTGGGAAACGATGCCCTGCTAGCCTGATATCCGGATTTGAGTTATTTTTACTTGATAAATATTTATCGGGCATCTCCCACGTAGAAGGCACATGTGCAGGGCGCGGATGCAGAAGGAAGAGCGAGTAGCATAAGGCCCCAGCAGCCCACGGCTCTCACTCTACCAGAGGAGACCGGCACCGAGAATTAAAACAAGGCAGAATGTGAGAAGCACTATAAAAAGGAAAAAAGCAAACAGGAGGGGGAGTGATTCCAAGTGGGAAGACTGGGAAGGATCTTGAGGAAGATGAGATTGGAGCAGGGTCCAGAAAGACAGGTAAGACTGACTAGCAGGAGACGGATTAAATGAGAGAGGTGGCTGCCTTGTCCTGTGTGCTGTTCTGGCACACTGGAGGTGCAGCTAAATATCCAGACTCTAACAGCCTTTCTGCATTTAAAGTGAGTGAAAGGAATTGCCACATGTCTAGAGTAAATCCAAACTCTTTCCCCAAAATGGCAAGCCCACATGTCCCCACCTTGCCTCGTTGTCCAACCTTCAGTTCCTCCTCCTCCCTCCCCTCACTGCAGCCATCCTGCTCTTCAAGCTCATCCAGCTCCCAGGACTTTTTCTACTGCTGTTTCCCCCCTGCCTGGAGGATGAATGCCATCAGAGCAAGGCCATTGTCTCATCTACAATTGTCTCCTCAGTGCCTAGCACACAGTAGGAACTTAATCTGGAGTAAGTACATGAATAAAATAAAGCTTGAAACTAGCCAACAAATGTAGAAGCTTTCCTTGGATAACTCACCTGGATATACACTTTTTTACATTTTAAATAACTCTGTCCGGGCTAAAATCACTTCACCTGCCCTAACCCACAAGGACTATGAGGATTAAGCCTGATACACTATGACCATTCATGCCCAGCGTATTGTTGCAGTTCTCACATGCAGGGTCATCTCAGTCCACACAAAGACTTGGCATTTCAATTCTTGTTTCACAGTTGAGAAAGCTGATACTCAAGCCAAAAAAAAAAAAAAAAAAAGAAGAAAAAAACCTTTTGGACAGTCATAGAGTCAATCATTGTAGGAATTTAGGAACTACAACTCGAACCCGAGCCCTCTGCCTGGTCTAAATCCTATTGGCTTCTACTAAAACCCCAGCTGATCTGTTGGGCTTGGAAGAGAATTGTTACTCCTATTCTTCACAGGACGCTGTGCGGGGCTTCCAGTCTGCAATTACCCAGGAAGATTCAGTGAAATGTATCAACAAGAGACCGTGGTGTGCTTCCCCCACAAACAGGAAGTGCTAAGCGAGTTTTGACAATTCCTCCTATAACTCCTCTTGATTACTGTTATTGGAATGTCTAAACTTTTAAAAATAATAAGTACCACTTAGGAGCAATTGTTATTTTAGCTGCGAATTAAGATCATAAGTCTTTTGTTTAAAAGGCAACCGCGTGTTTAACGGAACACTTCCAAAGGAGCACGGCTGTGATTCCCTCACAGGCAACGGATGCTTGGGTGGAATTTTTCATCTGCAAATTAGGTTAGTTTATGGCAGAAAATGAAAAGTCATCATCAGACAGACCAAGAAACGGGGCCATTCTTTACCTGGAAGGAGCAATTAGCTGAAACATCTGTGGGGAAAATTTCTCTCTCAAATTTTGTCGATTTTAAAAAGCTTTGAAAGAATTGCTCTAAAGTCTCAAGGATGCACCTAATTATGGCTTACCCCGGTGGCCACTCACAGCTGCCTGTTTACTCAACCTGAAGTGGGAGTTGCAGAAACACCTTGAATGAGGCCACACCCCACAAAGAGTCACTCCCATCCAGCACTTGGTTCCAGCTCACAATTTCCCTGTGCAGGGCTGGGGCTCCTTCACTTCCGTAAGTCTGTCTATACAGGCAGATGCCTGTCTACAAAAGGACAGTCTATCTTGTTCTCTGCTAAATCCCCCCACAGGGGACAGGACGCTTTCTTGGAACATTACCTCACTTGTTTAATTTTCTAGATAATTAGGAAAGATAGTAGGAGAACGGGAGGGAGCATTCTTCATAGTTTTTGGACATTAGTCTGCTCATCAGATACAGGTTGTTTTTTCTTTATAAATGTTACTGATTACTTCAAAAACACACACACACACACACACACACACACACACACCCCTACAAGAAAACAAAACAAAACAAAAAACAACTATTTTCCTCAAGACTGTGTATCCTGTTTAGCTCTGATCATTTTTATTTCCAGCAAGTTGGACTCGTTCCATTTTTAGTGGCAACTCCTTTAGGAAATGCTCTTTTAAAACCTGCGTTTGGAGAAATGAAGTTAATGGGCCAGAACTGGTTTATCATGAAATACTCATCAAGTCAGGAAATAAAGTTCAAACCCTTCTACCCTCAGGTGAAGGGGACCCATTGGTAGGACACTCTCAGAGAACTACCTAAAAGTCATTTTTTTTCTAGTGCGTGAAGAGAGTTCTAGAAGTAGTAAACTTGGTTTCAGTAGTATTGCCTCTTGCCATCTATAATTTAAGAAAGGAGGTCAGACATTTAATTTACTAAGTCTAATAAAGTGGTCAATCATGTTAAATTACATGCAGAATTCCAGAGAGCCAGAAGTTACTCCCTCACCTCACCCCGCGAACACCTAATAGTGAGTGGTCAATTTTTAAAAGCTCTCCTAATTTGTAGTAGCATTTTGGAAAGCTAGAAGGATTGGGGTTCTATATGAAAGAAGCAGAATGGTTTGCCTCTCTCCAATCTAGGGCTGTCTGTGCCCAGAGGGAGCTGGGCAATGACACACACCTGCTCTCCCAGATCCTCGTTTCAATACTCCTTATCAGCCACCACACTACCTGTCAGCAGTATATGCTCACGTGTTACAATGAACTAGATCTCAGTTTATCCCACAGTCCTTACAGTTTAGGTTAATGTATTTCTGATGAGATTTTGGGAATGGTTAATCACTGCCCTGGTACATTGATTCTAACCAGCTTTAACTTCAGAATATTACACTTAATAACCTACCTGGAACACCAGCAAGAGACCATGCATCCAGGCCACCTTGTCTATAGCTCTATTAGAATGTTTCTACTGAGTGGAATATTAGCTTATTCTAAGACTGTCTCTTTCAACAGAATCCCCTTGAAGACAGGAAATATGCCTTATTTTTGGCATATTATATTTTTGGCATATATATGGCTTGCACACATGTGTGTACAGTGAGCAAATTAATGAATAAGTACTTAAATTCTTCTACTTGGAAGCACAAACAGGGACATAGCAACCTGCTATAATGCATTCAATCAATCATTCATTCTTTTATTCTATCAATATTTAAAATGCACAGGAGACATGGGGAGAAATCAAACAAGTATGGCCTCTGCTCTTAGGATGTTTATGGTTAATGGAGGAGTCAGAATTTGAACAAGTAACCATACACATAAATATCCAATTGCAAACTGTGACCAAGTGAATGAAGAAAAGGAAGGGCAGTAAAAGACCATGAGGCACTGAGGAAGGGATTACATTTCTTCTGAGATTGGAAGAATGAGTAGGCATTAGCCAGGAGGAGAGAGAAGGAGAAGACAAAGTTTTCTAAGTACTGGGATCAACATGTGCAAAGGTCCTGAGGTGGGAAAGAGCTTGATGCTTCAAGGAACTGATAGGTCAGTGTGATTAGAATTTAGCAAGAAGAAAGTAAAGCAGGAGTGATGTGGAATCTAATTTCTCCTTTTTCCTGAGTGTCCTGAAAGTATCTGTATTTAAAAATAACAAAATTAAATCAAGCAAAGCTTTGTACACCTGCTGAAGGGTTTTAATTCTGTTCTCAGGGCAATAGAAAGCCTCTGAGCAGGAGGGTGACAGGACCAGATCTGCATTTTGAAAAGGACTTTCTCCCTGTGATAGCCTGGGGGAGGAAAGGCAGGAGTCAGAGCAATAGGGATTGGCCAGAGGGCCACTGGAAGTCAGTGGGGCCACTGGACGGAGTGGGGATGAAGGATAGGTTTGGTATGATGCTGGAGGTAACTCTCAAGGTCTTGGGTGATAGGTTTAATATTGAGGTGAGGGCATTCTTCAAGCTAACCTAGACCCCCAGGGGCAGGCCTGGGATAGGAGAACTGTTTGATGATGCACATTAGCAAGCCCCAAGGTGTTCCCTGGATCCCAGTTCCAGCACAAGCTGCACACACACTACCCCAGTCCTTGTCACAAGGTCCTACCCTGGTCCAGGGCCTGGCCCCACTGAAGGAAGCAGATGCTTGAGCGAACCATGCACTGGGTCTTGTGAACAGATGTCAAGCAGGATGCACACCTCCACCCCTGGTGTTTCCATATGAGAAGCCCCTCCTCCACCCTGCTGACTTGACAAACTCAGTTTTGCCGATGACTGACTCTCAAATGTCATGCAGACAGTGAAAGTGAATCTCTCTTCTTCCTCGAGTGGCCCATAAACATCCTTCCTTTAAAACAACCAAATGAAAGCCCCGCTTCCCACTGTGAGTTCTGGCCTTGGCCGCTCCAACCATCAGGGCCGCAGCTGAGGGGCTCTGGCCTCCCAAGCTTTCCCCTGTGCTTCCCCTGTGCTCCGTCCTCTGACATGCTCAGCTCTTCTTCAGACTCCCTTTGATACCCATCTCCCTTTTATATGGCCCCCACTGTCGAAAGCACAGGGTTTCCTCTCCTGCTGGAGACCAATCCACATTCTTCTGCTGCGCACCCCCCACCCCTGGTTCCGCTCCTAAACCCCAAGTGCTCACTCCTCACAGTCCCCAGCCTGCATTCCACAGCGCCAGCCCTCCTCTGCGAGATGCCCCCGCTTTCCCTTCTGTTAATATACAACAGTCCTCGCAACCTTTTCTTGCTTGGCCCTCTCCCTTCCGTGGTGGAATTTTACAAAATCAGATCCTCCAGTTAACGGACCGGACGCTGTCCTAAGATGGACCCCCAGATGTGTTTCAAAGCCCCAGCGAGAGACCCCCATTCCTCTACTTCAGAATGAGTGTGTACTCTGAATCTAAATGTCTCTTAATTTTGGATGCTCGGTGGGATGACAGCTGCACAAAAAATTACGCTACTGTATGCTTTGCAGAGAGATCTGCATAAGAGGGAGCACATCTCCCTCGCTCTTAAGTCCTTCCACTGATTTCAGGTGGGGGACTGGAGATGGGTGTTCTGGAGGGGAGTACGGGGAGGAGGCAGCAGTGTCCTGGCTCACCACAGGAAGGCACAGTGGGACCCTGGCTGCCCTCCCCTCAGGGGCGGGGCTGAGTACTTGGCAACAGAGGACTGGCACTGAGCTCATGGGCTGGGGGTCAGGGGAACCATAGCCATGACTGCAGCCGCCTGATAATTGAGAGTTAACTGGGTGCAAACTTGGGGTTTTCCAGCAGCTCTTTTATCTCCTCCCATCCCTCCCTCTTAGTAACCTGAGGGCCAAGAGTGACTTCCACTTGCATGATGAAAACCAGGGGTTTACATCAAAGAGCGGGTGGTGCAGCCAGCAGCAGAGCCCTCCCCACGTTGAGCTGACTGTGCAACGCAACCACCATCACAGACACCAGGACCACAAGAAGGACCAACAGGGCCCAGCTCCCGTTCCTTCTCAGTGTCTGGGCCTGCCCACACTGCGGAGACTCTGCCTGCCATGGTGAGGAGATCGCAGAGCTCCAAAGGCAGCGGGTGCCGAAGGCTCAGAGGTCCATTTTAATTCGCAGCGCATTCCCACTGCCCTGCCAACTCACCCTCAGGCTGATGTCCTGGCAACTCCCCTCAGAACTGATCCCAGACACTGCAGCCCACAAAGAACTCTACAAAGGCAACTCTACCACCATCCCCATCCTGCCCGTTTACACAGGCAAATGTGTCCTGAGGCTGGGACCTAACATGCCCTCTGCAAGCACCACAGTTTCATGGAACCGAAGAGGAATGGCAGCAAACTCAGTAAATCAGAGGAAGGAGGAGGGGTCTGTTCCCTTCCCCTGATGCTCACACTCCAGTTACAAAATAATTCACTAACTTGTTTAATATCCTTGCAACTCCAGGCACCCTGAGTTCAGAAAACTCAATTCTGTGCTAGGAGAAAGGCAAATCTTAGAACAACACGGCTGCACTTGGGCAGGTGGGAAAAGACACACCTGTTCTAATCTCCCCCTTCCACACAACTCACCTGTCATCTTCCCACACTTGTTCATTGCAAAACCAGCATCCCTCTCACGGTTGGCTATGCACAAAATATCCTTCTGTTCTCCTAGTCACATCAAAGCACCTTCACGCTATGCAGACAGGTCATCAAGGGAATGAAGAAAATTAACAAACCCACCCAGGTTATCTCTATTAAAATTAGCCCCTCAGCCTGTAGGCTCTGTCAGTTTCCACAGTACACAAACTCTGACAAGTCTGTTGAAAACTCTTAACCTTTCTGGGTTCTGTCAACAGCTTGCAAACACAACAGGAGGGTGGTGGTGCCTTTGAGTTCTGTCTTTTCCTTTGAAATAGAGGAGGTATCAGGGTTTGGTCACTAGAAACGTTCACATTTATTTTCATCCCCCTGCTCATCACACAGGGCCACCTAGGAAGCATGCAACCACTTTACTGCATAAAGACCGATATTTTTCAATCATCTGTGAGGTCCTGGTAAGTTTTAGTTCTTGTCTACTTCTCCATTAATATCTTACCCTCATCCTCTGTTAATATAAAACAGTCCACCCACCTTTTCTGGCTTGACCCTCTCCCTTGCGTGGTGGAATTATACAAATTCAGGACCTTCAGTCCCACTAAAGGCTACCACCTCAATTTTCTAAACAGGTCAAAGTTCTATCGGCCACATGGCCTTTGCATATGCTATCCCTCTGCATGGAGTCCTCTTCTCATCTAGTCCTTTCACATCCTTGTGAGTCTTTTTTTTTTTATATATATTTTATTGATTGTTTACAGAGAGGAAGAGAGAGGGATAGAGAGTTAGAAACATCCATGAGAGAGAAACATCGATCAGCTGCCTCTTGCACACCCCCTACTGGGGATGTGCCCGCAACCAAGGTACATGCCCTTGACCAGAATCGAACCTGGGACCCTTGAGTCCGCAGGCCGACGCTCTATCCACTGAGCCAAACCGGTTTCGGCATGAGTCTTAAATCAAAAACCACTTCCTCAGACGAGTAAAAGACTTACATTTGCCCTCTCTTACTCTTACACATTTTTTTTTTCTTTATTGATTAAGGTATTATATATGTGTCCTTATCCCCTCATTGCCCCCTACCCCACTCCCGTTCATGCTCTCACCCCCCTGGTGTCTGTGTCCATTGGTTATGCTTACATGCATGCATACAAGTCCTTTGGTTGATCTCTCCCCTTTACCGCCACCCTCCCCTACCTTCCTTCTGAAGTTTGAGCATCTGATCAATGCTTCTCTGTCTCTGGATCTGTTTTTGTTCATCAGTTTATTTTGTTCATTATAATCCACAAATGGGTGAGATCATGTGATATTTATCTTTCTCTGACTGACTTATTTCACTTATTTTGATATACATTCCACAGTTGGTAATTAAATATAGTATCTATGAAATTTAACTAATCTCTATTTTCCCCACCAAAGTTTTATGAGAGCTGAAAGAATGTACATTTTGTTCCAATACAGAACTTGGAACATAATTATGTGCTCCAAGTGTTTATAATTAAACAAATTAATTAATTAATAATTTGATGTCATTCCTCAGGTTAAAAACTTTCAAGTGGCTCCCATGACATTTCATGAAGTCTGAAATTTTTCAAACCCTTCATAATCCCACCAAAAGAGAGGAATTCAAGATCTCTTATCAATCCCCCAAAGGTATTCTCCTCTCCTGCCAAGGTCATTGCCTTGGTCATGACTTCTCATCTGAAATTACTTATTTTCTCCCATCTGCCCAGTCAACCCTAGTTACCTATGAAGGTGCAGCTACACAGGAGGCAACATAACCCAGTTGTAGGAGTGCAACTCTGGATCGAAGTCCTAGGTTCAAATTCTACTTTCACTATTTATTATTTGTGTGACCATGACCAAGCCATTTCAATGCTCTGAGCTTTTTTTACAAGATGGAAAAAAAACAAAAAAACAGTATCTATAAGGCTATGGAGAGAGTTGAATAAAATGGCATTTTCCAAGGACTGAAGTCATTTCCTGGCAAATAATAGATACGGGGTGACCATTAGCTCTCATCACACAAAACACTTCCATTCTTCAAGTTAGCCCATCATAAACTAAAGTCCTCATGTCTAAAGGCTGACATACTGCAGGAGCAGCATGGGCCAAGTTCATGTACAAAATTAGTTGCCAGGAAAATCAAGGGTTATTGTCACTAGCTGGCACGGAGACTCATAATAGGCACCTGGGTTCATTCCCACTGGGGTCCAGCAGAAGTGGGCCTAATCTCTGTGACCACAAAGCAACTCATGTTACAAAGATTTCTTTCTCAAAGTTTCAATCAAAGCTTAGCATTCTGTGATTTTGGCCATCTTGTTCAATAATGAAGAGTATTTAGCCAGCATCTGCTCCATGTTCAACATGCCAGTAGAAAATGCAGAATATTAAACAGGGGCCTTTCCCACAAGGCACTACTAACAGTACAACCAAAGAGAGAAATGCCTTAATAGTGTGAGAGAGTACAGAATTCAAGGTTAACCTAGGGGATACAGGCTAAGTGCAGAGGAGAAAAAGAATCAAAAGAATCATTCATTCATTTAACAAACATCTAAAGTAGGTCTTCATAGGAGCAACTGAGAGCAGACAGAGGGGGTAAGGATGGCAATAAGCTTTCTGGTCAAGGAGACATGTGCCGGGTTCCGTCCTTTCCTCAGGCCCATTTAAGACTGAGTCTTCTTGGAACCCTTCCTCCCCTCCTACACAGGTCTTCCTGAACAAGATCACTGAACAGCCAGCACCCGCCCACCTGGGCCCTGGCCACATTCATTTCCCAAGTGGGCGTAATTACTTGCTGCATCCAATGGGCTGGAATCACCTCTGCTTGCTCCTAATACACCCATCAACCAAATCTAAATGCACAGGAGACCACAGACAGAGAAGAGCAAGAGCTATTTCTGCATGACTGGCCATTTGAACAAAGTCACAAAGGCCTCCCAATGCAAGGAAGACCATCTAAGAATGAAGAAGTTTAAAAATCATTAGTGGCAGCTTTGCCAATATGTACAAAACGAGAGTACTTTCTCTTATGTTTAAAGGAAGTCCACTATTCTCCATTTCCCAAAAAGCTCTTTGTTCTTTTTCTCTAAATTATTCCTCACCTTGGGCAAGTTGGTAGGAACGTGAGAAAAATTACATTAAATCAGTCATCCTTGAGATCAAAATAGATTAGGACAGGGGTTCTCTTTCTTTAAAATAGCTCTTCAAAGAGAAAGCAAAAGAACTTAAGGGAAGAAAAAGTTGTCAAACACCCTCAAGCACTTTAGAAACACCTAAGATCTACAAACTATTGATATGTTAATTAAATTTTACTTTTATCTAGGGTAGGTGTTTGCTGGTCATGGTCCCATTACCCTGTGGCACTTTTGGCTTCTTGAATAAAATTTCATTTCTTGAAAGACATTAGAAAAGGCTTCCTCTTGTCTATGTCAGATTGGCTTCCTCTCCCTTATTTCAATGAAGAGACTTCATTCTAGTTTGCTAATATTACACAGCTGATCACCAAATTCCCAGAGAGAACATATAATCCACGAAGTTCATCCACCACCAGCCGACCCGGCTAGATCAGGAACCAACTACCCCAGACAAGAGAAGGTGAAAGTTAGACTTTTTAATAGTGAGCGGTTAATAACTGTGCTGACTAGCAGCCAGAGTGGGGCCTTCCTAGAATTTAAAACATCTAGAGAAGGGAATTCTGTCAGCATAATCTATTTCAATAATGCACAACCCTCACTGCTGAAAATCTGTCCTTCTACTAAACATAAATCCCATGGGACAGTTTAACTTGGATTCTGTTCCAGGAAAGATGCCCTTGCTGGGTTCTCGAAATTTCTTCCTTGCACTGGTCTTAGAATCAGGAAAGAAGGTCATGAAAAACAGGAAACTTAAACCATCAAGTGTCAAAACCGAATTGAAAACTGTCTACGAGTGGATTCTGAGTTTGAAGTGAGGCCAATGTTATTTTGTGATATTCTTACACGTTTTCTTTTTGCTTAAAAAGCGAATGGCATGCATGATGTGACTGCTAACAGAATTTTTACTTTCTCCTGGGACAGAGGTTAGCAAACTATGACCTGTGGGCTGAAGGCCTGCTTTTATACATAAAGCTTTATGGGAACACAACACAGCTACGCACATTCATTGTCACATTGTCTTTGGCTGCTTTCCTGCTAGTGGCAGGCACAGTGTTACCCACAAACCCTAAAAATGTTTACTATTTGGCCATTTACAGAAAGAGTGTGTAGATCCTTGCTATCACCAAAATGGTACCAAGAAATGCACAGTATCAAAAATCTATAATAGCCCTAGCCAGTTTGGCTTAGTGGATAGAACATCGGCCTGGGCACTAAAGGATCCAGGTTCGATTCTGGTCAAAGGCACATGCCTGGGTTGTGGGCCCAATCCCCAGTTGGGGGCATGCAGGAGGCAATGATTCTCTCTCATCATTGATGTTTCTATATCTCTCTCCCTCTCCCTTCCTCTCTGGGAATCAATAAAAAATATATTTTTTAAAATCTATAATAATAAAAACGTAATATGCTAATTAGACTGGACGACCTTCCAGATGAAGCCAAGGCAGAGGCAGCTGCTGCAGGCCGCAGGGGCCAAGGCAGAGGCCCCGGCGGCTGGGGGCCAAGCCCCTTGCACGAATTTCGTGCATCGGGCCTCTAGTACTAATATAACTCCCAAAGAGAACACTTTAGATATCTTAAAAAACTGAGGCCAACTGTTGTATGATTAATTCATCAGTGGTCATTATGAAGACCTCCAAAGAACCCTAAAATCACCTTGCATCACCTAATTTGCCATCATTTTACATGCCTCATGAAAAATTAGGAATGTGCAATTACTTCCTATAAAAAGCAGTAAACAGCAGCATCATATCATAAAATTAACAGATAGCCATAGGCACTGTGCTAAACATAAACACATAAACATGAGTGCAGAGTTTGTCTGCTTGTTTCACTGTTGAATCCTCAGTGCTTAGAACAATGAGTAGCCCTGTTCTAAAACAAAACAAAAATAAACAAAAGACTTTGAGTTCAAGTCCCAGTGTTGGTAAGGATGAGGAGTGATGAAATAAAACACAAAGCTGGTGCTGTGGTAAAATGGTGTAACCATTTTGGAGATTTGGCAGTTAAATAAAAATAAATTAATTAAATGTTAAATGTTTTAAATGTTTGCCTACCCTATCAACTATAAATTTAACTCTTAGATATTACTCACAAGGATGAAAATATTATATATCTCAGAATGCTCACAGCCACTTATTTATAACTAGAGGCCCAGTGCATGAAATACATGCATGGGTAGTGTCACTAGTGGCTGCTGACTGCTGGCCAGGGCCTTCCTTCGTTCCACACCACCCTCTGGTGGTCAGTACATGTCATAGCGAGTGGTCAAACTCCTGGTTGAACTCCTGGTCAAAGGGATAATTTGCATATTAGGCTTTTATTATATAGATAGCCCCAACCTGCAAATATTCCAAATGCTCCCCACCAGGAACACAGGTAATTATTTGAGGTTAACCAATCAGTGTAATGCTACTTAACAATGGAAAGAAATGAGCTATGAATAGATAAAACACATGGATGAATCTCACAAAATGATGTTGAGTAAAAAAAGCTAGACACTAGAGAGTACTGTATGATTCAGTTCATAGAAAGATCTAGAACAGGCAGAACTCATCTATGCTTAAAAATGTAAACAAACATGGTGCCTCTGGGAAGGAAAACTTCACCTGGAAGTGGCACCACAGAACTTTCTGTGGTGCTGGAAATGTTCTGCTTCTGGTCAGTGCATTGCTGGGTCTTTGTATTTATTAAACTCATCAAATTGTGCACTTAAAAAAAAAAAAACATTAGCCCCAAAATATTTGAGGAATGAAGAGGTTACTTCTCACAAAAATGCCATGGAGTTTGTCCTGGTATTAGGCAAAGTGGAAAGTGGAGACTTGAAACCAGGTGTTTTCATTTTCTTACTACTTACATCATTGCCTCTGTTAATATGTGGTTCAGTCAGCAAGCTCTGCTTCAGCCCATCTTGTTTCCAATTCAATAAAGACCCTTTGGCAATGGGATAACTAACTGTAACCTGATTAAGTGGTTAGTAATTTTATTGGGGTTGATTTACTTAACAATGTATTAGAAACAATAATTAAAAAACTATATATATATACACACACATATATGTATATATATATAATTGTATATATATATATATATATATATATAGTTTTTTAATATATATATAGTGCTCTGTGCCTATAGCACACACAACATAGTATCGTTGCTAAAAGCATAGCTCTGAAAGACTGAAGACTGCTCAAGGGTCACATCTTCACTCCATCAATGCTTGCTATGTGATCTTGGACACATTACTAAACTAACCCCCTACTGGCTCAGTTTGTCCATCTGTAAGTGGGGCCAATTACAGTCCCCAACAAAGAGGGTGGTGCACAGTTACAGTGCTTGTCACATAGTAAGTACTAATATACACTTGTAGTGACTTTTATTATATTTACTTAATTCTATGAGTGGAAAGATAAGAAACTGGCCCCTGAGGCAATTAGTGAGTAATATAATCTAATCCCATGTGTTGGTAGAGCTGATGGTTAGAGAACACAATCATCTATAAATCCTAGAGCACCCCCCACCCATACTTCCCTTGGTTAATTTCTATCCATCCTTCATGTCTGAGCTGAAATGTCACTTCCCCAACCAACCTGTTCTCAGACTGGGTCATCGTCCACCGACAATCCCCACACTCCTGCACTTCCCTTCCATAGGTGCATCACTCTTGCAATTATTTCTGAGATAGACTGTCAACCACTGGTGTGCAGCTGTTTTCTTCTGTCTTGTTTACTACAGCTTCACACAGGAGACCTCCATACCTGCTTGTGGACTGAATTACTGTGCAGTGTGGACCCCGAAGGAAGGAGAAACTGCTGAGCTCTTGAAAAGTCTGTGAAGAGGTGAGACCAGAGGCAGTAAGAAAGTAAAATGAAGAAAGCTGAACTGTCTGCAGGTCTTGGTAGTTTTTGTGTTTGTTTGTTTGTTTGTTTGTTTGTGGTGTTTTTTTTTGTGTGTGTGTGTGTTTGTGTGTGTGTGTTTAAGGTAAGAATCAACAGTAATATGTGATTTCTTAAAAGAATATACAGACCTTGTCCTCAAATCTCAAAACCTCCTTTATGTGGCTATGGAGGATGTCTAGCAGGGTTTCTCTTTTGTTGAGATGGAAGCAGAGATTATTGGCAAGCATCCCCGCTGGCTGGGAACTGGTCCCTTTCCACATCTCTGACAATAACCAGAGTACATTCCTCAAGGAGAAGAAAACCTTGGGAGGGAGATTTTCTTTTCACCCAATATTGATTTGGTGATTAAAGGCAATACTATAAAATAAACTTTTAGCTCTGTTAATTCAAATATGACTCTTGATTTGTAACTATTCTTGTCAAGATCATATACATATAAGTATCCAATCTTTTCTTATGCTCTCTACTGAGCTTGTTAACTTTGAAAATTCTGACTCTCACTAAAGTACCAGGGTTCTCTGAAGAGTCTCCTCTATGTCTTGTTGCTCAGGATATTATCAAGTATGCTCATATTCAGGTGAAAGCATAAACCTTATCTCCATTTATCTATCAGAGATAGACATTTTTAAAAAGTAAGGAAAAAGAATGAGTCATGCAATGCAAATGAGTGTATTTTATAAAAGGGAAAGAACAAATTATAATCCCTTTGGCATACCATTCATTAAGAAAATTCTTCCTGGGGATTATGAGTTTTAAATCATTTATTCATTCATTCAATGTAACTAATATTTGTTGTGCATTCAATTATTCATCCATTCAGTTCAACTAACTTATCAAGTACGCTCTATGTGCAAGGCTCCTGCCAGGTGTGGGAGTTTGAGGGCTCGGATTCAACATGTACCTGAATAACTGTACCAGGGGAGGCAGAGATGGCATAACCTGCACTGCTCAGAGTGCGCCTCGTAGACAGTGCTGGTCCCCAACCTGGTTATTGCCAGCCTGGGACAAGACAGAAAGCAAAAGTAAGCCTTGAGAACCTTTCACATAAATTTGACAGTATAGTTTTATATCTGGTGACTCTCATAATACATAATTGGGGCTTGCATGTTTTAATTGCTTTTTTCTTTTTAATTATATCTTCTAAGAGTATTGCTCCATGGTGGACTGAAGGTGGAAGACGTCGGAGGAGCCTTGCTGGAGGAAAGGGTAGATGCCCAGAGCCCGGGAGAAGGGGAGCAAGAGAGTGAGCACACTTCTAGCCTGGGAGGGAGCCAGGGGAATGGGGTGGCAAAGACTGATGGAACTGCTGAGATATGGAGGCAAAGACAGGAGTAAAGGCCTTTTGAGGCAAGGTGAAAGGTGGAGGGCAGGAAATGGAAGGGCTTCTATAGGTACAGTACATATTTAGGGCAGGTGAATAATAATGCTAATAATAGTGGCTAACATTTATAGACTACTTACTGTGAGCTGGGCTCTATGCTGAGAATTATCTCATTTGTTCCTTCTAACTACCCGCAGGGACAGTGATTTGTGAAAATGGTCTCCTGACAGACAAAGGCTATTCAGTCAGAGGAGAGGGTGCACCTTGGGAAGAAGGGGAGACAGGGCCATTCACAGGCCGAGGGGCACCAACTCCATGGTCTCTGGCTGGATGAGGGTGTGGGACGGAGCAGATTTGTAAATATTCTGTTCAAACCAAGGGCAGAGAGTTGTCCTGCAGGTTGTTTGGAATGGTGATAGGAGCCTACGAATGAATGGGCAGGTGAGCAACAGCACGGACTTCCCAGGTCCGGCAAGACCTTGTTGCTGCGGACCCCTTCTCAGGGATCTTGGGACAGCTCTGCTGAGCTGGGCTGCATCTGGCCCCCCTATGAGTAGCCAGCTCACATCACATGGGCAAGATTCGGTACATCTGGCTAGTTAAATACAGAGCTTAATCTAAACTTTCAAGATGTGTTTAAAAGCAAGCTCTGCACTTGCTTTTAAGTAAGTGTGTTGTCATTTGTAACTTGACTGGAACTCAGGCCTGGCTGCCTCCAGAGAGGCAGGAAGTGAAACCAGCACAGTGGGTGGGGGCCAGGAGATAGAGGGGCTCAGGGTGTGGACTTGGAGCTGAGGACAGTAAGGACCTAATGCAGATGGATGGAGCATAAAAATCATACGGGAGGCTCCTTACCGCCACAGAGAGCATTCATTAACCGGGCAGGACTATACTGTGGGAAATGACAAAGTTACTCTTGTGGCCCCAGGTCTAGGTACTCTTGAGGAATAAAAGACGGCCTGAAATAACAGCGGTCAGCACTTCCTAAAGCAGGTGCCTAAGATGCCTGTAGTAATTTTGCAGACAGGGCCTTAAAATGTCTAGCTAGCTCTAGCCAGTTTGGCTCAGTGGATAGAGCGTCAACCTGCGGACTGAAGGGTCCCAGGTTCGATTCTGGTCAAGGGCACATGCCTGGTTGTGGGCTAAATCCCCTGAAGGGGGCGTGCAGGAGGCAGCCAATCAATGATTCTCTCTCATCATTGATGTTCTATCTCTCTCTCCCTCTCCCTTCTTCTCTGAAATCAATAAAAATATATTTTAAAAAAATGTCTAGCTAGAGAGTTCCTGAGCCTGCTTTGAAACAAGTTATATACACAACATAATACATAAATAAAAATAATGTATACCTATAATTTACAATATTTTAAATATACATATACACATACATAAATTGTATGTATACATATGCAAACACACACATAGATAGCCCCACACACCTTTTCTTGAAATACTGGACGCAGAAGGCACATTTGGTCTGGACTGCTTACCAATTCGTGAGACACTTCAGCACATTTTTAAGATGTCAAGCGCCACAAAATCCACGTCCCTGTTATTGTGGTAAACTGGCCATCATTGCCAAAGCAAAACTATAGACAGAATTAACCATGGCAGCCACCTACAGCTGATCCTTGAGGGCCAAAGTCAATGTTTTTCCATCTGAAACAGAGGAGCATTACTCACTAGAGCTGGAAACCGGTTCCTGCTCCATGAAGCTAAATTCCTACGGCAGCAAGACGGTCCCCACAGAAGACCTTAAAGCAGAACTGTCACTCCGCAGAGTTCTCAGTTCAGCCAACACAGCTTTAGGTTTACACTTAACTGGGAGGCTGAAACTCTGGCTCACCGCAGGGGCACCGAGACCTTTCTCTTCAAGTGCCTGGAGACTGATGTCACTGTCCCATCTATCCAATGTCACCACTTCCCTCTCCCCCAAACCCGATGAGCTCTGGAGAAAGCAGCGAAGGGCTGAAATGTCAGCTCTCTGCCATGGCTGCTGCACACTTCCAAACTCCTTCAGTGCTCCGGTGGGTTTCAGCTTTAGAAATCTTTGTAAGGAGAGAGACCAGGGAATTCACTCCATTAGCATCTGTTCTGTAAAGGGGGGGGAAACAACTATATTAATATGATCTTTAGCAGAAAAACGTCCTGCTGTGAGGCCTGGTTCTCAACTTTCTTCACTGTATCCATATTTACTAACCTGTCTGTTGCTCTGACTTAAAGAAATTGGGCATTGACATTTACCTCTGTTGCCTGAAAGAATCGACCAAGTAAAACTTCTGTAGATGAATGCTACACCCACACAACGGTTTAACAAGATGCCGTTCTGTCACCCCCTCAGATAAAGCTGGACATACAATTGACTTTTCAGTGAAGTCAGGCATCCCAACATCTTGTTCTTGTCATGGCAATCAGTCCAAGTGGGCACACCCCTTCCGATTTCGAGTCCTGGCCAACGTTTGTCCACACGGACATGGCTTCACACAATACCAGGGCCCTTGTTCAAGGGCTCTTTGCCCATGAGAACTCCTTTCCCACATCAAAATTTTATGTGACTCCCACATCATTCAAGTTATAATTTGAGCCCATTAATTAAAAACTCTCACAAATTATTCACCAGTGCTTTAACATAAATAAATCCCAAGACAGCTACATTTATTTGCAAAAGAGTGGTATAGACGATGTCCTGTGTGCAGTGGGCAGGCACTGTTTGGTGGTGGGAGGCATATGGGTTCCCACCCCTAGTGAAGACCAGAGGTCCCTGGAGTCCAGCACCCATAGGTTTGGAATCTCGGGTCTGGCCCAATGAAGACACTCGGTTTTATATCTCCAAAGTGCATGAAGGAGCGGGCTTTCCAGCCTTTTAATTCTGCCCCTTTTACTGGGAGGTTCCCTAGTAGGAAGGCTTTGTAATGGATATTGGAAAGAAATGCAAATACAAGCCACATTCAAGGGCACCATTTAAATGAAACCCACACAAGATCTCTCAGCAAACCACTGGTTTTAGAGGGAGCCTGGCGGACTTGAAAAGACAGGACACTTGATCCTGAACATGCCGCACCACACAGCCTCCTGCCACAGCTCTGCTGGTTCTGACCATGGAATTTCCAAAACAGACTCCATCCAACAAAGCCAAGAGCACATTTCTGTGGCTTCAGAGTGAAATGAGGTTTCTCTTTACTACGGAGGGATGGCATTGCTAGCTGGACCCCTTCCCCTCACAGGGTCACAGTCGCAGAGAATTGGCCTCCCCATAGAAGTACAACAGGAAGAGAAATACCTCCCCCTTAAGGTGCCACAGGATTTGGGAGGCTTACACAGCATCCAAGAGCCTTGGGAAGGAAGAAGGAATTACAGCGCCACAACTCTTCTGAGTCAGTAGGACATCAACAATGCGGGCACCAGAACAGAATGATCCAGTAATTATTCTGCATGCAACACCCAGAGGCCAAAAGCCAAGAAGCAGTCAAAGAGGCTTTTTTGATGGAGTAGTCATGAACTCGTTCCATATGGGCAGAGAGAAAGGCCACTTGGGTAGGGTAGAAAAGAGTGAGCCATACGTAGGGAACACAAGGTAAATTGGTTGGGTGGCTCATGGCCAAAGGAAGACCCACCACCAGGGAATAGCCTTTGTAGGCCAGGCAATGCAGCGATGATCCATAGCAACCCACCATGGTCCTTCAACACTTCCTCAAACAACAATCTTGATGAAGGATGAAGCATTTTAGCAATGATAGGCAAGATGAATTGGAAAGATAAGACTGGTTATAAGGCTGTCATTCAGGTGTGATGTCGAAGGTGTTAGAACGAAGATGGTGAATATGAAATATTAATATCATATTAATAGGCACAGCTGAGAGAGGACCTCCCCCTGAGCATGTCATCAGATCCATTGCCCAACTGTGGATCAAGTTTTAGGATTTCAGATGCAGACAAAACAGGTTGGGGTTGGTTGGTCATGTGTACCACTGACCTGAAGTAGGACCTACTGTTACCCTAGAATAGCAGGAGTGCAGCAGTTGAAGGACCCCCACCTTTCCCTTCTCCTAACGATGCCACAGCACTATCACCTATCCTGGACACTCCACTCCTGGATGCCCCATACCATGCTACCATTTCCTGTAAGGCAAACTAGTAAGACAAGGTAGTAAAATAGAGAAATCACCTAGATCAGTGGTCGGCAAACTGCGGCTCACAAGCCACATGCGGCTCTTTGGCCCCTTGAGTGTGGCTCTTCCACAAAATACCACGGCCTGGGCGAATCTATTTTGAAGAAGTGGCGTTAGAAGAAGTTTAAGTTTAAAAAATTTGGCTCTCAAAAGAAATTTCAATCGTTGTACTGTGACATTTGGCTCTGTTGACTCATGAGTTTGCCGACCACTGACCTAGATGATTAGAAATATCATTGAAATGTGAGATTTTCAGGTAAAGCTTCAAATGCGCTCATTTTATAAAGGAGGTGGCAGAGGCTGAGCGAGTGGCTGCAGTTCCCCCAGGCTCTGAGAGCTGGACTCGGTGGCACTGGGTGAGTTCTGTTCCTGCCTCCACCACTGGCACACTGGATAAGCCGAGAGAATTATCCTTTTTTCCTGAGCCTCTGATTGTGCATTTGTAAATAGAAAAGCTATAACTAAATGGCTCCTGGGTCCCTGCTAGCACTAACTTCTTGTGTGATCAATGCTTCTAAAATTGTGATGTGTCCAGGTGGGGAAGTTCATTTACCCCCTATCTGGTTTATGCTCACTTAAGGGAGTGATTTCTTTCCTCCGAGGCTCTCATCTCGCCCATTATTCAGAGTGAGCTGCTTCCTGGTGTGCTGTCAAAATACATCAGCCTCAAAGACAAACACACACCTTTCAATCCCTGGCCAAGATGGTTTACTGTATAATTTATGATAATGTTAAGTCTGTTTCTCATAAATGTTAATGGTGCCACTTTTTTTTTTCTTTTCATAGATGGGTAATTCTCAGAAAAGCAGCTGGATGTTAAAAGTTACTTCTTTTTTTTAACGACATAACTGCCTCAGCCAACAAATCCGATTAAAACAAAAATAAAACTCCACTGGGTTGCAGGCACAAGGAGTCTGTGAATGGCAGTAAGTAAATCCCAAATAAGACCATTTGAAGATTCTATTCTCATAACAGTTTATCTACCATGATTTGGTTAACTTCCCATTCACAGACTGTTCTCCACATTAAAGTGTAGATATTAATAGAAAAATAAGTTTTAATCCAGGTTCTTTCAGTTGCTGACTTTGTTGTTCATTAGTGTTAGTATAATACAATATGCCCATGTGCCTCCCAAATTAAATTCTTCCCTGCTAAAAATATTTTTCCATTAAGTATTCAGCCTTTTCTCATTTGTATAATTAGCAAACTTTAATTTGAAATAGAAATGCTATCTTTTATACAGAATTGTTTTGACTGCTATATGTGTTTGAGGAATTTTCTCTGACATTGGGAAGCTGAGTTTTGAAATCCCTCGGATATTTCAAAGTCATTCCCTGACAAAAGAGGAGTCAATAATTTCAGTTTAGCTCCTGCACTGGGGCTCCTGGAATGGCAAATTTTGTTTTGAAGCATCACACAACCCATCAAAATAAAAATGTAGATATTCTTAATTATTGCCGCTGTGAAATACAATAGCAACACATACATTTTAATATAAAGTGATTTCAAATCCACAATAAAACAGCCAGAAAATCATATAAAAGAATTTAGGGTACGTGTCCTCAAACGCGCAGAACACCAGGGTTCTAGTCCTCCTCCACTTGATAACTCTGCAACCTTCCTCATTTTGTTCTCTCATTCATTCTTTCCATTCCCCAAAGACACATTCAAGTTGACAGCAGGGTACCATGCTGGGCTCTAGTCTTAGAGAAATGACAGAAGGTGGTCTCTGCGCCCCGAGGGCCCACAGTCTGGTAGGGGGGTGGGGGAGACATACAAACAGATAATACTATAGTGTGGTGGGTGAAGCAATAAAGATGCACAGAGAGTATTAGGAATGAAAATGGGTGGTAGTTGCGGCGGCGGGGGGAGGTGTCTAGATTTATTAAAGGAGGTGATGCCTCCACTGAGTGTAATACCTGCCCTGTCTTGGCCTCACAGGCCAGTTGGGAGGCTCTCCTAAGACTAAGCCTGGGAAGGGGCCTTGTGAACTAAAGCACCAAAGGGCGGGGCTGGGATTATTTCCCAGGTGAGGAACAGCAAGCTGTAGCATAATGAATGAGTGCTTTGGCATCTCTAGCTATTAAGGAAAACATCCAAACCTAATTTGGAAGAGGGTTTTTAAAAATCCAGTTTCAGCCGATTATCTCCATCTCATCTGTATTTACAGAGGACTTAAAATGAAAGGACAACACATTTCCATTTCGCAGATGAGGACATGCAGGCACAGGGCCCGGAGAGTTAGGGAAGACTCTGCTAAGAAAAAAGAGAAATGAAAAAAGCCTCAGGCGAGGTCCTGGAACCGCTCAGGCCTGGGTGGTGGGGACAGCAGAGGTGGCACTTTCCTCCATTACACGCCCCTCAAGGGTACACGCCTCCTGCCAACAATGGAAAGAGTCGTTTTCTCTCCTGTTCCCTTCACAAAAGCAAGTCAGAAAGGAAACAAAATGCACATTTAAAACTCCCACAATATTTCTGAAACAATTTTTTCTGCATTTCTCTCCAAGGCAGACCGAGGAGGTATGAAGGCCCAGTTCATCTCTCATGTTAGGCTTGGCCCTCACGTGCTTGTTCTGAGCCACCATGATACAGGCTTCAAGTGTGAGAGGAAATCAAAAGAGGAATCTGTGGGGGTTGGGTCCTTGGAAGACACTATGAAAGAGGATATGGGCTCTGGCTGGGTGAAATATGGGAAGATTCAGGGCCCAGAGTAGGAGGGGCGGCCACTGTGGAACAATCACCATGAGGTACAGGGACAAGCGCTGGGCTTACCCAGGGGAAGGGCATTTCCCAGAGACGTCCTCAGAGGTGATGTGTGATTAGGGCTTGCCCCACAAGGGCCACAATCAAAAATTAGACTTAATTGCACCAATCCCTTCCGTCACGGTTCATTCTTACGGCTGAGCAGACAGTAGGGGTGCAGCAGAGTTGACCATTTATTCAACATGGGTTCATTGTGCTCACCCTGGGGACATGAGGAGCCCGAGGAATCCAGACTGCGTGCTGGAGAAGTTCCTAGCTCTGTGGAGGAGACAGACATCTACCTGCTATTCTGTGGTGAAGGTGTGGAGGTCAACTACAGAGGTGTGCCCAGATGCTGGGGCACACAGAGGGCAGGGACCAGAGCTCTGTGAAGCAGAGATGATGGTAGGGGAGTACATGGGCCCAGAGCGGAGACAACACACAGGACATTTTGGAGAGGGAGGAAAAGCCAGTGTCACATCCCATGTGGGTGGCCATCTGCTTGGGCTGTGGATCTCAGCCCTGGCTGCCCACTGGAATCATCTGGACAAAAAAATACAGATGCCAAATGTCTTATATGTTGATGGGGGTGGTGGTTACCTGGATGTATTCCTGTGTAAAAATTTGTCCAAGCATACATTTGACATCTGTGTACTTTACTGTCTTAAACCACACCGCAAAATTTTTAAATGCTGATTCCCAGGCTACAATCCAGAGCAATAAAGTGAGAATCTAATATGCAAGCAGGAATAAAGACCATGGTCCCAGGTGGAGAATTTTTTTTTAATCTTTATTGTTGAAAGTATTACATAGGTCCTCCTTTTTCTCCCAATAACCTCTTCCAGCCCACTCCCTTCCTACCCTCCCCAGGACCTCACCACCCCATTGTCTGTATCCAGGGGTTATGCATATATGCATACAAGTTCATTGGCTGATCTCTTCTCACCCACCCTCCCTTCCTTCCCTCTGAGGTTCAACAGTCTGTTCTTGCTTCCATGTCTCTGGCTCTATTTTTGATCATCAGATTATTTGGTTCATTAGATTGCTTATATGAGTGAGATCATGTGATACTTATCTTTCTCTGACTGGCTTATTTGCTCAGCATAAAAATCCTATCACTTAAGGGCAGCACATCTTTTTTTTAACTGGAATTAAAGCCTTATATTCCTCTATCTGCTAGAGAGAAATTAGTAAACATTTATTGAGGATCCTGTTAGTGCTATTTTTAACACACACACACACACACACACACACACACACACACACACACACACACACAGGCATTATCTCTAATCATTTAACCCCACCTTGTAAAATAAACTAGGTTCTAAGAGTCCCATTTTAAAGATGAGGAAGCTGAGGCTCAGAGAGGTTACTCCCTTGCCCAAGGGCACAGAGATAGTGAAAAGCAAAACTGGAGGGTGGGACCTGTGTGCAGTGAAGGGATGTGTATTTCTCCTGAGGAATCTATGCATTCATTCTGAAGGAAATTTCTAGATACAATCAAATGACTTGGGAGCCCACCACCCTCTCTGACTCAAGCTCTAGTAACTTCTCAAAGTGGGAGCTCTTTGCTGCTACAGGAACAATTTCTGCAAACTAGTAAGCCTGAAGTCAGCAATGATTAAATCGCCCCTTGAAGCCCTTCGCCACTTGCATGTCTCTTTGTCTTTGGGGTTTCATCTCAGCAATTCATTTCAGCTTCAGTCTGCACCCGAATCTCCAATCTGTCATGCCGAGGGCGAGAAGAGATGCCCTCCTAACAAGACTCTGGGCCTCGCTGGGGCTGCCTGCAACCTATACTTCCAAAGACTCAGATTCCTCATGAGCAGGTAACGAAGCTCACAGGAACAGGAGAAACTGCACAAAAGCAGAAAATGACAATTCAGAACACACGCCCATTGAGTGACGGCATCAAGGAAACCCTCAAAGCCCTTAGCAATGGAGCTGCCAAAAGAAAAAGATGGCTTCTTATTAAAAAAAAAAAAAAAGACCCAAGTAGAAGTTATAATAAGGATCCATATACATCCTGCAGGTTATGAGAATTACTGCAGCGTTAGAAGTGATAATAGCATAATGTCATCTAGTGCATATGAAACCCCGGACAATATAAGCTGGGTTGCCTAAGCATAAAGGCTAATGCTGCCTAGAAACACCAGGGAAATAAGACCTGCATGTAAAGGGGAAAAGATTCACTTGGTATTTCGGGATCACCTTTCCGGGAGCTTGCAGAAGTAAACAGTGTTCTGGATAGTGCCTCAGCAGCTCTCTGCCCTCACTGAGCTTCTCTCTGAAGCCAGGCTCAGCTCAGTTCTAGCGTAGGTCTGAGTTGAGAAGTTCTGGAGGCTGTTAGTCCTTAGCCCCCGTATTATTTCTAAGATCTCATAATGGATAATGGAAAGGGGAGGAGAGGGACTGGGAACTAAGAGAAGCACTTGAAAAAGGGCACTTTGGGAAAACTGCATACCTACCTTTTTTCCTTAGAATCTAGACTCAAGAACTACAGAGCTAGAATGTATTTCAATGTGTCCACTTCAAACTCCTGATTGTAAAATTGGGAAACCAGGCACATGGCAGTAAAGTACTGTATTTTCTGGTGTATAAGATGACTGGGCATATAGAAGATTTTCCTGGGTTAAAAAGTCGTCTTATACGCCAGAAAATATGGTAATTTTCTTGTGACTATTAAGCTGGCTTCCTGGATGAACGGAGTCTAACCAAGTCATAACTTACATATGTACATGTGGCTCCATAACGCATAAAGCCCATGCCCAGATATGATTACCCCATGGAGGATATATGTCCCTTTTCTTCAGGTGGAAAAGGCAAGGCAGAGGATCTGATAGTCCCTAACCGCCTCTGCCTCAGCCCCTGCTAACAAAGCTAGTAAGGGGCAGTTCTTGAAGCCAGGTATCTGAAATCCTTCTCTGGTATCCAGAAAGCTGCCCATGTTAGGTGTATGGCTAGTAGGCAAAGGTACTATACCAGGCTTCCTTATTTTTATTTATTTTTAAAATATTTTTATTGATGTCAGAGAGGAAGGGAGAGGGAGAGAGAGACAGAAACATCAATGATGAGAGAGAATCACTGATAGGCTGCCTTCTGCACGCCCCACATTGGGGATGGAGCCATAACCAGCGCATGTGCCCTGACCGGGAATTGAACCTGGACCTCCCGGTTCAACCACTGAGCCACACTATCCAGGCTATACCAGGCTTCTTTAGTTCTGATTCACCCAAATGGAGCTAAGCCATTCGTCCCTGCCTACACCCCAGTTGAGGGAAACTGCATTACTGGGTAAAATATATTCAGGCCGCTTCAGGCACATGCTGTCCTGAGAAAATTGAGACAAAGGACTGAGGATGGTTGGGCAGAAGCAAGAAGCTGTATTACAAAGGTACATCACTTTCATATTCATTTGCACATTTTTCCTCATAAGAAAATTAGGCTTTAATGTAACCTCAATTTCAGCCTTGTTGCTTTATTGCCTAAAGCCCATTAGAGAGCTATTTCCCAGAGCCAGGAACTTAAGAGTGGAGGTCAGGAGGCTGGGGTTTTAATCTACTCCCAATGAGACTTCTTTCCTGGGGCTCCCCTCTTCTGTCTGGCTCTGCTCTGCTCTTGGGGGGATGGTGCACCCTACATGGATAGTGAGGATTTTTCTTAATACACCAAAGGCTGATTAACTGCCAACCAGCATGTGTGTGTTGGAAGGGAGGGCGTAGAGCTCTCACTGACTCACAGATCAATGTACCTCAAAACATTGCAGCTAAAACCTGCAAATGCATCACCCCAGGTAACAGAGGGAAGGTGGCATCTGGTCTGTGTCTTCCCCGTCTTCTTCCTTCCCCTGGGCTAAACCAAGGTGTGTAATCCACTTTGGTGCACATAAAGAGCCCCTAAAGAGTTTCCTGTGGCCCAAGATAGCCCTAACCCCCAAATTCCTCAGTTAAAACTATCTGCAGATCGATCTGGAATGCTCTAGCCCCCTGGATCTTAAACTTACATCCATATTGAAAGCACCCAACTCTTCTTAAAAATGCTGATGCTTGGGTACCCCCTCACTCCATTCCTCCAGACTTTGATGTAATTGGTCTGGGGTACAGAATGGGCAGTGGGATTTTAACTGCCCTACCCTGTCCCCTCCTCCCCAGGCAATTCTAGCATGCAGGCAAGTGTGAGAAGCTCAGTTCTAGCATAGGTCTAAGTGAGATTTCCCAGCATGCCTCTGACCTAGGTCTTCCCACCATCTGTGTCCACCCCTAAGGAGAAGCTGGGACAGTTGAAATCAAGCTGTCCACTCCCTCCATTCTCGAGGCCAACCTTCCCGGGCACTTGACACTTAGGATGCTGGTGAGAAGGCAGGAGCAACACTTCAGACTGCTTCAAAGTCCTCCAGCCTCTGCTTAATCTACTAAACAAAATACTTATCAGCCTCAGCCTGCCAGAAGTACAGGCAAACAGCCTTAGGAGGCTCAGCGTGGGAGATTCCTTACCCCCAAGCACCCAGCACCCCGCTGGCTCTGCTGATTCCCTTCAAAGCACTTTTCCCTCACAGCTTCCCCAGGCCAGGCTCCCTCCTCCGGGCCCATTATGCAGCCTGGCCTCCCCACCACTAAGGTATCAGCTCCTTTTCCTTTCAGCCATTCCCTTATCAGGGCTCAGAGAAAATGCAAACACTAGGAAATACTATTTTTATATTCTAGTGGGTGCTTATAATAATTCATGCTGGTAGGTTTTGTTTCCCATGTATTGGTATCCGAACTACAGTCTACCTCCAGGCAGGAACAGAATGGATGCAATTGGAAGCAGCAACCAGGTGGAGGGGAGGCTCAGCCAGCCTTGTGTGCCAATTCAGCACCCTCTGGGCTGCTCGGAGCAGAGTGTGGTGCTAGTCTCACAGGCCTGGCTTCTCATGAAGAAGCTCAGTAAGACCAACAGCAGAAGAGGGCCGAACTTGAACTTGGCTTTCTAGCCAGAGAATATCAAGAGAATAATCCTACAGTGTCTGACATGGGTAACATTAAATACCTTGCCTGTATTTATTTAACCATTGTTTAACCCTCCTTTTGTATTTTTCTCAGCACCATTTTTCCCTAATTCCTTTACTTTTAAATTCCTGGGAGCAATAAACCCCCATCCTTAAACCAGGCAGGTGCTGCTGTGAATAAGCCTTGTAATGGACCAAAACTGACTGCCTCTCTGGGCCTCAGTTTCCCCTGTATTAAGATCACACTTCACCAGATGACTGCGAATCTTCCATTCTGACCTCACATGACTCTAAGACTGTAAATCCTTTTCATCCCATAATAATCTTTAGGTTTTTGTCTAGCATCTAATCCATAGCAGGCATTAACACTGTTATCTTCCCTTATACAGCCCATCACTGTCCATCGCTGCCACTCCCCAAAATCAAGTGTGTGTTGGGTGTTGATGGGGGGGAGGGGATGGGAGAATCAGATGAATTTAAATGTTTTCCTATTATTGCAGCATTGGTGGTATGAAAATAAACTAGCTATAATACAGAACTGCCTCTTTTCCCTCACTAAATGTCATACTTTACATATATTAACATTAGTATTCATATCAAAAGTCATCCACCGCATTATTTCAAAAAGCACATCTTTTGAGGGCAAAAGAGACGAGGGAACTACAGCATGTGACATTAAATACTCTCTATATTTCTGTGAGCTGATGGAGTTTTGGCAATATTCTTGTATTGCAGGTAGAGAGGTATTAGTTATCAAATTACAAAATAGGGGGATTGTTGCTATTGTTTCCATGCAAAGCAGTCAGTTTCTTGATTACTCCTATTAGATTACAAAACACAAATGTATACTCCTCGATTCCGAGTGGTGTTCACACAAGGGAGCACAGAAGGTCTACGATTTTGTTTGAATCCATGCTTATTTCAATTATAGAATATCAAATCATTTCGTTCATTAGATCATAATAAATGTGTCATATTATTTGATCTCAAATATTCCCTTTTGTAAAAATAGATTAGAATATAGTAACTTTATTATGTTATTTTAATAAGCTAGAGGCCCAGTGCACAAAATTTGAGCACAGGAGGAGGGAGGGTCCCTCAGCCCATCCTACACCCTCTCGCAATCCAGGACCCCTTGGGGGATTGTCCGACTGGCAGTCGGACATCCCTCTCACAATCCGGGACTGCTGGCTCCTAACTGCTCACCTGTCTCCCTGCCTGATTGCCCCTAACCACTCTGCTTGTCTGCCTGATCGCCCCTAACCACTTGACTGCCTGCCTGATCACCCCTAACCACTCTGCCTGCCTGCCTGATGCCCCTAACTGCTCACCTGCCTGCCTGATCACCTCTAACCCTTCTGCCTGCCTGCCTGATTGCCCCTAACCACTCTGCCTGCCTGCCTGATTGCCCCTAACCACTCTACCTGCCTGCCTAATTGCCCCTAACCCCTCTGCCTTCCTGCCTGATCACCCCAACCCCTCTGCCTGCCTGTCTGATCGCCCCTAACCACTCGCCTGCCTTCCTAATAGCCCCTAATCACTCGCTTGCCTGCCTGATTGCCCCTAACTGCTCTCCTGCCTGCCTGATCACCCCTAACCACCTATGCCTCAGCCCCCGCCGCCTCGGCTTCATCCAGAAGAATATCTGGAATGACATCCAGAAGGCTGTTTGGCTGTCCGGTCTAATTAGCATATTATGCTTTTATTATTATAGATTTTCTATGACTGGATTTATAAAAACTGACTATGCTTCTAATGTCATTGTTTAACAAATCCTATCCTATATAATAAAAGCCAAATATTCAAATTGGCCAAATGGCAGAACAACCTGCAGAATGATGGGTCACTATGACATGCACTGACCACCAGGTGGCAAATGCTCAATACAGGAGCTTGCCCAGCCCGCAGGACCTAGGCCAGCCAAGGCGGGAGCAAGCAGGGGCCCCTCAATAGCCCCGCTGGTTGCCTCGCAGAGGGAGGCCACCAGCAACGGTGGCAGGGGGCAGGGCCGGTGAGTGAGTGGCGCCAGGGCAAGCAAGGTGGGTGCCAGCGGGAGGACCCAATCACCATGCCGGTCACCCCACAGATCAGCCCTGACCACCGGCCAGGTCTAGGAACCCTACACACATGCATGAATTTCGTGCACCAGGCCTCTAGTATTGTTATAATTTTGCTGCTTTTTCAGTACTTCCCCATTTATCCATCTTGTTGAATCAGAACTACCAACAGCAATGAACCCAAAATTTCTATTTTCCATCAGAGCCTTGCTATCAAATGCTTTTGATTTAAATATAATCAATCCAATTAGCACATTTAAAAAATCAATTAGCTAAAAGGTAGTGAAAAACTGTCACATTTACCGTGAGCAATATTGTAGCAGCATAGGAACTGTGTCACAGGATTCAGAAAAACAAAATTTCATGTTGGGAAGCTACACTCTAATACCAATTGACACAAGTATTAATATTGTGCTCTTTTTGAAGTCTCACATTACATTAAATTACAGTTTTACAGCTGGGTAATGAGAGCTGGGATGCTCTCTGGTCACTTTTCTTTAGAAAGTCCCTCTTCCAAGGCTATCTATCTATATATACTGAGTGGCCAGATTATTATGATCTCTGAACGCATAATAATCTGGCCACTCAGGGTGTGTGTGTGTGTGTGTGTGTGTGTGTGTGTGTGTGTGTATATTAGAGGCCCAGTGCATGAGTTCGTGCATGGGTGGGGTCCGGCCAGCCTGGCCAGGGGGAGGGGACATGGGTAGTTGGCCGGCCTGCCTGCTGGTCAAACTCCTGGTTGAGGGGACAATTTGCATATTAGCCTTTTATTATATAAAATATACACTGAGTAGCCAGATTATTATGCGTTCAGAGATCATAATAACCTGGCCACTCAGTATATATACAAAAGCCTAAGCGACCAGGTGACCAGATGACTGGCCGGTAGCTATGATGCGCACTGACCACCAGGGGGCAGATGCTCAACACAGGAGCTGACCCTGGTAGCCAGTGCACTCCCACAGCGGGAGCGCCACTCAGCTGACAGACACTAGACGCAGCAGGTGCAGTGATGCTGAGATGAGTGGGAGCAGCGTGGCACCCACCCCAGGCTCCGGCTCCTCCCTGCCGCCTGCCACTTTGCACACTACTTCGTGCTATGCAGGATCAACGTGGACAGCGGGCTGGAGCCCAATGAGCTGGCAGGTAAAGCTGGACTGTGACAGTGCAGATGTCCACTGATCCCCGCAGGCCAGGCTGATTAGACCAGTGCACGAATCAGTGCACGGGGCCTCTAGTCCCATATAATAAAAGCCTGATATGCAAATTGTCCCCTCGGGTGGTCATTTGACTGGGAGACCGGGAGTTCGACCACTCACTATGATGTGCACTGACCACCAGGGGGCAGCACAGAACATGGCAGGCATCTGTGCTGCAACCTCTCGTCAGCTACCTGGGGTGGGGGTGACAGGGACAGAGGTACAGGGAGAATGCGGGGTGTCCACCAAGCTTGCTCTCACACCCCCTGCTACCCTCCCCCAGGACACCAGGGCTCATGCACCAGGGAAGCCCCACGCTCAGATGCCAGGCACCTGCGAGAAGCCCGTCCTGCACCTGTCTGTGCAGCATCTTCCAGGTGAGCTGGGCCGCAGCCGCCAGGACCTCAGGGGCCAGTCGGGCTCCCCATGAGTTCGTGCAGGAACCTGTCTGTGAGGCAGGCCGGGATAGAGTGCGCTGCCCACCTGGCTTCCATGAAGTGCAGGTGGGTGGCCCAGAGGCCCATGCTGCACCCATGCCCGCAGCATCTGGCCATGTGCACCGTATCTCCCCATGGGGACTTGGGTGGGTGCTGTGACTAAGGCGGAGGGGGGCAGGCGGGGGTGCTAACGAGCAGTGGTGGTGGCAGGCACAGTGGGGCAGGGATGAGTAGGAGTGGCGCAGTGCCTGGCCTGGGCTTGGGCTCCTCCCCAGCCACCTGCCACTTCATGCACTACTACATCCCTCAGGGGATGTTGGACTGCTGGTTTCGGACCAATCCCCCACAGGGCTGGCAGGCCTGTGGGGATTGGGCCGAAACTGGCAGTCTGACATCCCCCAAGGGGTCCCGGATTACATGAGGGCACAGGCCAGGCTAAGGGACCCCACTGGTGCATGAATCCATGCACCAGGCCTCTAGTAAGGAATGAACTTAAGCTATCATTTAATCACTCCTCCAGTCTACAACCAGACCTTGATTTTCCATAATCTCAAATCAGCAAGGGCTCTCAAATGGTTTTTATGATTGACATATGGAGACAGTGGAGAATATTAAATGAGAAATTATCATTATTGAAAGAGTTGTAATTCACAATTTACTACATATTAATAGAAGTCACCTTCTATTCTAGATGCCAGATACTTTTCTTGCCTCATCCTATTTAATGATCACCACATACACACTTGACAAAGATTGCTATTCCCAGTTTACAGATGAGAAAAGGATCATAAAGAGAGTAAGTAACTTGCCCAGGGACTCAAGGCTAGGAAGGGCCAGGGAGACTCTGGCAACTCTATACATAGCCGGCAACCCAGCCCAGGCTCTCTCCACCATGATGTACCACTGCTGGGTGAGCCACAGAGCAAGAGAAAACACCCAAGAATAAAATGACTTGGGTTGTTAAGTCAAAAAACTCAGGCAAACAATACCATGTGCATTTGAGCCTTCCAATATATTTTTGGTGGAGAACAAATTGCCCTGGGAGAGGCATACATTTTCTCTTGGAGAATTGTCCTTCTGTAGCGGCAAACTGGAACACACACATACTAAAATCAGATTGCAATTAAAATCCAATTATAAATATATTACGATATTAGACACCTACCCACGAAAGATCCAGCAGGGGACCGTCTCTGAAAGGCAGTGTGTCACAGTCTTCACGTGGCTACTCTGTGAACTGCTGACTGTGCCCTCTAACCTTGAGTGTGTGTTAAACAATGCCTGGCAGCCTTTCTCTGAGCAAAGGACTTGGTTTATTTCTCATGACGGAGGAGCTTTAATAACACCATTAGCAATTTACTCAGGAGGATGACATGTGAGGAATATTAAGCCTTCCTCACACAGATTATTAAACAAATTAAACACAGCATTTAAACTGGTGGGATTTTGTGTGAGGTCAGAAAATACAAGGTCACCAAAAATGGTCCATATGTGACCTTCAGACTCTTTAGACACCTTGTTTAAACAACTTGTTACTTCACTGAGTTGTTTAGCAAATACTTATCCAAAGAAACAGGCGGTTATTTCCCCACTACCCATATTTTCTTTTCTTTTAACATGATTCACAAACCAAATTAGAGGCAGTATCGAATGTGCAGCATATCCGATGATCTAGGAATTTCCTTCCGGTTGCCTACTACAATATTTGCACTGCTCACATTTAAATTGACTTTCTTTAATTTGACAGAACATTTCAATGACAGAACTCAGGCTTCCAATATTTTTCAACAGTTGTCTTTAAGTTCATTTGTCATCATTAATATGGGTCATCCAGACAGATCACCCAGACAACTGCATTCTTCTGTCCAGCTCCAGCAAGAACATAGTACTATGGCTGGCTCTCAGTATTTTTAATTTATGCAATGTCAAAGGGCCAGACATTGGACCCCGACAGTTTCTTTTTAAGTGGTCTGGCATAGACTATGTGTCCACGCTGTATGCACCAACTTCTTACAGCTATAAGACAGGTGCTAATTAATCTACCTAATTATGCAGTGAGTGGAAGAGGCTTACCCACAGGATTCTAAATCTGGAGGAAAAAATATGAAAAGGGAAAATGCTTTTGGTTGCACAATGAAACAATTTCAGGAGTCAGCTTATTTGTCATTTCTCCTTAAATTGGATTGATTCCTATGTTTCCCCTATATCACAATTGCTGTGCGTGGGATTTTTTTCCCCTCCAGGGATACATTTAAAAAGCACCCATAAGAAATGATAAGCTGACCTGAGAATGATTGGCTTACCTTTATTTTTTTAAACTGCAAGTAAACAAGTAAAAACAAACCAAGCAGTACATAAATGTAAGATAAGTCCCATGAAATGCGCGAGACCCCCAATGAGGCTGCAGTTCCAGCAGGCTCCTGTTTGCAGTTAGCCACTCTCAGGGCTCATCACTGGAATTCTCTGCACACCCATACAAATAAATACAATTACAGACATGAGCACAGACCCATGAGGCTGTTGATTCTATTAGAGAACTCAGGGATACGGGGAGAGAAATCCTGGGGCCTGCAATCGACTTGTCACCTATATTCCCTTGGTCTTTACAGCTTTACAGGGGGTTGCAATGTCCTTTCTCTGGTTCTCAATGGCCAGGGACACATATGAAAGTTGTGACATCTGTCAGGGAAGGAGAGAGGAGAACCACTTCTGAATTTCCTCCAGAGGAGTCAATGCCGATCACAAGAGATCGATTCTCTCAGGAACAATTCAACAAGGACAACGCAGCCACAGCCGGAGAGAGGGAGTTAAGTGGTAAGTGATGCCCGGGAACGGGAGCCGCATCTAGTCCTCCGTGTGAATGGACACCTGGGTCTGCCCGTGACCCAGCCCCTCCTTCGAATGCCCCCGACCCTTCCAAAGATCATTTAGTACCATGAATTAAAATAGCTGAAAATAACTTTTTTAAAAAATGAATAATTTAAGAATTCACATGTCTCGTTAACACTAAATGACTTTCCAGCTGGGCAGAAAATCAAAATCTGCATTTGGCAGTTTTACAAGTCATTATGGAAATATGTCTCCTCTTTATTTGATCTCCTCTATTTCTAGATATGGTCTTCACTCCTAGATATTTTCCTTCTCTGTATGTTACAGAAGGCATTTGAAGAGGCTAAAAAAATCAGGTACCCTTTGTGATTCAAAGGCAAAAAAACAACAACACAAAACAATAAAATACCTGTTGATTTAAAATGTCAATGTTTTCTTGAAAACACAATAAGTGAAAGAAGCCAGATGCAAAAGGCCACATATTGCATAATTCAATTTTATATGAAATGTCCAGAATAAGCAAGTCAAGCAAGACCAAGTAGTTTCGCGGTTGTAAGGGTCTGAGGGAGGGAGTATGGGGAATGACTGTTTAATCAGTACAAGGTTTCCCTTTGAGTAGATGAAAAAGTCCTGGAACTAGATAGTGGTGATGATTATGCAACACCATGAATGTACTTAATACCAATAAATTGGATATCTTTTAGTGATTAAAACAGTAAATTTTTCCCAGCCAGCATGGCTCAGTGGTTGAGCATCGACCTATGAACCAGGAGGTCATGGCTCGATTCCTGGTCAGGGCATACACCTGGGTTAAGGGCTCGATATCCAGTGGGGGTGGGGGGGTGCAGGAGGCAGCTGATCAATGATTCTCTCTCATCATTGATGTTTCTATCTCTCCCTCCCTTTCCCTTCCTCTCTGAAATCAATAAAAAATATTTTAAAAAGTAGGAAATTTTATGGTATCTGTAATGTATCACAATTTTTAAAAAGTGACAGTGTTTTAAATGGCAAAATTCGAAGTATACATTATAATGAATGGCAGATGAATCAAATGATGGAAAATGCTGGGCACTCTGCTCACCCTGCCCTGCTCAATGCAGGCTTAGAGGAGAGAATAAAATGCCTCCATCTACCTGGTTTCCTGCTTTAACATTCTAATCCTAAGATCTGTCTGCAACAGAAAGAGATGCAAGACTGAGAAGAGAGGAATGAGAACACAGACCACCATCTTTCCCTCCGTTCCTGGCCTAAAAGTCTCCAGAGTCCAAATGAGCAGGTGGTCAGCTAACAACGTTTCAGATGTATTCAATTTCTTAAGAGCATTTGCAAACAGTACAAAATTGAGGATGATTGCTTATGAACTCCAAAATACTCAGGACAGTCACATGCTGATAATGTCTCCCTTCCTTATCAATAAGGAAGGAGAAAAACAGGAGGAAAGAAGCAGAAAGAGAATGGAGAGAAGGGATGACAGTATCTGTAGAAACCTTCTCTTGAACCTTGAGTGCCTAATTCATTTTGTTAATTTCTATTTTTATTGAATTAATTGGGGGGGGGGCATTGGTTAATAAAATTACATTGTTTTCAGGTATGCAATTCTACAATATATCACCTGTATATAGTATTGTGTGTTTACCACCCCAAGTCTCCTTCCATTAATTTTTTCCACTGCTCTGAAGAGGTGGCATAATATTAGACATAATAATACTGGCAAGATAATTTACTGGTTTCTTCATCCATAAAATGGAGATAAGTCAGATTTGTGTTGCAAGAGATGTCACATGTATATATCTGATTACAAGTAACGATAGCTGGTTCTACACGATCTTAGAGCTGGAAGAGGCTTAGAAGTCTTCTCTTCAACCCTCTCATCTCCCAGGTAAAAAAGAAGAGGCCAGGAAGTTAAAGTAAAGCATCGGAGGATCTGAAAAGACAGTCTTTATGGTGGGCTTTGAATACTTTGATTCTCTGAAGATTCTGTTTCTATGAAAGTGGAAGAATCAGGTGAAGGCATGTCATTAGCACCATGAGATGTTTTGGCAGGAGGGTGGTGGTTAGATATTTAGAATTTAGAATTGACAGATAGGTTCAAATTGTGTTTTGCCACTTAGTAGCTAAAAGTACTCTAAGTAATTTAATTTATTTCGGCCTGGATTTCCTCGTCTATAAAATGGGGAGAAGTAAATCTATCTCTAATGTCACTAAGAGGATTATAGGAGGGAAATACAGGTAAAGGGTTGAACACAGGACTTAACATCAGTCCTCAATACATGATGGTTGTTGGTGCATCACGACTGTTGGAATTCACTGCAGAATGGGTTTTCCCTGTACATTTCTTTCAACTTCATTTGGGGTGTTTCAACATGTTTACAAAAAATGTTATGAAATTCATAAAAAGTAGGTTAGGGCTTCAAGAAAAAACAAAGAAGGGAAGGCTGGCAGCCATCTTCACAGTGTAGTTATGGTATCACTCAGACCCAGCTCTGCCATCACAGCCGAAACCCAGGTCTCCTGACTCCAAATAGGAAGGAAAGCTTTCCCAATGCTCCACACACAGGAATAACCTTAGCACGCACAGTAGTGTTTCGTTCCTAGGATGCACCCACTACGCAAGCCCTCTGTGATACCCAGTGAGGCAAAAGGCAAATCGCCTAAGAGCCAGCTCACTAGCATGCTTGGTGGGAAGACAGTATGCTATGCCTGGTCAGCAGGGTCACACCATTTCTGAACATTACTGGGTGCTTTGGCTATGAATCGGAAAGCTCAAGAAACTGGGATCAAATTACTTATGCTATAAAAGTAATATTACTAAGAGCAAACATGCTCTACTGGTTATTCTCTGTTAGACAGTATCCTAAGCACTTTTCATATATTATCTCATTAAATACAAGAGGAAAGTCAATGTTCCAAAAATTCAAGCCCCAGTTTGGTGCAGTGGGAAAAAAATGCACTGAGCCACAGCTCCAAGACTGACAAGGGAGTCAAAAAGAGGAGCACAGGACTGAGCAAAAGGACACCTGACTCCTCAATTCTGCCACTAAATGGTTCTAGGGCCAGACACTTGTCCTGTAAAATGTCATCATTGGCAAATGAGTAAATTTTCATTTGGAAAAATAGCACTGACCTGGACTTAGGTGATGCTGGGACTCGGACGCCTAGTGGATCTGGACCTCACATCCCTCTGGGCATTCGCATCACCTCCCTCTCTTTCTCCTTCCAGCTTTCCCTCTCTCTTTTTAAAAGAAATCAGATATGCATTCAAGTCTTTAAAAAAAGAGGAAATTCACTCACTAATCTGTGTATTCTCTGTATAAAATAGAAGTAGAAATTCATTGAAATGCATAATTCAGAGTGGTTTACAGAAACCATGCCATTACAGAAAAGTAAATTCAATTCATCTTAATTTCCCCAAAGTATCACCACATTAAATGCTAGTATACATACATGTCAATAGGAAAATTACTGATGTTTTATATCTGAACGTATGTTTGAATGATTAATAAATCATGACCTCATCATGACAAAACAAAGACAATTCAGCAAAGTGTGTAGGTTTGTTATTCCTGTATTTAACTTTTTCCACAATATAATATACTCATCCTTGTCCCTATTTCATAGGCATTGAGTAGCCCAGTTCAGACTTTTTCCTTGTTTCCAATATTATCTTTAATAATTTCCTGATACTGCAATAAATAATGTCAAAGATGAATAATGAAAATGTACATTTCAATGTGCTATAATTACAATTCTAAAACACTGAAGTGCAATAATTAAGGGCTTGTTCTTTGGCAATTATACACATAAATAGAATTTCCTTTGGCTTTGGGGCACATTCTGTTGTAACAGTACTGCTGCCAGAAATGCAAACAGCTGAAAGAACAAACACAGATTTACCTACTGTTCTATAAATAAGGTCAAACTGTGCAGCTGGCGGGGAAAACACAGCCCATAAGTTTGGTACCGCCATTCACGTGGTGCATTTATATGACTGACCTGTATAAGTGGATGCTGTTTTTACCGTTGACACTTTTATAAATATAAAGAACGCGCTGACTAAATCTGGCTATATATCTCTTTGTATCAAAATGAAACACTCTACTGTTGTGAAATCTGGCAGTTAATAAAATAAGCCTACTTTTTATTACATTCTTCCAACTACGGGAATACAATAGTTTAATACTAACTAAGCATGCTTCACAAGGTAAACTCTTTAAAAGTACAACTGTAAATACTAGAAAATGTGTAAAACAAATAATAGCTTTGTTCCTTATCCCCAAACAAGAGTTGTCTTTCTTTTGTAAGTACTATTTCCAAATGATTAATGTATATATAAAATAATGCCAATCACCTTATACGGAAGGCTCTGCATGGTAACTGCGAATGCCCTGTGGGAATGGTGAGAGAAAGCCGGTTCTGAACACCTTCCTGAATCTTCTAACTGCGGGATAGCTATAAATTTAAATTGCATAACTCTCACAAGACTTAAGGTAGTATTGTCATAACAGTGCAATAAGTTAAATTTGTCCTTTCAGCAGGTTTACATAACCATCTTCATGTGAAAACAAAACAAACTACAACAAAAATGACCCAAAGCAAGAAGAATCCGGAGAAGCGTATTATCAGGATTAAGAAACCCAGCAAATGGAAGGCTGCTGATTGATCAGAGAGGGAGGAGGTGGTCAGCAGATGGTGGAATGTTATGCAAGCCAGGGAAGAGGCTGAGTCAGAAGTGAGAGTGGCCAGGGAGAGTCCAGACAGACAACAGGTCCATTGGCTCCAGTGGAGGTCCTCTCAGGCCATAACTGCCTCTAAGTCAACTTCTCTTCTCTGCTCCCCTCCAACCTGAAACTAACCAGCCATTTGTTGAAACTGACTGGTTGCTCTGGTATCCTATTAAGGTTCCTTTTTAGTTCCAGGAATCTGGGAACCTTTGCCTTGATGTCCCCCCCACCCCTCGTTTTCTAAAACCTACCCTTCCTCCTACTGCATCATCAGGCTCAATGAAAATAATCTTTAACTGCAGCAAAATGCACTGAAATTCCTCAAATTCATTTAGGGAGGCATCTTACCTAAATGCAACTAAATTGGAAGCCAAGGTGGTTTGTTGAAACCACTGTCCAGTTTCTTTTAGGATATGCCTGATTTCTTGCAGGCTCAGGCAGGGAGCTCACAGATTTCTGGAACCACAGAGCAGCCCCAGACTTCTTTCCTTAAGCATCAGACCTCTTATTTGGTACCCATACTTAGCATCCTGATTTAGAACCCTTTTATGGTTCATTGAAACTTTCTCTCTCTCCCTCAAAAACCTTCCAAAGTCTGAGAACTGGCATGGCCAGGCCAGTCTGGAAGCACAGGATAGTCTGCTGGACTTGAAGGGCACACTAACGATTAGCAGTCTTAGTACACGCTGGAGAGTTTCTTCATCCCTCTGGCTTGAAAGAGATTTCCTTTCCCACAGAGTTAGCATGGACTCTGCAGCCTATTGCTGGGCTTTGAGGACCAGCTCCTGCCTCACTTTCTGTGCGGCAGTTCCCCATTCACAAGGCCACAAACAGTACGTCACAAACTCTGTAAAGCAAGACCTGAAGAATACATGTAAAGCACTTAGAACAGTGCCAGGAACAGAACAGACACTCAGCAAATATTAACCCATACAGAACTGAGCAAATATTTCCTGTTTTCAACCCTTTGCGTAGGAATAACACAAACTATGCAAAGGTCCAGGTTTGATTTATAAAAACTGTAAATGTGCATCTTATTTTAGATTACCAAACCCATATCCCAATTTTCAAATGTGACTCAGGCCTTTTCTAGTTTTCCTTGGCCCAACAAACAAAACATAAGCAAGTGTCTGACAGGTGTGGTCACAACTTGACACTTTTCAGGGTTTGATGGGCCTTCAGAAGAGCAGGCATTTTCTTTATCAGTAAGACACCATCCCCCATCTTTTACTGATTACAGACTCAAGAAATGTGGCAACAAACCTCTGTCCTAAGAGATTTCAGGAGAACACACCAGGGAAGGTTATTTTTCCCCAGGGCGATAGAGTTGAAAAGGTGAACAAATATTTGGTCTATTAGGAAAAGTACATAAAAAGAATTCTATCTGCCTAATCAAGGGGAGCATGTTTTTATTCTTTGGTGTCTGTATAATTACTCAATTCTCTCCGTGGCTTTGGAGAGTACACATGAAAGTCAACGCTCTTGGTCAATAATTAGCTTCCTCTTAAAGATGAAAACCCTTCATAGTGACAGAAATCAAACCAAAGGACACCAGACTGGAACTGAGACCAGAAACTGGAACTTGATGAGGAGATACATATTTTATTTACATTCATTTTCAACTACAGGTAGGATGGATTAATTTGTGAAATGAGTGAAATGTCTTTGTTGAAACTTAACATCCATCAGTTAAAAACATCAGTAAAGAATTAGTATCTTCATTCCTTTTTAATCTGAATGCACTGTAACAAGAGTTTTGATCAAAGTCACTAGTTTCTTATCAGCTAGAATTTATTTGTGATATGTATTTCCAATGCTTCAGTAGAACTCCATTTGATTGTGCATTTCTTGAGGTAATTCTTACAGACAAAATCAAGAAACCTTATAAATCACAAAAAGGACCCTCCTTCCCCTTGTTTTCTAACAATAATGAGTTCACTTTCTTCTTTATGTTGTTTTATTTCTGGAAAATGTACCAGTTAAATGTTTGCTTTAACAAAACTTTGTGTTGTCTGTTTATATCATAACTTTATATATTCCACTTATAGTAAGTGCAACCTACCAATAAAGCCTATTTTGTTCCTCAAAGTGTGAGAATAATATCTAAGTGTGAGAGCTTTTCTCACACTTCGATGCTATTTTCACATTTGTAACGTCAGAGACTTGAATTTCCACATTTCAAAAACTTAAATAAAACATACCACCAAACCCTAATACCATGTCACTACAAATGCCAGCACATCTCTACCTGCAAGGGCTTCACCTAGCACCGGGAAAGCAGAAAGCAGGACTAGTAGAACCGTGGATGGTGAGCTGAGAGACAGTTGAAACTGATAAATGGGCCCATTAGGAAAGCTAAGAGATGCCAAGCACCACAAGAAGCCAAACCCGACACATCATGTCAGATTAAATAAGAGACAACCAAAACATGCCCCACTATGATCTCGACCCAACGGGCCATCTCTCTGCCAGTTCTGTCTGAAATATTAGTAAAATCAACAGCCCGTAGTTGGCTATATAAGTTGGGTGAAGAAGTGAAATCTTTTGTGAGGGGCAGGGGGATAAATAGCTTCTGACTCTTCAAGTTCAAGAAAAAAGGGGAAAGATCTCTACACTGCACTATACTTGAAAGGCTGTGGAATGTTTCTTGGCCATACAAGCTCAGAATCTGGGGCTGTCATTATCATCCCTACTCTCCCCACAATGGTTTGCCCACAAAACCATTTGCAGAATTTATACTTTTCCTACTTATTATTCTCCCATATACTATTCCCCCCATTTTCTTTCTTAAAGGTGAAGTGATGCCTATGGGCAATGTTAACCAGCTGTTACACTTGACCCTAGAGATGGTCCCATTTTAGTGGTGAAGTTCACAGTGGAGTAAATTTGTAACTGGTATCTAATATTTGAAATTTAATCTACAGTTATTGACAATCCTAACAAAACCATTGTTATTGTTTTTTTAATTAAAGAAAAAATAAAAAATATAATAGATTTCAATGAGACAATACAGAAGGGTACCTTGTCACCACAAGACAAAACGGGGGGAAAAGATATTTTATTTCTTATAAACAAACAATACATGAACATAGAGTCAAAAAAGCAGTTCTAACAATTTATTTGGAACAAAAAGAAAACATTCCCATTTATAACAGCATCAAAAACAATAAAATACTTAGGAGTAAATTTAACCAAGAAGGTGAAAGATCTCTACACTGAAAACTATAAGATATAGATGAAAATGAAGAAAACACAAATAAGTGAAAAGGTATTGTGTGTTCATGGATTGAAAGAATTACTGTTGTTTAAATGTCCATACTCCCCAACGCCATCTACAGATTCAGTACAATCCTCATCAAGATTCCAAAGGCATTTCTCACAGAAGTAAAAAAAGCAACACAAAAATCCTAAAATTTATATGTGACTACAAAAGATGCCGAATATCCAAAGCAATCTGAGAAAGAACTACGAAGCCAGAGGCATCACACTCCCTGATTTCAAGCTATATTATAAAACTATAGCAAGAAAAATCAAATGATGCTGGAATGAAAACAGACACATAGACCAATGTGTAATAAACCAGAAATAAACCCATGCATATATGATCAACTAATATTTGACAAGGAAGCCAATAATACTCCATAGAAAAAAACACAGTCTCTTCAAAAAATGGTACTAAGAAAATTGGATGTTCACATGTAAAAGAATGAAACTAGCTCCCTATCTTATACCACTGACAAAAATTAACTCAAAATGTATTAAAGACTTATATGTAATATCACAAACCATAGAACTCCTGGAAGAAAACATAAGAAAAAATATCCTTGATGTGGGTCTTGGCAATGACTTTCTTGGATATGACACCTAAAGGACAAGCAATAAAATAAAAATAAATAAACAAGTAAGCATTAAACTAAAATGCTTCTGCACAGCAAAAGAAACAATCAGCAAAATGAAAAAAACAACCCATGGAAAAGGAAATTTGCAAACAATATATCTGATAAGGAGTTAATATCCAAAATACATAAAAAACTCTTATAACTCAATAGCAAAACAAAAAAAAAAATCCAATTTAAAAATAGGCAAAGAACCTGTATAGACTTTTTTTTTTCCAAAAGAAGTTATAAGAACAGCCAACAGGTACTAGAAGAGGTGCTCAATATCACTAATCATCAGGGAAGTGCAAATTAGAACCACAATGAAATATCACCTCACAGCTGTTAGAGTGGTGGTAATCAAAAAGACAAGAGATAACACATGCAGATGAGGATGTGAAGAAAAGGAAACCCCTGTGCACTGCTGATGTGGTTATAAATGGTGCAGCCATTATGGAAACACTATGGAGGTGCCTAAAACATTAAAAATAGAACTATCATATGGTCCAGCAGTTCTATTTCAGGGAATATATCTGAAGAAAACAAAAACACTATATGGAAGAGATATGTGCATTTCTTGTTAATAGCAGTGTTATTTCTGTTAGCCAAGACAAGGAATCAATCTAAGTGTCTGTCGATAAATGAATGGAAAAGGAGGTGTCATATATACAATAAAGATTTTTCAGCCATAAAAAAAGGAAATCCTGTCATTTTCTACAACATAGATGGTATTATGCTAAGTGAAATAAGTCAGACAGAGAAAGATAAATACTGTATGATCTCACTTATATGTGGAATCTAAAAACAAACAAAAACTCATAAAAAATATCAGATTTATGGTTACCAGAGGTGGGGAGGGAGGCAGGAGGAGGAATTGGATGAAAGCAGTCAGACAGTACAAATTTCAGTTGTAAGAAAAGTAAGTCCTGGGGATGTAATGCACAACATGATGACTATAATTAACACTACTATGTAACATTTGAAAGTTAAGAGGGTAGATCCTAAGAGTTCTTTTCATCACAAGGAAAAAAAACATTTTTTTATTTTTTTTATTTTGTGTCTCTGTGAGATGATAGGTGTTGAGTAATTGTGGTAATCATCTCACAGTATTGTAAGTCAAGTCATTACGCTGTACACCTTAAACTTACACAGTGATGTACTTCAATTAAATCTCAATAAAACTGGACAAAATAAATAAGACAACTCATTCGAGAAGCAAAAAGGGCAGTTCTCCAGATTAAAGTGTTTCAATTAATATGTAATTCAGAGACAACAGATTGATGAGCCAACTGAAGACTGGCATTAAGGATGATGATCATCATAATGATGGCAATTATAACACAATGCCATTGTACATAAAGCACCTGAAACTTTGTTCACAGAGCTTCATGTTCAGGATATTCTCTCCCCCTAAAGTTTACCTTCTTAAAATGATGCTCAGAAATATGATGTTTATATTAAGTCCAATATCAAGAATGGCCTCAGCTTTGCATGATATTTCCTGGATTTGCCATGTTGTCATCCACCCATCCCTAGAAGGCACAGTTTAGCATCCAGTGACCAGGGACTACAGCTAACAGCAGTCCAAAGAGGAGGCGCACATATCTCTCCAGACCCAAATAAACACGGGCAACACTTCCCAATATAAGTAAAAAGATTCCAAAGAAATCTAGGCATGTTTACTCTAATACTGCCTTCTGGATACCACAAACTGACATGTATTATTTCTCTTCAGGCTCTCCATCACTCATTTCATCTGCAGCGTATACAATATAGGAAATCTCAGCAACAACAGTCACCAGTCACCGGTCTAACTTCCAAAACTGTTCTCTCTCTTGAGACAGAAACAGCCCAAACCTGAAGACTGAGGTTCAACTCCCTTCTGTGTTTTTGAATATTAATTTTCTCAAAGAAATAGACCTTGAGCTCTTTCCGGCAAAGTTAATAACACACTTGTTCTCCTTTGTGAAATGCCCCCTTTTCCTGGCAGTGTGTGCAGGCAGCCTGGTGCAGCCTGCAGTAGACGGAGGCATCAGCCTGCAGCAGTGAATGAGGGAGCTTGTTCAGTGTGCAGGGCCTTTCCAAGCACAAACACTCTTCTGAGCTACAAGGAGCACCTCCTCTCCGTGCTCAGAACAGAGCTAAGCACAATGAGCATTTTTTAATTTAAAATGTGTGCTTAGACGAGTGCCACTCTTGCTGAACAATCAATTTGCATCACGTTAAATTAACACAGTAATGAACAGCTATAAAATTACACTTTTCATACATTAAATTTAATGATAAAATAATAGGTAGTAACAGGTTACAATTCTGACAAATATCACGCAATCAGCAAATCCACTTGACAATAATGAAGAACTTTAAACATCCCATTTCCTGGGCAACAATCTTGAAAGAGGAGCATATAAACTGGAAAGTTATTGTCCAGCAGGGCACCATAATTAGCCTGGAAGCAGAAATACAAGGGGCAGTTAACCTGAAGCATATGGTCATAACGAACTTTTCCATGCTTTATTTATGTTGAGTCATTTGGAGGAATTTAATACAGTAACACCTCTATTTTGACATGCTGTGTTCATAGTGTTCATTTTTATGGTAAAAAATGCTAACTCGCCTGCTTGGAATAAGACCAGAACAAAGGTGGTAATTATTGGTAATCCAAGAAAGTGAGAAACATATGTATTTGATTCTTAAGACTCATTTGAGTTTTTAAATTAAACAACAAGATTTATTTTTATTCAATTTTTTTCTAATTATCTATGTGCCTGAGACACTTTTTTTAAAAAAGAAGTCCTTAAAAAAGGTGACTCACACAGACGTGGGCTGGAGCTAGCTGGTTCCCTGTATGCTGAATGATGTATGAGCAAAAATATTCAGAGAGCAGACTTCACACAGTGTGAAAACTTACTGCTTCAGGTTGGCTGTCATTGTTCCCCTGGGGCAAAGAAGACCACTCTAAAAATGCTCCAATTGCAGCAGTTGCCTGTTCTAAGCACAGGTTTCTGGAAATCCTTTGCAAAATGTCTGAGCTTTTATAGCACGAGAAATCCAAGTGCCTTCATGCCTCAAAATCAAACTAGTACCACAGCAAAAGCTTGGGAGCACAGACAGAAGAGCTCCTGGGAGAGGTGGGAGGGTCTTGCTCTACAGTCTAGGCTGTTCTGTGGCACTGTTGTGTAGCTCTGATGTGAGGAGGTACTGTTAGGGGGACATTTTTCTAAGGAAAAAAATCTGCAAATGGTAGGCTAAACAAAGCTAAAAACGATTCTAATTGCAAACTTCTGGGTCTTGAATATGCTGATGTGCACTTGGAAGCAAGGAAGGGAAGGGGAGACACAGTAGGTAGGCTTTTCCCAAACTACACTGATCAAGGGAATATTTCCCATAGAATAACTGTAACACCCTCACCCACCACCAGTGTTCCAAGGAATTCAGTTTGGGAAACATTTGGCCTGAAAAGACCCAAAGTCTTTTTTGCTTTCCTAAAAAACAAAAACAAACATACCAACAAAAATAAATAAATAAAGGAATAAAAAAAAATGTATGGCATGAAGTCAGACTAGGATAAAAAGGAAGAGGATCTTGGTATGTCCACATACAGATGAGTTAATAGAAAGCTTTTTGGTGTGCATGCGAGAAAATGTGACCAAGTGAACCCAGGGGCCACCTAAGCTAGGAGCATGACAGTGACCTTCTGGCTTTGAGGGACTCCATCTCGTTGCGGGGAGCAGAGCACGTTGGAGGAACCCAAGAGCTTGATTCTTCAGCGAGACAATCTCTTGCTCACCAATTTCTTGAAGAAATCCAGAAGCGCTCCCACAGGACAACACACACCTGCTGTCCTGCCTGGGTGGCTGCCAGGAGGGTCAAGTGGGACAGAGGAGCCTACTATCTGATGGGGAAAAAAGAACCTAAAAAAATTACAAAAAAAGAAAAGATGCTCTCCCTACGGCTTTACAGTTTGTTTTCCCTAAATCCTAGCCTCTTTTCCTAGGTTTTCTTTCCAAATAGAGTTTAAAAAATTGGACGGAAAGGAATTGTTACCTGATTGAAAGTTTCTCTCACACGAGATAAGTTCTGCGAGATGCTGGAGGACACCGCTTGGCACTTGGCAGACTTCATTTGCACATTCTCAGTTGTACTGCTATAAATGTAACCACCGGGATGCATATACATCCACAGTACACTGAATGTACAATGTCGAACTTACTTTTCAGGAGAGAAAATTTCTCCTCAACATGTCAATTGTCTCATTTTACCGGTGTCTGCTCACTTCCAAAAATACAAAGACAGAAGAAGAAAACTTGGTTCTGATTCCACTCAATTTATGTCTAGGCAGAAGGCCAAACACAGTGCCTAAAATTCCCTCAAGACCGCTGGGTACATGGCTGTGCCAGTAAGTTAGGAATTAATTAAGTTGCAGGGGAAGGTGTGCCTGATTGATAAACCCCTGTCAACATTCTACTCATCCTAAAGACCCATTTTAAATGTCATCTTTTTCAATATCTATTCTCTGATGTTTCCACCCAGATGGGAGCTCTTCCTAACTTGAATGGTTCTCTGCTAGAATTCCAGAAAATACTGTGAGAGTGTTAAGTTTATTAGACAAGGAGATCATTAGACTGAAGTGAATCTAGTGCAGTGGTGGCCTAGGTAAGCAAGCCAAAATCTAATCTGTAAATGCCTCAAGGTAAGAGGTCAAAACACTGAAAACAACCAATCACAAACAGCCAAGTACCTTTAAACTTAAGCCAGTAAATAATTTCCTTTCTGTGCTTCCACACTTTCTGTACATAAGTCTTTCCGCTGAGCTGCTTGCTGTTGGCGCAGTGCTCCTAATCACTGTTGGTTTTGCAGTGCTAGTTCAAATCGGTTTTAGCTCAAATAAATGCTTAAAATGTTGAGTATGCCTCAGTTTACCTTTTAAGAATAGAAAGCAATATAACCAGGAAAGATAAGTTCAAATGCTGGACAGAAGAGTTGAACCCACACATAGTATATGGACAACAATTTTTGACAAAGGAGCCAAAAACATACAGTGGAGAAAGTCTCTGATAAGTGGTGTTGGGAAAACTACAAGGCCGCATACAAAATATTGAAACTAGACTGCTATGACACCGTACACAAACATTAACTCAAAATAAATTAAAGGCTTGAATATAAGACCTGAACCAATAGAGGCTTTTGTGAACTTGACCCCAAAGGCAAGGGAAATAAAAGCAAAAATAAATAAATGGTACTACAAGTACAAGACTTCTGAACAGCAAAATAAACCATCAACAAAACAAAAAGGCAACCACCTGAATGGGATATTTGCCAACAATATCTCCCATAAGGGGCTAATATCCAAAATATATAAAGGACTCAAAAAACTCAACAACAACAACAAAAATCCAAACAATCAGATTAAAAAATGGGCAAAGGATTTACATAAAAAATTTTCCAAGGAAGACATACAGATGACCAACAGGTATATGAAAAAAGATATTCAATATCAATAGGTATTAGGGGAATGCAAATCAAAACCATGAGATACCACATCACACCTGTCAAAAAGGCTATTATCAATAAGTGTTCCAAATAATGTGGAGAAACGTGAGCTTTGTGCACTGTTAAGTAGGAATGTAAATGGTGCAGAATTATTAAAAACAGTATGGAGCCCTCGCCGTTCTGGCTCAGTGGATAGAGCATCAGCCTGTGGACTGAAAGGTCCCGGGTTCGATTCCGGTCAAGGGCACATGCCCAGGTTCTGGGCTCGATCCCCAGTAGGGGGCGTGCAGGAGGTAGCCAATCAATGATTCTCTCTCATCATTGATGTTTCTATCTATCTCTCCCTCCCTCTCTCTTCCTCTCTGAAATCAATAAAAATATAAAAAACAAACAAACAAACAACAAAAAAAAAAACAGTATGGAGTTTCCTCAAAATATTAAGAATAGAGATACTATACGACCCAGCAATCCCAATTCAGGGTATCTTCCCCCAAATTTTGAAAGCATTTTTTCATAAAGATATATCTTTCATAAAGATATATGTATTCACTGCAGCATTTGCCACAATAGCCAAGACATGGAAACATGTCTGAGTGTCCTTCACCGAATGATTGATACATACATATGATGGAATATTACTCATCCATAAAAAATGATGAAATGTTGCTATTTACGACAACCCAGATGGGTCTTGAGAGTATTATGCTAAGTCAGGTGGAAAAGGACAAGAACTGTAGGATTTCACTCATATGTGGGATATAAAACAAAGAGCAACAAACGGACAAAGAAAAAGATCAGACATAAGAAGGGAAAGAGGGTTATGGGGGTGGGAACGATGAAGGGATAAAAAGGAATCATAAGGTGGTGAAAAAAGATGTTTGGTGTGAGCACACAGAGTATAGATACATAGATACGTAGTGTTTTAAAAATGTACACTTGAAATTTATATAATGTCATCATCAGCTAGCATCACCCCAATATATTTAGTTTAAAACAATGGTCCAAACCACTGGAGAGGAGCTGGTGAGATAGGGAACCCCAAGGACAACCTGAAATCTTAATCAGGAGTAGCCAATGTGGGCCAGAGGTGGAGAACCAGGAAACCCAGAGCAGGGACACAGGAGCTCAGCTCTGGGCAGTGTTACCAGGAGTTACCAGTCCTTTGGCTTTGACACTGGTACTCTAGGGGGATAAGGGAAGAGGAAACTACTGAATATTCATATTGAGGAATATTTTTAGTCTTGGGTTTGTGAAGGTGAGCTGCCAGCACAAAATACACCAAATGACTTGCTAACTCCCTCAAACCAAATAAATAAATGAAAAGAGAGGCTGATGAAAACCTTGACAAGCAGCTTGTCAAAAAAAAAAAAAAAAAAAAGCTGTTTTCCACACAAGAAATCTCCTTTCAGAACCCCAAATCCTACAGACTTCCATTCTATTTGCAATACCCTTATCTGTTAGTATCACAGTGGAAAAGTGTAGATTGGACTCCCCCTCCCTCAAATCCTTTGTATTTTTAAAGCCAAAAACTGCTCAAGGAGTCTTTTTATTTATTTATTTAATTTTTATGGATTTCAGAGAGGAAGGGAGAGCGAGAGAAAGATAGAAACATCAATGATGAGAGAAAGTAATTGATCGGCTGCCTTTCCACACACCCACACTGGGGATCAAGCCCTCAACCCAGGCATGTGCCCTGAGCAGGAATGGAACTGTGACCTCCTGGTTCATTGGTCGATGCTCAACCACTGAGCCATTCTGGCTGGGCAAGGAGTCATATTTAAAAAGGCTGTATTTAGAAAGGGGTACATATTGCCTTCTGGGGTTGAAGAAAAGTTCATAGATTTCTCTTATGCACAATGTTCTTCCATATATGTTATCAGGAATACATTTTCATGGCCAGTTAAGTTTGGAATCAATGCAGAACTTGGAATGAAGACTTTATTGGGACAATTTGTGGCTGGAGCAGTTTTAAGCCAATGCACATATTATGATGTTATAATCTTATGCCCTGTTATAAAGTCTCACACAATTACTCAGAACTAGCAGCAAGAGAACCAGAGAGCAAAACATATATATATTTTTAAAGCAGCAAAATGATCCAATTTAATCCCACTGTACAGCATGAGAAAGAGGAAAGAAGAAACTTGGAAAAACAAAAAACGGCTTCTTTCTTTAAATTTTAGAAATCTATTGGAGGAGTAACCTCAAGAAGACTTTGTAAAGGAGCCAGCCCCTTCAAAGATGTCAGACTGCTGAGACCAAATGAGATGGTATCAGGGTTTGATTTTATAAGCATAAAACTGACTCTACCCAGAACAGCCAGAGTTAGAAATGGGGAGTGTGGCTCCACTGGACACACCAAGGCGCCGGAAGCCTGCCTGGTAGGTCATCACCTGCTCCTGGGGTTTAAGTTTGGTCAGATCGCCCTGAAAAATAAATACACACAGGTCACTTGTAGAAAACACAAAAAGAAACCATCATCACCAATTTGGACTTGAGCTTGGATCGGCCAGACAATTCCTTAACAAAGGTTCGCTTTGGTGGGAGGAGAGTGACAGAGTCCTGGTGCCCAGCCTGTGAGTGCCACCAGGTGGATCCTGAGCTAAGTGGGGAAGGGGCAGGAGGCTAAGGTATGGTAGGGCCTCCAAATAAAAGGACAAATGGGGGCACACAGGGTAACTCTGACATTTACCCTCCTCACATTTTGCCACAGGATCACAGTGCTAATATATAAGGATTCATAATTTCAGAGTGCACACAACACAGACCAATTTATAAAGCTTTTTTGTTACCCTAAATATCTCCAAGGTTTCTCTATAGCTTCCCAGAGTGTGCCAGTTGAATTCCACAACTCCCGCCTTCATAGCACTTGCAGGCACATTTCTCAGCTCTCCTAGTGTTTCTTCATTCCTTGGAAACACAGGCCTACCTTGTTTAGTAGCTTGTTTATTTCTTAAATATATTTTTATGGACTTCAAAGAAGAAGGGAGAGAAACATCAACGATAAGAGAAAATCACTGATCATCTGCCTCCTGCACACCCCACACTGGGGATCGAGCCTGCAACCCGGGTATGTGCCCTGACTAGGAATAGAACTGTAACCTCCTGGTTCATAGGTCAATGCTCAACCACTGAGCCATGCCAGCCAGGCCTTCCCTCGTTTTATTGCACTTCACCAATATTGCCTTTTAAAAAAAAAAAAAAAGCAAATTGAAGGCAAGACCTCACCATCAGAAAGATGATGACTTTATTGTGATACTCTACTGCAGTGCTCTGGAATGAATGCACAAAAAATGTACGTTATCCCCTCCAACGATCTCCCTTTTTCAGCTTGAACAGGACAGGTCCAACTTAGACAGTTAATAACTGTAACTTGTCAAATACTTTCCTCTAAAAACACATTTAGGAAACCACTGAAAAAAACACTATAATAAGCTGTTTCATGCCAACTCACATGAAAACACTTAAATATGTATTCAGGAAAGAAAACTTACAAGTTATTTTTTCAAAACAGCTTTAACACTGATTCTAAACCTGACAAAAATAACCCAAGAAAGAAAATCCAGATCAATTTAACTTATAAATAACTATGCAAAAATAATAACTCAAACATTAGCGAACACAATCCACCAGCACATACAAGAATAACATAGCACAACCAAACAGGGATGTGAGGATCATGCAAGAATAGGTATTGCACTTCTATAATTCATAATATTAATACATTAAGGGAGAAAGACCATATGATCATTTCATAGATGCTAAAAACGCATTTAATAAAATATAAATCCATTATGACTGAATGTGCTAATAAAATAGATATCTATGAATACTTTATATGAAAAAGAAATATATAAACATAATATCCCTTAACTCAGAAGCCAGAAAGAGGTTCAATGATGACACATAAGCAGCATTCCCATTAAGACAAGAAAGGGTATGACCAGTACCCTGTAATTTTAGGAGACAGTCATTGTTATGGGCAGAATGTTTGTGTGCCCAACCCCAAATTCATTTGGGGACCCCTCAACCCCAGTGTAACTGTATTTGGAATAAGGATGTAATAAAGTTAAGCGAGGTCATAAGGGTAGGCTGTGATCCTATAGGATGAGTCCTTACAAGAAGGAATATCAGAAAGCTGGTGCTTCAGCTCCCTTCCTGTCACTCACATTGGACTTCAGCCATCAGAATGAGAGGGAAAAAAAAATCTGCTGTTTAAACACCCCCAGTCTATGTGTTTTGTTCTGGTAGCCCATGCAGAGTAATGTAGTCATGAATAATAAAACTAGGAAAGGAAGAAACAGAATTATTATTTTTGCAGGTGATACATGTATGAACCTAGAAAACCAAAAACAGTGAACTGAAAATGAATAAACATTAAGAGACAATTAAGGTAGATGGATTATAAAACTAGTATACAACAATTAAAGATGTAGAAGAAAGATACTATGTATGAGAGCAAAATAGACTTTTTCAAGAAGTAAATTTAAAAGTATATAGAATTCATTAGTTTTTTTAAAAACATACAGCGAGATATAAAAACTGACAAATTAATGGAAAGACACATTTTGCTCATAGATGGAAAATTCATTGCAAAGATTTATTTTCTCCAAATCACTTTATAAATGTAATGTGATCCCAGTAAAAACGCCAATAAGAATATTTTTGAAACTTGGAAAGTTAATTCTAAAATGCACACAGAATATTAACCTTTGAGAATTATAAGGAAATACAGGGTTATTAACCCAACTGGATATTAAAACATACTATGAAGCTAAAGTAATTAAAACAGTTTGTTATTAGCAAAAGAACAGTCAGAAAAATAGGGCAAAACTATTTCAGGAACAGATATAAAACATATAGAAATGTATTATGTAATAAAGTTGGCATTTCAGATGTGGATGTGGAAGGATGATGGATTAACCAATAAATACATTGGCACGATTGACCAGTTACTAGGGAGAAAAATAAGGCAGGTTCCATTCTTGTCTTCTATCAAAAAAAAAAAAAAAATCCCAGATGGCTCAAAAATGTAAATGAAAAATAAAGTTGTTAGAACAAAAAAAATGAGAACATTAAAAAAAAAAAAAAAGCCTTAACATAAGGAAGGCCTTACTAGGCTAGGAACAATAACCAAATGCCAAAATCACAAAAGAAAAGAAAAGAAAAGAAAAGAAAAACTGGTAAATTTGCATGTGAAATGTTTGAAAGGCACAGAATACCAACAACGTGAAAAAAAGTGACAAAGGCAAAAAAATATCAGCAACTCATAATTTAAAGAATCAGCTAATTTATCCTAAGCAGAGTACCTTCAAATCATTGAGAAAGCGACCACGGGCCCGTGTAAAAATAAGTATGGTTAGTGTTGTATGCTGGGAAATCCTGGAAGCAGACTTAGAGATGGAGAATACGGTGCAGGAGGCTCACTGAGGAGTGTTCCCAGGACCAGTCCCCTTGGGGGAAGAGAAGGAAACAGGTCTGCACAGATGAAGCTGGTTCATAATCAAGACCTCAAATGGCTGGAATGGCAGCTCTGGGGTTGGGGTGGCCAAATGGGTATTAAAGGGGTTGAACTCTTAAGGTCCCATACTGATGGGTAATTGGATATGGGTATTCCCAGGAAGGGAGTGAGACCTTTGGCTAGTGGGTTCTCTTCAGCTGATGGGATCCCCGAAATGGGGCTGATAGCTCAGTTCCTGTGCAGACACTGAGGGAATGGGAGCATCCTCTGGAAGCGCCATCTGGGTAGCAGAGCGCAGCAGTCCCTGCCTTAGTCAGTGCCAGTTCATAAAAAAGGAGAGGCAAGTGGCTAATCAGCATACAAAAGGGTACTCAACTTCATCCACCACTAACGAAATGCAAATTAAAGACAATGAGTAGCATTTGTCCTGTCTGAGAAACAAAGATAAAACGGTTGCCAAGGCAGAGTTGTTAACATTGATCCTCTCAGACACTGTTGAGAGGAATGCGACTCCCTACAACCTTCTTGGACAACAATTTTGGCCTATCTCTCTAAAAGTGCACACACATCCTGTAACCCAGCATCTCCACTTGTAGGAATTGTTCCTACAGACAGATGCAATGTATATCCAAAGTAGTACAAAACCTATTAAGACGGGTTACTTCTGGGGAGTCAGCCCAGAAGGAAAGGCTAGGAGCTGTGTTTCATTGTCTACCCTCTTATACTATGCTGACATTTTTTACTTTACAATTATAATGGTCAAAAGAAAATCTGAAAATGAAATTGAAATAACTACCTATAAAGATATAGTCTATGCTTCAAGACTTTTCTGTATCTAAAAGAACTCTCTTTTTGTTTGCATACTGCTATAGCTAGAATATCTCCCGATTTCTTACAACCAGTATCATAAACTTATCCCTATATGCAGGAACCTGGATAAAGTCTCCAAATGTATTTATCTTCTGCATAGGAAACCATGCCAATTTAACTCAAATCCTACTACTTCTTAACACTTCTGGAAAAGGAAGCTGAGTAGTTGTAATACTAAGGTGCCAATTATGCTAATTGGCACTCTAATATATATATTCCCATGTAATTCTAAAAAGCCTCTGAGTTGTCTTATTATTTCTAACTTACCAATCTGAAAACAGGGTGCACAAAGGTTAAATGACCAGTTCTACGTAATCCAACTAAAAGTTCCTGAAGTCCAGTCTATAATTAGATGTTTAACTCTTTCTACCACATCCTTCTGCCTCCCATTTTTCTGTTGGTTTCCAAAAGCTTTTGTAGGCAACCACTGGGAACCTCCATGGTTGGTATGATGAAATGTAAGCGGTATGATTTCCGTTTTAAAGAAGAAAGGACTTCGAGAAACAGTAACAGGCAAATAATCTCTTTCTAACTCAGAGAGATAAGACTTCACGCGCCAGTCTTTCCCTCCTACTATCTGCTTTTGAGTAGACTTGAATCTGTTCATAAACTCTTACTAAAAAAGAATTCAAAGTAGGTGGGATCTCTGCCCCAAGCTTCCCTTTTGGGTTGCCAGGAGGAAGAAGGCTTAGAGGAAACACATTCAGCCAAGAGAAGGAGCAGGAGGCCAGCACCATTGTTTCCTTTTTAGTCATTAAATTCAAGGCCAAATCATGGAAACCGATGTATGTTTGGGTGAACTATTTGAGTCTGTGGGGAGGAAGGGAACTCACAGAATTTTGAGACAAAAAAAATCAAACAAACAATAAGGAGATAAAGTGAAGGATGCTTTTCTTACATGTTGGGATGATTTAATGAGTTCAGGGACATTGGGTACTTGGAGAGAGCTCCTAAATACATGAGGCCAGCACTTCCCCAAGGAAAATAGCCCGTGCTACCAAAAATTAGGCTTAACCAGCAGAAAACTTTAAAAAAAAAAAGTTTTTTAATTGCGAGTAATCAGAGTAAGTGGTGGATTAATTTTTAAAAATATATAGTACTGAAGATTCTGGACCTCGACAGTGTTGTTATCCAGAGAAGGGACGGATTGCTTCCGCCTTGCTGATACTGTTTATCATTTCTCCCGGACCCTTCAATGGAGATTGCTCTATTTCTCACGAGGACCATCTGTTGTCATCTGCATGAAGGATCAACATAAATCCCTACTAGTTGCTGTCCCTCGGAAACGCCCCCTCCGAAAGAAAACCAGAAATTGTTGCTGCTTTAAAACTCCACGAAAGGGGGCTGACTCTAAATATACCTCTCTCCCCGCAGCATGCAAGCAAACACACAGGGCAACTTTCATTTATAAGTTCCCGAAAATGGATGCAGCTCAGCAACAGTTAAAGACTAATTTCTTCTGCTTTTTGTGCATTTACATAATTGATTCGCTAGATAATGCACTCTGCTTCCTTATTTAATAAACATGTTAATGATTTCAGACAATTACTCAAAACTGCCTACAAGTGTCTGCCTAAGAAAAGCAACACAAAATAATTAAAATGAAAATACACACCAAAAGGCCCATCCTTCATATCACATTACACACGATATTAAGTCAATATGTCACCCTGTCACCAGTCACTTGCTACCTGCTGTTATACATTTATTCAAATTCTAATGTATTAGCTGCAGAGGAGACATTGGTTAGACACCCAAGCGGGAGCACACACAGAGAAAGAGAATAAACCTGGTGCTTTGTCAGAGTACAGGCAGTGAAATAGCAGCAGCAGAGGAGGGGGGGGGGGGCAATAAAACAAGGGCTAGAAACAGAAGGTTGAAGCAGACGTTTTCACAAGAAAACCCTCTCCAGGCGCTTCGTGGCGGGGGGCAGTCACGGGGGAACTAAATGGATTCCATTTCCTCTGCCACCCCTGAGCACTTGGAGAGCATCAGGCAGGCCAAACATCACAATAGGTCCAATTTGGGCAGCTGCCTCCCGCATTCTGGCCATTTTCAAGCCATCTTATTTTATTCCCCAGAACTTTCAGGAGCCAACCACAAAGCCAGGGCCTGAACCACGGATATTTTCACCAGCTGAGGGCACTGTGCGGATGAGGAGGGGCCCTGGCGATGCTCAGGGGCTGGGCAGCCCAGACTTGGCCCTCCGTGGTGCTGGGCTCTTTCAGCTCCTGCTGGAAGCCAAGTAGCTTGGGCACAGCAAGTCCCAGCCACCCTCCCTGACCCTTCAGGAACAGGGAGGAGGGTCACCTGACAGGTGCAAGAGGACACCGAAGGAAGTTCCAACCCTGCTGGAAGCTAGCTGACTCGGGTTCCGGAAATCCTGGTTCCAGCTCTCCCAAAAAACAGGCAAAAAAAAAAAAAAAAAAAAAAAAGGATGAAATTGAGGACAAAATGGGCCTTCCATCAGTATCTTCTTATTCTGGTAGAAAGGGTGACAAGAGGAATAAGTAAGCAGGGAGGCTTTCTTAGCCAGTTGATCCTCCTTTCACGTTTCAAGCCCAAGTGACCTCACTGTCGCAGTTGTAAAACAGGAGGCAAGTATGGGTGTAGGTGTGGGTGTGGGTGTGGGTGTGGGTGTGGGTGTGGGTGTGGGTGTGGGTGTGGGTGTGGGTGTGTGTCAAACCTTATGTCCAACCATGGTACCTGGGATGAGTCTGCCTGCTTCACCCCGGATACTATGCAGATGAAGAGGTGGGAAACATGGCTGGGCAGAAACAAGCACAGGTCATTCTGAGTTACCTTATCGGGAAGGTTATAGTGAGCCACCGGGGATGTTAAATAGAGTGACAGGGACTGCTTGCTTCCTGGAGACAGCAGTCTGGCAGTGAGGGGGAAACCGGTGTGGAAGAGATGGAGAGATCAGTGAGGAGGTTGTCACATCAATCTGGGTGAGAAGGGAACCAAAGACTAGGACCAAGGGTGTGCAGTGGGACGGAGTAAAGTGGGCGGCGATATGGGCCAAGAGAGGGGCATGGACATTCTGGAGTCAGGCCAGGACAGTGAGGCAGAAGGTGATGCTGGTCTCTAAGGGTCAGAGGGGAACAGGAAGCAGCACTTTGGGGGGCAGGCACCTGAGGTACATCCAGAACGAGGGGTTCAGAAGCTAGTGCTGGACTTCTGGCTTGTTGTTCCTGCTTTCCCAGATATCAGACAGTCCACTGGACTATAGAAGCAGCCAGAAAGGGACCTGTCACCTGGGCCAACACATCACCTTGCCCACTATTGGCAAGTTCTCCCTAGTTTCCAGAAACAGCCACGGTCTGGAAGAGAAGGGACCTCTTCCTATTAAGTATTATTAAAATACCTAATAAATAAATTAATTCAAACCACCTCTCCCCCCCCCCCCAAAAAAAAGGGGGAACAACAAAGGGTGGTAGGAACTGCCTTATGATGTTTACAGCATTCTTGCAATTTCCTGTTCAATCCATTCAGGTCAGAAAGTGGAACAGATAACACCCTTACCAAATGTTCAATATTACTAAGAGGCCCATATAAATCTTCTCAGTAGTTATTTAAAATCAGATTATAATGGGATCATGTGGTCTCGCTAATCCTAGATGGGGGGAGGCCTGGGTGATCTTTTATAATGGGTGAGAATCTACCCAGCTGACCCTTTGAAGGCTGATTAGACAAAGGGTGCTCACAACCCCTGCACACAGTGCACAGATCGAAGAGGAGAGGGCAGCTGCACCTGTGGATGCATCCATTTCAGATTCCTTCCTGCATGCTTGTCGGACAGGACTCCTTGCCAGCTTTGTTAGGGCTTCACATCAGGCAATTTGCTCTGTTCCCCTTAATGCTTCAATAAATGGACAGAAACTGCATTGGAACTTGCAAATGCTGAGGTGTGGTTAGGTAAGCAGATGTAACTCAGGAGTCAGGGACTGCGTGTAGCCAGCTGACTCTGTTCCTGGGCTGTCACCTCCAGAAAAGATAGTCCTGTCACCACCAGCTTCCATGAGGAACTCCCAGCCTATGATGATTGTTCTCGTTATTGAACATCTGTGGGTCCACAGGGAGGAGTCCCCATTAGAATTCTCCTCCTACATCTCTTTGTGCTCAGCTCACCATGTATGGTCCTTCCTGTCCCTCTTCATCTACAGAGAATCCTTAACTTTGGTTTGAAACCTGGGTACCCAAAAGTCTTCATCTTCTCCTACAAGAGGTCATGGGACAAATTTCTCATCAAAAGAACCTTACTATCACTACTAGAAAAAAGTTGTTCCAGCTGCTAAGAAGATGCCATTCTTACCAAATCATTTCTTTTTTATTTATTCATTTCCTATTCCACTTCCCTCCAGAGAGGACTTGAAGGAACTTATAGTAGATATGCCATAAATAAAATCATCTCTGAGGAAAGCGATATTAGTATTGGCTTTCTAATCTCAAAATGATCAATACAACTATTGAGATTCTACATGAACAGGTAGCCATAACAAAAGGAAAAGCATTTAGGGAATAGCTACCTGTCCCTTAGGATTAGAAATAATGAAACATGCCAATATCCTGGAGGGAATAACTTCAGAGCAGCTTTCAAAGCACTGATTCAGGAAAGCCAAATTATTGGATAAGAACTCCCATTTCTTCTCCAAAATGTCCATGTGACTTATCTGTTTTATATTGTCTTTTCATTATTTGTTTGAGGAAAGAACAGACACTGGAAGAGGAATACAGAGTTCTTCACGTGACACCTAGTTCTGCCATAACTAGCAGGGGTATTAGGCAAATGGCCTCACCTTTGCAGTAAAACAAGAGGCAAGAACCAAACATAGCCTTTCCAATCCCAATGTTATATGATTTTTAGAAATCATTGGTTTTTAAAGAGTTTAAGAATATCACACCTAGTAAAACTCCTGTATATGTAGACAAGCAAGACTAAATCCTCCTTCTAAAGGAACTCTTAAGAATAATGTGAATAATCAGTCTATGATTCACTATGACAATAGGCCACATATGACAAGAGTTGTTCTACCTTATTCTTAGAAATAAAAGAAACATGCTATTAAAAAATCAGATGTGGCCTTCTTGGGTTGATCCTGTTTGGGCTTCTATAGCTCTACATCAATTGCCCAATTTTTTGAAATGGGACATACAATTTAAAAATAATAATTTTAGAGCAATCATTTGCCCAGAGATGAAAACACAGAGATAATACATGCATAGAAACACACAGAAGCCACCTTGTTTAGTCCTTCCTGTACTAACACTATTATGTATAACAACCTTAATTTAAACCCATAGTCAAAAGAAAACATCCTAATGAAAAACAATTTCAAGCTAGAATTAAATCTGCCTCCCAGACCAAAATATACAAAAAGACTCTTGCTTATATTTTTAAACTTCATGTGACTTATTTAAAGATTCAAGGTTTTCACTGAAATGAGGCACAGATGACTAAACTTTCATTTAGGCTAAATAGTAACTCATGCAGAATTCTCCCGGTGTATTTGGATCTGTTTACATATTCTTCATTGAGATACATGGAAACTAGATTGACCAGGGGACCCATAACTTTCTTTGGTTCTGTTTAAGGCCATTGGTATGAAAAAGAAAAAGTGCTTGTAGGAAAATTGCCCTTTCTCTACTTCTAAGTAGGGATTTGTCATCATTACATTGCCTCAGTTGCCCTTTGGTGCTGTCATCTTTAACTTGCACAGAACCATGGATATATGCAGAAGTTTTAAGTTCTCAGAAGGCAAAGCCTCAACCTTATGGGGCAATAGTATACAGTCATCATAACTACACAGATTATCTGGCCCATGATGGAAATTAAGTAACACACATGCTATAACCTCCTACCCACTGTCCATAGCAGACATCACCTGTCAATCAAGGATAGCATTCATTTACTCTATACCCAAATGTGGCCTCTGATTTCTTTTGAACACAGCATGACAGGTAGTTAATACCAATTGACAGCACTTGAGGTGAAGGCTTTTTGCATTTGATTATGTCATCCATGTCCAATGTTGAGAAGAAGACTCCAGGTTGGTTAAGGTGCACAGTCATTAAGCAATGAGTCAGGACTACACCCTGACCTCTACATTCCCTTATCCAGTGTTCTTCCACTAGACTCCCAGTACAGTGTGGTACACTTAATGAGCAATCATTAAATGGATAAGTGAATAAATGGACATTTCCCTTGTGTTTTGGGGTGCCTTCCCCTTGTAAGAAGACATATTTTGGAACAATGTACCTAATTATTAGCAAGCCATAATATTTGGGTACCAAATGAAGATTGGTAGGCAAATGGAAAATACTAAAACCCACTCCTGGATTTAAAAATACTGAAGCTTTCATTATTACACATCTCATACCAATCCAAATACCCTACAAGTTAAATCCCACAGGATAAGTACAGCACACCATTCCTGACCTTGCTATTGTAGATCTGTGACAGACACTTAGAACCGAATATTCTCTTCTCTGGGCGCCATCATTTTCATTTTTAAATGGAAAGTTTCAAAGATATGACTTCTAACACTCTATTTGATGGTGAAACTCAAACATTAACTTTAAATGCAGCACCTATTTATTAATAGCTCGCTGTAAGCATAGCTCTTTGATGGGTGCAAGGCACAATCAACCAAGCGAATACACAGACTGCCCTCCAGTTCCCGTGTCCCCTATTAGCACGTGGTTTGTCTTCCACCTGACACACTCATGTCTTAAACGAGGCTCACTTTAGAGTTGGTGAAAATAGCTGTTCATCTTTCTCCATCAAGCTGCCAGTCAGAGTTGCTTGGCAAAAATTCCAGTGCTATTTCAAATGTTCTCTGCAACTCAGTAGTTTCTCTCCTCTATCTGCAAAGGAAAGCAAACAACAGCACCTCCCAGCCCCCACTATACACCCGCCCCACCCCCCGCCACCAGTCTCCTGGTAGAGAATGATAAAACGGCAAAGACAGCGGTGTAAAAGTAAATGTTCTAAACACATATTTTAAATGGACATTTTTCTGAAGTCAACACATGCTCACATTCCCTTAAAGACTGCCCAATTCTTAAGTTGGAGAAACAGCTGAGCTACTGCCCAACTATCAATAGGAGCCTACTAGAAGGAAGCAGCACTGTGCGACCTGAGGAAGGCGACAACCCAGTAGGAGGAAAAGAATCATTACAGCTCTAATAAAAATCAATCATATTTGTGAGCAAAAGTTTATTAGTCAAAACTTTGAAAATTGTATTCTATTGTGCTTCACTCATCCAACCAACAAATATTTATTGAAACTTATTATGTGCTCTGCACTAGGCTAGGGGCTGGGGCTTTCAGCTGTGAACAGAACAGATGGATATTTCTGGCCATATAGAGTTTACATTTATATTAGAAAAGAAAACCAGGGAAGCAGTTTTTTTGGGGACATCTGTCCATCCATACTCTCGGAGGTATCTGATAGGTAACTATTTCATGCCAGGCTTTTGGTTAAGCTGGGAGCAAAACAAGACCATAACATCCAAGCACTTACAGATAAATAAGTAACTCACAGAATAACAGGCTGCTCTAACAGAGGTATGGACAAAGCCCTGTGGATAGAGAGGTGACCAGTGTTCCTTACATATTTAGGGGGAAGATACAAGTCTCAGTTGAGCTGGCCTTTGACAGATGAAGAGGAGTGCATGCACCACAGAGGCTATGGCAGGAAAGTCACCCTGTCAGAGAATCACATCGGAGAGAGAATTGTGAGAGTGCAGAGAGAGCTGGAAGATCCACTGGAAACCCTGAGACCAGGAGCATGGGTGGGGATGAAGAGGAGAGGATTCTAGAAAGGCAGGCTGTGAATCCCAAGGGGCTGGGTCTCAAAGCCTGCCCAGGAGTCTGTCCTTTAACCTGAGAGAATGGTATGATGAACCCATTTTGGGCTAATATCCTGTCCAAATAAGATTATACTACGTACTTCTTAAGTGGGATGGGATGGTTTGTCCCTCAGTTTTGATCCCTGTCCAATCCCCAGACGAACGAGGAAAATTTTGCTAATTATTACCAGGAATGGAAATGCGAGTGTGAGTGGCCCAGGCTGGATGGGGCCCAACATACCCAGAGAGATGGTATTTTCTTCCATTCAACCTCTTCATCCAGTGAGCAGCTGCTAATGCACTAGCTGTGCCAGAGAGACTCCATGGGTCTGATGGCTGTTAATGGGCTTTATTACCTTGTTGAGTACCTCAAACTCTAGTTACTAATTACAGGGCATCGATGTGAATGTTTGGCTATATAATTTTTGTTAATTGATTTGCGTGAGGGGATTTGGGCATGATACGCTCTGAATTTTCTTCTGGCTCTAAAGCTCCATGACTTTTCTCTATGGCTACATGCATCAGTAATGACCTTGTGCATTCTGGATTGTGGGTTTCATGCATGGGCTCCCTCCTCAATTGCTCAGAAACCCCAGGAGCAAAGTGTTATGCAAGGACACACAATGACATGGAGGCCCAGACTGGAGTGGGACACAGCCATTATCACTCACGCTAGCTAGCATTTGTTGGTCTCTACAAGTGGGCAGATTTTGTAGGGCCAAGCTGCTTCCAGCCACTTGGACCTCTTGCCTGCAGTGGGTTCACACAGCTTATCAATATGAAGCAGGTGGCTCTGCTCAATCAGTGGATCATGTGCTTACATCCCACAGTTTCTAAGTAAACTATTTCTCTATTTGTCCCTCATTGTCCCAGTGTCAAGGCTTTAACTTACCTGTTCTCATGCCTACTTGAATGTTTCACCTCCCCAAAGCTCACAGCTCATTTTGAAGATATTATTCCCCAATAACAAAACTGCTTTACTCTTTGAATAACATTCTGAGCATATCCTATTTATGGGATGGGAAAGAGATACAAAAGGAAGGGGCAAGATAGGAAGAACCGACAGATAAGCTGATTCAATCCTTACATACCAGACTTCCCTGAGGCCATCTGTCAAATGTTACTATACCAAGCAGGTTACTCTGACGCTTAGACACGTAAACTTTCTCATGCCCTGGTTTTCAAGGTGAAAACCACAATTACTAAGAAACTGAGCCTCAGCACTCCATCCCTAGCTGAACTTCTGGGCAACAGGACTGTGGAAAAAATCTCTGGGATGGAAAGTAGTGGTTCTCACTGACTCTAGATGTGTCATGAGCCATTTGTGGGTACGAATAGTACAAATTCTAGTCTTCAAATATTTAAACTTTCCTACATAAACTAGAGGGATGGTTATCACAAAATAAAGCCCCTGTTACAGCCCTACATTCAGTATGTTTCCTCAAATGGGAAAGAAAAGAGCTAGGACACCCATTATATCTATGACTCCATGTGGGCATGTGCCCTACATAGAAATGTCATTGGTTACGTCTACCATGTATCATGTCAGAAAACACATGTTGAGACCTTCAGCTGATTCAAGAGCAGAGAGTGAGCTGAGAAATGGGGAAAATGACAGTTCCACTTCTTGCATTATGAAGAGGGCATCAACCTGGGCAAGGAGATCTTTGGGCACATTAGTGACGCTGACGCCATCAGTTCCTGGTTTAAGACATTGGAAGACATATTCTTTAGGCATGTAAACCTTAGACACACTGCCAAACCCAACTCAAGAGAAGGCATAAAAGTGTTTCCATATTATGAAAGAAAAGGAGAGAGAATGAAAAAGAGAAGTTAAAGAGTAAAGCTACAGAGTGGCTTTGTTTTCCCTCTTTAAATGGATGCTGGCTGTTTGGGGAGTTGTGGCCTCAGGCATGGAAAGATCTTTGGAGGGGTTCTTGGGCTCTGTTAGGCAACACAGATCATTCAAATGGGAAAGATTAAGCAAAATACACTTGTGTGTGATGCCTGACAAATTCCCTTCTTCAGCTGTGAGGGGAAAAAATTCACTGTGTCCGCCAATGATATTAATTATCTAACCGGAGCAGAAACTTGACAAAGGCTCATGATGTGTTTAGATACAGAGAATGTGGTGAATCACTAGGCGCAGTCCCAGGATCCAGACAACTCACAACAGCAGCGCCTTCCCCTCCCCACTCACAAGGAGAAGGGAGACCCCAGCATTTAAATCAAGTCAAGGCAGCAATGGCCAAGAGTGCCTTTTGAGCTTTGTGTTCTGGAAAATGCGATTATACAGAGAAAGATGCCATTGATGCCTCAGAACCCAACAGGCAGTGTGTTAATCCAGCTGCAACCATTTACCCTCCTCACTCAAGACTTTTCTGGAAGAAATTCCCTGAAACTTCTGAAGAGAAAATCTCATGAGCTGCTCCAAAGCCAAAGAGATGTTCCTGTTCTTCATTGGGTAAAAAGCCAGTTGCCTGTCACTCTTTCATGTTTGTATATTTTAAGAGAGTAAAGTAGAGGAAAAGAGGGTAAAACAAGGTGGGAAATAGTTATTTAAAAACCTGTTCCTGTTACCCTTTTTCAGATTCTAGAGTTTGCTTTGTAATTTTTGCAAATGGTCCAATGCCCTGTGTGGAAGAGGCAGCTGACTGAGATAGTATCCTTGAGCTGTTTCTTTTAAGCAGAAAGGAATAAACAAAGGGACGCTTCCCTTCTCCCCCATACAGGCCAGCACCCCCTACAGTATGTGAGTCATAAAATAGCTGATGGAAGAGGCAGCTCCATGGAGTCCTCAGCTCCTCTCTATTCATCTTCCCCAGAGACAGGGAGAGATGGCGCCAGAGAACAGCTCAGCAGGAATCTGTGGGAGTGAAAAGCAAACAGGAAGCCTCAGACCCTAGGAGGTTCCTGCTATTTAGGAAGGAGGAAATGTTGGTAACTATGGCCAACATTCTAAGAGCCATCACTTAGGTTTGGGCCCTGAACGCTTGACACCACATAGAAAGACCCTCATGAAATGACTCGTTCTCCAGACCCCCCTATTTTACAGATGATGTTAGAGCTAAGGTGAAAAGAGGTTAACAAAATTGCTCAAGATTACACTTGTATGACTTAGTACTGGCCCATATCAAGGCTTTGCTTTTAAAAATAATTTTCCAGAATGTAAAACACAGCCAATTTTTACATTCAGCTCAGTGCCATCTCTCTTTTGATAGATGAACAGTTAGAAAAATGTTTGTATTAAAGATCCTAGAGACTGTCAGAGCATCAAGTCCCTTCCAAATGACACAAGCAATAGTATAATCAGTATATTTTCAAGGTGGAACACAATTGATCTTTTCCCAAGCTTCAGAAAACCAAAAAAAAAAATATGACTCATGTTGTAAATCTTAAACAGAACACTTAAGTTAGCACCTGGCACATGATAGGTTCTCAGCATATGTTTTTGGAATAAATACATGACCAAAAACATGCTCGGGGGTGAGGGGGTGAGAGGGGCGGGGAAACTAGTCCTTTTGGCATGACAAACAATGCCATGAATGTAAAAGGGGACTTCAATGATGGGCATGTGAGCCGGAGCTGTGTGATATTGGGGAGCTCTGTGTATAATCCATCAAGAAAAGAAGAAGCTGTAGCTGGTTTGGCTCAGTTGATAGAGCATTGGCATGCATACTGAAGGATCCTGGGTTCTATTCTGGTCAAGGACACATGCCCAGATTGCAGGCTCGATCCCCAGTGGGGGGCGTGCAGGAGGGTGCTGATCAATGATTCTCTCTCATCATTGATATTTCTATCTCCCTCTCCCTTATTTGCTGAAATCAATAAAAAAATATATTTTAAAAAAGAAGAGAAAAAGAATACCTTTTCATTTTTAAAGTCATTTGTGTAAACTAAGTGATACAGTGAATACTAAACCAAATTGTAACATTGAAAATATTGGATAAAACTAGGTTATTTGTGCTGCACAAATACCATCTATTTGATTCTCATAGCACTTATCCCATTGTTCTCAAATAGCCAAAATGTAAGGGATAACCCCTCCCCCACCCACCCTCCAAGTGCTAGGCTCTATGAAAAGACTGGGCATAACCAGATGAAATAAAGAAAAAAATCCTTGCCATTAATTTGATGCAGACCTATCCTACTAGTGTCTATAGTGGTAGACACACATTGCGCCATCACCCACTATTAGATGAAGGCTGAATAAATGGATGGAAAAATGCACGCATGGAAGAATGACTGGGTGAAAACGAAAGCAGCACTGGGGCAAATCTTCCCATGCCTCAGCCTCACATCAGTAAAATTCCATGATCCATGGAGCTGCCGAGAGCAACAACGTCAGGCCTCGGAGGGATGTGTATGCTCCTCGGCTGGAGCCAAACCCCAACCCCTGGAGAGCATGAGGGCCACAGTCCAATTCATGGAAGGACATGCCAAAGTCCAACCCCAGCTGCACAGTGACTCGTAGGAAAACTCACCAAATTCCCTTTCAAAAGAGTTTGCCGTGACCACTATTCCAAACGAGTGTTGATCACATGTCAGGCTTGGAGGCCAAGCCCTTGTCCACAGAGAGTGGGAGGAACAATTCCATCCTGACAGATGTGATCTCCAGAGTGCTTGAATGACAGCATGGAGTTTTCCACTGCTCCAGGCAGCGGGGAACTACGTGCTGATCTGACTTGGCTTAAAGGGAGATCAGACAGTCTCCTCCATGGAAGGTCATCTCTACTGGTGATCAGCCAGAACAGTTTTTGCAAATCCTGGATTCTCAACTTTCTAGAACGGGTGGAAGATGGGCAATCTTCAGCATTAATTGGATGTTCATCTTCCATTCTTTCTCCAAGAGTCGCTAATATTGTTCACAGACACATTATGTTGACCTCCTCTATGTCTAAATGGCTAGGCAGCTCATTACTTCCCAGGTAGCAGTCAACTTTGCCTTTATCGAATGAACACTTTTTGAGCCTTTGCTATATAGTAAGCACTTTTCTAGTGCCTTACAAATATCCACTCATTGAACCCTCACCAATCCTTTCAGGTGGGTACTATTATTTCCCCCAGTTTGTGGATGCAGTAACTGAGGCCCAAAGAGGCTAATAAACAACTCTCAGTCTTGGATGGCTGCAGGAGCCGAAACGTCAGCTGAAACAATATTCGATGGAGGACTTGAGAGTTAGAAGAGCTCCATTCCGTTTTAGGGTGAGTCACTCTGAAGCACAGTCTATGGCATTTGAAGGGTGGAGGCAGAGGTGGAACGGGGAGGGCCACAAGAAGAAAGAACTCTGTCCACACTGCATTCACCTTGGTATCAGCATCTTAAGCCAAGGACAGAGGCCACACAGGGATGGGAATGACCCAAGTGTAGTAGGGTCTTTTCTCAGAGTCAGCCTCAAGTCATTTTAAGATTAGACCTCAGTAAAGTGCAAGCATAGGGGACTTTATCTATAAATATATAGACAGGCAGAGACATATAGAAATAGAAATTAATCAGGGCCACTGTCTTTATTTTATATATATATATATTAAGAACCACCTTCTACCCCTTGTTAATTGGAAAATACCAGCTCCTGCAGGCCCTCCTACACAGAGTGCATGGGGTTGCTGAGCCCACATTAAGAGTTCCAGTTATTAGCCTTTCTGAAGGAAAAGCTACACCCTTTGAGACACTTCTCATAAAGAAGTGACTTTGCTTTTCCTATTTATCCATCTGCTCTTGCTGAACATCATTAAGACATTAAGCCATCATCTAACCCAGGTGATAAAATGAAACCATGAAAATCTCCTTCCTTTTTTTCTTATCACTTTATCACCTCGAGCTATTGCTTTCTTCCATCAGAAGCCCTTGTCAAAAACTGATGGTTATTGCATGCTAATTTCACCACAAATACCTGATCTGCATTCTAAGTAATTAGCAAATCGGGTAACCTGCGAGATGCTGATCTTTTTTTATAACCAGAAAAAAAAAGCTTTTCACAGAGGATATTTTAGTTCAAGAACATTTCCAATCAGGAAACCTAACATCGTGTTCCAAAATACCACACTGTATTATTGCATTCATGCATTTAGGTGACATACTGACTGAGGTAGCAATGTACTTTCACATCAATCACACTGCATTTGAAATGGGATATGGCAACTGGTGTACATTCTGTATGTTTTACCACTTCGGGCAGTTATCCATAAATAGGCGTCAGCTATTACCTAATCCATTCCATGAGGTTCAGTTTTCTACTGTGAATAAAAAGTATGTGTTTGTTCAAGTAGGAATATGTCTGTTCACTGAGAAGTATCATTTTGTGAGGATCTGAAGATGGGTACCTCCAATGATAAAATACAATTCCTCCATAATTCTGAAAAATGCAACTATCGAGTAGTACACTTTGGATAAAAAATGATTGGTTTCAGTCCCTTCTCTGTGATCACCTGCTGCATGATGCCAGTTTCCATGTCTATAAAACAGAAACACTAGTACTTACCTACATCAGAAGGCTGCTGGGAAGAATTTTAAAACGATGTGAAAATGTTAAACTTAAAGCAATACACTGCATCAGCTCTCATGCGACTGACAGGGATCACTAATCCAAGAACCTGACAAGACCTAGTTCAAACAAACAGAAAATAGCAAAGTCACATAAACCTGCTTCCAGTTACTGATGCTAGTAAAAGCTGTTCCCCATTTATAGACATTAGCTTGTGAGGTCTTTAGCCTAAGGTAACATATGTAAAGTAACTGAGGTGAGAAAGAAAACTTTTTAAATAATTTGCAAGTTCATGTTACATTTCCTATTTTTTCACAGCATTGTTGTTTTAATGTTGAACCACATTTCACACTTGAGTATCTTATTATTGAGCTTCAATATTCAGTAAATAAGTTAGTTCTTATTATTACTTCAAATAAATGTAAAAATCCCCTGAACAACAGCATTCTGCCAACGCTAAGAAGGAACATGGGTGAGGACGCAACAGGGCCTCATGCTTGGTTCGCAGCTGGTGCTCAGTGACTCCTTGGTGAAGGAATGGATGAGTGAATTCACCGCAGAGGTGATAAGAAGCATTGTGACAAGTGGAGAATTTCAGAACTGCATGCTACTTCAGAGCTATCATAATTGATCACAGAAAAGAGAGAACTCTCTGAGTGGAACTCTTGGGGGGTTTGGAAGAGAATTGTCTTCACAAATGAAGACATAAAAGTCACAATGGAGAGAGTACGAAGAAAATTATTTCTCACCGAAGGCTCAACCAACACAATAATTTGTTCCATAAATGACTGTTTCCATTGGAAATCTGAGGAAGACATTTCAGGGGGGTGGACCAATCTAACAAGTCCACTGTGCACTGGGTGAGCACAGATCTGCTTTGAGCCACGTTCTCATGGAAAGCCAATTGCAGCCCTGGCCAGCTAGCTCAGTTGGTTAGAGCATCATCCTGACACACCAATGCTGTGGGTTAGATCCCCGGTCAGGGCACATACAAGGAGCAAGCAATGAATAAGTGGAACAACAAATTGAAGCCTCTCTTCCTCCCTCTTTGTCTAAAATCAATCAAGAACTATTTTTACAAAGCCAATTGCATTACTCTGAAACACCAGGGCAGGGCATTTGCTATGTTGGAGGGTTTGCAAAAGTGAGAGGCAACTTCTTACTCAGAAGTCCTATCTGTGAAACCTGGAAAAGCTGAGCTGCTCTGAAGCAGTAGGAGAGAAGTAGGTGGGAACTTAGGGCCTGTGGATGCCATAGGAACCCTCCCCCTCCCAGGCCCAGAGTGGTTCCAAGGAACAGAAAATGCCCAGGAACTGAGGTTTTCTTTCTGAAATTCTCCTACAGATTTATAGTGAATGGGGCCAGGGAGCAGGAAGCAACTACCTTGAGCCAGAGTGGAACTGTACTTGGGCAGCATGGTATGAGGGAGATTGAATTTAGATTTCGTATTGACACACCTGGGTTCGAATACTGCTTCTGCCGTTTTCTAGCACACATGAACCTGGGCAAGTGCAAAACCTCTGTGCGCTCAGTTGTGTCTTCTTTGAAATAAGGATAAGTCCCATTTATCTCACACACTGGAGGTGAGACCTTAATGAGATATTGTATGTGCATCCACAAAGCATGTGTTCCATAAACGTCAGTTTTCATCCCTTCCTATCGCTTCCTAATGTTTTATTGTTTTGACTGTATTTTATTTTTGTTACTGGGTTTGGTCACACATAAGTACAAAAATAGAATCTCCAAAAGAAATCCTTATGTATTATTTGCATCTTTAAATATAAGCATCTTAGACTGTGGCTGTAATGGAAAATTTAAATATGCTAGTTGCATGCAATTTCTTCTCACATTGAATATGAACTTCAAATGTGTTATATATTTGTCTTTCCAACTACAAAGGCCACTTAAAAAGCAACAGCAACAAACAACAACTCATGAGGTCTAAATAAAAATACAGTGATATATCGTGGCAACAGTTAAATTATGGTACACCCATTATGGATTTTCTATGCAGCCACTGATAATCATGTTTTGAATTATTTTTAATCATAAGAGTAATGCATAAGCTGTAATGTATGATGCAGAAGGCAGAACACAAATAAATAGAAATGTATATATTTATATATATATATGTATATATATACACAAAAATATGTAAAATTGGTTATTTTATTATTGTTGTTTTCTATTCCAATGAGCATATATTTTGTCTATAACTAGAAAAAAAATTAAAGATGGCTTTAAAAAGTATTTCACAGGATAATAACAATAGGTTTCCATAACCTTCTGTTCATTTGCTCTGAAATATAGTGTGTTCCTTGCCCCAATCATACGTACATGTCACAGTTCCCCTGGGTCATCAGCAGCCATGGAGAAGCTGTGTTTAAAGACCACATGGTCCAGTCCTCAGCTCTAGATCATTACATTGGTGAAGGCTTCGAAAAGCTAATTTTGCTCTTCATATAGCATTAATTGAAAATTTGTGAAAAGCAACATAAGAAATGCCTTGTGTGTATTTTTTTGCCAAACCTGTCAGGCCCCACACAGGAGATCAGCCACTGGGCTGGATGGTTCATGAGTGAGATGCTGCCATGAGGGGCATTTCTGGTGCTAAAAGTCTGACAGGCACTTCCACACTAGGCTCATGTGGAGTGGTCTTGGTGAAGGAACCCACCAACTCTGAGTAACACAGAGGAGCCAGGTGGAAGCCAGCATGGCTCTCTTTTAGCCCTGAAGTTCAAAGTAATGTTTATCAATTAACAGAATTCAAGAGCTGGCTCACCGAGACCAGCCACCTCTTTTTATGGCTAAAGAACCCAAGGTCCAAGATGAAGCTGGCTCTATAGTCCCACACTTAGTGAACGAGCTGAGACCATAAACACAGTCTCCAGACACACCATTCAGTCCTCCAGGAGCTGTATACAAGCTACTTGGGCCAGCTCCATAGCTGGGCTTTCTGCGACCAGTTTCCAGCTACTGTGATCCACACCACAATTCTTCAACATAGCATCAGACACTAGCCCACTATTACTGAGGCACTTGGCAGAACACAGAATTATCTTATGCTCCATTTAATAGGGTCAGAATGGGTCTTCCAATCTATGTGTCGCTCACTTTACCCAGAAGAATAGCTCATAAGGTACAGACCCAATATATGTTGGGTAGAAGTCGATGAATGACTGAATCAATGCCAATGGCTGCAAGTAGCCAAAGCAACACATTCAGCATAATTAAACATCATGACTTCTCTCCATCGATTTCAGTGGGGTTTCATCAAAAATCGACTTTCCATTTCCAATGATCTATGCCTCCATTTGTATGTATGCAAGTTGGTCAGGGTAAGTCAAAGTCTAGAGACCAGTGTCATGCTGTGACATGCAGTGTCATGCTCAGAGGCAAGGCAGCATTCCAAAAGCCACAAGGTTTCAGGTGGCAGGTCATGTAGAAGGTTGTAGAATTGGACAAGTTAGACAGTGGAAGAAAATAGCACCAGCAACCAACACATTGACATGACCTAATCTGCACATAAAAACAACTCGTGCTTTATACTTTCAACTGGAGATGGGGTGGGGGGTGCTGAGGGAAGAGACAGGAAATTGAGAGTAGATGTGTGGAGACCTGGGCATATAAGTGGCATAAAAAAGGATGGTAGCTGGCTAAAGAGGAGAAAGAGCACAGCTGCTGGTTTGCTCTGGAGCAAAGATGACTTGCACAGTTTCTGATGAGATCCAGTGTCATCTTGGCATCTCAAGACATCACACAACTTGCCTACAATCATAGCATTCACCAGGAGACTTTACCTGCTAAGAACCGCACCAAGCTCTTTCCAAAAAAGGGACTGTTCTCTCCATGATTCACATGGAGAAACTGAGTCTTGGTGGGAATCAAATGACTTGCCCACAGTAATACAGACAAAATGGAGCCGAATCAGTAGAATTAGAGGCTGGGCTCAATAAACTGCTAGATAATTTAAATACATATGTATCAGAAATAAACAAAACAAAAGATGACTGGAGATTTCTTCTCTCAAGGGATCCTAGGTGTCTCCATCACTGGAACAATGCACAGGTAGCCACATGGCTCCGTGACCTTCCTCAGATCAAACACATGTAGAGAGTACACTCTTAATTACATACTAATGTGTGCTTTTTCTGACTCTGAGTATAAGGTTTCATCAGCACTTTAGAGCCATTTCCCACATGCTATCTCTGCAGTGTTCAGACCTAAAAGTTGCCAGCACTTGCTGGCAGGCTGATAATTTCATAGGCGTTAAGCCTCTCTACTTCAGGCTAATTAGAGAGAAAGGAGGGAGGAGGAGCAGCAGAATAAATGACAAAAAGTTTGCCTTTTCCTGAACAATCAGGTGTCATTCTTTTATCAAGAAGAGTAACACAGGGAACACAACCTTGCCTGGCAGAGGTCCTGCTGTAATGAAAAGGCAAGAAGGATGTGTAATTAGAACAGCGCTTGGCATGCTCTTAAATATGACAAGCACCTTGCTCCCTTGAACTTGCCCTGGATGGCCCGTTCCTCCCGAGCCAAGCTAGTTACATTTTGCTCTATCTCTGACACATGTCCACAAATTCTTCATCGGTAAGGTCTAAATTATTCTTTTCCATACCAGGTCTGCAGACTCTACAAAGGGTTCCTGATAAGAGTTAAGGAGATCTAGAAGCCGAAAGACTGATTTTTGAAAAATTAAAACAGGTATGGAGGTGTAACAGAAAAAATAAGATTATTGCAGGTAATTACAGAGTATTTTCCAAAGATTCACCACAAAGTTCCAAGTGCCCATCAATACGACAGAATACGGTGCCATTTATTATACAGCAGAGACTCATTTCAGAGACAGAGTAGGAGCCCTGACCAAATGCCCCCGCAGGCTGGACCCCACTCTGCAGCTCCTGCAGGCCTTCCCAGGGCACCTACTGAGAGGCAGGTGTTCTGCTTCTCTCCCCAGGCCCTCCACAAACCCCAAGAAGAAACTGGGGTAACTGTAAATAGCATTTGTGTGCTGTGGGAAGAACACAGTCTCATTCTTTTCACCTTCCTGCTTGCTGCGTCTGCCTGGGGAGTAGCAGCCCCATGTTAACACCACGTCAAGCATCCAGGGACAGAAGTCAGCTTTCCACCAGCCTCTGGTTAGGAAAATGCCATCAGTTAAAAAATGAATTGCAGAGGCAATTCTGTCATCCTTTGGGGTTACTTCGTGCTGGAATTAAAGCCCCATCTTCTCTACAGTTCGAAAGTGGCCATGTGCATCTCAATCCCATCTTTATTCCCAAAGCATTGTGAGATGTTCTAGCTGTTACACCTCACCACAGTCTAGTCCTTTGTCGAATTCTTCCTTTTGACCCAATGTCTTTATCCTACACTGAGGCCAGAGATTGGTGTTTTCAAACTCTCTCTTTTTTTTTTCCTAAAGCACCATTACCCCAAATAAATCCCATTTTAAACTCCAATATGTAAAATAGATTGGAGCAGAGTTGGGGGCTGGAGTCCTCCACCCCTGAAGAACCTTAGGGTTCTGTGGATCACTGAGCCAGGTGGTACATATCCCTGAAAGTGGAAAAATAAACAGGACTTGGGGGAACAGGGGATTCATAAAAATGAAAGGAAAGCAATGTTCCATCTTGAACGTGGAAGCTGATAATAGCCAACACATTCTTAATTGTTCGGGGCAGACAAAAACGTTAAGCTCATAGGCCTGCTTTATAAAACATAAAAATACCTGCTCCTTAATACAGGCATTTGTAATCACCACAACTACCCTCTTTTTGGTTTATAGACTTTCAGCTTATAGATGAAGAATCTGAAGCCCAGAAAGGTTAAGTAACTTGCCCAAGGTCACACAGACCTAAGCGGCAGAACCTTGACTTTAGCCTCAGTTTGGGCTCAGAGACAACGGATGAATAAGACACAACTTGGAATTCCACAATAATGTTCCCCTGCCTTCTGAATCTGACGGGAGAAAAGGGCCAGGGACAGAGACAGGAACAGGAACACACAAGAATGGGCACGGGAACAGAAGGACGTATAGAAGGAGAGGGAGGGGGGCAGGAAGGAGAATAAGAAGTAAACCTTACATAGCACCTGGAATTTTCAAAGAAATTGCACATCCACTGATAACTATCACACTGCCTATACCACTTCTATTCACTCAGTGATGTTTGACGGAGCCTCTCGGTACCCTAGAGTAGAGGAAGGGCATATACAAAGCCAAGCTTTACAGCCAAGGGACATGTGGTCTCAGAGAGGCCACCTTACCCAAAGTCACAGAGCTAATCAGAGGGAGAGCCAGACCTCAGGACTGCAGCACAGGACCCGCCCCACCACAAAGAGGACAGAGCCTGTGACGTGTTTATCCACAGCTACTCTGCCTGCCAAAAGCTAACATGGTAAAAAGGCTCTCTTCCCTCACTGTCTCCACGATTAGATTCATTGTCCTCCCCTCCTCACCTCCATCAACCCCTTTACCAACAAACAATTATCTGAGCCCAGCTACACGCCTTTCTTAAGACCAGCCCTCCCTGCAATTACAACAGAGAAAGAAACAGAAAAAGTCAAGTTGCCAGAAGATGTCTCAAATTGGCTGCAGTGACACAGAAATCACAGAATCGGCTACATCCCCAACTCTGCTTCCGTTCCGAATCCAGGCCTTCTTGTAATGACATCTAATCAGGCAGAGGAATCAGCTGAAATGAGGGCTTCTGTAAAAATCACTGCTCGTCTAGTTCTCAGCAGTTCAGTCTCTTAAATGCCAACCTGGTAGGAAGCGAGAAAATTTTTCTCCTTCGTTACAAGTCTCAAAGCCATTGAGTGCTCTCAACTTCGAGCTGAGCTAGTTGTATATTCCAGAGGATATAAATGTTCTTTCTCTATCTGCTGGGTTTGAATAGTTTTAAGTAACTCGAAGAAGCAGCGTCCACATCATTAATGATGCCCAAGTTGCCAATAAAATATTCAGTTCTTTATCCAGATATTTATAAACCTTTAGACGTCTTTAGAGATGTAGATAACTTGACTAGGATTTGGGGCTTTGATGAAGTTTCTCGACAACCAGGGCTCTACACCACTAGCCCTACAATTTGGCTGTGTGACCACTAGATGGTGATAGTGTGCCACAACCCAGAACCAGCGGGTCTGAGATCAGCGGACCTTCCCCAACACTTCCTATATATCAAAGAGCAACTTCTTTGCATACACCTTACCTAATCCTCTACCACATTTTAAATGTTACCTTTAGCAAAGCATTTCAACCATGATCTCTAGGTTAGGTCCCTCATAATCTGCAGAACTCAGCACCAAATCTTAAGCCTGGCATTGGGGGCCCTCCAAGGTAACAACCACCCCACGACCCACATTCACCCCCACTAATCTACACAGCCCCCATGTTACAGCCACCCTTCAATTCATATTTCCTACACATACACACGGATGCAGAACTAGACCCGACAGTCCCCACTCTATACATTGGCTCTTGCCCTTCTGATATGTTTGGAAATCTCCCCAATGGTCACCCATCCTTTAGGTACCTCTAAAGACCTTTGCTCAGAAAAACTCCTTCTTCAAAGGGGCCTAGAGCCCAAAGTTCTATTAGTATTTATAAATACATTAAGTACTGTTCCCTGCAGAAAATTTGTAAAATGTAGATTAGCAAAAGATTTTTAACAATAGCTCTAACTTCAACACTCAGAGATGCCCACTTGATGGTATTATAAATGAACCTTGAACATTTCCCCACATCATTAAATAACATATGAGGCATTTTATGTCTCCCCCCACTCCCTCCAGGAGAGGATGCAGTGTGATGGAAAGTACACTAGGCTTGAAACCAAAACACCCAGTTTCCATTCTGGTTCTGGCATGTACTTCCTAAGGCTGGGCAAGTTCTTCAGCGTCTCTGAGTTCGTTCTATGAAGCAGTGTCACGCCTACCTCAGTGTCTCTGACTGCCTAAGTGAGAGAATGTATGTGAATACGTCTAGCATGGAGCCTGCCTCCCAGTGACCCTCAATCGCTATGCATCCCTTTCCTTTCCACTTAGTCAGTGTGATTTCTTTCTCCTCCCAACCCCCACTACTCTTTGTGCCTCCCTGTGGCTCTATCCTGCTGGTTCTACCTTAGAGGAATTTGTGAGAATGCTGTGTTCTTCCTACCAGGGCGTATGCAGACCCTTGAAGGTGGGGCTGGCTCCTCAGTGGGCACTGCATGGGGCCTCCTTGAGCCTTAACCACCACTCGCCCTTCTGAACTGTTCCCTTTTGCATCCCTGTACACAGCTTCAGAGAAAGTCTGGGCTTCTTCAGACCCTGGCTTGACTTTGATGTTAAAAAATATTCAGTCTGGAGCTTGGCTCTTTAGGGTCCTGACGAAGCCTCGATGCTTGGCATCTCCCCACTGTGGCTTCTCTCTTGGCAGCAGCGCTGCCGTCTCTCTGATCCCAGAGAATAAACTAGGCAGGTGAGCGGAAGGGCAGTGTCTTCCCCACCCCTCCTCCTCCACATAGTAACCCACCACGTGCTTCCGCTGGGAGCCAGACCTCTCTGAGGCTTTCTCCAGCCTCGGCTTTCTTGGCCTCACGATTTCTTAGTGGTTGGATTTTTATTTTTTCCCATTTTCATGAAAAAGCACTTTGGACTCTTTTTTAACCAGCTCATTGGTCTGTATTGAAGCTAAAGCCCTTTCCTGTTTGTTTCTTTTTTTTCCCCCTCAACAACCCCAGAAACTGCCTTCATTACAAACTGCCTTAGAAAAGAGAGCCTCACATTAAAGGTACAGAACATTCTGGAAGGAAACTCATCAGATTTCACCACAAAGTTGAGTCTCCTGTGGACCTTACTCTCCTGTGGACCTTACTGCAGACTCTACTAGGCAAGTGAAGTGAAGCAGGCGCAGAAGGCAGCCCTGCTACGCAAGACACCTGCTCCTGGAGACGATGTGTGTCACCAGTTTCAAGTGTGGGCTCTGGAGCCAGAGTCCCTGTTGTGCCACTTGCTAGCTGTGCGACCCAGGGGGGTTTGCTCTGTCTTTCTGATCCCCACTTCCCTCTGTCAAATGTAAGACTCCCAGCATTGCTTTGCCCTGTCCATTGAAACAAATACTACGGCTTAAATCAACACAAAGGTATTACAGTTCTGGATGGAAGAAGTCCTCAACTCACGGTGCTGGCAGGATGTGTTCCTTCAGGGCCCCAGGAGGATGCATAGTCTCCTTTTCCAGCTTCTAGAGGCCCCCTGCAGTCTGGCCAATGGCCCCTTCTTCACCTTCAAATCCCTCTCGCCCTCCCTCCGCTTCCAACATCACCTCTCCCCCTCTATCTCCAACCCTCCCACCTGCCTCTCAGAAGGACCATGTTACACTGGGCCCACTGTACAGTGGTCGCCAACCTTTCGGACCTCACGGACCACAGTGGTCCGCGGATCACCGCTTGGCGACCGCTCTAGAATAACCTCCCATCTGCAGGCCCTTAACTGATCACACCTGTGAAGTAACATAGTCACAGGTTCCAGGGGTTGGGATATGGACATCATTGGGGGCTCATTAATTCGCCTCCCACCATTCTCTCATAGGATTGTTACAGAAATACAAAAAGAGAAGGCATACATCGTCCTCAGAACACTGCCCAGCACCAGGCAGTGCTCAGAAGACATCAGCCAGGATTACAGCAGCATGTTAGCACCAGCATCAGTAGTTAAGAGAAGAGGCGGTTAATGCTTACTCAGGTAGAGTGGGCCATGTGCTTCCAAGTTTAATGGGAGCCAGAGGAAGTGTTACTGGGACTGGGTAGTGCCAGAGACATCCCTTTATGGCTTCATATCCTTATCCTTAAAAACCAGTGTTTATCGGGCACCCACTAGGTTGAACCACTTTTCATTCCTCATAATAAGACTCAGGTTACACACTTCGTTCAGGTCATTCAACTAGTGACTAGCAAAGGCAGGACTGAGCTCTCTTGTGTCTGACTCAAGAGCCTGCCTGTCCTCTCTCTGGGCACCAGGATGGGGTGAACTACTGGCTCCTATGCTCTCTGATGGGCAGAACAGTACTAGGCCTACCCCACACACTCTTTCAGGGCAGAAAGCAAGGGTTGTGCTTCTCTTGTGTCCCCCACAGCCCTTGTCATTTTTCCAGGAATAAGACAACCCAACCAGTGCACCATCAGAATCACCTGGAGGGCCAGAGCACCAGGTCCTAGGCCCCTCCCCCAGACTTCAGCAGGTCTTCATTTGCATTTCAAATACGCACCCTGGTGACACTGTGGTCCAGGCCCACTTTGAGAACCACTGCTCCTGAGTGATCTGGAGGTAAATCCATGAGAGGAGAATAAAGGGCTCAGATGTGTGGGATCAATGCTCAATGGTCTCCACAAACGCTTTCCACGTTTTGATGTCCACAGGGTTGTGGGGGCCACTTGACTGACACTGCCCAGCAGAGGGATGGGGGTGACCTCTCCATGGCACTCACAACAACTCCTTCAAGTTCCCTGCTGTCCCTCCAGGTGGCCCCATCTGCAGCCTTGGCGTTATCACAACATCAGAAGAGAGGCTGGGTCACCTGTGCTCCCAGTCTGCAGCTAGGCCAGACAATGACACACAAGGGACGAAGCCAAACAGTGCCTTTGGAAATGAGGCAGCAGGGGACAGGGGCAATTTGTTTTTTAAGAGCAAAGCTTCTTCGGGCCACCAATCCTCAACATTTCCCCCACCGCTCAAAGTCATGAACTTGCTGGACTTCAAGGAATTCGGGAGCCAAGCTCGCAAGGGTGCTAGTGGCATTATTTAGATGTGACCCTAAGGCAGAAGGGCATGCTCACTAGCATATCTGGGAACAGCTGTTGATAAAGAGTTTAAGTTTTGCTCAGGGGACCAGTTGCAATGAGGAGCATTTTATGAGAACAATACATATTGTAGACATCTGAATATATTTCCATGAGAAAATAAGGATGAAGGAAACAAAAAGATGGTATAGTGTTCTTACACAGCCAATGAATATTTAATACGCTAGGGCTTATCTTTAAGGGGGGAAAAATCCCTCTGCAATTTTACATGTGTCCTACAATAGCAATCCATATACAAAATGACAAACACCACAGCCACCCGTATAAATACCATGTATTTCATTATTCCCTTACTACAGTGGCACAAAGACCAGCTGCTACATGAAGTACCATGAAAACATAAATTACTGGTTATAAATAGCGTATTTAAAGCATGAGGCCATCCAAAAACGGCCGGTTTAACATAGGCTGCCTAGAACAAGTCTGAGGAATTCATGGGCCAGGCAGGGAAACTCTGGCAGAATATTCAGATCGCAGGAGAGCAGCCAACAGAAGCTGCAAGAGGGGCTCTCCACAGAGTGAGAGGGGACAATGCAGCCTTCTCAGGGGCCCAGGGGAACAATTCTACTTTCAGTTGACCCTTGCCACCCCAAGAGGGACCGATTCACAGACTGCTTATCACCACTATTTTTAACTTCTTGGCAGACGAACCCAGTGCAATGGGAAAATCGCCCAAAGTAAATACACACTCTCATTTGATTCTTCCCCTGGCAAGTAATTTTCTATTATTTTCTGTTAGAACCACTTCCAGGATAAATCGTGCTCCAGAGGCAGAGCTTAAGTGTGAGGGTCCTCCAAAGAGCATCTATCCTATACTGGGGAGGGAAGAAAAGGCGTGTGTCTGCTCTCTGCTCTAGATGCTAGGTCCAAACAAGCCCTTGGAGAAGCTTCCCAAACTTTTCACCTTCGAGGATCCTTTGCCACTATTATTTCCCCTGAGTTTTACTACCACACAAAATTACCTAGTCGTTTATAATTATTTTTCCATGACACAGCTTAATAGGAATAACATTTTCTGAGAATTTTGTTTATGTGGAGCCTGTACACACATTCTCTCCTGGAATTCACACAACAATTCTATGAGCTGGGAGCTGCTTTGCTTTACATGTGGGAAACAGAAACACACAGGGGAAGTACCTTGCTTGAGATCCTGGAGCTGGAAGGCAGTGCAATGAATCGAAAACTCAGATCTGTCTCCAAAACTCATACTTTTAACCACTGCACTGGACTGCTTTACCTTTTCCATGTTCATCTCTGTTAACCCAGTTCCAGACCAAAGAAAGGACTAGTCAAAGTAGTTACAAACTTATGAAGGATAAATGGATAACTTGCTTTAAACTTTCCAAAACACCCAAAATAGCTTGAAGGCCCCATTAAAGTCTTCATGGATCCCCAGTTGTCCCAGACCTCACCTTAGGAACCACTGACCTAGAACCACCTGATACTATTTGCAATGAGATTCTTCCAGGACCGAACAAAAATAGCTAGTTAAACATATTGCCTGATGCCCTGGGAAATAAAGTCAACACTCTGAATGAAGTTCAAGGTTCTTCTTGAACTGGCCCTCACTATCTTTGCAAATCCATCTTCCAGAATTGTGTTATGCACGGAGTCTGAATCAATAGGTGAGAGGCCTGAGAACCTGTACTTTTAGCAAGCTTCCGGGGAGTTCTTCATTGGCAGGTTGGACTGAGAAACATTTCCATCTGATCATGACTATCCACAGGCATAACTCTAATCACCTAAGTAACTCACCATTTTATTTATTTTCTTTTTATTGGTTTTAGAGAGGAAAGAAGAGGGAGAGAGAGAAACATCAATGATGAGAAAGAATCACAGATCAGCCACCTCCTGCATGCCTCCCACTGGAAATTGAGCTGGCCACCTGGGTATAATCTCTAATCAGGAAGTGAACCGTGACCTCCTCATTCATAGGTTGATGCTCAACCCCTGAGCCATGCCAGCCAGGCACAACTCACCATTCTCTAGGCTCATTACCAACTCTCGCAGCTTTGTGCCTTTGCTCATGACCTTCCCCCAGCCTGAAATGCATGTCTCACCCTCTCCTCCCAGGCCCAGCTCAAAGGCCTCTTCTGAGAAGCCTTGTCTGCTGGCTTATGTTAGACTTTGCCATGTCCCACCTGTCCCCAGACCACCCTGCTTATAGCTGCCTTTTACCTTGGAGAGCTGTTCCCTTGTCTGACTCAGTGGACAGTAGGCTCTTTGCAGGACTGGTTCTTACTAACATTCTTTGCTCACCCTGTTCTTCGTATAGGCACTGGCCATAGAAGTTCTTAATAAGGATTAGCAGGTCTAATTTGTCACTGAAGACCAGGAGTGCCCACTGTACTAGAAAAAGGCTTCTTCTCTCACCTACAGAAGGGGGAAAGGAAAGGGCAGGATGAAAGGCTTGTATGGGAATTAAACAAAGAGAAAAAAGGGGTGGCTCATGTTTCCCTTACAAATGTGATCCAGGGTTATTAACGGACCAGTGGCTCTCAGGAACTTGTATTTACTGCGATCAAAACTTCCTGTAATGAGCTCTGACGTAAAGTTTTAACATTTGCATTTGTCATCATGACCGACCACCTCAATCACACCTGAAAGGAAGCGAATGCCTCCTGAGCCCTATGGCACCTTCCCAGACCCCAGTGATCCTCAGCCTTCCAAGTCTACATTTTCAACTTGCATCTGTTCCCTGGAGGACAGATTTTACTAGTTACCAACTAAAGTTTATGGAGCTCTTACTGTGTCCCAGAAACTGCAGCCTCAATGTATATGCATAATATCTAATCTTCACAGCAGCTCTCTAAGGTATTATTATCACCATTTCATAGATGAAAACACTGAGCTCGGAGAGGTTAAATAACCTGCCTCCAGTTGCACAGTTAGCGATGCTGGAGTTTAAACTTAAATATGTCTGTCTGGAAAGTCTATGTTCTTCACTACTCTGTTAATTTTTTTAACAAGATCTATATGATTTTACAGAGTATATGCAATGACACCAAAATGTTAGTGGAAGAAGGAAAGGTCTACGCTATAGCTGCTGGACAGAGCTTCATCCTGAGGGATCACTTGCCAAGGGCACAGAGCTCATCAGACAAAAGTTTGAGCCTGCCTGGGACCCTTCCAGGCCCTATAAGGCCACGACCTCAGTCCTGAGAACCCTGGACTTAAGGGAACCTGGTGCCCAGGCCTCCATGAGTACAGATGCCCAGCTGCCTCACCAGCACAGCCTCTCATCAGGTTTCACAAAATCAGAACAGCCAAGGAGACTCTCAATATCGGGGGTCTCATTCTCTCATTTTGAAGATGGGGAAACTGAGACCCATGGTAGTTAGGTATTTGCCCAAGTCACACAGATAATGAACCACTAAGCTGAGGCTCAATCCCATGCTTCTTGCTGTGAGTCAGGCTTGTCTTTTGCCTTTACAAAGAAAATCAGACACAAAAAAGCAGGATCACTGCAGTGGAAAAACAGTAAGAGCTTACATAAAGAAAAGAAGTGTCCTCCTGGCTCAATCCAACCCCAAGCACCTGCCCTCTAGAGAGGTTGGTACGTACAAATCATACATAATCATACTATTTCCTAGACTCATACACATATATACAAACACCCCCTAGTCTTTGTTTAACAAAGGTGAACACACACTTTCATTTCTGAAGCTTTTATCACTTAGTTGAATATATTCCCAGGTCAACTAGATATAGTTCTTTCTTATTCACTGATACAACACTCCACAGTCAGGAGGTTGCACAATGTGTCCAAACATTCTCTTCCTGGTGGGTAGTCCGATCATTGGGTGTGCCTTGTGCTGGCCACCCTACTGCTATTGAAGTAATAAACTCTTCCAACTGAGGGGGGGGCAGGGGGTGTCCTCTAACTCGTGTGGTCTTACGTGGATCAAAATGAAAACCTGGTCTCCTAAATGCAGTGGCTAGGCCAGTGATGGCGAACCTATGACACGCGTGTTAGCACTGACACGCGTAGCCATTTCTGATGACACGCGGCCACATGCCGAGGATGAAACATTTGCTGCTCCTGAGGATGAAACATTTGCGACTAGAGTCTTGGAGTTAGTTTTTTCCTCAAAGTGACACACTACCCGAGTTATGCTCAGTTTTTTGGTGAAGTTTGACACACCAAGCTCAAAAGGTTGCCCATCACTGGTAGGCGAACACTTGGTTTTCTGAGAGTAAGTTCCATTACCTGGCACCAGATGGCCAGCCCTATAAGTAAACCAGTCTCTGGAAATGAAGTATTTTTACTGGTTGCTTAACAATCTGCTTACTGAGCAGCCTAAACTTGAGCAAGCCGATGTTTCCTCATCTGTAAAATGGGCAAAGAACAGTACTTACCTTACAGAGTTGTACAATTCATAATTAAGTGAGATAAACATAGAAAGGGCTTCATGTGACGCCAGGTACATAATAGCATTTAATAAAAGGAGCTACTATTATTATTGTTATTGAAATTATGGGTGGCATTCATACAAGATCAAGAGAGGTACAGAGGTTTTGATAGGAATGTGCATCATTTCTATGTATTGACCACAGGTGGGGGGCCAGGGAGTTGGTAAAGAGGAAGGGAACAGGGTCTGTCAGCTTTAGATGGATGTTGGTGGCTAAAGATTTAAAAAACACTGAAGAGATAATCCCCACCCGGAACACTCAGTGTTTATCATGGGCCTTCTGTGAGCTGACAGAAGGAGCTCTGATGTTTAAGTCTCGAACATTACAGCACCCACAATTAAGGCTATTTCCAGCAAAGGAGGAGGACTTGCGTTTCCAAGTTAAAGTTAGAGCATCCAAGTGACCAGGAGGGGGCTTTGAGGAAAATGCAATTAGCAGAGCAGGTAAGTGAAGACTTGTGTTTCCAAAAATCTGCTTTTAGAGATATGAATGGGTTGGCTTTTCACCCTGCATCTCTCAACATGTTTGTAATTTGTGTGGTCTGCACACTCCAGATTTTGTTTTGAAAGGGGACTTTATAAATCACTGTACTATTGCTTCAAATAATTGAACCAAGGACTAATTTGTGGTTGCACACATGTTCACCACCATGTGAAAAATACTGCTGTCAGCACCAGGCCCAGTTTCCATCACATCACTGTTCTTACATTGCAATGTGCATCTAAATGTTGCAAATCTGGGAGGGGGAATTATGAAGAATTAAAAAATATATAAGGAAGAAAAGAGATGTGAGGGAAAGAAGGAAGAAGGGGTTGGAAAAACCAAGGGAGGAAAAATAATCATCCTTCTATTTTCTTAGCCTTAACAAAGACTTCCAAGAGTCAGTGTGTTTAGAATACTCTCATTCTCTGTTAATGGTATTAACAGAACAACAACAACCAAAAAAAAAAAAAAGAGCAACGGACCTAATGTGTGCTTTTCAAAATCCTTTGATTCTAAATCCATTCAGCTATAAATCTGAGTTATTACTTGAAAAGCTAGATATATCCTGACTTTCCTAAAGTGATGCAAAATATTCAATCCCAGGCCAAGAAAAATCCCAAACCAACCAAGAAAAGTCAAGGAAAATTGAATACAGAAGCTTTCGACTTGAATTATTCAGGTCTGAGGAAATTACGTCTTTCATCTTTTCTCCCTAGTTAACTTTTAGAACATTTTAAATACTTTGCCCTAAATATTTCAAAATATATTCCCAAAGTGATCAAATTCCATTTTATGAACTGAAGAGTACAGATAAATATATCAATTTTGTCTAGAATACCGATACCCATTTCTTTCATGGATATTGAAAAAAATGATAGTACTGTGTCTATTAAAATGCTTCCAAAGTATTATTGGATAAGCTTTTCAATATTTTGATTAATTTAACTCTAAAATAAATTATCCCAAAGTGCTTCTTAAAGAAAAAATATACTCTCTAAGAAGAAACTATCAATGAGGATACCACTTTACCAATACACACAAAGTAAACTGGACAAGAAAATCTACTTTATGAATTAGTAAATATAGAAAACAAGCCTACATATAACTGACCAAAAAAAAGCACAGCCTCCCAAGAGACATCTGATAAACAGAAACATCAAACCAATGGCACATCCTTGAATTGCTAACTCTATAGAATAGATACAACCTTTAAATTAGCTTTGGCTGGATGAAAACATTTTGGGGGACCTAACCCATATTTCATGTTTTCCCATTTTCCTTCCTCATCCACAGTTTTTTTTCCCCCTTTGGCTCAAAGAAAACGTAAACACATACAGTCTCGAATGTGCATGCAAACCTCAGAAACACAGTCACATGAAATACCCACAGATTAATCCTGAACTGAAATTCAGACAGGAGGTCATCAGCCTGCAGCTCTGCCTCCTCAGGGTTCTTTCAAGCCATTCCCAGTGTTTCAGCATCTCCACCCTATGGAGAGTGAGGGCATCGTTTAGCACAGCAGGTCCCACAAGAGTGGTCCATGGACCCCCGAGGGTCTCTAAGACTCATTCAAGGAAACCCATGAGGTCAAAACTATTTTCATAATAATACTTATCACAAAAAGTGGAGTTTTCTAGAGGCTACATGACATGTATTGTGGCAACAGACAGAGTGCAGGAGCAGAGCTGAGAATCCGTCCAGCTGTCTTCTATTAAGCCAGACATAAAAGAGATTATTCACAAAATAGAAAAGGAAGGCCACTCTTCTATTTTTGTTTTGGGAAAGTGTGTGTGTATGTGTGTGTGTGTTATTTCAATGTTATTTATGTTAGGATGCAATGGGTTTATTATTTTAAAAATAAATATATTTTAAAATATATTCTCCATTTTCAGTTCTAATATGGAAAATGTCAATTATATAAATTCCTATAAACAAAAGCTCTTGAAAGTCTCAATAATTTTTAAGAGTATTAAGGGGTCCTGAGAATAAAAAGTTTGACAACCAGCAATTTGGCACAATGCTTGACATACAGTAGATGCTCAATACATGTGTAGCAAGCTGACTGATTAAAGGGTTTTCATTATGATTTTTAAATGTATAAGAAACTCCACAGTTCAATAAATGGATATGGCCAGGAAAGGCCCTGGGATAACCATCTTCAGGTCCTCTGCATCTGCTTACAATGCAATTTAAAAGAAGATGGTACAAACACAAAGCGTAGAAAAAACAATATTGCATTAAAGATAATGCAGTATTTGTTTTGCATTATAAGTATGGCTTACAGACATAGCAGGTAAGTAAAGACAAGTAAAGGCGGGTAGGTATTAGTACAAATAGGTTCTAATTCTAAGTGGAATTCCTTTATCCATCCTATCCCCACTTTGTTTCAGAGAAACAATATCTTCTATGAATTCAGTTCTACTAAAGCAGTTTATGAGAACGTTATACACAGGCTAATTAAACTATGCAACACCCTGCATGCTGCAAGTGCTTAGAGCCCAAAGGTCCCGGGCTTGTCTGTGTGGACCAATTAGTTAACTCTGTTGGGCTCCATGGCCATAGTGTTCATGTGTTCCTCCCAGTTTTCTTCTGAGTAATGTCTTATTTCTCTTGGAAAATCCACTTTGGACAATCTGTCCTCCATAAAGCTTTCCTTGAATTCTCTTTCCCGGAAAAGGTTAACATTCCTTCATCGGTCTTACCTCTGTACTATGCACACAGGTCTGTGGCAGCATGCAGCTCTTGCTATTGAAATTCTTTCTTCTCACACTCTCCCTGAATAGACAGGAGGCTACTTAAAAGTGGTCATGTGTTTCCACCTGCATGTTCTAGTACCTATCACAGTGCCAAAACCTGGGAGACACTTCACAAACCCACACCAACTCTAGTCAGTCATCTTACAGACACGTAGGACAACTACCAGAATTAAGCGAATACCAAAATAATAATAAGGAAGTAGTGAAATACCATAGTTTTCAGCCCAGTTAGAAAGCCAGGAGGTGTGTCGCTGTCAGTGATGGTGAGTTAGTCTTGCCATGCTTGAGAACGGAGAGCAGTTCACGTGAAGAAAGCCCCCTTGTAAATATAAACATACCTCCTGGAAGAACATCTTGTTCTTTCATCCTTCAGAAAGGATACAAATTGCAAGTGACATAGGCAAGTATTGCAAATGATAGATTAAAGGAAGGTAGGAACTCACAAGGCAGAAAGCAGGACCAAAGTGAAAAACAGTCAATTAGCAGAAAAGGACTAGAGGAGAGGGGAAATCTAACAAACTGGAATGTTTGTGCAACATCAAAAATGGTTGGGAAGTCATGCTCCAAAGTCAATCGGCCTTTGGTGCCACCTTTTAAGTGACATGCCCATCAGCAAAAAACACGTTTTCATTAGCAGAGCAAAGGGAGAATTTGTTTGCCTAGGATTAGCTTTGGCAAAGAAATGGGTAAAGTAGGTTGTTTCCTACTTTAAGAATATGGCCATATGGTAGGAATTAAGATGTTGCCCAGACTCTAATATGGAAGAGACGTCTGCATACTTCCTAAAGAAGAGCCGATGCCAGTGAAACCCGAGTGGAAATTTGAGATTGGGTAACGACAGGCAATGTCATCGCATGAAAAGCTACAGAAAGGAAAAGTCTCTTGAAGCACAAAGAGCTTGTCCATCCTTACAACCTTCCAATATAATTGGGTATGCCTCCTTTCGTTAGACTTTGAAAATAGCAATTTATTTCTCATTTATTAGTTTGATTTCAAACCACCTTATTGGTTGCCTCAATTATCAGAGAGTCCAAGGTCATATAAAACCCAGACATTCTCCATATCTGTTTTATTTATTCCATTATAACTCAGTTTTCCTCATTAGAGCTAGAGTCTTAGCCCAGGGGGAAATCCCACTATGCTAGAGCCGAAAGACACCCCAGGAGTGGACTCATCTAACCCCATCCACTTCAGGAAAACTGATGCCCAGAGAACTCAAGTTCCTTGCCTGGGGTCACACAGTCCATGGCTATCAGAAACAGACAGGGCCCCAGGTCTCCTTTCCTCCAATTCAGTGCTGTTTCCCCAGTACCAAGGCAAAGAAGTATAGATGCTCATTTGGAAATGGGCGTTTGGACAAATTGCTAGCCCCAAGCACCATTTCCTCCCTACATAAATAAAAGCAATGCTTTCCACCTGCCACCTCCACCCCGAAACATCCACTGTAGGTGTTTATTCCCTCAAGCCGACTGTGAGAAGACGGAAGATGGAAGACCAGCACCACCGTGAAGCAGCCGTGCTGATTGTAAAAGCTGCTATTAGATGAGCCAGGCACAGGCTGAACGTGGTCCAGGCAGAGGTCTAGGAGAAATGGGCCCTCTGCCTCACCTCAAAGTGTCTCCCCAAAGCGTTTGCTGATTGCAAAAGGAAAAATAGTTAAGAAGCCTGGCAGACACCACCTTAACTAGGGGGTAGAGGTTTGCATCCCCGGAAATGGGATAAACTGATGTCACATTCCCCTGATATGATGTGCTGGGAAGGACACTTCACCTCTGTGGTCTTCCCAAAAACCCTGGCCTGCACTTCACCATGACATAACCCAAGCTTGGGGACATTCTATAAGCTACCTGGCTAGTGCTCTTCCCAGAGTCAAGATCATGAAAAACAGGGAAAAAGGATATGTCACAGGTTGGAGGAGGATAAGGAGGCAAGAAAACTAAATGCAACGTGGGATCCTGGATTGGATTCCGAAACAGAAAAAGGACACTGGTGGAAAGGCAGGTGAAATCCGAATCAAGTCTAGAGTTTAGTCAGTGATGGGCAACCTTTTGAGCTTGGTGTGTCAAACTTCGCCAAAAAACTGAGCATAACTTGGGTAGTGTGTCACTTTGAGGAAAAAACATTATTTCGCAAATGTTTCATCCTCAGGAGCAGCAAATGTTTCATCCTCGGCATGCGGCCGCCTCAGCGGCCACGTGTCATCAGAAATGGCTATGCATGTCAGTGCTGACACGCGTGTCATAGGTTTGCCATCACTGGTTTAGATGGTAGTTCTGTGCCAACGTTAATTTCTTAGTTTTGATCATTATACTGTGGGCATATTGTGGGGGATGTTACATTTGGGTGAACTGGTTGAGGAGTGGGCAGGAGCTCTGTACTATCTTTGTGACAGTTCTGCAAGTCTAAATTTATTTCAAATTAAAAAAAAATGTCTTAAGTGGCTCATGGATGGGCAGGAGACACAGCTGAAGACTGTCCAGTCCCTCCTCTCAACCCCTTATTAAAATCAATCTTTTCCCTTTTCTTTCAAAAGCATTTTTATCAAGCTCTTTTTTCTCATTTATTCTAATTACTTATGTATCTATCTTTTTTAAAATGATAATGTGTTAAGGATAGAAACCAGGAATAATCTTTATTACTGCTAAGAGCACATCATCCTATGTTTTCCACAAAGTAAGTGCTCAATTAAAAAGTCAGCTACGCCAAGACATAAACAACTAAGTGTCCATTGGTGGCTGAATGAATAAAGAAGTTGTGGTATAAACAGAATGGAATATTACTCAGCCATAAACAAGAGGAAAATCCCGCCATTTGTGACAACATGGATGGACCTTGAGGACATTATGTTAAGTGAAATAATTCATAAAATGATAAATACTCTATGATCTCACTTATATGTGGAATCTAAAAAACAAACTCAGAAAAAGAGATCAGAGTAGCGGTTACCAGTGGCAAGAGAAGGGAGAAGTTGTAGGGAAGGAGGGGAAATTTGATGAAGGTGATTAAAAGGTATAAACTTCCATGTTTAATATAAGATACATCAGCACTAGGGACGCAATGTACAACAGGATGACTATAGTTAATACTGCTAGATGGTATATTTGAAAGCTATTAAGAGAGTAAATCCTAAGAGTTATCATTACAAAGAAAAAAAAACACATTTCTTTTCTATATCTATATGAGATGATAGATGTTAAGTTAAATCATAATGCTGTACACTTCACACTTATACAGTGCTGTATGCCAATTATATCAATAAAACTGGGGGGAAATGTCAGCGACATGAGTGAATAAGTTACACTCAATAGCCCCATGCTGTCCTTTTCATACTTCTCCTCCTTGTATTCATGTCAGACACACATTACCTTGTCTAAACCTGCCCATCCTTGGAATTCACAGAGAAGGGGAGGGTTCCCTGGTGCTTCCACAACCCTCTGCCCTGACACAATGAGTCTTTTACCTGGGGCTGACCCGACAGAGCCATCTCCTACTACAGCCCATCCCTGGGTCCACAGAGCTCACAAACCCATCTCTGCTTAGCTGCTGTGAGATGCACCTGCTTTCCATGGATGAGTTACATGCATTTAGCTGCATTCTATCATTTTGCCCCCAATCCCTCTTTCCACGGGTTAAACATACAAGCTGTGTTTGCAGCCATATTTCTGTCTCCTCACAGCATCCAACACCGCACATTGCTCTCACGCACTACACACCTAAAAGCAAATACAGTTTAAAATTCCCTGTGCTCTTTACCTAGACTACCCTTCATCTCCTTCTCAGTCTGAAAAGTGTTCAGGTGTCCTCCCAAACTTTGTGAGTTGTATCATCTCCTCCAGGAAGCCCCCCACCAAATACCCCTTAGCATCCCCCGAGAGAAGCCTCATCCTCCTTAGAATGGACCACTTCCTGCCCTGTGGTACCTATGTACCTGATACATAATTCTGCCTTAGTACTTGCAACACACTCTGTTTTAATTACCTATTTACACACCCATCGCCCTGGCTATAACCTGCATGCCCCATGTGTCTACCACCTCAGGAGGTTCCTGGGTGCTAGGAGGCAGAGAATGGGAATAAGTCATTTTCTGACTCAGCAAACACTTATTGTATCACTGACTACATGCCAAGTACCGTCCTAGGGATACACGATAAACAGCTGTGACAAGGGCCTAGCTGGTTTCTGTGCCTCAGGCCCAACAGAATCTCAACTCCTCGCCACAGCCCGAGGCCTCACCAGAAACTGTTCTGCAGTCACTTCCTCTCTGATCTCTTCCCACACACGCACCTTGAAATGGCCAGACGGACACCCACACTGCTACCACTCGTGTTCCTTGGAATGCCCCCTCTTTTTCTCTACCCGACAAACTCCTAAACATCCTTCCATTCCCAGCTTTAACCTTCACCCCAGGGAAAACGCAAATGCACTGCACTGCATAGTACTCCAAACCCAAGTTCTCTATGTGGCTGGCCCCTACTAGGATGTGGACAATTCCCCATCCAAGAATTGTCTGCAGAGCACAATTTCTTTGTTGAATTTAATTATGTAACTCATCATTGAAGCGTTCATGTGCATCTGTGTTGCCTCTTTGACTAAACTATAAGCTCTTCCCTCCCACTTGAATACATGGGTCACTTAAAAGGATGTGCTCCTACGTGACTGAAGAGCGAACGCCATCGGGTACAAGGAAGTGACAGCATCAGGATGACACCTGTGGGCCAGCAGTTGGTGTGCAGCGGACTCAGCTGGGAAGCTTGGGAAAATGCAGGAGCCCTAGCACTGCCCCTGCTGATTCTGACTCAGAGGACCACAGAGAGTTCTAGAAGTCTGAGGTTTCCATCAGGTCCCCGACTCCTGCCAGTTCACTGTGCTGCTCCCCAAACATGAGAACCACTCTGTCACTCCGGGGTCTGACAAGCTCGGGTCCCCTGCCCTCCAAGCTCCTTCCCTCTGGGGTCAAAGGTCAGAGGTGAAGTCCCAAGGAGTCACTGAGGAAGAGAAAGCTCAGGGGCCCCTGTGCCTGCTCCTCTCGGGACCTGACTCCCCATCTCGGAGGCCGCGGAGAGGTGACTGCATGAAGAGAGCACACCAACTACTTATGTGCACTCCGCGAAATGCCAGCGAGTTTGAAAGGCACTTTGTCCAATTAGAAGTGTGGAGAAATATCCATCCTGCCGGTGACAGAGATGAAGTGCTGCTTTCAAAGGCGCCGGTGGCAGCCTGCCAGGCTGAAGGAGCCCGCGATTCCACACCGAGCCAGCAGTTATTAATTAGTTTTATTAATGGCAGGTCTTTAATGCAAAATGACAGAAGGAGAGAGCAACTATCCCCATCACCGCTCACATACAAATCGTCCGGATTCAGGCTGTGTTGTTCCGCAACCTGGACAGGCGGCCCGCCAGGCAGCGGGCGGGAGGACGCAGCCAGGAGCCTCTCCGCAGAGCCCGGGCTATTAATGGCCTGACAAGGAGGCCCGATTGTCCCCTAGGTGGCTCTCCCGGGAAACCCAACACTTTTAATTATCAAGGAGAGCAGCCTCGGAGGGAGGATGGGGAGGTCTGGGGGGGATGGAGAGCAGGGGGAGAGGGTGCGGTGGGGACGGAAGGGCCCCTGTCACCCACACCGGCCACAGGCCTCTGCGTGGAGCCGGCGCTTCCAGAGGACAGCGTAGGGCTACTCTGCCGAGAATTAGTCTTACACTGTCAACCCGTTTTTTATGACCATTAATCACATTTGTATTTATAAGCACTAAGACAGGATAATCAAATCTCATGCTTCAAAGCATATGTTTGTCACCACAGGCATAAAAGGAAGGAGGAAAGTGTACAAGTCTGCACCGCTGGCGAGCGCTGCTGTTTATCTGGTCGCTTCCCCAGCAGCACCCTGGGGGCTCCAGAGAACATTCTGTGAGGAAGAAGACAGAACTGCCCTGCTTCTCGCTTTGTCTGGGCTTCTACTTCTCCCCGTGCTGGTCCGAAGGCAGGAATTTCAAGCAAGTCCCCCAACATGCTCCCCGTCAAAGCACACCTGCCAGCCCTGAATTCCTCAAGGCCTCCCAGACCGTCCTCGTCTGGCCCAGAGAAGGAGGGTACTGACAGGCTCCAGGCCATGCCTCTCCCCCTCATGCCTTTTCTTTTAGCAGCTTGGACAGGCCCTGTGGTCCCCGCAGCTGCCCTATAACCCAACCCCCAGCTGCCTATGCTTTACAGAGCTTTTCCACCCCACCCACCGGAGCAGCCTTCCTCTGGACCAGGCCAGAGATGGAGAACTTCTGGCCAGGGCCAGGTAGTGACCGTTTTAGTCTTTGCAGGCTTTTCAATCTCAACTCTGCCCTGGTGGTTTGAAGCAACCTAGACAATACGGAAGAATGGGTGTGGCTGGGCGCCAATAAAATCCTCTTTCCCAAAACAGGCAGTGTGATAGGTTTGATCCAGGAGTTGTAGTTTGCTGACTCTCACTCTAGGGCAGCAGTGCCCAATACAGGAAACCAGGGACTGATAAGTTCTGCAAAACTAGAAGGGATATTTCAAAGATTCTGACAGCAAAGTTACATTTGCTTTCACCACAATAACATAGGCTAACCCAAATCTCTTTGCTGGAATTGTACCAGCTACTTGTTTTGATAACTACCTTGCACTGGGAATACAAGTTGGGAAATAATCTATAATACATAAGGTAGATGATGAAAATATTTCAAAACATGAGGTCTATAATGGGGAGAGGGCAAGTAATAAAAGTGAGCCCACTGTTTAGCAGCAAATAGGGAATCTCAAGAGCATCTCACTCCACGTGTTTCTCTAGGAGATTCCCTCAAGTAGCTCAAAACACTTCTGATGAATCAGGACGTTGTCTCCGAACACGGGAGTAACTCAGGTCAGTGTGAAAAAGCCTGCCCACCCCTGTCAACATCAAGAGCTAATATTGGGAGTATTCACTGAGAAAGGAGATGTTTCATAAGCCCATCAGAACCAAAGGCACTACCAACCCTGTCCCACATTTTCTACAACAAGGTAAAAATATTCACAGCATTGGGCAGAAATAAGAGTGAGGAGAAAACAACAGTAAGGAGATCTGGTTCTCTGGATGACCTGCTGGGTAACAAGTGGCAAGTCACTGAGTCTAAATTACTACGTCTTAACATGTGACTCTACAGTGTTCAATGTTTCTTGAATGAATGAAATCCACATCATGCTCGATGATATAAAAAATGCAAAGATGAATACGGGATGATCTTTGCTTTCCTAGGGTTAATGGTATAATCATGGAGCCCATGAAAGGTATCTACATGAAGGTATTTACAAGAAGGCACTGTATTAGTGGATTCCCACTAGCATCCTTGGACTCTTGTCTTACAGAGGGTCTCCTCCAGCCTGCTTACCTGTTTCCCCAGCTCCTAGCAGATCTGCAGTCAAAGATTTAAAGGACAGTGGAAGAAGAAGCCCTATGAGGCCAGCAGCATGACAATGTATGAACAAGAAGGAGAGCTACTGCCTAAAAGGGTCTCAGACACTAGAGACAGACTACCTATAGTTATTCCAGCATTGTTTGTAATGCAAAAAAGAACTGCAAACAATGGACATATTCATCAACAGGGATGAATAAATTAGTGTATGTCTATACCAGTGGTCGGCAAACTCATTAGTCAACGGAGCCAAATATCAACAGTACAACGATTGAAATTTCTTTTGAGAGCCAAATTTTTTAAACTTAAACTTCTTCTAATGCCACTTCTTCAAAATAGACTCGCCCAGTCCGTGGTATTTTGTGGAAGAGCTACACTCACGGGGCCAAAGAGCCGCATGTGGCTCGCGAGCCGCAGTTTGCCGACCATGGGTCTATACTATGGGAAATTTTGCAATTCTTAACAAAAAATCAGATTTATATCCATTGACTTGAAATGAAGTCTATTTAAAAATGTATCTATTCCTCATCCCAAAAGCCTGGTGAGGCAAAAAATTATCATGCATGTAAATAAAAAAGATTTCCTCCATCAATTAGCACTTGGCCGAGAAAACAAAATCATCGTGTACTGCCTTAAGAATATAGGTGTGCTCAACGTAAGATTGGGAAACGCACACAGAAAGAGCTGTGAATCCTCACTGCACGAAGGGTGTTTTCCCATTAACAAAGGGACACCAAGAGGTTCTCTGAAATAGAATGTTTGACAGGGTGCAAGGAAAGCAAGATGTCTGGTGGAAGCTGAACTAACATGACCATGACAGAAACATCTCCTGCACAAGGTGAGGCCCATTGTTAAATATCAGAAGATGCTTCTACTAAAAACAAAGCCATAAAAGGTAACATACAGAAGTCAGGAAAGGCCTATACATCACCCAATGGGAACACTACAGAACACTTGCACATATGCATGTGTGTGTACGTGGGCGTATAATTTCATATATAATTTATATAAAGTATAAATACTTTTGTTTGCACATATGAATACTATTTTCCCACTGGTTTCCTTTAAAAAACACACACAAATTCCTGATTGATCTTCAATAGTTCATTACACACAATATAGGTTTGAGATGCTCAGCCTTTCGGCAGAGAAATTAATAGTCTATACACAAAGACTAAATGCATCAGGGAGATATTTTGTCTATTTCAGCTTTCATTTGAAAAGCAGCGTTGTCTAGTGGGAAGAACTCCATCTTTAGAGCTGAAGAGACCTTTGCTGAAATGCCGGCTCCACCTCTGTGGCTCTGGGCAAAGCTCTGAGCCTCTGTTTCCTCATCTAAAAATAGGCACGGCAGTAGCACCCCCTCTTCCCTCCCCCCGCCCTGCACGGCCCTCATGCAGGATGGAAACTCACACATGAAGCCTCTGGAAGGACTCTCAGCACAGAGCGCACAGTAACTGTTACCTACATCATTATTTCACAAATTGATATTTCTTAAAGGAAAGCACATCCATGCCGCCATCGCTCTCATCATAGCAAAGAGAATAGAAATCACTTCTGATCAAGGGCACACCTCAGAGCTGTGAGTGGAAAGTGGAATGGGAAGAGGACACCCCCAGGCAGCCCCTTTCTCGTTCACTGAGATGCGTGCTAGGATGTTAAAAGGCTGGCTACTGTGTTTCTTAGGTTGTGTCCAAACCATTGTAGACAAAACCAGTGCTTCACAGATGAATATGTTGTCAGCCTTTAAAATATTCATCTGCCCCTTCTAGCAGAATTGAGAGAGTGGCTGCTTATCTGGGCTCTCTCCAGACATTAGAAACAGTGCAGTGGCGCTCGGGCAGACATTCCACAAACACTAACCCAAGGACACAACCCGGTGGCCCGAGTACAACTTTGTTCATCAAGGGAGCTTCAGCAAGACCCAAGGCACCGATGGGCTCGTCCATGAACCTGCTTCCCCATATTCCGTCGTCTTGCATCTGTTCTACAAACCTGGTGGCAAAGAGAATATTTAAAAATCAGGTCTGCTGAGTGCTATCAGGTCTGAATGCCAAACACCATTGCCATTCAAGCTTCACTTCTCCCAGAACGGGCTGCCCAGAATGAAGATTACAACCGCCGCCGTTGGACTCCAGCTGAACCCTGTTTAATGGTGCACAGGTACTTAGGTTGATAGCCAAGGGATATGTGCAGCTCTCGGGGGGGGGGGGGGGGGGGTCACTCTCCATGGAGCATGTTGTGTGCAAACAGGGGTCGTGTCAGCACGTGTCGTCCTCAACCAGCGTGTTGCTGTTAAGTAAGTGCTAACCTGCAGTTTCAGCAATGGTGATTTATTGAGGAGGGCGGTGTGAATAATGCAGAAGACTTGACCATTGGCCTTTAATTCCTCTCATTTAGACAGGCTGCTCTTCACCGTAAGGCAGTCATTCTGTAAATTAATGTGTTTTATTTTAAAAGTGATGTGTTGTACTGGCTTCTGCCTAAGGGCATATTACTCTGGACTGCCAGTTTTCCGACCAGGCTACAAGGGATCCAGCCCACCGCACCCAGGGTAGAAAAGAAGATTTAAATGGGCCACAAAAGAAGACAACATTCACCTTCCCTATCTGAGGCCCACAGGGAGCCCGTTCACCACAATAAGGCATGCCTGTTACAAAATATGGGAACCACGCACAGTAACCGGGGCCTTGTCTGTAGTTCAGCACTGGGTCCAGCCTCATCTACCTGGAAGCACCCCAAATACAGGTGCCTGCCAAGACCCAAGGTGGCTCTTTACTTCTCTGAGATCCAAAGCCAATCAGGCAGTGAGTCAGTCTATTGCTTTTCCTTGGTTACCACTCAACACGGTTTAGGGAAGGAATGAATGACTGATGCACATGCTTACCAGTTCACATCCAAACCCACCATGCTTCCCATCCACAGGCTGTGCTTTGGTGAGCAGAGACTAGTCTCCCTCCCAGCTCTGTAACTCTGGCTATCAGAGAGCTCCAGCAAGCCCCTTCGAATCTCAGAGTGCATGTTTTCTAATCTGTAAAAGAGAGCTAACACGGGGCTGCTGTGATGTCAAACAGAAGATTTACCCATGGCAGTGACTGGCAAAGGAAACAGTGTTTGTAAATATCAGTTGTTGCTATTACTATCGCCTTATCACTCCTTGGCATTGAAACCTTCAACAACTCCCTACTACCAAGAGATAATAACAACCAGATCCCCAGCCCAGAGATTAAGACCCACCTCAGCCCATGTTCTCTCTCCCACCTTCTATCTTCCTCCCTCCCAAAACGAATCATCGATTCCAACCATCACCTTCTCATTAATTCTTGAACACATTATACCAATTCCCAATCCTTATACTTTAGTTCACATCACCCTGAAATACTCCTGTCTTCATCTCAACTCAGCCTATCTAAGTTCCATCCATTCATAAACCAATAATATATTTTGGGGACCTATTATGTGCTTGCTCCACAGGATAGGAACAAGACCTAGGCTGGCTACTGATGGAATACATCCCCTCCTAGACACAGTTAATGGTGCTGTGTGGGGTGAGGGTCACATGACCCAATCTGAGCCAATAGGCATGTTTTTAAGGATGCATATAGGTCCAGGGGAGAGGAAGTTACATAAGCTTATTAATTCCCATGTTTTTGGTAGTCTACGTTTGGTTTGTCTCATGTCAACTCCAAAGAATTGTGAGCGATATTAATATTAAAAGCATTTCATTTGAATGTCAAGAAGCATTATGTTAATTACTGTACAGATACGTATCCTTTAATGTCCACCTTTACAGCTGTAGGCCTGTTGAGGTTCAGAGTGGTTCAGTAATGTTCCCCAAGGTCACACAAGTAGTGACAGTGCCCAAATGTCAAGACTCCCAGCTTAATGCTCCATTTCCACCATATGCCGCCTGCAGACATTAACCCGAGAGGACGGCTTTGGGAGCGTGGAGGAAAGCTTGCTGGTGGTACAGTGACCCCGTTTTCAAGAACTGGATTGGAAGGGGCTCCACAGAAATTTACTACAGCCATGAGGAGTGAGCTTTTACAACCCGCACCTCTCACTGCCCTTCACTCACTCTTGCAGCGAGGCCAAGACTCGTAATGAATGGCCCGTGGGAAGTGCCCTTAAGTTCAGCATGAACCAATGAGAACACGCATGAAATTCCTTCAAGTCCTAGAGCAGAAGGTAAACTGAAGACCTTCCAGAGATGTGTGACTCTGGGCCCTTCCAAGTTCCCAGAGAAGAAGAAAAAAAATGCATATGTCAGAAGTAGGGGGAATAGGAGCAAACCAACACATATTTCTTGTATCGACTTTAAATGTGTGATAATTTTTTAGACCATATTGCTGGAGAAGGCAATATTCCACATAAATCATTTCATAGGAAAAGAAACTCACTGTTTATTGTTTTCATTGTATTTTCAAATTAACCATTGGGCATTTCAATGTTGTTAAAAGGGTTTCCTGAACATTATTTCATCATGACCTAAGGTGTGGAGGTTATTAGGGACTATAGAGTATTTGTCGAAAGCACGGGTAATGCCACACTGCCTGGGTTTGTATCCCAGTTATATAAAGTTTTCAACTGCATATCTCTCTAAGTTACAATTTCTACATCTGTAACCCAGGAATAATAGCAGACCGTTCTTGTCCAAGTGCTGTGAGAATTAAATAAGATAATACAAGTAAAATGGTTAGCACTGTGCTTGCCAAAAAAACGTTAGCTTTTTTGTTGTTACAAATAGTAATATTGTTAATGTTATTTTCATGTCATCAATTATTAGTTTTTGTAAAGCAGTGATTTCTTTAGGATCTACAGAGGTACAGAAGTGGGTTTACACCATCCCTAAGTGACCTCAGGTTGTTTTATAATTTTTCTGCTTCCTGTAGTTCTTTTGACTCTAATATTTCAGGCTGTGAGCCATTACAGCTGTCAGCCTGCATATTTTTTACATTCTGCCTCCAATTTACAATATAGCCGAGCTTGTGAGAAACATGCATGAAACAAGATTCATACCATTAAGCTTTGCAGTAACTCTCTTGGCCACTAGAGGTCTACCCTTCATTCATGGGTTCACTGCTCTGTTGGACTTCCCAGAGGTCTGCTGATCTACCCAGAGCTCCGTGTTACAACACACCAAACCACATTAAGTAATGCAACTATTTCCTTAACTTGGTATTCAGAGATCTCCACTATGGGTTTCCTACCTACATTTCTAACCTCCTGTTCACTATTTACCATATACAAACTATCACTCCCAAACAAGTACATATTTTCATTGTTTTCTAAATGGTTCTTAGGACTCTTCATCTCTATGCCTTTGCCCACACTGTTTGCCCCCACTTATAAGCAACCCCCCCCCACACACACACACACATTCTCCAATGATCTTTCCATCTATCTAAGTTCTTTTCATCCTTCCACAACTGGTCCAGAGTCCCATTCTTCATGAAGCATTTTCTGCATTTCCAATTACTGGTGATAGAGCCCCTCCTTTGAACTCCCTGAACTTTAGGTCTATGTCAATAACTAGCTAATGAGTCCCAGCCTATTTGGGACACATCTCACATTATTACTTCGTACCTCTCTTTAACCCAGCACATATGGATGCTTTGCCTGTCCAACTAGACTGTAAGCTCCTGAAGCCACATATGCCTTTCTCTCCCACATGAGTGTCCAAGAACAACAAAAGGAATGTATGCCATTCATTGAGCACCTGATATGTGCCCATCACATTGCTGGTCACTCCATAATCTTGATTAATAAGCTCATTAAGATGGATATTTCCATTCCCTTCAGAGAAATTGAGTCTTACGGTTGTAAAATTACTTGGCCAACCTCACTGCAGGTAACCCAAAAGCCAGAATTAAAAACCATATCTGGTGATAGCCAAGGGGCTCAGTTGGTTGGAGCATCGTCTCGTACACAGAAAGGTTTCGGGTTTGATTCCCTGTCAGGGAACATAACTGAGATCGTGGGTTCAATCCCCTGTCGGGGTCGGGGCGCAGACAGGAAGTAACCAACAGATGTTTCTTTCTCTCTCTCTCTCTCTCTCCATTTCCTGCTCCCTCTCTCTCTCTAAAAATCTATAAAAAACATATCCTCAGGATTAAAAAAAAAACAAAACTGATCTGCCCCTGAGGATGATATAATTTTGCTCCATTAAAATCATATGTATTTAACATTGCATATAGTTCCTCCTTGGTAAATATTTATGGGTTGCTTAAATAGATAAGAAGCAGTTTGTGTCATATATCTGCAACATTAGAGTATCAGCCAACCAGCAGCATGTGCCCCGGTCCTCAGAACCTGAGTCTCTGTGTGACAGCCTCGGCAGTTCGGCAGTCCACCCCACCAGCCAGGGATGCTTGAGGACTGGACACCTCCTCCTCCAGCTGGGGCAGCTCTGCAGGCACTATGCCTGCCCCCCCCCCCCCCGCCCCCGGTCCATTGCAGGTCATAAGGATCTAATGATCTTCTAGATGAGAACTGGGGAGGTGAGAGTCACAGAGCAGTTACACAAGCGGCACACAAGGCGATTACCAGAGAGTACATGGGGCTGACACGCACATTTCCCCCGCTAGTAGCTTTACAACTCTGATAGCTCACGATTCAGTTCGCCAAAATATTATGAAATACGTCGCAAACAACTGGATCTCATTTCAAACAGCATAAATTAACAAATTGCACATGTGCACACAGCATCTGGCAACCTAATAATTAAGATATTTTAAAAAGTCACCTAATGGCACGGAAGTCAGGATAATGGGATAACTGTGACAGTGTTTAAAGAAATTTAAAGACACATAATCCAGTCACCCGTGTGGGGCAGCCAACGGAAGGCTGCTTTCTCGTGGTCGCTTTGAGCACCGTGTTTGGATTAGCACGGTGTGAAAAGCAGCAACTGCTGTTATGTAACTAAACCCTGCATATACAGTTGTCAGTCTGGGTAAATTTAACTCTGCAGGTTTAAGGCAGAGCTTGCTTGCCAGAGCAGAACTTAGGAAACAACGAAAATTTAAAGATACATTGCCCCGTGGACCACAGGAGCGATCCAGACAGCCAGGTGGAGAAGGCCGGCGCGGCTTGCCTGCGCCATACCAGAGCAGTAGCCCCCCTAATAGCTGGTTTGAAAACAATGAGTACTGACAAGAGCATGGTTGTTCAATTACAAAGCTGTCTGCATTCCCCCTCTCCCTACATGGCAGGAAAGGCACTTAGGGGGGCCTAATGTCCTTCGGAAGGAAAGGCGCTGAAACCTAGAATCAGGGGGAGGCTTTAATAACAGGCTGCTTGACAATGAGAACAAAGTGGGTCCCCGTCCCCAGGAGAGGGCTCCACCATTCCCATGGCAAGGCAAAGCCTGCCAGGAGCAGAGCTGCAGCCGGGGTTCCGGGGCTGCCCCTGCACTGCTGGTCGTGTGGCTCGAGACGGGCCCCCTCACCTCCCTGTGCTTCTCTCAGGCTCGCCACCTGCAAAATAAGGGACAGGGGCTAGGGCTCCAGGATGCCCTTGCAATTCTCTCATTTTCCCCGGCGGTTTTATCGGTGGATCTTTATTCGTTATGGGCAAGGACTAACTCTGCGGGAAACCTCTCATTCTAAACTGAGCTGTGTCAGGTGAGGCTAAGAGAAGGACATTCACTGCGAACTGTCAAGATGTCAGAACCTATAAATCCACTGGACCATGTTTCCAACCCTCTTCACTCCCTAGCAGAACTCATTATGAAGCGGGGTTGTCCTGGACTGCATCCAGAAAGGCTTGGTGAAGTCAGTCTCGACAAGGAGGTGCCTACTCCTAAGAAGTTCTCCCCAGGCCTAGCTCAAGACCTTATGGGGAAGGCGACGCCCAGGGCAGAGCCCTTCGCCGCATCTGAAGACAAGATACCCCAGTAAGCTCAAGGGAGGCCTAGGGCTGTGATGTTTGTCTGGTGTCTGTTCTGTGTGATGTGAGGGACATAGCTTAGGACAGATTGGAAGAGATGCTGAAAACGCCCAGCGTTGAGATTTCCACCCTTTTGTCCATGCAATGGGCCAGATTACGCAGGGCAAGTACGGCACTCACCTCAGGCACAGAATTTCAAGGGTGCCAAAAAAAAAATCAGTCATCGAGACAAATAATATTTTAATACAATACTTATAAAGTTAATGTCAATGCACAAAAAACTTGATGAGTAAAATATCAAAATTTTAAATAGAGCAGCAGTCTAGTAATGACCAGATTCTTTTAAGAGAGGTCTGCCCTGGTTAGTGTGGCTCACTTGGTTGGGTATTGTCCCGTGCACCAAAGGGTTCGATTCCCAGTCAGGGCACATGCTTGGGTTTTGGTCTCGATCTCTGCTTCTCATCAACGGAGGGAGCCAGTTGATGTTTCTCTCTCTCTCTCTCTCTCTCTCTCTCTCTCTCTCCCCTCCCTTCATCTTTCTCTAAAATCAATTAAAAAAACACACTTTTTTTTTCTTTTTAAAAAAGGTCTGATTTGTGTGAGATAAGCCATCATAACATCTTCAGATCCCACTTTAAATCTAGATCTGGGTAAATAACCAGGGGAAATTACTGCTGATGACCCGTCCACATCCTCATCCCTGTCTCAGCCACATCTGATGATGGGTATGTGAGAATGAGCAATAGAGCTATGGAGTCATGCTGGTGGGATATGCCAACGAGAGGATATCTGGCTTCTCTCTGCTAAGACCAGACTGAGCAGCAAGCCTCAGGATGACTCCAGGAGTGTCTGTGTCCTAGAAGGAAATATTATCCAAAAAAATTTTTTGTTGTTGTTTAGAATCATAATTCTTTAAGTAATTACTAGTCAAGTACTGCTAAAGCTTTGGCCTGCATTATCGTTTCCTCTGAAAAGGAAAGAGGACTGTATTTGCTGCTGTGCATTTAATTTGTGGAAGCGCGGTCCTCATGATGCCACTCTCACTCCAAAACCTCAGGGCTCCTGAATCCCTGCAGACTTAACCTCAAACGCCAAAGCCCCCAACTTGAGAGCCTTCCTCTCCACACGAATGCTTATGATTCCGTTTTCTTTCCTTCCCCGCCCTGGCTTCCCAGCCTCCCTGCCTTTGCTGGGGCTGTTCCCCCACAGGAACAGAAACACCCTCCTCCCACCTGCCCCAACCCATCGCTCCTTGTCTAAATCTTGTAGCCATGCTTCCAGTCTCGGTTCTACAGCTGCCTTCACGAAGCCTCCGAGCTCGGCGAGATGCTGCCTTATGGGAGAAATTAATGTTAGTAAGAAAGAGCTACAAGCAGCTCTTGTATTTCGGTTTAACCCCAAATTACCCAAAGCTTTCATTTACCACAAACCCCTAGTTGTTAAAGCAAACGGGTTCCTCCTTCTCTACTCTCAGAGCAGCACCACTGGTGGGAGAAACGAAAGGGAAAAAAGGAAGAAGAAAGCTCCGTTTCCTCGTGGAAGAACGTGGGTATTCAATAAAAGGATAAATAAATACATCCAACTTCTAGGAAAGACAAAGTATGGAATGAGGGCCACTGAATGGACCCAGGTGTAGACACAAGACATATTCTCCGCAGCCTGCAGAATGCACATGCCATCCTGGACCGTGCAGGGGAGGGAAGAGACATCCCATTTCGCCTCCTGAGGCGGAACCGCAGTCCGGCTCCCCGGGGCCTGTGCCGCCTGCCCAGCGACCCTTACTCCCGCAGCCACGGGCCTGGTGCCCGAAGCCTCGTTTTCCTGAGCCGAGCAATTCAAAGCCACCTTAGTCACACAGGTAGGAGGCGAAAGTACATTCCAAGCAAACTCCTGGACTGAGGTTGAGTTTATCAAACCAATTACACCGAGATGTTCTGGGAAGGGGGGGAAGCGTAATCACATATGACAGGGATTATCAAAACTGCTTACACAGTAAATCAGGACACTGATAACAGGCTGACAACGGCATGTACCTGACGGAGGAATTTCAGGCGCAGAGTCCCCCGGCTGGTAAAACAGAAATAACAACACGGGACCAGCTGTGCGGCCCTGGCCCTCACCGGGGCACCTGGGGGTGGGGGCGGGAGAGGAGAGTGAGGAAGCAGGGTGTGGGGGAGCCAAGGAGCTCCCCCACCCTCCGAAAGGCCCACCTCCAGACCTTGTTTTGCAGGAAGCCATTTCTCCTCACACTGCTCAAAAACATTTTAATGGGTCCTGACCTTGGACACCACAGAAACACAGCACGAAGTCAAAGGGGCCTTCGGGGAGCGGGAGGAGACAGACAGAAGTCAGAGTGGTGCACTGCGGTGAGGACCGGAGGCCAGCCGAGCTCCAGGCGGCAGAGTCAGGGGCCAGGCCTCTGCACGGGGTCTGGGGTGAGCTGACTTTCTGGGGAGGGGCCCAGCCAGGCAAGTAGGGCTTCTCAAAGTACACAAGTGCCAAGCATGCTGGGAAGGCCTCTCTTCTTCTCGGCCCCTGCCCCTCAGGTGTTTAGAGGGCCATCCAGAGTTGGCAAGGCAGAGTGGGGTCACTGTGTATCCTAAACGAAACAGTAATAAATTAACCTTGGGGGGCCCAGAGTCACCACAGGATCTGTGGGGCCCAAAGTGAAAGCAGGAGAGAGGTAATGAATCGCTGACAGACAGGACACCGAAATAGAGGCCCTCCACAAAGCAGCTGCCCTGGAAAAGGGAGTAAGTACCTACGTTTCAAAGGAGGGGCCTGGTACGCCTCTGAGCATCCCCAGGCTCTGTTTTCTGCTCACAGTGTGGTGCCTTGAAACACCCTAAAGCGTTTGCCTGACTCGGGTACAGACTTAAACTTTATCAACGCCCACCCGAGACAGCAGTGATTTGCATCAAGTTCAATGCTGTCCTTTTGGCAGTTGTTGCACTTAATTGAGTGAAAAAAGCTGTCAGTCTAAAGCCCCATTCCCAAGGTAAATTCACTCTGAACTAACCATCTGCCAGGGCTGCTCCCAGGGCAGTCAACACTTTACCATCCAGAGGACTGGATTCACTTCCTCATAATTAGATCATTCCTGAATTAAATTGACGGTCCCAAGGAAAAAAAAAAAATGCAAAGTGTGTTTTGAGACCAGAAAGCAGAAGCTGACTAGTTTTAACAAATGCAAGAGACTACTTTTTTTTTTTTTTTTCCACTGCGATGGCGCGGCACAGTAAATGATTTTTCTAAATTAGGCCATTATTATCTTCCATGCCACCCTCATCATTTACATTCGGGGGTTTTTGTTTTGAAAGTTGAGGCACTTCCTTGGAGGCACCCCACATAAACCCAAAAGACAGATAGCTATTGTTTTCTGACCCAGGTGCCCAGGCAAGGTCAGACCAGGTTTTCTGACCCAGGCGCCCGAGCAAGGTCAGACCAACCCTATGAAATGATGTGAATATGAAGTCTCTGTGGATTTGTTGGCACATCCATGCGCCCGCTGCTTATTCAAAATAAAGGGAAAGGATGACAGGCGGTTTCTTGTATCCCACGTTCGCCATGGTGGTTGGAAAGGCTGGGGGCAGGGGAGGCAGGTAAAATAATCCACTAAGAGATAAACCCGGGGCCAGGCCCCCAAAGCAATGCATTCAGGCTGCCAGCAGAAAGAAGGGAAGAACTGGAACAGGGATGGGCGGGATTCTGAAGGTTCCTCTGCAAACATTTCATTCCCTCCTAGTAATTGGGTGATTTGCCTCCAGTCAGGCTCAGTCCCATGGGTACTTCACTGCACACGGTTTTCTCAAACACTGCACATTAACTCAAATGTTTCCAGGAAATATCCCTGAATTAACTAAAAGTGTTTAGTAACTCTATTTTCTTCAGAAGTTTACACACCACTTGGTTATCACTACATTTCTGATGAGACAGAGAGACGGAAAGGAGTGAGCCACCGTCACAAGGCCTCCTCCAGCCCTGGGCCAGGAGAGCTTAAATGCACCTCAGAATAACAGACGCAATAGGATGTTATGAAAGGTTCTATAAAATAAGCAGATCTAAATGGGTAAAAAAGGAAAACAAAAATAGAACGTGACCCACTCATTTTTGCCTGAATATCCAGATTAGACATTTCAATGCTCACTTTTGCAGGGATGTGAAGGGAGAGGTAAGAAAAAGGAAGATGGGCAGAGACCGCGAAATAACCATGCAGCCCTCATACCACCATCCCGGACTAAATAGAACCTAAGAGATAACAGTTTATAATATTTCTCAAACTTGCCTGATTTTTATAGCTGCCTAGGGTATTTCATAAAAACATAGGGTGTTTAGGTCCTTCTTCTAGAGATGTAAATTTAGGAGGTCTGGGCTGGGCCTCACTAATCTATTCTTTTACACCAATTTACCAGAGGCCAAAACTTAGGATAAAACACAGAGGGCAGAGCAAAGCAAACATGTTAGAGCCAGAAAAATAAATTTTAAAACAACAACAGAAAGTCTGAGTCGGAAAAGGGATGGTCTCATGATGCAACCATGGCCTGGGGTTTGGGGGAGCACATCCCTGTATATAACACCCTGGGGAGGGGACTAGGAGCTGCAGTGATTACCACCCTCCAGGGGTAGGAGATGACCCCGCATCCTCGCTTGACCAGAAGCTAGAATAGAGATTCCTATTAAAACAGTCCTCCTTAGAAAGCTGTCCCCTTCATGAAAGAAACACTAGAAAAACTCTACTCCTTGTGCAGGGACATGAAAAGGCAACTTGCCACCTACCTGGAAGCCCAGGTGGGGAAATAAAAGTATCCTGTAAGAAGTTAAAATCCTAAAACTATGCAAATATATCCAGGTTCTAATTTAGATTCCTCTAGTGCTGCAGGACATTGACCCTTCTACAACTCAAGATAGACATAACTCCCCGCGTGAAAAAAAAACCCTGATAAAAGTTGAAGTCACAATCAAAAATTACAGTCACATAACCTGAAACTAACATTATATTCAATATCAGTTGCAATTGGTGGAAAAATTACAGTCATATATGGAAAAGATACACTATGCATAAGACACATAGAACAAAAATTAGCACCATAAGAACTTGACATAATAGAATATTATGAAAGGTTATATAAAATAAGCAACTCTAAAATTATTCAAGTGGGTAAAAAAAGAAAAATAGGATAAATAATGCAGTTACAGGACATAATGACAAAAAATAGACAAATTTGAAAAACATGTCTACAAGGACAGATATTAATCATTTACAATTAAAAACTCAAAGGATGTGAAATAAAAGAATGTATTTGGTAAGTTTCCATTCCTTTGAAATTCAGTAAAAGGCAAAACTAAGCTATGATGATGGAATCAGAAGAGCATTAGTTTTGGGAAGGTCTTGCCTGGAAGGGGCCGTTCAGGGGAGCAGGCAATGTTCTTGATCTTGAACAGGGTGGTGGTTACACGAGTGCATTCACATGTAAAGCCATCATTACTTCACTGCATGTATGTTAAGCCACCATTTTAAAAGTTCAATGGGCGGTTTAAACAGTAAATTAGAGAAGACTAGTGAACTCCAAGGAAATGGTCAAGAATGTTAAACAGAGAAACAGATAAAAAATATGAAAGAGAAGAGAAATGAAAACATCTCTCATACATCCAAAGGAGGTTCAGAAAGCGAGACTGAGAAAAGAGACAGTGTTTGAGGATTTCCCAAAATGAAAGCAAGCATGAGTTATCAGAATGAATAAGCACACCACATCCTAAGCAGAATAAATACATAATCCATGCCTAAACGTGTCACAGAACACCGAAGAAAGAGAAAATCTTAAAAGCCACCAGGAGGACGAATTACCTATAATGGAACAATGATGCTGCTGATAGCAAACTTATCACTACACAGTCGGTGCCTCCTGTTGGGGAGAGGCTGCCCCAAGCTGCTGACAATGTGGAAAAGGAGTTTCATTTGAAATGACTGCAGAGAGAACTTTTTTTTTTTTTTCCCAGAAAGGCCTTCCATGTTAAATGCATCCTTTGTTCACGCCTTCAACAGGTCTTTACGGAGCACCTACTCTGTGCCAGCCTGGCCAAGGAACTTCCCTGCTCTCAGAGCTCAAAACTCTGAACTCGCGTTTTGAGTGTTGCTTTGGCTGAAACAGAGGTACTCTAGAAGGCAAAAGCAAAGATGTCTAACCCAGGGAAAGCTCCCACGAAGAAGCAGATCCAAGCTGAGATGCGTCCGATGAATGGGATTGGCAAACGAGGACTGTGAACTCGGTGAGAGCAGGGGCTTGTCTGTCTGTGCACTATGGTATAAGAGCTGAAAGAAGGAATGAATGAATGAGCGGATAAACCAATGGAGTAGCTAGAACACATGAAAGCATGTGGAGGAGAGGAAGCATAGCATGTGTAAGCCCCAAAGTTCAGCATGGCTAGAAAACAGAGCATGCATGGGGAAAATGGGGGATGGGCAGAACAGGTGAAAGAGGAGGCTGTAAACCTAGACAAAAGCCAATTTAGGCTATCTTGTTATAGGGTTTGCATTTTATTCTAAGAGTGATGGTTTAGATATATTAGATGTACGTGTGCAAAAATCACGTGGGTCCTAGTGTCAATGTCAGAGACCTCAGTGAAAGATTAAGTTCCTCACCAGTAATATAATGAGCAGCAATCCGATTTCCACCCAAAAGAGCTTGAGAAAGAGAGAGAGAAGGAGGGAGGCTGGGAGGGAGATGAGGGGAGAGAGAGAGAGAGAGAGAGAGAGACAGAGACTCCATGTGAGCAGGTCTAAGAAATAAACATAAAACCCTGGCTATCCAAATCCTGCAGTGGGTATGTTTTCCGATCAGCCCTGAGGCTTATGGCGAAGATAAAATAGGAAAGGAATATGTCCCCAGCTCCAGCTGAACATTCTGTTCCGCTTTTCAATCTAAAAACTTCAATGTGCTGGTTGGCACCGTTGCTGTTCTCATGTTGTCTGCCCTACACTGGTCCAAACCCTCCCCTGAAATATCAACGTGTCACATGTGAGCCCAGGCAAAGGCTACTAACTTTTGTGAAGTTTGAGTTTTCCCCTTCTTGCATAAACACTAAAGCAGAGAAGGGTCTAGGACACTGAGTATGGCTTTCCTGGTGCAGACAGCTTCTAGAAAGGGGGCAACAAGCCCCGAAGAGCCTGGCTGAATAAAACCACGCCCCAGCCAATGTCAAATTCAGCAACGTCTCTGTTGGCAGCTCTTGTTAGGGCTGCAAAGCACTGGCAGAGCTGGGAGGTTCTGAGGACAGGTCATCCTTGCGTGCATGGGCCCTGCCACGTGGCAGACCCGGCATCTTAACTTTTCGTACCCAAACCACACACATCTGCCAAGCCGCAATCGCAGGTTGCACGCAGCAATCCGATAAAGTTACTCATCAGAACAGCACGCAGGAGTTCCTCCAGCAAGATCTGGGTTTCACTTGGTCTAGTCAGGCGGAAGTCAGCCAAGGCAGCTAGGACGAGAGTGCAGACTCCAGGGGCTCTGGCAGGGCCATCTCAGCCCCAGGAAGGGCAACAGGATACCTAAGGAATGAAAGGAAAACCTGCAACCGGAAGGATGAAGAAGCTGCCACAGGAACAGCCAGAGGACAAGAGAAAGTTTTTTTAAAAAAAAACAACACAAAAAGCAGTCTCTAGGGGCGGCTGTGGTCAGCTGACTTGGCTGAACACTGCGCAATTCAAGGAGCTTCATTCGCCTAGCCTGCAACCTCTGCAGATGGAGAGGAGCAGAAACAGAGATGCAAAGGGACCCCAGGGGACCAAGGCTATTATCTATCTATCTATCTATCTATCTATCTATCTATCTATCTATCTATCTGTCTATCTCTATCTATCTCTATCTATCTATTTATTTTTGTTAATCTTCACCCGAAGGTATTTTTCCATTGATTTTTAGAGAGAGTAGAAGGGAGAGGGAGAGACAGAGAGAAACATCAATTAGTTGCCTCCTGCATGAGCCCTGACCAGGGCCTAGGCAGAGAGGGCCTGCAACCAAGGTATGTGCCCTTGACCAGAATCAAACTCAGGATCCTTTGGTCCAAAGGCCAAACCGGATAGGTGTGGGGCTATTATCTAGACCCATGTGTCACAGCTAGGGCAAGGGGCCAGGGAGCTGTGGTAGTTGGTGTGGTACAATGTTCTGAATCTGACAGACCAACTCTTCTGGGCCTCAGTCTTCTCATCTGCAATATGGGATCATAATGTTAAGGACTGCGTTCAGTGTGCCCAGTGCCTGGAGCACAGTAGGAGCTCAGAACTATTCTGAATTCCTATCAAGTCAAACATGAACTCTAGGATAACTGTTCTTGCAAATTCATTGAAGATACAGATTCTATTTTATTTCATCCTTGTAACTTCAGCCCCTAAGTACAGTGCCTGGCAAGCATGAGAACTGAATTCCTGGTTGTAGAAGGAAGGAGGGGAGGGAGGAGGAAGGGAAAGAGCCAGGGACTCTGTCTTTTATTTCTCTTCACTTTGGCCCCTGACAATAATGCCAGACACGACTGTGAATACTAACACATTCCAAAATACCGTTTGCTATACAGAAAGTATTTATTCGTCGACTACTTATTTACCAAACAAAGTTGCATGCCCGTTGTATGTAAAGCACTGTGCTGGGATCCCAGGAAAACACAATGGTCAATCCACTGCATCCCTATCCTCCAGGATCTCACAACTTAGAGACTTATACATGAATCATCCAGCCATGATCAACTGTGATCACACTGTAACACAGGCCCCGGCCTTCTCTCCCCACTCACCACCCAGCAAAGAGGACACTTTCTTCCTAACGGGTTGCTTCCTGACATAGAGAAGGAAATTCTCCCTCTGCCAGCTGTGGGAGAGAAGGGGAGAGTTGACCATGTCTGGGTGCAGCTTGCTCATCCTTAGGAAGCATTAGAAGCACACAGCCCCACGCAGCCTCTCTGCCCACACCCACCACACCTCAGACTCAGCACAGGGAGGGGCTGAGGTTTACTAAAGAATGCTCAGTTTATCATTCTCTACAAGGGCCTACCATATGGATCAACCACGGCGAAGTTTTCCCAGGACCCAAGAGGCAGGGTGTGATGCTCTAAACATCACTTCCACCACTGGGAATAGTAAACAGTCTAATGTCTAAATTCCAAAAGATATTACTGACATTGTTTATAATTAGCATGCTAAATAAAACCAAGACAAGCTGCTGGCTTTCATAGCCCTAGCCCTATTATGCATTTGGAAAATGTGTGTGTATACCCATATACATACATACATGTACACACACTACTTGTAGGTCCAAATCTTTCTGAATTTAGAATAGAACATGGCTACAAAACACATCGACCACATGGAGATAAGAAAGGCAAATGGAATAGCCTTTCTCCTTCACCCTACAGACTAGCCAAGGATGGATTCCAGGTAATTGAATGGACCTGGGAGCAGCTAAAGATGGAAACACACTGTTATAACCACATTTCCAGAGCTAAGCTTACACTGGAGGATCATCTGAGGAGCATCGAGACCACTGAGTTGTTACTCTCCATTAGTTGTTTGGAGATTACCAAATGGAAACGCACAACCCATCATCACGCACAACACAAAAAGAACACCGAATATTGAAATCGCTAGAGTTGTCTAGCCTCTGATATCCCTTTAAAAAACATCAATAGCCTGAACACTTGACTCAGTCCTCTTCTCAACCTATTTACCTTTTTTAAAATATATTTTATTGATTTTTTACAAAGAGGAATAGAGTTAGAAACATCGATGAGAGAGAAACGTCAATCAGCTGCCTTCTGCACACCTCCTACTGGGGATGTGTCCACAACCAAGGTACATGCCCTGGACCTGGAATTGAACCCAGGACCTTCCAGTCTGCAGACCGACGCTCTATCCACTGAGCCAAACCAGTTAGGGCCTATTTACCTTTTCTTCAAAATTATATTTAGTGACCTTTGAAATTCATAGATGAAAAGAAAAGCAGGAATTTATCTGCAAATATCTCTCTCTCTGGAATTGTTGTTGTTCATGATAATTCTGATGACCTCCAGAGGAAAATGCTGAAAGTGACGTCAGAATAATGGCCAGTGTCCTTAAGTCTTGCTTCCAAGTATTTCACCACCCAATGTGTAAAACCACAAGCAGGCCGTCATTGGGGAAGATCTTGAGTCAAGTTCCCTAGTGGGGAGACCTCCCATTTATATTAATTATATTTCACAGAAAAGGATCGATCTGCAGCTAGTGCTTTCACATTAACTGAGAGTGTTTAATCCCATTTTTCAATGACCCTGCCAGCTCAGTCCAATGACTGGGAATGTTGTAAGTGGCTTAAACACAAAACGCCAGCCTGAAATAAAGACTAAAGACATTGCATTTTTCTGAGAGAGACCTGTTATTTCCCCTTATGGAGCAGTCTACCATGAGCATAAGTGCTCCACAGGATAGAAAAGGCGGGGAAAAGAGCCCATAAGCTCATGAATGGCTAAACAAAATGTGGTATATCCATACAATGGAATATTATTCAGCAATAAAAAGGACTGAGTATTGATACTTGCTACAACATAGATGAACCCCAAAACATTAGGTTAAGTCAAAAAAGCCAGACACAAAAGACCACATATTGTATGATTCCATTTAAATGAAGTATTCAGAAAAGGCAAATCTATAGAGACAGAAAGTAATAGTAATAGTAGAGAAGAGGTAGTAATAGTAAATAAAAATGAGGAATCTTTTTAGGGTGATGGAAATGTTCCACAACTATATTGTGGTGGTAGTTATAAACACAATGAATTTACTAAAAATCATTGAATTATTCACTTTAAAAGGGTGATTTTTTTTTAAATATGGTTTTAGTGATTTTTTTTTTTTTTTTAGACAGAGAAGGGACAGGGAGAGAGTGAAACATCTATGAGAGAGAATCATTGATTGGCTGCCTCCTGTTATGTCCCCTACTGGGGATCGAGTCTGCAACCCAGGCATGTGCCCTGACCAGGAATTGAACTGGCAGACCTCTTGGTACATGGTACGATGCCCAAGTGAGCTTACATGGGCCAGGGCAAAAAGGGCCAATTTTATATATGTAAATTATGCCTCAATTTTTAAAGATAGAAAGAATAAGTATAGTGTATTCTTTGCTGGATCCTTAAAAATGTTGGGTCTTAGTCATGAGGTCATAGAATGTCAGACCTGGCATTAACCTGTAGCTCAGTGCATCCCTGAGCTACACCTGGAGCTCACCCGGAGAAAGAGAGGCCTTCAGAAGGGAGGATGATGAAAACCAATTGCTCAAAGCCACTTACATAAATAATGATTGAGCTGGGATCAGAACCCAGGCCTTTTGATTACTTGTCCACTACACTCTTCAGTTTATCTTCATTATTTTGCTTCATGCAAACTTCTAGGGCATTAACCATCTGACAAGCAGATGTGCCTGAGTCACAGATCAATGTGTTTTGGAAGATATACCATCCTGGATAACCCATGATTTAATTACTCTTTGCTCGCATTAGTGCTTGTATATTTCACAAGCATGTGTCTTCTCAATATTTGTTTTTGCACATAATCTATGGCTGTGTATTACCTTTATACTGAAGATTATTTCCTTATGCTAAAGATTCAAAGATGAGTTTTTTAGAAGCTGAATCAACTCTAAAAGTCTTGCTGCTTCAGTACAACCAATAGCAAACATCCTAATTCAGACTAGCCACAGGGGCTCATCTTTCTAATAGAAATGTAAAATAGATCTTTATTTGACACAAAATTAAAATGTGATCCAATTATGCAGAATATGAAGGAACTTGTTGAATTACAAAAAAAAAAATAAATAAAGTCGCATTCACTAATTTAAAACAATGATGCTAGAGCCTTAATTACCATGGGCTTTACTACGGCAGCTCTCAAACAGTGCTAGAATATGATGCTACACAGCCATGCCTAAGATAAAACATTCATAGAAAGACAAGAGTCCTTTTTAAAAAACAGATGAGAAAGTTAAGAATTTTAATCAACTTTTTGGAGAAAAATTGAGCACCTTGAAAATTCTTAAGTTTTATGCACCGACCAATGGCATGAACTTATGTGTCTTCCTAAAATTTATATGTGGAAGTCCTGCTCCCAATGTAAAGGTCTTAGGAAGTGAGGTCTTTGGGAGGTAATTTGATTTAGATAAGGTCATGAGGGCGTGGTCCCCATCATGGGATTAGTGCTCTTATAAGAAGAAACACCAGAATTTCCTCTCTCCAATATGTGAGGGTACAGGAAAACGGTGGCCATCTGCAAGCCAGGAAGAGAGCCCTCATCAAGAACTAAATCTGCCAGGACCTTGTGATACCATTTAATTAACCTAGTTATTAGTAACAGGAAAGGTCAAATATTATAGGGATGTTTTAGACAGCTTCATCAGGAAGCTAAAACTTTATACACCCCAGCAGACTGGGCAAAGAGAAGATATACCCATGCTTAGTAAAGTTTGAGGGACTAGCAAAGGTGCTTTCTGTCAGTCACACCTGGGAACAGATCATTGGCCAGAATAAGTGCGGCCACTGTAAGAGCAAGAAATTTGGGATATTTAACCCCCCAACAGAGGAGTTCAGTCTCTTGTGCTCGTGTGCTCTCTTGGCTCCCCCAGGATTTGCCCACGTGGCCCATGGCCATGTGGGCCCCACATAATGGACTGAAATTAGCCTGATATTGAATTGGACCAGGCTGCAATATGGAACAGAAACTCTGGACACTGGCTTTCCTTCTAGCTCTACACTTCTTTCATAACTAGGCTAAGAGAAACAGGACTTTGGAAACACAGGATGTAATTCCACAAAAAATAAAAATCCTCACTCTCCCATGTGAGTCTCAGAAAGTTCTTTTTCTTGAGATATCGTAAACATTCTACCCCCAGCACTTGGTGGGGAAAAGGATACCTCAATTTCCCCAATAACACTTGGTCTGGACTTCTCAGCTCCAGGACTAGTCTATGGTATTTTATTATTGCAGCCCAAGCTCAGACTACCAAATGCTTACTCCCTAGTTATGTAGACCTCTGCACAATTCATTACAGTGAACAAGGTTAACTGGTTATACGATGTCCCTGTTTCAGGAACTCAATCAGGGGTTAGTTATTTGTGTGCATTAAAATATGTGAGAAAATATTTAGCCTTCCTCAATCTGCATTTTGCAAGGGGCTATTCTTGCAGTGACTTACTTGCACATTTATAGCCTATCTCTCAATGCTTTTGCCTTGGCAAAAAGTAAAAATTTAAATAGAACTGCATATTTAGCTCAACTTCCCTGTCACAGAACCAGTCCTTAACTTTCTAAAATGTATGACTGTAGCCTCAAAATGATGCCTATTTCCAAACGGCTTCACTTTGAGTTGTCTGTATACACAGGGGCCAGTTGGATGGATGCTCCCTGGATGCTGGCTATTCCCCAGCTGTCTCCTCCTCAAAGCACAGGGGGAAATAGGCAGTTAACGAGGAAGGGCAGAGCTTCACTGACCAGTATGTGTGGAAGCTCAGGATTTAAATATAGGGATGACCTCACACTCCCAAAGGCTCTGAACTGCCCCTAGGGATCAAACTGGTCTAGCCAGTCTTTCTTTCTCTAACAAGAACCAACACTCTTGCCCTGAGTGACCCAGGTGATACCTAAAGAAGGAAGAAAAGCTCCCAAGCTGAAGTCAGCCCATTTCCATTGAGGCCTGTCTGAACCCTAAACCACCTGATCTTTGGGTAAGGAGCAAATATTCTGTTTCAAATCACAGAGGTTAACCTCATATCTATATATATAAAGCCTGTTGCAACTGAAACAACTGAATGGACGACGGAACAGGCTGCGTGGGGCAACCAGGATGGCAGGGGGGTTAGTGAGGGCCGACCAAATGACTGAACAGCAGGCTGCATGGGGCAACTGGGCCGTCAGCGGGGGGGGGGGTAAGTGAGGGGTGACCAGGCCGGCAGGGGGGGCAGTTAGGGGTGACCAGACTGGCGGGGGGAGAAGTTGGGGGCAACCAGACCAGCTGGGGGGGGGGGGGGGGCAGTTAGAGGTGATCAGACAGGCAAGCAGGTGAGCAGTTAGGAGCCAGTGGTCCTGGATTGTGAGAGGGATGTCTGACTGCCAGATTTGGCCTAAACCAGCAGTTGGTGTCCAAGGGGTCCTGGATTGGAGAGGTTTCAGGCTGGGCTGAGGGGAACCCCCCACCATGCACGAATTCTGTGCACTGGGCCTCTAGTCTACTATAACAGAAGAAAATAAAATAACCTCAAACTGCACGACCTTCAAATGATCAAATCCCACATATGCTCTAATTTTCTCAAATGGCTCAGTTTACCTAATTTGTGTCTATGGCAGAACCAGGAATAACAGAAGTATGTGAGGTGGGCTAAATCCACAAATACATTTATCTTAAAAAATATATGAATTTGCCCTAGCCGGTTTGGCTCAATAGATGGAGTGTTGGCCTGTAAACTGAAAGGTCCCAGGTTTGATTCCAGTCAATGGCACACACCTGGGTTGTGGGCTCGATCCCCAGTGGGGGGCATGCAGGAGGCAGCCAATCAATGATTCTCTCTCATCATTGATGTTTCTATCTCTTCCTCTCCCTTCCTCTCTGAAATCAATAAAAATATTTGAATTTATAAATTGAATAAAGTGAACTTATTGAAAGCTTGATCAATAAAGAAAAATTGCTCCACTTTAAGACAACTAGGTTGATAGTCATAAATATCTTCTGTGACCACAGTTCCATTCAGGATCCTTACAGATCCTTACAGTTTTGCAAGCTGACACGGGGCCCTTTAAAACATAACCAAATCCATGCTGCTTCCTGCATCTCTGCACAGAAAGCCCGTGACCCTCAGCTTTCACTGGCTCTTGGGACGGTGGCCAAAGCGAGAGAAGTCAAGCTGGAGAACTCCCCAAGGTGGTTCTCAGGTAACCAGCTGGTTAGATTTCATCTTGTGTGGGGTTAGCTTTGCCTCGCTAAGCAAAGGAGGCACTTGGCCTGGGTTGAGAATGATTTCTGTTTTGGTTTCTCTAGGGCTCGATTCTAAACAGCCCAAAGAAAGGCTCCGCTGTCCTGAAGGGCACCTTTCAAAAGAAACAAAAATAGGACGCTTGCTTAACAAAAGGGGACTGTTTGGCCACCGAAATCCCGAATGGGGTCTGACCGTAGAACTGGAAGGGCTTTCTGCAGAGTTAAAAAGACAGAGAAGAAAACAGCAACAAGAAAAGAATCATCATAGAATCACCCACTCCAACCTTCCTTCCCTCTCAGAAGTGCCAAGGGATAAAATATAAACCTCTTTGAAGAAAACTCCAGCCGGAGCTCAGCTTTCAGGCTTTAGAAGACACTGGCATCCCAAGGCCTCCCCACTGTCAGATCAAACACACACAAAAGAGCCCCCCGATATCTGCCTGGTTTCCCCCAGACCATAAAAAACAGGCTTTCGTCTTAATCTACTTACCACACTGTGGGGGAAGGTCTCTACTTTCACAGCACAGAGATAACACACATAATTCATATGACGTATTAGCAGAAGATCTACAGGGAAAGTATTTAGTCAGAGCTCATTGAAAACAATAAGGAGCTTGGCTGCCGCCTCAGAAGGCAAAGGCATGGCCCTTCCAATGGGCAAAGACCCCTCCTGTCACACTCGCTGGAGTTAAAGATAAGTTCAGCCTATCAGTATAGGAATTAAGTCAACAGGTTTTACACAGTCCTTCTGTGAGCTACAACATTATCAACTTCCTCTCATGACCTCCAGAGGCTACTGCAGATGCGAAGCCCCCCAAAACAGTTAAGTGCCAGGAGCACAGACTGGCAATCCCAGTATAATCATAATCAACACCGTTCCCCATCTGCCAGTAAACACTTGTACATTTTTTCTCCTCTGAGTGAACTAAAAAAAAAACAGAAACAAAAAACTTCCATTTAGTTTCCCATGGCTAGACCCATCCTTTGAAGACCTGACACCCTTTCTCAAGACCCCCTTTCATCTTTCCCTCCTACAAAGCCTTTCTCCCAGGGCAAGGTGGAGACCTCTTATAGCCACCATTCATTCCATTTCTCCCGGCCTTGAGGTTCTGCCAATTGGGGGGCAGATTCCCTTTAGAGACAGGATAAATCAATGCTGGGCTGTGTAGGAAGTTAAAAGAAAAAAAAAAAAAAGCAGCAACTCCTCAATCATCAATTAGACATGTTGTGAAGGAGACCACCATCAAAGCAGATACAACTCAATGGAACCAGAAGCAACAAAGTGTATTAGAACCTCACTCTGGATTTAGCACATTCTTTGTTTTCTGTCTTTAGTAAATGTAGTATGTCCAGGTCTAAAGCCAGTTTTCTGAGATACTTTTCTCTTTCACTATACCAATCCATACCCTTTACTTTCTCAACTATACCTACTTGGACTCTAGGCTTATTTTTTCCTGATATCACTTCAAACTCCATGAACTTGACCTGGTATAAAAATTTCACCTCCTGCCCTCGCCGGTTTGGCTCAGTGGATAGAGCATAGGCCTGTGGACTGAAGGGTCCCAGGTTCAATTCCTGGTCAAGGGCATGCACCTTGGTTGCAGTCTCCTCCCTGGCCCATGGTCAGGGCATACAAGATGTAACTAATCAATGTTTCTCTCACATCAATGTTTCTCTCTGTCTTTCCCTCTCCCACTCTCCCTAAAAATCAATGGAAAAATATCTTTGAGTGAGGATTAACAAAAAAAGAACAAAAAATTTTCACCTTCCAATTGTCTGTCGAAAATGCTACTCCATCATGTCTCCAGCCCAGCTGTCCCTCCTGAGCTCCAGACTCTTGTTAAAATATTTTTCCCTCTAATTCCACAAGTAACATACTAACATGATCGCTGCCAGACCCACATTTCCAATGGTCCATCAAACACTGCCCTGGCACCTCCAACTCCCCACCCAAAATGGAAACCCTGCTTTCTCCCTCATCTCATTCCATGCCAATACGTTCCAGGTAGTAAATCAACCCACCTCTAGGACAGATTTCTGTCATTGCCTCCATCATGCCCTTCCAATTCCATCTTCTGTGAAATTCTACCCCAGAGTCCACCTCTTCACCCATTCAAGCCCCAGCCTGCAGTATGTCTCTCCAGAATTATCACACAGATCTACTGATTTGGCTCCTTAGCTACACTGTCAATTCTCTATCCCAACTTCAACATACTTATACTTAAATTAGAGGCCAGTGCATAAAATTCATGCACTGGTAGGGTTCCTAGGCCTGACCGGCATTCAGGGCCGATAAGGGCCTTCTGGCTGCCGGCTGCCAGCCGGGACCGTCCTTCGTTCTGTGCCGCCCCCTGGTGGTCAGTGCACGTCATAGCATGCAATCAAACTCCCGGTCTTCCGGTTGAACTCCCGAGGGGACAATTTGCATATTAGGCTTTTATATATATAGATATCCTACAAAAAGAAAGTTGGTATTTTTCACTTGATCAAAAATTTTCCATAGGAATAAGTTCAAAATGCTTAGCCTGACCCCTGCCTACTTTGTCCAACCACATCTCCTAATTCTCACCAATGTACTCCATACTAATGCTAAGCTACACACCTCAATCACACTAACTGAATGTGCCATGAACTTTCACCTTGTGTAAACTGGCCAGGAATATCCTCCCACTTTTTTGCCCTCTAGGCAAATTCCTCTCCATTTTTCCAAAAACTAGGCAAAGGTATCCACTCCAGTGAAGTTTCCCTGACTCCTCATGAAGGGTTTTCTCCCTCTTCTGTGTGCTATATATTTTGTAAGTGTCTCTATTCTAGCACTCTTCACATATTTTGAAATTACAAGTTACTTTGACTGTCCTGCCTATCAATTCCCTTAATTCAACTTTGTACCTCCATTGAACAATAAGGGACCTGGCACATAGTAAGTGCTCAATAAATATTTGATGGATCAATGAAAGGAGGCAATGTATAGCATCACCTTTAAACATCTGAAACTTTCAATGAATATTAGATTTTCTTGCCTCATCCCATTTTCCCCTCAGCTGGCTGGTCTTTCATATATTGATTCTAAACTGCACCATCATTAGCATCTCAAGGGCATTCACTGAATGCTCAAATAAGAGACAGAGATATGGGATAGAAGACTCAAGACAATCTACAACACTGCCCTGAAGGAACTGAGACCAGTGAGAAGATAAACACAGCTGAAGCAGCAAAATGTGAATTCAATAAGGACTATAACTAATGAGCGATAAAATCAGAGTGTGCTTGCTACTAAGAAAATAATAATGGGAAAGACCAATTAATAAAGGGATGTTATCAAACACCATGGCAATTTTCATTAAAACATTTTATCAGACACAATACAATATTGATATTTTTCATTGAGGTTTGCAATAAAATTTATCCACTAAATATATTCTTAATCCAGATGCCAGGCATTGATCGATGCTGTGTACTCTCCCCTCAAATGTTCATGGAGTTTAAAATCAACCTTGTTGCCCTAGCTCAGTGGTTGGCAAACTCATTAGCCAACAGAGCCAAATATCAACAGTACAATGATTGAAATTTCTTTTGAGAGCCAAGTTTTTTAAACTTAATCTTCTTCTAACACCACTTCTTCAAAATAGACTCGCCCAGGCCATGGTATTTTGTGGAAGAGCCGCACTCAAGGGGCCAAAGAGCCGCATGTGGCTCACGAGCCGCAGTTTGCTGACCACTGCCCTAACTGGTTTGGCTCAGTGGACAGAACATTGAAGGGTCCCATGTTCGATTCCAGTCAAGGGCACATTCCTGGGTTGAGGGCTCGATCCCCAGTAGGGGGCATGCAGGAGGCAGCCAATCAATGAGTCCCTCTCATCATTGATGTTTCTATCTCTCTCCCTCTCCCTTTCTCTTTGAAATAAATAAAATATTTTTTAAAAATAAAAGTAAATCAACCTTGTTGCGCTGAGACAAGGGGAGTGCATAGTGGTGTGTGAAGCAAATTTATTTAAATAGTCTGGTCATCAGAGCAAGCATTATATATATATGAATGTTAATTATATTCTAAACTACATAAAACCTCAACTCCTTAATCAAGGTCTTTCTATGGTTCTGGATTACCAAGTGGTGGTGTTGACAATGCTACAGAGGCAAAATCCTGGAATGAGAGCAAGTAAGAGATGGAGGCTCCCAGTAAAATCCCTTTTTGATGGCCCTGCAGGAAAACATGGAGTCTTGAAGGCAGCAATCCAGATTGGAAGTGAACCAGGTAAGCCTTCAGGATCTCCCTGGAGATACCACTGTAATGGTTGGAAACTCGGGGACAATTACTGCTAAATGACCCCCTGATGTCAAGCCTTCAGGGAGGGGAGGGGTGAAGGGATAAAGTTACTGGAACAAAGACAAAATGTAATACTCTCTGAATTCTGAATTTATAGATCTCACTGGGGGAGTGGCCCCATTTGTTGCTGCCTTCTCAGATTCTGTTTCTGCTCATAGGGTTAGTTTATGACCTCTGGCTTAAAAAAAAAAAAAAGCCTCTATCTTTCTATTTTGAAAGAAGTTCCTTGGCCTTTAATCCTTCTTCCCAAACTTAAGAAATATCAATTACTAGAAGTTCTCAGACATGGTAATGAGGATGAAAAGGTTGAAACAAATACACAAAAGCCTTGTTTTTCAACCTTAGCCTTGATGGTATTTTTGTCTTAGCCTGTCATAACTGATAGCTGTCCCTTGCAGACTCGCCAAACTATTAAAAGGCACCACAAGGCAAGCATTTTTATGGCTCAGCATTATATCTTCTCCTTGATCTACCTGACTGGCAGAATATGCCTATGTACCTATGTGTATATGTATAACTACATGTATGTGTGTGTATGTATAAGCACATGTGTATACACATTTATATTTAAAGATATACAAATTCACTTTTTCATGGAACAAGGGTTTATTTTCATTGACTGACTGTTCAGTATTACAAGAGTGGGGCTTTTCAGCAAGAGTCTGTTTCTTAAAGACCAGCCACTCTAAGTCTGTGTGTGTGTGTGTGTATCACCCACACTATCACAATACAAATTAGACAAAATAGATGCTTAATGGTGTAATTCACTTTACAATGGCACTATTATTACAGCGTTACTCTATTTTCATTACTACTGCATATTAGAAGCAGCTTCCAACATGTTTGAGTGCAGAAATAAAACAACCCAATCACAGTGCCAATTAGTTCTATAAAAGTCATGTAGTATATCAAAACCAAAGCATTTCCCAGAAGCCCACAAAGACAGGATTCAGCTCTTGGTTCACTTCTTCTAGCTTGCTATGCTTCCATCCTTACTATACTTTGACCTATCCTAGGCTAATTACAAGCTAAAATCAATAAAAGACCCTTAGCAAGTTCTCTAAGAAAGGATATTATAATCCATAAGCACACCCTTACCTTGTGCTAGCATTATTTTCCTGGGTTTACCCAATCCCACTGTGTACCAATAACTACTCTTTCTCATGCTGCTCTCTCATCAACTCAAATTCTGTAACAGCAGAGCAATTTCAAGCAGGTTGTGAGACTCGGAGAGTATTACTTGCAAAGTGCATGTAAATTATTAGATTACATTACAAGTGAAAGGCTCAGCAGTGGGTCACCATAGTGGAGCATTAATGTAGAACAAGTTGAATGGAACCCTTGCAGACAAGCTTCTTCAACATGATTTTTTTTTTGGTAGCAAGGAGAAAGTGAGTACAAGGGTAGGGAGGGCAAGGAACCATTGGCTGCTACAAAATGAGGTGTGAGAGAACATAGGAGCACAGTGAAGGGAGCTCTCCTCCCCCCCCCCCCCCCCGCCTCTGTGGCTAAAGGGGGCAGCCCGTGGGTACCACAGGAATAGTGGGGTCAGGATGAAAGGCGGCAGCCAGACATGGGCCCTCCTCTATCTCAGCTCAAGGGGTGGGGTGTAACCTCAGGGAAGTCAACAAGTGGCTGATGGGTTTGAACTCAAGCGATCTGTCCTCACTTGGCAGGATCCATCCCGTGGCAGCTGAGCTGAGGGACTACAGCAGGATGCAGTCCAGGAAAGGAAACTGGCAGTAAAAGGAAAGGATTTAGGACTCTGAAGTGCTTGAACTTCTGCTTATTTCACAGAGCAACCAGTAGAAACCAAGGAAGAATGCTCCATGCAAAGAGAGCTGAAGACCTGAGGATATGCTCCATCAATACCACACATGTTTTATCACCACCACCACATGCTCCATCATCACCACTCTGTGCTCCATCATCACCACCACATGCTCCATCATCACCACTCTGTGCTCCATCACCACCACCACATGCTCCATCATCACCACTCTGTGCTCCATCATCACCACCACATGCTCCATCATCACCACTCTGTGCTCCATCACCACCACCACATGCTCCATCATCACCACTCTGTGCTCCATCACCACCACCACATGCTCCATCATCACCACTCTGTGCTCCATCACCACCACCACATGCTCCATCATCACCACTCTGTGCTCCATCATCACCATCACATGCTCCATCATCAACACCGTCACTGGAGCCACACTTGATGTGTGCCAGGCATCCTGCCAGAGGCAGCAACATGCAGAACCCAGGGATTCTCTCACCCACCTTGGGAAAGTTAGCACCACCATCATCCCCCATTTCCAGGTGTTGAAAGAAATAGACTGAGTGGTTAATGAACTTATGTAAGGTCACACGGCTCACACAAAGCACATCTGGGCCACTGGCCTAGGTCTGTCTCACTCATGGCAGGCTTGTAAAAACCATGTATGCTGTCTCCCAACACATTCAGCTTTGGTCTGAGTGCTCAAGCCTGGAACAGGACTGAACCTGCCACTGAGAGGAGGCATGATGGATCCAAGGCAAATAGAAGGGGGATGAACAAGGGCAGACGGGTCCAAACCCAAGGCCCAGTTAGAAGAATAAGCGGGTAGAAGCTGTGCTTGCAGAGTTGGGAAGTGTAGAGCTGAATCTACTGAGGAAGCAAACAGCCCTGCAGGGCAATGTGGGAGAGATTATCTGCACAGCTAATGAGCACCTACTTTCTGCAAGGCACTGTGCAGGAGTAAGAGAGTAATTCCTGGTGCTGGTCTCCTGGGGTTGACTAGATTCCTGCCCAGGAAAGAACACTATAGACAGCGCAAAAGAACCTGGTACAAGAAGAGGTTACATGTTGATTGAATGAGCAAGGCCCACAGACTGACTACTGTAAAAGACAGGGTCATTGGAACTGCAGAAGGAAGAGGATGCATCCTATCTGGAGCTAAAATAATTGTAGGATTTAAATAAGCAAAGAGAAATTGGGACATAACAAACAAGAGAGACTGGGTAGGGGAGGGAAGGAGGAAAGAGTTAAGTCACACAGAAGGAATGGGGGTGAAAAAGGCCATGCCAAGATACACTTAGAAGATAACCATCGGACGTATCCCAGACAGTAGGCTACACTGAGAAACAATACCACTAGAATGTAAGATACGGGAAGGCAGGGCTCTGACCTCTCCTGTTCACTGCTTTATCCCCAGAGCCTAGCACAGTGCCTGGCACATAGAAGGTGCTCAACAAATATTTGTTGAATGAAAGAATGCCATCTCTTGCTTTTACACAGTAACATTAACTCTAAGCAAAGGGGAATCCCAAAATTGACTTTCTAAGCCAGTCTAGGCAGAATCATGCCTAAATGTAATAGTGTATGAATGAGCCTGTGCTAAAAGTGGCATAGAGATAATGTATGATTACAAGTAAGTATTTACATTGTTTTCCCTGCCCCACCCCCTTCCTGAAATCATAATGTGGAACACCTAGGGTTCAACATCAGTTATTGTGGAAACCCTCCCTCAACCCCCCGCTCCCACCACAGGGCCATGCCCCGCCGAAAGGTGGCTTCTACCTCGTGCCCATGACAGGGTTTTTCCAACTGCAGGAGCAGCCCCAAAACTGATTATAAAAAATAATAGTGTATCACAAGTAAAGCTTAAATATTTTCTAGGAAAACTATTTCAAGTGTGTGTGTGTGTGTGTGTGTGTGTGTGTGTGTGTGCGTGTGTGTGTATGTGCAATGGCTCACAATGCAGTGTGCTTCCTTATTGTAGGTCACAGTATAAACACCTGAAGACAATGCTCTAGAGGGGCAAGAAATTCCAATTTGGGGGCACTCCTTTTCACATTCCAGCTGAATGACCCTGTCTCCCTGACTGAGTGTGATCGTCAGAGGTAATACTCTTCAGGCCAGTAAGCTTGGTCCATCCTAAAACGTCGAAAAATTCTGCGCAACATGATAACTTCAGAATCAGTTCCTTCAAGGTATCCCCAGTTTCACAGCACACAAACAATGTTATTTTGAAATAAAAATTTATTTTTTTCTAGTTACAAAAATAATACATGCATACTGCAGGAAACAATGTAATACAGAAGAGCACAAAGAAAAAGAAACTTATAGATGATCCCATCATCCAGAGACGACCACTTTATAACTTTATCATTGGGGTGTATGTGGGTCCATATGTTAATATGTGTATATGTGTGCGTGTGTCTACATGTACACATACACATATAAATACACACATATATATATACACATACACACACTATAGTTTTCACAAAGAGGACACCATTCTGTGCACAACGCTACAGAAGCTGTGTCTTTTCACTAAGCAATAGATCATAAACTGTTCCCCCTATTCAGAAATATTTTTCTGCCGAAACCGGTTTGGCTCAGTGGATAGAGCGTCAGCCTGCGGACTGAAAGGTCCCAGGTTCGATTCCGGTCAAGGGCATGTACCTTGGTTGCGGGCACATCCCCAGTAGGGGGTGTACAGGAGGCAGCTGATCGATGTTTCTCTCATCGATGTTTCCAACTCTCTCTCTCCCTTCCTCTCTGTAAAAAATCAATAAAATATATTTTTTTAAAAAAGAAATATTTTTCTAGTACAATAGGATTTTCACTGGCTATGTAGTATTCCATTTGCAGACTTGCTCTTGACATCCCATAAAAGGCACAGCCTTAAACTGGCTGCCTTGCAGGACTGCGGCTGAGATACATCCTCCCCCACCGCCCTCCGCCCTCCTCCCTCCCCCCGCCCAGCTGTGTCTAGCTCCCACAAGCACTGAGTACAAGATGCTCAGCTCCACATCCTGTCCTTTACTCTCCACTAAGCCAGACCATGAGGCGCAGGCACTATTTTTATGCTTTAGAATGGCTTTACTGACACAGCCACAAGCTCACTGGCTAATTTTTAATTAAAAATAAAAATGACCAGCGGGATTTTAAAAACTAACAATTACTGACAATGTTCCACTATTGATGAACAGCCAAAACACCTCGTGCTTACTTTCATACAGATCCACTACCTAATGCAGGATTAACTCGTGTTCGTCTTAGTATCCTCGGGGGGTTTTCCTGGGAGACAGGAACTTGATGCTGTAGCTTATTGGAACTTCTGAGCATCCTGGCACAGCACAGAAGTGGAAGGAACTAATTATTAGGTAAGGAAGCAGAAGACTAGTGTTGCAGGCACAGCCTCGCTGCATACTAGGAACGGGGAGCTCACACAATTAGATCTCTGGTTTAAACAAGAGGCTAGGCCAGATGATTCATAGACCCCTTCTGGCTCTGACAGGCTTTATTCTAATAAAACATGAGAAGTGGCAGCACCACATTTCTGTATCTATCTCTGTCTATTATCTATTATCATATAGATAGAGTAAGCACTACAAATCTAACTTACACCCCCAAGCTCAAGATTAGAAATTTCGAGAGCCCTTTCAGAGTAGCATCAGCTTCCTCCCTGATTCACCTGCGGGGCCTCAAGGAAGCTGCAGAACCTCCCTGATGTTCAACCTTCATCCTTTACCCTGGGAAGGTTTACATCTTCTGGGCTGACAGCCCGGTCTATAGAACTGTCCACTCTCTGCATAACCGTGTTCATCAGAAGTGGTTCGTGAGCGCCAGAAACGGTAACACACACCTCTGGCAATTTCTCACTTGTCATCATCCGTCAACTAACACGGTCACCAAAAGAAGAATCATTTTTGATTATCAGAGTATTTCATTTGCCTCTGCTTTCCCAACGCTTCATTACCTGGACAATTGAGAGTTATGAGCAGTTCACCCTCCCTGTTGCCCTGTCCCTTCAGACATCATGTCCCCATCACACCAATGTTCCTAGGACTACATGCTATATGGTTACTGTGGCCTTCTTACCATGCGCTGGGTTTATAACTGTACAGAGAAAACGAAAAGCAAGGCAGTTTATTGAAGAGTTTTTAGACTTGCTAAATATATCTTGTGTCTTCTGTGATCTGTATGTTGAAAATCCATTAACTTCTATACAGTGGCTCCTTCCCCATGACTGGCATCGATCGTATGGGATGATGGAAGCCTCTTTGCTTCTGGAGGGCAGAGTCACATCTGACTGTCTTTTCTCTGTCTTTGTCCATCTCTTCAGGTTTCTTTAAAACTATTTGGAAGAGTCAATAAACATGCCGATTTCTTTCACACACTAGGAAGCAGATCACCGTGCCCTTCAGACCGCGCCTGGTTCTGTTTTCCCAAGTATTCCCTTACCTGCCTTTGTCAATTGGCATTCTCGACAAGTTCATCATAACTTCTCAAAGTGCCAACGTTCCCTCTTTCCATTGCCCTTGTTAAAGATAATTTAAAATTAGAAAGGCACATTCCCAGCCATTTCACAGTCAATTCTAATTTCATTTTCTTCTTTGCATAGAAGGCTCTTCCCTCTAAAGATCCCCTTCCTTCATTCACAGCCCCTCCTCCCCAGCCCCAGACAGGCATTCTTAGTTTCTGTAGGCACAGCTCCATTCCCCTATTTCACCATGCTTATCTTTTCCCCAAAATACTTCACCCAGCGAAACACACTTTAGCTTGTGGTTCTCCTTCCTTCACTCCACTTCTGAGAGAAATGTCTGTGTCTGGAGATTGTAAAGTCACCTTCAGGAAAGAGGCATACAGTGGCTGTCAATTAATCAGGATAAGACAGAAAAAATTACATCGTGTGCAGCTTTGCTTCTCAGTACATGCAGTTATACTTTGGGGATCAAAAGGATTTCTCCCAACACAACCTAAAATTCACATTTATACCTTTTGTTTGGCTATAACTAATTCTCTACCTAGCAGTACAGTTAATGTTCTGGATTATTTAGAACAGTGATTACCATACCTCATTATAAATTTAAGTGTTGGTCCCTCATTTCTCTCCCCCACCCTCCGCCCCCAATTCTGTTTCACCTCTATTCTTCATAACATGCCTATTTATCCTTGGTGGCATTCTCTGCTTATAAAATAAGTCAAATGATTTCAGATCCTGTAGTTTTTATTCCCACATCTAGTTTGACATATAGATTTTAAGCCAGTTTATTTTCTCCCATTAAGCACAGATCCAAATGTCACCATTCTTATCACGTATACAATTCCATCAAGTTTCGGAGTGTCGTTTATACACAATTTTATTTCTTCTTACTCCTTTCACACACGCCTACCACTTAACGTACAGCAACTTCGCTGCATTCATATTTCATAAACTTCATCAGTATTCAGCCAAATTCTCCCCCGAAGTAAGCCAGGTATTTTTAACAGCGTGCTGCCTCTTTCACAGGCTTGAGGGCCCCAGACTAAGTGGCACCCTTCCTTGTACCCCAGAGAGTTTCATCTACTATGGTCTGGACCTAGGAACTTCCTAATGATTTCAAAAAAAACTTTCAGATAGTTCATAATCAAACCTCAAATGCCCAACCCCACTATTAGAGATGACGTAAGGCTGACTGCGCTGCAGAGAACCCAGCACCGGGACAGCCACTGCCCAGGACGGCCTGCAGTCCTTCAGCCCTTTCCAGGATGTGGGACACCTGCACTCTCCGCGGTCAGGGGACACTGCAAAGGGCTCCCCAGCTGGCCGCCAGGGCCTCGGCTCTGTGGACAAGATAATCGCCAGGAAACCACGGCGCCACGCGTTGTCGATGTGCCACAGCACATAATGTGATAAGACAGTTTGCAATAATGACGTGTCAGGTAAGGCCATAAACATCTGTTGGGGGTGGAAAAACTCCTCCATCAGCACAAGGGAATTGTTACCTATAATTCCTGTTAACATCAGCATGTAAAAACCGGAGCACCCAGTGGGCCTGTCTAACCCACGACTCTGGCACGTGCGTTCCTCATCATGCCCCGCTCCCTGCTTCTAAGGATGGCTTTAGAAAATCTCCTGGGTGCTTTTACTACAAAAGCAAAACAACAAATAAATAATTGGGATGGCACAAAAGCACAGCAAGACTCCCCCAAGTTGAATTCCCAACACTATGACATCCAAGGTATCAAAAGGTAACTGCAGACTAGCGTTAAGTTGGGTCCCAGACTTAAGTGGCACCCTTCCTTGTACCCCAAAGAGTTTCATCTACCATGGTCTGGACCTAGGAACTTCCTCGTGAAGTTGGAGTGGGCCGGCCCCGGGGAAGCCCGCCTCTGCTGGTGTGGTCCAGAGATGCTTTCCCTACTGGTGCAGGGAACTAAGGCCTCAGCTTGGAAAAAGAGTTCCTTTGAGGGGAATCTAACTGCTCTTTATTGATATTCTTGAAAGTCTTCCTTCTAACCCTGGAGTTTCCTATCTTTCCAGACTTATGAACCCTTTACCAAAGACACACCTTGAACATATCGGAGCAAGAGGCAAAACTAGTTGGCATTTCTATCTACTATCATACAGGGGAGTAGTTACAAAATGCTACTATGCTACAGTGGATAGCTTATTTGTGACTACAATAGCCTCCCTGAATATGTGAGAATGATTTTACATCCTCTACAACTCCAGAGAAAAAATCATGGCTCCAGACTTGAGCTGAAATTTTCCCGTAAAATAAAAACCTCAATTAATCAGAACCAAATAATTGGAACTGAATTTCTATTTTGCTTCTTGCAGCCTGGAGAATAAGAGAGACAAACAACAAAACATACTGCTATCAAAGATAAAAAAAATAAAATACAATTTCCAATATGGAGTCGGGACAGATCTAGTCCAATCTCAGATTCCGTGCCTACTTACAGTTTCTATAAGGTACAATGAGTATTCATCCTCCGAACAGTGGCCCTGCGGCACCATAATACCCTCAAACCTCAAAGGAAGGTTCAGTCACATCCTCAATGTTCTTTTTAGGGTAGAAATGGGATCTGCATATTTAAAAACTATATTCAATAAGAAAAAGACCAAAACATTTCTGGTTAATCTGTTTGTAAAAAAAGGAAAAAATCAGTAATATCCTGGTGCCCGTGTATTAGTCAACACTCGAACTCTGATTATCTGAGGACTTTTTTTGAGGCATGAATTCAAAATGATTCAATTTTATTTTTCTTAACATAAAGCTTAATAAGATGGGTGAAAAATTTAACAGCTCATTTCCAAACTAACACTTCCCATCATGTAGAAGAAAAAAATATTTTTAAATGATAGATGAAGGAGAGAGAGAGAGAGAGAGAGAGAGAGAGAGAGAGAGAGAGAGATCCTAGATTCCCAGCAAGGAAGACAGTCTTCATATTCACAAGGGCATTCCAGATTCTAGGTTAGGGGCCTAGACGCAAGGCCCTCACAGCAGCCCCCTCTTGCTCTGGAAAACTCATCACGAATCTGGAGTGAACGGGTCAGGAATCTCCTTGAGGCAGTGCATGATGCCGACCTCACGGTCCCTTCACGTTGGCTTGTAGAAGACAAAGAGGGTAAAGAGGGGGAGCCGCGGGAAACGTCATATGAGGAGAGCTGCATTTTCTATAAAAAAGTTTTGGCATTTCGGGCAGTCACATTACGACTCTCCCCAGACACCTGAAATATAGTTACGCATTTTGCTTCTCCAGACACCGAAGTACATATTTAGGCTAAGAAGCACAGCTCATCAAGTAGACGCGGAGGGTGGAGGGGACAGAAAGAGTCCACTCAGGAAAAGCGCGGATGCTGTACAGAACAGACCACAGAATTCCCCCGTGACACCCAACTCAGTCTGTCCTCCCGACATCACACCACACCTTCCTAAAGGCAAAAAAGGGAGAACGGTCTCCCCAAAATGGCAGAAAAGCGTGCATCTTAACTCAGAAGTGACAAGTGTGTGGCTCAAGGACACCCCTGGGCTTGTCTCAGGGCGTTCCAAAGGTCAGCTCTGGTAGGCTTGCTTCCCAAAGGGATTCAGTTGTCACCAAAACCCCTCAGAATAGTTTCAACCAGAGGCACAACTATTGCTGTGAGCATTCTGGGACCTCCCTGCATCTCACTTAGGAGTCTAGTAGGGAACCGGCACCTCGGCTGCCTGGAAAACTCGAGCTTATGGGGTCTCATGGTTAGGGGTTCCCACGCAGGCTCCATATTTCAGTGCCAGCAATAGAGACATTTTCTAAAGCCCAGGGCTCCTCATCATGCCAGGAGGCGTTGGGAAATTCCAGCAGGTGACTAACATAAAAAGAGTCTGCTATAAATGTTTGCAGCCGCTGAGGATTTGACTTCTGGATTAATAATTCAATTATTTTTAAGGAATAAGGGGGGGGGGAGCAACAGAAAAGGCTATCATAAATATCATCAAATGCATTTTCTAAAATTATTCGATGACATTTTTAGAGGGTATAATTATAACTGTTTTTATGAGCAATTTACTGGAAAATTAAAGTCTCTTGGTTTAAAAAATAATTATCCCATCCCTCTGGCAAAGGGTTTTATCCCAGCCGGCATCTCTTTTTAAACTATGCGGCATCATTTGTTCACTGTGGAGAGCGGGGTCCGTGTAAGGAAAGTTGACCTGAGAATCAATCTCTAGAGAGGGGTCTCAGTGGCCAGGCAAGAGCACCTACCAGAAAGTGAATCAGCTAAGGCTGAAGGGGTGAGTGGAGGTGAAACACTTTCAAAGTCAAAGACTTGTGTGGTTCTAGAATTCCTCAGGGCTACAGGCCTTGTTAACTGATTTTAAATCAATTTAAACTGAGCTTCCAGGGGATTCGATCTCAACCCAACTGAGCTTTTCAGTGTTAATCCCATCTTTTGGTTTCGATTTTTCCCTTAGGTTGGCCTGCCCTAAAAGCATCCAACCTTCAGCTCTAGCGTTCCAAACCAACTGTGTGGCACCCTCCCGCTGTGAGGATAACTCCAGTGAAGTAAAATATGTAAGCTTCTGGCATGCATATAATAAGGAGATTCTGGAAAAGGGTTTTTAACAACAGTTATGTCACAATGCTCATGGCTCCCTGAAGTCCCTGAAAGCCTTGTTAAATTAAAGATTCGCTGTGGTTTTTTTCTGCTTCATTCTTACTTCCCATGTTGCTTCTTGCCGTTCTTTTTTTCCCTTTCATTTTGTAAAGATGGGACTACATGACACCAGCCAACATTAATACCACCTAGAAAACGGGGCGGTTTTCATGAAAACGGCTAACATTCCCCGCCCAGTTTTTAGGGAAGAGAGAGGTCGAACTTCAGATTATAAAGCCACACATGGGATTTTGGAAGCTCAGGCACATGCCATACACAGCCCATTCACACGTGGATTCCCAGGAGTTCGGAATTCAGCCGCTACCTCCGTAATGTCTCATGAGGTCACCTCAATGTCATGAGAATCCAGACCACAATCTCTGTGGCCTTCAAACACTGCTGGCTGGATGCTCACCCTGCAACCTCTCAGGAAGGCATCTCCCAAATCGGAAAGCTTCCCACTTCACCCACTGCCAAGAACTCCACTCAACCATCCTTGAGGTTGAAAATGCTAATTATAAGGTGGTGATGTTTGCTCTTCCTCTGAGTTGTGTGCCTTTATGTTTTAAGTATTATAAAGGCATAATCACCTAGTGTGTAGGTTAATTTCTTTCCGATATTGTAATTTATGCGACATTAATACTGGATGCCAGCTCCAATTTTCTTGCTGCTTACACTCTGGGAGCCGACTTGCATATTCTGCCAACTCCATTACATCATCTGAAAACCCAAACATTTCCCGTTTCTAAATCACTCTCAACTACCAGGCACACTTACACAGTCACTCTTTTTCGCCCTAGCTCACACACAAAGATCGGTACCCCTGAGGAGCAGACGCTACATCTGAGGTTAGAGTCTGCAAATGCACATCATTTCTGGAAGCTATTACTACTGCTGTGTTAGCTAAAGGATGCCTCCATCTCTGACCTTCCTTTTTCCATTCAGACTGTTATATAACCTAGTGCCTGCGTGCAGGATGTGAGTTGAGTGTTTGGGCCTTACCCCTCTCCCTCCCCTCATGAAATCTCCTGAGGAATGGACAAGGGGTTGCTTCAGAAGAGTAGGGACAAGGGTCAGCAGGTCAGCAGGTCAGCAGGTCAGCTGCACCTCTTCCTTGTCCCTCTCCCCTTTTTGCTGAGCCTAGGGGGCTGGTGGTACTGAATGTCCCGGCGTTATATAATTTGCAAGAACAGCAAGTTACGGATTTGCTAGTTGGTTCTGCAGCCTGCCACCCTGATCTCTTTGCAAGAACACCTTCTGGCAAGAATGACACCTGAAGATGCTAATAACAAACTTGGAGGGAGGTATGGGGGAGGGGGGTTTAAGACAGAGGGGAGTGGCAGCTCAAACCGGAAATTAGTGTGGCCCCTAAATAATATATCTCCCCTTCCAAAAAAAAAAGAAAAAAAAAAAGAAAGAAAGCCTCAGAAACACATGAAGGGGATTTTCTCCAGTGTTTCTGATTAACCCTGTTACATAACCCGCTCGCATTCCAAATCCACCGTCTCAGGGTCTAAATATACTCTTTGCAGCCAAAAGCTTGCCACACACAAACTCACCGAGCTGGCCTTAGGTCCGGGCCCCCAGCCTGGATCCCCCTCCCTTCACTCGCGGCCTTCGCTGCGCCCACCCCTCCCGCTGGAACCCCGGTTTGCGCCCACCCTCCCGCTCAAACCGCGGTTCGGTGCGTTCACTCTTCGGAAATCGCCTTTAATTAAATGTTTTTCGCGTGTGTCATCCTGATGGCTTTTACTGTACTCGAATTCCGTGAATGGAAAAGCGCCCGGACAGGGGGTGTGGCCAAGGTTGGGGGGGCGGGGGGGGGGGGAGATACTGTAAAACAGCCAGCACATGATCAGCCATATTCCTACCTCCAACTATAACACCGAGAGTAAGGGAGCGGCTCCCAGGGTCCCCACTCGCCTCTTCCCAGCCCTCCCCAAAGGCCGCTGGAAGCCGAGTGGCAAGAGGAGGGGGCGCGCAGGGCCGTGCTCAGGCCGGGACTGGAGATCCTCTCCGCCCCAGCCCTGGGCTGCTCGCGCGAGCCTGCTTCCTCTGGAGTGACAGGCGTGATTTATACATTATTTACAACAGTAATTAAAGCAATAGCTTCCTCCGGTTCTTCGCAAACTCCAGGCGCATTCAAATAAATAATTCTTCCAACCCCAAGAAAAACCCCACATCATGTCCCGACACCTTTAAGAGGGAGAGAGGGAGCTTTCCCGAGCACTCCACAATAAGTAGGAAAAAGTAAGGAGGGGCCAATGGAGCCCCCCACACCACCCACACCCACACCCTCCAAATGAAGTGTAAAAATCGCCCGGGGAGGGGAGGGGGGGGGGACATCGCTCGCACTATCCAACCAGCATTCAACTTGCACGGACCATTCTCAGCTTCTTGCAGAAACGCTTGGAACCTCACCGAGGGAAGGATTCCCAGGGCAGAAATAAGTTTGGGTGCCTTTCGAGCTTTCTTTTACTGCTTGTTTGCTTTTTGCAGACGCTCACTCCGAAGGCGCGTGGAGCTCCCCACAGGACCGCCGCCCTCCGCGCGCTGGCGCGCACACGCCCCCCGCCAGCCCTGGCGCCGGGCTTCGAACCCCCAGTCTGCAAACTTGCGCATCTCCCTTCGCCGCGCCCGCCAGACAACTTGGCGAGCACCTCTCGCGCCCGCAGCCTGCTCCCTCCAGCCCTTCGGCCAAATCCCTAGCCCACCGGCCGTGCTCCAGAGAAGGTGCTCACGTCGCCCCCAGATCCGGGGCGCCCCCTCTCCACCCCTGGGGTTTCCCTGGTCGCTCACTCCACCCGCCCTCCCTCAGCTCTATTGGGGGATCAAAAACCCAGCCCGCCTCGGGCAGGCAGGGCCCAAACTGTCAAGAGGAGAAAAGGTAAAAGGGGAGGAAGGTAGCCATAAACAGATTTTCTTTTTCCTTCTTTAAAAGGACACTGCCGCTTTAAAAGTTTCTTTCCCGGGCCCCCACTCTCCGGTTCTCCGTATTTTGGGGGAGCGTATTTAATTTCGGCAGCGCGGCTTTCCTCCTCTGTTTGCAGAAAAATCAAAGCCAGGGGGTGAGCCCGCCGGCTGTCAAGCCTCCTGCCGCCTTCCCCGCCCCCCTCTCCTCCCGCAAACCGAGAACGGGTTGCAAAAGTTTGCAACATTTCTGGGGGGCCCAGGGGGGAGGGGAGAGGGGTGCTCCGGGCTCGGGGCGCCGCTGCAGGCTCGCGCGCAGCTCCGGACCCCGCGCCCCGGGCGCCCGCTCCCGGTCGCCCCCCGCTCCGCGCCCCGGCTCCTGCCGCCCCCTCCTCACCCCTCTCGCAGCCTCCTACCTCTGCTGGTGCTGGAATAGCTCTGTCTGCGCACCGGGGCGGGCGGCTCGCTCTTGCGGGCGGAATCCTGGTTCAGCGGGGTCTCCCTGGAGCCGGCGGCCGCGTCCGCGCCGCTGCTGCCCGGCTCGCTGGCGGCGGGGTCGGGGGCTGCTGGAGCTGACTCCATGTTTTTTCCCAATGTAGAGATCGCTGGAGATGGCGAGCTCCGAGACTCCCTCTATCTTCTGTTTTCAGAGCAACTCTATGGTACCAAAAAAAAAAAAAAAAAAAAAAGGAGAAGGAGACCGGGGAGAGCTGGAGGGAGAGAGCTAGCAGCGGCGGGCGGGCGAGGGAGAGCGCGAGGGAGCGCGCCGAGTGTGTCTGGGTGGACGTGTGTGTGCGCCCGAGAGGGGACGGGAGGCGGGTCTGGCCACAGGCAGCGCTAGCGAGAGCTTCTCCAGCCGGCCCCCACACCCACATTCCCCACCCTCCAGACCCCAGACCGGGAGCCACGGACTGGCTGCCAATTTTGGGAGGTGGGGGAAAGAGGGGAGGAGGAGAGGAGAGCCTCTCGCGCCCCAGTCCTCCACTCTCCCCAGTCCAGGGACAGAAATGTAGACCGGCGAGATGATTCTGTGCCCACTTCTGAGACTCTCTCGGGAACTGAGCTCATCCCCACCCGCATCAGCCCGGGAAGAGACAGATCTGATTATCCACGTTGGGGAACCGCCAGTAGCTTCCTGCAGCCCAGCCCAGCCCAGGACTGAGGAGAAACTTAAAAGGAGTTACACCTGAACTTGACACCCCAAGGAAGGCAAAGGATGGGAGGACCGGGCACTTGTGACTTCTTATGGGAAGTCCAGTGGGTTTCCAATCTTGGTTTGATACATGCGTGTCTAAAGCAGATTTTGTGAGTTTAGAATCTCATGGATGGCCAGCTTCTGGTGTGATTGGAAAAGATCTCTTTGGGCTCCTTTTTCGTTTCCTCCGCGAAGGATCCAGAAACACTTGGCAGGGCAATTTCTACTGAAGAACACTTTGGCCTGTTTGGTCCATGACTGTCTAAGCGGGATGCATCTTGTTCATGTGAGGCTGCTAATTGTCTGCTGTTCCTCTTGCTATGAATTGTACAGTTTCATCTATAAGATGTATACTGGAGAAGCATTAATAACGTCTGGGTAATAACATGCAGATACTTAATGGCACCTAATAAGTCACATCATTGTAGGCATCTCTCTATACCCACCTTTTATTGAAACACAGTGTGTTTAATAAAACTCAAGGAAAATGGAGAATTGCATCAGTGCTAGTTTGACTTCCCCCCAACTCCAATATGAAGGAACAATACTAATTAGATGAGTGAAAAACATTTAGAAGGTAGTAACCTGATTTCTCTGCATCAATACTCAATCCACCATTTACTTTTGCCTGCAGAGACACAGATGGAATCAGTACATTTTAAACACATACTCCCCACCTTTCTTTCAGAAGGCTCACTTGCTCGCTCACAAATTTTGACAATAAAAATATTATTATATACCGAAGGTGGCATAAATATGTCTATTTAGGGGGAGACAACTGGGGCACATTTTGCATTTGCTAACTTCCTGGTTTGGGAAAAAATGCATTTTAAAAATAAGGAGGGAATACCTGGTTAGATAATAGCTTAAGAAGAACCTCCACCTGCCAACTTCACATGTGGTTTGTGTTACTGTTACTGGTGTTGGTCTGATTTCAAATACACAATGCTATTTGCCATGGTCTGTGTGGTAATCAGCAAAACCTGTGGTCCGCTCTTGGGAGTGATGTAAACGAGATGTGAACAGTCCTGATACTTGAATCCAGTCTCTGCAAGGATCCCTGGCGTTAGCCTGTCAGCACCTAGGAACAATGCCATGATTGTCTCCTCCATCCCAAATCAGATGTGTGCATTTACCTATACATTAGAGCGCAGGCTTCCAGAGCAGCCTTCACACCATTCGCAATTGGTTAGTCTGTTAATGTTCTTCATACAATTGACCTAGCTTGTCACACTTGACTTTTCTAAGTAAACACAGATATCAAAGTGCACAGTTTAGTAAGTTCCTGTGGGACCGTGGGTGTCTCAAAATACATCCACTGCCCCATATTTATTTTAGAATATTTAAAAAATACTTCTCATATTAAATTTCACCAATAATTTGGAATGCAAGTGGCTTAAAAAATATATCCTTTTTAGGTACCAGTAGCAACTTGATAACATTTTTTTTGGTTAAGTCTATTCCCCTGGGCCTTCAATTGGTTCCTAAACTTGTATTTGCTCACCCTGGAAAGACCTTCCTGAAAATGGCCCCGGTGACCCTAGTCAATTAAGGTAAAATCCATAGTCCCTTCAGCAGTAAATTTCTGCTCCAAAAAGCCATTTCTCCTAACTCTCTCAAACAATTACTGCTTCTGCAATTTAAAACAATTGGGAACTCAAGTGCTTTCCCCAAGGGAAAAATAAAAGTGAGTTAGATACATTCCCAGACTGTCAATCATTGTTACTAAAGTGTAAATTACCTGAATTGGGGAAGCATTTGAAACCTGAAAAGCACAGTGATTAGGTTTATATTTCTTTCTTTCCCTCCTGCCCCTACTCTGATTACTAATTAAGGCTTTCCAATATTCCAAATATTTGGAAAGACGGGAGCCTTCCTTAGACTCTGCACACTGACAAAGAGCAACAGCGTTTACCTAAAAATGGTTCTTTCACTTGGTACTACTGAGTTCTCTGTCAGACAGTGGCTTAAAAAAAACACCTATGCTTTGTAGAACAAATAAGCCTGAATTCAATTTTTACAACTCCTCTCTCCCTCCCCAAATTCACCAGGACTCTCCCTATCTCCTTACAGGTGCCAGGCTCCTCTCTTAGTGGTAACACTACTTTTTTCTTACCCCAAAGTAATTACTGGGAACCTCAGAGTCAGTTTTAACCCTTCTCTCTCACTCCTGTCCCTAGCTCCCCATGTCCTTATGTATTTGTCAGGTGCTTGAACATCTATCTCTGTAACATCGGCCCCTCCTTTCTGTGGCCACCAGGCCAGTTCCAGACATTATTGCTTGCCTAGACCACGCCAATAACCTTCCAAATAACTGGCCTTCCGTCTTATCACCATTCTAATCCATCCCAGACAGCTCCGCCAAGTTAATTACCCTGAACTACAGCTCTCATTTCCCACCATGTCACTCCCCTGCTTACAAGACTTTAACGGCTCCCCATTGCCTATCCAATTAACTACTAACTAGTCAACACGGTATTCAAGGCTCTACCTTACTTACTGCTGCACTCCTGCTCCAGGGATGGCAAATCAGCCTCATCTCCTGAAGGGACTCCTGAGGTTGGTTGGGAAGGTGTGAGGTGTGATTGACTAATGCTGTCTCCCATGGGTGGAGGATGGGGAGTGTGACACTCATGCCAGGAGTTTGCCAAACTGCATTCCATCCTTACATAATAACCTGCAATCAAACCAGGCCACATGCTGATCCCTGCTCCTCCTCCTTGGAGTCCAGGATACAGGATACGGGGACAGGTGCCCATGCCTCTTCCCCCTGAAACGCCCTTCCTGACTTCTCTGCTTTTCCTTCAAGTTTCATTCTAGAAGGCAACTTCTCTGGGGGACCTTACCTGATTTACCCCAGACCAAATAATTGAACTGTCTTCATACTCTGCACCCCTCTTAAGGCATTTGGTATACTCCACTTCGTGCTCTGGTTGATTGAACATCTGCTTTACCCTCCATGATGGAAGACGCATGCCTTGAGAACAGGGGCTCTGGCTTTGCACACAGTAGGCACTCATTAGAGTTAGTGAGCTTGGGGAATGGAATTGATGAACTAATCATAAGGTAGCATATTCACACTGAGATTCCATCACACAACAAGAATGAACACCTAAGCATTTCAGCTTTCAATCACTTGAAATAAACCTTTCCTTCCCAGATAAAAGATTAGTTGACATGCACGGGCTGTTAAAATTTATATATGCAAAAAAGTTGACAGTTATTTTCTTTGCATTTCTTGGAGAGGGAGAGAAGAAAAATTATGGAAATATATAGTAGAATTTTCTTGGGAGAGGGGAGCTTTCTACAACATGCCTAAGAACAAAGAAGACAGAAAAGTAAAAGATAGTACCCAGTCAACAAGTTTCCTTTCTTTCCAAAAAGCATCAAGAAGCGGAAGCTGGACTTCATGCTGGAAATATAAAAGCTCAGATGAAAATGCAGTACCACTCCTGCACTTGGGAGGGGCTCCTCCCTGCTGCACAGTGTGTATGTAGTAAGGGCAGCCCCAACCAGGAGAGTCCGGCATAGCAGAGCCGGACAAAGGAAAGAAGGAATGGTGTAAATCTGAGGACCCCATGGGTGGGAACAGGAAAGCAGGCTTGCCAGGAACTAGGAAATAAAGAGGAAAATTAAAGCGTGCAGCACCCACTCTGGATAAGCCAGTCCACCCCTCTTTCCACTTTGTGGATGAGGAAACTAAAATGCAGAGAAGTGACTTGCTCAAGACCACCCAATTAATCCGTGGCTCTAGGTGGTAGCTTTAAATTACCTGAATTCAAGACCCGGCTTAGCCACGTACTAGCAGTGTGATTGAGGGTAAGTCACTAACCATTTCTGTGTCTATCTTTCCTCATCCATAGATGAAGGTTGTTATCAGGATTAGATGAGATGATCCTTCTAAAATGCTTGCCACTCAAAATAGTGCTATTATTGTTATGCCTCTTACAGGGTTTAAAAAATGCTGTATAAAACTGCACTGTCCAATACAGTAGCCACTAACTACATGTGGCCTTGGAGTACTTGAAATATGGTTAATCCAAATTGAAATATGTGATGGATGCTAAAATCCACATTCGATTTCAATGACAGTACACAAAATGTAAAGTGTCTCATCAATAAATTTATGTTGGTTGCATATTGAAAAGACAATAGTTTGGATATATTGGGTTAAAATAAAACGTATGATTAAAATTAATTTCATCTCCTTTAACCTTTTAAAATCTAGGTACTAAAAACATAAAATTACTATTTGCTTTACATTACATCTATATATTACACAGTGCTGGTATGAAACACGTCTGGCATGTAGTAGGTATTATCATGATTTAATTAGTGTAAATGCTAGGGTTGGGCTGGGGTCACCCTCTGGTCAAGAGTGAAATCTCTTGTCATTTTACAAAGTCTTCATTGTACTCCTGCTATTTGCAGGACGTTGAGCTGGGTATTAAGGAAAATAGAGACAAAACTGCTGAGTCTCAGAGAGAAGGTCAGATGTGCACACCCAAACTAAGTGGCATTCAGTGAAGAGGCTCAAACCAAACTGCCATAAAGTAAATAGCCACGTGTGGCTACTGGTCATTGTATTGGACTGCAGGCTATTGATTTCCACTTTTAATCTTTTGATCTTCTGAGCCATCCTCACATGGATATTCATTCATAAATTTTAGATTCTATAAATATTTGCTTTGTACCTGCTATGGAAAGATGATGTAAGGGATTCTAAGATGAATTGGGTAGATCTCTGTGAGGAGCTAAGACAAGTCCATCAGCACTTCAATACTTAAGATATGAAATATTGAATGCCACAGGACAGGTTCAGGTAAAGTACTAGGACTTCAGAAGGAGTCAATATTCCCTGATGGAGAGAGCAAGGACGGTTTCCTTGAAGAGGGGACGTTTTGTGAGTTGCTTTTCCTGGAGTCAGGGCTAAAGATACGTACTCATTTGGTATGTGGTTATGGACATAGATGAACGTTTTGCAGAGAGTTGCAGTCACTGACTCCGTTTGTATTCTCCAGGTGGACCTAATCTTAGTGATGCACACAGACAGTTTTCCATTAAGGAAGTACATCAGAATCTTCACAGTGCCACGCAATGTCCCAGCTAGAATATATCACATACATCTATATTTCTACCCTGGATCTCTGGTTCTCAAAGTGTGGTCCCCAGAACAGCAGCCTCAGCATCACCTGGGAACTTGTTAGAAGTACAAAGTCTCTGGTTTCACACCAGACTTACTGAATCAGAAGCTCTGGGGTGGGGTCCAGCAATCTGGATGGGAACAAGCCATCATTGTGATTCTGATGCATGCTTTAGTTCGAGAACTACCGTCCTAAATTCAAGACCACCTGATGTGTAGAGACACATACCTACCGTATATGAATAACTCTGAATCCTAAAAGAGAGAGCTCTTCTCATGAGAGATGAGATCCCTGCCACCTTGTGACTTGGGCACAACCAGATTTTCCAGCACCGAAAGAGGAACCATAACTAAGTCTATGCCCGTCTCATTATTTTGGTGATAATTACATAGAGAGGATTTTTTTCCTCTGTTCTTGCACAAAAACTTGGATAGAGCTTAAATTTAAAAATTAAAAGAAAAAGAGGGGAAAAAAGCTGTCAAGCCAGCCTGGGGCACTGATGATTCAGATTGCCAGCTCTGCCCTGGCGAAGAGGGATGTTTAGATAGAGGCCCTGTGTGAAACTGAGTAAGAAATCAGCAGGAAGTATTTTCTGCTTAACAGATCAGAAGGGTGACAAAGACTGGAGCACTGTTCCAAAAAGAGACATCATACTAGACATTATGGGTCAAACTTTCCTTTAGAAATAGGTCTGAGTTGTCCCTCCTCTCATGCCAGGAGAAATATAATTGGCCCCAAAATGTGGTTGGGCGTCTTACTAGTTGATTTTTTTCCATTGTAGGTATGTCAGTTACCTATTATACAACAACTCTAAATAACAAACCCTCCCCAAACTCAGCAACAAGCTCATCGTCATCCGTATGTTCTGGGGAAGCTAGGGTTCAGCTGGGCTTGGCTCCAGGCACCTGGTGGGGTTTAAATATACTCTACGACTCTCATTCTTCTTGGAACAGTGGTTGAATGGGGCTTGCTCGGCTCATGGCAAAGGCAGGTGCATAAGAGAGTGAGACCATCAACCAAGCATAGCCAAGCCTTTGCTAATATCCCATTGGCCAAAACAAGTCACATGGCAAAATCTAAAGTCCAGGGGTAGGGAAGCACCATTTGCCTATCAAGAGACAGAGCAAGGCTGTGAATGTATAGAATGACTACAAGAGAGTGAACATTTGAGGCCAATAATTCAATTATCAGAGATGGTTTAACTGTAGACCAGAGGTTTTCAAGCTTGGCTGTACATTGCCATCACCCGGGGAGTTTTAAAAATTACTAATGCTTGGATTCTGTCCCCAGAGATTCTGGTTTAATTGGTTTGGGGTGCAGCCCAGGCTGGGAGTGGTAATAGCTCCCCAGGTGATGCTAATGAGCAGCCAAGTCTGAGAACCACTGGTGTTAAACCAAATGCTATTGATTAAACAAAATGAAAAAAAAAATGTGACCACTGCTTTGGGGAGGTCCCTTTTCTATGCATTTTGGGAACTTCCTATCTTTTAAGACTTTTTACAGTGAAAGCATTACTATGTCAGATGCAATTTCAATTCCATCCAGTGAGCAGCCTCAGGTCAGATTCATGAAAAGGTGTCATCAGAGATTTTCTTAGCATTGAATTCTAATGAATCACTAGTGATTCTGTTTGTTACTTATCTATGGTTAAAGTGAAAACACTGGTGTGGGTGCTGATTGCTAAATGTCTACAATTCTGGAGAACCCAAGCTTAGGAGTATAGAACCCTGCTGTGTTATCATTAGAAGTTAGACTCTACCATCTCAAGGCATAAGACACTTGCATAGATGGTGAACACATGTATTTTGCTTTTCAATTATGTTCATATTACTTTATGTCTATACATGGAGAAAGACCCTTCCCTACCACTCTACCACCTTTTTTGGTGTTCTCTGGCATTCGAAGTACTATAAATGCACAGAAGTTATAAAGCACCTTATAACTGTCCTTAAAAAGATCAGTTCTAAGGGGATTGTTTTCTGCCATATAATTTTGGAAAAGGGATACCTGGGACTAATTAAAACTAGCAGCCTTAGTCCTTTGTAAACCATACTTCTTCCCAGCAGAGCTTTGCCACCTAAGGTTCTCTGATTATTTTAGTCTTAGAACTCTCATGTTACTTATTCCATCACTAATTTATTTCACTTTTCCGTTTAGGATCTTTCTAAACCTCTTTATGATACTGTGAAAACATATTACATCGTACACCCCTTTCTGAGTGTGTGTGTGTGTGTGTGTGTGTGTGTGTGTGTGTTTAAGAAAGATAAAATTTCAAAAAACAACAACCAATGTTTTAGAAAATTATTCTCAGGGATCTGCTAGATATAGTGATCAAGCAATACATCCTCCCATAATTTCCCAATATGTTGTCTAGGTGAGCTCATTTGTTGGAAAAATAAGCTAAACCATGGTTTACACATTATTTCCGCCCCTCAATTGATTGCTGGCTGTCAGGATGCTTGAGACTTTGAATAACCAATCAAATTATTAATTTTGGATGAAATTCTGTAATGTTATGGCTAATTATCGATTTGGGGCAAGAGCACTATGTAGAGCAACAAAAATGTCAGTGTAGAAGAAGAAGGGGAAAAAGTTACATCCGCCCTGCAGATGAGTCACTGGGAACATATTGGATACATTTATCAGAGTAGGAAGCACTATAGAGTCAATAACATTTCGGTTTGACACTTACTTCACATCCAAAAGTTAGATCCACAAATATTTTCTTCCCAGGGACATGTTGTTATAATAGAGAAAATAAAGCCGTGGGTCTACACAGCTGTTACCCTTCGCACGTATTCCCAGATGACAGGACCAAAGAGGATGCATCATCAGGCACAACCACCATTTCACTGCAGGAGGCTGAAGGCAGGAGCCCTAGAAGTGCTGCCAAAAAGCTATGTGACTTTGGAGAAGTTGCTAAACATCTCTGGGCTTCAGTTTCTCATCTGATGAATCAGATGACTTCCAAGGCCCCTCTGCAATTCCATTTAATTGCCTAAAGAATACTTGGCACTGCAAAAGACAGGGCTGGAGGGAACTGTGCTACAAGAGATGGATAAAAGCAGATGTTCAATATGGAAGATGTTAGGGGTGGAATGTTCTGGTGCTAAGGAAGCTCGTTAAACAGAGAAATAACACTGGAGACTCAGAGGAAACGAGAAAGGTCAGGGGGCACTTCGCCAAGGTCACTCACAGAGTTGGTGGCCAAGTGAAAGAAGGATCCGGGACTTCCAACTCCCCATTTAGGGCCCTTCCCTCTGCCCCAAGCTGCTTCATGGCCCAAGTTCAGCAGCCCCAGACTTTACAGGCCGCTCTCCTCATTGGGCTGATGAAAAGGTCACTTTAAAGCACTATTTGTTTTAGTTCCAGCAGAAGGACCTTTGAGGACAGGCATAGCCTATAACACAGGAGACAGCAGGATCCCAATGACTGTGACCCCAAATGTAGTCAATATTTTACTTTCATTGTCAGCCACACTTTAACCGCAAGATTCTAGAAGGTGAGGAATCACCTCAGCTTAACCAAAAGATCAGGTTGGAATCAAGTTAATTTGGAGTTGCCCAAAGTTAATTTGGGTAAAGAGTGCCACTACTCAGTCTTGGGGTGCCCCAGAGGAGGTACAGTTAAGACTTGGAAGCTTTGCCTGGACACTTACAGGGCTGTGGTCTTTGGGGAAAATCAACATGTCTTGACCTATACTAGGAGTGTTACTTATATTATGGCAGTGCTAGGAACTGGGTGATGGAATCCCTCCCGCATTACAAAGAAATTTAGCCTAGATTAGTACAGGCTTTGACCAAAGTTCCATAGTTAATGTTTAGTGAATATAGGCTTTCAACCTAGGTCTGTCTAATTCCAGCGCCCATATTCTTTCTATGACATATTTTCTCTCTAATGGCAACAATAATAAAACAAAACAAAAAGGAAGCTTTAATCTCAGGCTAGGGAAAAGAAAAAGGAAAAAAAAACAGATGGGTTAGTGGAAATAAACAAGAATGATGATACCTGGATCTAAATTCCAGGTCTTTCTTCTTGATCATCATCCCATTCACATATTAGATAGTATTATAGCACTGGCTGGTGTGACTCATTGGTTAGAATGCCGGCCTGTGCACCAAAGGGTCTCAGGTTCATTTCCAGGTCAAGGACACATACCTGGGTTGCAGGTTGATCTCCAGCCCAGTTGGAGCAGGTCAGGGTGCATGTGGGAGGCAACAACCTATGTGTCTCTCTCATATCGATGTTTCTCTCTCTCTTTCTGTCTCTCTCCCCCCCACACACACACTTTGTCCCTCTCTTCCACTCTCTCTAAAAGTCAATGGAGCCGAAACCGGTTTGGCTCAGTGGATAGAGCGTCCGCCTGCAGACTGAAAGGTCCTAGGTTCGATTCCGGTCAAGGGCATGTATATTGGTTGTGGGCACATCCCCAGTAGGGAGGTGTGCAGGAGGCAGCTGATCGATGTTTCTAACTCTCTATCCTTCTCCCTTCCTCTCTGAAAAAAAAATCAATAAAATATATATTAAAAAATAAATAAATAAATAAAAATCAATGGAAAAAAAATATCTTCAGGTGATAATTAACAAAAATAAATAAATAAATATTATTATTCAACTAACAGCCATTGAGTATTCACCCTTCGAGTGCTTTTAAACATATTTCTTGAACATTATACATATTTCTCACACAACAATGAAATGAGGCAGCCGCTGTTATTATTCCTATGTTATGGTTGAAGAAACTGAAGCCCAGACAGAAGGTAAATAAGATCTTCTATCTCATGGTGGCAGAGCTGAAACCTGCTACCCCCTCGCACCTTCTCAATTTGGAGCTGACACTAGTCCTGCCCTTCACCTCCCAATGCACCTGCTAGAGCTGTTCAGGGTTCCTAACAAATCACTTTCCCTCCCCAGATATCAGCTTCCTCATCAATCAAACAAGGAGGTTAGTCTAAATGATGTTTAGGATCCTTTCCAAATCTAACATTTGCTGATTCTATGTGAGAAAGGAAGACTAAGAAAAACACATGATCAGAAAGAAACTAGAGTAAGAGGTGAAGGAGAGTCAGGAGAAGAGCAGTAGACTGGGGGAGTAGCGCCATTCCTCCCTCCCTAATTTCCCAACATACTGCTACTTCCTACTGTTATTGACTATTTTGTACCCAGCAATATAAAGAAGTATGTGTTTCTCCATTTTGCTTTTACTTCAGTCCTAGAGATGTCCCCCACTTTGCTTTCTCCCACCCTGTTAATCTACCACCAATGGATTTCATTTTCCTTACATGTTTCTCCTTTGATTCTAAATGTATGAAAGGAACTGCAAAACTGCTATTCTCCAGAGCATTTGAGATCTTGCTTCCCAGTATATCTCATCAGTTTGGCTCAAATAAACTCATAAAAATCCACAAAAAATTAAAAATATAAAATATTGGGCTCAGTAACCACAAAGTCCCTTTCTGCTCTTATATGTTATCTTCCTTCCTCTCTAGTTGGTTCCCCACTGAACTCTGATTTTTTCTAGTAAGGGCTTGTCTGGGTAAAGACATAGAAGACTACCATTAAGCTGACTTTGATAGAGCAGGACTACTTTAAATTTATATATCACATGAATAAATGAATAAGTGACTATTGATGTCGTTCCTTCAGTTATTCATGCAATTATGTGGTTAAGGCATTATAAAAGTAAAAGTAATACTAGTTACCATTTATTGTGGGCCAGGCATTTTTGCTAGGTATGGGTATAAAGATGTGAGTTTCAGTTCAAGAAGCTAGCTGGTGGAGGGGGGGGGGGATGCAATATGAGGTGTGCATATGAATTACTGCATTAGTTTGCACCCATCCATCAGATCCAGCTATGAGAATCGTCATCCATCAGAATCCAGCCACCATCAAGTTATGTTATAGAAAGAGCAGGGGGTTAGGACCTTAAAACACGAGTTCAGATTGCTAGCTCTGTTACTCTTGCCCAGGCTTTCTCTATTTGGGACTTCATCGGGTTATATTCTATTTCCAAGAAACAGAAAACATTACTCAAAATGGCTTAAACACAAAGATAAATTTCTCATAATACAAGAGGTCCTTTAATAGGATGGTCTTGAGGTTGGCTAATCTTGCCCCTCAATGATATCGACAAGGGCCTTTCCATCTCCTTCGTCTATATTCTCTGAATGTCAGCCTGAGTCTCATTGCCTCCTTCATGGTGACAAGATGGCTGCTGCTGCTGCTCTGGGTATAGCATCTAGAAGAAGAGGACCATCTTGTCCGTTTGCCTTTTTTCTTTTTTAAGAGAAAAAACAATCCTCAGAAACCCCTCAACAGATTTTCATTCAAGCCTGTTGACCAGCCCAATCCTAAACCAAGCACAGAACAGACTGGGAGTACCAGAATTGGTTAGGGCCCAGTGGTCGGCAAACTCATTAGTCAACACAGCCAAATATCAACAGTACAACGATTGAAATTTCTTTTGAGAGCCGAATTTTTTAAACTTAAACTTCTCCTAACGCCACTCCTTCAAAATAGACTCACCCAGGCCGTGGTATTTTGTGGAAGAGCCATACTCAAGGGGCCAAAGAGCTGCATGTGGCTCTCGAGCCGCAGTTTGCCAACCATGGGTTTAGGCTAATTGAGATTTATTCTAAATGGTTGAAGGTCACCTTCTCTTAGGGATGGATACCCAAGCAAAAGGTCAGTCCTGTAAGTGACCAGCCATTTCTACTACAGAACCTGCCATTTCTCTGTTGAAAATGGGACATAACCATTTCTTCTTTGCAGGGCTGTTGTATTAAAAGCATGTAGCAGCATTCCATACACTTTCAGCATTCTGCCGATATCAGATACTAGTATTGCTCTCATATAAAGCAGAAGCTCTCAAACCAAGCAAGGGTGAGAGTCCCCTGGAGGGCTTGTTAAAACAGATTGCTGGGTCCCCAAGTTTCTGGCTCAGTAAGTCTGGGTGGAGTCTGAGAATTTGTCTATCTAACAAGTTCCCAGGTGATGCTGCTGATGGTGGTCTGGGACCACACTCTGTGAATCACTGCTCCAGACCACCCATGTCTTCAGTGTCAGACCAGGCCTTATTTATATTTATCTCTAGCGCTTCAGTGCCTGGTACATGCAGTAGATAGTAAATAAGAACAATATCTAATATCTTTCTGTGCTCTGCACTTTATTAAATCTTTTACATACATTGTTTCACTTAATCCTTACTATAACAACATGAGGGAGGTACCTTTTTTTAACCACTATTTCATAGATGGGCACAGTGAGGCACAGAGGCAGAAGGGCTGTAAATAATGGAGCTAAAATTTAAACTCAGAGGCATCTAAACCAAGGGCCTGCGTGATTAACTAACACTTTATCCCGAATATGATAAGTGGTTGCTAACTGTTTGTTGAATGAATAAATGAATGAAGGGATGAATTTAAGATCCTAAAAGAAGGAAAACTAAGTTATATGTTGATGAAGTGAGAGAGACAAGACAGGGCGAAAGCATGGGCCATCTCCCTGGAAATGTGGTCCAGAAAAAGCCCTTGACATTTGGGATCCTGGGCAACACATCCCTGGGAAGGTCCCCAAAGAGGTGGCTCTAACCAAGTGGCAAAGGCATGTGCTCAGAAGCTGAGTTCTATCCTTCACTAATTTACCTTGGCTTGTCTTCCACTGGCACAGCAGCCCAGCATGAGAGTGTGATGGGAACAGAAGGGCAGCGAGAGCCTCCCGCCCCCATCTCCACCCTTGGCTGTCCATGCACTGCGGGGGGACTCTGACAGTGCATCCCTGGATGTGAAGGAAGCCCTTTCACAGATGCGCACTCACTCCCTAAGTCACCAGGGTACCATTTGGTAAATTGCTGCTGCAAAGCAGTGAATGGTACCCTGGTGGCCTCGCAGACTGATTGTATCCCTAAAAGTGTTTCATTTACCTCTGGGGGGGAATTTACACCCTGGGAAAATCTGGTTAAATGTATAAATGAATCTTCTAACCAGCCAAGATTGAAGATATAAAATCATAAACCCAGAAGGCACTCCTTGAGAGCAACAGGTGCCCCCACCAACCTCCCTGTAACTCTCACCACAGTCTCAGGCAAGGTGGCCATCCTTGCTCATTTCAAAAGGGCTTCAGGAAGGAGATTCCTTTTGACCTTCAGACTATTCCACTCATCTAACTTCAATCCCTCCAGCGGTAGCTTGGGCTTATTTCACCTTCTCTGCCCCCAGTGGAGATGGAGGACAGCACCCTCTAAACCAATTTTTTTTTCCCTTTTAATCTTTACTGTTGAAAGTATTACATAGGTCCTCCTTTTTCCCCATTGACCTCTTCCAGTTCACTCCCATCCCCTTCCCCCCACAGGCCCTCACCACTCCATTGTCTGTGTCCATGGGTTATGCATATATGCTCACAAATTCATTTGTTGATCTCTTCCACCCATCCTCCCCTGCCTTCCCTATGAGGTTCAACAGTCTGTTCATGCTTCTATGGCTCTGGGTCTATTTTTGATCATCAGTTTATTTGGTTCATTAGATTCCACATCATGTGACACTTATCTATCTCTTACTGGCTTATTTCACATACATAATACTCTCCAGGTCCATCCATGTCGTTACAAATGGTAAGAGTTCTTTTTTATTATTGCTGCGTAGTATTCCATTGTGTAGATGTACCACAGTTTTTTTATCCACTCATCTGCTGATGGGCACTTAGGTTGTTTCCAAGTCTTAACTATCGTAAATTGTGCTGCTATGAACATAGGGGTGCATATATTCTTTCTCATGAATGTTTCAGGTTTCTGAGGATTTATTCCTAGAAGTGGGATTACTGGGTCAAATGGGAGTACCATTTTTAATTTATTGAGGAAATTCCATACTGTTTTCCACAGTGGCTGCACCAGTCTGCATTCCCACCAGAGTGCACTAGGGTTCCCTTTACTCCACAACCTCGTTAACACTTGTCGTTGGTTGACTTGTTACTATAGCCATTCTGACAGATGTGAGGTGGTACCTCATTGTCATTTTGATTTGCATCTCTCAGATGATTAGTGACTTTATGCATGTTTTCATAGGTCTCTTGGCCTCTGTATGTCCACTTTGTAGAAGTGTCTATTTAGGTCCTTTGCCCATTTTTAAATTGGATTGTATATCTTTCTTAAGTTGTATGAGTTACCTATATATTTTGGAGATTAACCCCTTATCAGATGTGTATCGTTGGCAAATATGTTCTCCCATGTAGTGGGGTCTCTTGTTATTTTGATGTTGGATCCTTATGCCACGCAGAAGCCTTTTATTTTCATGTAGTTCCATTTGTTTATTTTCTTCTTAATTTCGATTGTATCAGTAAACATATTGCTACAAGAGATGTCTGCGATTTTGGTGCCTATGGTTTCTTATAGGACTTTTATGGTTTCATGTCATACATTTAAGTCTTTCATCCATTTTGAGTTTATTCTTTAAACCACAACTTTCGTAAGCTTGATGATAGTTATTAAGCTTCTAGTGAGTCTACAGCTTTTGGAGTTAAGCCTCAGATTAATAATTATCCTTCTCATTCCTCAGTGTAAAACAAAAATGCCAAGAATAACTCACTTGGAGACTTTCAGGAGTGTCTCGGTCAGGCCTGACTGTTGCACCGTGGTGGCCAACAACAGCTCAGACGCACTGTAGTACCTAATGACAACCAAGGTTCGTGTCTTGCTCACCCTAATTGCAATAAACTTGTAGGTCAGAGTCTGGAGCTCTGCTCTCCATAGTCCTATTTCAAACAGTGCTGGTCACTAGAGTGGTGGGAAGTCATGCATGGACTCGTAAAGCTTCCACCTATAGGTGACCTTTGTCACTCTATCCACACTGCATGGGCCAAAACAGGTCACACGGGCTCATCTAATTCAAGGTGGTCAGGAGGCAAAATCCTAACATATTCCCAGAAGGGAGCTTGGGAAGCAGTTGGGAAAATCACACACTGCGGACCAGACCATGGGGAGCATTGGAAAGACACTATTCATCACATACCTGAAAGCACCTGGAAAGAAGAAGTTCAGCTGAATTGTGAATAGGATGAAAATAAACCTACAGTCTCTCCTTTTGATGGTGTGTGCACTTGCTTTGAAACTATGCCCATTCCAAAAAGTTAATATTCCCATCTCATGTGGCAGTAACACATTCAAGGGCCAACAGAGGGGGTGGGAGGTTTCAATCAGATGAACTAGTGCTGATTATGGGTCCGATTCTGTACTACCTGCTCAGAGCACAAAACGAATAAGACACTGTTCCTGGTCTTAAACAACTCAGAGTTCATGCGAGAGATCATCGAATGAAGAAACAAATTAATTGCAATGTGTAGCATCATAAAGTTAAGTGCACAGGCTTCAGAATCTAAAAGACCTGAATTTGCACTCCTGCTGCCAGTTGCTGGAGAGTCCATAATCATAGCAGCCTCCCTGAGAAGGCTTGTGAGAATTAAAGTAGGTGATCCACGTAAAACATTCCTAGCCTAAAATAAACACTTGATTGGAATAAAAGTACGGGTTGTTACAGAGGGGGCCTCAGCCCCGGCAGCAGGAAGCATGTCCTGTGAAGCAGCACCTGCAGTGTGTTCTGAAAGGTGAGTAGAAGTCCATGAGGAAAGAAGGAGGTCAAAGACCCTCTTAGAGTAGTGAGGGCAGTAGGTCCGTGGTCCAGGGCCTACATTAGAACCAGGGCAGATCTGGCTCAAACCCCCTTTGATGCGTAGTAGTTGTGTGGCCGTGGGACAGCAGCTTTACTCCAAGCCCCGGTTCCCTGACATCTCCCTCACTCGGTTGGTATGGATATCATATCCCAAGCTAGTACGTGATAAATTGCAGATGAAATAAAGGAAGGCTTGAACATGTGCAAGGAATGGAGGTCTGAGAAGCTGTCTATACTCCATGTTTACCCACACCTCCATTTTTATGATAGAAAGCATGAGATGCTCCTGTCATTATTCCATGAAGTGCAGGTGAGAGAGAAAAGCAGTTTCATTGGCCAGGGTTGAAGACAAGGGCAAGAATAAAGTCGTGTGTTTGTTTTTAGTTATAAATGGTAGGCTCTTTGATAGCAAAAGAAGGTAATTGACTCTTAGTTCTGACTAAACTTAAGAGGCTTTATTTTGTGCCAAATGAAAATTAAATAATTAGCAAGGAATGTTTAATTCCAACATCCTCGGCCAACTGCCTATTTTTCCATAAAGATGGGCCCCCAGGGAATGGAGAGGATGTAACTGCAATTAAATAGGTGCATAAACCTTGCAGCGAGCTCTCATTGCAGTGCCAGACCTTGGCTGGGATCTATTCTGGAGCACTCACCATCCCCCATTTATGGTGTGCTCCAAGAAAAATGAATCAAGTGGTGGGGAATGCTCCCAGATTTGCCCATTCTTAAAAAGTATGTCAAATAAAGCAGGTGCTTCTACAGAGTCCTTTATGAAAGATTATTGTTATGCAAACCATAGTTGAAAGGATGATGTTTTCTTTAAGGTTTCAAAGTCCAAATTAGGAAAGATGAGATGTGGAATGTATGTACTATATCAACTTACCTGGAATTCTCAGAAGCACTACTATCTTGCCTATAAATGGAAATATATGTCTTCTACAAACATCTACTGAGCATTTACTATGTTTTAGGTCCAGTGCCAAGTCCTGTGAATATAATCCTGAATAAGACATATGTCCTTCCTGTGTTTCTGTATCATTCAGGATTAAATGCAGCTACATATAACAAAAATCCAACATAACACACACACACACACACACACACACACACACACACACACACAAAGTTTTACACTAGCTAGAAGTTAATTAATTTTTTTTTTGGGGGGGGGGCGAGGTAAAAGAAGAGATGGAACAAGCAGATTGAAATGTCAGTTCCACAAAGTCAGGGACCCAAGCTACTTCCATCTCATTGCTCTGGCCAGTATAACAGGATGCTATACAGCCAAAAATGGCTGCGTTAGCTCCAGTCATCACGTCCACATCCTAACCAGCAACAAGGAATTAGGGGCAAGAAAGGTTATCCCTCCTACCTTTGAGGACATGTTACAAAAAAATACAATAGATATTTCCCAGCTTCAAGGAGACTAGGAATTATATAGTCTCTAGCATTTATTCTGGTTGGTCATATACCTAGCTAGGAATTGAGACTTCTATTACTAAGTGGGAAGACAAGAACTAATTCTGAGGGATAATTAACAGTGTTTGCCACAGTATTAAACAGCTTGCTTGCTTTCTTTTTTCCATTGTCTTATTTATAACTAAATCATTGAAGTAGCATCATTCTCCTCGAAGAGGAAGGAAAAGCCCTGGGCACAAGTGTGTTACAGGAAAAATTTGTGTACAGAAAACACTTTACATGTTTTCTGATCTTTCAGATTACTAACAGCTGAAAGTCTTGTAGAAAAACCAGGATGAGAAAATACAAAAATATCAGAGAACTTTTAAGGAAGTCCCTCCAGGAGATAATGGTTTAAACTCTTGAGGAAAAATAAACTTGGCTGCTATATATAAAAAGGAATTCCATTAAGATTAAAAATTGAAATATAAAATAAATTGAAAGTATTCTACAAATTAAATTTAGGATGTTATATACTTAATCTAGTGGTGGATAGGGTTATAAACAGAACACATACACATAAGCAAAAAAAAAAAAAATACCATGCATAGAGATGGCATATTAGAAAACATGTTTAGAATAATCTGTAAAGTAAAAGCATAATATGCTAATTAGACCGCACGTCCTTCTGGACAAAGCTAGGGCTGTAGCCACGGGATGGAGGCAGCCACCATGGCTGCAAGGGATGGATCCAGGCAGCTGCCGTGGCTGCAAAGACCTACTCTTGCATGAATTTTGTGCATCAGGCATCTAGTCCTAATATATAAAAACCCTGGGTCTGGACCGGAGGCTTGACCAACCGGAAGTCAGTCCTGCAGTCAGCGCTGCTTTGCCGTGGTGACCCAGCACTGACTGCTATGGCTGCAGGTGCAGTGACCCAGCACTGACTGCTGAGGGGGCTGCGAATCAGGCTCGGAGAGAGGCCTGAAGAGAGAAGCAGGGTCTGATCCATAGCTTGTGTGGCAGCTGTTGATTAGCACTTGCCTCTCTCTTTCTCTCCAGGCCAGGCCAGCAGCCGCACCTCCATTTCTCTCTGGGGCTGCTGATCAGCCCCACTTTTCTGATCAGGCCCCGTTGATAGGCCCAGAGATGCTGACTGGCATAGAAACCGACCAAATCAGACCAAATCTGGGTCAACTGTGAGGAGCCAATGGCTGCCTAGGAGGTGGAGCTTTTGACGCTGACTGGCATAGTGACCGACCAATCAGAACCAAACTGGCTGGCAGAAGAGGGAAGTTGCAGGTGAGATCAGGCCTGCAGAGGAGGGCAGTTGGGGGTGAGATCAGGTTGGCAGGGGAGGGCAGTTGGTGGCAACCAGGCCTGCAGGGGAGGGCAGTTGGGGGTGAGATCAGGCAGGCAGGGGAGGGTAGTTGGGGGTGAGATCAGGCCAGCAGGGGAGGGCAGTTAGGGGTGATCAGGCAGGCAGAGGCAGTTGGGGGAGAGATCAGGCTGGCAGGGGAGAGCAGTTGGGGGTGGGATTAGGCCTGCAGAGGAGAGCAGTTAGGGGCGATCAGGCAGGCAGGCAGAGGCAGTTAGGGGTGATCAGGCAGGCAGGCAGGTGAGCAGTTAAGAGACAGCGGTCCCAGATTGCAATAAGGATGTCTGACTGCTGGACATCCCCCAAGGGGTCCCCAATTGGAGAGGGTGCAGGCTGGGCTGAGGGAACCCCCCCCCCCCGCTCCATGCACGAATTTTGTGCACTGGGCCACTAGTTATATAATAAAAGGGTAACATACCCTTAGTGTAAGAAAAAGACAAACAAAATACAAAGGCAATTCATAAAGCAATTACATTTAGTTTAAGTGAATTAAAACATATAACTGCAGTCAAAAACACATATAAAGGGAGAAAAAAAATCACAATAAAAATGATTGGGATTATTATGTGGACCATTCCACTCAATGAGCCTGAACTCTAACACTGCACTTCATAGAAGACACGTGGACCCATTTCTTGTCTCTATACTCCACGGAAAATGTAAGGGACCTTGAGGAGTCATTTGGACTGTATCTGATTAAGTGCTGTTTTCAAAATTTAAACATCGTATAAAATGCAACTTTACCCAAAATTGATGCGGTTGGGGAGACAGACTTTCTCACCCACAGCTGGTGAGACATACAAGTTGATAGACACTTTCTTGATGGTAATTTGGCACTGCATGAGAACAGAGCCTGGGAGGTCTCTGAGAACTGTCACTTGTTGAACAAGCCAGGGGACAGATTGTTGGCTAAGTTGGGAAAAAATCAGTGAAGCATTTCAAGAAGATAGGCTTTCTAGGTGGGAGTATTTAAACATTTTGGTTATGTGTCTCAGGAATATTGGGCAGTTTGGTGGTCTCTGGGAGTCTATCAAAGGTTCCCCAGGTCTTTCATGATTTCAGAGAAAAAGGTTCTAAACAATTCTGTTTATATATGTTTGAAATGTGAGCTTAATTTTGATTTATAAAAATCGGGTTATGGTGAGTGGTGATAAAATAACACAATTCAAAATAATGTCAAAAACATGAATAGCGAGTAGCTGAAGGCTAACAGAAAGTGTGAGTCTGTGTGTTTTGGTTACAAGTGTGATGATTTTTCACACACAGTCTAAAAAGAAAAAGAGGTAATAGAAAGAATTATGATGAATCTGAAAATTAGATTTTATTGAACCAGCCAGCTGTTCACTCTCAATCCTAAGTATTTTGTCGCATGTGAAACTGTCAAATAGTAGTATGAAACCACCACATTAAAAAAAAATCTCTAAACACAGTGACTTCTCTAGTAAATAAAATTAGATTTTCCATAATAAGCACAAAAAAATTGTTTTTCCGCACAAAACTGATGCACATTGTTGCTAAAGGCAAAGAGAGCAAACTACAGTAGCATCCTTCAAAGTCACATTCCTTACAGCATGAAATGGAACAAGGATCACTGAAAGCTTATGAAATGATCCCCAGTATAACAAATATTATACTTAGAGAGATAGGAGAACAAGCTATTGGTAAAATTTCTTTATCAAATGATACAGATGGACACTGCACAACAACAGTGGCATGCAGTATGGAAGAGCAATTGCTCTCTCATAGGCAGCCTCTCAACTGGAAAAAAACAAGGATATGCAGCACATGAATCAGGTCCTGGCAAACCATGGTGCACGCAGAGGGAGAAGGGCTTGAAGAGCCTTTGTATAGGAATTTAGGTAATGATATTTGTGAAGTAAGATAAAACTGGAAAAGGTGTATTGCGATAAATACTGATGGAGCATCAGACATGTATGCAAGAAGGAAAGGTATCATCAAAATCACACAAAGATGCTTTATTTTAACACCAATTCACAGGCTGATTTATTCCAAAAAGGCAATTGTGAATGAACAATAGTCCCCTCTGATCTTGATGAAATACTGAAGGAAATATTGACCTCTGTGAATACAAGTAAATCATTCCTACCAAGTGTACTTTTATTTTTCAATTTGCTCAGTTAAGAAATGGGAAGGAGATTTAATTGTGTGGCAAACATACAATGCAGTCCTATATAATAAAGAGGTACTATGCAAATTAACCCTCATACCCTCACAAGATGGCTGCCTATGACCAGGCTGGCAGGGGGTTAGTGAGGTACGACCAAATGACTGAACAAGCAGGCTGCGTGGGGCGACCAGGCTGGAACGGGGGTTAGTGAGGGATAATGAAATAATTGAACAGCAGGCTGTGTGGGGCGACCAAGCCGGCGTGGGCGGGGGGGCAGTTGGGGGCGACCAGGCCAGCATGGGAGGCAGTTGGGGGCAACTAGGCCAGCGGGGGAGGGGGAGCAGTTGAGGGCAACCAGGCCAACAGAGGGGAAGTTGGGGGGGCAACCAAGCTGGCGGGGGGGGGGGGGGGGAGGCAGTAAGAGGTGACCAGGCTGGTGGGGGGGGGGCAGTTAGGGGTGACCTGGCCAGCAGGGGGTGAAATTGGGGGTAACCAGGCCAGTGAGGGGAGCAGTTAGGGGAGACCAGGCTGGCAGAGGGGGTCAGTTGGGGGCAACCAGGCCAGCAGGGAGAGGGCAGTTGGGGGCAACCTGGCTGGCAGCGGGAGCAGTTAGGGGTGATCAGGCTGGCATGCAGAGGCAGTGAAGGGCAATCAGGCTCGGGGGGGGGCAGTTAGGGGTGACCAGGCAGGCAGGCAGGTGAGCAATTAGGAGCCAGCAGTCCAGGATTATGAGAGGGATCTCCAACTGCCAGTTTAGGCCTAAAACTGGGATGTCTGACTGCTGATCCCTGGGCCTAAACTGGCAGTCAGACATCCCATGAGGGATCCCGGATTGGAGAGGGTGCAGGCTAGGTTGAAGGGACACCCCGCCCCCCATGCACGAATTTCATGCACTTGGCCTCTTGTATACAAATGATGTATAATAGAACTGTACACTTGAAACCTAGATCATTTTATTAACCAATGTCACTACAATAAATTTAATTAAAAAAATAAAGAGAAAGAAAAGGGTAACATACCCATAGAATGCTCTTCTATGTTGATGTATGCTTGCTGTTAAAGGGAATGATATGCACCCAAGTTTTTAAAAGCAAGCAGCATTGCAAACTACCCAAAGCAATCTTGAAAAAGAAGAGAAAAGTTAGAAGACTTACTCCATCTGACTTCCAAATTCACAATAAAGCTACAAAAGTCTTGACAATGTGGTATAAATAGACCAGTGGGATAGACTCAAAAGCCCAGAAATTGACCAGCATTTATGTCATCAATTGACTTTTAAAAATCATTTTTGTATTGAGATAAAATTCATATAACATAGAATTCATCATTTTAGAGTGTACAATTTTAAAGTGTATTTTTTTTTTTAGTATATTGATAATGTTGTGCAACCATCACCATTACCAAATTCCAGAACATTTTCATCATTCCAAAACAAAACCTGTACCTGTTAGGTCTCACTACCTGTTCCCTTCTCTCCTGGGAATCACTAATCCAGTTTCTGTCTCTATGGATTTGTCCATTCTGCATATTTCATATAAATGGAAGTATACAATATGTGAACTTTAGTGTATGGCTTCTTTCAATTAGTGTAATATCCTCCTAGTACTTCTTCATTAGTACTTCTTCATTAGTACTTCTTCATTACTTTTTTATGGCTGATAATACTCCATTATATAGTTATAACACATTCTGTTAATCCATTTATCTGCTGATGGACATTTGGGTTGTTTCCACTGTTTGGATGTGATGCATAAGGCTGCTAAGAACATTTGTTTTTTATATGAGCATATGTTTTAAATTCTATGGGTACCAAGGAAAGGAATTCCTAGGTCATATGGGAATTCTAAGTTTAACATTTTAAGGACCTGCCAAACTACTTTTCACAGCAAATGTACCATTTTAAGCAGAAATTTATAAGGGTTTCAATTTCTCCAAATCCTTGCCAAGACTTCTTATTTTCCATTAAAAATTATTATAATGATAGCTATCCTCATGGATGTGAAGTGTTATCTCATTAAAGCTTTGATGTGCATTTCCCTACTGGCTAATAATATTGAACACATTTTCATGTGCCTATTGTTATTTGAATATCTCCTTTGGAGAAATGTCTATTCAAATACTCTGAACTTTTTTTAAGTTGGGTTATTTGTCATTTTATTGCTCAGTTGTAAAAGTTCTTTTAAAAAATATTTTCATTGATTCCAGAGAGAGGAAAGGAGAGTGAGAGAGAGATAGAAAGATCGATGAGAGAGGAACATTGATTGGTTGTCTCCTGCACAGCCCCTACTGGGGAACAAGCCTGCAACCCAGGCATGTGCTCTGACCAGGAATGGAACCAGCAGCCTCTTGGTGCATGGTTGGTGCTCAACCACAGAGCCACACCAACTGAGCTTTAAAAGTTCTTTATATATTTTGAACATTAGAATTTTATCAGATATATGATTTTTTCCTATTCTGTACAGGTTTTTGTTTTGTTTTGTTTTTTGTTTTGTTTTCATTTTCTTGATAGTGTCCTTTGATGAACAAAAGTTGAATTTTTGATGAAGTCCAACATATCTTTTGCTTCCTGTGGTTATTTATGTTGTTAGTATCATACCTATGAAATCATTGCCTAATCCAAAGTCGTGAAGAGTTATATCTATGTGTCCTTCTAAGACTTTTATAGTTTTGCTCCTTAGGTCTGATTAAAAAATAATTTTTGCACTTTGTGTGTGTTTGGGGTCCAAATTCATCTTTTACGTGTGGATATTCCAGTTGTTTGAATGCCATTTGTTGAAAAGACTATTTTTCCCCACACTGAATAATCTTGACACCCTTGTCAAAAATCAATTGGCCATAGCTGTCTGTGTTTGTTTTTGGATTCTCACTTCTATTGCTTTCATCTTTATATCTATCCTCTGCCAGTTCTTCACTGTCTTGATCACTGTAGCTTTATTGTAAATTTTGAAATCAGGAAATATGAGTCCTCCAATGAGCTCTCCCATATTCTTTTTCAAGATTATTTTAGCTATATGGGGTTCCTTGCATTTGCATATGAATTTTTAAAAATCAGCCTGCCCATTTATGCAAAAAAAGATGCAGTTGAAATTTTGATAGGGATTGCATTGAATTTATAGTTCAATTTGAGGATTAATGCAATTTAATGAGTATTAACTCTTTAATTCATGAATATGGGATATTATTCCATTTATTTAGGCCTTCCATGACTTTTTTCATCAATGTTTTATAGTTTTCAGTGCACAAGTATTCTATTTTCTTGGTTAAACTTATTCTAAGTAATTTATTCTTGATGGCATTGTAATTGGAATTTTATTGACTACACTGTTTACTGTAAGAATATAGAAATACAACTGATATTTTATATGGATCTTGTATCCTGCAACTTTGCTGAATTTACTTATTAGTGTTAATTTTTTTTCTGGATTCCTTGGGATTTTCTATATACAAGATTATTTGCAATTAGAGATTATTTTACTCTTTCCTTTCCAAAATGTGTGCCTTTTATTTCTTTTACTTGCCTAACTGCCTCAGCTAGAACTTCCAGTATAATAGAAGTTCTTGTCTTATTTATGATGTGAGGGGAAAAACTTTAAATTTTTCACCATCAAATATGATATTTACTGTAGGTTTTTCTTTATTAGATTGAGGAAGTTCCCTTCTATTCTAAGTCTGTTTAGTTTGTTATCATAAAAGTGTATTGGATTTTGTCACATGATTTTCTGCATCTATTGAGATGGTCAAGTGGTTTTTTTTCCTTCTTCTTTATTCTCTTAATATAATATATTGATTCATTTTTGTGTGTTGAACCAACCTTGAACTCCTGGAATAAATCCCACATAGTCATGGTATATAATTCTTTTAATATGCTGCTGGATTTGGTTTGCTGGTATTTTGTTGGGGATTTTTCCATCTATATTCATAAGAAAAAATGATCATTAGTTTTATTTTCATTTGATGTGTTTGTATGACTTTGGTAACGCTAGTCTCCTAGAACGAGTTATAAAGTATTCTCCCCTCTTCCATTTTTTTAGAAGATTTTGAGAAGTATTGCTGTTCTACTTTAAATGTTTGGTTGAATTCACCAGTGAAATTGTCTGGTCATTGGCTTTTCTTTGTTGGAATTTTTTTTTTTTTTATTAAGTCAACCTCTTCACTTCTTATTGTTCTATTCAGATTTTCTATTGCTTTTTAAATTCAGCTTTGGTAGTTTGTGTGTTTCTAAGAATTAGTCCATTTTATCTAGATCATCTAATTCATTCACAATTTCTTCGAATCTTTTTTATTTCTATAAGATCAGTAGTTATGATTTTTTAATTCCTAATTTTAGCAATTTCTTTCTTTCTTGTTCAGTCTAGCTAAGGTTTGGCCAATTTGTTGATCTTTTCTAAGAACCAACACTAGGGATTTTCTGTATTGTTTTTATATTCTCTATTTCATTTTTCTCCACTCAGATCTTTATTATTTCATTCTTTTTTCTTGCTCTTTCTTTTTCTGGTTCATTAAGGTGGAAAGTTTAATTATTAATTTGAGATATTTATTATTTTAATGAAGGCATTTGTAGCTTTAAATGTCCCTCTCATCACTGCTTTTATTGCTTCTCACAAGTGTTGGTACACTGGGTTTTGGTTTTAATTTATCTCAAAATATTTTCTATTTTTTGTAGATTTTTCTCTGACCCATTGGTTATTTAGAACTGTGTTGTTTAATTTCAACATGTTTGTGAATTCTCCAACTTTTTTTTTTAAATTGATTTGTAATTTTATTCCATTGTAGTTGAAGGACATGCTTTGTATAATTTCAACATTTTAAAATATATTGAGACTAGTTTTATGGCCTAACATATGGAAAATGTTCTATGTGCACTAGAAAAGAAAAAGTGTATTTGCTGTTGTTGGGTGGAGTGTTCTACAGGGAAGTTCAACTGATTTTTCACAAAAGGTACCAAATTAATCCAATAGAGAAAACAAAGATTTTCACAAATGATGATAAAAATAGATACCCATATATAAAAAATTAATCTCTACCCTCCCTTATATAGTATCCCAAAATTAATTCAAGGTAGATAAAAAGCTTAATATAAAAGATAAACCTTAAAACTTACAGTAAAAAATATAAAATAATATCTTTGATGACTTGGGGGTAGACAAAATGTTCCTTGGTCACAACACACAATAACTATAAAAGAAAAAAAAAACATACATTAGACTTCATTGCAGTAAAAAAAAAATTGTGTTAGTCAATAGATACTATTAAGAAAATAAATATACAAGATAGACTAGGATAAAATATTTACAAATATAAATATGACAGAAATTTTCTTTCAGAATACATAAAGAACTTCTCTAACTTAATAATAAAAAGTACAATTTACTCAATATGAAATGAGTAAAAATATTTGAACAAATATTCTATAGAGTAAGATATACAAATGGCTAATGAGCTCATGAAAATGTGCTCAACATCATCAGATAAATAGAAATTATGGCCATAATGAGATACAACTGCATACCCATTAACATGACTAAAACTAAAAAGATTAACAATACCAAATGTTGGCAAGGCTATGAAGCAATGAAAATTCTCATGTATTGTTGATGTCCTATAAAATGCTTTAATCATTTTGGGAAAATGGCCCAGCAATTTTTTAAATAAAAGTAAATATACACTGACCTTATGCCCAGAAATTTCACTCCTGGGTATTTACCCAAGAAAAATAAAAACATATCTACAAAAAAAAAACACACAAAAAAAAACCTTATACAAAAATGTTCATAGTAGTTTTATTCATAATAATGCCAAATTGAAAATGGCTCTGGTGTCCATCAATAGGAGAATGGCTAAATAAACTGTGGTATATTTGTATAATGTTATAAAGCACAGCAATAAAAAAGAATGGACTATTCATTCATCCAATGGATTGGATGGATCTTTAAAACATTATGTGGAGTGAAAAAAGTTATTACATAAAATAGTACATAGTGCATACTCTATGATTCCACTTACATGAAACTCTAGAACAGGCAAAATGAATCTATCATTAAAAAAATAAGAATCGGATTGTCACATGAAGGAATTTCCTAGAGTTGTTGGTACATTTCTACATAACAGTAGGTGTTTGGATAACATAAATGTTTAGATTAGCAAAACTAATAGAACAGTGCACTTAAGATTAGTGCATCATTATATATAATTAATTTTATTTTTACAAAAAAACTATAAGAATTTTCAACTCTAGTTAATATACATACAGCAATTTATCTTGAAATATATCTAAAATGAGATGAATTGATGGATGAATAAAAATATGGATAGATAGAAAGTCATATGATAAAGAAAATGTTAACTGTAGAATGTAGGTAATACATCATTATTCACAGCACAATTCTTTCAATGTTTCTGTATGTTGGAGAATTTTAATAATAAAGTCTTAAGATGTGTCTAATAAAATTATGGTTCTTATAATCCTCGTAAAGACCATTCTTATGATTTTAAGTGTTTAGTAGTATGGTGTTTCTTTGCAATAATTTAAGTCTTTTAAATAAGATAAACCTATTAGTTAAATTTTTTAAAAATGTTATTTTAATGTCAAGGACAAAGGTTAGGATGACTTACAAAGGCCAGAGTGTGGTACAAATAACATAATCACCAAGAATTTGACATATTTTATTACTGATTTTCTACACTAACCAGAGAATGAGAACCATAAGGACATGCAGAAATACTTTCCAAAATCAAATACAATAAGAGTAAAATTGGGAATCCATTTGCTGTCATCTCTCAAGTTGAAATATTCAACCTCTGGCTTTTGAATGTGATATACTCATTGATTTAGTATCTGACTGAATGATGAAAGTAGTCTTCAGTAGGAAATCTCTTCATAATTTCTATGTCTGTATTCAATACAGAACCATTTGTCAGAACCACCACAAACTTGCTGCCATTCCTGACAACCTGTGACTGTAAATTTGGATTTTTAGATATAGTGAATAAAAAGAGGAGAAATTGGCTGGATACAGAACATGGCTTATGGCTCAAGTTATCTGTCAGATATTAATACAGTTTTTAGCCCAGGTTCCCTAGAAAAGAGTCCAAGACAAAAGATTATCTGCTAACACTTCGTTGGGCAGTGTCATTTCAGGGACTTAAGAGTGAGGGAAAGGGGGAATTAATTAAAGGAAGGAAAGAGATCAAATACAAGCAAATGCATTACCAATACAGCTCAGTTGTTCACTCCTAAAGAGGTATCATCACTGAGGCCATATGAAACTTTTGTGTTTCAGAACAATCCCGAGCAGGGGAGATAGAGGGGACCAAGATGGGAGAAGATTGGCAAATGTATTTTCTGGTTCCCTTGCCTTTCCTCTTCCAGTTGAAGTCCACTTGAAAGTGGCAACTCTCCTTCATCCAAGTCTCCATGGGTCCATTCCAGCCAGTGGGGGTCCTCTCCTTGTCAGTTGACACCACACATGGGCATTCCTCAGTGGTGGACTTCCTGGAAGCAGATTGCCTTTAGAATCTTGGGAATGGAGTGAGCTGTGGCTAGAGCAGCTTTGCCAGTAGATAAGGCAAATGGTCATTGGAAGTATCATTAATGCTCTGGTTTAAAAAATGCTAATGATACTATGTAATAAAATGGCAATATGCAAATAGACCGAACAGCAGAATGACCAAAATGCCTGTGGCCCCTTAGTCTGGCCGGCCCTGCCCCCAGCAGGCCCTCCCACCTCAATCAGGGGCGGGGCTGGCTGGCAAATCAACCCTTGCCCTGGCCGGCCCTGCCCCCAATCATCCCTCCACCCCAGCCGGCCCGCCCCCAATGCCCCCATGGGGTGGGCCTGATGGACCCCACCAGTGCATGAATTCATGCACCGGGCCTCTAGTGTATTATAAAATTTATGAAAACATCTTTTAAAAATTAACCTAAAATTGGTTGTTTCTATGTCTGAAGTATAACCTTTAAGTAGTACTTGATGGCCAGAAACTGGAGAAATTGAACTATATATCAAAGTCCTTGCAGTTTCATATGGAAAAACTCATGTGTTATAGTTCACTGTTCTATATCACAAGACATTTTCCCCATTATTTAGCCATTTATACTTAACTAGAGGCCCGGTGGCACAAAATTCATGTACGGTGTGTGTGTGTGTGTGTGTGTGTGTGTGTGTGTGTGTGTCCCTCAGCCCAGCCTGCACCCTCTCTAATCTGGGATCCTTCTCACAATCCAGGACTGCTGGCTCCCAACTGCTCGCCTGCCTGCCTGCCTGATTGCCCCTAACCACTTCTGCTTGCCAGCCTGATCACCCTCTAATCAATCCCCTGCCAGGCTTATCGATGCCTAACTACTCCCCTGCTGGCCCAATTGCCCCTAACTCCCCTCCCCTGCTGGCCTTGTCACCCCTAAATGCCCTCCCCTGCAGGCCTGGTTGCCCCTAACTGCCCTCCCCTGCCAGCCTGGTCACCCCTAACTGCCCTCCCCTGCAGGCCTGATAACCCCCAACTGCCCTCTCTTGCAGGCCTGTTCCCTCTCAACTGCCCTCCCCTGCAGGTCTAATAGCCCACAACTGCCCTTCCATGCTGGCCATCTTGTGGCGGCCATCTTGTGTCCACATGGGGGTGGCCATCTTGTGTGTTGGAGTGATGGTCAATTTGCATATTACCTCTTTATTATATAGGATAATTGTTTCAAAAGGAACTAAGCTAATAATAGTAACCAAGGTTAAAATAAAGCAAGTAAACTTCTAAATATTCCTTAACAGAAAACTTGGTGCTCATCAGTTTGTGATGTATCCATCACATTTTTATTTTTCCTGAGTGCATCTCAGTGCTTTTAGACCCAGAAACAAGGAGGCATGGATCAGACTGTCGGGCCTCAGAGGGAGGGTAGGGAAGGGTGGGGGTAAAGGGGAGAGATCAACCAAAGGACTTGTGTGCAAGCATATGAGCCTAACCAGCGGTTAAGGACCACAGGGGGGTGGGGGCATGTGTGGGGAGGGGTGTGGGATGGGAATGGGGGGATGAGGACAAATATGTGATACCTTAATTAATAAAGAAATTAAAAATAAAATAAAATTTTAAAAAATCTATCTGATAATTGAAGTTTTTCTTTAATTCTGAAAATTATCAGTTAACATCTCCTTAACACTGCCTTTCTATGATCGAATCCTTTCTTTCTTGAACTTCTATTATATATTATAGCTTCCCCTTCTGTTATCAGTGATTCCTAAGTTCTGTTTCATATTTTTTCTTTTATCTTCCCATTTTGCAATTTGAATAAATTCCTCAGCATTAATCATTTTAGTGATTAATTCTCTTTTCAATTGTGTCAGTCAGTGTGGTGTTTATTATGCCTGTAAGTGCTCCAATTCCATAGCCATATTTTTCATTTTTAGGATATATATATATATATATCTAGTTGATTTCTTTAATAATCCTCTGTTCTTCCTTAATCTCATTAAATAATGTTAAATACATTTATTTTAAAATTACTTTATGAATCTCCTATTATATCCATTTCCTTAAAGTGGAATGTTTTTGGTTGATGAGGTATCTTTTATACCTCAATTTTCTGCATTAACTTTGACATTTGATATGCAAGTTCATTTCATATTGGAGTTTTGTTATATTTTTTTCTCAGCATTTGACATTCTCAACTGGATGTGTTTTGGTTGTCTTCATCTGGGCACCAGAGCAGAGTCCCTAGTTCAGAAACAGGTCTCATATTTGGAGCCCTTTAACTCTTGTCTCATGGGACTATATCTTTAATTACCTAGCCATTCAGCAGATCCAGGAAGCAATTGAAACATTTTCAGCCTTTCTTCACTGGGAGAACCCTACTGTATAACTTCTCACAAAGTGAGTCTAAATATGATTGTTGGGAGAAAACCAAGATGGCAGCATAGGTTAAACACCTAACCTGCAGCCTCGCACAACAATTTCAAAAATACAACTAAAAGTCAAAACGGACATCGTCCAGAACCACAGGAAAGCTGGCTGACTGAAACGCCCACAACTAGAAGGAAAGAGAAAACCACACGGAAAATCAGAGGAGCCGTAAAAGCCTGAGGTATGGAGACACGGGCGGAGACACGGGCACGCGTGCATGCGGGGAGGACGGAGCCGGAGAGGACGGGGCGGCTGAGTGCCTGGCTGGCGTTCTCTAGCGGGAAGGAGATAAAAGCTCCAGATTGCACTGAACCCCAGTTCCAGGCGAGACCCTGGGAAACCAGGCTCATACTGGGGGAATCTGGGCTGTGAGGCGGAGGCGCGGAGGAGCGGCGAAAGGCAGAGCTCCGGAGGCATGCACGTGAATGCGCGCAGAGGACGGACTGTTGCCTGTGCCCCTGAATTGCCCTAGCGGGAAGGAGACAAAAGCTCTGGACTGCACTGAGCCCCAGTTTCGACTGCACTGAAACCCAGTTCTGGGCGAGAATCTGGGAATCCAGATTCATTGGGGGAGAGACTAGACTGTTTGGCAGTGGGCGAAACTCCAGGGTGCCTTTCTCTCAGAGGTGCTTACAGGGAATACAGAGGGACACTGAGGGACACTGAGACCCAGGAACCTCATAGGGTGGGGCTGATGGGAAGCCAAGGCTGTAGGCTCTACCCTGAAACTCCACCCCATCCAAGCTGAGCACAGAGGCTTTTACAATTTTGCAAGTCTAGTTGAATAAGGCTGTCTACCAGCATAGACACAGCTGATCCTCACAGCCAATTGGACTGGAGGTCAAATCCTCCCAGTGTACCAACAGCAATCAAGGCTTAACAACACCAAGACTTTGCACTCAGCCCACAAAGGGGGGTACCAAGAGTGACCACCTAGGGAGATTGGGGAAGCTGAGCTACCAGCCCCTATAGGTCACTGACCACACAAAGCCACTCCATCAACATAGGGAGGCAGCCAAAATGTGGAGACACCGAAGCAGGTCACAAATAGAAGAGATGGAGGAAAGTAAACTAATGGACGACACAGTGTTCAGAACCACATTTATAAGGTTACTTAAGAATCTTCTAAAAACTGCTGATAAACTTGAAGAGACCTTCAAGGACCTTAATGAGAATACCAAAAAAATGGAAAAGAACCAGTCAGAAATTATGCATACTCTATCTGAAATAAAGAATATACAGAAACTCAACTGTAGATCACTGTACCCCAAGAGTCAAACCAAAGATCTGGAACATGAGGAAGCAAAAAACACCCAACCAGAGAGGCGGAAAGTAAGAAGAATCCAAAAGTGTGAGGATAGTGTAAGGAGCCTCTGGGACGGCTTTAAGCATACCAACATCCGAATTTTTGGGGTGCCAGAAGAAGAGAGAGAGCAAGATACTGAAAACCTATTTGAAGAAATAATGACTGAAAACTTCCCCCACCTGGTGAAAGAAATAGACTTCCAAGTCCAGGAAGCGCACAGAACTCCAAACAAGAGGAATCCAAAGAGGACCACACCAAGACACATCATAATTAAAATGCCAAGGGCAAAAGACAAAGAGAGAATCTTGAAAGCAGCAAGAGAAAAACAGTTAGTTACCTACACGGGAGTACCCATACGACTGTCAGCTGATTTCTCAATAGAAACTATGCAGGCCAGACGGGAGTGGCAAGAAATATTCAAAGTGATGAACAGCAAGAACCTACAACCAAGATTACTCTACCCAGAAAAGCTATCATTCAGAATTGAAGGTCAGATGAAGAGCTTCACAGACAAGAAAAAGCTAAAGGAGTTCATCACCACCAAACCAGGATTACATGAAATGCTGAAGGGTATTCTTTAAGAAGAGGAAGAAGAAAAAAAAGGTAAAGGTAAAAATTATGAACAACAAAAAGACATCAAATACATACCTACCAACAAGTGAATCTAAAAATCAAGTGAAAAAAAAATCTGAAGAACAGAATGGACTAGTGAATATAATAGAATCAGGGATATAGAAAGGGAGGCGACAGACAATTCTCAGGGGGAAGGGGGTCTGAGGGGTGCAGGCAGAGACTGGACAAAAATCTTACAACTATGGATGAAGACAGTGGCGGGGGGGGGGTAAGGGTATGGGGTGGGGTGGGGAATCAGGTGGAGGGGAGCTATGGGGGGGGGGGAAAGAGGAACACCTGTAATAATCATCTGAACAATAAAGATTTATTAAAAAATAAAAATAAATAAATATGATTGTCACCATGAATAGATGTGTTTGATCACATTCTCTTGGAATGACCAGTTGGGCTGCCTTTGTCTGCTTCTATTCTGGAAGTCCAATAGAACCAAGGTTTCAGCTCCCATTTGCCTTTGAGTGTTTCTGATCTACAGAAATGTTTATCTAATTTTTTCAATGACAGGTCCTTTAAAATCATTTCAATAAAATATTATTAGCCATTGTTATGCATTGGAGTATGAAGGTGCAAGTGTGCATAGAGTGCTGTGATAACACATTGCAATATATTGAGTGACATTCAAAACTATGATGAAATGCAGCATTATTCTGATCTGGAACATGCTAGATAATTAGAGATATATTTTAATTTTAAGTATTAAATTTCTTAAAGCTGCAATACTTTTTAAATCAGAAGTGAACTTTGAGAATGAAATCCAGTGGAGTTAACTAGACATGTGCAAAAATATTGTCCTAAATATTCATTACAACATTACTTATAAATAAATAAACAAATAAAAAAAGAACAACCTAAGTAATCAACAATAGAGGAATGAAACATGCACATTAGGAATTTCCATAGTTACAAAAACAGTTCATAAATAGTTCTTTTTGTATGATCCCATGTATGTATTTGCATATTTACTGAAAGGGGATACAGCAAAATATTGACAGTAGTAACTATAAGATAGTAGAAATATGGGTGACTTAGTTATTTTTTAACTTCTATGTGAGTTACTTGCTTTGTTTTGTTTTTAACTGATAATAAAGTTTCTAAAGTTGGACACTTTATTATCTGAGTTTACATTTTCTTATTTGTAATATCAGAATAATCTGAGTAAATTTCTTATAAGATTATTATAATGATTAAATGAGGTAATTTATACCCACCAATATGAATTCCTTTTGTATCTTAGAAAAGTGACTTAGATTTTTAAAGTTGTTTCCATATATGTAAAATAGAAATAATGATACAAACTACCTCAAAGGATTATCAAGAAGATGGAATTCTGTAAATAGACTAGTAGAATGCCCTGGCTTAGTAGAGTCAGTGTTTACTGCATGTTGGCCAATACTATTGCTGCTGCTGCTATTAATTTTGCTGTTGTTGTTTTACTGCTGTTTTTAGTTTCTTCAATGCCTCCCTTTTAACAGAATAGCCTTACTGATCCTGAGTCTCATTTTTCTGAGGACTTTGCTTGGGGATTGAACTGTTAATTGATTATAATAATTTAATGTGTCTCTTCTTCTGGTCATACATTTAGTATAACAGGTGTATTTAATATAATTAATATGAGAAATAGAGAACATTAACCGTTAATACCATTAATTCTTGGTGAAGCATAGGGAGAAGAAATATGGAGCCTGGAGCCTTGAGGCAACCCCATCAAATTATTTGCTCTGCATCTGAATTGCTGAGCTAATACTCTGAGATTTTGTGATTTGCACAAATGTATTCAAGTACCAAAATATGACAAGTCTTTATCTGGTTAGTAAGTTATATAATAATAATGTATTATAATTCAGTAGCAGAAGCAAACAATAACTGCGTGGTATTATACCTCATTAAATTATGAAAGAATTTATGTTAATTCATGCCAGGAACTTTTATCGAAAGAAAAACAGTGTTAGCTAGTAGGTATTTCATAGCATTGGAAATGAATATTTAAGTCACTCTTCATAATGTAACTATGCACCCCAGAGATGTGGAATTGTATCTTTAAAAACATTACTAGGCTTCATTGTTGAATCAACAAGAAATTTTGATATACTTTCAAAATTATCATAATGAATAGGTGGGACATCTAGGTTTGCTGAACAATGGTAGATGCTTGATTGTAAATCTTCCTTTTCCTCTTCCCCTCAAAACATAAAATCAACAAACAGAATAAAGAAAAGTACACAGAAACATATCTTCTGTAGTATCATGATAAAAAGAACTCTACAACCTTTAAATTACCCATGAGTATAAAAATAAAGAAATAAATTCCAACAGTGATCTTGCTGCCCATCACTGCTGCAAGTCTGTAGGTGCAGAGAATGGGAGAATAGAGTCTTAAAAGACTCGGTTAAAAAAACAACAACAGAGGAGAGTGTGTGACTTAAAGGGAGCTGTGACAAAATCACCTGCAGAAAGAGAAAGTACAACAGTAAATGTCAAAATACTGAACACAGATCAGACTTGGTTGTTCACTGTCCTGGCCATAGGGAAGGGGCGTAAGAGTGTGCAGGACCAGAAGTGTCAGCTTAGAGAAGGGTTGCTTCTGGGAAGAATCAGATAAAGATACAAAAGGTTGTTTCCCTTGGGAATGATGCAGTGAAGAGAAACAAAGGAAACGAGAAGAATATTAAGGATTTTAAAGAAGTGAAAGAGAAACAAAACATGAAAATCTTGCCCCACCTCTGCCCACTAATAAAATCATCATTAAAAGGACCTGACCCAAAGAGAACATACCTGACAGAAGAATGAATAGGACTAATAAATATCCATAAATGAATAGGACTAATGAAAACATACCATGTATATACAGAGTAGTGCAAAAAGAAGATCTGAATAAAAATTTATTTCTGATGAAAATTCTTCCCTCACAAATGTGACATGAAACTGAAGAAAACTTTAACACAGCATTCTAAATGGAATTATATATCTTCAAACAAGATTTGGGAATGTGCAAAAAGAAAAAAAAAACCCTCTAATCAGAAATACAAAAACTAATAACAGAGAAAAAAGGAGGAATGAAACATGAGTTGATAGAATTCTAGAAAAATAGAAGAAAAAGACAAAAATGACACTGGAAGTAAAAACTTAATAAAGGGTACTGAAGTATGCAGATAAACATCCAAGATAATTAAAATAAGATAAAGAAAAAATAAAACAGGTCAGAAAGAAAGTGGTTGAAATGGAAGTCTGACAAAGAAGATTGAACTTAAGTATAACTGGTGGCCCTAAAGAAGAAACTTGAAACAATGAATCCAATGTAATAATCCTATCTAATAAAGAGGGGATATGCTAATTGACCCTCACACCATTGCAAAGATGGTGCACCCACAGCCAATAAGGAGGGAATATGCTAATTGACTGTCACACCCTCATAGATGGAGGCACCCACAGCCACAAGATAGCGGTGCCCAATCCCCTCAGCCCCGCCTGCCTCCAGAGTCCCTTAGCCCCCTAGCTGGCCAGGGCCAGTCAGAGACGCAGGCAAGCCTCGGATGGTGGCTGCTCAGCTGCGCAGGGCTGTCCCGAGGTGCAGGCAAGCCTTGGATGGCAGCTGCCCAGCTGCCCAGGGCCACCCGAGGCTCAGGTAACCAGGGCCAGCCAAGGCTTGCGTTGCCAGCAGTGGCAGCAGCAGAAGTGTGATGGGGGTGTCACCTTTCCCTGATCGCTGGGTCACCTCCCACCCCTGATGGACCCAGACTGTGAGAGGGGGCAGGTTGTGTTGAGGGACCGCTCCACCAGTGCATGAATTTTCATGCACCGAGCCTCTAGTTATTAATAAAATCCAAGAAAATTTTCCCTAAGTAAAAGAAGACCTGAATACTGCAGAGAATAATTTATATGTCTGAGAAATATCCTGGTAAAACCATTAGACCTTACAGATAAAGGAAATCCCATAAAGCCTCCAGACAAAAAGATAAAATACATTATAAAGGCAAAAGGATCAGAATGGCATCACATTTTCCAAAATGATATACTACAAAACAACAATGAACCAGTATTTTCAATAAACTTGAGGAAGAAAGTATAGACAAAGGCTATTGTACCCAACTTTACTGTCCTCCAACTATCAAGTCCATAAGAAATTGTTTTGAATGTGCCAGAACTCAGAGAATATTGGACTCATGTTCCATTCCTGTGGATTTAGAGCAGGGGTCAAAAGTATAGCCCAGAGTCCAAATTCAGTCTGCCACCCATTTTTATTTATTTCTTAAATATGTTTTTATTGCTTTTAGAGAGAGAGGAAGAAAGAGAGAGAGAGAGAGAGAGAGAGAGAGAGAGAGACATCGATGAGAGAGAACCTCCTGCATGCCCCCTACAGGAGACAGCTCACAAGCTGAGTATGTGCCATGCTGGCATCAAATTTGCAACCTCTTGGTTCGTGGGACAATGCTCCACCAGTGAGCCACATCGGCCAGGGCAGTGCCACCCGTTTTTAAAATAAAATTGTATTGCGTCATAGCATCACCCATCTACTTACACAATGACTATGGTTGCTTTTGTGATAACAATGGCTGAATCGAACAGAATAAGATCATTTGGCCCCTAAAGCCTAAAATAATTACTCTCTGGCCCTAATTTACAGAAAATGTTTACCAACAATTAATTTAGGCAATGAATATCATCCAACAAATGATAAATAAATAAAAACTTTGCCAAAGGACTAAAGGTGGCTATTTCATATATTTAGCTACAGATCTTAGAATGAGAAAGGTATCGTAAGTTGAGGAGTAATATATAAGCATCGTATGTTCTGATAGAGTAGAAAGAATGCAACTAGAAAGTAATAAAAAGGAGAAAAAAAAGGAGAATTTAGAGTAAGATAATTGGCTGTTGTATGGGTAATAGATGAGAGTTAAAGGATGATATTTAAACTGAGGACAAGAGTAAATAAGTAAAGAGGGAATTCAGAACACCATAAAAATATGAAGACAAATGTAACTATTAAAATAAAAATACAGACCTTCTGGAATAGTAGAATAATTTTTTTTGAAAAAACAAACAGGACACCTCAAATAGAGAAACTTAGTAAATACAACCAGTAATTATAAATAAGATGATATGACAGCATAGAGACCAAAAATTACATCATGTAGTCGTAACCTTACTAAAAAAAAAAAAAGGTTTTCAAATAAAGTAAAACTGAAATCTATGCTGTTTAAAGAGCTTCATATATACTGCCTGACGCTTAATAATTAATTCTGGTTATAATAATAAACTCATGGAAGTTCATATTAATTATAGTTTATATTAGTCCTCAATATCTTATTTTCAGTTCCAAATTCAAAAAATGCTGAAAAGTTTTTCCATAACTCATATGGCATCAATAACTGACCTGATATGATCTCATTTGATAGCAAAACCCAACCTAAGCTAATGAGGGGATATTTATAGTCTTTATTTCTACTGCTTAGCGTGAATATTCATGTATGTCACTGCTGAAATATCAATGGGATTGATTATGGGCTGTTGCTTTCAGACACTGCTGGGAGTTTTACATGATACACAGCAAACTCACCATGTAACCTTTCTAAAATCTAATTGATTCTGAATTCCAAAACATAATTGTCCCAAGGGTTCTCGATAATGGATTGGGGAATGCTGCTTCTTCTACTACCATCACTACTAGTTCTACTAAGTAAGCCCCAAAATAGGGCCAGTCAGGAAGAGGGAGAATAATACACTGCAACATTGTTTAACAGCAAACAATTGGACACACTAAAACTTGCAATAGAAAAATGATTATATAAAATACAGGCTACCAAACTGATGAATTTTCTGCAGTCATTTGTGCTGATTCTGTGACAACGCAGAAAAAAATTACTTATACCAAAATAGAATATAAAAATTCTAACTAGGTTAGACTTTAAAATTTTAATAATTTTAGTAATGCATATAATATGGACTATGGTAGCACATAAAAAATAAAAATAAGCTGCTTATAAAAATGGTAAGATTTTTGTAATTATTGTTCAAATGTAAATGGGAAAATCTGCCTGTTATTAAAACTGTTTAGGAATTATCCAGAATGACACTGAATTCAAGGTTGCCTAAAATTCAAAGAGCATTGCAGTGCTTATGAGCTTCACAGTCGGAGAACCCTGAACATTTGATTGACATTTATAATCAAGAATAGAAAGATCAATTCTATACAAAATCATAAAAGAAGCAATTACTTTGTCAGAGCCTCCTGGTTTTCCTAGTCAGCCCAACCCTTGCCCCATTAGACACATGGATCCATACAATCACTGTGGTCACCAGAAGCTAGAAATAGGCCCTTCTCTTCTAGTCCTGGGGCAAGAATATAAATGGAGGCAGAAATATAATAAGTCTAAATATTTAAAGGGATCAACCCATCATTTATCAAACAGTTAAATCAAATATGTTTGGACAAATAATGACAGAACTTTGGACAAATAATGACAAACTTTAAACACGTGTGAAAATATATATGACTGAAAGTAAGAAACTTATTGACATCAGGAATGGAAAAACTAGCATCCAAATGCATCCTGCCTTTAAGCAGATCTCTGGAGGGACAGAGCCTGTGAACTGTGGACAGCACGCTCTGCATGGACTGGAGAGTGTGTGGATGCCTATTCCTTCCAGGCTGTTGGGCCCTCCAGAGCCCAGTGATGTGAGCTGGAGACTTCCCCTCATAGTTTACATCAGCTGTCTTTGAAGTGTTTCTCACCAGCTCCAGAAAAGCAGGAAATCAGTGCAGCAGAGGGAAATAAACAGATGGACAGAGTCATCTATTTTGAGGGGAACTCTGTGCTGTTTGAATTAAAGTAATGAGCACTTTAAGATGCTGTGAAGCTGTTTTTACATTTAATTTGAGTAATTCAAGATGTAAACAGAGCCCCGTGGCAGACGGACGAGCAGTACCAAACTTGCTCAGCTTATGCATATTCTAATAAGAAATTGGGAAAGCAAGCATCTTCCCCTTACAGCAGATAATAATCTATACTAATAAAAGGGTAATATGCTAATTAGACTGGGCATCCATCCAGACATTCTTCCGGACAAAGCCATGGTGGCAGGGGCTGAGGCAGAGGCAGTTAGGGGCAACCAGGCTGGCAGGGGAGGGCAGTTAGGGGTGACCAGGTCGGCAGGGCAGGGCAGTTAGGGGCAATCAGGCAGGCAGATAGAGTGGTTAGGGGCAATCAGGCAGGCAGGCAGGTAAGCGGTTAGGAGCCAGTGGTCCCGGACTGCAAGAGGAATGTCCGACTGCTGGTTTAGGCCCAGTCCCTGGGATCAGACCTAAACCAACAGTCAGACATCCCCTGAGGGGTCCTGGATTAGAGAAGGTGCAGGCCAGGCTGAAGGACCCCTCTCCCTGTTCCCCCCATCCCCTCCCCCCTGTGCATGAATTTTGTGTACCAGGCCTCTAGTAATAGTGATAATGATAAGGATGCTATCAACGATATCATCTTCTTATTGATCATTATTATGTACCAGCCCTTGATAAGGTGCTTTTATATACATTATCTTTACGACGCACCACAACTCTGTTCATCTCTACTGAGTCCAAGAAGTTGAGAAATTTGTAAATGGAGCTGAGATTGAAACCCACTTTCCTATGATTCTTAACTCTTTCTGCAGACTGAAGAGGTTCTGCTGTCATCTACTTCTCCACTTTAGCTTTAATTTTATGCAAATTTAATTACTTTGTTACTGATCCTCTGTAGCAAAAGTAATAAGCAAAGCCATGGCCTGTATTCTGGCTCAGGTTCCAACAGTGTGATTTGGGATATTCTGTAGGTTACCTAACATTTCTGGGCTTGACTTTCTCCATGTTTAAAGGGGGCTAATGCTCTCCTACCAACATAGGGCAGTGAATAAAAAAAAATGTTTATAGACTCACCCGTAGGACAAAGTATAGCAATTATATGATGAGCTATTCACATGGTATTAATTTTAGCTTAGCATAGTATAGACTAGTAGAGTTCAATATTGAACAGACCAGTGAAGTAGAAAGAATATGGCAAGGTGACCTCTGCACAGTGTTCTCTGCTTGCTAACATTAACATGCTGGGGAGTAAATTATTTTATAACAAATATTTAAAAAATAGATTTATATATCAGATAATAATAATTGGCATGCAGTCAATCTACAAGAATTTGTTAGGCACTTAATATACATTAGACTCTACAGTAAAAGTAGGATCAGAAGGCAAGGGAAGTGGGAATATGAGAATGTTTTCTGTTCTCTGGAAACCATTTCTAAGGATCTCCTTGCCTTTGGTAACTATTACCTGAGGCTGCCACCACAGCATCTTGGGGGCCAGTTGTTGCTCTGCTCCAGAGACCTAAAAGTTCCATCTTAAGAACATTGACTTGCGCTGGGAAGCAGACTGGGGTGCTGGGTAGTAATTTAACTCCATGGGGGCAGACATTCTGACTGTCTTAGTCACCTCTGTATCTCTAATATGTAGCATAGTCCTTGGGGCAAAATAAGTACTCAATAAATGCTTGCTTGCTAAGGTAATTAAGTGAATACATAATCATAAAATGCTCTGCATCCATCAAAATAGGTTATAGAACCTATTTTGAGGAGAAATTTGCTATTATTATTATTAAAGACATATTATTAACAGTAAATATCTTTTTTTAAATCCTCACCTGAGGATATGTTTCCTTACTGATTTTAGATAAAATGATAGGGAGAAGCCCTAACTGGTTTGGCTCAGTGGATAGAGCGTAGGCCTGCGGACTGAAGGGTCCCAGGTTCGATTCTGGTCAAGGGCATGTACCTTGGTTGCGGGCACATCCCCAGTAGGAGGTGTGCAGGAGGCAGCTGATGGATGTTTCTCTCTCATCGATGTTTCTAACTCTCTATCCCTCTCCCTTCCTCTCTGTAAAAAAAAAAAAATCAATAAAATATATTTTTAAAAAAAGGTAGGGAGAAGAAGAGAGAGAGAGATGAGAGAGAAACACTGATTGGTTGTCTCCCATATGCACCCCAATGGGGGATCAAATCTGCAACCTAGCTATGTGCCCTGACCTGGTATCGAATCCATAATTTTTTGGTGGATGGGATGACGCTCTGACCATCTGAGCCATCTGGCCAGGGTTACAATCTTCTTTTTGTAAGAAGAAATATATTTAAGCACAGAAACACACACACACACACACACACACACACACACACACACACACACATCCATAGAAAAATACCAAGGAGGATAGACAAAATATTGACATTGATTATCTCTGGGTGGTGAGATTTTAGATATACTTACATTTTATTCCATTACCTTTATCTTCTTAATTTGGATAATAACCGTGTATGGCTCCTAGTAAAATTTTACACTACTGAAAGGAAAAAACAAACAACCTTCTCTCCCTTATCAATGTCACACATTTCAACAGCCCTGCGTGCCTGGGGGTCTACAGCTCTACAGACTAGTGAAGCATGGCTGCAGGTACCCCTGGAACTCAGTAACGAGGGGCCAGGGGGAGGCTCCGCGCAGTAGTGAGCAAACAGTGCCTCACCTTTGAGTTTGCTGGCTGGATTTTCACATCTGTGTGGGGGTGAGTGCATGCATAGTTTCAGGTTCTTGCTCAGGATGGGATTCCAGTAATTCATTACTGAGTTTTGAGACTCAAATTATTTTGGCTTTCCAGTTCCATTGGCCTTCTGAGAGTAGCCAGTTAGCAGCCTGGTGGAGCATAGGACACAGATTAGGTTTAAGGCTAACTGGTTTTGTGAACTCAGATGTGCTTTTCCTCATTTCTGAGCCTGGTAGAGGTGGGAGAGAAGAGATGGGAGCATGTGATAGCCAAGCATTTTCTTGTAATAAAAGTTTTGGGATTCTCTTTCTACTTTGATGTGCCCTTGAGGTCTGATTTCTTTAAACAAAAAGAGAAAGAAAGAGGAAGAACTGATTGTTTTTGAAAACCTGTAACTGTTTTCACCCGAAGTCATTGCCTCTCTAGAATCAGGAAGGTGCTCCTGCCTTGGGGACAGGAATGCTGTCCTTCTACTTTGGCTCAGCTAGAGGTCCAGGTTCTTACATAAACATTCTTTTTTTTTTTTTTAATCCTCACCTGAAGTTATTTTTCCATTGATTCTTAGAGAGAGTGTAAGCACAGGGGAGAGACAAAGAGGGAGAAACAATTATGTGAGAGAGACACTTTGATTGGTGACCTCTGGAACGTGCCCCAACCAGGGCCGGAAATCGAGCCTGCAACCGAGGTACGTCGTGCCCTTGACTATGAATGGAACTCATGCATGACCCGTCAGTCGGCCGGCTGATGCTCTAATGATTGAGCCAAATCAACCAGGGCTCACATGAACATTCTTGACACAAAAAGATCCTCAATGTAATTGTTTTGAGGGGGAAAAAGGATGCAAAGCAAATGTCAACAGAGACTCACTGGAGGAGGTGGCATGATAGAGACATCCTGAGGGAAGGGACATTGAAAGATGGTTTCCTGGGACTCAAAGACCTCCACTCCGTTAGCTGTATCTGCGTGGTCTGCTCGTTGACTGCAGTGGTGATGGGCTTCGTACACCTTCCCAGAAGACTGTTGTGAGCAGTAAGTAAATAAGCTAACACATCTAAAGCACTTAGCACAGGGCTGACAGTACCAGCGCCGCTGGCTATGATCACTGTAACCTGTGAATGTGGCTTACATTCCTTTCCCCCACTCACCACCCCAACCCTCCCATTCTTGCCTCCTAGGCTATCACTCAGACTTTCAACCTCCCCTGTTATCTTCCTGCACCTAATCCCTTCCCCTCCTGCATGCAGTTTCTCTTGCAGAGACAGAATTAGATGTAAAGGCCAGAGGGATCCAAACGGTTAACCAGACAGAAAGTACACAGTGTCAATATTTAGAGTGGCTCTATTTGACCGAGGGTGGTTTTCCCCCTCTCCAGAGTAATTACTCTGTGTTTGGCTTCTCCGTTTTCATAAAAGAAACTTGGCTTGCTAGCTATTACATATACCAAATGAACCTAAGCTTGTGTAAATGTTGAATAATGAATTAAAATGAAATTGCTGCTTGTGACAGGCCCCCAGGGACTTAGTGTGGGTTTGGAGGCAACAGGCCCTTATGTCAGCTCCCATGAAGGAGAACGTCAGAGCGGCCACATAGCAGGTCTCGTTGTAGCTCCATTTGGCTGAAAGATGGACACAGGCCCAGAGATAAACAGAGACTATCCCTTTATGAGCTCCCCCTTCTTGCAGTTACAGGCTGTCCCACTCTTGCCCTTGAGCACCAGAAACTCTCAAGAGGATGCGGCCCTCGGAGTTGCTCTCAGGCCCGTGAGGCATAGCCACTGACAGCACTGAGTGGAAGCTGTTACAGCTCTCAGGACACACTCAAGGTTATTTTTTTAGCATTTAGCAGGGAAACTTTCAAACATGCACATGGGACGGGATTGGTAAAGCCACGTTCGCCAATGTCAATCAGAAGACATTTAAAGTCCCTGTTTCCTTAAATTCGGTTCTATTCTGCAAGACCCATCCAATCTCCATTGCAGATCACTAAAGGAGCAAAAATTGTGCCACACGATATTAATCCAAGTGCAGGTGATGTCGGTCCTCGGGCAAGTAAAGAGGGAGGGAGGCAATGACGAGCAGAGGAGCCTTCAGAAGGAATGCCAAGTGAAGAGGTGGGGATGGCTTATTTTAGGTGTGGTAGAGCGTGGACTTGGTCCAGTTGGTGCTAATATGTAGAGAGATGTGCCTTGATTAAATTAATCAAGACTTTTCTTAGAACAAAGATCTTTGCTGAAAAGAGAAATCATGTGTTTCTTTTTTACCTCAGCCCTGCCCATGCCCCAAAACCTCCAGGCTGTCCAGCCTCTGTCAAAGCCTTTTCTACCATCAGCCAAAGCAGCTGCATCAGGAACTGAGTTCTAAATTACTTCAGGTAGCAGAGTCGTATGTTTGTTGGTTTGGTTTGGTTTGCCTTGGTGTTTTGGGAGGGGGCATCAATTTGCTAATTGCAATTCTATGTCCTTGTGTGTAAATACAATGATGACCCTCATGATTGGTCTAACATTTTCCTTTCCCTTCACTTAATCTCACTCCTCTTTCAAGGCCCACCTAAGACCCTTCCTCCTTGTTCTCCCTCAAAAGGCCTTCCCACATTACTCGAGCTCACAGGGATCTGGAGACCCAGCCCCTTAGCCAAGTTCCCCGTTCTTACTGATTCTGCTTATATTCTCAGCTTCTCCCCCCCGCCCCCAGCCCCAGTAGTGGTCTCTTTACAGAATATTGGAGTCTTATGCATAAGCCCAATTTGAAAAAAGAAGTAGAGCTCTGGGACATTGCAGACCCCCACCCTCAGCTCGCCCTCATTTCCCAAAGAACGCCAGGGACACAAGGGCACCTAGTTTAGGAGGAAAATGATCTGTGCCACTTGCATTATTGTCTCAACATGTTGTTCTTCCCACATGTGGGCATCTTCCCGAGTAAATGAAAGCCCTGAAGGTGAAGAAATGGATTATTAAGGCTATGACATCATTCAAATCCCAAAGTGGGGCTCATGCACTTCTGGGCACAAGGGGGCAGAATATTTGAAGACCAACCATGAAAAACCTAGGATGATGAGCATTTTATACTTTTGTGCATCTTTTCAGGATTCATAGCATAGTTACTTCCACATAAAAAATGTTTTATCAATTCTATACATGTTGATTTATTGACTGCTCTATGGAGTTAAGTAGATCATTTTAATCTTGTTGGCTGAAATCTATTTATTTAAATTGTATAAATGGACTCCACTCTTTATTATAGCATATTGTCAGTGAATAATGTTTGTAAAATTTAGAAATAGCAGGAATAAGAGCAACCTACATGCAGACACCAAAATAGCTGCCATCGATTTGCAGGTGGTGGTGCTTCCGGAGAATTAAATGTGTCACCAGAGATAATGTAATATACACATTTAAATTCTGAGAGGGACTTTTTGTTTGAATATTTTCTGTCTTTAAGCATTTTAAAGTGTCTTCTAATACCTAATCCTATATAATAAAACCCTAATATGCAAATCGACCCAATGGTGGAACAACAGGTCACTATGATGTGCACTGACCACCAGGGGGCAGACACTCAATGCAGGAGCTGCCGCCTGGTGGTCAGTGTGCTACCACAGGGGGAGCTTGGCTCAGCCAGAAGCAGGGCTCACGGCTGGCCAGCACAGTGGTGGTGGCGGGAACTTCTCCCGCCTCTGCTGCAGCGCTAAGGCCCCCTCAGGGGAAAGTGGGTCTAAGCCGGCAGGTGGACATCCCCTGAGGGGTCCCAGACTGCAAGAAGGCGCAGGGTGGGCTGAGGGACCCCGTCCCCACCAGTGCACAAATGTTGTGCACTGGGCCTCTAGTGATACATAATTAAATCCATTAAGACAGGTAACCCTAATGAAAACATTGCTGAAAGTTCTAAGTGACATATGAATTTGGTGTCTTAGCTACAAATGGAAAGTTTGGTCAGATAGAAAATTGTGGCTTTTGCAAAGTTTAAGGGGGACAACGAGAATGCTCATTTAGTAATTCAACTATTTGATTGTTTACCAAATATTTATCAATCAACTTATGAATGCCAGGTAACTTGCTAAACACAAGTGATCATGGTATAACAAAATAAACACATTCCTAAAAAACACTCACGTTATGTAAAATTTTGCACTAAAAAATAACAGGACTTGGGAGTAAAATAAGTTTGGAACAGACCACTCAAAATCTAGAAAATGTTGTAACAAGAGCATTAACACAAAAAACAAAAACGATAACTGTTTTTTTTTTTTTTTTAAATCAGTACAGTTACAAAGACATGTAAAATTTCTAAAAGATAAACACTACAGTACATATTTATTAAATAAGTTGTTCTGAAAAGGTGATGGCTGCATGGTACACGTGAGTGGGTGGTGTGTGGGAGGGTGGAGGCTGCTGAGTTTTGGAGGCATGACCAAGGGTACAAGAGGATGGTGCTCCAAGCATTCCCAGGACTGCACGAAGACAGAGTCAAGAGGAAGAGTGAGGCGTATTAGTTAGGTTTCCTCCCAAATGCACCTTGGGATCAGGATTTTGGTGCAAGGAGTTTGCAGGCAGGTGCTCCCTGGAAGCCCAGTGAGGGAGAGGCACAGTGAGACAGGAAAAGGAGGAAAGTTGCTTCTTATAAGTGGACTCAACGGGCAGATCTAACACATGGGCCTCGGAGTCTCAGCCCCATGTGGGACCCTGCCAGGTTGCAGGTCACTCCTGGGGCATTAATTCCTTGGCCCTCCTTGACTTATTTAACAGGCCAAATAATCTCTCTGTAGGCCAGACAATACCTTCTGTTAGAGAGAGGTAGAAAGTGACTGACAGGTCCTGGAATTGTCTGCAGTGACCCAGTAGAGGTGGAGAGGATCTTGGGAGTAAAATAAGTTTTTATAGGCAGCGTCTGCAGTGGGTGAATGGGGATTGAACATAGGAGAAAGAGCATCGGGTTAGTACTGTAATCTTTGCTGGTTTACTAGTTGCTGTGCTAGTTTGCATCAGCTGCTGTTTCATGGGACAAAACAGGAAAGTGTTGGAACAAATTGCCTGTGAACCAATAAGATTTCCACATTATATAGATATCGTATCCCTCTTTATGACTTGTGTATGTAATTCACATCACAGAAACCATGTGCTATGGAAGAGCAGTTTGTATTGGGGATACTGCCTTTGAATAAATTACTGAACAGACCTGTCTAGTGGAAGAGAGTAGAGTTCACAGTTCAACGAGGTGAATGCTATGGCAGAAGATATCACAAAGTGCTGGGCATCCCCAAAGTGGTGCCCCTGTCCACCCTTGGGGGATCTGGGAAAAGACGTTTAAGCTACGTCCTGAAGGATGAGCCACAGGGACATGGGTCGGACAGGAACAGAAGCCTAGGGAAATGAATGAGGATGTAGAATGAACTCCCAATATCCATGAAGCCACCGCCCCCACTCCCATTCAGATAACTAAAGACCCCTGGATTTTAAGGGTTTAGCTTAAGGAAATGTGGGACCTTAGAACTCCAGAAATTTAGGTCTCCAGAGACAAATGTTAAGCCCTAAGGTAGGTGCTCAGCTCGATCCCTGCATCGTGCAGAGCCTGCCTGGCTGCTAGTGTTGGATAAATAATAAATGCCAGTCCCTTCTGTCCCTGGGATCAGCGTCCTGCCTTGACCTTGCTTATCAGATCAGGTAGGAAGCCGAGGTCCTCCTTACCACATGTGGTCATTGCATTTCCCATGGCATTTTCACGAGAGGCCGGGCTGCCTCCCTGGCGGCTGTCCAGCTAGGTAATTATCTTGCCTCCTGTTCTAACTCCCTTGCGGTTTCAGTTGTAGGAGAGAGCTTCCTTCGCTCCCACATGATTGGCTGCTGCGTTGAAAGGTTTCATTCTGGAAATCTGTTACCTTCTGCCCTGGAGTTTGGCCGGCTTTCAGGGCCAGGAGAGGATGTTTGAGGACAACTTGGCCAGGTCTACACTTACTAAGAGAAGTGGAGAACTGGGAGTAATTTCCTGATAAAGTGAGCATCAAACGTAATATTTTTTTCACCATGTGACCTCATTGTTTAAACATATGAAAACCTGGATTGCTCAGGGGACAGAAAAAATTCCCAATTCTAAATGGCTGACCTAAACTCTGTATTCCTTAGCTTTACCACAGGAGCATGCTGGCAAATTGCCCAATAATTTGATGGGCAAAGTTTCTGAAGATGACACACGTGAGAACAGGACATGTTAGCTGAGAAGTACTGGGAAATCTGTCTGTCTGTCTATCATTTATCATCATTGCTGCCACAGCTCTTTACCTCCTTCTATATGCATCATTAGAGTTTAGCCATTAGCATACAACCCATAGTACTGGTGTTCCTGGCAGTTCAGTCAGTCAACCCACTGTTCTCTAGTATCCACAGTTGGATGGCCATGTGGCCTGAGAGATAAGAAAATTTATAATGATAATACCTTCCCTCTGCCCTCTGTCCGTGTCCGAGTTGTAATGCAGCACAGTAGGGCCAGCTTTGGAAACAGACTTAGGTTTAAACTCTGGCATCACCACTTCCATAACTCTGAGCAAGTTAATGAAAATTTCATCTCCCTAATTCACAGTCTCTTCATCTCTAAAATGGGGATAATAATATTGGTATCTAACTTACAGGGCAATAGATTACCTGAGATGATACAACTAAAGTGCTTAGCAGAGTAGGCTCAATAAGTGTTTATTACTATAATAAAAATCACTTCATATATATACAAAAATGCCTAACCTGCTCAGTGAGGAGAAGCCTGGCCCTGCTCTCCCGTCCTTCCCAGCAGCTCTGAGAAGGGCTGGTGGTCTGTAGGGATGGGATGATGGTTAAGAACATTGTCTCTGTGGTCAGACAAACCTGGGATGAAGCCCCAGCTCTGATACTTGTTGGCTCTGTGACCCTAGACAAGGTAAATAAGCTCCCTGAGTCTTGGCTTTCTCCTTGTAAACAGGATAGTTGTAGGATAAAATGCAAAAATCACTTATAGAGTCACATAGAAAGCACCAAATAGATGTTTGTGTATTTTATGTTTGTTTATTTTAAGTATTGCTATTAAAAAAACTTAAGTTAATAAAATTGTCTTACTGGGGGGGGTCTAATAGTAATAATCATTACTATTGGATATAATGAATGCAAAGCATTTGATGATTTGACATAGGAGTCACTCACAGTGCACTACTTTTATCTTCATCAGCCTAAAAAAAAATTTCTTATTCAATATTTGCCAAAGGCAAATGAAAGATGAAAGGAGTGCTGTCCATGGAGGTCTGGGGAAGGGAGGCAGTCCCTCCACAGCGGCAGGGCCACTGGGCCCTCCTCCCGCAGGAGCAGACTCTTACCAATTTTATCTTCCGCCTCATGCTACTCACTCGCATTAGGGACACAGCAGTTATCATTTGCTTGAAACTCACAATTGGGTTTAAGAAAGGATGTTGTTGAAATCAATGCCACTCCTTCAAATAGTACTCCTGTTTGAGGACTCGTAGGAGGAAAATCCCTTATGCTTCAGTTCCTTAAAAAGTTAGACATTTTTGCATTACCTTTAGCAACTTTATTGAAATGTATAAATGTATAAATGTATAGCATGCCTAATTGATATGAACCTAACTTCCTCACTAGCTTCTCCATTTTCTTTTTACCTTGTTTTCCTTTTCAGTTTATTTTTATCAAGTTTTTGCATTACACATAGGAAAGCTGCCTCAAATCTTTGTGGAAATAGGTTGGAATACATTAATAAATGAAATTCAATATTCTTGTAATACCAACTTTATGCTCCATAGTGTTTGAAATATTGTTCAAATACAGTCAATCTATGTATGACCAGTAAGAAGCCTAAATTTGTAATATTTTCTCCCTACATTACAAGTCTTACCAGAGCATCCTATATAATAAAACCCTAATATGCTAAGTGTTTGGTCGTCTGGTCAGCCATTCAACCAATCAAAGAATAATATGCTAATGATGTTCTAAGGCCGCTCAACCACTCACTATGACGTGCACTGACCACCAGGGACAGACGCTCTGACCCCTTGCTGCTGGGGTCCAGCCAATCAGGACTAAGCGAGACAGTCCAGATATGCCCTGGAGCCCTCCCATGGTCCTTCCCTGACTGGCCAACCTCCCACGACCCTCCCCGGCCCCGATCATGCACCAGTGGGGTCCCTTGGCCTGGCCTGTGTCTTCTCGCAATCCAGGACCCCTCGGGGGATGTTGGAGGATCAGTTTCAGCCCGATGCTACAGGCCAGGCCAAGGGACCCCACTGGTGCATGAATTCATGCACCAGGCCTCTAGTTCTGACATAAAGGAACTTGTGTTGTCTAAAGACAGTTACTTACTAGACTAAGATTCAGTTTTTTAAATATTATAAAATGAGAACAGTAGTATAACTATAATAATGATAACATACGTAACAACTTTTGTACACCTAGCATGTGTCAGACTCTATACAGAACACTTTACATGCATATTTAATTTAATAGTTCACAATTATCCTATAGTTAAATACTTCCCGGATATATTTAATCTCACAGATGCAGTTACCAATCTATTTTTTAGATGAGGAAACTGAGGTTCAGAGAAACTGTCTGAAAGCTTACAGAGGTGTAATAAGTGACAGACCGGCTGTACCCAGAAGAACTTGCACTATCAGACTTCAAACCACATTCACATTTTTGTTGCTAATTTACCTTCAGTGAAATGATATCATCTGTCATAATTATTCAGAAAATGGGCATTGTGACATGCTGTGGGCTTAATTTTGGTCATGGCTTTGTTTCATTTACTTTATAACTTTTTATAAAAAAATTATAAAGGATTTGTACCTGCTTATGTTTGTTGAATTTAAGTATCATCATAAAAATAATTTACCATTAGGGATATGAGATAATTTTTCTTCCCTGAAGGGGTTGATATGTTACTACTGTTTTACTCTAAATCTACAAGATTTATAACCTTGAGAAGAAGAAGAGATCCCACTGAGCTGGAATAGAAAAGGTAGGATTTGGACTAGCTCTGAAAGATGGAGAATTTAGATGAGAGTGACATCTGGCTGCAACTACCCCACCCAGGTGATTCTAGATTGATTTGGCTCACCTGGATGGCTAACGGGCATCCTCATCCCACACTGTTCCATGTGGAGCCATTCTAAAGATGAGAACTTGGTAAAAAATGGTAAACTTTCCAAACAAAGGAAGACCTGTCTTTAGTTAGAAAAGCAGATTCAGTTACATTGGAGGTGAGAGAACCCTATTGTGCTAGAGGAGCCCCAGGCTCACAAGAGGACATGAGTAGAACACATTGAGCCCCAGTATAACTTAGTCTGTCAGACTGAGGGCCTGTAATGGGAGTTCAGGTGGGGGAGGTGAGCCAGGGTCAGAGTCAAGACCAGAACCTCATAGAGGATGTTCTGAATGCAGACTAAGGCGTTTAGATGCTAAGCAATCTTCAGTAGGAGATTGGTATAAAATAGATGGTGCTTTCATAATAAGGCAGAGGAAGACTAGAAGAGGCACAGTGACAAGAGCATTGGCTGGGTTTTCCAGAGTAGAGCTTAAACAAGTGGAGGGAGGAGGAGTTGAATAACCGCCATTCACTCCCCAGGTAATGGGGATTCTGACAACCCCATTAAGAAATAACGCACGGACACTGATGAACTCAGTCTAGGTATCGCTGGAGCCTCAGCTTCCGTGATGGCTTCCCACGTTTTGGTCAGATCTATAAATATAACAGATAGATCTTAATATCACCCCCTTGTCCTATGGACAAAGTCTGTGCCTACAGTACCCCACTGGGACCAAAAAACACATGGAGATTGCACAAGTACATTTTCGACAATGCTGGGCAATAGCTCATTCTGAAAGACTCTGCCCAGGGTAGCTACTGCAATCAACTCTTTCGCTTTGGGTATCTATTATAAAGAATGTGTCTGAAGGTCTCATGCAGAGAACTCAATCTATGTCATCCAGAGAGGTGAAACATGAAGTGTACCTCAATAACTTCTGGGGTTGGTAGCAGTCACCATGTTTACTTTCACTCTCTTTTGGTTTCTGGGGGCAAATGAATTAAAATTCATATGTTACAATTAAAAAACACTAACAGCAAATATCAGAGAAAACAAGCAATTAGTTAATGTATTATTTAAGGCTTTACTATACTTCAGCTATCAATGGCAATCATTCATTCTGAGTAAGATTTTTAAAAAACTCATTATTAAAAGCTTAAGTTTCTACCAATAACTGATAATATGTTTGCATTTGCTTGAATTCCACTCTAGGGAGCAATACCCTGACAATATTTCCTGACCTAATACTTCAGATTATGACATGAGGTCTAAATATAAATGTATTAAATTTTACACAAATAAAACACTAGCCTATAAATTGTGCTATGGATTCTTTGCTATACATCGATCCATCCATAATTTCTCAGCATCTGTTCTGTTAAGGGCACTATGCTCAAAGCTGTAGGGAAGCTGAAATGTTATTAATCTCCAGAAGTTTCAACTCTTCTCTTCTAAGTAGATAATTCGTCATTAGTAATGACAACAACTGTAAAAATTATCTGCCTATAGATATTTCTAAAAAATTTAAGGACTTTCACTTATGTAATTTAATCTTCCATTTAAAATTCAAGGGAATTATTTGAAACTAGAGGCCCAGTGCATGACATTTGTGCACTCAGCCCAGCCTGTGCCCTTTAGCAGTCCGGGAGCCCTTGGGGAATGTCTGACTGACGGTTTAGGGAAGCAGGCCTAAGCTGCAGTCAGACATCCTTAGCACTGCCTTGGAGGTGGGAGAGGCTCCCACCACCACCTCAGTGCTTGCCAGCTGTCAGCCCATCTTGTGGACCACCAGAGGGCAGCTCCTGCACTGAGCGTCTGCCCCCTGGTGCTCAGTGCGTGTCATAGCGACCGGTCATTCCTTAGTTCGGTCGATTTGCATATTACCCTTTTATTATACAGGATAGGAGGTAGATGGAAACAGCAGTCGTCATATTATATGAAGGCAAAAAGCTTATCCCAGAGAGAGTCAATGACTTACTCAAAGTCACAATGTTAGTAATAGAACTAGCACTGAGACCGAATTTCCTGCATATGCTTAAGTACTCTGCCTACCTACAAACTGGATTTTTAGTTACATCTCATTATCCCCTCTACTGCAGGAGAAGCACTCTGGAATAAAAGAGGATTTATATATAAGGACCTTCTATGCTAAAGCAGAAACTGTTGTAAATTTTTTAAATTGTCTGGCTTTATAGAGCAAATTTAGATGGAATATTGAGCTAACCCTGGATGCCATTGTTCTACTCCAAACATGATACGCTTATAAATAGAATGTTCAGAAAATTTAAAAAATGTAACTAAGTATGAAAGCAAGAAATATAAATATCAAGATGCCATAAATGGGGATATTGCTCAAAATGAAAGCCATGAGAGGTTGAGGATAGGGAGGACATGGGCTGTTAGATGCTGTGACACAGGGCAGATAATGACTGGTGAGAAGATGTCTGGAACTCAGGCAGCTGGCACTGGGCAAGTGATGGCCTATTATCACGAAAAACTCAGATTAGTAGCCTGAGAAGGAAAACGGTGGCATATAACTCATCCTGGGCTGTGGATAAAACAATAAAACATTTGCCAAAGGAAGCAAGTGGAATCCCACGCTAGGTGCTGTGTGCCACATGCTCGGGGCCAAATTCATGTCACCCAGTGGGCACAAGGGCCTAACTTTATAATTGTTGGAGGATATCTCTTCCCAGAAACCAAAATTAAAATGTTACAGTGCTAAATTTTAAGGGTTCTAGAAGAATAAAGAACATGCAATTTCTCAATCAATAAAGAAAAAAATGGGGAAGAAAAAATAAAACCTCCAAAATCTTTGCCAATTACAACAAAAATAGGAAAGAGACAAAAAGATAGAAAAAAAGTAAATAACATAATTACATAGCATAAATATGTCCAAATATATCAGTTATGACCATGAATAGTCTAAATTCAGTGGTTAAACATAGAGATTGTCAGAATTGTTAGAAAAATCAGAATTGAGTAATCTAAAACTTAAATAGAAAATAAAAGAACAAATAAATATATACACATAGATATATGATATAAATATTTTATTATAAACATGTTTTAAGTAGTCCAAAATTGGTGAATCTGGAGGGCACTGTTAAAAGCAAATGTTAAATTGCTGGATGAGATCACCTCCACAATCCAGGGCACTACTGAGAAACTACTGGGAAGACTGCTGTTGAAAATAAGCTAATAGCAAGAAGATATGAAGCACATCAGGAAATCCACCTCCATAAGAGAGAGTCAGCAAACACAGCAAGCGAGAGAACTTCCAGTTGAGAGACTAAGGGAAACAGAGCAGTTTCCAAAGGGACTTCAAATAAGTATGTTAAAAAAATGTTCAAAGGAATAAATGAATCAACTGAATTCATAATGTTAGAAGGCATAAAAACAGAGTAAGCAGACTAGAAAATAAGCATATATTCCAGAAATGTAAAATACTGCTATCAGGATTGTAAAATTCAACAGAACATGTCAAAGTACACCAAAGCAAGAATTAATAAACTGGATGAGTTTCAGAATGCAACTTGGAGACCTCAAAGGATATATGGTAAGACAAAGTCAATGAGAGATGTGAAGAATGAATAAAAAATTCCAATGTGTGTCTAAGAGTTCCAGAGGGGAGAGGAAGTAATGTGAGAATAGTAAATGCTGGTAGAGAATTTTCTAGTAAGACATAAATGCTCAGATCGAAAAGTCACACACCGAATCCTAAGCTGAAGAACACACACACACACACACACACACACACACACACACACACACACACACATAGAGGGAGGAATGGAGGGAGGGAAGGAAGGAGAAAGAGAGAAAGAGAGACAGAGAGAGAGAGAGGGAGAGAGAGAGAGAGAGAGAGAGAGAACAGCAGATATGAAGAAGAAATCTTAAAAACCACCAGAAGAGATAAAACAGATAACCTATGCAGAAAAACAATCAGATTGACCGTGGCTTTATCAGCCAGAAGGTAATCTGGAAGAAAATGAAAAATGATTTCTAAGTGTCAAGGAAAAAAAGATAACAGCCAAAACAGAATCCTACACTTGACTGGATTATCATTCAAGAATGAGGGTGAAATAAAGATAGTTTAGGACATACAAAGAGAGTTCATTACTCACTGAATTAACTTTCTAGTAAAAGAAATATAATCTAGAAGGAAGGAATAGAACTCAAGTGGTGATGATGAAAAAAAAAAAACATTAGTAAACATGTCCATAAATAAAAATGAGGGGTCACAGTGAATGAAAAAAAAAAAAACTAATGTAAGAGTTTAAAATAAGGCTTTATAAAACATGAATTATATTATTAGTGGGGAGTAGTTGACACAGGATTAGAAAATTCTATTTTCCTTGTGTTGTTTGGGTAAACAAAGATGAATAACTTCAGACTTTGTTGGAAAAATACAAAGTTAGATGTGGGTCTTGAAAAATGTAAGGGCAATCATAAATTAAAAAAAAAACTTACCACTTGAAAACTAGGAAATATTGAAAAGGTAACTGAGAAACTCACAGTTCAACAGAAGGCAAAAATTAAGAAAAAAAGGGGAGGAGGGAGAAGAGAGGAGTTGGGAGAAAAAGAAGGGGGAGAAGGTGAAGGAGAAGCAGCAGCAGCAGCAACTAAAAAACCTAGTAAATAGAAAAATCCACATAAAATGGTAGGAATTAATCCAAATGTGTTAATGACATATATTGTGATGGCCAGTTTTATTCCTCAACTTGACTGGTCTACAGTCCCCAGTTACTCAAACACTAATCCATATGTTACTGTGAAGGTATTGTTTAGATGTGAGTAAAGTCCATCACAATTGACATTATTTTTTACTAGAGGCCCAGTGCACAAAATTCGTGCACTTGTGGGGGTCCCCCAGCCTAGCCTGCACCCTCTCACAGTCGTTGAGCCCTCAGGAGCTGTCCCACTGCTGCGGAGGCAGGAGAGGCTCCTGCCATCTCCGCTGCACTCACCAGCCATGAGCCCGGCTTCTGGCTGAGTGGCAGTCCCCCTGTGGGAGTGCACTGACCACCAGGGGGAAGCTCCTGTGCTGAGCGTCTGCCCCTTGGTGGTCAGTGTGCATCATAGTGACTGGTCATTCTGTGGTTCAGTCAATTTGCATATTATCCTTTTATTATATAGGATTGTTTCTTTTTTAATCCTAACCTGAGGATAGGGTTTTTTGTTTGTTTGTTTTTGTTTTTTTGACAGAGAAAGGCAGAAAGAGAGAGAGAGAGAGAGAGAGAGAGAGAGAGAGAGAGAAGCATGGAAGGTGAGAGAGAAACATTGATAAGCTGCCTCCCTTATGAGTCCCAACCGGGATTGACCTAGGTATGTACCCTGACCTTTTGGTGTATGGGTGACACTCCAACCAACTGAGCCACACCGGCCAGGGCACAATTGACTTTAAGTAACCGAGAGTATCCTAGATTATCTGTGGGGGTCTGATTCAGTCAGTTCAAAAGTCTTAAAAGCAGAGCTGAGGCCTCCCTGAAGAGAAAATTTAGTCTGTGGACTGCAGCTTCAGCCCATGCCTGAGAGTTCCAGCCTGCCCTTTCAGACAGCCCAATCTACGATTTCAGACTCATCTAGTCAGTCCCCCTTCTGATAATGTGATCCAATTCCTTACAACCCAAGTCTTAATATATATCTCCTACTGGTTCTGTTCCTCCAGCTGAACCCTGATCAATAAATATACTACATAAACTGATAAAACTCATATACACAGATTCTCAAATTGCATTGAGAACAAATAAAAATGTTCTTTATGATAAATATACCTAAAACAAAGAAGGTTGAAAATTAAGATATCAAGAGAATGCATATAGTGGGTAAATGTGTTCCAAAGGAAAGCAGTGACAAGGATAAAGGGGCATATTACCTGATGACAAGAGCACCTCTGATGAGCTCTGACATCAGGACCAACAAGGAGAGACTCCCATGAAGTTGCCTATGCTTCCAATGAAGTCCCAGCCTTTATGAATCCCTGGTAAACATGGTGATATCTTCTCATTACTAAGAAGAGCACAAACCATATCTTTAGGTAAACCTGAACATTTAGCACATAGAAACCAGGAAATCAACATTGCCACAATGTGTGTGCATAGTTCTATCATTTTATCGCATGTGCACTGGCATACCTCAGAGATATCGGGGGTTGGGTACCACACCGCCACAATAAAGCAAGTATTCCAATAAAGTGAGTCACACAGATGTTTTGGTTTCCCAGTGTATATAAAAGTTGTGTTTCTACTTTGCTGTAGTCTACTAAGGGTGCAAGAGCATTCTGTCTAAAAAAACAAAGTGCATACCTTCATTAAAAGCCACTTTATTGCTAACAAAATGCTATCATCTGAGCCTTCGGTGAGCCATAATCATTTTAATGGTGGAGGGTCTTGTCTCGATGTTGATGGCTGTTGAGTGATCAGTGTGGTGGTTGCTGAAGACTGGGGTGGCTATAGTAATTTCTTAAAAAATAACTAAAATTAAGTTTGCCATATTGATTGGCTCTTCCTTTCGGGAACAATTTATCTGTAGCATGCAATGCTATTTGATAGCATTTTACCCACAGTAGAACTTCTTTCAAAATTGGAGTCAATCCTTTAAAATCTGGCCACTGCTTTGTCAACTAAATTTATGCAACATTCTATCCTTTGTTATCATTTCAACAATCTTCACAGCATCTTTACCGGAGTAGATTCCATCTCAAGAAACCACATTCTTTGCTCAGCCATAAGAAACAACTCCTTATCCATTAAAGTGTATCATGAGATTGCAGAATTTAGTCATCTTCAGACTACACTTCTAATTCTAGTTCTCTTGCTCTTTCTGCCACCTGGGTGGTCACATCCTTCACTGAAGTCTTGAACCCTCAAAGTCATCCGTGAGGGTTGGAATCATCTTCTTCCAAACTCCTGTTACTGTTGGTATTTTGACCTCTTCCAATGAATCCTGAATGTTCTTTCTTTAAATTTTATTTTATTGTTTAAAGTATTACAAATAGTAGTACATATGTCTCCTTTTTTTCCCCATTGACCTTCCCTCAGCCTCCCCTACCCACTGACACATGCCCTCACCCCCCACCCCAAATGGCATCTAGGATGATGAATCCTTTCCAGGTTTTCAATTTACATTGTCCAGAACCATCAGAGGCATCACTATCTATGGCAGCTTATCTATAGCTTTATGAAATGTATTTCTTAAATAATAAGACTTGAAAGCTGAAATTCCTCTTTGATCCATGGGCTGCAGAATGGATGTTGTGTTAGCAGGCATGAAAACAACATTAATATCATTGCACATCTTCATCAGTGCTCTTGGATGCATTGTCAATGAGCAGTATTATTTTGAGAGGACTCATTTTCTCTGAGCAGTAGGTATCAACACTGGGCTTAAAATATACAGTAAACTATTATAAACAGATGTGCTGTCATCCAGGCTTTGTTGTTCCATTTATAGAGCACATGCAGAGTAGATTTAGCATAATTCTTAAAGCCCTTAGGATTTTTTGGAATGGTAAATGAGCATTGGCTTCAACTTAAATTCACCAACTGCATTAGCCCCTAACAAGAGTGTCACCCTATCCTTTGAAGCTTGCAAGCCAGGCATTGACATCTCCTCTCTACCTATCATAGTCCTAGAAGGCATCTTCTTTCAATAGAGAGCTGTTTCATCTACATTGAAAACCTGTTGTTTAGTATACCACCTTCATTGACTTAGCTAGATCTTCTGCATAACTCGCTGTAGCTTCTATATCAGCACTTGTTCTTCACCTTGTACTATCAGGCTATGGAGATGGCTTCCTTCCTTAAACCTCATGAACCAACTTTTGCTAGCTTCCAACTTTTCTTACGTAGCTCCCTCATACCTCTCAGCCTTCACAGAATTAAAGTGAGTTAGGGCCTTGCTCTGGGTTAGGCTTAAGGGAATGTTGTGGCTGGTCTGATCTTCTATCCAGACCATTAAAACGTTCTCCATATCAACAATAAGGCTGTTTTACTTTCTTATCATTCATGTATTCACTGGAGTGGCACTTTTAATTTCCTTCAAGAACTTTTCCTTTGCATTCACAACTTAGCTACCTAGCCCAAGAGACCTAGCTTTTGGCCTCTCTCAGCTTTCAACATGCCTTCCTCACTAAGCTTAATCATTTCTAGCTTTTAATTTAAAGTGAGAGACATGAAACTATTTCTTTCACTTAAATACTTAGAGGCTATTGTAGGATTATTAATTGGCCTAATTTCAATATTGTTGTGTCTCAGGGAATAGGAAAACCCAAAGAGACAGGGAAACAGTTGGTCGGTGGAGCAGTCAGAACACACACAATTATCAATCACGGTTGCTATCTTATATGGGTATGGTCTGTGGCACCCAAAATAATCAGAATGGTAACATCAAAGATCACTGGTCATGGCTTCATTGGTGTGGCTCAGTGTTTGGGTGTCGACCCATGAACCAAGAGGTCACTGGTTTGATGCCCCGTCAGGGCACATGCCCAGGTTGCAGCTCCATCCCGAGAAGGGGGCATGCTGGAGGCAGCTGATCAATGATGTTTCTCTCTCATCAATGTTTCTATCTTTCTATCTCTCTCCCTTCCTCTCTCTCTAAAAATCAATAAGACATATTTTAAAAAAACAACTGGTCGCAGATCACCATAACAAATATAATTAAAATGTTTAAAATATAGCAAGTATTACCAAAATGTGACACAGAGACAAAGTGAGCAAATGCTGTTGGAAAAATATGTGCCAATAGACTTGCTCAACACAGGGTTGCCACAAACCTTCAATTTGTAAAAAGAAAACCCAATATATTTGAGTACAATAAAGCTAACCACAATAAAATGAGGTATGCCTGTCAATTCCTGTACCCACCACCCCAACTGAGATACAGAACAACCCCAGCTCCTCATGAACTTCCCTTGTACGACCCTTTATAGTCACACCCACCCTTCCCCTCACCATCTCTAACCCCTGACTAATCGGTTCTCCGTCTCAATAATTTTGTCATTTTTGCAAATGTTGTATAAATAGAATCATACAGACTGTTACCTTTTTAGATTTGGCTTTTCCACTTAGCATAACACCCTTGAGATCCATCCAAGTTGTTGTATGAATGATTACTTTATTATTTTTTAATGCTGAATAATATTCTATAAACCCATAAACCTACACATGCTTTATTTTTTTGTTAATACTCAACTGACAGCTGAGGATATTTTTTTCCATTGATATTTTTAGAGAGAATGAAAGAGAGGGGAAGAGACAGAGAGAGAGAAACATAGATGTGAGAGAGACATGGATTGGTTGCCTACCACACATACCTGGACCAGGCAGGGAACCAGCCTGCAACTGAGGTATAGGTCTTTTGATTGGAAATCAAACCTGAGACCCTTCAGTCTGCAGGCTGATGCTCTAACCACTGAGAAAACTGGCTAGGACTTATACATGTTTTTAAGTTCTCAGAAAAACTAGGAGTTTGTTAAATAAAAATATTAATTTTTAAAATACTAAAAGAGGGTAGATAGAAGCTCTTAGAATTATAATTTTAAAGTTCTGTTTTAACATAGTCTGAGATTGCTAATTTCACTATATTGGGCTTTAAACACTTTCCCAATCCGGGGGAAAAGAGATGTCCTTACCAAATACAAATGGAGTGGTATAATTATCCACCGATGGCAGAAGTGCCTGTTCGGCGCCAGCTATGTCTCACTGGCGAGCTCAGAAAGAGGGATATAATATTCATCTTGTGCTTAGCACAGTGCCCGGCACTTAGCACGCCCTTCGTTGCTATTAACCGAATGGATAAATCTTTGTTTTAAAAAGGAATTTATAATTTGTTAGCAGAGATAATGTGTGGATACAAATACACGTAAGTTAGAAAATGGTGTATGTCATAAATAAGGTGGAGAGGAATTTAGTGAAAGAGTTCACAGGAGAAAAATTATCCTTCTAGTCATAAGGACAAGAGGAGGCTCCAAAGAATTGGTGACCATGTTCAGTGTTGAAAAATGACAGGAATTTAGATAAAAAATAAATCAGGGAGAAAAAAACTGCATTCTGGGCACAATAATAACAATTGTTTGACAATTATTTATATCTTCCTGTGTGCTGGGCATTCTGCTAAGCATTTTACATACTCAAATCATGTCACCCTCACAGCGCCCATGTTATTACTCTCATTACAAATAGGAGGCCCTGCCCAATGTAACAGCTTGTGATGGGCTGAGATTGTATAACTAGGCAGTGATGCTCCAGAGCTCTCCCTCTAATGGAGTAAAGAGTGGGAGTAAAAAGGAGCAGGAGGCCAGGAAACAGTGAAATTTGACTGGAGTCTGTAGTGTGTAATTGGGGGCAGGAAGAGATGCCTAGAAAGCTAGATAGGAGCCAGATCCTGAAGAATGAATGAATGCCCTGTTAAGTAATTTGAATACTTTTTAGAAAGCCTTTGAAGGTTTTGAGCTTCAGGAATTACTTGATTAGAGCTGTTTTGTTTGTTCGTTTTTTGTCTTTGTTCAAAAGTACTACACCGTATTAAGAAGGAGCACATAGATACCAGATGCTGGGAAATCAGTAACATCAGTACAGATAAGAGCTAAGAGAGCACCTGTGTGAATGAAGATGATGGGGCTATTGAGAGATGCTCTGAAGATGGACAATTTAGGGCCTGGCAACTGGCTGGAATGGATGGGGGTGGTATATGTGTGTGTTGGGGGTGGAGAAGAGGTGGAAAAATCTAAGGTGTCTTGGAGGTTTCTTGACAGCATGCCTAGGTAGGTAACGGTGTCTTCAATAGGAGCTGGAAGAGGAGGATTATGTTTCAAGGGGAAAAGAGACTTTGGCCTCAGACATTTTGAATGAGGAATTCCAGGGATATTTTTAAGGTTCATGTAAAAACCTGAAAGCACTGAAACCCTGGAAAGAGTTAGGAGGGGCTTCCCATTAGCTGTAAGAGTGGGTGAGTTTTCTTTGGATAAAATTTTTTAAATACCTAGTTTTTAAAGAATTTCTCATCAATAAAGAGATCTCACATTGAATGAACTAAGCACATCTTTGATGATGAAGCTCAAGCACTACTGAACCCAGATTTTCCTCAGGGTTTTGTTAAGAATTTACATTTAGGATTTACATAAAAAATGGCACAGACATGTTCGCACTCAAGGGTGAAAGGAATGGCTGTGGGAATGTACACTGGGATGCAGGAAAACCCATATTTGTATTTTATTCTAAACTTGTCTTGATTTCAATTAACGAACAGGAGATGAAACTATTCTTGACCTTTTTACCACCAGCTGATACTTTCCTGAACTAAGAGTTTTGAAAATTTCTGCTCTTTCTTTACATTTAGCTTCCCCACCTAGTACTAGCTAGGTAAGATCTTAGATTTGAAGAAGAAGAGTGACTAGAACTATAGAAACAATAGTAGAAATAATAATAATAACAATACTAATAATGCAGCAATTTCTAAAATGAATAACCTGTTGGGCCTACTTTGAAGCCTTTTAAAAATTGGCTTTGTATCTCTAAAGAGTTGATAGTTCTTAGATCAGTTTGCTTGGATTGAAATCCACTTTTTATTTTCCTGTTTCCAAACTCGGTTTCTTTTTGAAACGTAAGAGTTAGTTGAGAAAAATGATGTAGAAAAACACCAAAATGAACTCCCTTCATACCATTATCCCCTGAAGAGTCAGTAACATTTCAGCCCTTTCCTTAGAACATGCTTCTAAGTATACCCTGGAAGAGGGACTCACTCCAGATCCATAAATTGGTTTCAAGCAAGCCTTGAATTTGTATATTAAAATAGAGAGTGCGGTGCGTGCATTTCCTGGAAGTTGGTTTTTACAAGAGCTTCCTTACAATCTCAAAGCTGTCTATTAAGACTCAAGAAGCCAAGACTGTTTCCAGGGATCCTTCTGGGTTCAGGGACTGCAGCTGAGGCACACTCCCTCTTGCCTGATCCTGTAGCACGATGCTGTTTTAGAAAAAAACTCCAGGTTAGGATTTATGAGTCCTTTATTCTAGTGCTGGCTCTACTCTCAACTTCTACAAGCTTCAATCAAGTCACTGATGCTCATTAGGCCTCAGTTTGTTCATCATTCCAGTGGAGCAGAATGCCTCTCCTACTTGGGTAGATTCAACCAGCTACTGTGAGGATAGAACAAGGTAGGCAGGAAATGTGCTTTGAATGTGCAAGAACATCTCAGGAGGCCAGGTATTGCTTGGTGCCCATGTACCGTGCTGGTCCCTTTATAGTCTTGCTTCTCTGTTCCTTTCCTTTCTTAGAGACCAGTGGTTCCCTCAATTCTGCATTCTCTGCTCTTTCTCCCATGACTTTTACGTGCTGCTTCCTGAAGCAGAGGCAGAGGAGAGCAAAAGATGCTGACTAGGCAATGGGGCCTGTTGAGTACATGCTTCTCAGAGGAAAATATTAATACTTTGTTTTTGTAGAGTGTTTTACAGTTTTCCAAAGCATTGCATATTAATGACCATATTTCATCCCAACAGACCCAGGAAGAAGTTTTCACCAAACTCCTTTCACTTGATCAGGAAATTAAGGCACAGAGAGGTCATGAGCCCAAGGTCATTGAATTTGTCTAGGGTAGTACTAGGACTAGAATTTGACTAGGGTACTACTAGGACTAGGTCATCTAACACTGGGTTCTAGGCTTTTGACACTGTTTTCTTGGGTCTCATCTTAGGTGAGGGACACAGAATCAGTAACAGTAATGTTATTTAGTCACACAGTAAGAAGGCACCATCAGCAAAAAAACAAAGCATCTCCTCTTCTTGTCCAATGACCCGAGAAAAACTTCTGTCGGCCCTGTTTGCGATGGGGTTTGACCTTGCAGTTAAGTCTTTCTCTTGCTGCTGACTCTGCTCACTCTCCTTCAACTTGATTCATTCGGGCCCCAGCGGGCCCTGCCTGGTGTAAGCCCATCTGGGAGTGCTCAGTACGCTCCCCTGTCAAGCTGAGGAAAAGAGCTACACTTGCAGAATAAAAAACCTCCATGAGGACTCGGGCCAGAAGTCAATTTGCATTTTTGAGAGCGGCACTTGATCTGGACACTGACATAACACGCCTGTTGCTTATTGCCTCACAAATGCTGCCACATAACTCTTTACTCCTGCTTGCAGTCATGAATTCTCTAAACCAGTGTGCTCCTCTTTTCAACCAATCATTCAACATGCAGGCAGCTCACCTACATTTAGTGAGCACCCACTGTGCACCCAGTGCTCTGGGGAATAAGAAGATGAAGTTGACAGAGCCTGCTTCAAACCTCCTAGCCTGTAGGAGACAGCAACAATATTGTGGAGACTGGAGGCTTCTGGAGAGGGCCGTGCACGACAGCCTGGGGCTGCAGAGAGAAGAGACTGAGGTCCCAGCCTTAAGATATCAGCTCCCATGAAAGGATGCTCCATATCTTGTCAGTAGGGAGATGAACATTAAAACAACAATGAAAATCATTACTAGTATATCGCTATCAGAATGCCCCAAATTCAGAACACTGACAAGGACAAAGGCTGGTGAGATGGGAAGCAACAGGAACTTTCATTCATTGTTAGTGGGACTGCAAAATGGTACAGCCACTCTGGAGGACAGTCTGGTAGTTTCTTACAAAACTAAACATACTCTTATCAGTCCAGCAATCAGAGTCTTTGGTATTTACCCAATGAAGTTGAAAACTCATGCCTACACAAAATCCTGCACATGGATGGATATTTATAACAGATTCATAATCACCAAAACTTGGAAACAACTAAGATGTCCTTCTGCTGGTGAATGGTTATATCAACTATGGTAGATCCAGACAATGGAATATTATTCAATGTTAAAAATAAATGAGCTATCAAGCCACAAAAACACATGTAGAAAACTTAAATGCCTATTACTAAGTGAAGAAGCCCATCTGAAAACAGCTACATACTGTATGATTCCAACTATATGACATTCTGGAAAAGACAAGATTATGGAGACAGTAAAAAGACCCATAGTTGCTAAGGGTTAGAAAGAAGGGAGGGATGAATAGGTGAAGCATAGAGGAATTTTAAGGCAGTAAAAATACTCTGTATGATACCATAATGATGGACACATGTCATTCATTTCTCCAAATACATAGAATGTACAACACCAGGAGTAGCCCCTAATATAGACTATGGACTTTGGGTGATAATGCTGTGTCAATGTAACAACATCAGTTATAACTAATATCCCACTCTGATGGGGGATATTGATAGTGGGGGAGGCTGTGAATGTGAGGGGGCAAGCAGTATATAGGAAATCTTTGTACCTACCTCTCAGATTCACCATGACCCTAAAACTACTCTAGAAAATAAAGTATATTTTAAAAATGTAGCTCCATGAGAGCAGGGTCTTGTCTATCTTGCTCCTGGCTGTGTTCTCAGTCTAGCCTAGTGATGCTCAATAAAGACTTCTTGACTGACTGAATGACTAGGGGACCACTGCCTGAACTAATAAGACTCACTGTGAATGTGAGCTTCGAGTAAACTGAGGATGAGTAGGGTTTCCCTAGGCAGGGAAGTATAGGCACAGTGTGGATACAAGAGGCAAAAAGAATAATTCAATGAAGCACAAAAGCCTGAAAATAATTAACTGTTTGGGGAACTTTGAATAAGCCAGGGTGGCTAGAGCATAGGTTTTTCAGGAGAAAAGGAGAAAGAGAAAAACACTGGCTGGTGTCATCCTAGCATTATATATGAAATCATTATTATGACCCCATTTCACAGAGGAGGAACCTGAGGCTCAAAGAAGTTTGGTGATTCATCCAGGGTTATGCATTTAGAAGATCTATGCCCTTTGTGTGTGTGTGTGTGTGTGTGTGTGTGTGTGTGTGTGTGTGTGTGTGTGTGTGTGTGTGTGTGTGTGTGTGTGTTGGGGGGGGCATTGTACTAAGCACTTTTGGTGTATTATCTTATTTAATCCATATAGCAAGTTTATGAGTTAGGTACCACTGTTTTGCTAATTTCATAGATAAAAATAACAACAGGCTACCATAAGACCTGTTGAGGGAACTGAATCTCAAACACAGGGGACAGGGCACCCCACGGCAGGCCTAGAACATCACTCCCTGATTTGCTTCACAGGTTCCATGCATAGAGGTGGAGAGGGCTCAAAGCTGACAGCAGAAATAATTGGTCTAAACAATTAATAGAGAAGCAGAAAGCTACCCTAAAATACCACAGCTTGAGTCTGATGAGAGCTGAGGCTTTGAGTAGGGCCTTGAAAAATCAGACTTGGTGGTGGGTGAGGAGAAAGGCCAATGCCAAGGGTATGGACCAGAGCCTGAGGGCGGGATTGGGCCAGGTAGACTGGTGGACAGAAAGGCACTTGTGTGATGTGGGCAGCATTTTCATGGGCAATAGTAAGACACAGAGCCTGCTTTCTCCAGTTGTGAAATAGATTGGATGGTGTATTCATCTCCTGGGGCTGCTGTAATAATTACCACAAACTGGTGGCTTCAAAGAGAATCCCTCCTTGCCACTCCCTGCCTTCAGGTGGCTCCCAGCAACCCTTGGTCTTCCTATCTGTAGCTGCATTACCCCAATACCTGCCTCTGTCATCTCATAGTTGCCCCTGTGTGCCTTCGCATGACCTTCTTTTATAAGGACACTAGTCATTGGATTTAAGGCCCACTCTAATCCAATATGACCACATCTTAAGTAATTACATTTGCGAAGACCCTATTTCCAAATAAGGTCACATTCTGAGGTCCCAAGTGCATACAAAATTTCTCGGGATACAATTTAACCCACTCCATGCTCTCTATAGATGGTACAATTCACAGAGTGGGTACCTCCTGACTCCGAGGCAGCTGCCCCTTAAGGGATAGAAACTCTTCTGTGAGCACGAACCTCTCCTCAATAATGTCCCACCCACATCCTTTCTCTAAGGTCACTCTGAGGTGCCCAACAGGGATCTCCTCCCCGCCTTCTTATTCAGTACTTTAATATTTGTGGGCAGAGGGAATGTTGCTCTCCTCCCCCAAATAGTTTGCTTCTGCAGACAATGCACCACTCTCCTGTTTCTATTTTGGAGCTGTGCATGCATCTGTAAGAAGACGGGGTGTTATGTAATACCTACCATTTTTGTCAAAACCTCATCTCACCCCATTGCCTGATACAGGAGGAAGGTACTGGTGTGAAATTTGCTGTCTTTTTTTTTTTTTTTAGGGTGAAGAGTATAGTCAGATGGATTTCATACCTCACACTCGTAAGCAGGGCCATTTTTAAAAGACTATAGGTACTGTGCTAATGAAAGATGAAATTCACATCTGTCTCTGGTACAGCATGCCAGCAACAATTGCACAAATAAAGCTGAATACTCTGCTTTGCCTTTATAGGTATTTTAAAGAGGTGCCCTAGAGGAAAGCATGGTGATTGATCAACAGAAAACACCCTAAAGAGAGGAAGATGACCATGAATATTTTAACAGGTTATGATGCTAAAGTGTTAGTACATTTGGAGCTTGTCATCTGGACTATTTTAGTTTATAAATGAGAGCTGCAACAGCCACAGGGGATTCAGGGAAGGGAAAAATTACTTCAGGGAAAATATACTTCTTTGTTAGAATCAGGGCTTTGTGAGAGGTGGGACGGGCCAGCCCAGAGAAAGCTCGGACCGGGAATCCTGGGAGCAGCATCCTGGGCAAGGCCAGGCTCAGGGTGTGGGAGCCAAGGCCAGGCGTGAGAGCACTTGCATGGAGATAGGCGACTATAGTGGCTGTTCCTATGGGGGTCAGTTTGTGAGGGGAGTAGCAGGAAGATGCAAAGTACCATTAGACAGTAGTCCAGAGGGAGGTCATCCCAGTTCAGAGCATCATCCACACAGAAGGAAGGGGTAGGAAGTGGGCCTGAGTCCAGGAAAAGAGGCGCTGATACCCAGGAAGTCTGTCATTGGTTATTGGGATCGCAGTCAAGGGAAAACTGTTGGTTCAAGGGAAAGCTATTGGTCCAGCGAAGTTCTGTGGACATGCCAACCTAGGCTTGGGAGGAAGGTGAAGAAGGGTCCTGGCAACCACTCTTTAAACTGGACCATCTGTAGAAAGGATTGATTCCTCCTGGACTGGGTTGAAGGATGTTCCCTGGAAATCTGTGAGCACTGTAATCTCAGAATGTGAAATATTTTGTGGACTTATTTGGAAATAAGGCCTTTGCAGGTGTAATTAGCTAAGTTAAGGTGGGGTCAAACTGGATTCGGAAAAATCCTAAACCCAGTGACCAGTGTCCTTACAAGAAGAAGGGCATGTGAAGAACACAGGGAGGAAGGCCATGTGATGAGGGGGCAGACAGTGGCATGCTGGGGCCACAAGCCAAGGAACACCTAGGATTGCTAGGAACTCCTAGGAGCCAGGAGAGGCAAGGAAGGCACCTTCCCTAGAGCATCCAGAGGGGACAGTGCTGCAAGGAGCCCCTGGGCACTTGATGCAGCACCATTTGCTGTCATTTCCCTGTATTTCTGGTTCTATGTGTCCGACACCCAGTGGGACTGTGAGCTTCTTCAGTATGGAGCACAGGGAGGCTTGTTATCTCTTGTTACCTAGCTTTGGCATATTGAAAAGAGAATTAGACTTAAATGTAAGAGCCCTGAACTGTGTATTATTACTTACTCACATATGCTTTTATACATTCATCAAGTATTTGCTGTGCACCTAATGTGGACCAGACCCTAAACTAGCCTCTGGGACACAAAGATAACAGACTCCGACAAAGGGGACACTCCTAGTCAGCCACATTCCCATGACATGATGCATCAAGGGCAGTAAGGTAGCGTTAGGGAAGCAAGCCCTGGGGAAGCACTGCAAAGCCAGCCATAGGGAAATGGAGGAGGTCAGGCAAGGGTCCTTGGAGGTGCTACCCAAACAGGGTCTTGAAGGGTGAGCAGGAGTGAGCCAGATGAGGAGGGGAGAAAGGCATTTTAGAGAGAAGAGACAGCAAGTGAGTGGAGGTGACACGTAGCATTTGCAGAGACGTCAACCCAACCCCGTGGCTGGGATTAAAACATGCAAAGCAGGAAGGGAGGGAAATAAGGTTAGAGACATATATGGAGAGGGGATGGCGAAGAGTCTTGAATCCATGTTACAGAGTTTGCACTTTACCCGTTGGTAATGAGAAACCACTTACAGATTTGAGCGGAGCACGGTGAGGTCAGATTTGCGATGTATGGGCTGGGACAAGGCTGGAGGCAGGGGCATGAAGAGGATGTTGCTGTAATAGTGGGGGTGGGAGATGGTATTGCTTCCAATCAGGGCATTGGGAGGAGGAGGGGGTGTGTGTGTGACGTGTTTTAAGAAATAGAAAGGCAAGCCTAGAATTCCAGCCTTGCAAGCTTGTATAAATCGCTTCATTTTACTGAGCCTTAATTTTCTCATCAGTAGAATGGGGATAATGATATTCCAGTCCACAGGGTTGTCAAGGATTAAATCAGGTCACCGATAGGCAAACACATTGCAACTTCTCCCACAACCTCCAGGGTGTGCTGTTAGTAGGTTTCCCATAATATTTATGGGATGGCCCACCTGTGTCTGAAAGATGGCTGATCTGAAGAAATAGGTAAATGCTGAATAGTTTCATATACTGATCTCGAAATTTAAAATGTGATTTTTAAAGCCCAGGTTTATAAGTATTTCTATGCTCTCTTAAAAATATATAATTATGTTCTCTGCTCACATAATTTGATTCATTATAAAACCTGAACAGCTCACTGTCACTTTCATTGCAGGAGACCGTCAGCAAGAACATGCTTTTCCTAGCAGATGTGCTCCTGAAAATTTTACTCCTAAATTGATTTGAAAACGAGTCAAACATACTTCACTCACGCTAGGGAGATGAGGCATTTCAAAGAACCCTCTGATCCTGACTCCTTTGGTAAAATTAATCATTATCCTTAATATTTTGGAGGGTTTCAATATGAACTTCCATGTATCTTAATGGGGTGATAGCGGCCCATATATAAAGATGTTTACATTATTATAAAATACAAAAATGCAGACTGTTATATCTTCAAATATGCCAGGCAGTCTCTCTTAGCCTGCTGCGATGTGGTTGCACCTCGTAACACCCACCCGTGGCAATTTAAGACATTCCCCATCAAACATGCCAAGTGAGCAGCTACATTAATCTTCCTGCTTGACATAGATCTAGTCTCAACCCTCCCATCACTGACATGAGATCAATTCACTTTCACAATGTAATCTTCGATGAGACAATAAATTATAAACTTTCTATTTAGCATCTCGTCGGCATCTAATTGCATTTTGATTTGTTTCTTGATGTACGGATGGAGTGCTGAGAATTGGACAAGGAAAGTCGGATGAATCATATTTGCCTAATTATAACTTGTAATTGTAAAACATAACAGCATTAATACAGTAAGTGATGCAAATTGATACTAAAAATGTTCAAATAGGAAAGATTGGTGGCAATGTGGATTTATAAGAATAATCGCTATTTATGAAGCACCTACTATGTTCCAGGAACTCTACCTGTGTGTGTGTGTGTGTATGTATGTATGTACACACACACACACACACACACATACACACACACACATATATATATATATATATATATATATATATATATATATATAATTTTTATATTTCCCTTGACTCTGGCAGATATTATTTTTCATCCTACAGATGACAAAATGGAGCCCTAGCAATATTAGGGAACTTGTTCTAAGTTACCCAGCTAGGACCTGGTCCAGCTGAAACGTGAACCTTGAATAAATATTATGCCTCAGGTCCTCTTAGTTCGGAGACCTGGTTTTCAGTGCAGAATGATGGGTCACTGACTCACCTTTGCATCCTCACCTATCACAGAGGGGTTTGTTCTCTCTACCTCTGAGACCACTTCTGCTTCCTGATGTTTTCAATGAAGTTTCAAGAAGGCCTTGGGCTACTTTTAAACAGCCTGGCATTCCACCTCCCTTCCCCAATGAAATCCAACTTGAAATCCAAGAATAGCTAAACCTTTACTTCAGTCCCAAGAGCCATTTCATTTACTGAAATACTTACCACACTACCATCCAATTACTATGTAAAACACCTTGGGATACCATTAATACAAAAGGTTATATATTCTAAAACCCAAATGTCATTTTGTATTAGACATTTTCTTAAGGCCTACTTATCTCAGGATGAATTCCAAGAATGAGTGCTTAATAATTATTTTGCATTTAAACAACCTACTTATGAATTCCAGGGATACATTGTGTCACAGTACGGCTTCTGCAGGATACAGCAATTATGATAAATGCGGGTGGATTAACTGCTACGGTATTGCAGCCTGACAAAATGACACATCTGTATTAGATCACTGGTAGGTCATCAGGCAAAATTCTTCCTCCCCCTCCATCCCCAGCCCTCACCCCAGAAAACAGGGCTGTGCGAAAAGTTTCTCAATCCAGTGAGAAATAATATAAAACCCACAAGAACCTATGTATGCAGAACCCCCGATACTGGGGCTGGCCACAGACATTCTATCATTTGGTGAATTGCACTGCAGATCCGTCCCTCTTCAAAGGTGCCAGGGAGAAGAGTTCCAGAAGCCAAGGTATTTTTACATAAACTCACGAATTGACTTAAAAGCTAACTCAGCCACAGAAATTTGGAGTTTAGATCTATTTAGCTGTATGAGTTTGTCTTTAAAAGAATAGAGTATAATTTGGGAGAAAATAGGGTTTAGATCAAAACGTGACAATTTGTTTCTATATGCACGTGTGTGGATGTGTGTGTGGATATGGTACGTGTGTGGTGTATTGGACTGAGATGGGGAGAAAAATTCAGTTAACCTCTTATGAACTCAAATAGCCAAGCTCCATACAGCTTTAATAAGTAACCACTTGATGATGAACATTTAACAGTCTCATTAAATCATAATTTAAAAGATTGCTTTTTTTGCCCCAAACAAATAAAACTCTGTGAAATTCTAATAAGGATCTTTGCAACAGCTGTTTTGTGCTACAAACTGCGTAATGACCTTATAATTGTATTAGATGTGGCATGGAAATGTTTATGTTTCTTTTCTAGTCTGAAATGTGCTAAATAACAGAAGCCAGAGCACAGGGATTCATTATGGACTCCAAGGGCTTGAGGGCCCTTTCTGGGGCTGGGGAGTCCTTAGTCAAACTCCCATGGGGATGTTGCCCTGGGCTGGACCAGATTGAGGCAGGCAAATTGGTTTCCATGCAGTTGGAGCCCCTTCTTTGCCGTCTATGGCACCTTGCCCTTCACCTCGAACACCTAAACACCTGCCTGGATCTTTGGACCTTAGAAAAATGTACTCTTTTCTCATAGATTTTCAGTTGCAAGAGGCTCAAAATTCCCAGGGCCAGAGCCCATCTCTACTCTAATCACAGCACTTGAATTTCCTCTAGCCTCGGAGCTGCCTGGTTGCTGTCTGCTCCCAGGTCTGCTCTCCCACACGCACCCTCCAAGCCCAGGAGGCTGGCCAATGTGAATTCTATCCATTGGCTTCCGCCTCCGGCTCTCACTGGATTCGGCCAATGGGAGCCATGTAGGAAGGAGGAGAGTGAAGTTTGGTAAATATTTCCCTGGCTCTTTCTCTGTGGGGTTACTATGGGTTATGTCTCTCTACCAAACACTTCAGCTGCTGTCAGTTACTGTCCGGAGGCCTTGCCTGGAGATTCTGGGAATTACTGCCTGCCCCTCCCCTATGTCCTTCAAGCCTGGAAATGGTAACAGATCCTAGGTGTTAATAGTCCTGGGATGCTTCTTATAGAGACATGGCTCTCCAAAAATCAAAACCAGAAACAAAAGTCTGACTTGTGGGGTTTGCTGATTTCCATGATGTAAATGCTCCCATCAATGCCCATTTTAAAATACCAACTTGACCTCCTTCAAGGCGGAGCTGGTAAGGGGTGTGGCACACTTAAAGGCTGTCTTGTCCCAGGCGCTCTGAGTTGCATTGCACCACGGCCTGCCCACCTCCTTGTACACAGCCTTTGACTCCAACTCTGCACTGCTTACTCATTTTGACTGTGCATCTGTTTTCTCCCAGGACCCCGATGCACACAGCCTTCTGAAATGGTGGGCCTTGTGAGTGTGCATGCTGGTGCTGACGGGGAACCATCTCCACAGAGCACCGTTTCCCTTAGACCAAACTCCACAGTTAGAAGTTCTTCCATAAGGAACAGGAGTATCCTCTCCCCTGGCCCCCCACTTGTATCTGGTCTCCTTCCAAAGTACAGATATTTGATCTCATCTCTCTCCCTTTAACCGTCTCCTTACAAGTGACCGAGGGTGTGATGGGGTGTGTTCACACTGTCATTGAACCCATGGTGGTGAATCCCATCCCAAAACACAGAAATGGCTGCCCAGGGAGCCCTCTCAGCCCATCCCTGTCCCTGGGGCTCCCTCCCAGAAGCCTCTCCCCATCCTCTGGCTCCAGCCTTCGCTATTGGGATGGGGGAGTGGGGAGGCTCCTGCCTAAGGAGGGTGCCCACTCTGAGATGTTCCTTTTGCTTCCTTCAGGATTAGCTCCCTTTTTTCCTGTTCCTCATAACAAAGGAGTGTGTTCAGCTAATCTCTCTCCCCAGAGACTCAATGGTTCATCAGGCGGGAGCTTCATGCTCTGGGACAGCTCAGTCAGTGAAGAGACAGAAAAGCACATGTACTTCCCTTAGGGCTGAGATATACCACCACTATTCCCACCACCACCACGGATAATGCTCATACTGACCCCCAAAATTTAGGAGCACTTACCATGTGTCAGGTGTGGTCTAAGCATATCAACTTCCCACAACTGTGTATGGATCAGGGCCCCTGACAGGAGACAGATGGCACATTCAAAGGGGATAACTGAAGAGAGTTTATAAAAGAGTGTATTTACTCTTGTAAATGTGCAACCTGGATCAAGAGAACTAATGAGGGGGTGCAGACCTACAGATTCCTGAAATGGGGATCCTTACTACCTGTTGCAACAAGGAAAGGGCCAGGGGAAGGGACAGTGTTTGTAGCATCTGTGGGGAGAGCTGGGCTGTAGAGGACTGCAGCACTGCCCACGTTCAGATCCAGGAGTGCAGGCGGGTGGAGGCTGAGAGGTAGACATAACCAGACCTTTGTCCTCCCACCTTCTGTTGGCTGAGCCCCAGTGGAAGTCAGAGGGCCTGGGACCTGGGTGACACAGTCCACAAACCTCAGCCTCTTGGGTACTGAGTACAGCAGAGAGGGCTGGGATGGATCTTAGACCGGAGGGGAACACGGAGACCAATCAGCACCGATCCCAAGAGCTAAGTAACTAAGTAGCTAAGTAACTAAGTAGCTATAGCAGAACCATCTCTAGTCACAGCCACAGCTGGACTCGAACCCAGGGCAGGCAGGCAGAACGGTGGCCCCTGGTGCCAGGCTACTTTCTAAAAGCTCGTGATGGAGCAGCACTCACTCTACTCCATGCCTCCTGGTGCTAGTCTTATTCCTGAATTCTCATCCTGGTGGCCCTGTAATAAATGTGTCCTTTATTCTTTCAGTAAGTAAGCTAGCAAAAACAGTCATTCGTTTTATGGGTGGTAAGTGAACAGTGTTTTTAATTTATTTTTTGATCCTTACAGCAGCCCAGTGAGTACTATTATTTGAATGTTTTCAGACAACATTCAGGGAGGTGGATAATTTTGCCCAGGTCCCCAGCTTGCAAGGCGTGGCCCTTGGAGACAGCATAACAAAGTGAGCAAAGTGGTTTCGAGCTTCGGAGTCTGACTGTGGGTTCATATCAAGCCCACTTAACCTCGGGCAAATCACTACTGAAGCCTCCCCTACATAACGAAGCTCCAGCGTTCTCATCTTTAAAATGGGGGTGATACTCATACTGAACCCACTGGCCTCTTGGAGGGATAATCCATACAAAGCACTCAGCATAATGCCTGACTCTTGGTAAGAACCCAATACTGAATGTTCATTATTAGTAGTAGTATGTTTATGAATAACTGTAAATTCAGGCTATGCTTATTTTTCTAAGGCCAGCACGCTTTTAAACCAACTTCCAGGGGTTATAAATATATTGTAATCACATTGCATTCAAAAATTTAGGGTTTTTTTCTAAATGTATCTTTTCCTCTCCAGCCTCCAAGTTGACTTGCAATCTATCAGACGCTGGTTATACAATATCATTAGGAAAAGCTCCAGCCAGGAGCCGCTTTTAGTCGTGTGCAAATTCGGCAGAGGAATGGCTTGTGTCAGCACCAGAGGAGGGGTTTGCTTGACATCGCTGTCTACAACAGGGGCTCTTGCTTCCCAGGGACACAGCCACCAGGGATACTCCCTCCATCCTCTCAACAGTTGCTGCCACCCCTTGCCCACTGCCCCTGCCAGAGCCTGTTATTCATTGGAAAACTTACAAAGAAAGAGAAAGCTCAGGACATAGAAATAAAGAAATAGGCTATTTGGACAGGGCTATGTTCCTCATCCTATACAATAAAAGGCTAATATGCAAGTAGACTGAACGGCAGAACAACCAAACAACTGGTTGCTATTATGTGTGCTAATCATCAGGGGATACGTGCAGAACATGGCAGTGTTGGCAGCAGGCGCCAGAGCGTGGAGCATGGCGGGCATCGGCCATAGTGCGATGGTGAAGCAGGTGAGCAGGGGCACCAGACCAAAGCGGGACACTAGACACTGTCATCGGGGCAAGCCTCTGGTAGTTACTGAAAATTCTTTGTTCCTGTGCACTGCGGTCCCACCCAGCACTCACACCTGCTGCCAGTGCCAGCCCCTCTCGCACCTGCTGCTGGCGCCCAGTGCTGGTCCCGATTGCTTAGCGCCGTCAGTGGGTGCAAGCGGCTGCTGCCACTTGGATCGCCCCTGAGGGTTTCTCCACCTCCCCCTGCTCCTGAGGGGCAATCGGGGCAGCAGCTGTGGCTCACACTTGCTGATGGAGCAGGCCCTGCAGGCACTTGCAGCTGGCACTGGCCCCAATCGCTCTGCGTCATTAGCGTGTGGGAGCAGCAGTGGCAGGAAAGGAGCTGCCAGCAGACAAGGACCAAGGGCCGCGGCAGGAGGGGCAGAGACCTGCCCCTGTGCCCACTACAGCCTCATGACCCACAGTTCCTTTCAAGGTGCATGAATTTGTGCACTGGGGCCCTAGTCTATAAATAAAGGGTGACTGGTGGTGAAAAATGGATTGCATGACCTAAACCAATGGGACTCCTCTGCAGGTAAACTGGCCACAAATGTCCCAACACCAAAGCATCCCTCCACATCCTGGTCTGTCACAGCACTCTTCAGAATGCTCTGTGCAGGGCACTGTGTTAGCTAGGAAGGATCAGAGAAGGCAAGGATTCACTTACCAGAGGAGCACCTGTGGTTCATCACTGACTCTAGAGAGAGGGAAACGTGAAGGAACAGGCACACATGTGTGGAGTTTGAAGGTTTGGCAGGGAGGGGGTACAATGCAAACAATGGTCACAACATATAATATTTCTTTTTGCAAAGCATTGCCTCAAGCATCATCTTTCATTCTCATGATGAACTGAGAAGTAGATGTTATTATGATCCTTACTTTACAGAGAGGTTATGTGAGTTGCAAAGGTAAGACTTGAATTTAGAGCTCAGAAGCCAGGAGATATTCCCAATACAACCAATGCTTTCCTATGGCTCAGACCAGAGTTCAGTGTTCCCAAGCCATACATCTGTCATATATAAAAACCCAGTAGACCCACTTCCTCCATTTTCAAAGACAGGCTATGGACGTGACAAAACAAAGAGTAGACAATTGTGCCCAAAGAAAGATGCTGCTGAGGTGGCCTGCGGCAGGGTGATGTTGGAGCAAGCCACTTCAAATTCCTCTTAACGTTGTAGCTGTGACTTTCAAACTGGCTATGATTAGGTCTGCACAGTCCCCACCCAGGGGATCCCCTTGGCTCCTCTGAGATTTTGGCTTGTATCTCATTATACTGCTAAGTGACTGTGTTTTGTGTCTGCAGGCTTTGCTCACTCAGGCACCTCAAGCTGTCAAGTGGCATGTCTTCTCCCGGTAAAGAGTTACAGACCCATCCGACCTGTGTGCTGGGCAGGCTTTCTGAGAAGCACTGGTATAGATCAGTGGTCCCCAGAATCACTTGGAAGGTCTATTAAAGCACAGATGCTGGGCCCCATCCCCACCCCGCATTTCTGGTTCAGTAGGTCTGAGATGAGGCCTGAGAGTTTGCATTTCTAATAAGTTCCCAAGTGAGGCTGCTGCAGCTGACCCAGGGAACCACACTTTGAGAACCATTAATATGAAAGTGAAGTAAGTGAGCTTTAATAGTATCTATTCCATAAAGTGGCTGAACATATTAAATAATGCCATCCATTATTCCCAGAGTGATGTTTCCCTAATTATCAGGTTCCTGTGTCCCTGCAAATGGCAGAACTCAGCTCCTTTCTTGGACAACTCTGACCCCCAATAAAAATTCACTTGTGGGGGAGCATCAATAAGCATCTAGAATCTGGCAAAGATACTGTAGAGGAGACAGAAGAGGAGATTTACATGCCATGCCACAACCAACACCTTGAATCCCTCCTCAACATTGCTGCTCCCACACACCCCTCTGCCTTTTTGGCCAAGTCCTTTAATCCCAGACGGAGCTCCTAAATGTCACTAGACATCTTCTCTCAATTTTAACTTCTTTTAAGTTCCCAACTTTACCTTCTTTCCTGTGATATTTGTAAACCAAGGGCCTCCAGTGAGGAGCACGCTTCTTCCTGAAGGCAGCTCCTGGCCATCTTTGGTCACTTGAGCTGGCTTTTGACCTCTGAGCCTGCCTCATGAGCAGCTTATTAGATCACCCCCTCTCCCATGTCTTCACTGAACCTATAAGCTCTTTTTGTTTGTTTGTTTGTTTGTTTGTTAATCCTCACTTGAGGATTTTTTCCCCATTGATTTTCAGAGAGAGTGCAAGGGAATGGAGAGAGAGAGAGAGAGAGAGAGAGAGAGAGAGAGAGAGAGAGAGAGAGAACATCAATGTAAGAGAGACACATCTACTGGTTGCCTCCCTCACATGCCCTGACCAACTGGTCTGGGGATCAAAATTGCAACCCAGGTATGTGCCCATGACCTGGAATCGAACCTGCCACCCTTCAGTGCACAGGTCAGTGCTCTAATCACTGAGCAACATTGATCAGGGCCCTACAGGTTATTATATGACTATTCTCTCAAGGGAGTAATGATTTAGAGAAGAAGAAAAATAAATAACAACCAGTGGCACCTAGACCTCCTCAGACTCAGGGACAGCCTCCCCCACCTTTTCCTAAGGGGTCTGAAAACACTTGCTTCTGAGACTTCTTTTGGGATATTTCTTCTTGGATCTGATAACTTATTGGAGAGGAGTGCTCCTTGCCCACCTTCTGACACCTCCAGCCCCTCTGAGCATGTGTCAGCAGGATCCCTGAGAGTGAGCACAAATAAAATGCCATTACAAGCATTACAGGGTATTATTGGTCTCCTGAGAGGTTGAACCCACAACACAAGGGTTCCCATACACTTCCTTACCCACAGAACCAGGGCTTGCCCCTGGGCTTCTTACTCCCTGCAGCCAGCATGGTGCCTGGCCTCTCTAGTGCCTCAGATATTATATATATACTAGAAGCCTGGTGCACGAAATTTGTGCACACAGGGGTGGGGTGTCCCTCAGCCCAGCCTGCACACTCTCCAATCTGGGACCCCTTGGGGGATGTCCGACTGCTGGCTTAGGCCCGATCCCACAGGGACATCCCTCTCACAATCCGGGACTGCTGGCTCCTAACCGCTTGCCTACCTGCCTGCCTGATTGCTCCTAACCACTTCTGCCTGCCAGCCTGATCGCCCCCTAACTGCTCCCCTGCTGGCCCGATGGCCCCCAACTGCCCTTCCCTGTAGGCCTGGTCAACCCCAACTGCCCTCTCCTGCTGGCTTGGTTGCCCCTAACTGTCCTCCCCTGCTGGCCTGATCATCCACAACTGCTCTCCCCTGCCAGCCATCTTGTGGCGGCCATCTTGTGATGATGTTGCGTGAAGGTGTGATGCCATCTAGGCTTTCATTATATAGGATATGAGATTCTTCTGCTTTTCAAGACACCCTCCATTTGGAGTATAGCTTGCTTTTCCATTTTCTCCCCTATTTCTGAACCAGAGCTCTGCTTCCAATACACTTGATCTTAGCTGCTGTAATTACCACTCCCCCTTTCCTCTATAATTTAAAATAAGCTTCACTGAAAGCAAGACCTTGGGAATTCCTGGTCCCCAGCCCACTAGGAAGTGAGATATGACACTCTTCCATCATGTTTGTCATAAATAGCTCTCACTCTTATTTCACCAAGCCTCAATTTTCAAACCATACTCAAAATCCCCATGTTGCATAGCTTGTTGCCCCTGTCTCTTAAGTCCCCAAATGAAGACAAAGGTCTATATTACAGCCGAGGTCTGGAGAGTCTCCACATTCCTAAGAACCCATATGAGCACCCAACCATGGTGACTGGGATGGTGTCGACTTGGGACCATGTTTAATGCCTAATGTTGGAGCTACACTTTTTATTAATCTCTTTTGATTCTACACCCAAGCATCCCTTTGCCTCCCCTACAACCCAAGTTAATTATTTTATTTTTCTTGTGGTTGGAAAAGCTTAGAATCTGGGCTTAGAAAACCCATGAGATCACATTTAATGTGCTGTTTCCAGTTTGTTTAGAAAGACGATATGACCCCTCTGAACCCATGTCCTCTTCAAAAAGGGACAAAATAGGGCTCATGTGAACATCTGCTTCATAAAGGATTGAGTGAATTAATGGATACACAGAAGCCTTCCCTACCCTCTACCCCCACATCCATACTTTTGCTTTCCATGGTGTCAGTTACCTGTAGTCAATTGCAGTCTGAAAATATTAAATGGAAAATTCTGCATGTAAATAGTATTAAATTGTGCTCCATTCTAAGTAGCATGATAAAATCTCATGCCATCCTGCTCTATCCTGCCTGGGATCTAAATCACCCTTTGTCCAGGGTACCCATACAGTATATGTCTACTCCCCCTGCCCCTTATTAGCTCCCTGGGTTATCAAATCAACTGTGGTAGTATCACAGCACTTGTATTCAAGTTACTCCTATTTTACTTAATAATGGCCCCAGAGTGCAAGAGCAATGATGCTGGCAATTTGGATGTGTCAAGAGAAGCCTTAAATGCCTCCTTTAAGTGAAAAGGTATGTATGTATAAGAAAAAAGATAGTATATAGGAGTTCAGTGCTATCTGTTGTTTCAGACATCCACTGGGGGCCTTGAAACGTGTCTCCTGTGGATAAGTGGGGACTTATCCACTTACTGTGTGAGGTCTGTTGCAAATATTTGGTACTTCCAACAGATGCTTCTTTCTCCTCTTATTTCTAGGTGTACCGCCTATTCCTTTCATCCTAGGTTTTCTCTCCAGCTGATACTGACAATTTTGGTGTAATGGATGGAGTAAGACAATCTTTTACCAATTTTGTTCCAAGTGACTAGGCTGCCTTTGCTTCCATGGAGGGAATCATGTCCAAGTTGTTGTCAACGTTAATCACAGGCCAACTGGGAGTAGGCTATTTACACTTGTGTCACTTTCTCCACGATTCGATTACTGTAATTGCCTATTGACTGTGTGCTCTGTCAGCTTCCACACCAGCTCCAGCTGTTGGGGTAGGAACAGTGGGCTGTTTGGGTCATGGGGAAATGGGAAACTTCCAACACATACACAGCCCTGGCTTCTGACCCTGTCTGTCCATCATCCCCCAGCCCTTGTTCAGTGTTCTGGTCTTCACACTCTTTTGTCCATTGTGTGTCCTTAGCCAAAGACATCTCCCTGGATTTTAACTATGGTTTTTTTTTTGTGGCCAAATTCTACCCAATGTAATTTCCCAAGGTTATTTGGAGTCTTGTTTAAAGATATTTGTTTTCATTTGGAATTGTTGGATGCCCTAAATGCATTTTTAAAAATTTAAGTTTTCTGCTTATCTCATGCTGCTTAAATTGATTTTTATGAATCACTTGGCTTCTCTACTGATTTTTTCATTTTCTTTCATTACTGTTTTCGAGGGAGGGTGATGGTGGTGGTTGACTGCTTGTTTTTTCTATCAACCAAGTCATGGGCTATCTGACTTTACGTTCAGGCGAGAGGCCAGGTGCAAACTTCATTCTATTCGATATATAAATTGGCTTGAAGAAGGATCATGAATGAATTTAATTCCTACTATTTCAGGTTTGAGTGTGCTGCACTGTTCAGCATTCCTGCTGCTATCTCAGCCTAAACTTTACGAAAGTTGTCCCATCGCTTAGCTGTCTTCCAGAACTGAATTTAGCTTAAATCACTACCATCTACTGCGATTGCTTCAGACAAATCTTTTCAGTCATCTAACTCTCAAATGAAAAGTGCTTGCTCACTGCTTATTTGATGGAGGGTAATGAGGTGCTGTTTCTACAAGATTACTTACCTGATGAGACAGGAGGACTCAATTGAAAAGACCCAGGCAGGGCCCCAGATGGCTGCGGCTGGGCATTTCTGGAGGATTGAACTAGCATTTTTGTAGAGAGATGTCAATGCTTTCTTTCTTTCTACTTGAGCCAATAAATTAATGTGGTTCTTTGTCCCCATAGAATGTTCTTTCAACGTTTTCTTTCTCCTCCATGCCTAGAGCAGTCAGTGGTTCTCTAACTTCAGCACCACAGAATTACCTGGAGGTCTAGCTAAAACACAGATTTCTGGGTCCTATCCCCCAGAGTTCCTGATTCAGTAGGTGGGGTATGGGATCTGATGATTTGCATTTTGAACAATTTCCCAAGTAAAGGTGATGCCGCAGGTCCAGATACCACACTTTGAGAACCACTGTCCTGGAGTGTGTAAGGCCAGTGAGCCATCATGGCACAGAATGCCTGTAGTCACTTGGCCCCTTTCTTTCCAACATTGTTTTCCATTACTGTCACTCATCCAGCCTTTCATGTAGTCACTCATGTAGCAAATATGTGCCTGATGCTAAATCCTCTATAGTTCTTGGAAGCAGTGAACTACTACCTACCTCTTTGCCTTTGCTATTGTTGTTGGCTTTCCTGAAATGACATCCTTTATCCCCTGACTTTCCTGTGTGGCTCAGCTCCAGTTCATCCAAGTTCTATGTCAAGGGCCAACTGCTCTGTATATCAAGTCCTTCTCCAACGAGAGCCACTGCGGTACCTTGCGCAATTCTCCATCATTGCACTTACTTCTTTACAAGTTTTGCTTCTGCTGGACTGTGACTTCCTGAAGGCATAATGCACTTTGTCTCTCTAACTCCAGAACATCATACTATGTCTGGCCCATGTTTGCTGACCAGTGTATGTAGTGAACTTGATTATTTCATGGCAGGGACCTCCAATTGATTTAATTAACCAAGGGCTTGGGTTTAAATGTGATTTCCCTTTGATAGATATAAATGTTGTAAATTTGGTTGCTTGGAGTCCAGTGTGAGTGCAAATGAAGGAGAGTGTGTAATCCTGTATTAGTCTGGTGGCTTCACTTAATTCCATGATCCTAATTCACATCTATAATCAACACATAGAAACTGAGCCAAAAGGTAGAGACATTTTGCATTTTGTAAATGTTGATACATTTAAATAGATTCTTCTATATTAAAACACATTCACATCCTTTATCTTAGTAGATCCTTAAAAACAATCCTGTGACATACTAAGATGCTCCCATAGATATAATTCATCATTTCATTTGGAAAAAATGACTCCATTCAGAAAGCCTTCCACCTATGAGCAGGATGTAAATGGCAGTCCAGGGCATGACAGAGAGCATTGGAGAGGGGTGGGCACTACTTTGGGAGAGGAAAGAGACCAGCACTGGACTTAGAAGGCCTGAGTTTTTGGTCATGATTCAGCCACAACTGACCATGTAACTGTTAGCCTCAAGTTTATTCCTCCATTAAATGAACTAAATCACCTGTCAGGTGTCTTTCAGCCTTAAAAATCAGTGATAAGTTCTTTAGATTAAAATTACAGATTCATTAACAATTCCCCTTTAAAGGCAATGCCACCTTGAGATCAAGGTCCTCGAGAACTGTCATGGTTTATTCTACAGTGTGCATCAGTCCACTGAACACTTTCCCGACACCTTTCTGAGGGGAGAGGCTGTGAGCATGGAGGTTTGTTCCTAGGCTGGTGCCCAATGAGTATTTTTTATAAACAGACATTGGTAAGAAGTCAGCTCAGATCCATCCTGGACCTTGTAACGCCCACTGCTCAGTTGCACTTGAACTTTACAGTGTTTTCCTCTTTGAGGGGCTCCACAAGGGACAAAAAGCCCAGATTCTCTCTGGAACTTTCTCCTAATTCCTGGCTTTAGTGACTAGCTAAGTACTTATGACTGCCAAAATGAAATCTCCAACCCTGAACGCTCCTGCTAGCTGCTGAGCATTTATCCTGCATTCTCCCCCTGTTACTGCAAAGGCAACATCTCCAAACTCAACCTGATTTCCCTCCTTTTGGGGTTCTCCAACGCTTTTAACAGCATCCAGTTACCTAGGCTTGAAATATAGACTCTTGTTTGACTCCCACTTCTTCCTACCCCACACATTCTAAAGGCCTTGTCTATTTCCTCCTGGAATATTTCTTCTCTCCCTTCTTGCCTTTATCACTGTGCCTTTGTCTTAGCACCAGCTTCTATGATCTCTTGCCTGGAGTTTTGCAGTAGCTTCCTGACTGGCCTTATCTTAGCAGTCCCTTCATTCCAACCTGTCAGTCAGAAGCAAGCCCTGAGATGAGAATTCATGAGCAAGTAATGTATTAAGGGACCGCTTCTGGAAGAAACTGGAAAGAGCGTGCAGGAAGCAAGAGAGAGAAGGAGAAGAAACTAAGCAAAGATGAGTTCACACCCATCCCACCCCCAGCCTGATTTTGCAGAGAATTTTGGAGTGTAAATAACACCTCAGAGTTTGTGCCAACTAGGAGCAAGGGAGCTGAGCTTTCATATCTCCATACTGTCAACTATTGGCTAAGGGCTGACCCAAGGGATGTCAATTCCCCAGCATTTTCAGCACTCTGCCTGTTTTGTCTAAGTGCCTCCTGTAGGCCAAAGGCAGTCCTCTGAATAAAGACACAGGTGTGAGCTCTTAGAAGCAAAGCATACAGAAGCCCGGAAAGGGGATGCAGAGAAATAGCAAAAGGGGTCTGGGCGCACCTGGGCACTTGACAGAGCATTGACAGTGCCCATGGCACTGACTTCACCTCCTGCCAGCTCAGCCTTGCCATATTCCTGCTCCGTCACTGCCCCACATTGAAGCCACGGATGATGCTTTAAACTCTCTAAGCTCTTTATCTATATCAAAGTTCCAATAAGTCTGTACCATCCACTTATCCATGCTTGCCTTTTTTCTTCACAAATCTAACATTTCTGACACACTGATATAGTATTTTATACACAGATCAGAGCTTTCCATCCTCTAAGCCTTAACCCATTCAGTTCACTGTGCCTAGAATGGTCTTTAACCTGCATGTGCAAATCCCACTCATCTTTTAAGGACCAGGAAGACTTTTCTGATACCCTCCCAAGACATGGGGTCTTTCCCTCTTAGAAGCTTCCCCAGAACATTATCTGTCCCTCTATACTATGAAAGCAGCCATCCTATCTCTCCTCTGGTCCAATGGCCAACCATCAGCATCTCATTTCTCTTTACATCCTTCCAGCACTATCCACAGTGCTCAGTGCCGGGAACATAAATGACACTTGTTGAATACATGGTTGAAACCCTTCCCTGTGCCTAAGTCAAACAGAAGAGTGTAAATGGGGAAATGGCACTTCCACCCCCCCTCTCAACTGAGTTCTCGAGGTTCCAGTTCTTTAGATGAGGCTTCTGACCCTTTGGAGGCAGTGAGTCTCCTGTGCACCTTTCCCACATCCCCTCATATCCATCTCTGCTGTGCCAGGGATGGTGCAGTGGGGAAGTCAGGGTGAAAGGGAAAGAAAGCTTCAATTCACCATGTCCTGAAACAACCCTTTCCTTCAAAGAAGTTCTAGAAATAGCTTGAGAAACCACTTAATATGTGTAGCATATTGAACACTCAGGAGTATTTTATGAACATAAATGTGAACTGCTTCTCCATCAGGAATTGCACTGAAATGACATTTAAAGACTTAAGCTGTAGTGCTGGCCCCACAATTCTACAGTGTGAGACACTGAGCACAACAGTGAAGCATTCTGGGGTTTGTTTTCCTCTGAAGGTAGTGGTGTGATAAGATTAGAGCCTTCGTAACTCTACTACTTTATGGGTTCACTAAGACCTTTCACATGGCAGCCACTGCGCTGAGTATTGGAGGTCAGAAGACAAACTCCCTACATTCCCTTGACCACAAAACCCTTGAAGAATTGGCTATCTGGTCCCCACTAGAAATCATGAAATTTCCCTGTAAGAAAAGCTGTTCTAGAGTTGACATTTCCTCCCTATGTCTTCTGCCCATTAGTTCTAGTAGAACCTTTTGTTAGATCCGATGCCTCCTTCCTACTCTCTGTGATGGGTCCTTCATCACAGGAGGCCCTCAGGAACATTGAGACTTCGTATTTTCCCACAAAACTTCTCCCATGAAGCACACACATAGATATGAGTGGCATGTAGAGGCAAGCAGTCTGCTAGGGCCACTCATAGCTATTTGATGGGATTGCATGCATTAACCAATCAGCATGCACAATTCAAATTAGTGCTGAAGTAAAATGAAAATTCCCTACACCTTGGACCATGAAGCTCCATCCTGAATCAATGAAACTGATGTGTTAAAACCTGAATGCTGCAGGTCTTCTCTCATATGGACTAAGCAAACACTAATAACTCCACGAACCCACATGATACGCCAGTCTCTCCCTCTTCTGATTAATTATGTTCAGACTAGCTGAATTTTTGATGTACAGGTATTGTTAACTTATGACATGCTTTTAACATTTAGCCTCATCTAAATGTTAATTCTTACCTGTGTCAGGCACTGCATGGGTCCCTCAGGTAGTAAGACACTGACAAAAGTTCCACAGACTGGAGGAGATTCCATCTAGTACTCTTGAGGTGAGGTGACCAGTTCAGACTTACTTTTCATGGTCTGTTCACTTCACCTACATGTTTTGCTTATGAACATGTTTGTGGCTTGCTTCATGTTGTATATAAAACTCTTTGGCTTATGCCATAGAAAGTCAAAGTGTCTTCCTTTTTAGTGTTGTCTTGACTGTGTTTCTTTGCTGGGCCAGTTACCAGTGCATCATATGCTACCGATTCCCAAGGAGCGAGCTAGCAATTGCCATACATTTGTGCAGAATTATTTTGTTCTGATTCAAAGGCCTGTCAGAAACTGGCATTCTGAGTGGGAAGAAGATTTCCTTTTAAAGGAAAGCTTAGGCTTTGGATGGAAATTCCTTTGAGAGAGTTTCTTCTCTTCCCAGCATCTCTTCCTATAAAGCACAACCCTGGAGCTGGGAAGCTGTAGAGCAGTCTGGAAGGATGAGCAAGCTCTGGGATGAGCAAGCTCTGGGAATGTAGCCCCCTCATCCAGCTGGAGAGCAAGTCCAGTGCTCCAGTTACTTAGGGGTCTTACTGTTGCTGAGGGTGACAGGATGCAAAATTTGAGATTCCACTGGAAGTCACTACAGAGTGGAGAGGAAGAACCATCCTTGGGCTCACCAGAAGCAAACCTCCAGCTTGTTAATTAGGCATCAGTGAGAGGAGCCCTCCTCTTCATCACTGTATCATTTCCTCTCTTTGCATGTGTCTAGCTGGTTTTTGTTTTCACATAATGAACATGAAATTTTCAATTACAGGAAATATGGGAAATAAAACTTTGAAGGAAGCTCAGGTTAATTTTGTTCAGATATTCATTTTGGAGGAAAAGTTCTCTCCTAGATAATTTCCTTATCTTTTACCTGGAGATTTGATGGGGACATTATAAAACAATAGCATTTGCAAATAATCCCGTAAGATAATTTAATATTGATTCTGAGCAATAATTTGGTCACATCTCCAAGTAAAGGGAGGATGGCCAGGATTTTAGATAGGTTTCATATTAAAATGTGCATTCATGCAGCCACTGACAATGCATATCCCTGATTAAAAATGTGTATATTTCCTGTACATTCATCTGGCTCAAATCCAAGAAGATTACCATCCTAGGTACAGAATACCAGGGACCATAAGGTGGGGGAGATTTGTATAATAATGACCAGAGGCTATTCAGCTAGGAGAAGATTCCAACTGTAGTCACGAGGGGGAAGCATCTGGTCTGTGGGGTAAAGGATAGGGGGGAAGAAATAACATGGACAGAGACTGGGGCATGTGGTTGGAAAAGCAATAAGCAAATTAATTGCAGGTGCGTAGTCCAGAGCTGGTGCTGCAGTTTCCCAAATCCTGTTTTTAAGGTTGCCTTACCAGTTCCTTACATGCCAATTTATACCATCTGTCTCTTCTCTCACATGGTTCTTCCTTCCAAAATGGCCTTCTACCTGTCTGTATTTTGCTGACTCTCCAAAGCCCAGGTAAAGTTCTATCTTCTCTGTGAGGTTTTCTTCCTGTTCCCATTGCTCTCAGCTCTCGTCCCTCTGTTAACTCTTTGGAGCCATGTGGCTGAACTGTCAGAACAGGTGCAATCCTATTTTTCTGACAGTCAGTATCACCCTGTTTAGTAGTTTACTGCAGCATATGCTGCCGAAAATGGAAATGTTTTGTGTACCCATTATCACATATGGATAGTACTTGTTTCCTCCTATTAAATATATTTGAGGGAAGCATTACTTCTCTTATTCTAAACATGTAGCATAGCATTAGGTTTTCCCAGTAGCCAACATTAATGGAACATTTGCCACATGCTTGGCACTATTCTAAGCTCTTTCCATGTATTAACACATTTAATCCTCCCAGGAACCCCGGGAGGTAGGTACTAGTATGATCCTCATTTTATAGATGAGGACATGGAGGCTTAGAGAGAGATTCAGTAAATCATCCTAGACTACACAGCCAGTATGAGAGACAGGGTTCAAAGGTAGGTGATCTATACCCTTGACCACTTACTGCTGGTGGTCTGTGCCAGGTAATTTGTAAATGCTTTCATACTTGCTAACAGATAGACTGCCTTTATTTTAAAGAGGAAAAAAAATAACTCTAAAATAAAGCATCCTTTGTATAAAGAAAGATGCTCATGCTTAATAGTGAGTATTACTGACTTCCCGTTACTTGGATTTGATCTAAAAATTGAACAAAAATTCCATCCTTCTCAGGCTGCCCTTGAGCTTTTATAAAAACTACAGGAAGCACAGAGTCTGATCAGGCTTTCAACTGGGTTCCTCCTCATCAGAAGGTAAAGTGGAAACTGGGCAAGTGTCCAAATGCTTTACCAGACCAGCTAATGCTCCTGGTAGCTCCCTAGAAACCATTTAGGGGTTCACAAAGCCCACAGCACACAGGGCCACCTGGGCTGTTCATTAAAAGAGGAAACAGGAAACACACATCAAAGCGCTAGCCCTCTGGACGATGTGTCCATGTTACATACGTGAATCATCTCTGAATAGGAGGGACAAAGACTGTTCTCTTTCTTCCAGGCTTGTTATGTCCATGCTGCATCCAAAATGGGAATGTGGTGTTTGTTAAGGCTGCCCTTTGAAAAGCGCTCCAGGTCTCCCCAGACATGTGAGCCAGCCGCGGAGCTGATGGGAAGTGTAATGAGCAGTCCCTTGTGGAGGACAAGGATGATTTTCCCCCATCATCTATTTGTGTGTTTATAAATGAGTAATGAGGTCAATTTGGGACAGGCAGGTTTTGTGCCACAATCTGGACAGATGTTCAGAGCCTCTGGAAAGCACAGCTGCCTGGTCCAAGTGGTGACTCTTGCCAAAAGTACTAAGTGTTCAAAGGAGAATGTGTCCCCAGGGGCTGCTCAGAGGAGCCCACTGATCATCAGGGAATAATAGGCTTACATCGATTCTTTCCAACCACATTTACACTTGCAGAAGCTGTAGCTCTCACTAAGTGAAAACGCACAAAATTAGAAGATATTTTTATAAGTGACGAATAAATATTTGATTATCATAGTTGTCAATCTTTGCTTGTTCATATCCAAGAAGATGACTCTGGTATTCTCTTAAATTGGCAAAACTGAACTTCAAATCAGCCACTTATTCTGGTGTCTGAGCTCTGTTTGAAATGATGCTATGGCTTTGTCCTTTTGATAACAGGCACAGGACTGTGACATGGAATAGGAAGGTGGGTTTTTTTAGGGTCTGTGTAGTTCACACGACATTGGACCTGAAATGGCTGACTGTAAAACTCCTGAGCTGCTCCACTGGAGACATTGAATGCAGCTACACAGGATATGCCACGGCATTAATGTTTCCATACAAAGGGTAATAGCCATTGTTAGCTAAGATGGTAGTTCATCTTTTCCTATTACAAACCATGCTAGAATTCTACACGGTTCTTTGTGTACATGTTATTGTTTCTCTAGGGCTCATGCTAAAAGTGGAAGGGAAGGATTGTAAGGCACATCCATTTGCAACTTTTCTCGATATTTTCAAATTACCCTCTCAAGGGGCACTATTTCCAGCAGTTCCAGGGAGCTCCCATTTCCCCACATATTTGGAACATTTGATGTTTCAGGCCTGTAAATGTTTGCCTATCTGATTGGTATGAAGTGGTCTCTAATTGTCTTGTTTTGCATTTCCCTGATTAGTAGGGCTAACTGTTGCTACATTTGTCTATTTTTGCATTTGAGGGTAGCTCTTCTCTGGACCTTTTTTTTTTTTTTTTTTGCTAATTTTTTCATTGGGTTGTTTGTTTTTAATGTTTCTAGAGTTGTTTATAGATTCTAGCTATCAATTCTTTGTAAATTATGTGCATTGCAAGTACTGTCTCCCAACCTGTGATTTGTTCCTTTCATTTTTCATATTTTGTCTGTTACTGAACAGAATTTAAAAAATTTTGTGTAGTCATATTTTGTGGCTTATTTATATAATCCTTTCTTACCACAAGTCATAATGATACTCTTCTATATTTTATTATAAAAGACCTAAAGTTTTGTTTCTCCCTGGATTTAATTATTTAATCCAGGGGGAATTTATTTGTGTGGCATAGGGATCCAATTTTGCCTTTTTCCATATAGATCATCACTTGTCCCCACACTTTATTATTTTAATAGTCCATCTGTTCCCCCTGATTTGTAAAGCCATCTCTGTTATATATCAATTTTATATTTTTAATGGCTCTGTTTTTTGGTTACTTGTTTTATTGGTCTATTTTCCTGTCTTTATGTCTCTAATGCATTGTCTTAATTAATATATCTTTATAAAGCATCTTGGTATCTGTTAGGGTGAGCAAAACCACTAACTCCATACTTGTTCTTTTCTTCAAAATTGTACTGCCTAGTTAGGCCTTTTTCTCTTCCATATGAACTTTAGGATCAGCTTGTTAAGCTCTAACAACCTCCTTGGAATCTTAACTGACATTCTTTGTATTTATAGAGTAATTGTGTGAGAAATGACATGTGTGATATTGAGCTTCCCAATTGATTGGCGTAACTTTGTATTTATTCAGACAACCTTTTATGTGATTCAATAATGTTTTGAATTTCCTCCAGGGGAATAATACACATATTTGTTGATTTTGTACTAATTACTTCAGAAATTTATTGCTATTGTAAATTAGATTTTTATTTTTGTTTCATTTTGAAATAGCTTATTTTTGGTATATATAAAATATTCATTTTAATGGTAAAATTATATACAATTATTAATGAGTTTCCTTATTAATTATGAAAGTTTTTGGTAAATTTTGGTAAACTGTCTATATAAACAGTCATTATAAATAAACACATTTCTCTTTCCTCTCCAATGCTTATAACTTTTTTATTATGTTAATGCAATGATTAGAATCTTAGAAGTGATGATAATGAGTATTCTTGTATGTTCCTCAATTTAATGGAATTGTTTCTAAAGTTTCTCATGAAATACAATGTATTATGTGAATTTTGAATATTTATTTTAAGATGAAGGACGTTATCTCCAAAATTTAGTTTACTAAGGGTCTATTTCTTGAATACCGTATTTTCCGGCATATAAGACGACTTTTTAACCCAGGAAAATCTTCTATACGCCCAGGCGTCTTATACGCTGTAAAATACGGTAATATTGAATTGTATCAAGTGATTCTCCTAAACCTATTAAAACAGTCCCATGCTTTTTTCTTTCATTTGTAAATTCAGTTTGTTATATTGATCAGTTTTAAATGCTTACTTGTTCTTTTATTTCTGAGATTAAATATATTTGGACTTAGCATATCATTTTAAAATGCTGCTAAGAATATTTGTGTTAACAATATTTTATAAATGACTTCTGTATCTATAATTGAGGCTGGTCTACAAATTCATTTTAATATATTGAAGATTATAATAACCTTATGAATTGTAAAACTTTCCCTAATTTCTTTCTTTCATTGTTTACTTTTAGATTTTTATTTTCAATCAAGGTTATACATTCACACACTTTACAGAGTAAAATATTTTTGTAAGGTTTGCTACCAAAAATGAAGGAAAAGGTTTCTCTGACTCCTATCAGCAGCCCATGCCCAATTATCATTTTTCTGTTCCCAAGAACAAAAATTTTTATTTGACATTTACCTGAAGATTTCTCGAAAATATGCTTGCATTATAATAAGTATTGATTTCCCACTACAAAGAATGAGGATTTATTTTTCCTTCCTCTGCTTCTACATACATATATACTCTTCCCAAATAGCATTTGCTTGGATTTGTTTTGTTACTTTGCTTAGTTTCTATGTTTTCATCAATTCAAACTCAACTCACCAGTTGCCTAGATCTCCTTTCAGGACATCCAGATGCACTGAATATGCTATCAATTTTATCTCCTGAAGAAGTCTATATGGGAAACTTCTGACCTCCAAAGTAGGCTGGCTGCTCCCTACACCTAACAGACACATGGCATCCTGGGATTTTCCTTCACCCTCAGCCTGGGGATTCCCTTTGCTCCTTTCCTGAACTGGATCTACTGCTTCCTTGTATCCCATGTTTTCTACTTGCTTTGGGTGAGTAAATATTTAGAGATTTTGAAAATGTCTATTATACCCTTCTTTGAACACTAATTTGTTTTATAATAGGATTCTAGATTGGAACCATATTCCTTTAGAATTTTGAAGGAAAGAATTGCTCAATTGCCTTCTACTTTCCAATGTTGATTCTGAGAAGCCTGAAGCCATTCTAATTTCTAATCCTTCCCATGTGACTATTTTCCCCCTCCTGGAAGTTTATATGTTTTTCTCTTTGAGCCAATTATTCTGGAGTTTAAGATGATGTTCCTTGTATGATTCTATGTCTGTCTACTTTTCTGGGCACTCAGGAAGCTTTTTCAAATGGAAAACTCAAGTTCTTCATCTTCCACAAAAGTTCTTTAATTATTCTATTGATTGTTTCTTTCCATGCGTTTTTACTATTCTTCCTTTGCATAATTTTTAGGTGTTGGACCTCTTGGACTGGCTGTTTAGTTTTATTCTGTTATCTTTGCTTTTGCCTATGTTGTGTTTTTTTCTAGAAAATTTCATTCACTTATCTTTGAACACTCTTATCAATTATTTTATTTCTTCTATTTAAGTGTAACTTCTAAGAACTGGTGGTTCTTTGAATGATTCTTTTTACAATATACTGTTCTTGTTTCATGGTCAAAGTATCTTCTAATCACTCTTCTTAGGACCTCGATGACAATATTTTCAAGGTCTCTTCTCCCTGCTTAGTCTCTGTTTCCTTCAAGCTGCTGATTTCTGTGTGTGTTGGTCTTTGACCTCCATTTTAGAAGCTTTCCCTGGATGTAGTGCACCTTTTTGTGTCACCTTACTTTTAGTTTAGATGTTTCCTCTTAGGCAGTTGAGATCCCCAAGAACTGACCTTTCTAATCAGTCTGGATCTTATCTGTCTGGCTGCTCTGCCATTATTTTGGAAAAATACTGGGGTGGGGGGGACGGGACTGGAGCTGTTGGCATTTAAGATGTTCATATTTTCTTAATTGCCCCACTTTCAGTATAGAATCCTCACCCTAAACTGCGCTGACTTCCCCAAAACCAGAGACTGTTTTACCCTTTTATTGGGGGTGGTGAAGGAAAATATGTGAAACAATTTCTTGTGCTGTCAGGAGTAGGGAAGGGAATCTGAAGATCTAATTGCTCCTTAGACTTTTAATTCAAGATCCTTAATTTTAACCTCTTCATACCAATTCTTGAAGTAAATAGTGGGTTCAACTCCTGAGTCTTTTGGGATTCTGTGAAATCAGATGTATTCTTGCCAACTTCCTTTGCAAGTTCAGAATTCGTATTCTCAGGACTGCTAAGTTTTTATGCCTTGCCTAAGTGCTTTCCAGTGTCCAGAATTCTATTGTTCTCTGATTATCCCTGTATGTGTCTCCAGATTACTTTTGATATCAATTCCACTTCATTCTAACTATTTTTTCTTAGATAGCCTCCATACACCTTATTTTTACTATTTTTAGGTATTAATAGTTTTTTTCAAAGATATTTTCAAATTATTTTGTATGTGATATGATAGTGTTTTGTGTTTTTCTTTAAATATATTTTATTGATTTTTTTACAGAGAGGAAGGGAGAGGGATAGAGTGTTAGAAACATCGATGAGAGAGAAACATCAATCAGCTGCCTCCTGCACACCCCCTACTGGGGATGTGCCCGCAACCAAGGCAACCAAGGTACATGCTCTTGACCAGAATCGAACCTGTGAAGCTTCAGTCCGCAGGCCGACTCTCTATCCACTGAGCCAAACCAGTCAGGGCTGTTTTTGTTTGTTATGTTTTGTTTTGTTTTGTTTTTTTAATTTGATTATAAGTCTCCTAAAATCTTCTCTTTTTTTCTTTATTTGTCCAGTGTATCTAATACACTTCTCATATGTAGGACTTGATGCTTATAGGTAATTATGTACTCACTGTGGGGGCCAAGGAAATGCAGTGGAAATGGTGCTAGGGATTGTCCAGTAGTCTAGGCTGTTAGAGGAGGGTCTAGAACAGTGGTTCTCAACCTTTCTAATGCCACGACCCTTTAATACAGTTCCTCATGTTGTGGTGACCCCCAACCATAAAATTATTTTCGTTGCTACTTCATAACTGTAATTTTGCTACTGTAAATGAATTGTAATGTAAATATCTGTGTTTTCCGATGGTCGCTAGCAGGTGACCCTGCTAGCGGTTCTCAACCTGTGGGTCATGACCCACAGGTTGAGAACCGCTGCTGTAGAGCCTAAGACCATCGGAAAACATAGATATTTACATTACGATTCATTAACAGTAGCAAAATTACAGTTATGAAGTAGCAACAAAAATAATTTTATGGTTGGGGTCACCACAACATGAGGAACTGTATTAAAGGGTCGCGGCATTAGAAAGGTTGAAAACCACTGGTCTAGAAGAAGGCAAAATCCCAGGGGAAAGTGTGTAAGGAGGGAAAAGACTAGGATCATAGGATTCTTTCCCAAGCAGCTTTTCCTGGGGAAGAAGGTGGTAGGAGCCAAGAAAACCTGAGCTGTGAGTAGCTCAGAAGCAAGGCTGGAGATGAAATGGTTCAGGATGAGATTCAAATAACGAACTCAGGGTGTTATTTTTATTGGGTTCTGGCTGGGAAACTTGCAATGGGTTGACTAGTTTAAAGCAATAGAGTTGAATCAGATAATAATTACATTAACGTAGTTTGAAATAGATCTATTCCCATAGGCTAGAAAAGGAATGCAGAGCCTGAAAGGGTGAATGACTTGCTGAAGGTGCACAAGTGAGCTGCAGAGCTGCTGACAGAATACAGCTCCGGGACTCTTAGTTCCACATTCTTGTATTCTTTCATCTTGCTTTTCACCTATTTTTCTTTGGCATATACATGGCAATGGAACTCTGATTTACTAAGATCCTCATCTGAGAGCCACTGTCTGTTGCCCCATTGAGCTGCCAAAGCAAAGAGGTTACAGTCAAGGCCCAGGGTCATCCATCTGAAATCTATGATGATACAGACATGCTCCCTGAAATTCTGATGCCTGACATCCGTCAACAGAGGGCTGCCTATTCGGAAAGTCTAAGGTCACTTATATATGACAGAGACCAGTTTAGCATACAGCGCACACACACACACACACACACACACACACACACACACACACACACACACACATTCTCCCTGTGTTAACTGCTCATCTGAGCAGCCAGTATAGCCAGACCATGAGAAGCCATAGCTCCCTAATGGAAAGCCAATGTGCAGGGATACGAATGTAATGAGGCCTGAGGCGACCATCTCTGGTCCCCTGCAAGCTGGGGAATTCTGCTTTAATAACTCCAGTACTTGGAGAGATATTAGCTTCAGAGGGCTGACCTCCCTGCCCTGAGTACCCCCTATCCCTTAGTTATCTGGGCCTTGGGATCTTGTTAACATGTGGGCCTCTGTGAGGAGGGTCCATTGTACTCCCAAGCACCAACTGAGACCTTCTGATGTCCCCTGTGGGCCTTGGTAGCCTCCAAACACATCACCCTGGGGGGCATTCTGCCTGATCCTGTTGGTGCTTCCTGCCCAAAAGGCTTTGTTCTTTCAGTCCAAGCCCTGAACTCCAACTCCTCTCCTCCAAGCAGGCCCCTCACTTCAGCTCCATGCTTCCAACCAGCACACTCCATCCTTTAAATCATTATGTTGACAAAGCAGACTTGAAAGAAAAATTATTGATCCCTTTTGGCAAAGCACCTGGAAGCATTTCTCCTGTTTTTCAAGGGACAGAGAAGAAGCAGCAGGGTCATTTTGCAATCGAATTGTGCCTGGCTAATTAGAAAGAACTTCCTCTGCCCCTTATTACTAGTTCTTTAGGTTTACACAATTCTCATCCCTCCTTTTTTTTTTTTTTTTTAACAAAATATAGACACAATACAGCAACCAAAACTTGGACAGATTTTAGAAAAAGTACAAAGTGAACACCCTAGAACAACATTTGTTTTCTTTAAAATATTTCCCTGTCTCTCTTAATCCACATATCTCATATTTTATATATGAATACCCATAGTGTAAGAACAACTATACATTATTTTTATTTCATATTCTATTTCAGAATCTTTCTTTGTACATAATTTTTCTCAATGTTGATGGCTACTTGATATTCTACAGTCCAATCATGTTATTTCTAGAGGAAAGAGTCAATTTATTCTATTCGCACCATTTTGCTACCTGTAGTTGTGCTGGATGCTTATATAGCATCTGATCCTCATGTTGGATTTTCAAAATGAGGAAATGAAAAGGAAAACAAGGGCAAGCATCAGAGGCTGATAATTGCAGATCAAAACCTGAGCACTAAGACTTCTGTGCTGGGTCTATGGAGTCAGAGGTTAGGGTTAAACAGAGGCAAAAGAAAGGGCAGCCCGAGAGCCTGAAGTCAGAAAGACACAGATCTTGAGGGTTCAAACAAAGGGGCCAGAATTACATATGATCAGGCATCCTTCCATAGAGGGTGTTTGCTGTTTGTTCTCCCACTCATTTTTGCTGTATTTGGGTGCTCCTGAGGTTACTAGGGACAGGGGAGTTTAACAAGTGCTACTTTGGGTCAGAAAACTGGGATTATAAAGTATGGGATTATAAAGATGTGCCCTGGATAACAAGTTCATGCCAGGCCCATAATGTCTCCTAGGGGACCTGCCCACTAATAGTCCCTACTAAAAGAGGGAGACTAAGGAGCCCTAATTGAATTGGACCAGGGGCAGGCACTCCACTCAAAGACAATCTAGAGTCTGTCCTGTAAAAGCAAACTGGGACAATCTGATTTCTCTGTAAGGAATTTTGCCATTTGGAGACTGAGAGGCTGTTGCCAGCTAGTGAGGCCTAAGTGTACAAGAATAGCCATGGAGTAGAGGGACCTGTCAGTCATGATGTAGCACATGAGATGAGGTTACAAGGAAATTGCCACTAAACCTGGTAGAAATAAAAACAGAGCAGAAGACCTCATGAAAGAAAAACTGATAGAGAAGAAAAGTTGATCCCCAAAGATAGCCCAGTTTGTAACTTTGCTATTGTTCACTTCTTCAACTTTTCCTGGGTTAGCATACACATGTATCTTTTCATTTAATCTTTTCTTTTTCCCTCCCAGAGACACCCAAGCAAATCTCTATTCCTTCCAACTAAAAGATTACTGTCTGAAAGATACTAACAATGAAGTTTCAATAAAGAAGAAATTCCTCAGAGATCCCCATATGAGGTTGCATTTAAGTCACATCTCCAATGTGTAAAAAAATTGGCAAGAAAAACTGAAAGGGCTGCCTGCCTACCTTTACAGGAAGACAAATCAATTAAAGAGTGAGATACGGTATGCCTTTTGCCTTCAAGGTCAGGCCTTGACTCACTAGAACCTTGGCAAAGTCTTGCAGTCTGGAGAGAGTAAGAAATCATCCCCGTGGATGACAGACTTCTGAGCAGATGGTTAGTAAATCAAAATCCTCATGTAAAATGTTGATGCTTTTTAGCCTAGGAAGAGGTGGGTGAAATATTACCAAGTTAATCATGCAGAGTAAACCACTGGTCACTGTCTTAAGGAAAAAGACCATTCAGTGAGATATGAAATTCTAATTACACCAAGCAAAACCATGAAACCAGTTAGAGCCCCATGGCCTGTGGGATGAAAGAAAATTATAATTGATAATATCATTAGTTTTTACCAAAGTGTTTACATAAGAGACTCCTTATTTTGGTGAAAGGGTTATGTATCCTGGTGTACATTAAAGAAGAGAGCACCCTACCTCAGGACTGGTCTCTTTAGATTTGTGTTATGAAACTCCCGATTGCAATGATGGGTTGGTTCTTCAAAGAACCACAGTAATCCTATATAATAAAAGCCTAATATGCTAAGTGTCCAGTCATCTGGTCGGCCGTTCAACCAATTAAAATGTAATATGCTAATGATATGCTAAGGTCGCTCAACCACTCGTTATAATGTGCACTGACCACCAGGGGGCAGGCAGTCGACTGGTTGACCAGCAGCTATGACATGCACTGACCACCAAGGGACAGACGCTCAATGCAGGTGCTGCCCCCTGATGCTCAGTGTGCTCCCACAGGGGGAGCGCTGCTCAGCCAGAAGCCAGGCTCAAGGCCAGAGAGTGCAGCAGTGGTGGCGGGAGCCTCTCCCGCCTCCACAGCAGTGCTAAGGATGTCTGACTGCTGGCTTAGGCCTGGGGGGAGCTGGACTGGGGCACAGGCTGGGCTGAGGGACCCCCTGATGCATGAATTTCATGCACTGGGCCTCTAGTCATAATATAGTAGGAAGAGCTATGTCCAAACAGCAAATCTGTGGATGTGACCTGTGGGTTGTGAGTCAATCAATTCCCCTTTCTTTGTCCATCAAATGGGACTCATAATTCCTACTTTTTAGGGTGGGATACTCTCTCCTAGTTGGTTTCCTCTTGTGGTGGAATTAAGCAGGAAGATCCTGGCTAATTTCTTCTTGGAGAGAAGCCCCAATGGCAGATGCCCAGAGTCTGGAGAGCCTTAGACTCTTAGATACAGTGTCTGGCCCACAGATATTCACTGTCTAGGTGTTGTCTACAGATAGTCCACAGTACCCAATGTCCTCTATGCAAAGTCCACAATCAACTGTCACAAGGCATCGTTTAGAAACTGTCATAATAATACTTTTAAATTTCCCTACAAGTCATTTTGCCATATATTATTTCATTCCATCCTCATAGGAGGGTATGTGTGATAATTTTTGTTTAACAGGTTAAGGCACTGAGGCTCTGAAAGGTGAGGCACATTGTCTGAGGTGGCCCAACACACAAGTGGTAGAGCTAGGATCTGAACCACTCATCAGATTACAGTGTGCACATGCTTCCCAAAATCCCACTGAAATTCTGCCAAGTGGGCTGGTGGCATGGCATTTCTCCATCAGCTAATGCAGGCGGCCTGGACTGCCGTCCTCACAGTTTGTCCTAGGTCAGTGCTTCTCAAATGCTAATGTGCATACAAATCATCTGGGTCTCTTGTTAAACAACAGATGTAGATGCAGTGGGTCTGGAGTGAGGCCTGAGACGCAAGTGCCCAGGTGGTACTGATGCTACTGGTTTGTTGACCACACTTTGAGTAGCATAATCCTAGCTGACACCCAACATTTCCAAATTATTCACTGTATTATGAATAGGACCTCTTCTCAAAGCTCAGTATCTTCTCTTCTCTCACTAAGTGTTGAGTGGCCAGATCTGTGAAGCAGTCCCAAGTAGTTCTTAATGAAATTAAAACCAGACTGACATCCCTAATACTCCCCAGCTATTATCTAGTATGTACCATTAGGGTAATTGTGTGGGAGAGCTTGAGTGTTGAAGCTAAAATAATAATCTCACCAGGGCCCATTTAAAGCTACAGGCAACACTTGTTTAGTAAGGTAAGGAAACGTAGGGAACATGGAGTGAAGGCAGTAGTAGTAACAGCAGCAGCCACCATAGTACCAGCAGCAGTATCATTAATTGAATATCTTTTATATTTTAAGTTCTTTTACATGTTATGGGTAATTATTACAGCAGTTCAGCAAGAAAGACACTATTATAAATTTTTAGTTATCCATATTCTACTTTGATTGATAAAGTAATTTAAATGTCCAAGAATATCTAACATAGGACAAGAGAGCACAAGTTTAAAGGTGGGTACAAGAAGAAAATCTGGGTACAAACAAAGTAGAGCCAGGAAAGTTGCTCTCAATGAGCACATGAGGACTGCATGCCTGCCAGGAATTACCCATATGTGGTTCTCAACTTTCCAGAAGCCAACAAGAAAAGAGAAATCTGGTCAGTTGGACAACTAACGGTGATCATGTAATTAAGAAACCAAATGCTTTTCAAAGAAAGCAAACCTTTCTTCACACCCAGACCATGCAAGGATATCTCCTGTGGCCTTTCCTACAAAGGATATGGTTTGCTGTAATCAATGACTGTTGCAGCAGTTACTCACAATGGGCCGAAGGATGGCTTTCATAGGGTTACGTTTACAATGATCCCCTAGGGAGGCTAATGCCTCAAAACCAAACATAATTCAGAAATGCAGTCCTTCTAGAACACATGTGACATGGTCTAGTACCTAGCATTTAGAAACTCTGGCTTTATTTATAACTATATCTTGGACAACTTGGAGAAATAGAATGGTTGTATGTCCTTCAATAAATCGTCAGCTTTGGAAGATGTTAAGTAACAGTGAGTTAGAGATGGTTCAAACAGAGGGGATTTTTAATTGAATGGAGACCCAAATGAAACTTGGGCACAATTGCTTAACAAGGACACAACTTGAGTAAAAACCTCCACCCCAACTCTGTGGTGAATAAGCTTCTCTAAATCTAGAGAATCTAGAAACTCAGAATCTAGATAACTGAAGTTTTAAGTTATACTTCATATAACCAGGGTAAAATAGTTTCAGCCTGAACAAATTTCACATTGGCTGAGAGAAAATCTCAATAAAGCATCGGCAGAATAGTTATATTTGGGTAATGTTATTTTTTCTAGAGTAGTTATTTGTGAAACATATTCCATTCACCCATCCATTCATTAATCCATCCATTCATCCATTTATTATGTACTAAGCAGACTTTTGCTAATAAAACACAGGATCACTGCCCAAATGGAGGTGGAAGTCTAGTGTGGGAAACCCAATAATCACATAACCATCTAATCCCACGAAAAAAAAACTTCATGCCCAAGATATTAAGATTCTCCACTTTTACAACCATTCAATATAAACTTAATGTCTTCCATCTCTTGGGTACCATATTTGGGATATGATAGTAAATGACACATAAATAAATGCATAATCATATAAGGTGCTAAGTGCTAGGAGGAAAATAACAGTGTGTCTATGAGAGAAAATCAGGGGGGTAGGCTGGGGATGGTACACAAGCTGATGGGCAGGGAAGATGTCTCCAAGGAGGTGGTGTTCAAATGAGAGCTGCAGAATGAGAAGCTGTAAAGATGGATGGATCAGGGGAATAGCATTCTAGTTAAGAAATAGGCCAAGACAACTAAATGGTCATATCATATCTTATGGGATTTGTATTTACCATGCAGTTATGACTGGAAATGTCAAACAAAACAATTGATTTCAGAGTAATTGATCCATAGCTCTTCCTTTTTGCAATAATTATTCAACAAGGCCAGTTGGACACTTCTTGTATAATATAATTAAACCCTATCATTTATGTATGAGACAATACATGACTTTATCTTCTCTATAGGTGGACACACACATTCTGCTCATTCAAAATGAATGTCAGAGTTCTAAGAAACACATTAAAAACAAGGGACATTCCTTAAATTCAGGAATATTATGTGGCTTCACTGCCTAGGATTTGAAACAACAATTTTCCACAGCCTACACCTTTGCTTCTGCAGCACGTCAGGCATTGGCTAAAACAGATCTGGGCATCAACTTTAGGCCAACCCTTATTTCTATAGGTTACTGAAGAAGAAGGCTGGCAGTAACTCAGATATTGGCACTTTTAGTCCTGCCATGGAACACCAGTCTTAAGGAAAACCCTGAAGGTTACCTTGACAAGCATGCAACCCTATTCCACCAATTACCACCCAGCAAAAATAATTACATTGTGCCACAATACACTATTCAGTTGCCTACTTTCCCTTGAGACTGAAAGGCCCTGGGCAGGAAGATTTCCTGCCTACTGATGATACTCCTCCCCCCCCACTAGGTCCGCCCTTTCCCTCTGACCATCAGGTTAGATTCCAGCACTTCTCTCTCGTAAAACCTCTGCTTCCCCCTCCCTCTACCATATCCATCAGACAAGTGTCCAGCTCTGGGTGAGCTCTCCCTTCTTCTCAGAGCTTGCATCTGAGCTGCTACATGTGGATAGAAAAATGCAACAGAACTAAATGATTCACTTTAAATTCATGATCTCCAGCTTCAAATGGACACTCAAAACTGCCCAGCAGGTCTTTCATTTTGCTCTTGTTGACTTCCTTCCCTATTCCCTGAGAAGACTATTTGATACCTTCCTTTCTCTCCTGAAACCTCCTCCATTACTTCCTCTATTCTCAGATGATGACTTCTCATTTCATGGGTAAAATTGAAAAATCATCTTCACTTCACCAAACCTGCAATCTTCATGGGGCCCATTTTCTCCTCCTTTGCTCTGGTTAAAATAGGAAAAGTGCTCTGCAGCCTATCACAGATCATTCCTTCTACATGCACCCTGATCTCATCCCTTCAAATACCGTTCTAATTTGTTTGCTCCCTCTTTATACATTATCAGTTTTTCTCTTTCTTACTGGATCAGCCTCACTGATAAAAAAAAAAAAAAAGCTCTAAATAAGAATGTATTTGTTAAAAACAAAAGTCTCTGCTGAACCTACATCTCTTTCCATGTACCACCACAGTTTGTTGTTGTTGTTGTTTGTTTTTTAGTTCATAGCCCTTACAAATAAGAGTTGTCCACACATCGGCTTCCCTCTAACCCTTACCTCACTTCAGACTGGCTTTTGCACTCTTCCACTCTGCCGGTGATTTCTATTGGAAATGTACATGCCCAAATTTCCAGACTTCCAGGATGTGAAATCAAATGAATGACCTTCAGTCTCATCTTAATATCTTAGTAGTAGTCAACCACCCTTTTTATTCTCTGACTCTCATGATACTCATTTTTCTCCTTTATCTGACTTCCAAATTAGAATGTTCTTGCTCCCTGAGCAATCTCATCCAGTCCATTGGCTTATGTTATTTTTTAATGTTGGTTTTAATGTTTGTCAAAATGAATATACACAGCCCAGTCAGCAGGGCTCAGTGGTTGAGCATAAACATAAGAACCAGGAGGTCATGGTTCGATTCCCAGTCAGGGCATATGCCCGGGTTGTGGGCTCGATTTCCAGGGTGGGGTGTGCAGGAGGCAGCTGATCAGTGATTCTCTCTCTTCATTGATGTTTCTGTCTCTCTCTCCCTCTCCCTTCCCCTGAAATAGATGAGGAATGTATTTTAAGAATGCATAAACACAAAGTTAAAAAATAATACTGTTAGAAGTCTATTAGTATTATTCTCCAAACATCAAACACATCAGATTTTAGGATAGTTCCATTTCTTCTCCTGGAGTCTTCCATAGCTTTCTAATCCTCCTGCTTCAATCCAACCTGGCCCTCCTGCACAGCTGACATCCCAGCACTTTCCTGCACCACTCTCCTGTTCAAATCATTCCTGAATCCTTTTCTCTTTCTTGGTTTACAACTTTATTTTGCTGAAGAATATCCTTCAATAGCTTTTTAAGAAAGAGTACGTCTATTTGAATTTTTACAATTATGAACATATACTTATTTTATATCCATTCCTTTGATTAATAATTTAGCTAAGAATATAAGTCTATGTTAAAAATCAGGACCATTCAGAATTTTGAAGCAGTGCTCCATTTTCTTCTAATTTTAAGTGTTGCTGTTGAAAGCCCAATGATATCCTAAGTCCTTTTACTTTATATGTAGTTAGCTTCTTCCTGTCAGGAGACTTTTAGGATCTCATTTCTATCTCTGGGTTCTACATTTTGCAATACAATGTGTCATGTTTTAGGTCTGTTTTCATTCATTGTACTGGGCACTCAATGGCTCCCTTTAAGCTGACAAATGTGTCCTTTAATTTGGGGAATTTTTATTGAATCAAATTAGTCCAATGTTGGGTTTCTTGTATCAATCTTCTAATTGTTTTTTTTTTCTTGTTTATTGTTTATCCTTTTGTTTCTGTTCTTGTTCTATGTTCTATAAGATTACTTCTAGTTCAACTTCCAACTTTTATATTGATTTTAAAATATTGTCAGATCATAATCATCAAAAGTTTTTAAATTATTATTTGTTCCCTTAGCCCTTGTTTTATGGATATCATGCCATCTCTCACCATTGTGAGAATATAGGTATCATTTGATTTTAAGTGTTTTTCCTGCCTTCTCCTTTTTGTATTGTGTTTTTGTCTTTTATTCATTTGGAGATGTTCCTAATGTATCTGTTATTCTTGTTTGCTTATTTGTACTCAAAAGAGAATTAATTGCAAGCTCTGTGATCTTGATGAGGTTTTTATTACAGATTGTACTAATCAAACTAGTGTTGTTGTTTTTTCCATTCTCCAAGTCTGTCAAGATCCTTTCCTCCTCAGGGGATTTGGACATCAGGATCTTCTGAAAGGTACCCTTTACTCCCTCACACACCCAAACACATTCTTGCCCCAAGCCTTCTTTTCCTTTAGATCTTTGCTTACACATCACTTCCTTAGAGTGGCTTTCTCTGATCATCCTATCTAAATAAAATAGCTCTCCATTATTCTCCCCTGATTCCTTCCTCTATAATATTTACCACAATTTAATTCATGTAATTGAAAACTTATGTACTGTGCAATCAAGTATGTTCCTGTCTGTTTCCCATTGTCTAACAACCAGCTATATGTGGGCAAGGACCATTTCTATTTTGTTTAATGCTCTAGCCTCAAGGCTTAGCACTGAAATACACACATTCAATAGATATTTATTCACTTAGTCAATGAATGGATGGATGAATGGATATGTGAATAGAAATTTTAGGTTTTTGGTCAATCTCTGCTATAAGTAGCACTGTAACATTAGGCAAGTCACTTAACTTCCCCAAGTTTTATTTAACTTCTTCAGCCTTAGAATAACAGTGCTTATGCTACCTGTAGATGTATTTATGAGGGGCAAATGAAATAACTGATGTAAAGTGCTTAGTAAGAAGGTTTATGAGGGATAATAAGAAATTGAATATGATTTACTCTATCTTTTCTTATTTTTTCTTCTTTTCATATTGAAATCTCGATTTAACACTTCAGGAATCGTACCTTAATAGCACCATCTAAGTAGTATTGTTATTAAGAGGATTTTTTTTTAGAACCAAATTAACTAAACTCTTAGATGTGATTCAAAGCAGACATGCCTTATTCAGACTCCCGAGCAAATAACATCATAAAAGATTCCAGTTTTTGGTCCTAGTTCAATGAAGGGAATGAGCAATATCGACTCATGTTCTACTTTTAAGTACAAGGAAGGAAGAAATAATAAAAATTCCTGTTCAGGGATGAGGATTCAATCATCCCTCTATTTGTACCAGAATTTTCCTATAATATTTTCCCCAAACTAACCAAAATAAATGGTACTCTATTCTAGTAAGAATTGCTAGATAGAAATGTAAATTGATATAATCCTTCTAGAAAGCAATTCAGAAATACTTATAACATGGCTTAAAGGTATTTATATCTTTCGGTACCATAAATGTTCTTCTGAGAAATTATCCTAGGCTATAATCCAAAACATAAGAAAAGCTCTATATTAAAAATGATTATTTCTAATATTTACTATTTGGAGATGACAAAATATATTTCTAATAACATATTAAAAGTCAAGTAAATTTATGGAGTATACTTGGCAGAACATAATGCAGCCAAAACACTCAAAATTATGAAAGCTATAGAAAAACATGGAGAAATGTTTATGATACAGTATACAAAATTATATATACATATTATTACTGATTTAAATATTTTTTAAAGAAAGTTTAAATAAACATAACAAAAATGAATTCTAAAATAATGGAGGACTGCTTGGTGCTTTTGAACTTCAGGAAAAAGATATAAAGAAAAAAAAAAACATGGTAGAGAAGGGGAAATTATCTTCAACCAAATGTTGAGCTTCTTAAAACTGAGACATCACTCTGACTTTTCTCACACCCCTTTAGAGTTTAACTTGGGCCTGTGCACAGACTAAATACAGGCATGATTATCAAATGCACATCCTGTTATTCTTCCTTAGTTCTGGTTCAATTTCTGAAACTCTTAATTCTTGAATGCTGCAGGATTGAGCATTATTTAGAAAGCAAGCAGACCTCCTTCTTGTAAGAGTATCTCATGATAAAGGGGAGCAAGGCAGAAGTCTCTAATTCAGGTGTCAGAAAACTTTTTCTATAAAATTTTGGAGAGTTAGTATTTTGGACTCTGCAGATCATGAGATCTCCATTGCCACTGCTCAGTTTTGACTTAGTAGATTGAAGGAAGCCACAGAAAACTCATAAACAAATAATTGTGTCCCAATAAAATATTATTTACAAACTAGAGGCTTGGTGCACAAAATTCATGCCCTGGGGGGGGGGGGGGCTCTCAGCCCAGCCTGCACCCTCTCCAATCCAGGACCCCTCGGGGATGTCCAATTGCCGGTTTAGGCCCGATCCCAGGGATTGGGCCTAAACCAGCAGTCGGACATCCCTCTCACAATCCTAGACCGCTGGCTCCTAATTGCTCACCTGCCTGCCTGCCTGCCTGGTCACCCCTAACTGCCCCCCCTGCCAGCCTGATCACCCCTCACTGCCTCTGCGTGCTGGCCTGATTGCCCCTAACTGCCCCCCCTGCTGGCCAGGTCACCCCCAACTTCCCCCTCCCTGCCGATCTGGCCACTCCTAACTGCCCTGCCCCACCGTCCTGGTCACCCCTTACTGCCCTCCCTGTCATCCTGGTCACCCCCAACTGCCCCCCCTGCCGGTCTGGTTGCCCCTCACAGCCTGTTTGTTCAGTCATTTGGTTGTCCCTCAATAACCCTCCTGCCAGCCTGGTCGCCCCACACAGCCTGCTTGTTCAGTAGTTTGGTCGTCCTTCACTAATCCCCCTGCTGGCCTGGTTGCCCCACACAGCCTGCTGTTCAGTCATTTGGTCGTCCCTCACTAATCCCCCTGTCAGCCTGGTTGCCCCACACAGCCTGCTGTTCAGTAGTTTGGTCATCCCTCAATAACCCCACTGCTGGCCTGGTTGTAGGCAGCCATCTTGTGAGGGTGTGATGGTCAATTTGCATATTACCTCTTAATTATATGGGATACAGGTGACAGGCTATCGTTTATGGATCCATGATACAGTTAACATTTTCTTCTTCATGTGCTTTAAAAATATATATTTTTTTATTTATTCCAAAGAGGAAGGGAGAGGGAGACAGAGATAGAAACATCAATGATGAGAGAGAATCATCTATCATCTGCCTCTTGCACATCTCCCACTGGAGTTGGGGGGGGGGGGGGGACCCACAACCCAGGCATGTGCCCTGACCAGAAATCGAACTGTGGCCTCCTGGTTCATAGGTTGATGCTCAGCCACTGAGCCACACTGGTTGGGCTTCATGTGCCTTCATTTGTCATCACTATTCAGTTAGTTCCAGAAGTTCCTCAACTCTTTTTTAAAATATATGTTTTATTGATTCCAGAGAGGAAGGGAGAGGGAGAGAGAGAAATATCAATGATGAGAGAGAATCAATGATCAGCTGCCACCTTCACACCCCCTAGTAGGGATTGAGCCTGCAACTTGGGCATGTGTCCTTGACCGGGATAGAACCTGGAACCCTTCAGTCCGCAGGTCGATGCTCTATCCACTGAGCCAGATAGGCTAGGGCTCCTCACCTCTTTAAACAGCTCCTATTTCCACTGAACTTTAAACCAATTTGGTATTATATCCTCAACACATCTTACAGAGTTTTATTAGTACTTTTCAAAGTATAATTGCCTGATCTGCAACATTGGCAACACCAGGAAGCTGGCTTAAAAATGAGAATTTGGGGATCTGGTCCAGATGCACTGAGTCAGAGTCTGTATTTTAACAGGCTGCTGAGGTGATTCACCTGCATATTTTATTCTGAGGAGTACTATTCTAGAGAACAAATCACCATTGTCTGTAGAGCTATCTGTAATAGCTATGACACAATGTGGCTCTTTGAAGAAGTTAAATTGGAGAAGCAAGTCAGTGTGTCATTACATGGTCTTCCTCCTGAATGACCCCTCAACTCATTTTTATCTACATTAAGGTTGGCAAAGGGTCTACTGACTGATGGCAATAATAGGGGCTTTTCTTTTCTTCCCAACATAGGGCGCACCACTCCATCCTGTCAGGGATTGAAGTCAGCTGTATATCAATGCTTTCACGTTCTCTTCACATGGTTCTCCTGGAAGGTACTGGGTCCCAGGAGTAATCCAACACCCTGGTGTGCCCAATAATTTCATGAGGCAAAGACGCAACTCAGTTAGCCACAATTCTGTTCATGAAGCCATTAAGCAGTTTAGAGAGAGAGGTACTAGAGTTTACAATGCTTGTGCCTAAATTGTGAGGGAGACATATTAGACTGGACCATATGAAACTGCCATTTCTGTAGGTCAAAAAACAGTTGTACATCATCCATTTCATGTGGTTCAACCTGATGGTAATACAAATAACTGCTATCATAGCCTAACTGCCGACACTTACTGAACGCTTAACCATGAGTCAGAGTCTTTGTTGAACAAATACCACATATCGTTATTCTGCTTAATTCTCAAAACAACTTTGTAAAGTAAATTTTTATGTTTCCTATTTTAGAGATAGGGAAATAGAAGCTTAGACAAGTTAAATAAATTACCCAAGGTCACGTTGCTAACCTAGGCTTCAGTTTCAGAATCCAGCTTTATTCCATGAAATCACACTACTTTTCTATGACTCACACTCTTTCAAGCTAAAGTCTAAACCCTAGGACTACAAAAACATTCTGTGGAATATCCTGGCGTACATGTGGCACAGCAAACTGAGGTACGCTAGAGGGCACAGGCATCCACTGTCCGCAGTTCCCCTTTGCCTCTTGGTACCCGGCTAGGAAATGAATGCTATCATGGCTGCTTGGGAGCTCCCACTGAAGAGCCCCATCTTTCCTCTGCTCTAGACCAGTGATTCTTAGTGGCTTATTTTCAGTCACACCTCAAAATCACCTGGAGCACTTGCCAAATACAGATTACTGGGCTCAACCTCTAAAATTTCTAACTCAGGAGGTTTGAGGTAGGGCCCAATAATTTTTAACAACTCCTCAGGTTACTCTGATGCTTCTGGCTCTGAAGACTTTGAGAATCAGTGTTACAGACTTTCATCATCCAATCTTCTAGCTCCTTATAGGCGTTAAGCTCTCCTAGCCCTCTTACCTTCCCACTCCCGTTCACCTTTAAACTAATCTGAGATGTTATTCTGACCTAATAAACCCATGGCATGATAATCCTATATAATAAAAACCTAATATGCAAATCGACCAAATGGCGGAAGACCAGTGGAACGATTGGTTGCTATGATGTGCACTGACCTCCAGGGGGTAGATGCTCAATGCAGGAGCTTCCCTCAGCCCACAGGCCCCAGGCCAGCCAAGGTGGGTATGAGCAGGGTCCCCTCTTAATGCCCCACCTATTGCCCCACAGAGGGAGGCGACCGGCGGTGGCAGTGGTGGGGGGCAGGGCCAGCAAGCGGCCAGTGCCAGGCCGGCCAAGGCTGGTGCCAGTGGGGGCCCCCCAGTCTCCCCACCAGTTGCCCCACAGATCGACCCTGATCGCCAGCCAGGCCTAGGGACCCTACCGGTGCATGAATTTCGTGCACTGGGCCTCTAGTAATGAATAATAGTAGAGGACTGCTAAATGCTAAGGAGATCTGCCACACATTTAGATACATACAAACTGTGCTCTCTTGTGTGAAACCACTGTTGGGGTAGATCTTACCCCACTCAGGAGTACATTTCTTACGTCAGAGGTGCTCTGGTTATGTTTTCTACTGTGGGGGCAGAGGGTGTGAAATTTCCCCTATCTTGAGTCCCCTTCCAGTATTCCAGGTTCTTCCTCTTGCTGCTTTGGCTTTACCTATAGAAGTCCCAGGGCAGTGTTTCAGCAAAGGGCTAAATAAAAAGAAAACAGTCTCTTGTCCCATGATAATTTAAGGGTATGCACAGTCACCAAGAATCCTGCAATGTGTGAGTAGCTTGGAGTCCTCTAGTGGATAACTACTGAGCTCACACATCTCCAGAGGGGGCAGGGTCTTTCTGCTTCTGATCCAGGAGACTTTTTTGGGAGTGGCTCTCTGCCATCTGCTTCTTTCCTAAGTTCTCTCTCCCTTGGAATTCCCTCTAGTTTCTCACAAATGGGAGTTCTCAAGCTGATACACGTTCTTGGACAGCCCCTATCTGCCAGTCCCTAAAGCAATCCCTGGTCACCACTGGCTTTAGTCCTGCCCATTCCTTCCTTTTGTTGCTTTCATGCCCTGAGCTTGTGTTCTTTTCACCTTCCCATGCCTCTGGACAACTGACATAAATATTGCCCAAGCATGATTTTTTCTTCCAGTTTCTATTGTTTCTCAGGTATTCTTGTACTTCACACCACTAAAACACTTTCTGTGTCCTAGGATGGCAAAATGTTCATTCATTCAATACACATGTTGAATTCCTCTTTAAAAAATGTTTTAAATTAATTTTTCTAATTACAGTTGACATACAATATTATATTAGTTTCAGGTGTAACATAGTGATTAGACATTTATATACCTTATGAAGTGATCACCATGATAAGTCTAGTATCCATCTGGCACCACAAATTGTTATTATGATATTGTTGACTATATTCTCTATGCTGTACATTACCTCCCCATGACTTATTCACGTGATGGTGGCCAGATGGGAGGGGGTAGGAGGATGGGGGAAAAGGCTAAAGGGAACTAAGAAGTACAGACTGCCAGTTATTCAATGACTTTTACATATCAGGTACTATGCTAAGTACTGAGAAGGCAGATGCATCTGACATGCATCATTTCTCCTAAATAACATGTTGTATTTCACTACTATCCTGAGTAAATAGACACTGACAATCAACCTATGAAAAACACTGTTTGTTTGTTTGTTTTTGTTGTGTTTTGGTATGGGATCAAATCTGATGCTAAATAATTATGTTGATCACTGTCTGACTCTCGGTCAGCCCTTGCTATAAATGAAGTGGGAGTGCCTGAGACAGCATGACGTTAGGGATTCCTTCCACAAATTCCCCCATTCTTTGTTGCTCTGATTGTGGTATAGGTCATGCAAATGTGAGGGATTTAGATTCATATTAACTCAGATTCTGTTTTTTATTGCAGTTATCTAAAAAGATAGGATATAAGTCTAGACAGCTTTTATGTGAGAGACAAGATGGAGGGTGACGTGAAACTTGGGTGCATGAATCATGGCTCAAATGCCAGGAGTAACGGGGCTTCTTAAAGATCCCTCGCCAGCCAAGAATTATCCTGGGAGTGTTGAGTGTCTGGCAGAAGATGAGGATGAAGACACACAATCAAAACTCTAAACTTGAACTTTATGTGAATTTTGACAAGATTTTTTTTAATGGTATGAGATTAATCTTACACACCAGGCCAAAAGGCACTTATTTTTTTTTTTTTCTCTGTGGATGAGGACTGTTTCACTCAGTGAATTTCAAGTGAGTTTCAAGTGACTATTTCAAAGTCTCAGTGTAGCTCTAACTGAGAAGTCTCCAAACCAGGAATTAAGTGTTGCTGGGAAGCCTAACATATCAGCAGAAAGATTGGCAATTGAATTTATAATTATCAACATTCCAAAATAGCTTTCTAAATATAATGGCAAAACCCCCAAACCATAAAAATAATGATTGCCAAATCTCCCTGTGCAAAACAATATTTTTAGGTACCCAAAATTCCATAAAGACAGTTTTAAATGCAAACAACAAGCTGGTAATTTTTTTTTGCTAAATTTATGGGAAAATGCAATTCTATATTTAATAATAAATACAGAGTTCTTATAAAGCAATAAGAATAAACCCAATACCCTAACATAGAAAAGGTATATTAAATAGGGGAGAGCCCACAGTTGGAACAGTGAAATCTCCATGGTTTATTACAGCAAAAACACTTTCTCACTCTCATAACAACATAGTAAGTGCTCCTCATTGGTGGGAGACCTTTTTCCCTGTGAAGATTCAGGGCCCAAACTTTTTCCACTTGTGTTTCCATCACTTTCAACATGTGGCCTCCAAGATGATCGCATTCCACTGCACAAACCAACGGAAGCATTGAAAACTTTAGAGGGTTTGTGTATTGGATGCTGTATGGCCCAGGCCTGGAAGAGGCACATGTCACGTCCACTCACATTCTGTTGGCTAGAACTGGATCACATTCATAAGGGAATATTTAAGTGCAAGGGAAACAGGGAATATTGTAAACCTATGTGTCTGGGAAGAAGAGAAAATTGTTGATGAACATCTAGTCTCTGCCACAGCCAAATTGTATGGCTTATAGGAGCCAAATGTTTTATTGGCTCCAATAAGTCAATATATATATATATATATATATATATATATATACACACACACACACACACACACACACATATATATATATATATATATATAAATATATATATATATTGATTTATATAAACATATAAAACTAGATTTGTCTCAATTTCAGCTATGACCCTGGCAGCAATTGTGAGATGGGGGAGCATCTTGCAGGATTTGCAAAAACAGTGTTCACACAACAGTCTTGCAACTCAATCTCTCATCTACCTCAAGTGTATAAAAAGAATCTGAAGTTACAGATGGGACAGGGATTTATATAGTGAGAGGTATTGGTGTTGTAGGAGGCACATACCTCTGCCTCCTCCTTTTTAGCATAGGTAAGAGATTTCAGTGGGAACTTGGAGAACTTAATATATGTCCCTGGAGTGTGTCTGACTCATGCTTGAGAAGCGTAAAAAGGGAGAAGCTGAGGTCAGTAGCTGGCAGAGGCAGACTAGGGGATGCAGTTTGGGAAGTAACTTCAATCCTTCCATGGGTAACATGTTTAGTTGTTTTATTTTGTGATATTTGAGAGTCACATAACGGGGAGAATTAGTGAGCAGTTGCCTGAGATTCTTCCCAAGAGGGGCCACCTGTGGGGACATGGGAACCTCAGCAAAGCAAGCTGGAAATGTACTACCAGACCTTAGAGGCTCAGAAAGGAGATTTAAATGGCCAGCCAGGAGAAATGCATCCACTTGTATTGAGGGAATTATAAATGAGAAACTCCCAACAACAGGGTGGGGTTCTCTGAAGAACCCATAGAAATGCTCTATGAGAGGAAGAATGAGCTTAAATACTTGCCAGGACTAGATAGCACCAAGGCCAACTCATGACTGCATCTATCAAGTGAGAATTCTCCTGTGTCCTTTCCTCTTCGCCCTCCCCAAGCTCCAGCTATGGAGGCTCAGAAACCAAATGGGCAAGTCAGAGGAGAAGTCCAAGGGCTGGGCGAGGAAAGAAGAAAGAAACCCCCTTCTCCATTTCATGCAGCAGGCCTAGTCTGGCCAAACTGAAGGGCAGGGAAGGTGTGGGGACTTTGCCTTTAAATAAAGATTGTTTATATTATTACTTGAGGCTGGACATTCATTAGTGAACCAAACTGCTTTGTGACCCAAAGTGACTGAAGGACTTCTCATGATCTGAAGTGACCTGATTTTCATCTGAGCAGAGGGTGACTTTTAATGTGCACTGTGAGACTACATGGGACTCGCACACAATAATATCAACTACATAGATGATGACATGCTAACAAGCAGAATCTCAGGATCCTGGGATTGTGGACAAATGAGTTTCCTTTTTGTTTGTGTAGTATCCATGTCTTTAAAGTTCTCATAGCACATGTTCTATTTACCATATAATCAAGATGATTGTTCATATACTGCATGTATGCAGTAATTTATACATGATGTGAAATGCAGAAAATTGTACATAATTTCCAGATATTTTGCCACCTTCTCACTTGCAAGGTGACTACTAAAATATCTAACTTTAAAATCATTGAGTGCAAAAGCCATCATTATTTGATTTATGAACATTAAACTGAACATTAAATTCATTTTAATGGCCATATAGGTACCAGTTTTTGTCTTAAAAGTGTCACATTTATAGAAACTGAGTGATCATTTCACAGTGCATCCATCTCATCTACCCTTTGCCCTCCAAACATCTGTCTGCTATTTCTGTATTTCCTCCTTCTGAGTCATTATTAAGTTATATGTCTTAAAAGAGGAAATATTTGGTGTCCACCTCAAACCCTACATTTTTCACGAAGCCTTCATCATAAATCTTTTCCCCCTCCTGAATCCCACAGTGAGTGAACCTGGACCCATGACTGAGAATCTGAGTTTGTATTGCCTAAGTCTGAATGTTAGGCTTATTCCTTTAACTAGATGATAACTTTCTCCAAGCTAGAGAATTCTTGTGGTCCTTCTAAATGCCTTGAGCCTCTAACCACCCAGTCCTGGGCACTTATTAGGTAAGAAGACAAACTGATAGATCAAACAGATTTAAGTAAAATACATGATTTTTTTCATTCCTGTTTTTCTTGTGTGATAACCTCTCAGATCTTGAGCCACCCAGGAAGGCTTTACTAGCCACAGCTCAAAGCTGTTGTTTTTTTCTGGTTGGTACCCTCTTGCCTTCGGGTTTCTCCCCTGCCAACAATTTTATCTGGAGAGCTTTCTGATCCATATGCCAGGGGAGGCTCAGGAAAAGAAAGAAGAATAAAAATAAATATCAGCAAACATCACAAACAACATACACCTGTTGATATGGTTGGGAATTTGGGGAGGATCAGTGGACTATTAGCTCATGCTAACCCTACCCCCCAAATAACCAAGTATTTCAGGCATAATTATCTGTTACCACTTCTTCTTCTACTACTACTGCCTTTAGCTACCTTTTATTGAGAGACTTCTCTTCATATTTTACTAGACACTTTATAGACATTGCCTCAATGAATTCTTGCAACATTAACAAAATACAGAATTATTTACCATCATTTGCACACAAGGAAACAGAGGTGTTAAATGACTTATCTAGGGTCATTTAGCTGCTGAATAGCAGGATGGGATATCAGTTCAGGTTTGTTGGCTTCTAATGCCTCTACTCTTCCCACTCTTCCATGATGTTTCTTAAAAATCAGTTTCTTAAAAGGTCTCATAAGAAGTTTTTAAACAGTAGTTTTTTAAATAGTTAAATATACACTTATTATATGACTCACCAATTCCACTCCTATTTACTACCCATTAGAAATGAAAGCATTTGTACACACAAAGACATAAATACAAATGTTAAAAGCAGTTTATTTCTAATATCCTCAAACCAGGAAACAACCCAAATGTCAATCATTAGATGAAAACAGGCATACCTCAGAGATGTTGCAAGTTCAGTGTCAAACAGTAATAAAGCAAATGTTACAGTAAAGTGAATATAATCTTTCTGCTGGTGGAGGGTCTTGCCTTCAATCGGTAATAAAAGGCAACACTGTTGAAGTGCAATGGAGTGAGGTATGCCTATAGACAGATGAATTGATCAACAAAGAGATTAGACTAAGAAAGATAAATAAAATGTGGTATATTCATATAATAGAACTAGAGGCCTGGTGCACGAAATTCGTGCATGCGTAGGGTCCCTAGGCCTGGCCAGCAATCAGGGCTGATCAGGGCCTTCCTTCATTTCATGCCAGCCTGTGATGGTCAGTGCATGTCATAGCAAGCCATCGAACTCCCAGTTTCCCAGTTGAACTCCCAAGGGGACACTGCATGTTAGCCTTTTATATATATAGATATTACTTGGCAATAAAAAAAGTAGGCACTACTGATACATGCAACAACATGGGTGAACCTCAAAAACATTATCCTGAATGAAAAAAGTCAGATACAAAAGACTATGCATTTATCAGCTTATTTATATGACATTTCAAGAAAAGGCAAAACTGTGGGCACAAAATCTGATCAGTGATTGGTTAGGGTTGGGATATAAGTGGGGATGAACTACAAATGGAGGAGGAAATTTTTGAGAGTTATGTTTGCAAAGCTGTTTAATTTACTAAAAATCATCAAATGGTACATTTAAAAAGGGAGAATTGAATGGTACTTTGACTTCAATAAAGCTGCTAAAAATGAATATAGCCATTTTAATTATATAGATGACAAAGGCCCATTTCATTATTCCCAAACTAGTCAATCCCCATTTGTCCTCTGGTTTAGGTAAACACTGATAGATTATGTCTGTCTATGCTAGATCTCATATCAATGGAATCATATACAGTCATGTTTTGCATAATATTTTAGTCAACAACAGCCTGTGTATATGACAGTGGTCCCATAGATTATATTGGAGCTGAAAAAAACTCCTATCACCTAGTGAAATTGCAGCCTTTATAACATCATAGCACAGACATTACCCACATATTTGTGGTGATGTTGGCGTAAACAAACCTATTGCGCTGCCAGTCATATAAAAATACAGCACATGCAATTATATACAGTACACAATACTTGAAAACATAATAAACAACTGGTTTATGTATTTGCTATACTATATTTTTATTATTTAGAGTGCATTCTTTCTACCTATAAAAGAAAGTTTGTTGTAAAACAGTGTACCATGTTATGCTGGCAGCAGCTTCTTACATCTCATGGTTACTGCATCTTTCGATTGCATCATTTTCTCTTGTGTATGCGATAATCTCGTGTTGTCTTGTTCATCATGGTCCCTAAGCCTAAAAAATTCACTGCTGGTGTTACCAGTGAGAGGTCACATCCAATGATTAACCTGGAAATGAAATTAAGAGTAACTGAAGACTATGAAGGTGGAAAATCAGTGATGGTTATTGCTTGCTAGTCAGCCATGTCCCATTCCACCACAGCTATGATCTTGAAGAACAAGAACAAGTGATGGAAGCTGTTAAAAGACCTGCTTCATTGAAGGCAACAAGACTAACAAAAATTCAACAAAGGCCTATATCAGACATAAAGAAACTTCTAATGGCCTAGATTAAAGATCAGACACTGAAGCGTATCCCTCCCAGCCCCATGATGATCATGAACAAAGCAAAATGTTTGCTTGCAATGTTGAAAGAAAAGGATGGACCTGAATATGATGTTGAATTTACTGCTAGCTCTGGGTGATTTAAGTGATTCAAGATCATTCATTACATAATATGAAAGTGAGTGGTGAGTCTGCAAGTGCTAATGTGAAGGCAGCTGAAGCATTTTTGGAAACTCTAGATAAGCTGATTATGGAGGAAAATTACTTGATAGAGCAAATATTCAATATGATGAAACCTCCCTTTTCTGGAAACAGATGCCTGAAAGGATTTTCATCCCTAATGAGGTCATGTCAATGCCAGGTTTCAAGGTCTTTAAGGACAGAATAAGTCTAGCTTGGGGGCAATGTTGCAAGCTAGAAATGGAACCCTTTTGTGATCTGGCACCATGAGAACCTCAGGGCCTGAAAGCATATCAATAAGCACACACTGTCAATATACCACAGGAGTAATAAGAATTCGTGGAGTAACCAACTCCTCTTCCAAGGTACCCTCCTGAATTGCTATGCCAGAGAAATGAAGAAGTACTGCTCAGAGAATATCATACTTTTCAAGATTTTGCATATTGTTGATAATGCTTGCCAGCATCCTCCTTTTATTGTGATCTTCATATCAAAGTGGTATTTCTCCCTCCAAACATCACCGTTTTGTTTGAATCAAAGAGTTACAGCAGTTTTTTAGGCCTATTACCTGAGGAGGACCTTTGCCCAGGATATTGTTGCAACTGAGAAAGACAATGATGCAATTCAGGAATGATTAGAGCATCTATGACTGCATTAGGACCTTTGCTTGGGCTTGGCAGGATACCACCAAGGAGTATATAAATGGCATCTGGAAGAAGATGCTCAAGAGGTTCATTATCTATGATTTCTAAGGATTTTCCAAGGATAAGGAGGTTGCAAAAAGGATGTGGATGAGATGCAAACTACTTTAACCTTGGTGTGGATGATGATGACATTGAGGAGCTCCTAGAGGTGGTTCGTGAGGAATTGACTAATGAGGAGTTATTGGAACTGGGACAGGAACCCATAGCTATAAAAAGGCAAGAGAAAAGGAAACTACAGGAGAAGGAAAAGAAAATTCACAGCAAAGGGTTTAGCAGAAGCCAAACATGCTCCTTAAAAAAGCTTGAAAACATGAACCCCCAACAGTGAAAATTGTTCATTAATAAAGTGAATGTTTATGGTGCATCGTCTGCTTACAAGCAAATCTATGATGAAAAAAAGAAATAAACCAAGCAAACCACCATGGATATGTTTCTGAAAAGAGAGACACTTTCCCAAGAAGAGCCTGAGGCAGGTCCTTCAGGAGGTGTCCCATAGGAAGGCATTGCTATCCCAGGAGGTGATAGCTCCATGCATGTTACTGCCCCTGAAGACCTTCCTGTGGGACAAGACTGGAGGTGGAAGACAGTCATATTGAGAATCCTAACTTTGGTTAGGCCTAATGTGTGTGCTTATGTCTTAGTTTTTAACAAAAAAGTTTAAAAACTAAAACAAAACAAAACAAACAAATACAAAAAAACACCCGAATTTTAAAAAATAGAGAAAAGCTTATAGATAGAATAAAAATACATAAAGAAAGAAAATATTTTTGTATAGCTGTACAATGCATTTGTGTTTTAAGCTAAATATTATTACAATAATGGAAAAGTTAAAAAATTTAGAAGTTTATAAAGTAAAAGTGTTATAGTAAGCTAAGATTAATTTATTATTGAAAACAAATATTTTATATAAATTTAGTGTAGTCTAAGTGCACAGTGTTTATAAAGTCTGCAGTAGTGTCCAGTAATGTCCTAGGTCTTCACATACACTCACCACTCACTCACTTGCCTCACCAAGAGCAACTTCCAGTCATTCTAGCACCAGTCCCAGCGGTAGGAGCCGTGGCCACTACCACATTTCTTCCCACACCTGCTGCCAAGGTCAGCCCTGAAAGAGTTCCCTTCGTTTTAAGATTTGGTGATGGACACAAGGAAGCCACAGAAACTGTCTCTATCTATAAAAATAGTAAACAATGAGCAATGTCACATTTCTGGAGGGATTATGGAGATCAGTGAGACCATCAGGGCTTTGAAAGCTGTAGGCGGGGATTCCTTCCACATCTCCATTCAATAATGCAGAAGGCATATATATCTTAGAAAATAACTGGGGGTCATCACAAATGTGTGTGCTTGTGTCTTAGTTTTTAACCTACCCCGATGGATAAGGTGACCTGTCCTGTGCACATATTTCCTCAGCCATCTCCATTCTTGCTTCATTGGCGCACACACAAAGTAGCCATGGTGACATGGAGGAAAGTTATGTGTGAGCTCAGTAACATGGACTTCCATTCACGAAGTCCAACCTGGCTTCTAACCTGACAGAGTGCTCAATCTGCCAGCAACCTGCTGAAACCTGATATGGCATCATTCTCTCGGGGTACCATCCAGCTACCTGGTGGCAGCGTTTTAAATTGGACACTTCCTCTATGGAAGGAGCAGCTGTATTCTCACTGGAACAGACACTTTCTTACTCTGAATATAGATTTGCCTTTCCTACCTGCAATATTTCTGCCCAAACCACCATCCATTCACTTGCAAATGCCTCAGTTGCCATAATAGTATTCTATACAGCCTAGCTTCTGATCAAGGAATATATCCTTTAGCAAATGCAGGATAGCACGGGACTATGCTCACAGTATTACCATCTTTCCCAATTCCTCCTAAAGTGGGTTGGCCTGGTAGAATGGTGGCATGGCTTTTAGGGCTTAGATATAGTGACAGCTGGATAGCAAAATTGTGCAGGGCTGGGAAAATGTCCTTCAGGAGACAGAATGCACTCTAAGTCAGCAACCAATTTATAGTGCTGTTTATCCCATAGGCAGAATTCACAGAACTGTGATCAGGGGTGGAAAAGCAGAGACTCCTCTTCACCAGTGATCCACTGAAAACATTTTTGCATTCCATCCCCACAATCGTGGGATCTGCTCCATCTGCTCCTTTCATACTTAAGAAGGAGGGATGCTTCCTTGTGGGACACAGCAATGGTTCTCTGACAGTGGAAGCTGAAATTGCCAGTTGGCCATGTTGGGATCCTTAAGTCAATGAATTAAGAGGCAAAAAAAGGAGGTACTCTACTGACTGGAGTGACTGAGCCAAACAACCAGGGGGGAATTGGAGGAAAGAAAGAATATATCTGGAATGCAAGAAATTCCATAGAGTCTCTTAATACCCCCCTGTCCTATAAGTAAACTAAATGGAAAACCAAAATAACCAAATATAAAAAAGATTGCTTATGGTCAAGGCCCTTCAGGTACAAAAATTTAGGTCACTCTGCCAGGCAAGGAACCATAACCCACCAACACACTTGCTGAGTGCAATATTGAATGGGTAGTGGGAGAAATAGCTGCAAAGAGATCTACAACCACCTGACAAGACACAGAATGAAGACTGCAATATTTTTGAGTATTTCTCCTTTATGTTGATATGAAATCATTTGTGTTTATATATAAAGGCCAAAGGCAGAGGCTCTGGCTGTCTAGAGTTTGAATCCCACCTCTGCCACTTACTTATTCTATGACCTGGACTAGGTTTAAATTTTTTTCTACGTTTGTCTCTGCAAAATATAAATAATTATGTTCCCTCCCTCAGGGAGTTCTGTGACCTTTAAATGAGTTAGTAACTTTAGAGATGCAGAATAGTGCCTGGGCCAGAGGAAGCATTCAAGGGTGGCTGACACTATCAGGGGAGGCCATGAGAAAGCAGACATCTACAGAGCGGAATGTCTCTTGTTCAGGGAAAACTTTGCCGTCATTGTCCCAAATACCTACATGGAAAGGGACTAATTCCCAGGTTTTCACTTTTTTCTGCTTATTTGGCACTTTTTGAGGGACTTTCCCCAGAAAATTCCAGTAAGGTTTACCTTCTTACTACAGCATCCTCTAGCATTTTCGTGAGGACACTCTGAGAATAGCTTATGCTTGCCAAAGGGACTTAGGGGAGGGTTAAAAATGCTAAAATTTGACCAAATCTCCAAATGAGAAATACAGCTTTAGGGGAAATCAGAGACATCTCCCTCTTTTGCTTTCACTCTCAAAATGCATTATGATGAATACTGCCCCAGGGCTGGTGTATGCAAACTTCCACTGTGCTTTTGGGAAAGATTATAATTGAATCCCCTATAATGATGGACCAAAAAAAAAAAAAAAAAAAAGACCCAGACAGACAAGGCTCAGAGGCTGCAGATTGGCCCACTTTGGCCTGTAGCCCACAGCACCTACAATTATTCTGCAGTAATTTTTATTTATCTATTTAGTGCTCCCACTAGGCAGGGAGAGAGAGAGAAAGAGAAAGCACAAGAGAGGGAGAATCTAGTCATAATTCAGCCCTCATGGTTAGGCAGCAAGCTCGAAATTGAAAAAGTTATTCAAATGGATAATGAAATGGAGCTGTCCTCCTCCATGGGAAAAAGGCATAAATTGTGGGACTTTGCAAATGGCTTACATGTTGTTTGTGATGAGATTATTTAAGAGTCAGCTCAGTGATGCTACACAAGGGCATTATCCCAGGGTGAATAAACCTCAGCATCAAAAGGGAGAATGAAATCTCTGCATTTGATCTGGAAATGGTTAATAACAGCAACTGAGTGGAACCAGGGCCCCTTCTGTGTTACTCAGATCTTCATTGGTGAGACTGGAAAGAAATTGTCCCTTAAAGCTGTGGTCCTGGATGAAATATGTCACACTGTCAAGCGATCAGCATATGTTCCTGGGTCAGGTGGGTTGAGAGGAGAGGATGACAATAGGATGAACCTGTCAAAACAGCATGAGGCCAATCCCAGTGGCTGGTGGAGCAGTGGCCACAACCACATCTCTTTCCCAACCCATTATGAAGGTCAGCTTGAAATAGTTCTCTTTAGATGTTAAGAGTTGGTGATAGATACATAGTGATCACTTCGACTACATGTCTTACCTGTAATCCCAACAAAACTCAATGTGACATTTGTAGATACAGAGCACTTTCATATACAATAGCCCAGCAGAGTAGGTAATACATTTAATCACCATTTTATAAAACTGAAATAACTAAAGGTCAATGAAGCCAAGTGATTTGCTGAAGGTCACATGTTTAGTTAGGTTGTAGAGCAGAGGTGTGAACCTGAGGGTCAATAAGTTATCAACAGATTTAAACCCATGTCTCATTTCATAATTGGAATATCAATACTCAGCTTTTAAAATTTGACACTTCATAACCTAGAGTAGTACTGTGCAATACTGTACAACAGAACTTTCTGTGATGATGGAAATAGTCTATAAGATATGCTGTCCAATATGGTGGCCATTAGCCACATGGGGCCATTGAGCACTTATGAACTGGCTAGTATGAATGAAGAATCTTGTCTTTTATTTAATTGTAGTGAATTTAAATTTAAAAATCCCATGTGGCTAATAGCTACCATATTGGGCCACAGAAATCTATTCATTCAATAGTCAGGAGGCTAGCCTTACTCCAAGTAAACACAGTGGTTTAGGGCATGTAGTTCAGAGTGAGTTATTTCACACGATATCCAGTTGGATAAGGCATGGATGAGAAAAGAGTGGGAAGCTTTGAAGAAATTCAACAAAATGTCTTAGAATCTGAGAAAATTGAGGTCTATGTAATTCATATATATTAATGTTATTGTATTCATATGTAACTGGAAAAAGAAGAACCCTATTGGAAAAGAGACTGAAAAGGAAATGTCATCACTTGTTCAGCGTTACCCTAGCAGTGTCTTCCTCACATGGAACTCTGGAGAACTTGCGAAGCTTGGCATCCAGAGGCTCTGTGCTGCTTACAGACAGAAGAGGTCTACCAGGGAAGGATCCTCACCAGGAAAGTCACTGCAATGGCTGCAGAGGAACATATGGGACAGAAACTTGAGGCCAAATGGCAGGTCTGAGAAAAATATACGGTAGGCACTCAGCCCCAGGATTTGGATTTTAAGTGGAATAGTTGAGAGAAAAGAGTCAAGGGTTTGTCTCTCTGAAGCAACTAAAGAGAATATAGGGTAATGATTCTTATATATAAGAATTAGGAAGGAAAGTTCCAAATTTTACCAGATGTTTGTTGTCGGGATGTAGGGGAAAGACAAGGATGCATGGTTGGCCTTTGTTCCAGGGAAGAGTCCTGAAGACTGGGCTGCATCTGTTGAAGGATAACCCTCGGGCTGGAAGTAGCAAAGTCAAGAGTTCTGGGATGCTTTTGCCTGTGAGAAGAATCCCCAGGAAATGAGCTTTACAGTGTAAGGACATCAATTATTTCACACGATGAGAGGTTCAACAGTAGGGTGGATTCAGGGTTGGTTATTTTTATTTCATTTAATTCTCATGACAATTTCATGAGGGCAGTTCATTGGATAGCCACGAAGAAGGTGAAACTTTGGGAGGTGAAATTACCTGACCAAAGTCACACAGCTGGTAAGTGGCACAACCAGGGATAGACCCCTAAAGCCTCAGGTACAGAAAGTAGCTAAATATTTTATTCTGATGAGGTTTCATTTATGAAAAGGATCTTTAGTATTCTATGACAGCATTAGGACAAGGTTATTGTTATAATTTCCATTTTATGAAGGTCAGAATTCACAGTGCTGAGAGACCATGAGGGTAGTGTCCAAATCACACAGCAGGGGAAACTAGAGATGAACTCTGTGGCTCAAAAGGCAGAGTTTTCTAACAGAACAACCAGCTGTTATTTTATAGTTCCCTCTCCTGACAAAAGAATAAACAAATACAATCAAACAACACACCCCATGGTGCCCACTGAATCTCCTGGCACCCACTGCCCAATGGCTGTTCTCTCTGATGCCAGTCTCATTGCTTTTCCCACAAGAGTGCCATTCTGTGAAAATGAAGAGGCTTAGAGGAGCACATCATAGATACAAAGCAAAGTGAAGAAGCAGACCCAGCATCTGCAGCTATGGGGGCGACCACCTCAGGAGAAATTGACCCCCAGGGCATTCAAGGACAAAAGGGAGTCCTGGCTAAATCTAGGGAGGTGGCATCTCAAATGCCGAGCCATCTGACCTTCCCTCTCTATTTAAAGTCTCTCACCGGATCATGCATCAAAAAGTAGCCCATAAACCAACAAAAAACAACGAAGCCATAAGCCTGCATGAAGGACTTCAAACATATGCAGTCTGTATGTAACCTGGTGAAAAGGTATTATTTTTGGTTGTAGAGAACTTCCACAACTAGAAGGTCTAAAACACATTTAATAGCTAGATCTAAGCTTAGCTTAGCCTATGTGAAGAGCTAACATCATTTTTCAGGAGATAATGATCCATTTATTATCTTATATATTGCCAATCTCACTTAACACTGAGAAACTGATCAGCATACAGCCTAAAATGTCTAAGACTTTGGAATGGAAATAACTGCCAAATATGAATTAAGTTGATAAAAATAATTTCAAACGTGATTAGAGTCCCTCTGTTGTATATCCTGCACAGCAGGTGGGAAATCCTTGAGAAGAATTAGGGAAAGGGTTAGGGAAAGCAGATTAATGGAGAAACGATTAAATGTGTTTTAAAAGCACTACAAAACATATTTTAAATGACAATCCTTCCATGTGAAGTATTAAAAGGTACTTGGGCACATGTAAAAATCAAGCACTTGGTTTAAATGTAGACCATGTGGTAATAAATGGAAATGTGTCCTTGGGGTACAAATACACACATGGAAGACATTGGGAAGTGTCAAGTATAAGTGGTTCTCTTTATTTTGTCTTTACATTTAATTGCATATGTGATATAGAAAAGCATTCTTATTGTAAAAGATTCAAAGGTTGTGAAAGTATATAAAATGAAATGTAAAGACCCCCCAGGATGCCACAACCTCCTCACTGGCCCTCCTCCCCATGTACATTTTCCCTGCTCTGAGTTAACTACTGCTTCTGACCCTCTTCCTATTCATCTTCCTACATATAGTCACACATGGACATATATATTTGGTTTTGTTTCTTACAAAAATGTAGATGGCAATTAAATATTATTTTGTTACTTTCCTTTTTCCACATATAAATATACAGGTATAGTGGAGCTATTTTCATGTCAGTATATGTATATCTACTTAACTTTCCAATGGCAAGTATAGTGTCTACTTAACTTTCCAATGGCAAGTATAGTGTCTCATATGGATATTCCATAATTTATTTAGCAGGTGACTTACTGATGATATTTAGTGTGTTTGCAATGCTTTATTAACAAAAGTTCCAGAGAAGGCTTTCCAAGAGATATCAGAGAAAGGATCATTTCTGGTAGACTCACTTAACACTCACTCATGAATACTATAGATTGCAAGGCAGTCTCTCTGAGCCAGTAACATCAATTCTGCCCTATTGACAGGTCAGGTAGTCACTGCCACAGCCCCTCTTCTTGGCTTATGAGCTTTGTTTTTTATTTATTTATTTAAAAGAATAGTTTATTGATTTTTAGAGAGAGGAAGGGAGAAAAGAGAAACACTGATGTGAGAGAGCATCGATTGGCTGCCTCCTGCATGGGCCCTACTGGACATGTGTCCTGATCGGGAATTGAACAGGCAACCTTTCAGTACACAAGATGATGCCTAATCAATTGAGCCACACCAGCCAGGGCACTAAAGGGCATTTTAAACAATGGGACTTAGGAGGGTGATCTATCAGATTTCTGCATCTCACAAGTGTAAAACCAAGCTAATTACTCAACTTCTCTAAGCCTTGGTTTTCTTTTATGAAAGACTAGTGACCCGGTGCATGAAATTCATGCACATTAAAAGGGAATTAATTAGAGGAAATATTTTAATATTTCTATTTGCCCTTTCTCTATAATAGAAGTGTCAGAGATGAAAGGAAATTAGTAAAATGTACATGAAAATCTTCCTCCTATCAGAGTCTGGGGCATGCCATGGGAACCAGAGTCAAGTCCCTGCCCACGAGACCCAGACCTGGCCGCCCCCCCACCCTTTGGGATAGATCCAGACCTGGCTGGCCCACCCCTGTCAAGCCCCACCGGGTGGGGAGAACGGCCTCAGGTCACCTGGCCTAGCACCAGGGCAGGGTGCGTGGCCTGAGGTCCCCTGGCCCAGGCCAGGGCGGGGGCACGCCTTGAGGTCCCCTGTCAAGCCCCGTGGGCGGGGGGTGTGGCCTGAGGTCCCCCATCAAGCGCCACTGGGCTGGGGGCACAGCGTGAGGTCCCCTGTCAAGCCCTGTGAACGGGGGGTGCAGCCTCAGGTCCCACGGCCCGGCACCAGGGTGTGGGGCATGGCCTCAGCTCACCTGGCCCAGTGCCGGGGTGTGAGGGCACAGCCTGAGGTCCCCCAGCCCAGCGCTGGGGCAGGGGGTGCAGCCTAAGGTCCCCTGTCAAGCCCTGCCGGGCGGGGGATGCAGCCTGAGATCTCCCATCAAGGTCTGCCGGGCAGAGGACGTGGCCTGAGGTCCCCTGTTAAGGTCCACGGGGCAGGGGACGCGGCCTAAGGTCCCCCGTCAAGCCCTGCCAGGCTGGGGGTGTGGCCTGAGGTCCCCTGCCAAGCCTCACCAGGCGGGGGGGTGCAGCCTCAGGTCCCCTACCCTGGCCCAGCGCTACGCAGCCTCAGGTCCCTGCTGATTGCTCATTAAGGCTCGTTACAGGAACTTGGCCGCTGTGGGCGCAGCCATCTTGTTACGATGTGATGGTCAATTTGCATATTCCCTCTTTATTAGATAGGATGAGGATGATAATCCAACCCAACAGAGCTTGTGGGAAGATCAAATGTGGCAAAATGGTATATAATATAACACAATGGTCAAGAACATGGACTGAGGAGTCATGTTGTAGAGAACTTCCACAACTAGAAGGTCTAAAACACATTTAATAGCTAGGTCTAAGCTTAGCTTAGCCTAAGTGAAGAGCTAACATCATTTTTCAGGAGATAATGATCCATTTATTATCTTATCTATTGCCAATGTCACTTAACACTGAGAAACTTGGGATTGGATGGCTGCTTCACCAATGACCTACAGAAGGCCCTTGAGAAAGTCTTTTAACCTCTCTGAAGTTCAATTTCCTTATACATAAGATGAAGAAAAATTTAACTTTAAATGTGAGTTTGAGAACTAAATAAGATAGTGTTCAACCTGGCATGTGGGAAATACCCAGTAACTTTCTTACAACAAATGTCAATTCCCTTCCTGTGTTCTTTTCCATGTTGATTGCAAAGCTCCAAGTGAAGAACATAGTATTACTTCACTAAGAAAATGTGTTGACATGGTTACTAATGCTTATTTCTTTGTAGTTTTGTAGTCAATTTAACACACATTGTTTTTTCATCCTCATAAAAACCCCCATGGTAGCTATAAAATCTCATGATTCTTCTCCAGGGTTTACCACTGTAGAGAGACAATTCCCTCTGGGTCTCTCATGTTTCTGCACATCTTGTGAACAGAGGCACTCATGGCCTTTTTGTGAACTATTTTATCAACAGTGTTTCTATACTAAAGTGTCAGCCTCTGGAACAGAGTATATTTGCTTATTGTCCAGTAAAATAAAGATTATGTCCCCTTCCAGGGCAAAAAGAAGGTTTGTATCAGCCCATTGTAAAGAATTTGTGTTTCCTAAGGTTGAAAGTTCCCAACTGTGGTGAGAACCTACTGTGTGCATAACATCCATCTGGGCCACTCTGTGAGCCCCGTGGGATTTGGGGGCAAGGAAAACTGAAGCCAACATGAAGCTCATACTGCTGGTGAGTAAGAAAGTACTTTGTTTATGACCCAGAAGTCTCATCCATAAAACTGTAGCTGACTAACCTATTAGGTTCCAAGTAGGATAAAATCTTAGACCCATCTTAATTTTTCACAGCCATATAATACATGGAACTGCCATTTATCCACTAGAAAGCAAGGACCTTCTTGACCTTCATATCCTCCATCTTCATATAATCCAACACCAAGTCTTATCAACGTAAATATAGGAGTTTTGAAAATGCTATTCTAATTTGCCCAGAATGCTTTTCTCTTACTTCTTCTTTCTGTTCACTCATACTAGTTCTTCAAACCCTATTCAAGCTCCACTTCCTCAGGGAAAGTTAAATTTTCTTGATTCTATAACTATGTAAAATCCATCTATTATATGCCCATAGTTGATATTTCACTTTTATTTTAAATCATTTATTATTTTATATTTATTTAAATTATTTAAAAATGCTTTAATTGGCTTCCTCTCACCCCAGACTATGAACTCTGTGGAGAGAAGGATCATGCCTATTTTTCACTCAATATAGTATACTTATTATTTAGCACAATGTTCAATGAATATGGATTTAATGCTGAATAAATAGATAGGGTAGAAAATGTTACCTCAGGTGTTTTTTTTTTTACATATACCAAATGGATCCCACCCATATGCAGAATAAAAAAATGAACAACAACAACAACAACAAAAAAACAACAGAAAAAACAGAAACAAACTTATAGATATAGAGAGCAAACTGATGGTTGCCAGATTGTAGGGGGGCTAGGAACTGGGTGAAAAAGGTGAAGGGACCAAGAAGTACAGATTGATAGTCACAAAATAGTCATGGGAATGCAAAGTAGAGCATAGGGCACATAGTTAACAATATTGTAACAACTATGATGGTATCAGGTGGGCACTAGACCCATTGGAGTCATCACCTCATAAGTTATATAAATATCCAACCATGCTGTACTGCTGTATACTTGAAACCAACATAATATTAAATATTAATATTTAGTCCTGGCCCAGTGGCTCAATTGGTTAGACCATCGTCCCATATACCAAAAAGGCTGTGGCTTCATTTCCCAGTCAGGACACATACCTGGGTTTCAGGTTTGATCCCCGGTCAGGGCACATATGGCATATGGGAGGCAACTGATTCTCTCTCTCTCTCTCTCTCTCTTCTCTCTCTCTCTCTCTCTCCTTTTCTCTCTCCCTAAAATCAATAAAAATACATCCTCAGTATCCTCAGTTGAGGATTAAAATTGTTTTAAATTAAAAATTAAATTAAATTTTAAAAGAGTCAATTGGTGAATATGGTTTTAGAGGTGGCTCTATTGTAAGTGGAGAGCAGATACACATAGGGAAAACAGCAATAGTCATTTCATCCCTGTGTGAAATACCCTAAAATTATTCAAGGCAGGGAGGAATGATAAACCAGTTTTTGGCTTAAACCATTTAGAAATAAAGAAACCTAAAATCACACAATATGTTAATTTAGAGTAGTTTCATCTCTCCATTTGGGAAATCCCCAGTAATGTTAGTTTAGCTGCTTTTGTCTAGCTATCTGTTGCTCAGTAGTGAAGAAATATATTGAATCCCCAGGGTGACATAAAAGTATTACAAGCTAAGTAAGATTTTAAAAATATGATATGTAGTACAATTACATCTTTAGATTTTTCCTTTGATGTGTAATAGTCCAAATCAACACAATAGCATTCTATAACACATATCCTTAAATTGCCTACTTAACTCTTAGAGAAGAAAAGGAAGGAAAGACATTTTCCATGGATAGCTCAGTTTTAGAGATAAGAAAAATGAGGTTCAGACACAATAAGTGAGTTTTTCATGGTCACACAGCCACTAAGTGCAGTACCAGGTCTGACATTCAGGTTTAGTAAAAGTGCAAGTTTCTTTCCATTGAGGTTGTTTCTGTGAATCCAAGACAGACTAGAAAGGTCTGCATAAGGGAACAGTCTGTAAGGGAAGAGTCTGAACTGTAGTTTATTCTAGGAAGAGCATTAGGTCCATGAATACACTGAATAAAGTGGAAAAATAAAAGCTGAGAAGAAAGGACCTAGAACCAGATGGTATATCCAAGTGGAAGGGGAGGGAAAGGACTTACATGGGAGGTGGGCAGCAGACTTGGTAGCAAAAGGGTTGGATAGAATAGGGATTGAAAAGTGGGTCTAGATGAGGTTATGAGATTCAGGATCTGACCCTCAAAACCTGGCGGTCTTTGGGCACTTGTTTGTAGAAGACAGGCATCTTCTTAGGGAAATGAACTTGAACGTCATAAAGGTAACAATAATTGTCATTTAGTGGTGAGTGTCAAGCATTGTGCTAGATGCTTTACATTATTTTAGTTGGTCCTCTAGTCCACTGAGGAAGATGCTAACATTAGAACCCTGGCTTGTCCTTTTCCTTTCTATTTGTTTACAATATTCTAATGATAAACCTTTTGCACTTGGATGTCGAGTGTGACTCGACATGGTTAGCATCGGTAGCAGCTCGTATGTCGAATTGTATTGAATGTATCAATAATTTGAAATATAAAAAATCCAAATAAAGAAGTTTGTATGAAAAGAAACTCCAGTTTTTTATTCTACTGCTGCGCTTTGTAAAATCTGGGGTATTTAAAAAATTAAATTCCTAGTAGAATAAAGGAATCGAGCAAAAAGCAAGTGAGTGCAAAGGGTTAAGTTTGTGAAATTTTTCTAATTTCTTGTGTTTTTCCTCACTTCTACTTCTCTTTTGTATACTGGTCCCTACCTGATCCTCATTTTCATAGCCAGGTGCTCAGGGACTTATGATATCCACCTGCTTATTCCCAACCTCATTCTATTAAGCTTATTGCCACCAAGGTTTAAATGACTAGTTTATTCTTACCTTTCCCAAGAACTACTGACATTATAATAGAGTACTCTTGGAGAAATAGTTAAGGTATTATTTATCCCAGTAAATGAATCTCTAATAAAATTTCAGACAGAGATACAAGATATTTTTGAAGGTTATAGGATTTACTAGGCATTTAAAATTACATCCATACCCAGGTCTCTACGAATTCAACCTATTGGAAGATTTATCCCTTCTTGGTCATCTAGTTTTCTTCCCCTACCCTCTCCAACTTTTGTGTTAGAATTCTATGACTACAAATGGTCCATGGGCAAATATGAACAATTTTCTTCATATATGCACAACAGTTACCTATACTGTCAATGGCATCTCCCTCCACCCATGGGATCCTTCAGAAGTGAGAAAGCTCAACTGTCCCTAGTGGTGAGTGGGGACAGTTATTTGGTTACCACCTTCTGCTGTGGAATGATTGTAATTGGGAGAAGAATGGTTGGATGAGACTCTCCTTTTAAATGTGTATTATACACATAGATGCATGTTTTGTGGTTTTTCAACTCTATAAATTATTAGCAAAAATATTACTAGGTATCACCCTGGCTGGTGTGGTTCAGTGGTTAGTGAGTTGGCCCACGCATCTAAGGTTCTTGGGTTCAATTCTCGGTCAAGGGCATGTACCTGGGTTGCAGGTTCAATCCCTGGTCCCGGGCAGGGCATATGCGGAAGGCAACCAATTAATGTGTGTCTCTCATATCAATGTTTCTCTCTCTCTTTCCATTGTCTCTCTTCCCCTCCCTCCCTCCTTTCAACTCTCTCTGTAAAGCAATGGAAAAAATATCCTTGGGTAAGGATTAACAACAACAACAAAACATTACTATGTATCTAGTATAAGTGTATCAGTTAATAACTGCTATGTAATAAACCACCTCAATACTCCATGGTTTAAAACATTTATTTTATAAATGTATAAGTAACATTTATCATTATAGCTAACTAGAGGCCCAGTGCACAACATTCGTGCACTGCAGGGGGGGGGGTCCCTCAGCCTGGCCTGTACCCTCTCACAGTTTGGGACCCCTCAGGGGATGTCCGACTGCCAGCTTGGGTGGGGAGCTGGCCTAAGCTGGAAGTTGGACATCCCCCGAGAGATCCTTAGCACTGTCTTGGAGGTGGAAGAGGCTCTCACCACTGCCACTGCGCTCACCAGCCATGAACCTGGCTTCTGACTGAGCAGCGCTCCCCCTGTGGGAGTGCACTGACCACCAGGGTGCAGCTCCTACATTGAGCGTCTGCCCTTTGGTTGTCAGTGCACATCATAGAAACTGGTCGTTTTGCCATCCGGTCGATTTGCATGTTAGCCTTTTATTATATAAGATGCTTCTCAGGGTTCACTAATGTAGTCTGGACTTATCTGAGTGGTTCTGTTCACCCTGGTTGGATTTACTCATGTGTCTGTAGGTTAGCTGTGGCAGGGGAGTGGCAGGGCCCTCTGTTCTAGGCTGGGGCAGTTTAGTTAGGGAAGTGCTACTCCATATGTCTCTTAGCCTCCTCCTGAGACTATAACTGGCCCAGAATGCTCTCACAGTAATGGCAGAGGAGCAAGGGCAGAGTAGAAACACACAAGGCCTCTTGAAGGCTATATGAGGAACTGCCACATGTCACAATTTGCCTCATTTTATTGGCCAAGACTGCACATGTCCAAACCTAAGTCAAGAGGCAAGGGAGCATGTACTGCTTACAGGAGGAGAACACTGTAAAGATACATAGCACACAGTGTAAATACAAGAAAGGGTGAAGAATTGCCATAATAACACCATCTATACAATATAGCAGGCACTCATCTAAAAGCTTCATGCTCTTAGACACTTAATCATCACGTGTATAATGGCTAGACATTATTATCTTGATTTTATAGAAAAATCAAAATATTCATATCTGTCACTAAAAGTAATACAACTATTAAGTGGCAAATTATAGATTTCAACTCATGTCTGCCTGGTTTTAAATCTAAAATGTTTCCATTATAAGGTCAGATTCACCAAATTACCCTTTTTCATTCCAGTTAATTTTTATATGGAGTATAAATACAAACATATATGTAATATGTGATAAACATTTTAATAATTGAGTAAATAAAATTAAAATTAAAGTGAATATTATAAACAATCTTAATTTCATTGCATGCACTTCCTATTTGCTAGTAACCTCCATGGATCTATTCAATATTTTATGTCACTTATTCTTTGCATTTATAATTTTCTAGAAGTTAATAACTTTCCTGATGATAATTCTTCTTGTCATTTATATATATATAATAGAGTTGGTATTCACTACTTTTTAACATGGAGCTCATTAGTGAGGCAATTCTTTCACAGCATGAAAAATATTCTATTACTTAAAACAAAATATCTCAACACCCTAGCATTAAATACAGCAATTAGCTATCAAGATGCCCCTTTAAAACATTTTCAGTGAGTTCATTTAAAGTCCTTCTGCTACAGCCAGGCCTATGGATTCTGTAATGACTAGACTGGATTTAGAGAAATGATGGCCTGAATCATTGTGCTCAAAGGGATTATTTCTGTAGACAAATGAACTTTCTCTTATGCAAAGTTGAACAAGTGATGTAGATCTTCATGATTTTACTCCAATATTACTATTGGGAAGAGGCCTTCCTAATTCTCAATTACTTAGAAAACATCTTCTGCAATGTAACAAGATGATGAATCTCAACAGCCACCATCTGACCACATCAAGAAACTACAAAGAATCTCTGCTGACCAGGCCCCCTGGCCATCTGTAAATTCATCCCAGGATGAGACTAAGTACCATCCATCAGTTATAGCAAGTCTCATCTCTATCCTCTCAATTAACCTGGTATTAAAGCCTGAGACCAATCTCTTTTAAACACAGGAAAATTATTTATACAATGATAGTCCATAGTTGACTTGTGAAAAAGGCCATATAGAGTAGGCATTGGTGAACTAACAGTCAAGAGATCTGAGAGACCTTTATGAGCCTTAGTTTTCAGATTCATCTGTCAAGTTAGAGAATGAAAAGCTAACATTTTAGAACCAGACAGTCCTGATTTCCAGTTCTACTTCAACATAAAGATCTGGGAATTCTTGGGCATATTACTTAATTCCTTGAGCTTGTGTTTCTCATCTACTTAATAGATAATAACCCTCACTTTTCTTTCCCCAGAGGCTGAGAAGAGTTGGAGCTCAATGATTGTTAATTTGCTCCTCCACTTTGATTGTCCTTGTAACTGTAGTATTCTGTAATTCTAAAAACTAGACTATTGGATGTTTTAAACAAGTCTTTTATTCTATAGGACATTCTTTCCTAACAAGTCACTAGCAATAATACATCACAGCACAGCTCTTTTTAAGACTTTTTCCTGAGATACTCCACTCTATCAAGCTGACAATGGACTTACATTCTTGTTGAAGACTTTCCCCCAGAAATAGTCTTAAACCAATGGGAAGATGATCTTGGAAATTTTTTAGTCTTTTGATCCACTTACAGAATCTTCATATGTTTACATCTCATGAAATTGTACAAGATCACAGATTTCACAACAGTGAAACTAAAAGTCACATTGACCAACAATGTTTTGGTCAGTCTTATCTACTGATATCTCATATCAAAAATAAGCAAGAAAGACCATATTTAGAAAAGAAAGCCTAATATTTATTTTTCCCTTAATTATTACATTAATTAAAGATTTAGGGGGGAAAAGATTATTCTTTGAAACCAATTTATATTTGAAAAATAAAATATAATTCGGATATATCCAATCGAGAATGGATTTGATTTGTCAGACTTTTGCTACCTCTGCTAGTCTGGATCCCAGTGGTTTGGGGGCTACTACACAGAGGCAGAAGTTGTCTGATTAGTCGGTATAGTAAGCAGTTACCTTCAACATTTGTAGCTGCCTTTGGGTTAACCAATCCAAAGGAACATATTGATTAGTGGTCTGCAAAATATGGCAAACTATAGATAGAATTTACAGAGAGATTTTACATATGTTGTCTCATTTACATCTATTGAGCAGTGATGGGGTGAGAGGAAATGAATGTATATTTGATTCTTATAACTTAATACATGCCATATATGTGTTATAATGTTAACAATTAATAATGATAATGCTACCACTGTTGAGAGCTCTACTGCATGCCAGGTATCTTATTATGACCTTTGCTTTCATAAGCTCATTTAGTCCTCCCATAATGTATATTAACACTTCCATTTAGAGAAAAAGATTCTCCAAGGTCAACCCAGCTGATAAATTTTAAAACCAGTGCTAATACCAAAGACAGTGGGTTTTATTAAAGAAAACAATGATGTCCAGGAAATCCCTAATGTTATACGAGGAGTAAATACTGAAGGTAAGAACTGAGCTTTTTAATGTCAATACCGTTGCTCATTACATTATACCAAAGTTTGGCTTATTTTACTCTGGCAAGATACATGGAAATTCTCTTCTGGGAAAAGGAGTAATTAATGTGTGTGAGGTTACGGTAAGTATATGATGGGCAGATATTACGCAGTCAAAAATACTCAGGTCAACTTTTCAGGGTGACCTTATGCTCTCATGTGGAGCATGACTTAGGAATAAAAATACCATGATTTCTGCCCTCCCCTGAAAAGAGGTCCTTAAAGTAATATAAAAAAGAGGCATACATAAGGCTGAGCCATGTGAAATTGCCAATTTCCAACCAGTTTTTAACCTATAACAATTGCAACTTTACATAGTTCAAATCTAAAAAAGCAAATACTTGAACACCTACAGTAACTCTACTCACCCCTGAAATCCCACTAAAACAAGGCAACTGGGTTGTTTTTTAAAAAATATAAACCTGCATGGAAGGTAAAATAGGAGAGGCAACAGCAGTTACAAAACTTTGTAAGCTAAAAAAAGGCAGATGAGTGATAACTAACCTAAAACTGTAAGATGAAGTGAGGAAATAGGAGGATGAACCAAAGTTGCATTGCACAATCATTAAAAGGCTTAGGAACCAGCAGAACCAGAAACTGAAACTGGGAGTGAAGAGGTGGAAAGGTAAAATTAAAAGGAGGGAAAATACACTTTTCTGGAATCCCCTTTCCCTATTTCTTATAACTCTTCCCCATCTCATCAAAAGTTTCAAGGTTTATTCTCTAGGGAGAATAAAAAAAAGGTTTTGGACATGGAGTAGACAGGAATAATTGATGGCATCACGTGGTTAATTATATACCCAATGCTGAGAACTTCCAAACTTCATCTGTGTGCCAGTTTCCAGAATGCTGGCAGCCAGACTTTTGTCCTCCAGGCAGGGTATTGGAAGAGTACTCCCAAGTGTATATGAGAAGCCCAAGGGAAGAGACATAAAAATATAATCACATAAAAAGTTTCCCAAACAGTTCATCCAGAAAATGCCACGATGGTTCTCAAATTCAATCAACTACCCCACTCCTCATTATCATGACAAAATAAGAATTGCCTAACATCTGAGGACAGCCTCTAACACAGAAGATAGAGGCCAAAACTAAGGAACAGAACAATGTAAATTACAGGCGATTGAGACTGCAAGGAGAAAAGAACAACAAACATAATCAACCATCACTGTCCTCAAAAATAAGAGAAGATAGTATATCCACGAAACTAGACCAGAATGCTGTGAAAAAGGAACAATTAGAACACACACACACACACACACACACACACACACACACACACACACACACACACACCCCACAATGGAAATTAAAAACATGATAACAGAAATGAAAAAAATCTCAATCAAAGTATTTTTTAAGGTTTTTAAAAGTCAGAGAATCAAAAAAATTTGTTTCAACATCCAAAAAATAGTCATCCCAGAGAGAATAGAATAAATGTAGGAGAGAGAATAATCACTAAAATGATTCAAAACTATTTCCTTGAAGGATGTGTGTTTCCAGATTGAAAGGGTCCTCTGAGGGTGCAGTGGAAGAACATGGACTCATCAATGTGCACTATTGTGAAACGTGAGTGCTTGGCTCAAAGATCAGACAAGCTGAGGGTGAGAATGAACAGGTGCACAGGAAAGAAGAATCAGAATAACTTTTCTAAATGGCATCACAAAAAACTGGAGGGCACAGGATCCAACCCCAGAGAAAACAATGAACATTTCCCACATGACACTGTTCTATCCATCCAGACAGCAGCCTGGCTGAGAGAGAAGTATGATGGATGTATTAATGACAATGATCAATTTCTTGATGTGTCAACCTACATAAAGAGGTAAACTGAGGCAGGCTCAAATGACCAGAAATCAAGTTTATTTGGGAATAACTGAGGAATTACAAATCAGGAAACCCATGCTGGAGTAACTACAGGCAAGTCCCTTGAGGGTTTGGTGTTGACTGTATTTATGGCAAAGAGTGCAAAGAGGGGGAAGTCCAGCCAGAGTTCAAATAGTGAAGTTCACGGACTTAAAGATGGGAGAGATTCTTGGTGGATGTTCATTGGTGAGGAGATAAGTCTCAGTCTTCTAATTAGGCATTTGTGGGAAATCAATCCCTCAGTTAAATTCCATTCTTCTGAGGGCACTGTATTTCACTTCCTCCAGTTCCATTTTAGATTGAAATCCTTTCACAACTGTGTAGAAACTTGTACTGAAGCATTTTTGGTAGATGTGGAGGAATTAGCAATATATACAAAAATAACTAATATCATGTGAACAAACACATGCACATCCACACATATTAATAAACTTAGAAAGGACAAAAAGCAAGGAAGAAAGGAAACTCAGTACTCTACAGTGCAAAACTGGAAATATTTGCATCCAAATGCTAAGTTAATAACTGAATATTGATTTACCCCAATACGATGGGGAAGGAGAAGCAGAGAAGGAGTTAAATCCTCAGCTGTCGTAATAGAAAGTCAAAAGATAAGACTCAAAATTCATTAATCCAAAGAGAGCAATATATGCATATTATTTAGATGTGTGTCTGCTTAAATGCTGGAAGAAATAACTAAAATAACAAAATAGTTGCCTCTAAAAAGGTGATTGGAAAGAGTATGGAGTGATGGAAAGGAATTATTTAGAAGTTGTTATAATCCTTTTAGAACTTTTTGGCTTAAATGGTATTCATGTACTACTTTGATAAAATAAAATAATTTTATGGGATAGGGCAGTCTAAAATAAATAGTTTTTAAAAACCCAATTTCAGTGAGCATAAGGATACACAACCCTCTTGAAAACAATTTCCCCCCAGTTTTGACACAGGCTTTTTTATTTTTACCAACACTTACAAAACTCATTAAATTTGCAGAGCAATGTGTTAAATACTGTTTCTACAGTCGTAAGACTGCATTGTTTTAAATAAATCCATCTTATGAAGTTCCAAGCTTTGACCTTACAAGATTAGTTGAAAAAGAAGGGTCAATACTTCATTGTGTGTTAACCAGAGCTATAAACTCATGAAGCACTTAAGCTAAAGAACATCATACATGAGAAAGCAA